>NC_079136.1:59370314-60670740 GCF_945859705.1 Episyrphus balteatus
GGCTGCTAAATATCACCGATAAATGCGATAAGTATCCCGAACTACTTTTGTTAGTATCACGGATTTATCCGGTGAATATCACAAACTTCTTCGGTAAGTATCACCGATTGCTGATTTAATTTCAGTGCATCCTGGATAACTGCAGAAGAATCACAAATTTTTTCGATATTATGGATTCTGTTAAGAACTAACGATTTATTTGGTAAGTATAACAGATTTTTGTTAAATATCACGGATTTCTACAGTAAATTTAAAGTTTCAGCGATTGATTTTTTTCTTTTTACCATCATGGATATGTACAAAAGTATTATAGATTTTTTCAAAGTATCATGGATTCCGTTTCGTACTACCGTTTTATTCGGTTGGTATCACAGATTTTTGTTAAGTATCACGGATTTCTGCATTGGGCATCACAAACTTTTTCGGTAAGTACCTATTATTCATTGCTGATTTCTTTTTCAGTGTATCATGGATATGTCCAAAATTATCACAGATTTGTGTGATAAGTATTATAGATTCCAGTAAGTACTACCGATTTATTTGGTAAGTATCAACGATTTTTGTTCAATATCACGGATTTCACATTTTAGATAAGATAACAAATCTGTGATACTTACCAAATAAATCAGTAGAATTGAGAGAATCCATAATGGTTCTCTAAATTCAACCGATTCATTTGGTAAGTATCACAGATTTTTTTAAATAAGCGAGTTCCACAAACTTTTTCGGTAAGTATATAGCTGATTTTTTTTTCTGTGCATCATGGATATATCAAAAAGTAGGTATCACAAAATATTTTGATACGTATCACAGATTTTCGCTAGGTATGAAGGATCTTTATAAGTAACATGAATTTTTCTGGTAAGCTGTATCACGGATTTCTATTGCTGCTTCATGGATTTCTGATGCAAGTCTCATTTATTGCTCCCATTAGTATCACAGAATCGTGTTGCAAGTAACTATCACAAATTTTTTCTGTTAGTCATGTATTGCTCTTGTATGTATCACAGATGTCTCATGTAAGTATCACGGATATCTCTGGCAAATATCAAGGACTGATTTGGTAAGTATCACGTATTGCTGAGATAAGTAACACGAATGTCTATGGTAACTATCACAGATTTCTGTGGTGAGTATCACGAAATATTCTGTTAAATATCATGGATTGCTCTTGAAAGTGTCATGAAATTGTCCAGTATTATCACAGATTATTTCAGGTTAATAACACAGAATTCCTTGAGAGTATCACGGATTGCTGAAATAATACAGATTGTTCTGTTTAGAATTATGGATTGCTACAGAAAGTATCACGGATTTAAAAAGTATAATTTTCACAATTTTCCCTTGATTGCTGAATAATCGAGGTTATCAAGGATTCCTCCGGTAAGTATTTTTCTTGCAATTATCACGGACTGCTTTGGTAACGTAAGTATCACGTATGTGTCATGGATTGGACCAGGACGATTTCCGTATTTCTGTAATAATAATAATATCACGGATTTCTCCAGTAAATACCACGGATTTCTCCATCAAGTTTCACGAAATGATCGTCATCACAGATCGCTCTCGTAAGTGTGATACATTTCTTCATTCGTATCATAGATATCGCTGATATCACGGATTTCTTCAGTCATTATCAAGAATTTTTACGGAAAGTATCACAGATTATTCCGAAGGAAAAGTCCTGCCCAAAGTTTAAGATTTAAATTTCATTTTAAATTTTACACTTTGTTCCTCACAATTCACGTTCACTACTTTTTTTAACAAAATAAGCTGATTGCGTTTCTGGGAATCAGGGTTTTCTGTGTCCTAAAGTAATAAGAACGTCAAAACTGAAAGAAAAAATAGGGTAACTCATATAACACACACTCTTCCCACATCCACACAGTATTCAATTTAATTTTTCTATCTCTCAAATTCCCTACAGAAAAACTATTTCCTCTTTAGATTGTATCTATGCGCCTTTGTTTATGATAATATTGACAAGAATCAACTATACTAATATAATAATAGATAAAAAAGATATTTAACGCAAATCGTTTTACATAAACTCAATGAATTCACAAAATTCTTAATTGAATTGAACTATATAAGAGGAGAAATCTTCTGAATGAATTAATTGAGCGTAAATTAAATGATGGATAGTACAACTTCTACTATATACATCTTGTTTTTGTTTCCTTGATAGTTTAATCAGACATGGAAATACAAAGTGTAGACTGTAGACAGTAGACATTTTTGTTAGAAGAACAAAAAAAAGTAAAAATAGAAAAAGTTTATTCTGATTTATAACTTTGAGAACATATAACTGATGGTTGTGTTGTGTTTTGTTGTGTTCAAGGAGGTGTATTAAATTGGAATTTTGTCGCGACAGAAATGAAAATAGCTTACGGAACGAGACGAAGTTCGAAAATTTACACGAAAATATTTAAATATTTATTTTCATCAATTCAATTTAATAGATACATATTTAGTGTAAATACCAAAAAAAAAATTAAGTTTAAGCTATCATTTTAAACAAAATTTAAAAATAAAGCCTCCTAAAAATGGAAAATATGCATGTACACAAAAATACATTATTTTACTTAATTTAAAAAAAACACTGAAAAAATTATTCCGTTTTTATATGTTAGTACAAGCAATTGAATTTATTTTAATTTTATTTAACAAATAAAACGTTATTAGTACAAAAAAAATATATGTTTTTTATATAAAATGTACAGAATAAATTTTATAAATTTTATAAAAAAATTAAAACATTAAATGAATTTTATTATATAATTTTATTAATTTTTTTTTTATTATTTATTTAAAAAAATATAGGTAACTGGTAATGCTCCAGATTTTTGATAATTTTAATGATACCTATACTCCAAAAGTTCTCAAAATATTGTTTTTTTCTCTGTTTATTGCTATTTCGTTCAAAACATTTATTGATTGATATTTTGATGAAAATAGTAAATGATGCCAAAATATATAATATTATATTTATTCTAGGTAACAACCAATGTAAAAGCTAAAAAAAAGAACAAATTTCGTTATAACTTATTCAAATTTCTTTAAGACAGCCAGCAGTGTCTTGGTTTTCGGATACACAACATGCTTAAATTTTTTGAAAGTTTTTAAATAAAAATTTGGTAAATGTAAATTTACCTTTTTTTTGTTAATTTTAGGTAAAAATACACCTAATTCTTTCTTCAAAGGAAAAAAAATCTTTAGATAATGAATTTGATCTAAAAAAATGTAATTCACTTCATATTTTCTTTTATTATACCTAAGACTCATCCTTTATTTTTTTTTTTCAAAACCTTTTTTCTTATAAATAATTCAGAAAATATTTTAAGCAAAGTACGCCAGTTTGTAGAAATTATTATAATACAGTAAAATAAGGAGAAAAAAGGGGTAAATCTCGGAATGAATGTTAGTAGAAATTTTTTTTGCTCAATATCTTCCTTTTGCCATCCTATAACATACCTCAAAAGTCTGGAAAAATCTCATGTCCGCTTGTCGCGATTTCAAGGTCAAATCGCGAAATGGAGATTTTCAAAATTAGCAAAAATAGGCTATGGTATTATATACACATATGATACATGATTTTAAGCTATTTTTTAATGCTGATTCCAAAAAATCTAAAATCAAGACAATCTGATGTCTCTGGAAAAAGTTATACCTGTTTTTCATCTGTCAACTCATATTATTATAACAGTTGCAAACTTACTACCGAAAAACCCTTAAAAGTAATGGCAGCGGAATCATATTTTGCATGAGGGTTTTCATATCCATTATTATTAAGAATCAAAACAATGCAATGCAAAAAAACATTTATGTCTATGACAAAATGGTATTTTTTGAGAAAAGGGGATATTTTGGGATGTGCACTAAAAAACATCCTGGTACAATCTTGGAATTAGTGCTAATAGGCTAATTTTTTTGTTTCTATCTTTGTTTGGATATTCTTTAACTTATGTCAAAAATCTAAAAAAATCTCATGTCCGCAAGTTCTAATTTTCCAGGTTAAACTAAGTTAGGTGCAGATTTAAAAAAAATAATGAGAAAACTTTAGATTCTTATATGTATACCAACATAACCCATATCATTTCAAGGTATTTTTTAACGCTGATTCCAACAAAACCAACAAACAAATCAATATGACCATCCCTGAAAAGTAATGTACCTTATTCATGTTGATCTGACACAAATATCTGAAGAGTATAGTTTTTCAATTTTTTCAAATCTGCACCTTATCTTCAAACCAAGAAAATTAGGACTTGCGGACATGAGATTTTTTTAGATTTTTGAGGGAAGTTAAAGAATATCCAAACAAAGATTAAAATGAAAAAATTAGCCTATTAGCACCTATTCCTAAGATGAACAAGAATCTTCTTTAGTGCATATCCTAAAATTTGCCCCTCCATTAAAAAATACCATTATTTCGTAGGTATATATATTTTTTGTAATGGATTGTTTTGATTTTTAATAATCATGGATTCTAAAATCTTCATGCAAAATTTGGTTCATCTACCATAACTTTTAAGGGTTTTTCGGTAGTAAGTTTGCAACTGTTATAATAATATGAGTTGACAGATGAAAAACAGGTATCAAGGGGCACGGTAGTGCCCAGCCAAGTTCTCTAGCAACTTTGGCACTACACCCTTATTTACAGGAAACAACTCAGGCCATTTTCGACCCCCCTCTAACTTCCACACCAAAGATGCTAGAAATTTCAAACTCACTACATTTGTTGAGCTCGTCAAAACCAAACACCTCACAAAATTTCAGCCTCCTACGATAAGTAGTTTCTGAGATACATTTGTTGAGCTCGTCAAAACCAAACACCTCACAAAATTTCAGCCTCCTACGATAAGTAGTTTCTGAGATATAGGGCTTCAAAAATCGCAAAAACCGTAACTGACTCACTGACTCACTGACTCACTGACTCACTGATTCACTGACTCACTGACAGATCATCAAAATTATGGAGTACTTCCCGATGTTGTAGAAACTTGAAATTTTACACGGTGATAGGACTTGTGGTGTATACAAAGGAAAAAATCGAAAATTTGAGATTTTCAATTCAGGGGGCGTGGCATCCGCCCATTTCCGCTGAATTTTCACCAAATATTATAGAGCACTTCTGATAGTCGTAGAATCTTGAAACTTGGTAGAATGGTAGAGCTGGTAGTTTATACAAAGGAAAAAATTTAAAATTTGAGAATTTCAGCCAGGGGGCGTGGCAACCGCCCATTTCCGCTGAGTTTTCATAAATTATTATAGAGCACTTCTGATTGTCGTAGAATCTTGAAATTTGGTAGAATGGTAGAGCTGGTAGTTTATACAAAGGAAAAAATTTTAAATTTGAGAATTTCAGCCAGGGGGCGTGGCAACCGGCATTCCCGCTGAATTTTCATCAAATATTATAGAGCACTTCTGATTGTCGTAGAATCTTGAAATTTGGTAAAATAGTAGAGCTGGTTGTTCATACAAAGGAAAAAATTTAAAACTTGAGAATTTCAGCCAGGGGGCGTGGCAACCGCCCATTTCCGCTGAATTTTCATAAATTATTATAGAGCACTTCTGATTGTCGTAGAATCTTGAAATTTGGTAAAATAGTAGAGCTGGTTGTTCATACAAAGGAAAAAATTTAAAACTTGAGAATTTCAGCCAGGGGGCGTGGCAACCGCCCATTTCCGCTGAGTTTTCATAAATTATTATAGAGCACTTCTGATTGTCGTAGAATCTTGAAATTTGGTAGAATGGTAGAGCTGGTAGTTTATACAAAGGAAAAAATTTTAAATTTGAGAATTTCAGCCAGGGGGCGTGGCAACCGGCATTCCCGCTGAATTTTCATCAAATATTATAGAGCACTTCTGATTGTCGTAGAATCTTGAAATTTGGTAGAATGTTGGAGCTGGTAGTTTACACAAAGGAAAAAATTTAAAGTTTGAGAATTTCAGGCAGGGGGCGTGGCAACCACCCATTTTCACTGAATTTTCATCAAATATAGAGATTTTATATTCTACAGCCATACCTTGCAAAAAGTAGTGAAATCACAACAAAAACATTACTGTTAAAAAAAGAGCCAAGTTCTCCTATGTTGAAATTATGCTGGCACAAAAAGTACTGAGATGTAAAAGTGTACCAAGTTCTAAAGTTTGGGTTCAAATTCGTATCAATAAAATTTTGATTGTTTACTTGGCAATTTTTGAAATAACTTTAAAAATCGATAATTAAGAAAAATTGTCAAGAGAACAATCAAAATTTTATTGATACGAATTTGAACCCAAACTTTAGAACTTGGTACACTTTTACATCTCAGTACTTTTTGTGCCAGCATAATTTCAACATAGGAGAACTTGGCTCTTTTTTTAACAGTAATGTTTTTGTTGTGATAACTTTTTCCAGAAAAAATACCTTAAAATCATGTATCATATGTGTATATAATACCATAGCCTATTTTTGCTAATTTTGAAAATCTCCATTTCGCGATTTGACCTTGAAATCGCGACAAGCGGACATGAGATTTTTCTAGACTTTTGAGATATGTTATAGAATGGCAAAAGGAAGATGTTGAGCAAAAAAAAATGTCTATACTAACATTCATTCCGAGGTTATAAATGTAAATGCTTATTCATAAAAAAATCGTTGGAATTTAGTAAGTTGATTGGTAGGAATTTAGAAATTAAAAAAACTAAACCAGAGGGTTTTTTGGAATTAATTCCTTAGAATCAAAAACATTGGTACCTTACCTACCATTTATATACCAATCTTAAAAATGTTTAATTTTCTCAAAAAAGTTTAAATTAGTGATAGTTTTTTTAAATAAAAATTTAAATATACATTAAACAGTAAAAAAAATTGAAAACCGTTATTAAAGGTCTTAAGATTTTTTTTTTAATTTTTGAATTTCACTCGAACGACTGATCCATCAAATCCAACAGTTTTGTACATAAAACATTTATAAGTTTAGTTTTAATATACCTAAATCAAAAGTAGAATTATGAAAAACAAATTTTTGATTTTTAAAAATCAAATTTTTTTGGTTTAAGATACATATGTTAATGAGTTAAAGTTTCTTTCAAATAAGAATTTATAATGGACTGGACCATAGAAGGTTTTATAAAAGTATAGGTCCTTAATAAGAAAAAATTAAGATTCAATGAAAAAAGCCATAAATTTATTGCTATATATTTTAGGATAAAATAAAAATGAATTAAGAAGTGTTATACGGATATTCTATTATCCAGTTCGATCAGTCTCGTGTTTGACAATTCGGATTAACAAAGTTTTTTCTTTATTCCATCCATTCTAAAAAAAACAGCTCCCATAGCCTGCATTGAAACTCATTGAACAAAAATTACTAAGACCTAGAACGAAATGAATTTACCTGTTTAGTTTTTCTATGGAAAATATTCGCTATTTTCATTAGAAACAAAATATTTTTTCAACTCATAGCATGCGGTTTACAACCGAGGCATTTTTAATTAAACCCTTCCGTCGAAAACGTTTTGAATTTTGGTTAAAAAACGGGTCACTTTTATTATTGTTAACCTTTCGTCTATTTAGTACAGAGTCATAAATAAGTCACAAAAAATACAAAACAGCTAGAAAACAAATCCATGCGTCTAGATCTTTTTTGTCGAAATTTATTGTTCTTTTGTTATATTGTTGGTTACACTTTCAATTTTCAGTAAAGAAGATTCGGCAGAACAAAAAACACGAAAATTAGGTAGCCTGTAAATTGCAAACAATATACACAACAGCGAAATGAGTTGAACTCTTTTGGGTAATCTAGTTCCACAGTAGGATCGAAAAACAAACTATTGTTTTTTTTTTTAACCTTTTGTTGAAAGACAACCTTTTTTTACCTTACCTTAAAAAAAATAGAATTTAAGTGAAAGTGAAACTGAATGACACACACGCAAACTAGAAAACATAAGTTAAAAATTCTAGCTAGGTAGCCAATTAAGAAAACGAAGACTGGTATAAGCGGCAAATCTATAGTTGTATAGTTCGCCGAGATATCTACATATACAACAACTTGATAATATTTAAAATAATTTTATGGATTCATATTAGTGTCTCATAAATATATGATATACGGAAACTAATCACCTCATTTATATTTCTATTTGCTTATTTATCTCGATTTGGATTTTGGATTGATTAACCAGTATGTTAATATGTATATGTACAAATTATGTATTTTATGTGGTGGGTATACCGTTAGATTAGAACAAGAAACATATAGAAAAAATTGATAGTAGTGTGCGCTCGTAGAGTTGGGGTCTTCGATGGGTTGGTTTACAACATTTTTTAGTCAAGTTATGATGACAGGGTCCTAAGAAGTTCAATATCATAAAATTTCCAAATTATGTATATTAGAACTCAATTACAAATTTGTTATGTACGAGTAGGTACGTTATTTTTGTACTATAAGATTAGTGGCAAAAAGATGAAATCAAAGATTAATTTCAAAAACATATACTCCAGTCAAAGCGTAAGAAAAAAGGACCTAACCTTGCGCACAGAGGCACTGTCAGTTTTTATTTCATGGATCGATAGGGGTATATTTAAAAGGCTTAAACCCAATTTCTCACCACCTGATCATTCTTTTTAGCGGAGTTATTCACAAAAATGCATTTTTTGGGATATTTTACTTCTAAGCTAATATCTTCGCTCCAGATTGTTGTAGACCAAAAAAAAAACATACATTCTCTTCCTTATAATAATTTCTATCGTTGTATGTAATTTCATTGTATTTGAGTGAGTGAATACATAATGGCAGCCATTTAAAGTCAAATTCTTGTTGTTAAAAAACACATTTTTGTCATTATTTCGAAAAAAGCTTATATCATGATTAACATTTTTCTAACCTATTTTGTAGCTCTATTCATGTCCTGCATTTTGAAGAAAAAAATCAGCTCTTTATCTCGGCTCGTGTGGGTCGTAGAGAGCTAATTTTTTTTTTGATTATAGATAATTTTAAGGACTACAACAGAATTTTATTTTGTTAGCCAATACTTGCACCGTTTATAAAATAATAAGGCAAGAGTTTGCTAAACAAAAAAAAAACGTCTTTGACTTAATATTACTTATTTTGTATTTGTTTCAACAAAAATAATGTGCACCAAATCTATAGAAAATGTTGTAACGAACAATCAATAGCTTTATTTTTTGTCGTAGGACATTCTGAAGCCGAGTTATTCCCAAAACACGATATTTTTGGGCATTTTCGCACCGGTTTTGCATGCGTTCATTTATCAATTGCTCGGCCATCTTTAGTGATAAAGAGCAGGAAATAAATAGGGCTAAAAAAAAGGTTAAAAAAATGTTAATCATGATATAAGCTTTTTTCGAAATGTGTTTTTTAACAACAAGAATTTGACTTTAAATGGCTGACATTTTGTATTCACTCACTCAAATACAATGAAATTACATACAACGATAGAAATTATTATAAGGAAGAGAATGTATGTTTTTTTTTTGGTCTACAACAATCTGGAGCGAAGATATTAGCTTAGAAGTAAAATATCCCAAAAAATGCATTTTTGTGAATAACTCCGCTAAAAAGAATGATCAGGTGGTGAGAAATTGGGTTTAAGCCTTTTAAATATACCCCCCTATCGATCCATGAAATAAAAACGGACAGTGCCTCTGTGCGCAAGGTCAAATGACGCTTTGACTGAAGTAATAATGAAAAACAAAATTTAAATTAAAACAGAAAGCTTTATAACACTCATGAATGCAATTTGCAACAGTTTAGTATTTTTGTATCTTTCTTTCTATTTATATGAATTGTGTTAATTAATTACAATGTTACCATCCATTTTATTGCTTCAAATAAATAATGTACCAATTTTATTGTATACATATATTTCTACTCGTTTACAAGGAAACTATAAATTTTTAAGCCTATATAATTTGAATTTAATTCAACAACCACGAAATGAAAATGTGCTCGAACATGCAAAACGAATTATTTTCACACGCAGATGTTATAAGAACGAGTAGCTAAGTACATATAGTTTAGTTTTTTTTTTTTTTTTGTATTAAAATAATAAATTGCATGACAATGACGCAAGTACTTGCGCGGTAACAACTATAAACTATGTATAAATAAATGAATTTGATTTTGTACATTGCCAAGAACTGTTTTTTTTTTTTTTTTTGTTGATATAGGTGCCTAAGTGTTCGGCCTGCTGGTGTAGTGTTAAAAGAAAATGGGTAAATCTTTCAGCTATATTAATTAAATATCCAACAGCAGACATGAAATAGACAATATTTGTTTTGAAAAAAATAAAAATACCATAGAAAAGATTTTGAGGTTAGAAAAACTTATAACACATAATGAGCAACGCACGAAAATGGTTTTTGTGCGACACTTTGTGGGCTGAGTTTTAAATTTTATTAAAATTGCTTCAGTCGCTAACCAGAAGGATAGTAAACTAAACTTATCATAAAAGGGTTGTATTAACTTGGTTGACCCAGCAATTATAAACATCCAAAATTTTGTTCATGATAGAGAGTTGGTCAACTTTTGGTCACCATCTTGCATTTCAGTTTATGTCAAATATCTTGATGTTTATTGGTCCAAGAATAAAAGTGTGAAACGATACCTATTAATAAATATTGATTATATTCTATCAAGGGCTAATGTTATGTTTGGATTTTTGTGTAGAAATTCTCATAAATTTCGGGATCAATATATCTACATTAAAAACTCTTTTTGTAGCTCTAGTTCATCCTATTTTGGAATATTGTTTTGTTCAATGGTCGGAAAAAGTATTTTGACAAAATGAACATTTTTCTAACTGATGAAAATCTGTAACGGTTAAACATAAAATAAGGAAGTTAACGGTTATTTATTAAGTATATTATGATGAATCTCACGATGGTCAATGTCAGTCATATAGTTGGTATTATGCTTCGTATCTGCATTTTTTGTATAAAAAGTATTAATTTTTGAGGGAAAAAAGTATTTTGACAAAAGTTCTTTTCCAACGTTGGTAAGGTAAGGCAATGCATTTTACGTGTTTCAAGCACGTATACAACTGACAGACTTGTTAAGGCCCCGATTTGTAAAAAATTGGGCAAAACGGCGGAACTTAACATTGAAATTAGTGCATCTTCTGTTGCAAGTCATAACTTCTGTGTGTCTGTTAAAAAATCTGTGGAGAACTGAATTTATCGCGGGAAACTAAAAATTACCAAATATACAAACACAAAAATATAATTATACTATTCAAAATTTACCACAAATGGACACGAAATGAAAAAAATGCACTAAAAAAAATTGAAGCATTTTGAAGAATTCACTTTATCGCGGATTGACTCCAAAAAGTCTGAATTTGGAAAGCCATTCTTTCATCAAAAACTTTGTTAGCAAAAGTACCCTTTGCATTGAACTCAAAGAAGACAATTTTAAGATGTTTATGGGAAGATAATACAGTATTTATCTCATAAAACAAAAATCGGGGGCACGTGCCCCCCCCCCCCCCTCCCAGAACTGGTTCATACTTAAAGCAAATTATAAGATTATATTATAAGAGTTGTTAAAATATACCTATGAATAATAACAGAAAGAACTTGAGTGAAACTCTTGTCTATTTCTGGCTGAAATTGCGAATTTTATTGTTTGTTGATCCACCTCACAAATAAATAAACCACTTTTTGTTGGGTAAACACGAATTTTTTTTTTTCGATTTAAAAAAAGTGAATTTTCTAAGTGGTTTTTTTTAACTTTAAAGTGATTTTGGTGAAAAATTTTGATATGGACATCGACAATTAAGGTATGAATTGTATTCTAAAAAAAAATTGTAGTGTAAAACCTGTTTAATTGGACCACCCTTGGGACCGAAGAAAAGTGGTCCGATTAGGAGGTGGTCCACTTATAGAGGTTCCTTTTTAATCGGACCGGTCCATTTAGAAAAAAAAATTCTCTCATTCATACCTCTAACCCACTTAAAAATGGCAATAACATTAACATTTTTTTTCAAATCAATTTCACAATAAAATCAACTTCAAAAACTCTATTGCACTGTCAAATTGTTTCCTTTGCCAAGAAACGAAAAATAAAATTAAACATTTTGAGGAATCCCCGCATTTAACAAGTATAACTTTGCAAAATTGGCCAAAAAAAAAATGCGATGCATACGTACATGAACATTGAACACACATGTGTCATATTTTTGACTTTTGGTCCAATTAAACAGGTAAAACAATAAGCAAAGAATGTTATGAAGGTGGTCCATGGTCCGATTAGCAGTTGTCCCGATTATAGAGGGAAATTTGTATGGAAAATAGCAGGGAAAGCAATAAGTGCGGTCCAAATAGGAGGTGGTCCGATTATAGAGTGTCCCAATAAGCAGGTTTTACTGTATATGCAACTCTATTTTTTCATACGGAGGGGTTGAAATACACAAATAATGCATAAAATATATATTATTGAACTGCTGGATATATAGAACAATCTTGCATTTCAAGAGTTTGCCCAAGTTTGCACCCCTGAAAATAAAGACCCCTTGAAAAAAAGCTACCCTTACTTATAGACTTTTATAAATATTATGTTATTGAGAAAATTTCTTCAGGGATACCTTTAAAAATATGTAAAGAAATAGTGTTTCAAATTTCAAAAGAATCGGTGCAGTAGTTTTGAAGTTATAAAGGGCACCGGCTTGAAAACATTAGTTGTGGGGAGAACGATTTAAACTTTTGAACCCTGGACTAAAACGTTCGTAAGCGAAGTATTAAAATACTCATAACTTGGTTAATTTGACTCCAATAGACCTACAATTTGAACACAATCTGTGTCAATAAGTTAAAAGAGCTTAAGTCAATTTTTATCATTTTTCAGTATAAGCAAATGAAGTTTGTGGACCAGATTTTTTTTTACTTTTTTTGTGATTACTTTTAAACTGTTGCCGCTAAACCAACAATTTTTTTTTCTGGGTACAGGCTTGTTATACCCTTAATTTTCATATGTATATTTTTCCTTGAAAACGTTCGGGACGGCCGTTACATTTGAAAAAATAACTTACTTTGACTTAAGTATACAATTTTGCAGACATTTCAAGGAACAAAACAGCTTATGTTTACTTAAGCTGTTTTGCAAAATTGGGTTTGGTTCAAAATGCATTTTTTTAAAATGACTTGAGTAGACATAAGAACACAAATGGTTCACTCGACCACAAGTTTAAAATAGCTTATGTTGACCTAAGCGATGAATATATTTGAATTCAAATTGTCATAGTAGCTTATGTCATGACTTAAGCTTATTTAAAAAAGTGTATTATTTTTAAGATTTTGACGATTTTATACATAAGCTATTTTGCAAATGCAGTTTTTGTCCAAAAAGACTTAAGCTATTATGATTTTTTTTAATTTAACGGTTTATATTTTGCGTAGAGAAATGAGACCCAGACTAAAACAAAGCTGAACAAAAGGTGAACATGTTAAGCAAATAAAATCGTTTTTCACTTATGTCGACATAAGCTCTTTTAACTTATTACCACAGCAATATTCTTGAGATATTAAAAAAATTTATTGCAAATAAAAACAACAAAACTGGGTTTCCCAAAAAAAAAGTACCTACCTATGTTTCAGTTTTTTTTTTTAATCTTAGGAACTTTAATATATTTTATTAGAACGAAGTCTTTAGTATTTGACTAAAAACTACGAGGTCATTAAAAAATGGCATAAATATGTCCATAATATTGCAAAATTTTATACAAAATCAATTAAAAAACGAAAACATTTTTTTTTTTCTACATTTCATCTTTAAAACTTAATTTCTCAAAAACTATTTAAAGAAACAACTTGACTCAAAAAATAAAATAAATAACTAACCTTAAGAAAAGTTATAGCACAGGGTTTTACGTGCATTTTATGATTTTTAATATTTTTTTTTCTCCCGGCTAATCGGGGGTAAGTGGGTAAGCACTTAAGTGGCTTTTACTGTACCAAGAAAATGAAAATTTTTCCTTCCGAATATTTTTTTTTGTCATTTGGTACTTATTTGATGTGGAAAATGTGCCCAAATATTTTTGGCCAGGTATTAGACTAAAATACCGCACTGTGCGACGTTAAAATTCGCTGCTTGTCAGTCAGTCGTATGATACTTCACTAACTGTTATTGCTGATTTTTTTGCCAATCCGTCCTTGTGCCCCCCCCCCCCCCCCCCCAGAAAAAAATCCTGGATCCGCCCTTGTAGGTAGGTCCTTATAATTGATGTTAAGGTCCTTCTCCTTATAATTGAGAGTTTATAAAACAATTTTTAGCAAACTTAAGCTTAAAAAATGCTCTTTTTTTTTCAAAAAACTATTAAAATATCTAGGTATACCTACTTGAAAAAAAAAGAAGAAAATAATGTTCTGTGATGAGTTCTTAGTTAGATGGTTCTTCTGTAAAAATTTCCGTTTTGTCAGTTATGGTGTTTAAACACAACTGATAGGTATTTTTATTTATAAATAGAAATGAGACTTCTCCGTTTATTCAATTTTAAAAGCGAAATATGTAAGGTCTAATTTGAGCTTCCGGTTACATCATCAATAGAAACTTACCAATATAGAGAATTGTTCAGAAAGTACCTATAATATTTTTCAATAGGTAAGGTACTATGACTACTCATAGTCAAATATTTTCTTTTCATTTTATAGAACTTAAAGTTTCCCAAATAAAAAAAAATAGCTTATTTGAAGAATGATTCGATGTCGTATCAAATACAAACAAAATTCCTGCCCCTATTCGTGATATATAGTGACATTATTTAGCAAACCACTTAAAACCCTCAGCATTTTTTCGTCGAAAAAACTTAATGACTAAATCATTCATTGATAAAATTTACTCTCTGTACACTCTAGAGAGTTCATTTACCTTCCAAGTCAATCATCTCAAAACTTCTATCCCCAGTACCTATATGCAAAAATCTTTTCTTAGGTATAAATTACTTATACATTACTTGAAGAATATCTTAAGTGCAGATACCACTTAAGGCAGGTCTGGAAAAATCCCCAAGATGAAGGAAGCCTTTAAGTCTAATCAAATTCTCTCAGACATACTTATATATTCCCCCATACTTTGAAGGTAAATGAATTCAATTAGTAATGGACCACACCAGTATAGGGTGGATCTGGATGAATACACCAAAACGAAGACCATTACTATGCATGAAAAAGAAGAAGAAATATAGGAATGTTCTTGTGTTTTCCTTTCCGTCGACGACATTTCTTGTATTTTTTATTAGATATTTTGTTTTTTTTTTTTCCTCATCTTCTTGCTTGATTGGACGGAATAATCAATTTACTGGCAAAAAAACTGTCCTCCGCCAAGAACGGCTATCATCGTTTTCTTTTTTGCCAGCTTTTTCAAGCAAAAACTTAAGGTTTGCCTTAAATGTATGCATATTTTATCCCTGCCACCATCACAGTCACTGGCACTGTGGTGTCATTTTGTAATGACACCAAACTGCGACAAACGAAGAATGCTCGTTTGTTCCAAAAGGTGCATATCACATATAAAATGCATAAATTATGATCATTTGCGTATAGCATGTACGTAAGCTGTTTTGATACCCTGGCACTCAGAAAGATATAGAGGTATGTCGGTCGGTCTTGGTATATCGTCGTCATTTGCACGTTTCAATATAAATTTTCTTTGCCTTTAAGCTGCCGATATTTTATCCAACCAAACACCCTTCATGTGCAGATATTCTTTAGTTTCAGTTTGTCCCCACACCGAGAGAATGCCATTGCCATTTTGATGAATAAAATATATCTGGTATCCATACTTTTTATAAAGGTAATCCCGTTCAGAAGTCGCAGGTTTAGATACGATGGAAAGGAATAGATACAAGCTAAAGTGCATATTGCTGCAGCGCACACCCTGGGTGAATGCTGGTCCCCAGAAACTCGGTTCAATTTAGTGAATTCAATATCCACTCACATGCAGTCTGCGACGGAAGTGAGGATATGCGCACGTCATGTTGTGTATCTATTCTATGAGAAAGTATCTATCTTTAGGTATGCTGTGAGGATAGATACTTGCCAGGGTGTCTGTCTATCTATTCACCTCCGCCATGTTGCTTCAATTTGTATCTTTCTTGTTTTTGTTGTAGTTTTTCTTTTGTGAACAAGGCTCAGGTCAAATTATCATTTTGAATCAGCCTGGCAGCCATTACTATATTATTTGTACAAGAAGACAGGAAGAAAAGAGGGACACATTTTATGGTTGAAGTTGGCGCATGAAAAGGATGCAGGATGTCATTTTTCCCGGCTGTGTTCACAAGGTGCAATCGACAAGAAACTAAAACTCCTACAACAACAACAACAAAATCATAATGGCTGCATCTGAGAGAGAGAGGGTTTTTGAAGAAATTTTTATTATGCCAGACACGAATCCCAGAGTGCATCTCACATCAGACAAGATGTATCTATAGACGATGAATTTTTGTGTTTTTTTTTTTCTCTGTGCGCGGATTATTGAAGCGAAACTTTCTGATAATGTCATTACTTTTCAAGATTATTTTTAATATAAAAAAATGTATACCTACTTGTACTTAAAATTGCATAATTTTTTTTATGGTTTTTCCTTTTATTTTTCTTATTTTTTTGCTGGATTGTGCGTTCCAAGGAGGAGAATAAATATTTTTTTGTTAAATTTGTGCTTGTGAATTTAATATGACATAATCAGATATTTTATTGAGTTGCATTATCTTTAAACGAACTGAAAATGATCTTGAGCTTATTATTCTATAAATATTTTTTTTTTTTATTTTTGTGTTTAAAATATTTAATTGAATTTTTATATTTCCATATTAAATTAATGTGTTGGTAGTTATTTTAAAGTACATATTATCTAAATTGTATAAAAGAAATTAATATAAATGTGTTTTTAATTCACTTTATCTGGATTTATATCTTAAAATAATATTTTATATTTCTTCTTAGTTAGGTACAAAAAGAAGCTATTAACTAATTGAGTGGAAAGTATCTAACTAAAAAGATTTGCATAAATGATTACGTAAGTAAGTTATAATTCAATTTAAAATATTTTTAATTGTTAATGTTATAGTTTATTATGATTATTGTAGTAACCGAAAATCGGATCAATAGTCATACAGTAAATAAACTGAAGGTTGTCTTACCAATAGAAGCACGTGAAACAATTGTTCAGAAAGTCGAAAATCAAACAATGAAATTAAAGATTTAAGATCTATATGATGTGATGGGTATATTTAATTTTTAGCTGAATTTGATTGCCGTTTTATATTGATCTTTTCATGCTCAATTCCGAAAAATGAAAAAAATATATCTGTACTTAAAGAGTTTTTTGATATTTCTGCGATATCGATATACGAGGTCGAATAAACTTTAACCGTCGATCGATTTGTGTCATAGGTATACTCATGTTACCTAGAACTTTTAATCCTTAGAGAATTTCATAATAGAATTTGTGATATTTCAGTCAAGCATTTAATGGATTATATCTCAGATCTTATTCATTTAATGGGAAAAAAATGCTTTTAATTTTATTCTTCTTTTGAGTGAAGTTGAAAACTATTGTCAATTCTTTATAAGTTTTAATAAACTCAGTATTTTCTTGGAATTGGACGAGCAGGGCGATGAATTTGATAGTTATTTAAAACAATTGCAAGCCGTACGAGTGAGAAGAAAAAGGGACTTTCGATCGAACCTAAATCTTATATGAAGCGTGATGATTATCCACTTTCGACGGGGGTTTCTGGTACGTTATTACCTTTACCTCGAAAATATTTTGGTTCCCTATTGATAAAATGTAACTAATAATAATAATAATAATATATATGAGAACTAGGTATAATTTTACTTGTTTTTTTGTAATTTTTGTCTCAAATGAAACTACAACGCTTAATTCGGTTTACCAAATAATAAAAAAAAAAATTTCTGAGAGGTTCGGTAGGAAGGTCAGACATAGTAAGGTAACACTGGTCTGCAAAATTGTACTATTTTTTTCTCCTTCAAACTATTTTTTTTAATGATTTTTGAAAAATCAGAGTGGGTATTTTGTAGGAAATAATCCTTTTAGATTCGGTTGGTCTTGTACAAAAATAGAACTACCTATTATTCATAATCAGCTCAAATTAAGAGAACTTATCTCTAATAACATAATCTATATCTACGGTGACCATATTTCTGGAACCGAAACCCCAAAAAAAAATTTTTCATTTTTTTCAAATGAGTTTTCATAATGTTTCCTTATTTTGATATCAAGATTTCCTAAACGATTTTATGGGAGCGTTTTTGTTGAAATAGTTGTTGACAAAATCAGAAATCAAGAAAATGGTTTTATAATAATGTCTGTCAATAACTTCTAAGAAAATATTTTTTTAATCAAAATCGGGAGAGCTGTTTTTTAACATTTTAATTTTATTTTAAATGAATTTGAATTGAAATTGTATGATATTTAACACAACTTTTAACATGTCCTTAAAAGTTTTGAAACTTATCTGGGTTCCTTTCTCTTCCATATGTTGTTCTTTATTCAAAAACATTTTACCTGGTGTAGCAACCTGACAAACAGAAACTGGAACTAAATAATTGAGGAACATTTAAACATTTCTCTGAGATTAATTCAAGTTACAACTATTATGACAAAAAAAAAAAAAAATAAACTGGTTTCCTGTAAAATCGGTTTACGGGCGATAATTTTACGTGATAACGGCATGCCTAATTTATAGTTTTTGAAGCTCAATACATATACTTACCTATTATAAAAAATCGAAAAAAAAAAAATTAATTAGGTAAAATCAGTTAATACCTATACAAAAATTATACCTACCTTCAATAAGCCTTATATTTCTTCTAAAGAATTAAACCAAAACTAAAGCCTATATGTTTTGTAAAAAATATTAAAATAATTTCTTAAAATCACACATTTTTCATGAATAAAAGCGAAAAAAAAATTATTTTCTTTATTCTACACATCATACCTACCTATTGTCCTTATTTTTACATGACAGTCTATAGGTTATACATTTTATATCATCGAAAACCTTATTATTTTAGACAACTCAAGTAGCACACTGGTGTAGGTACCTATAAATTGGTGTAGGGGAGAGTGGGGCTAAATGTAACAGGGGTAAGAATTAACAGCTAAAAAAAGCGATGTTCCTTTCAATATTAAGAAACGCGTAAAGGAGAAAAATGCTCAATTTTTGCATATCTACCGGCACATTTTCTTCAGATGAAGATTAGACGACAGGGTGAGAAGTTACACTAGTGGTGCCCAAAAAATGCATGTTTGTAACTTTTTTTTTTAATTTTATTTTTGGTCTACCTCTTTACCCGAAAAAGATAGAGTGCTAAGTGTTTTTTTGTTATATGCAACTGTGTTTTGGCTCAAATTGCGTGTATATGTTATGTCTATATCAGTTTCGCTTTTTTTTTAAATTGATTTTATGTGCCAAATTTCATGCTGGGGCTAGTTGTAACATTTTTCCGGGGCAAGTTGTACCATGTAAAAACCTACCTATACTGAAAAATTGTTTACCTAATATAATTAACAACCCTGAATATGAATGCTTGTAATTGAATTTGTATTTATTTTGAAATTGGAAACCCATTTTTGAACCACCACTTGAATTCATAAAGCTTATAAAACGAATTATGAATTCGAATAACTTTTATTTAAGACTACTGTCAAATTTTCTCTGGAAATCTTGGATTTGCTCCACTTTTTACAAATTCGCACCATAATTTCATGACTGAGGTTTGTTTTTCTTGTTATTAATTAAAAATAAATAAATATAAACAAATAAAGGTATTTTTCTCTTATTTTTAGTTCTTGGTACAACCTACCCCGGTATGTGTTACACTTTGCCCCGTATGTGGGGTAAGTTGAAACAACACGATTTTTTTTTTGGAAGCTTTATTTTTCAACATTACCGTTATGTTTTGCTAAATTTTTATGAGGGATCTTGGAGCTAAGACATGGGTCTTTAATTTAAAAAAGGTCTGGTTGACCCACTTTCAAATTTATAGGAGAACCATCGATTTCAGAAAAAAGTGTTACATTTGGCCCCACTCTCCCCTAAATTCATTAATTTTGGTGTAAAATTGAGGAAATGGAAAAAATATGGTGTATTTCTCAAAATTATTGGTATAAAAATTATATACCACTGTTTTTTCTGTAAAAAAATTTAAACATTTTTTTAAGATTCAGTGCAAAAAATACAACTACCTATATTTCGTTGTTTTTATAATATACCATTAATGGTGTTTAAAATTATTCGATTCTGAAATCCACCACAACGGTATATTTTGTACACTCTCTTTGAGGAAGTACACCCTGTGGACATAAAATTCACCAGAATGCAAAAGTGCGAGACGACATATTTTTCAATGGCCGCCATTAAAAAAAAAAGAAGACAGCGATTAATTATTTTACTATAATAGTATATTTATCGACCTAATTATCCCACATTCTTGGTTTTTTCGATTCGGTATATTATATTATAAAAGAACTCTTCTAAAAAAATGTAAAAACAACAAAAAAATTATAATTTTTGAAAAACTGATCTTTAAAATCGAAAAAAAACATCATTAATTCACTGAAATTTTTTAGGCGCTCGATTTTTAGAGGGGATAGTATCTAAAATTAGTAGACAGAATGTGTTTCGTTTTAAAATTTGGCAAACAAATTCATATTTAACCATTAGTTTCTTATGGCAATATTATGAAAGTGAATAAAAATTAATTTTCATTTATTTCATAAGAAATGGTGTGAATTAGAATTCATCAAACTGTTTGATTGAAAAAATAAACTTTGGCTCAAATTTTAAATCAGAATAATTTAAATGGTGTATTTTATTCATAGATTTATTGTGTATTTTTCAATTTCAAAGGGATAATTTTCACCAAAAACCAGATCATTAAATATACCACTAGCGCCATTTATACACCAAAAATCGGTATATTTTTTAAACCACCGGAGTTTATTATATACGAGGAAATGGTGTATTTTTTATATTTTAAATGTGTATCACGAAAGTGCAAAAAATACACCAAATATTTTGGTGTATTTTAGACTTTTGTGCTACATGAGAAGGCTTTCATTGGTTTAGAAAATATTTCAATATTTTACATTTTAAATGCGATTTTTGAAGCTGAACAATTCTTATAATAAAAACTTTAAGTTAACTCTTATTTTAAGATTTTTAACTTAAATTTAACACGCATCAATTCCGAAAAACTGTGATTAATTTATAGAATGGAAGTTATAAGCAGGTATCCATAATTCCATTTTCCATTGCTCTTCAAAATGTTCAATGATTTTTAGTAAATTTTATTGTTATTTATTTTATATTAAACAAAATTGCAATTTTGATATCATCTACATCCAGCATTTGCCAAAAATAATAGGTAATAATAAAATGAGAAAATTCGTTTGCCAACTAAAATGCATAGCTATCAATAGAGAATCTTTTTCATAAGAAATACTTGAAATCTAAAGAGACTAGGACAATGGATGATAAATTCACTTGCATATTCTTGCCAATAATAACCACAAACCGCAATGCATTATACCATAATGCAATTTTCTAAAAAGCATTCGTCTCTATTGAAGCCAACAACAACTAATACAAAAAAAAAAACTACGCTAAATGTCTTTCAAAAACTTTTCATATTTAAATTGAGCGCACATAGCATGAATGAAAAATGAGATATACTATAACTTGGGAGCCAAGAAATTTCAATAATCTTAGCTAAAGTATCTGCTAGAAAAATTCATATCCATTCACTTCGCATTTTTTATCTTTAGGTATACCTAGATATACAAAATAAGACGACACTATACAGACCGCCGACAATATTCAGACATTTTGGGTACACAAAAAGAAACTTAACTAAAATGAGACTTGGACAAACAACAATAAACATTAAAATAATTTTACAAAAAAAAATGAGGTCAATTTTGTATTTTTCGATGTAAACTTGATGAAAAACTTATATATCTATAAAATCATATATGTAAGTTTGTTGATCTTTTGTTTACTGAGCGCATTCTTGAAGATATACATCTATACAATCTGCATAATAAACAAAAAAAAAAACTGAAAAAAAATCTAAAATATAAATAAAAAAAAAGTCAACGTTAGATACACATGTATCTACAAGATACAAGTAAAATATATATAAAATTCATTCACCCATCCGAAAAGATACATTTGCTAAGTTATGTTATTGCTGTTGTATCTCTCTGATGCGTAGAAAAGAAAATTTGAATGCATCATTTAATTTTGCCTTTGTTTTTATTTTCAGTATTAAAAATGGACAAACAGTATCTATCTATAAGCAAAACACAATCAGATAATGACAAAACCAACTTCAACTACTCGTCGTCGTATATGTATCTAAAAAATCTTTTCTGTCTCCCTATGAATGCTCAGCGGACTGCTGCCTGCGGTCGGTTTTGGACAATTTCAATAAAAACGATTCGAGTAAATGCGGAACAAGTTTCGAGAGGATGATGCTTTTAGTTAAATGACTTTTGCTGTTTCTATATGTATTTTTACCCAACAAGATACACTTGTTTGCCATTTTTATTGCAAAATCTTCAAAGTACAAAATTGAAAAAAAAAAAACACACAAATATAAATAAAACGAATATGGCAGAAACATCAACTAAAGACGAACCACAAAAACAACAGAAAAAAAAAATCGTCAATCAACCTTAACAACATTCTTGGCGGGACACTAATATCTTTTGGTGAAACAACCAATGATTTTGAATTTTTTTTTGAGTAAAAAAAAATAAACAAAAAATACGAAAAATACAAAAATACAAAAAAATGCATACAAAACGAACGTGCCTCTAATCTTCAGTGGGTTTTACGTATTTATATAAATTTTTGTGAAGTTAAATATCTTCTTTTTTTTCTTCAAATCTATTTTAGTATGCAAGACTGTTTTTTTTTTACTTTTGGAATTTATTAAACAAAAAAAAAATCTTTAAAAAAAGTTCATACAATCTTGCCGTAAATCACTGCGACAAATGGTAAGCGTAGGTATATTATATGGTTTTTAAGGCTTTTTATGAATGATAATGGCTATAAGGGAATGGAATTTTTTTTAAGATACAATTATTTTTTTTGATGAAACATCCAAAAAACAAATGGGGGTGCTGTGACCCGTTAATGCCGCAAGTGAACAAGTAAGTATATTATAAGATTCTATACAACGAGAGAGGGTGTTGTAAAAAGAGACATTTTTATGACACTATCACTTAGACATTCGAATAAAAAATGGATTTAGATATACTTTGTCATTGAAAAAGTGTCAATTTGTCACTTATCGTTGATGATGGTGATGGTAAAGGAAAAGAGGTGAGAAATAATAAAAATAACAAAAAAAAAAGATTACAATTGTTTTATTAATTTGAATTATTATGTGTGGAAACAGGTGTATATATTGATTTGATTTATTTTTGGGATCCTGATTGGATGGATATTCATTTATAGAATGAGAAATGGTAAAAGGATGTGATTGAAATTAAGGAACAAGTATTGAATAATTCTAATTTTATTCATGTTAGGTAAGTAAATAAAATATCCCAATTCCAATAGAAATATATTTATTTTTACAATTTAAGACAAAATGGTGAGTTATTTGTAGCTATTTGTATACGACAATCGGACTTGAAATAACAATCAACAATCACGAAGATACGAAAAAAGATTTAAATAAAAAACAAAGTATATATTTTTTTTTTTTTGATAATGGATGCGCAATCAAGGGGTTTTAGCTACCCTTATAATGTTATAGCATAGTGCGAGCAGGAGGAAAATTTAGAGAGGATTAAGGATTAGAAATAACCGATGAACATTGTTTTTGAATGCATTTAATGGGTTGAAAATATCGAGTTTGTTAAAGTATTCCACATACGTGTTATCCGGCTAAAGAAAGAATCCCTATATCTTACCGTTCGTCCGAAGTTAGGCTCCAGAGTGAACTGATGAGCATTCACGGCTTGGCGAGTACCTATTACGCGGAAATTTCTTTAGGGGAGGAATACAATTCGCTACTTCAATGGAACATTGATGGTAAAAAAAAAATCGATAGAAAAGGGAAAGGCATGAAACATTTCTTCAGTGTTCGAGAGTGTCAATTGTTTCACAGATAGAAGAGTTCCATATTAATCGTAACGCTTTGTTTTGAATACGATCAAGCAAATGTAAGGATGTTTGAGAAGCTCCAGCCCAGATGTGCGAATTGTATTCAAGCTTTGGGCCTATATACGCTTTATATATTGTAGCTAAATCAACGGAAGTAAAAAATTTCCTACAACAACCAAGAAAACCTAAGCACTTAGCTGCATTTTTGACTATTTCTAGTATGTGGTCGTTCCATGATAAATGGTCAGAAAAGCATATACCAAGCACTGAAAGACTTTCAGTTTCCTTTATGCAAATCCCATTCATTAAAATGGGCTGCGTGGGCATGTTGCGTTTGAGTGACACTAGGCAGCATTGAGTTTTGGAAGCATTAAATTCCACGGGGTTAATAATGCCCCATTGAACAATTTTGTCAAGATCGTAATTAAATGAGTTGGTCATAAGTTGACGTTGAGGTTCCACATCCGAGGAATTGGTGGTTGAATTAGAGTGCTGTTATCAGCAAAACAATGAAGCGGATTTGAAGTTATTACTAAAAGGTCATTGATGAAAATAAGGAAAAGGGTAGGTGATAAGACGGAGCCTTGAGGAACGCCACCATTTATTTCGTGGATATTTTAATTAAACTCATCTATATAATACAACTTGTATTGAGCGGTTCGAAAGAAAGTTTCTAATCCATTTGATCAGAGTATCGTCGAAACCATAAGTATACATTTTTGACAAGAGAGGTTGATGCCAGAGTCTATAGAATGCCTTAGAAATATATAACGCAACAATTTTACTTTCACCGAAACGGTCGGTGTAAAGATTGATTCCACTTTTCGGACAGATAAGCCATCAAATCCCCCATATCCTTCTACGAAAACCATACTGACGATCGTTTAACATGTTTTGTTCCTCAAGATAATTCATAATCTGACCATTAACCAAAGTTTCCATGGCCTTTGAAAGTATGGAGGTTAGTGCTATTGGTCGATAGTAGGTATAAGGGGGACGACGATTCAGATGCAGATTAAAAGCATTTAAAAACGCTATATATTCGGATGCCAGAATTTTTTTTTTTTTTAATGACAACGTCTTATAAACGCATGCATTAAAAAGCATGACTCATGTTCCGCCTGAGCCTGTTAGCCATGTGGTATATACCTAGTGTAATTTCATGTCTTATGATGCTAAGTACAACTTAAGACAGGTTTGCGTTCATATATAGAGTCAGCAGCACATGCTGTTAAACCTTTAAAGGTTTGTCTTTTGTACCGGAGCTGGAGGTCCAGGGTTCAAATTTCAAGACCGTCCAATACATGAAAACTTGGTTTCTTTTGACGATATCACATAAATTTACCGTCCGTAAACCAATATTAGGCAAATTAGCATTCAATTAGCTACAATTTCTGAGATTAAAATTTATTTGATTCTGTTACAAAATCTCCGCCAATGTAAGATAAATTGACGTTGAGTTAGGTTGGTTTGGTTGGCGTTTAGCCGCGGTAGTATGCCGACTGGGTGTCGGCGTAAAAATTAACAATTAGGTATTATCTCTTTTTGGATGCATTCCGTTAATTTTTCCATAAGCAATTTTTTTTTTATTGTTTTGTCTTACTCAGAATTTAAAAGCCTGTTTTCTCAGAGCTTGTTTTCAGAAACAAATTGTTCAACTATTAGCTTTTTCGAAATTTCCAAAGAAGTGCAATTAAATGGAGAAGTTGCCTAAGTTACCAAAAAATTGTCGTTCACCATTTTAAGTCAGGCCAACACCTTTACCTATAATTTTTGGAACACTCTGTTGTTAACCTGGAAACACATTTTCGAAAACTTGATTTGAAATGAACATCAACTTAGTAGGTACCTATAGTTGCTATAGACTTTTTATATCAATATTAATTAGCATTCAATAAATGCTTCCTCTATGATTAAAGAAAACAAATTTTTTTTATCTTATTTCGAGAACGGGAACGTCCTTGGACTGAAATTCACTAAAAATTACGCAACTATTATGACAATAGATGCAAACAAACGCGCCCTAAATGTTTATAACTGATAAAAATACGTGAGTGATTTTTCTTAACTAAGCCATCAGCTATTGAAAAAAGTTTAGGTACCTTCATGAACGAAATAATTTTGAATGAATTCATTAAAACCTTACAAGAACAAGAACTACTTAAAAATGAACCAGCTACTCAAAACTGGTTCATCAGGCTTTAAAATTTGTATAGGTAGGTATGGCTATAATTTCATAAGGAAATTTCAACCCCTTTTTTTTGAATCTGTCATAATTTATTTAAATTCAAGTTAAACTTTTAATGTTCTTTGCGTGTCTAAAGTTTCACCTTTAACATCACCTTAAAACATTCAAAACAACTTCTTTAAGATGTGAGTATAACAACCCTAAAAAATATTAATAAAGCAATTGAATTATATGACTCAAAATGTTATAAAATATGAACAAGCTGCTAATTAATTTAAGTATGTATTTAAGTATAAGAACACGTTGTAAATAATTATTGTTTTTTTTTTCTGCTTCGTTCTTCTTCGAATAATAATATAAAAATATGTACAAGCAAGAAGTTTTTATTACTATACAAATTAACAGAAGCATGCTATCTCATTCAAAGTTTATTGTCATTATAATTATTTATATCCACCCCCTTCATTAGTATACAATGTCAGAGTGGTTATATCATGTAAGAATATCGAATACTGTTTTCTTATGATATTCTAGTTTCTTGGTAGAAATTTATAAATTATATAAGAAAGAAACGACAAATGGGAAAAATCGATGTTTGATATTCTAGGTCAAGACTTTTTCTTTTTTTTTTTTTTGTTTCTTAAAAAGATTGACGAAATCCGTGTTTTATTGTGGACTGAATACCAAAGGGAGTTAGGTTTAACAAAGTTAACAACAACAAATAATTAATTTTTTATATGTATCAATTATTTATATGAATATAATTAAAAATAATTGAGTTAAGATTGTAGCATACACAAAAGTTACGTATACACCACAGTGTCCCTCTTAGTTTCCTCTTATTTAATCACTAACCCCCTTATTTATAAACTTTGTATAACTTTATACAACTGTTTAAATTTGGAAAATGTGACCAAATCCCTTGTTTATTGTTGTCTAATAGCTGTCAAACTTGTACAAAAGAGTAGATTGTCTTAACCGCGAATAATGTGATTATTATTTTTATTAAATAAAGCATATTTCCTACATTTTGAAAAAAGTTATGTAGTGTATAAGTAGACAAAAATCTAATAAATACGACTGTTACTAATTAGTAAAACCATCTGATTTTCTTTTTAATAATTTACTAACTGATAATTTTACGGTTTGTAGAGTCTTAATTTTGACTGTGGGGTTTAAACAGAGTTGCATAATTTGTTTTCTTTTCATACGAAAAAGAGAACCTCAAATCAATCAATTTGTACATATCTATGCAATATTTTGAGGACTTTGAAATTTTTCAGTGCAAAATTTGTTGTGGACAAACGATTTAAATTGGTTTTATACGTCTATCTCAAAAGTTGATGATACAAAAAAAAAATGAGATATCTTGAAATTGTTATAAATCGAAGTATTGAAGAAAAAAAAAATTTTTTTTTTTAATATTGATTTTATAAAAGTTACCAAAAGAAAATCAGAATAGTAAGAACATAACAAGTTCCACTTTTTTTTTCAATAACAGAAAGAAATGATTAATTAAAAAAAGAGCTGATGTGACCAGCTCAGAGTTGTTGTGAAGAAATAAACAGTGGTTCCCTTTTTTAATCTTTTCTTGGGGCCATCTCACAAATATTTCACATAAAAAACTCAAATACCTATAGGTATAAATTTTTTTTCTAAATCGAATTTAAGAATATCTGCTGATTTATCAGGTCCCTTACTTTGGCGATCAATTTGTGGAGAAACCAAAAAAATCTCAGTAATTACAGCTAATTAAATGTTTCTTTGTTAATAAACGAAGTTTTGTACACTCAGAGAAAAAAAAAATAGTTTTTGTAACTATTTGCACAGTCACTTTATAGAAATCAATGAAATTTACATATAATAACTATTTTTGAACAGAAAATAGTTACAAAATAGTTAAAAATAATTTTTTGAGATTGTGTAGCCAAATAAAAGTAGGAAATTATGTATTATTGTAATTAGATAACTAATTATTAATTGTTCAAAATTATAATCTAATTTTTTAGTGAAACAAAAATCAATTCTGAACAGGAGATCAAGCTACCGAATTCTGCGAGCCCTTATTTTGGCATATCACTACATTTAGTTTGAATCATTACTTTTGGGAGATAAGACTGAAGTTAGTGGACGAAAATAAGTAGTAAATTTATTTTTTAGATGCCCAATTGTAGCTAATTAAATTAATTAATTTATTTACTGCGCAAAATGGAATTTTTAATTTTGCGGTTTTCTCAGACACTTTGAAAGAATGTGTAAATTCACAAACGCATCACTGCAGAGATGTTTTGCGATCATTCCTGTAGCACGTTCATATAGGTACGCAAATAATTAGCATCACTCGAAATTTCAATTATTTATAAGGTATTGCAAAGTTGGGTAAACTGATGCGCAAATATCAAAAATAAAAGCATCAAGAATTTTCTTGATAACTTGTTGATGCCGACGCGATTTGAAGTAAGTAGTAATGGCAGAAAAGCACAATGAAAAGTACCTATTTAATCAAATTCTAAATTGTTTATAAATTTTTTTCTTTTATCAGTAGGTATGTAGTTTTTAGACCAGTGCCGATGCCTTCAAAAACATTAAAAAGTACAAAAAAATCATAGTAGGATGAAACCCATTGGAAAAGAAGGGGAATATGATAAGAATGAAAGGAAAAATAAATTACGGGCGAGCCGAGTTCGGGAAGTGGGTGGGTTGAGTTTTTAATGGTAAAAAATGGTATATCTCGATTTCCGGCAAAACTACAAATCCTATAGAAAAAAGTTGTATGGCAAAGTCGTAGGTAATAAAAAGATCTACAACTTTTTTACCAACAATTTTTTCACATAACCTCAAATTTTATGTGAAAAAATCAAAAAACCGAGTTTTTGGTTTTTTATTTTTATCTTTTTCAAAAACAAAAATTTTTCTACGAAATTTGGTGAAAGCTTACCTTATTATGTCCCAAATACACTGTAATTTATTTGATTTAAAATATTAATTTGTTCACCTTATTTTGACTTAATACAAAAAAAACACCCTAATTTTCAAACGAAAATTCACGTGTCAAAATATCAGCTTTTTTCAAAAAGTCGGTGGGCATTTCGTTCTTTAAAATGTCTATTTTCTGATGGTGTAAAAAAAAAATTACATTAGTATACTATAGAACATGTTTTAGTAAAATTCAAAAAATTAAAAAAGCTTGAATTCGAAAAAAAAATTTTATCATTGTTTACATTGTTGGCCTATTTATTCAAATTTACACTTTAATTACTCAAAAAACGTAAGATTAATCAATGTTACATGAAATCTTACGTTTTTTGAGTAATTAAAGTGTAAATTTGAATAAATAGGCCAAAATTGTAAACAATGATAAAAATTTTTTTTCGAATTCAAGCTTTTTTCATTTTTTGAATTTTACTAAAACATGTTCTATAGTATACTAATGTAAAATTTTTTTTACACCATCAGAAAATAGACATTTTAAAGAACAAAATGCCCACCGACTTTTTGAAAAAAGCTGATATTTTGACACGTGAATTTTCGTTTGAAAATAAGGGTATTTTTTTGGTATTAAGTCAAAATAAGGTGAACAAATTAATATTTTAAATCAAATAAATTACAGTATATTTGGGACATAATAAGGTAAATTTTCACCAAATTTTGTAGAAAAATTTTTGTTTTTGAAAAAGATAAAAATAAAAAACCAAAAACTCGGTTTTTTGAATTTTTCACATAAATTTTGAGGTTATGTGAAAAAATTGTTGATACAAAAGTTGTAGATCTTTTTATTACCTACAACTCTGCTATACAACTTTTTTCTATAGGATTTGTAGTTTTGCCGGAAATCGAGATATACCATTTTTTACCATTAAAAACTCAACCCACCCACTTCCCGAACTCGGCTCGCCCGTAATTTATTTTTCCTTTATTTTTCATCATATTCACCTCCTTTTCCAATGGGTTTCATTCTACTATGATTTTTTTTGTTTTCAAAAATTATCGACCCTGGTCTATTTTGAAATCAAAATAAAAAAAAACCCCTCGCACACTTTTTAAAATGTGTAGGTACCTATACCTACCTCAAATTTCTGCAAAAAAATTAATTTCGTATATTTTTTTCGGATTTTCAAAGCTCATTTTGAGCTAACTTTTATTAATAAAACCTTTAATATTTTAAAAAGTGTTGGAGCTTCAAGATTTGGATTTTAATATCTTACCTCTTTTTTGCGAATTTCGTTTATACTTTTTCAATTCGCTACAACTTTTTTCGGTCTCACTATTTTATAGTGAATCATATATGAAATTGATGAAGAATTTTCCGAGAAATTCAAATATTGTATTCACAATTCCAAAAAAATGTATTTTCATCCTTATAAAGACACTTTTTTGTGACCACTTTTTATTTTTCTCCTGCCAAATTCGCACCCGTGTGCCGAAAGGAGGTTAATTTGGCCTAAAATAGCAGTTTTAAGACTGTAATGAGATTAAGTACCTATTAGAATTTAATTAAATTTTGTAAAGCAAATTTGCCTATGTTAAAAAAGACGCAAGGAACCTGATAAATCTGCGTTGAACAAGATGCATTTGTGGGAATTAGCAATGTCTTGAAATGTAGGTATATGTACCTACATATTAAGAAAGGTATCTACGTTCAAAAGTTCTAGAAAATAATTTTTGCAGAAAAGCTTTTACCAATAGGTACCTATAATCAGGTATTATTTCTAAAAACATCAGAAAATCTCTGCTTTTATCTTAACTTAAAAACAAATCTCCCATTTGAAAATTGGACATTTCATCAACCTCTAAAATCCTAGACGCATAACTTTTAATTAAATTCAATTTTAAAATAATTCATTCGAAAAGAAAAAAAGCTTATTCACTTAAAGAATAGATCGTCTGGTCTATTAAGAAAAATCACCCAATCTTACAAAATATACAGCAATCACTTGTGGCACAAATACTTATACACATAGATACAAAACATCCACTTTATTTTAGCACTTTGAACCTAATTTATTACTCAAGTGTATAGATATATTATATCTTCATAAAACACCATGACCCTTTATAAATCGTATATATAAATGTTTTGTATATCTATATCGTATATAAGTATAGTATCTAGACTTCCTTCCCACCAGGTATATCTACACATAATTGTCAATAAACATAAACGCCCCCATTAAAAATCCATAAAAAAACCCCCGAAGAAAAACCTGTTTTGTACTAAAAATCTCAATGTGGGTCATATCATGATTTCATTATACATTATTATCCCGTTCTCTTCCCCTATTTTTTGTTCTTGTTGATGTTGTTTTTTTTTGTACCTATCTAAAAACTAAGCAATAAATTTCAATGACACAAAATTTTGTGTCGTCATCGTCATCTTATTTTTCAATCTAACAAGACGACACTGCATTTAAAACTTCAACCAACACTCTAAACACCGGAATTCTTATGATTTGTCTTGATACCTATAAAAAATAATCTCTTTCGTAGGCGATATGATGATAAGTTTTTATTCGAATTTAATTGTATAAAAATCTGCTAGCATCTCCAATTGCCTACCATCACTTTATCAATGCTTCCGGGTAAACTAGATTGGTCTAAAGTAGTTAGATTTTTTTTTTTTTCAAAGTGTTTAAATCTAACTGGAATTGGTCCAAAACCATTATCTTATAAGAATCTCATTAGAATCAATCAAATATATTTTTTTTTTATTTCAATTTTTTCTTTGCTTTCAGCCTCTTTTTCCTTGCATTCAAACCTACATCTACAAAAATAATGATTTGAACAAAAAAAAATTGCATGAAAAACTGACATGTGCCAAAAAAAGATATAAAAAAAGAAGCAAAACAAACGGAGCAAAACAGAGAGAATCAAAATAGAAAGAGAGATTTTCTCTTTAAAAGAGAATCCATTAAATAGCAGGTGTATTGGAGTCTCTCTTTTAAAACTCATACTATTACAAATTTTATTTTAAGAGCTTACATTTACCAAGAGAAAAATTCACTCACACATTCTTGTTGGATGATAGTAAGAGAGTTTTATCGAAAGAGAGAACTTTAGATATTTTTTAACGAGATTGGTTTTTATTTATAGAGAAAATAAATAAACAAATTCTTTTTTTTTTATTTTTTTAACATTTTTTTTTTTAATTAAAAATATTAATATAAAAAATCTGCAATAATTTATTTAAACATTTGTTTCCAATTAGAAAGTATTTAATCAAATCTACGAACCTTTGTATTTATTTCACACTGACTGACTCCTCGTGGTTGTGATCCTGGATAAATGTTCTTGACTGCACAATAGATGTCCTTCGCAATCACTTAATTCACATTCTTTTTCTCTTTCTTTTTTTTTTCTTTTCATATCCTTAAGTTGTTGGCATTGCAAAAGCAAAAAAAAAAAACAATGATGGTGGAGTTTTTCTCCTTCACTCTATCTCTTTCTTTCACAAAGATTACATTTTTGTCTATTCACTCACTCTTAAAATATAAAACAACACAAAATACTTGGACAACTTTAGGAAGAAAAAAAAAAAACAAACAGAAACCATTACTAACTATGCGCAGTTCGCCATCGCCATAGATAAGAACAACCGCAATTGTGTGTTTTTGCTTCCACACTGCGGTAATAACGGAGAAATGTTGTTTTCTTGGATTTTGGTTTTGGCTTTTGGATTCCAAAAGAGCAAAATATTTTTTCCTCATGATGTTTGTGTATTTTCAGAGGAACTGGAATTTATTTTGTTCATGATGAGATTGTGTTAGTTTTTGGTTTTGTGTTTTTGTATTTGAATTTTGTTGAACCTGTTTTAGGTTTTTTTTTCGCTTGTGTGTATCCATAGTTGTTAGAGAGTTTGTGCAATGATGGCTTCTTCGGGTGTATAACTGTATTTTGGTATATTTTTTTTTTGGTATTCAAATATGGCGACGGTAGGTAGGTAGATAGTGAATGTAAAAGAAAAATGGAAAGGCGACGGCAAAATGTATTGATTTGTGGGTTGAAAGGTGGAATTAAATTGATTTTTGGAAGAAAATGGACAATTTATTTAAGAAAATTTAATCAACGTCAATGGCTGTCTTATTGCATTAATTTTGTTCCAAGTGAAAAAAAGAATTGAGATCAGTGCTGCATTTATAGATATTTATGAAAGATTTTTTACTTAGACCTATCTATCTAATACATATTTACCTATATCTATTGTTCTTTACATTTATCTACGGTGACCGTTTTTCTAATGACTAAGAAGAGGAGATTTTTATAAAAGAGAATATCTACACTAAAAAATTATGAAAAGTTATGGAACATATTTATATAGGTAGTCGTTTTTAGACCCCAGTAACTATTATCTAAGACTAAGTTTTATCCAATGTAATTTGAGGATAAACTCCAAACTTTCTTAAAAGCAGCTTAGACAGTGTCTATGAATTTGACCCAATGTAGCAGGCTGATAAAAACTGACTTTATCTTATCAAATATTGAAAATGCCGATTTGCGATGCAAAATGCTTGCAAAGAGGTTCTATTTGGATACCTTTACAAAAAAAAAAAAACTAGTTGTGCTTAAAGACTTTGTTTGAACAAAATTATAACCAACAGTCACATTTTAACCAGAGTATTGTCTATTAGGCAAGAAATTGGGGTCGAAACTGTAAAATCCCAAAGTGAGCACTAGGGGATTACCAAACTACTATTGGAAGAGTCTTTAAACGTTTAACAGATACTAGATCTTACCATCTAAGAAGAAGATCGAGAAAATTGGTAGATTTATGTAAAATAAATGTCCCAAGCCCAGAGCTCAAAAGGTTGATTAGAGAGGTAAAAGCAAATCGAAAGTGCAAAAATATTGATTAAAATTTGTGTTTTTTTAATGACAGTGAATTCGAACGGAAGATACAAAGACTCATTCATAGGGAGGTATATTTTTGTTTTACTGAAAGTGCCAAATTTACTGGAAGTGCCAAATTAAACGTTTCTAGAACAGTAATCTACCGTCTTTGAGACTTGATATTAAGTCACAGAAAAGCATTAACTTGCCTATACGACTGACTTTAGGCAGCACTGGAGCAGCAGGCCTCAAACATTTCAATTGGAAATTGAATGATTAAAAGTTGGTATAGGTTCTTTTCTCAGATGATACAAGCGTGAGTCGGTATAAGATATGGAAAAAATACATATAAAATATTATATACCTATGGGCTTAGGAGAAATTTGAGGTTTGTCTTATACCTTGAACTTTTGGGGATGATGGGTTTGTAACGTTCTGGATTAGAGTCTGTCTCTGCTTATACACAATTAGTAGTGTAGTGTTTAGCTTCCCATCGGTCCTAAAATGTATTACCTACCTAACTAGGTACCTACTTTTTACCTAATATTTTTTTGCTTTTTTTTGAAATTTACTGCATTTTACTAACTTTTGTTTCCATGGTAGGTATTCCCTTTATAGGCAATACCTTTATTTATGTATATATTAGTTTTGACTAAGACTGTAAGTCCTCGTTGAACGCCAAAAATATGTATGTAGATATTTTAGAAAAAAATGTTTATTCAATAAAGTGTTTGGAATTTTCTCTTAAAAATTGCATTTAAGTTTATGATAAACTACATCAAATAGTTGGTAGGTATGTGTATTATGTAGGTATATGTTATTTATGTTGCCGAAAAATTTCTTTTGGGCGCCATTTTTCATATTGAGTTTCTAAATTATTTTCTTTTCTAGAAATTGTATGTTTTTAAAACGAATTTTTTCGCTCAGAAATTTATTTTATATACATAGGTAGGTAGTTCAATTTTTATTTTTATTTGAAGCTTAAATGGTACTCTTCCTGTTTACATTGTATAGGTATGTAGGTACCTACAAATGAACGAAATTAAAAAAAAAAACGACTTTATTGACAATTTTGATCTTTTTAAATTAATGACGATACAAAAAACTATCGATCTACAAAATCAGTGTTAACACGTTTAATGTTTATCTAGTTCTTGGTTACTACAATTTTTGAGAAGTACCTACTTTGAAAAGTGTACAGGCAAAAAAAAATCAAAAGGGTAACTTTTTTCAATATTTTTCCATTTACTTGACCAAACCGGAAGTGTACCTAAATTTAAAACTTAAAATCGAAATTCAACAAATACTCATTAATAATAATTAATAATAATATCTACTTTTCTTATTTTCGAGCTCTAACTTCAGTAATTGAATTTACAAAGCTAATTGCTATTACGAGAAATCATTATCGTATTTGGTTACATGCGTAAAGTAGCATCAAAGGATACCTATGTAATTTGGGATCATCATTTTCGAAGTTCTGTAAACACTTTTCGATGAAGTTAATCGTGCTGAATGGTATAAGGTTATTTTTAAGAGTAGACATTACACAGAGAAAAATAGACCACACAAAATAGAACAAAAACAATAAGATTTCTCTATGGTTTTCATCCAAGAAGGAAACCTTATTAAAACAATCGGGTTTTCCTTATTGTTTTAAAATCTGCAAAAAAATAAAAAAAACCATGACCAGGCTGGGAATCGAACTGGAGACTTCAAATCATTAGTCGCACACCTTACCACCTGAACCAACCTGCCATGAAAACATTGATCGCGATTTTTGTTCTAGTGCTAACTTGCAAAAAAAATCAACTTTTCAGTCAAATTTTAATAAGATTTTCTCTATAAAAATAATAAGAAATCTCCTTAAAAAAACCTTATTAATCGTTGATTTTAATAAGATTTTCTTATGAAATGTATGGACGGTAAAACAATATGACAATCTGTTAGTTTTTAGCGGGTCATATTTTTCTCTGTGTAATTTTAGTTTTAAGGAAGCACTTAACTTCCTATACCTATTTAGAAATGAAATATGCTCAAATTAAAAATAGGTAGATACTTCCTAAACATAATAAGACGAGTATATCGTAAGTTAGAAAAAAAAACGACTACAGAAAATATCATACCTATTTCACATTCTATAGAATTATCTGTAGGTATCCTAACTCTATTCATTCCAATATAAGTTTTGTTTTATAAAATTATAATTTGCATACATATTCCATTAAATTGAATAATATATTGATTTTTTCTACACAACATGTTAACACAGTCCAACAACATGAACAAAATCAATATAGGTAGAAATACATGATATTGTCGGGTTACTTTTTAAAACGTGCTAAGAATACCATCTTTCAATATTCTTTTGAAGATAATGAGCAAATTAAAATTCCCCACAAATGTTGTCTGTGGGACATACAAAGAAGACAATCCAAATAAGTTATTGATGTAGGAGTAGGTATTCATGAATATCGAAAATATATTTGAAAATTTAAAAGTAACTAAACACTATTCGTACCTATGCACATTTCTAAAATCTTCCGTTATTTCCAATTAAACCTAAAAAGTTGTCTTATAGGAATTTTTATATTTTTTTATTTTTATTTTTTATTATATAGGTACCTAACTCAAAAACGACTAAAAGTGGTTTATTTTTTCATTTTTAACTGCCTCTTCGATTAATTACATAAATATTATGAACAGCAGGTATGTATTTAAATTGTAAAGAAAAACTCTTTCCTTGTCAAATTTTCCTCATAGCTAAATACGATTTAAACTATTTTTAAATGACTTAATATTATTTTATTATATCTTGTTAAATATAAGCTTATATTTTATATTGCGGATGTCAGTTATAACAACACCCACCAGGTTAACTTAACTTAAATTATTGCTAACATCACATTTTTTTCTTATGCTTGAAACAAAAAATCAATTTTTTTTTTTTGTGACAACGAAATTCACTTGACATTATTATAGTAGTTCACCGCATGAAGCTATTTAAAAAAAAATTATTTGTACCTACCTACTTCATTTGCATTTCCGTATTTCCATAGTAGGAGGAGGAGGGCACATAATTCGACTTGACAAAATTTAAATTTTTCCTAATCTCCGCCTTAATTTGAATACAAAAAAAAAACTATAATGTTCACAAATCGTTTGGTTTAAGAAAAAGAATTAGGGTCGGCGGCTTTCTCTCTGTCGGTATCGGTCGGAAAAATAATGTTCTTAAGAGCTTTGAATAGTTTTTTTTTTTTTTTTTTTGTACAGGCAAATGATTTTATTTCTACCGCCACTTTGATAAAAATAAATACCTACAACCTACAAGGCATTATTAAAATAATGTCATTTAAAGGCTCTAGTTTTTTTTCGGATTCTAATTGATTAACAAAAAAAAACCAAGACATCACACAATTAGCATAAATTCAGAATATAATTATATGTGTAGAACTTGCAGGTGGTGGTCGTATTTAAATATTTTTAGTGGGGGTTGAATCTGTTTTGTTGTCATTTCTATTAAAGTATTCGAAAAATATTATACAAAAAGGTGGGTGGTTTAGGTTTTTGTAGGAGAAAATTAATTTACTATCAAGTGCTAATTAAATGTACTTTGTTTTAAACTATAAAAACGGAGGTACAAACCTTGCTTAAAATAAAGTTTTTAGGTTAATAATCTTCCCATAAGAATGTAAAATGTTTCCAAAGTTAAATGTAATATAATCAACGTTGATTAAACGTTGACAAAACTTGTATAAAACATCTTTGATTCAAAATTGAAAGAACTCTGAACAAAATATAAAAAAAAAATTCAAATTTTAGCCTAAGTTGCAGTTTGTCAGAGTAATTTTCAGCAGTGTGAGTTGACATGGGTAAAATATTACACTAGTGAATATTTAGACTTCTTAGATACACCTACTAAAAGAATTCTTAGCTAGCCAAATTTAAGTTGAAAGTAGACAAACTCCGATTTACTCTTTTCCTGGATCTTAAAAGAAGTCATTTTTTAAAGTGTTTTATTTTTTCTGCACGGAAAAAAGAACCTGGCGTAATAGAAGCAAAAATTAGTTTTTTGAAAATTTATTTTCTGGAAAAATTAAAGACATATTAACAGGGGAGAACGAAAAGTAAAAAAAAATGTGCTAACCTAAACAAAAAAATCATGTGTGCAATTCACACGTGGTAGAAGTGAAACCATAAAAAATCATTTTTCTTGCAAAAAAAATCGAAAAAGTCTACTTTTTTTTATTCTATCACCTTTAAATCCACCCACCGATAGTAAATTTTATATCACCCGAAAGCTTATTATTTCAGCTCAAAATATTTATATCGACCATGTCTATACAACATCTTCAAAAAGAGCTAGAATTTTTTAAACTCGATGAAATTTCATCCAAAAAGCAATTTACTTTTATGTTCTCATGCTATTAAATCAATTTTTTTGTTTGAACACCTATAAAAAATTTTATACCATGTGAAAGCTTATTGTTTCACCTTGTATAATGATGTATAAATGTTATTTTAAAGATGTCTACAAGAGAAGTTAGAATTTTTTAAAGTCAACCATGTCGAATTTCCAGACTGAGATTACGGTACTTCCTACACTGGTAGCTGGTCATCGCCAACAGATCTCCACAGGTGTTTTGAGGTATTTTAAATTTTTTTTCAATTTAAGATTGTGTAACTTGTAGAGCTTGTACCGTTATGTGTGATATATCGAATAAAAGGTTATGTTATCAGCATGCGTATTAAAGTTAAATCAAATTTGTATGTGCACTAGATCAAAAAATATACCGTGTGTTGGAAAAGAACATCTTTTTATCGTTATCTCCGAATTTTGAACATAAAATTAATTGAAATTTTGTACAATTATAATTTATTTAATTACCTATCTACAGTACAAATTTCATTCATCTAAACAAAAAAGTTATTACAAGTTGAAGTCGTGTCGCGTTTTCGTTTCATCTTGTTTCAAATCACTACGATACTAAAGAAGTTTTCACTTCAAAAATCGAAGAAAAGCATTAAAAAGTCGAAAAGTGTGTTTTACTACATTGGTTATTTTGATATCTATTTGTTTTAAATTTTTTTTAAGTACATTTTTTTTTTCATTGAATATGAACAGTTCTACATCTAAGAGGGAATATCTTTTTGACATCTATTAAGCTACATTTACAGCTCATACATATACTTCCCATAATCTCGTAAAGGCCCTAACTACATTTACTAACTTCTAACTATAGAGGGAAACACAAAATCCAATATCGCAATTTTCATATAAAAATGAAAAAAACTAAAAAAATATTTTGAATTTTCTCACTTTTAAATAAGTTAGAAAATTCTAGGCTAAAAAAGTAAATGAGGATAAATCAGAGACAATGCCTTAACTCTAAATATGCAAAAAAATCAAAATCGAAAATTTTGTAGTTAGGGCCTTTACGAGATTATGGGCCAGTAGGTATACAGTTTTTTAAAAGAAAATTCGATTAACGCTTATTCTGTCCGCCATTTTGGAACTACCATTTTGAAAAAATAAAAATTGAAAGATTTTTCTTATTTCTCATACTAATATGATTTAGTGTCCTAAATTTCATAATTTTTCGTCAATGATTTTTGACACCATAAAGCACCAAATACACCACTGTGCGGCGAGGAGAATGATAAATAGTCTACTCTAAGCCATCTTGAACGACAGATTTTGAAATCATTAGCAAGTTCATGACTTTCACTGATTGTGTAAATTTCATTTTTACTTCTTATTTGGCAAATACAATAATTTACCAAATATTTTAACCGATTTTGATTATTTGTATAAACCCTTCTTAGTCTTCACCGTTCGAAACTTTTCCGCGCTATTAGGGTTTAAAATTCGAAAAAAGTGGTTTTTTACACAGCCTAAAATAGGTTCCTATGGAAAACTGACTTCAGAGTTCTGGTTTTAAAAATTCTGCTTTTTTCAAGAAAATTCTGTTTTTCAAAATTCTGTTTTTTTTTTATATTCTGTCTTTGAAAATTCTGTTTTAAAAAATTCTGCCAGCATTTTTTTTGTTACATAGCTTACCTATGAGTTTAGGTACTAAACAAAAATACACCTAATTGATGTAGGTAATTTAAGTTTGGTACTTTTCTAACTACCTAGAAGACTGACTTTCATATACCTAACCCACAACTATATACAGTTGAAAACTAATTAGAAACAATGTTGTGTGATACAAAAATATTTCTGTTCTTATTCAATTTTTATTTTATTAATTAAAAAAATTTCAATTATTATTTTTCGAAGATATCATAAAAAAAAATGTTCTCAATATTTTTAAAATTTCCTATTGATTTATAAAAAAAATGAATATTACAAAAATTGACATTGTTCTCGAAAGTAATCAATCTCTAATAAGCAGAAAATTTTGCGAGATGATGATTTTACAAAATTCTGCACAAAATTAAAAAAGGTTTTGGAAAATGTTTTTTAACGACTTTTTAACGACTTTTTCAATTTTTTGCAGAATTTTGTAAAACAGAATTATGAAAAGCAGAATTTTGAAAAACAGATTTTTGAAAAGCAGAATTTTGGACCCCAGCAGTATTTTGACCACAATCCACAACCCTATTAAAACAGTATGACTGTGTTTTGAAAGCTAAATTATTTTAAATTTAGCCTCCATTGCTCAAATTTATCATGCAAAAAAAAAAAAAACTTTTTCTTTACTTTAGTATTTTTTTTTTATTTTTTGTTTAGGTAGGTTTTCAAAGGTATTTTCACAAATCTCACTAAAATATGTTTGTTATGTTGGCCTTGTTTTCATTTAACCAAAAAGTCTAATAAAGAGATTTACCTTTGTTATAAGGAATAGCATATCATATAGGTGGATCAATTTATATAGGAGCCAACAAAATATAACCAAAACAACCTACTGGGTAATCCAATCTTCAAGGTATACCTATAGAAACATTCCAATTTCGTAAATAGTAGGCACACATAGCTGTAGCAATGGTAAAACTTAAACCCTCAAAAAGATGTTTTTCTCAGTCTCCATATAGCTAGCTATATAGAGAGAAGAAATTCCAATTTGACTTTGTTGTGGTAATCCTCCCTATAGTATGCCATTAGTCTTATATTTTGGGTGAAATACCATTATGGGGGAGGCTGTGATGTGATGTGACTGTGGTATTAATCTTGAGATGTATATTCGTCGTATGTTGATGATGGAAACACTATAATATGATGATATTTGTTTTGTATACGAAAAGGCATTTTCGTCCTACTGAATAACTGAATAAGGCTTAGATAAACTATTTTTGTGTACAAAATAATATATTCCCCAAAAAATGTTTCTTTTACTTCGTTGTTGTTGTCTTAGAAATAATTGGAAAGTTTCTGTTTTCTTGTGGGTTTTTGAAACGGATTGGATGATTGGATCAAATAGTAATAACTATGTGTGTGCTTGTGTTTGAAAAAGGATCAAAGTTTTGTTGATATTATATGAAAGTTGATTAATCCATTTGAAACAAAATTGGAATTTCTTATTTGTTTTGCGGTGTATCATAAAACTTTTCTCGACTTTCCAAAACGTCTTTAAGCATAATGAGAAGAAAGGTGAAGTAGATTTTTGAGATTTCGAAAGCTGTCTTTGAGTCTTAAATGAAAATGGGTACCTACTTACCTACTTTAAATCGATATCAGAAATTGAGCATTTCAAGTTTTTATTTCCGTCAAAAACGTACTACCTACTTGAATATCAAATTAATTTAGTCCTGCGTGTTCTCTATCTACAAGCTTCAAATTTCTTCCCTACACGCTAAACCTGAGTACTATTATCATACAAAATGTAGCACTTATACATTTAAGGGTTGTTTTCCCTCTCTTTCCCTCTCTGTCATCTAAAACTCATCAACTGATTACCTCCATTTTTTTCGTAGATACACTTCCATCCGATGCCATATTTAATTTTGATGGCGGAAAACTAACGGCTTCTCAATTTGTTCATTACCACCATCCTTGAAATGTCAAAATCAATAAAGCAAAAAAGGGAAAAAAAAATAATAATTCATTGATTGCTTCGTATAACACCAACGACCTTCGACAAAAAAAAAAGGAAACGTGAAAGTACGGAATTCTTTTAATGGCTGACAAAAAATTAGAACTGTAACGTTTGAAGGTTAAGGATATACATTTTTTATTAGAACAATTTTGTAACCCTTTGAACTCGTCCTTCAAAAAAATTTCAAACAAAAAATAAACTGCACTCATTTAATTAGAAAAAGGTAGGTCACCCTATATGAAATTTTAATGAGATATCCTTTTAAAAGTGAAAGGATGTCATAAAATCATAAAAATATAATGACCATAACCAAATTTCTATCGTGCTGTGTAACTGGTGCGTTACTTTGTTCTAAAAAAAAGGAAAAAAAAATTGAAAGAAAAGAACAAAAAAAGAATTCCGTTCGGTACCGCTATAATAGATTCCCAAAAAAACCGAAGAAAGTCGACTCTTTTCAGGTTCATTGAACTAAAAGATAAAAATATGTTTCACGTCGCGCCGGCAATCGGGCCGCACCGCACCGCCTTGACACAGAAAATTAGAAGAATTTAATATTAACAAAAAATGTTTTAGATTTTTTTTTTGTCTTCTCTCTTTTCAGGCATGTCTGCATCTAAAGTGAATTTATAGGGTTTCTATAGACAAGACATACTTACATAGTATACATAATCTATATAGGCACATATATTTTTAATATAAAATATACAGAGTTTTATCTGAAAATAACTGCATCTCAAGAGGATTGATATGAAAAAAGCATTTGCTCTTGGCTCTTCTCGTATGTAGATGCGCATCACTTGGCTTTTTTGGATTTGTATAATTTACCATGGAGGTTAATTGAGGAAATTGATATTGAAAACTATGGTGGATGGAGCATATCGTATCTACTCTTATTTGCTTTTAAAGTGGAATATGTGTATCGTCATTTTTGTAAAAAAAAAAGAAAATATAATTCTAGATCAGTCATCGAAAGGAATCTAAGCATAAGAGTGCGACAAAAATAATGTCTTCAGAGCGAAAGGTTAAATGGCTCGCAGTAAATTAAAATGAAAAGTGTTTATTTTATGGAAAATTGTTTATTTTTTTTTTTTTTGTTTCTTGTACCTATAGTGAAGAATGGGTATGAAATTCGAATAATATAGGAAAATTGTTTCAGATTGTAAGAATGGGTTAAAGAGGGAGTTTGGATTAAGATTTCGTTTTTAAAAATAAACTTAAAAAAAAAAATAATAAACCAACAATTGATTAATGCGTTGATTGAATTGAAAAGATAAATCTTAATAAATTTTTTTTTTAATTTGAAAAAAGTACAAACTTAAGAACATCGGTAGAGTTGGTAAAAGTAATTGAATTGCTTCTTCTTAAGGGTATAAAACTTACGTAAATGAAATAAGTTTTAAAAAAATGTAGGTACCTACATTGAATTATACCAAGCTTTATTAATTTTCAACCTAAATATTGTCCATACGAACAAATAATTTAAGGCCATTTTAGAGGGAAAAAAGAGACTTATATCTAACAGATTTTACTAGACCTCCTCATAAAATATTTTTTCGCTGAAAATAATTTTATGGTTTCTTTAAATTCTTGAAACCATTTTTAGAACAAATGTTTGCTAATTATATTGTTTTTTATGAAATAAGCATGATTAATGAACTTATAATATCTGCCCACGAAGAAGAAAGTACAACCAAAAAACAAGCGGATCTGTATTAAATTGAGTGGATTTCTGCATAGTTTTTTGCAAAGAAGAACTCCGTCTTAAATTAAGCGGACAATTCTTATATCTTGAGGGTGCTAATTTAAAAGAATTTACTGATAAAAAATTAAAAATTTGTTTTACTTGTTTCATCTACCGAATTAATTTTAAATGATTCACTTTTTTTTTAATATTTTTAAATATTAACCCATTACCTAGAATTAAGACTGAATCTTTTCATTTTTAGTTATTTTCTTTAAGATGAAAATTGGTATTACAGATAACAGAATTTAAGCGGAATCCACTTATTTAAAGCGGAAATCATATTGCTTAAGGAATATGGGACATAGTGGACATAATCTCATTTAAAGGTTGAAAAAGGTTTGAAAAAAAAAAAACGAATTTTTAAGATCGATTGACTGTAAATGACACTAATATTGGCCAGCCAGATTTTACCATAAACCAAATAATGCCTACTTTTCTAATGGATTTTGACCTTTTAATCAGCATTTTTTTAAGGAACATCGGATTTTCGGATTTTCAACTTCCCAAACACTATTTTTGTGATGTTTCGGATAAAGAAAACTATTATTAAGAAATATTTACAGGATCAGTTACGCAACGTAATTTTTAAATAATTTTAATTTTATTTAATTTTTTTTTTTCAGCAAATCTGATTCCTACTTAATTCGAAGATTTTAAGTCCTTGAGAAAAGTAGAATTTGGTTTGTATCTTCTATAGAAAAATATGGATGGGCCTATTTACGGAAAAATCGGTCTTAAAAACCGGGCTTTGTTTTTTTTGTTTTTTTTTTTTGTACCTAAGTGTTGTTTTTTTAATTAGTTTTTAATAAAAGGTTAAAATCTAAGACACGGTAAATTTCTTAGGTAAATTTTTAGATTGAAAAATAGGCTATTTTTTCAAATAAACTCGTAGAATATCCAAAAATTTGCTAAAAAAAAAAACCAAATGGCAAAAAACATAAAAAAAATAATTTTTAATTTTTAATTTTTGTTAAAATCCAACTATTTTTGTAAAAGATAAAAATAAAAAACCACAAAATCGTATTTTAACATTTTGGTGCTATATAAAACAATGATTTGTGTAGAACTTGAAAGTTTATTAGCTATCTACTAAGTTTTTGAAATCGATGGAAGTACCGTAATGTCCGTTTTAATTTTAACATGGTTTTCTTCAAAAATTATCATACAGATATGGTTGATGCATATTTTTAAAGGTTAAATAATAATCTTTCTAATGATATAAAATTAATTATAATTATAATTATAGGTTGTCATGTATAAAAATATTGAAAATATGATGTGTAAAGAATAAAAAAAGGATTTTCTTTTCGCTTTTTTTCATTAAAAGTGTGTGATTTCAAGAAATCATTTTTTTAGTAATGTTTTAGTTCTTTAGAAGAAATAAAAGGCTTATTTAGGATACCTATAATTTTTTGCATAGGTACTTTTGCATATACAAAAATGGCATTCCTAAATGAGAAATGCAAATTTTTAATTTAATTAATTTTTTTTTTCGCTTTTTTATACCTGATTCAGCATTTTATTAATGATCATATGCTGTTTTTAATATATTTTTGACGAATAGCTAAAAGCAAGAAAAAATGCTTTTTTAATAAATAAAAGCTAAAAGAAGATTTGGAGTTCATTTTCAAATAGAAATTTGCTTCATTGTATTTGCGTACCTACCTTTTGTAAATACTGTTCAATAAAATGTAAATGTTATTAAAAAAAAAAAAACTCCTAGATATTCTTAACATAATCACCGTCCTTAAATAGTTCTATTTAATTAGTTTCCTGTTTTTCTTAATTAAATCGGAGGCCTATCAGTGCCGAGTAGAACCTATTGAAACTGATGCTCCACACTTAAACCCAAGTATCTATAGATATCCCCTTGTATCTACTTTGCTGATTCCCTTTTCAAATATTATAACCCAGGATAACAATCCAATTACTATTATCCATGTTAATTTGGTCCCTCTCTCTATGTGTAGAGATATTATACCTAAAGCATCTTTACCATCCAAATCACGATCGTTGTATCAAATCATTATGCTAACCGTTTTGTCCTTTGCATGCATTTTCGTATTTATAATCCTATAGCCTTTAACATAAAATTGTAATTTTTATTCAGAGTTTATCTGCCATCTCGCATCCGAAGGAATGTTTTATACAAAACTTTACGTATATCAACGGCTGCGTAGGGGAGAGTGGGGCTAAATGTAACAGGGGTAAGAATTAACAGCTAAAAAAAGCGATGTTCCTTTCAATATTAAGAAACGCGTAAAGGAGAAAAATGCTCAATTTTTGCATATCTACCGGCACATTTTCGTCAGATGAAGATTAGACGACAGGGTGAGAAGTTACACTAGTGGTGCCCAAAAAATGCATGTTTGTAACTTTTTTTTTTAATTTTATTTTTGGTCTACCTCTTTACCCGAAAAAGATAGAGTGCTAAGTGTTTTTTTTGTTATATGCAACTGTGTTTTGGCTCAAATTGCGTGTATATGTTATGTCTATATCAGTTTCGCTTTTTTTTTAAATTGATTTTATGTGCCAAATTTCATGCTGGGGCTAGTTGTAACATTTTTCCGGGGCAAGTTGTACCATGTTAAAACTTACCTATACTGAAAAATTTTTTACCTAATATAATTAACAACCCTGAATATGAATGCTTGTAATTGAATTTGTATTTATTTTGAAATTGGAAACACATTTTTGAACCACCACTTGAATTCATAAAGCTTATAAAACAATTTATGAATTCGAATAACTTTTATTTAAGACTACTGTCAAATTTCCTCTGGAAATCTTGGATTTGCTCCACTTTTTACAAATTTGCACCAAAATTTCATGACCGAGGTTTGTTTTTATTGTTACTAATTAAAAATAAATAAATATAAACAAATAAAGGTATTTTTCTCTTATTTTTAGTTCTTGGTACAACCTACCCCGGTATGTGTTACACTTTGCCCCGTATGTGGGGTAAGTTGAAACAACACGATTTTTTTTTTGGAAGCTTTATTTTTCAACATTACCATTATGTTTTGCTAAATTTTTATGATGGATCTTGGAGCTAAAACATGGGTCTTTAATTTAAAAAAGGTCTGGTTGACCCACTTTCAAATTTGTAGGAGAACCATCGATTTTAGAAAAAAGTGTTACATTTGGCCCCACTCTCCCCTATATGTATAGTATCGCGTTGTCTAATCTTAGGCCATATAATATAGCGGCAGGCAGCGTATCACCGGTTTTAATACAAAGGTCGAGAGCTCCAGCTCCATCTCCATGGTTGCCATTCCGGCTATCGTCTCCGTCGTCGTCATAGTCATCGTCGTTCTCGTTTGGAAAACCAATCAACTTCAATTGATAGGTGGTTGGAAGAGGCGAATCTTGCGGGATTATCGTCCTGCTGAGCGAAGAAGCATCACATTCAGGAAAGCAAATTGTATCTATAGGCAATTTTTAGATACACTCGTACTCGTACCTAAGTATAATTTACCTCCTTCAATCCACTTTAGTTTACCCACCCTCCTCGTCCACCCCCGTTCCAACTCGAAATACTTCGCTATCATTACTATGACGATGTAAGCAGGACAAGACGCAGCACAAACAAGTCAGCCACTCAAGGAAAATGGAATCCTAATGGAATTTTCGTTTCGTTAGAAATTCATGTAAAGCCCATAGATATACGGACTAGATACGCACGCCTATATTCTAAAAGCAATGTATTAGAAGCGGTAATTGCATGACCCTACGTTTATACTTTGCCCTCCTCTGTCCAATGTTGGATAAATGGTATATCTTTTGGTGGCAGGAGTGACTGGGAAAAGCGGAAATATATCTCCATTAGGATGAAATTGCTTCATGTACCGTAGAGGTAGATATATCTCTAAGTAAGTTTATTTGGAAGTAAAAATGGGTATCTACATCTAGTGTACTTACACCTACATGACGTTGACGGTATATAATAAATAGTTGCTCATCAAGATGAGTTCCACTTTGCAACTTTTTCTGCGACACTGTGTATATTTTGGAGCAAAGTTTATAGGTCGTCGTGTGTACCTATCTGCTTATCTCAAATAATGAAAAAAACAGGGTTGGAATTGGTTAGTGAAGTTTTTAATAACATATCAATGTTTTTTCATTCACGGAGAAAAATACCATCTTAAAGAAAGCGGATTAAATTAAGGGGAAATCAACTTAATTTAATTTAAATTTAACTTCTTATTCTTATGATAATAAGAAGATTTTCATAGTAAATTAATTATATTTCCGTTTAATTTAAGGCGGATTTCATCTTGTAAAAAACGTGCAGAAATCTGCTTGTTTTAAGCTGGTCTTTTTCTCCGTGTACGTTTCGATAAGGCTTTTAAATAAAAGCCAACGAATAAAAGCAAATAATAGTTCCTTGGTAACATGGATGCCAAATTATTATGATTTAATATGTTTTAAGGCTTAATGCAATTTAATTTCTTAAATGACAAAGAATTTTCAGAAATTTTGTAGGTATTCAAAATTGTTGGAGCCTTTTTTTTAACAACAGTTTTTTTTACATACATACCTACCTACATATACACTCCTGCTCAAATTTAACGCACATCCTATTTATTTTAAAGTAAAGTCCTTCTATTACTTTATGCCACAGCATCATGGTTATTTTCTCAAATGAGACAATAGTAATCTTAAACTAAAGGTATGGAATAATATGTTTGTCGGGAAGATTTGGGGAGAGATTTGCTGAAGTCTGTATGTTAACCCGCGAGCCTTTTAAAGAAGAGTCATAAAATTTCATGGAGTTAAATCTGCTTTAAAACACCTACGGAGTTAGCGAGCCTTTCTAGACCTAAGTTTAGTACCCAAAAATACTTGACTGATGCCCTCGAACAGCATCTGGTTCCAATCACCCCTATCTATATATATCTTCAAGATTTTAATATTCCAGCTTCGGATTAACCACACAGAAATCTGGATTTGATTTCAATAGAACATGTGTAGGAAATATTGAAAAGATGCATTCGCGACCGAAATCCACCTCCAAGCAGTCTTGATCAACTGAAAACTTCAGTGAAAGAAGTGTTAAAACAAAACCTTCAAAAGTTAATTAGTGGAATGGACAAACGACTCCAGGTTGTCATATGCGCTAGAGGAGACTATACCAAGTATTGCATACAATTATGGGAAAGAACCGTCACCCGCTTCCATTTTTTTTTAAATTTTTCTTCTTAAAAATAAAAATTATTTTATAATCAGTTTTCAGACCTTGAATTGTTAAATTTGGTTTATCTTTTTTTTGGTTGATAATACTGTTGCAGTTTAGCATTTTTTCGACTTGCTAAACAATAACAAAACACAAAAAAATGCACCAAAGAATTTTAAAGCTTTTTAAAATAAGATGCAGGGGTATAACTTCAGACGAAAAATGTGTGCGTTAATTTTGAGCAGGAGTTTATATTTTCAAAAAAAATTTCAAAACAAAATTTGGTATGTCATTAAAATAGACAAATTTAAATATACATGAACATTCATTGGTCCCTTTTCATTTTATTGAATTTTCAAAACAAAAATGAAATTTTTTTTTAAATCCAAAAATGATTTTTTTTTGAAAATGTTCCTTAAGGTAAAAATGGGTTCAATTACGCTTGTCAACGGTTAAAAAATTTAATTTTTATTTCAAAAGTATATTGATTACACGAAGGTAATTTTTTTTTTGTATCGAAGTCCGTAGAGTGGTTTTTGAGAAAAAATACTTTTTGTCATTTTGGGTCATATACCAAGTACCGTTAATTTTGGTCCTAAAAACATTCAATTTTGAATATTAAACATTGTAAGAAACCGTTTAAAAAAAATGTACCTATAAATAAAAATTTTAGGTATATACCTAGGTACTAAGACTCGATTTTCCAATCTTCTAATAAACAGTCAGTTAACTGCCTGACGAATAAAGATATTAGGCTCATAAACAATCAGATAACAATATTGAATTTTTCAATCACCCAGTTAGCTTTTCTAAAGAATAACAAAAACAAAATTCAGATTCAAAATTGTTTTTGTTTTCTTGTGTTCTTCAAAACAGCTTTGACACATTATTTTTGTTAAAATTATTCCTTAGTATAATTTTTATTGGTCTCTGAAAGAATAAGTTTTATTCCTAGGAAAAAGCTATATTCTGACTGTTGAAAAATTGATTTTTTCTCTATCCTGGGAATAAGTACTAACTGACTAGTGAAAAAATTGGCCCTTATAATAGCATGTCAAATTATTTATTTATTTATTTTTTTTTTTTTTGAATTTTTTATTCGACACATAAAAACAAAATTAAAACAAAAATTCAATCCAGTTTCAAACAAATTATTTTTGAAGAAAAAACTTTAAAATACCTAAATTATTTTAATATGCAGGTATATAAACTGCAAGTCCCAAATAAAGGACCACCCTAATGTACATACATTTAATATTACATCTACTCAAACGCTTTTGTATGAACATTTTTGTATAAGTCGTTTAAGTCATTCAGAAGAAAGTCATAAACTAAGAAAACTAGTCCATGACAGATATCATTAATAACGGTCCAAAAAAGTACGACCTTGCTTGCCATAGTAGGTAGGGTAAATTAGGGCATTATGGCATACCTAAGCACAAACTCAAATATCTTTACTACGGACTACAATTTTTACTTCAATCATTTTTTTTAATTAAATTTCATAAAAACATAACATAAATAAATTATTTAAGAATAAAAATTCAAGCTTTTTAACAAAAAATAAATTAATTTAAAAATAGTCCAAAAAAAACCATATTGCCCTATGTACGGGCAATATGGCGAACCCCATTTACTTCGGAACCCTTTACTTTTTTTACGTATATTCAGCATTTCTGAAATATAATTGTTAATAAGTTTCATAAAATTAACGTTAAATTGAGGTTATTTTCAAATTTAAAAAAATGCAGAGTTACTTTTGAAATTAGTTTTACATAAGGGCATTATGGCGCAGTCGGGTATAATATAGCGCCATAATGCCCTTATTGCATCTGCGCCATATTGCAAAATATACACATATTCACAAAACTCCAAAAACTAAACACAATTCTTACTTCAGTTAAAATATAACAAGTGATATAACCAAACCAAAACTGTACTCTGCGTTTCACTCTTTACAACAAACACGTGCACTGTATACTTACCGAGATACATACAAACAAAAACAAAGATTTATTATATTGGAACCCAGAACCGGTATTTTTTTTTTGTTTTCTTTTTTGTTTGGCACAAAAATAATAGCACTGACCTGCGATCGTCACAAGGCTAGTGTTCGACGAAGGCCAAAGTTTCTGCATTGGTTTTATTTAAAAGTGAGTATTGTAAGTATGGTAGTTGAGAGGTGCGCCATAATGCCCGGTGCGCCATAATGCCCGAAGTTACCCTACATGTTCTTTAATCAAAATCGTTTGAACCGTTTTTCAGAAAAACATCCTTTTCCATTTTTGCGGTATAGCAAGTGCCGATAATTTTGGTCCAAACCATTTGTACAAGCCCTAAATGTTTTCGTTTGCAATTTTATACTGCACAGGGTGTCCTGTTATAAGATATACATATAATATTGAAAGGGTGGTGATAAGAAAACTTAATTTAGTATACATACCTGACTCATGATAATAATAATTTCTCAGTTAATACTGTTTTATGTTAGAAATTTCGTTAAGGTGATAAAAATTTCCATTTAATGATGGACCTCTTAAAATTATAGGTTGTTATGAGTTAAGTTTTTAACAGATCTTTCTTTAAGATACACAATTCTACAATACGCACAAATATCGAGTTGTTTTGACACACTTTAATCTGTATAATAATTATGCATCTTTTTTTTTGAATGTAGGTATCCCAAAAAAATTTGATTTGTTTTTAAATACCTATTTAAAAATTTAATATTTAAAAATTGTTCTGGATATTTATTAGAGAAGATGAAGTAACTGTTCAATTATTAAATGTTATTTAGTATCGATTTGGGTGTGTTGGTACCAACGCCAAAGTTGTAATTCACATTATTTGCAAGTTGTCCATGTTCACTATGGCGTATACGCACTATTTTTTTTGTAGGTATCTATTTATTTTTTTTATAAAACATGTATGGGAAAGAGTGCGGGAAGAGATGACGGTTACTCAAACAGGAATTTTATGTTCACGTGATCTGGCAAAATAACGATTTAAGCTTCGGAAAGCAGAATATATTTTACATATAAGCGATTTTAATGCTTGGTACCTACCTATGAAATTAAAAAAAAAAAAGTACCTACGACTCACGAACCTGCTGTGGAAGTGAGTTTATTGAAAATATAAATTTAGGAAATGTGACAAAAGTGTGTTTGTACTTATCTGAGGTATAACTTGAGCAAGGGAAGGAAAATACTATGTATATATGTAATGTTTTTTAAGTACCTATTTGAAAATCCCTATTTATTTATATACTATTTATTTTAGAACTTCTTGCTTATCCTACGCCTACATTAAATGTTTCTTTCTTCCATATGAGAAACCAGCATAAAACTAAAAAATAAAAAAAAAAAAAAAATAGGGCTCCAAATATAGAGAAATATGGTCCTGTTAACAAAGAATCATTCGTAGTGAGTTTGGGAACTTCCTACAATGTTTGTACAAGGTATCTGAATTTGCTCTCAAAAATATTGCCCTACCGAAAAACAGCGCCAATATTAAGACAAGGAACACAACTTTGCAATTTGTTGTTTTTTTTTTTTCATCTTCTATTAATACTCTTAAATTTTTTTTTTTCAGGAACGTTCTTCATTGTACTCGTGATGAATATAATACATATATAGGTACTGCGTCATCCCTATTTGCAAGCTCTTTCATAGATACCATTCATCCTTAAATTAATTCAATCTATTTTTCTTACAAAAATAAGATATTTCAAAGTTTGTTCAGTCGTAGATTATCCTACGTCTACATTTTTGTTCTTTTCTAGTTTTTCATAACAAATCCCCTGAAAGTTGGCTACAAGGATCTAGAGGGTATACAAAATAAATGAAGGATGAGTTTTTCTTTCATCATTTTAAAAAGTTTTTATCTAGTTTCGTTTGGGTCTCATGGCGATGGCGGTTATGTTTTTCGTTATATTTTTCCAAGAAAAAAAAAAAAAAATCGACAAAAAAAACACAGTTTTCATCAAAAGAAGTTGTTTTTCCCAAGTTGGTTTTTTTGTGTTAGAGCTTGTCTTTTGCTTTTCATAAATTACATTTTTCTACTTTTCAGCATTTTTATGATATGCCAGAGCCAGCTATAGGAGCAACAGAACAGCAAAGTATAAAGGGCAACCAAGGACTTTTATTTTATCCTATTTGCTTGCTTCAAAGAATCGCAGACATTTTTTTTTTTGGAGGAAAAGTTTTTGTATAAGAGAGTAGTACCTACGTAAATTGCTTTGTCCTCATTGCTCAACGTTTTTCTTTTGGAATAAAAGTATATGCGGAGGGTGAGAATGACTATACTTCGTACGATGAAGACGATATGGCGATGACGATGACGAAGTTCTGCCCTACCTTCGTCAGAGATCCATTTCATTTTGTGTTTTAGAATAAAGTGCACTTTAGGATTCGGATTGAGTACCTATGTTATTCGTATACGTTTGTATGTTTGTGTATTTTCATAAGATGTTTGTTTCATATTCTTTTTGCTTTTGCTGATAGAGAAGGAGCTCCTACCGTCTTACCTATTTGATATGTAAGACGACATTGATCCCATTTAGATTTCCTTTTTTTTTCTGTTTTTTTTTTTGTTTGCTTTTATAATCCACATCCATCTGTGTCAGGGAGGGTAATGGGAGGGTTTTTTTTTCTGATGAAATTCCATGAGTTTGGGTATGACCCATCGTCGTCGTCTATCCTCGTTCTGACGATATGACGAAAAACAGAAGTTCTATTTTGTTGTGAAAGCTATTTTATGTGCGATGGCATTTAACGTTTTGCTCCGTTTGAGAGCTAGTAGGTATATACCTAGTAGAAGGAAAATTCTCATACATTTTGTTTTCGATATAAGGCATAATACGGGTCGGGTAAGATGTATGTGAAGAAAAAGAGATTTCTTCATGTGATTGGAATACAAAATAAGGCTCATTATTTGAAAATATCCTTTTCGTTACAATTTTTTTTTTGCTTTTGCTGCTTCGTATTGTATAAATGGGTTATTCCTTATTTTATTTTTCTGTTTTTTTTTTTTTTATTTTTCTCGCTAAATTCTGTTTTTAGTTAAACGAAAAGAAAGCACTTGGCAAAGGAGAGAACAGAATGTATTTGGGTGTGCCTCTCTCATAAGTTAAAAGGAAATGGATTGAATTGCGTTTGGTTTCGTTCTTTTATCGAAATTATTATAGGGGGATTGTCCCGATTGTGAATGTAGAAAGTGTTCCTTATGAACACATTTTATAGAACGAATTGAAGATAATATGCAATTTTAAATTCAAAGAAATAAGAAAAAGGACTAAAACCCATTCAAAATAATAATGTAATTCTACTTGATATGCAAACAACAAACAATAAGTTTGAGTAAGTTATGCACACATGTATGTTTGATTTTTAAAAGCTTAAATGGGAAAAGGATTATTTGTTCCCAGATGGAACAAAAATATATCATGAATGATTCATAACATAGGCAGAGGATGATGCAGAATTTGAAACGTTGTCTTCGAAACATTTCATACTTCAGTAGCAGTTGGCCTACTAAAAATTCTGTCTTTTCTTTTTCATTGCAACGGGCTTAACTCAAAATTTTAATTTTTCTATTCAAGCATGTCAAGTTATCATAATTTCTCAATAATTCTTTGTTTCTTGTTAAATAGGTATAACATTGTTCGTAAAAAATCTTCCTAAATACCAGCCTAGTTCTTCTTAAAAATTTATGACTTTTATAATTAAATTCAATGAGTTATTATTTTTAAATCTTTTGTTTTACCAATCTATAATAATTTGTTCTGTTCATCTTATTTGCAATGTATTATCGGTAATGAAGTCTTTACCTTAACCCCTTCAGTCCCAGCGTTACTCTCATGTAACATATATTTAAAAATTCGTAAAAAAATATTTAATTTAATTATTTCTTATATTAGGTTTCGATGACTTAGTTGAAAGATAATAATGTCTTTTTACTGGATTAGTACAAAAGAAAGTAAAATATCATACTTTTAATTTTTTTTATCGAAAAAGGGACTGAAATTCACATTTTTTTATTTTGTTGGCTAATTTTTTTTTATATGAAAAAAAGATATAAAAACTGTCAATCCCAGAAAGTGTTTTGTTTTTTTCCTTATAAGAAGTATGTAGCATACATTATTGTTATATAAAAAGTAATTTTCTCAATTGTCCGGCTTTTTTGGTGGTCAGTGCATGTTACTTACATGTAACATGAGAGTAACACATTAGTTTTGCCATTTAATATTTTGGAGAATAACTTTTTGCTATTCATAATTCTTAGTTGTAATGTTTTTGACACGATAATACTGAAAAAAAAATTTTTTAATATTGATTTTCATAGTTTGGGTTCGAAATTTATTTAATTTTTTTTTTTTTATTTATAGCTTCTATAGCTTGTGTTCCCAGAACGTTTCCGTCCAATGCTTAGCCCTAGGCTAAACTAAAATTAGTCCATGGCTGGTTTTGAGGTTCAACAATTCGCAAAATTCTTGCGAATTCCAATTCCAAAAACTATCTTCCTTTTTTATTAACTGAACACCCCGAGGACAACTTAGCCAGCAGACTTGTTAAAAGGACTGTATATACCTACCTATTATATTTATTTATGTTTCATATAACTCAGCCATTGTTACAGATTGAGCCCACTAGTTCCAGCAAATTAATGTATCTTAGATATAAGAAAGTTAATGTTAAGTCTATTGTAAATAGAAAGTTCAATAAACCAAATTGAATGGAAAACCTTTCTTTTGTCATAAATTGACCTATTTCAGATGATGTTAAAACTGGAACAGATTTAATAATAATCCATTTTGAAAAAGTCTAACAAATTTCTAAAAAAATCAGTGTTTTTATTTTTTTTAATTTTGGTTTACATGTAGATGTGTCGAACAATTATTTCCTAAAATTAAACACCAACATTTTCAAAACTTGAAGGTATTAATAATTAAAAACAAATTTTTTTAAGATTTTTTCATTATTTTAAAATTTCATAATTAATGATAAAATTAAATTGAATTTTTTTGTTTTATGAATGCTTTAAAAAACAGATTTACTTTAATTTTTACCATAAAAGCATGTTACGTGCTAGGCAGCAGAAAACAAAAAAAATCATGTGTGCAATTCACACGTGGTAGAAGTGAAACCTTAAAAAATCATTTTTCTTGCAAAAAAAAAAAATAGAAAAAATCTAGGAACCTATTTTTATTCTATCACCTTCAAATCCATGTTTTTTATATGACAACCTATATAAATTTTATAGCTTATTGTCTCATATCGATCAAGTCTATGAGACATCTACAAAAAGAGCTAGAATTTTTTAAACTCGATGAAATTTCATAAAAAAAAAGCAAAAAAAAACATTTATTTTTATGTTCTCATGCTATTAATTCAATTTTTTTGTTTGACAACCTATAAAAAATTTTATACCATCACCTTGTATAATGATGTATAAATCTTATTTCAAAGATGTCTACAAGAGAAGTTAGAATTTTTTAAAGTCAACCATGTCGAATTTCCAGACTGAGATTACGGTACTTCCTACACTGATAGCTGGTCATCGCCAACAGATCTCCACAGGTGTTTTGAGGTATTTTTCAATTTTTTCAATTTAAGATTGTGTAACTTGTAGAGCACGTATAATTATGTGTGATATATCAAATAAAAGGTTATGTTATCAGCATGCGTTTTAAAGTTAAACCATTTGTATGTGCACTAGATCAAAAGATATATCGTGTGTTGGAAAAAAACATCTTTTTACCGTTATCTCCGAATTTTGAATATGAAATTAATTGAAATTTTGTACAATTATAACTTATTTAATTACTTATCTACAGTACAAATTTCATTCATCTATCTATTAAAACAAAAGAGTTATAACAAGCTAAAGTCGTGTCGCGTTTTCGTTTCATCTTGTTTCAAATCACTACGATACTAAAGAAGTTTTCACTTCAAAAACTTAATTTTTTCATTTAGGTTTGGTCGGTTTCTCGCAAGTGGCCAATTTAAGATCTTTAATAATCATTTTTATATAAAACAAAAAAAACATAACCGACTTTCATGGATCAAAACTGATTTTTATGGTTTTTCTCATAGCAAGAACTAAACGAAATTGAAATTCAGGCGTAAGCTTAAATTTTAGTTTAGGAAAATACTAAAAGCATGCTTTGTTAGTTTGACTTAATCATACACAATACCAATTTGTTTACTTGTCTATTAAAGTTTATAAAATTTACAATAAGATTTACACTGCACAGTTTCTCCGTTCAGTAGGTATATTGACATACCTACATAGCCAGTACAAATTTTAACCTTCACACAATTATCTTTTATGGTTTTTAAAGCCATAAACTCCTTTCAAAGTTTACAAATGCAATTAGGAAAAAAAAATCCCTTAGCTGCAACATCAGCTGAACGGTAGTCATAATCACATTTGCATTGAGATAACAAGCACTAATATTCAGGTAAAAATTTACAGAATTCATTTTTTTTTGTTCAAAAAAATGTTTGTTTAGTCATAAAAAAGGGTTTGACTTAAATGAAGGTAGTACCTACCTACTGTCAAAAATTCGAATGACCTCGAAAATATAAACGACCTTTCTTAAAAACTAGATCATATTATTATATTTTTGAAATATATTTTATTTATGCTCTATTTTTTTGTGAAATATAATAACCAAAAAAATATTTCAAAATTTTATAGGTTAAAAGATATATGTAAAGAAATTTGAATCCTTTTTAATAGGTTCTGGTGAAATGTTGTGTCCTTGATCTTAACGGATCTATAGGGTAAAGTCGGGTGATATGGCACCACGGGTGATATGGCACCCTTTCAATATCTCCCACTTAATGACTTCTTTTCAAAGCAAAAAGAGCAAAATAGAATTCAGTCTGACGTAAGCTTTCAGTGGATGCATTCGGATCCGCAGTAACCATTGCCACTTAAATTTAAAAAATAGACAAACAAAAAAGTGAGTTCAATTTGAGCGAAAAGTTTTTTAGTGTAAAATTGTTGTACGTGTGGTTCCAAAAGTATTTGACGCAGAGGGTTCATTTTAACACAAAAAGAACGGTAACGGTTATATTTTTGTGTTTGCTCATTGCAATAACTAAGCAAACATGATTATTCGTGTCACTTGAAGAAAACAGAAGTCTAGTCAAATGGGGGATATGGCACCCAAAAACCTCGGGATATATGGCACCGGTGCCATTTCCCCCGCATCTAATTTTTAACCTATATTTTTCAAGTGACAATTGTATTTACAAAAAACTTCAGCAAACTAGGCCAATTGGACTAAAACCCAGATCACAGTAGCCGTTGGAGTTGCTGAATGTCAAAAATAAAAGCAGGACCTAAGCATTTTGCGATTCCCTTCACACTTCACTACATTAAAAAGGCTTCTTAAATGACCAGAACCTAAAAGTTTGCCAAATAGCTTTCAGATTGGCTGAAAAGTGCGGAATAAGGCAGTAATCATAATTTCACTTTTGGTCTTATGATTCGTGTACGTCTTTCAACAACACATGCAACAAGTGTCACAAAAAAATATCAAGAAGAAATAGGGTGCCATATCACCCTCGATCAGGTGCCATATCACCCTCCATTTTTTCAATCATGTTTTTTTTAATGTTTTTTATTTTTGCAAAAAATAACAACAAATTATCTTTGAATTACACTTATGTACCTATTTTGTATTTAAGAAATAGTTTTAAAATAAATCTGCTTTTGTTTGAAATAGATATCTTCTTTATTTCTCAAGTAATAACGAAAAACGAAAATGGGTGCCATATCCCCCGACTTTACCCTAATGCGTTCATAATGTGACTGTTCTTCAAATCTTAAAAGATGTAGTTTGTCACTCTGTGAGGAAAAAATTTCATTTGACTGTCTGGTATAAGTAGGTGTTAGGTGATGTATCCTTTGTGCGTGATTGGTTTGAAATAACAGAAACCTTGAAAACTACTAGGTATGCAATGCACTCTTTTAACAAAAACAGTATAAATTGTTATTCAGCTAGGTATTTTTTGAAAATCAAAACAAAACTTTAGAAATGTTGTATAATTTTTAATTTAATTCTGATTTTTTCGATTTGTAAGATACACCTTCTTTTTAAGAGCAAACACGAGATAACTCACCAGATGTAATGAATCATAAAGTTTTTATTTTTGTATGTAATACAATTAGGCTTAATACGACGCTTTGGTATTTTGTCTAATTGTAATCAAACCTTTGAAAAATATGAATCAAGGCAAAGCGAAGCTTATCCATATCCATACATCTAATAGCATATTGTAACTTCTAAAGCAAAAAATGAAAAATATCTTTTATGACACATATACCTAGCCTATGCCTCCTCCTATTTTAAGTGTAGGTATTTCTACATTCTACTCTAAACCATCAAAATAAATCCAACATTTAAAATGTTTTAAGATTCAAAAACATGAATATGTTATATCTTTGAGTGCGTATAGGTATACAAATATAAATTCCATGACCATAGATAAAAAACCATCCTCTACACAAAACATCTACATATCTATTTAGCCGTAGAAATCCACTTAGGTACCCCCCAAACTTTATATCATAAATACACGTCTGTTGTTGTCTCTGACTAATTTTCTAGTTTAATATTTTATTCAAAAAAATAAAAAAAAAACAACGAAAACAAACAAATTCCGAGCAATATAATTTATTTTCACAAAAAAAAAAAGCAAAAACAAAAAACACAATCTTCATATTCTGAGTTTTTATGTCACGAATCCATTTCATTTCTTCGTTCGTCGACAACAAGATTTTGGTGATTCGACTGAATATAGTATGTGACTTAAGAGGGTGACACAGATGAAGTATGAAGATGAACAAAAAAAAAAAACAAAAGACCAAAAATATTTTAATATTCTGAAGAACTTTTCATCGCTTCGCAAATACTTTATACAACAACTTGTTCGTTTGATATTTTTTGCCATATCTACCACGATAGAGCCAGCCTTCATTCAAAGCCATACCTACTACCAACCGACCTACCTACTATATAACTAATCCAGTGAAAAACTTTCACAGAACTTTTATGACTTAATTTAGTTTTGCCAGCGTATCGTCGTATATGAAATAATATAAGACTAACATGCCCTTCTGGATTTTCAGTGGCTCCTATTGCTGCACAAAGAGAGACCTCGTATAACAAAATTGTGTATATTCTTCTATACCCAACCTAAGCAAACCTCCACAAAAAGATGCAGAATATTTTTATATCACTAAAATAAGAGGGTGAATTTCACAAAAAGTTGATATAATGGTACGTTCCTTTTCATCCTATACTTCGTTTTAATACATTTGCATTCCTGCAACTTTATACCAAAAAAGTTATCACTGGTCAATAAAAATTGACTTTCAATCCAAAATTTAAAAAAAAAAAAAATGGTTCATCAATACAAATTTTTGTTCAATGAAAAGCAAAATTTGGTTGTTTTACTTTTTTGAGAAAAACCAAAAATGCAGTTAAAGGCGACTCCCTCTAATTCGAACTACCTCTAAGTCGAATTTCCCCCTAAGTCGAACTTTTTCAACATTTTTAATGAACAATTTTGAAGAAAATTGTTTCCAGTCCCGTGAAAGTTCGACTTAGAGGTAGTTGACTGTATATTGCATTTGTATTGAATTAGAGTCAGTTGGGGTAAGTGTGCGAACTTTTCACTTTAAGGCAAAATTGTGAAGATTCTATAAAACATATCAGCATAAAGTTTTTTACACTTGATAAACCTATATTTTGGGAACAAGAAAACACAAAAAAAAAGTTTTTTAGTTTAAATATTTCATAAGATTAAAAACAAAAACCAATCGATGTCAAAGTGCGCACTCTTGCCCCAAAGTCAGGGTAAGATCGCGCAAAGTCTTGGGTAAGAGCGCGCACATAATTTTAATAGGAATCTTGGCAGTTTATGGTAACTAAATTTCTAAACTTTATGTTATACTTAGTTAAACAAAACTTTCTTTCAAAACTTCCGAGTTTTCACTAAAATGAATGAAAATATTAAAGAAAAACCAAATTAAGTTCAAATACAAAAACTTAAACTTTTATTACAAAACAAAACAAACAAAAAAATATTTCTAATTAAATTAGAAGATAACGGCCTTCCTTTTTTGGAATTCAGGAATAACAACCTTCGTTTCTCAAGATTCAAGTTTCAAATATCTCTGTCCTGTTAAAAAAAAAAAAGAAAAAAAATTATAGGGGGAGAAGTGCGCGCTCTTACCCACAAAAGGACTGCTCGGTTTTACCCACAAAGGTACTTTGTTTTCTATTTATCAAATTTATAATAAAATAAAACAAAATCTAAAAAATTTTCGACTGAAATCAAATATGAATAGGCACAATTCAAAAATATATGCTACTCTCAGTGTATAATGCTCCCACGCCGGCACCACACACTTTTCCCGCGCAACTTTTTTTTTTTTTTAAGCCGGTTTTTTTAACCCTCTTCATTTTGAGTTTTGGTTTTTTTTTTGACACAACTCGAGGAATAAGCAGTGCGCTCTTACCCACTGCGCGATCTTACCCCAAATGACTCTACGTGTGCAAAGTTTAATCAAAATCGTTAGAGCCATTTCTGAGATAATTGCAAAATCTTTAAAAAAAATTGTATGGGAGGCACATTTTCTAAGCGAGATTAAAAAAAAAAAAAACAACTTTTAGAATTCTGTAGGTATCAAACTTGAAGAAAATCTGTTCACCTGTTTATACTGTGGAATGTTTACAGATGGAGGCACAGTGCGACGGATGGAATTACGAGACCCACTTTTTTGAACATCTCTATCATCGTAATGCTGGTTTTGATTAAAACCTCGAAGTGAAAAGGCCGTTAGTCGGACCAAAAATAAAATGCACGAATGGATCGCACGTACTTGGTCTTATAGTTCAAAGTACATAAATAGATATTACCCTACCCTTTGAAATTCATCGATTAGGTTAGATATCAGAAAAAAAAATTAATAACATAGGGTAAAGTCGGGAGATATGGCACCCATTTTCGTTTTTCGTTATTACTTGAGAAATAAAGAAGATATCTATTTCAAACAAAAGCGGATTTATTTTAAAACTATTTCTTAAATACAAAATAGGTACATAAGTGTAATTCAAAGATAATTTCTTGTTATTTTTTGCAAAAATAAAAAACATTAAAAAAAACATGATTGAAAAAATGGAGGGTGATATGGCACCTCATCGAGGGTGATATGGCACCATATTTCTTTTTGTGACACTTGTTGCATGTGTTGTTGAAAGACGTACACGAATCATGAGACCAAAAGTGACATTATGATTACGCCTTATTTCCGCACTTTTCAGCCAATCTGAAAGCTATTTGGCAAACTTTTAGGTTCTGGTCATTTAAGAAGCCTTTTTAATGTAGTAAAGTGTGAAGGGAATCGCAAAATGCTTAAGTCCTGCTTTTTTTGACATTCAGCAGCTCCAACGGCTGCTGTGATCTGGGTTTTAGTCCACTTGGCCTGGTTTGCTGAAGTTTTTTGTAAATACAATTGTCAGTTGAAAAATTAATAGGTTCAAAAGTAGATGCGGGGGAAATGGCAACGGTGCCATATATCCCGATGTTTTTGGGTGCCATATCCCCCATTTGACTACACTTCTGTTTTTTTCAAATGACACGAATAATCACGTTTGCTTAGTTATGGCAATGAGCAAACACAAGAATATAACCGTTACCGTTCTTTTTGTGTTAAAATGAACCCTCGGCGTCAAATACTATTGGAACCACACGTACAACAATTTTACACAAAAAAACTTTTCGCTCAAATTGAACTCACTTTTTTGTTTGTCCATTTTTAAAATTTTAGTGGCAATGGTTACTGCGGATCCAAATGCATCCACTGAAAGCTTACGTCAGACTGAATTCTTTTTTGCTCTTTTTGCTTTGAAAAGAAGTCACTAAGTGGGAGATATTGAAAGGGTGCCATATCACCCGACTTTACCCTAATTATGTTAGGTAAGAAAAAATTTTTTTTTATTTTGTTCAATTTTTTTAAATTTTAATACCTATACACAAAATCATTTAGAAAGATAAGAAATATCTATCTATTAAGTTTAAATAAAATCGGTCCAGCCTTCAACGAAATATACGTAGCCAAGATGTCCGATTTCGCAAAAAGTGGCAACCCCATATTTCCATTATCTGATTTTTTTGAGAAAAATTAAAAAAGCAATTTTTTTAAGAATAGCTTAGACCATTACTCACACCAAATTTAATCGAAATCGTTAGGACTGTTTTGAGAACAATGCAATAAACCGAAAAATTTGTATGTGAGGTACAAGTTCCAGGTAAGATATAAAAAAAAAATGGAAATAATGAAAAAAAATATCTGTATCAAATTTCAAGAAAATTCACACCCCATTTAGGAGATACATATTCAAAAATGAAATGTTGTACTGAAAAATTCAAAGTCGTTTTTCCCACTTTAAGTTTAAGAGATTTATTCAAAATTTCCACTGAAAAATTCAAAAGTCCTCAAACTTCTCAAAGCACATTTAACATTTAAGCACCTAAACTTAAGCTGTATGTATTGTGTAAAAAAAAAGTAAGAACTCTAAATTGCATAAATATTCAAAATAAAGACAACATCATTCAGGCCAATTATTATGTTTTTTTAATTTTTATGATTTAAACTGAAAACAAAACAAGAAAACAAATTCTGCAGCTCTGTGTAAGCCCCACAGCCAAAATTTAGTAAATGGTCAAAAAAAATTCAGATGGTTTTACTATTCAGTCAGTGATTAAATCAAATGAAACTAAAAAAGGCACTGTGGTGTATGCGTAACTTTTTTTTTGGTAAATTTTGTATTTAAAATATGTATCTCCTTAAAGTAGGTTTAATAATTTTTGGTTTGTATCGATTTCTCGAAGCAGACAAATGATTGTCGTTTTATTTTTGAAAAAAAAAAATTTTTGCGATTTTGTAGAGTAACTAAAGCAAATTATTAGGGAACCCGGCCGAACAGCTCTTATTTTGACGATTTTTTTTTCAAACGTAGGTAATTAAAAATACTTTAAATTCTATAGATTAAAAATTTTTTTTTGAACAAAACCATTTTTTTTTTGCTTAAATTTCATAAAACAAATGATAGCAAAATAAAAAATGTGTAATTTAAGGAAAAAAAAGTATAGGTAAGGGAGTAATTAACAATCTTCCATCGTTTAAGCGATAAAAATACATTTTAAAAAAGCCAGAAGCTCATTATTATCTCTTAAATTAAAATCCACTAAATTTAATGAAGAGTTTTTGAAAAAATGGTCCTCAAACTCAGAATTTAAAAAAAAAAATGTTTAAAAAAAAATTTTAAATGACTTTTTTCCAAACTTTTTCTAATAAAATATGAATTTATTTAAAAAAAAATGTTTGGCCATAAATATTATCAGTTGAATTCCGAAGAGGAAAAGGTAATATATATTACAGTTTAAAAAAAAATATAAAAATTACTTCAATTTCAATGGGTTTTTTTGATAAAAACTGAATTTTTGCATTGAAATAATTGATTTTCTCAAAGACTTTGGTAAATAAGAACTTTAAATTTTTGCTATCTAACTTTCAACAGTAAGGGTTATTAAATTAATAAAAAATAATTTTATATTTATAAGTTGAAAAAAAAAAAAAATAAGTTAAATTTTTTTCCAAAACTTCTATTCAAAAGAGTTCTTCGAAAATGAAATACTTTTTAATTTTTTTCATAAACCGTAATACATATTGACATTTCCTTTTATAATTTCAAATCAGAATGAATTCGGCCAGAAAAATTTAAAAAAAAAAAGCATTTTATATTACGAAAAAGTTTTAAAAACCACATGTTAAAATTTTTTCAATAATTTTTTTTTTTTTTCAAAAATCTGAGTTGAGTTACCATTCTTTCAAAAGCCCTTACTTCAATCAACTTAATTTCAATTTTACAAATATGACTAAGCTTCTAGCTTTTAAAAAATCTACATTTAAATATTGTAGGTGTTGCCGTTGTGTTCAAATATTTTTTTTTGTGTTTGAAGTCAATTAATAAGAAAATTCTATCTCTTGAACGATGAAAGATTGTCCCTCACTCCCATATAATTTTTTTCCTTGAATTTCCTAGACAATCTTTTGGCATCAATTAATTTATGAAATTTAAGAACAATTTTTGAAAAAAAAAATTTTTTGTTCACAAAAATCTTCAATTAAATTTAAAAAATCAAAACGGCAACACCGGCAATTTTTAATCTATAGACTTTAAAGTATTTTTAATTAACGACGTTTGAAAAAAAAGATCATCAAAATCTAAGCTGTTCGGGTTCCCTAATACTGCCAATTTTTGAGCTTTAGTTACTCCACTAATTATAGAAAAGATATTTTGTATATATAAATTGCTATAAATAAATTTTTTTTTGAATATTTCCTAAAAAAACCGAATATTTTTTTTTTAATATATAAGACCTCAAGCTGGAACAACGATTGCTTCACGAAGCTCAAATTTTCACATTCACTTCTTCCATGTTTCGAAGTATCTCCTCTCTATATCGGAAAGAGTTATCATAAATCAGATTCTACAGAACAATTTTTGAATGGGAACCAACGCAAGCTATATATACATAGCTAGATCTTTTCGAAGCGATTTCTGAACCTGGGTTACTAAACTAAAAATCTTTGTGGCTTTCGGGCCATGCTGAGGGAGAATTCAAAGCAATTACGATGTGTTGGTTTGACTCAAATGCCATCACGCGTCTGAATAGATAAAACTTATTAGTACCTACAGCAGCCAATGTACATTATTACTTCTATTACACAAAGTTGAATTAATGCAGAAATCCTCCTTAGAGTATCTATACCCCACATAGTTTTTCTACAACTTGAATGGACCAACATTGCTATATCCATATAAGAGGACACGAACTTTAGAAATAATCCAGTGAGCCCAGAGTTATGATTTTTGCTGTATACATTTTTACCTACACTCACAACATATCTATATTATTATCCTTCTCGCATCGCAATTTATATTCGCACACATCCCTTAGATGATAAATATAAAAATGGAGAAATCCTCTCCCCCATTCCATACTCCAACGAAAGAAAAAAAAAAGATGTTTGTTTCATTTAATATCAGAAAAACTTATGCAGAACCAAATGATATACACTATACATAGCTAAAGATAAGCCTTGAATGTAGTTTTAGCAAAACATATAGGTACGCTGGGTAATCATCTGAGAAGACCTGACTGAATGTTAAGAAACTTTTTCATCCTGAAACAGCCATCTTTTATTTTTTTTTCGTCGTTGGCTTATTGCCAAAGGTAACGAATATCAGAAATTCTTAAGTTTATGATAGGAGTATACCAACCATTGCAGAGGAGGTATTAGAGCTTGGAAGGTAAAAAGTTGTGGAGACACACAGAAAGGTGGATGAATTGCTTTCGTACATTATGTTGTGTAGATCCGTACTGAAACTACATAATACATATTACATATATTTCTACTACAGAAACATGTTAGCTTATAGGATAAGTTTAGTGTGGATAGAGGTGAACCATTTTCCAGCAAAATGCTGTTTTGGCTATATCTCAAAAACGTGTCCTTAGTCCTGTTATAAATAATATATTCATTTTTGTTTTTCTTTATTTTTTTCTTTTCAGGTAAAATGTTTGCAAATAAATTCTCGAAAGGTTGATGGTTATTTCTTTTTTTTTCCGGATGCTGTGTTCTTCTTAGGTCAAATGGACGGACGAATGATTGAGCTTTGAGGAGGATTTGTTCACTACGAGTAATAGGTAGATTTTTTTTTCCTGATGTCTTTTTTTTTGTCAAATTCTAATAAACGAAAAAGTGTGTATAATAAATTCATAGGATAACATATTTAAGTAAAAAAAAGGAAGGAATATTACTGGGTAGTATAAACTATCTAATAAATTAAACGTTGAAAATTTTGTACTTGAAAGTTAAAACTATATATAAGCAGGAATGTATAATATTGCCTATACGCTGGCAGTCCTTGGTATGAATTAGATAATAAAGGTAAGAACGGGGCACAGAGCGCAACACAGTTAAGAAGCATCAAATATGATATTAAGATTATCATTCAATAGTCATAGGTACATTCTTGAAAAAAAAAACTTTTGTTGAAATTATTGAGAAAGAATAACAGGTTTCGATGTTTTAGTACCTAAGTTAAAACGGAAGTTTACGGAAGTTGGTGGAACTTTTTATTTTCTATAGTGATGGGTAAAAATACTGCGAAATTTATGTAGAACTAAGTTTTTAGGTACAAAAAGCTGCTGTATTACTTTTTCGTTAATTTTTCTTTTTCAACAATGATCAATATTAAAAAAAGAAACTTTCTTAAATGAAAAATATACCTATGCTTTAAATAAAGTTAATACCTTTATATTCAAAGGCAACAAAAAACTCTTCAAAATAAAAAAAAAACACAGGAAATCCACCTTATTAAAAACAGCTTTAAAGAAAATTGCGGCTTTCGAAAAAAAACCATTGTATTTTGCAAGAAAATTAACACTTACATAAAAGTGTCTTAAGAAATTGATATATTGTCAGCACCCTTATTCATTCAATCATATTTTTAGAAGATGCTGAGACCAGCAAGACCGATCTATCTAGCCGTTTCGGGGAAATTTTCCTTGGGAAACCATTTAAAATATGAATTTCACAATTATGAATATTAGGGTTTTAGTTTTCGAACAACTGTCTATGGTGCCGAGAAAATAAAATTTAAATGTGGTTCAAACGTCTGGTTCAAAATATAAATAAACTCGACTTTAGGCTGACTTTCCGTTTGTTTTCTTGATGAATTGCGTTAAAATCTATTTGTTCTAAGAATTGTCGTGTAGGTGGGTCATCTGGGTCACTTTATGTGGTTCCATAATTCAAAAGATTCCGAAAACTGTCCCTACAAATTTCTTAAGAGAGTTTGAAAAGTCGTCTCTTACTTTGGCGGAAACTTTGTTGCGGAATCAAAAAAGTTTCTCAGAAATTGTAGCTAATTAAATGCGCAAACCAAAACAATGGAGTTTGCATGGTTTTTGAGTTATTGAATTTTCCGCTAAAATAAGATCATGGGAGTTATCAGTTACAAAATTTTTTATAGGTACTTACGCTTTCGTCCACCAACTAAAATGTTATTTAAGTGAAATTTGGAAAAACAAAAAACTGTTGGGGCTATAGTTTATGGAGTTTAAAAGCACTTAAAAAGCTACAGATTTGGGTGAATAGTTTTTAATCATTTCAGATTTTGTCTGCTATTTTCAGACTAATTTTAACGGAAAATTCAGTAACTCAAAAAACATTCGATCTACAAATTTTGGGTGTGCAACATATAAGCATTTATGTAATTAGTTACAAAAGTGTCCGCCAAAATTAGGACGTGAATTCCGCTACGTAGTTACAGTTGTAACCCCTTCATCTCCATTATACATTATTAAAAAAACTATTTTTCTTTTTAAAACTATGGATCACTTTTGTAAAATTTGTACATAAAATTTCAAAATCATAAAATTTCAAAATCAGTACAACTAAAAGACTCATTGTCCATTCTCATTTTTCTTCGTTTATACCATCACCACCCCCTTTTATCACCCCAATTACATAATTTTAGAAAATAGAAAATATCTATCAACGAAGTAAAATAGCATCTTCATTCAAATTGGAGGTTCAAATTGAATAATAAATTTCAATGTTAACAGAGAAAAATAGTATAAATAATACACAAAAACAACAAAATAGCTATGAAACAAGGAATAATATAACAATGAAGTAAAAAGATGGGTAGAGAAGGCATACTATACAACAGTCCGAACCAAGTTGAGTGGCATAAGAAAGTGCTTCATCAATAAAAGTAATAATAATACAAAAAAAATACAACAAAAACAATACTAGCGGAAGTAAGACACCATAATATAATAAAATACAAACAAAAACAGAAAAACAACACGCTGATGGTGGATATTTCTATATATTTCCTTCCTTTTATTTGAGTAAACATCCTTCGACGGTGTGTCGTCCGAACAATTTAATTGGAATAAATTTTCATACTTTGTGCGAGTTTATGATTGGCATCGGGTAAGAGTATATCTGGCTGAACATGAAACATCGGTATACAGACGCACTATTACATCAATTTATGTATTTTTCTAATGAAATTATTATTTTTTTTTTTCTTTTTGTATGTTTTTATGGGAGCATCTTGTTTATTTATAATTTGGTTGGTATATCATTTGGCATAGTGAATAATAACTACATACAGAGTGGAACATGCTATCGAACTAGTTTTCTTGTTTGTTGTATTATTAAATGAGGCAAACAATTTTTTTTTTTACGATTCTTTACCTATAGGGTGTTGCAAGAATTTGTTCAACAGTTTTATAGGTTTTCATTGTGATAGACAAAAATAAACAGATAAATCATTTTAAAATCGCAGGATTCAATTTGTTGAGAAAGATGTTAGAACAATTATGAAAATGACTGTCTATTAGGAGTAAAAAAATAAATAAAAAAATAGATGAGTAAGGTTTGTCAGTCTAACTTTAATGGTCTTTTGAAGAATTTAGCTAAACATGCTAGAAATTTGATAAATTGAACTGATTGTTCAAAAAGTCAGTAAATTTTGATGCAAGATTTGTTTTTTTTTTAAGATTTCTTAGTTAACTCGAGTAAAAATGGAATTCCGCCGCACCACCGCTGCACCACGTCCGCACCACTTTTTGATCGCTGCACCATCGCTGCACCACGTCCGCACCATTTCATTTTGAATGGAAAATTCGGGCCACCATCGCCGCACCACGTCTGCACTATGATCAAAAATTCTATTCTTGTACTTATACACATTTTTAAGTTTTTAAGTTTTTCAGTTAAGCAACAAATTGACAGTTCGTACAGACATGACTAGGTGGTCGAGTGGTTAAGGCGTAGTGCTCTGGATACTTGGGTTCAAATCTCCTTCTCGTCGGTAGTTTTTTATTTTATTTTTCATTTAGTAATCCAAATTTATGTATCATAGTGCAGCAAAATGTTCATACAAAATGAAATGGTGCGGACGTGGTGCAGTCGTGGTGCGGCGCTGGTGCACCGAAATTTTCTGCTTAACGGCGGATTTTTTAATTTTTTCTATAAAAATACAATTTCTATTATTTCTCGGGAATGCATAATATAACCAAAAACTTATCTAAGTAAGTTAAATAAAAATTCTGCTACAAAAAACTTATATCTCAACTTATATTTAATTGTTTTAATTTTGTTTTATCCCCCACTTGTATCAGCACTTATACTAGTTTTGCAACATTGTATATAGAAACTCTTTAAAGATTCATACAGTAAGTGAATATACTTAAACGTTTCGTTACGGCTGCTGTAGGGTGCAATCAAATTATCATCACGACATCAAAGAACAAACATGAACATGAGCCAATTATAATCAGTAATCAGGTAAGATATAAAAATAAACTTGTTTCAAATGTGTTACATTACATGCTTGACTGAAAATACAAAATGAAACCAAGACAAGTGGTTAGAATTGGCGGCATATTTAAAGAAATGCTTGAGAAACTGGTTGCATTATTAATTTTTTTTTTTTTTTAAGTTGAAGCTTAATTGGATGCAGTTTTTATTGAGAAAATATGCAACAAATTCATCGGTTGATGGACATTGAAAATCCATAAAATTATTTTGTATATAATATGGCTGGAGAGTTCATGTCAGAAATGTGTAATTTATGTATGACTTAAAAAATAATATAAGACACGTTTTAGGTATACAGGGTGCTGTAATTTGAATAAGTATTTCCAAATCTATCTTGACGTTTTTAGTACAAAAAAGTTAGTAAAAAAACAGGCATTTTGAGGAACATGAAGGCAAATTTTATGAAACTTGAAGTAAGAGTTTTAAGAAAACTTAAGTCTTGCTTTTCTGGACACCACCCTCCTGGCGAAATACTCCATTTTGGAGAACGCGAATTTATCTTTATTTCCCAAACTATAAGTTTAACCGAATAAGTTATCTGGTTTCTAGTAGATGTAGGAACCTAATTAATATAAATATCTTTTTCTACAAAATGTACCTACAATGTCAGGACAATATTTTTGAGGTTATGTAATTTTTTTTTTAATTTTTTCGATTTTTTTAATTTTACTCAGTGCCTATGATAGACAGCTGCTGATGCTGGCTATAGCCCATCAGAATAGACTAATGGATTAATTCCACAATTTGTGGATCGTATCAAGTAAAGAGACACATATTGGAGTCAATAAAAATTCCTTATGCGGAAAATGAGAAATGCTTTTTCGTTAGGTCTTAGGTAGTTATGTTATATGATCGCGAAAAATTCTTAAAAACTCGTTAAACAGTGGATTGTAACAAACAATACTCGTGTTTTAGAACAGCCTTCACAATCACCTGACTTGATCCGGAATTACTGTGTTAAAGGACAAAATATAAACACAAAAAAAATCGCTTGCAGCAGACGAAACTCTGAATTTTTTAATTAATTTTTAATGTTTTTATGAATTAAAGATTTTGTGTTGAAAAAGTTTGAGTTTTGAAGAAAAAATATTTTAATAATAATAATTTTTTTCAGTTTTGTATTGTAAAATTTTAATTTTAATTTTAAATTACCTACCAGCGTTAGCGAGCAAAAAAATTTAAATAAAAGAAGTAAAGTTTAACCAATCTTATGTCTTATACAAAAAATTAGTCCGTAACATAACATCCGAAAGCTTATTGTTTCAGCTAGAAATATTTATATTGACCATGTCTATACAACATATACAAAAAGAACTAGAATTGTTTGAACCCAATCAGTTTTCTCTAAAAAAGCAAAAAAAAAATCATTCTTTTTTTCTCTTCTAACACCATTAAATAAATAAATTTTATATCATCAATTTTATTAAATGACGCTTTTATTAAATGACGCTTCAATCATATTTCTATGATACGAACAAAAGAAGTAAGAATTTTTTAAAGTCAACCATGTCGAAATTTCAAACTGAGATTAAGATATTTCTCACACTAGTGACTGGTCATCGGCAACAGATCTCCACAGGTGTTTTGATGAACTTTTCAAGTTTTTTAATTTAAGATTGTGTAACTTGACCACGTAGGTACCGTTATGTGTGATATATCAAATGAAAGGTAATATTATCGGCATTCGCATTAACGTTAAATCAAATTTAAATTTGTATGTGCTCTTGATCAAAAGATATAGGTAACGTGTTTAGAAAAAGATTATATTTTCACCGTTATCTCAGGATTTTGATTATGAAGTTGATTGACATTTTGTCCAATTATAGTTTATTGTATTACCTATCGACAGTAGAAATTTCATTCATCTATCTATTAAAACAAAAAAGTTATAATCAATTGATTCTTCGTGTCGCTTCTTCGTTTCATCTTGTTTCTTTAAAAATGAACCTATGCCTACCAAACAAAATTTTTTTGAAACAAAATACAGTTGGAACGAGTTCCCACCAACTTAATTATTTTCAATTTTTACAAAAATAAAGTTATTATTTGGGTGCGTATGAATTAGTTTTCAGTTAAAATTTCTATTTTCGTACTTTTAATTACACATTAATTTTATTTTTAATTCAAAATAATTTTTTTAATCCAAAAATATGTGAAATTAATAACAAAATATTGAAAAACTGTGCAATAAAATCTAAATATTAAAAATATTTTGTTTTCTGTTCAAAATGGCCTAATTTCAAAGGTTGTCTTAAAAAACTTACACAGAATTTTTAACCATAGGTATACACCGAAAAAAAAAAATTGAAAATAACAGCTAACAAATTTAGATTTTTGAGCGACAAAAGTCATCCAACAATTAAAATATCAATTTTGATATGATTATCATAAATCATTATGACATTTTTTAATTTTAGGTTCATAATGCAAATTTCACTTTGATAATTTAAATATCAATATTGACTAGATTTTCCGTTACAGCTTATTAATGATATGTCTTTCTTTTTGTTTTTTATTAATATAAGTATTTTATTTTTTGTTTTCTTTAAAATGAAACAAAACATTACTGAAAGTGAACATTTTTTATAAATATAATAGGTAATGGTGATATTATTTTCTCTATTACCAATACGTGATAGGGTAACTTCGGGCATTATGGCGCACCGGGCATTATGGCGCACCTCTCAACTACCATACTTCCAATACTCGCATTTAAATAAAACCAATGCAGAAACTTTGGCCTTCGTCGAACACTAGCCTTGTGACGATCGCAGGTCAGTGCTATTATTTTTGTGCCAAACAAAAAAGAAAACAAAAAAAATATACCGGTTCTGGGTTCAAATATAATATCGCTTTGTTTTTGTTTGTGTGTATCTCGGAAAGTATACAGTGCACGTGTTTATTGTAAAGAGTGAAACGCAGAGTACAGTTTTGGTTTGGTTATATCACTTCTTATATTTTAACTGAAGTAAGAATTGTGTTTAGTTTTTGGAGTTTTGTGAATATGTGTATATTTTGCAATATGGCGCAGATGTAATAAGGGCATTATGGCGCTATATTATACCCGACTGCGCCATAATGCCCTTATGTAAAACTAATTTCAAAAGTAATTCTGCATTTTTTTAAATTTGAAAATAACCTCAATTTAACGTTAATTTTATGAAACTTATTTACAATTATATTTCAGAAATGCTGAATATACGTAAAAAAAGTAAAGGGTTCCGAAGTCAATGGGGTTCGCCATATTGCCCGTACATAGGGCAATATGGTTTTTTTTGGACTATTTTTAATTTAATTTATTTTTTGTTAAAAAGCTTGAATTTTTATTCTTAAATAATTTATTTATGTTACGTTTTTATGAAATTTAATTAAAAAAAATGATTGAAGTAAAAATTGTAGTCCGTAGTAAAGTTATTTGAGTTTGTGCTTAGGTATGCCATAATGCCCTAATTTACCCTATAACTGTTTTATTATTTTCTCCCAAACTATGTGAAGTAAAAACTTATTGCTGATCAAAATTTCTCAGTAGTAATTTTGAATGAGAAACAGATGAAAATTGATACATGATAAATTGATAATAAAATAACAAAAAAAATTTCAAAAATTTGATAGGTATTTAAAAATCATTTCTTATAATAAAAAAAAAACAGAAAACACATTTTTCCACCATTTTTTGCTGAATTGATAAGATATTTAATTTGATATTTAAAAAATGATATTGTTTTTTTTTTAGTGTAGTAAAATAGACCAAAATCAGTCATAAAAGCAAACTCACCTGAAATATTGTAATGAGTTTCATGATAATTTCTTTACAAGACTTGAATCTGAAATAAATACAAATATACAATTTTATATCAAATACATCAATTATAATCAATTGGTATATCAAATTACAAAATAAAAATATATTTCAAGCTTAATTGATAATTCGGTCTAATTTTTAGCTATAACTTTAAGATTATTATTTAAATATATGTACGAACTTTTCTATATAAATTTTTAAGACCTGCAAACTTAATTTCAGTCCAAAACTTCTGCATAGCTTTTTCAAACATTATTAAATTTCATTCATTCATAAAGAAGACATAAAAAAATTATCATATCTTTTCAAAAAAAGATAAAAAACGAAAAAATCTCTTCGAAAACAATTTGAATGACTGGTTTTTTTTTATCTACCAGACGATAATCATTTAAACGCAATAAAATCAGTTTTGCATATTAATATTGATTTGCATTTGATAGCAATAAACGAATTCGTTTAACTTGTGCGCGGTTTTCTTTCCCTCTTATTGACGGAATAAAAATCTTTTCGTTTTTAACTTCAAATCCTGATAACTGCAGAATTATAATTTTTTTTTTCAAATTGCAATAATACGACATTAAAAAATTGTGTGTTTGTCTTTGCAATGTTGTAAGAATTTTTATATTCACATACTAATGGCTTCAAATCAGGACATGTGCTTGTGCATAGCATACCTTATAATTTGATTCTTTTAAGGGCGGATTTATCCGATGTTATGTCCTCTGTTTTGTCGTACCGTCTTCGAGGACTGTCTTATACTTTACTTTGATGTAGAGGATATTTTTTGTTTTTCCTTCGTCATGGATGGGGGGGATGGTAAATATAATACAGAATGGCGACGCGTAAACACGAAAAAAAATCAGAGATGTCGTCGTCGCCGCCATATCTTCTTTAATTTTCATCTCCATTAACTTCGAGATGAATTCGACTAACTCGAGCATATCCATACAGCAAAAAAAAGGAAGAATATAATCCTCTCTATTGCTATGGAAGGAATAAGGAGGCCTTTGGGTTTGAGAATAAAAAGACAACAACAAAAAAAAAGAACACAACTCAGCATAACCAGCAGAAGCGGAAAGGTGCCATCGAGCATGAAAATAATTTAGCCGTGATGTTACGATCTCGCTACGCAAAATAAAACAGAAATGAAAGACAAATATATAAAAACATACAGACAATATTAAAATTTAAACAGAATATTTGAAATTCGATGAAGGGATACCCTATGGAAAACGACTTTAAAAAAAATGTAATAATTTATTTTAAAAATTTATTTCAAATAATGAAATGGTAATCTTCTTTCTTTTTTTACACCGAGAGCCTCCAAGAGTATCATTTTCATGAAAAAGTGCATCTCTGCTAAATGGTTGAGAGTTGTTATGTTGTTTAAGACACGAAACTACCAAAAATTAACCTTTTTCCACACGTTGATTTTAAAATGTTCATCTTCAACGCAAAATCATTAAATTTTTTTTTTTTTATGTAGGTATTTGAAATAAAAAGTTTCATTTAGAAAAGAAAAGTACCTTCTCTGTTTTTTTGTTTTCTGAAGATTATATTACTTCCATAATTTAAAGCAAAATGCTGTTAGGGTTTGTGAAATTTAAATTCAAGAAGGCAAAATTAAAAGCATATAAATATAGAGAAAGTGTGGGCAATGTTGTATAAAAAAAAGTAAAATTGGCAACACTTGCAACATAAAATAGGTGCCTTTTGATTTGATCGATTTCGTCTGTAAGTTTCAGCAATTTCAGTCCAGACGCCGAAGAGTTACGTTAAATTTTGTGATTTTTCATCAAATTGTTATAGTTCATGTGAAAAGTCAGTAGTATAGCACTGAAAAAACTAAAAATTTTAACGTTTCCTTTTTTTATAAGTAATAGAAAGTATTTTCTGGAAAAGAAGGAGTCATAAAGATAAATAAAAAAAAATAATCCAGAAAATTAGATATGACACGACTGGTTCAAGACCACCCAAGGGCGAAATTGGGAGCTCAGGTAGCTTAAAAAAGTGAAAAAAGAAGTTCACTGTTACTCAAAACTAATTTGTTTGTAAAAAAAATTTATTTTTTTTGTCTTTGGTTGTTTTTTTCACTTTTTTTTCTAAATTTAGGTTCATGGAAAGCTTACTAACATATTTAAAAGGGAAATTTGTTTCCTTTTGAGTAGGGAAAAAGAGTTTCCTGGATCTGGGTATTGCAGGGCTGGGTGCATACTCGAGGCTTCCACTTTGAAGGGCTGCTGAGCCTACATTTTGTTATATTTTTACTTCAAACTAATTTTATCAATATTTCATAATGTCATGTATTTACCTACTTTTCCGAATTTTAATAAATGCTTTCAGTTTTTTTATAAATACATATTATATTGAAAAAGTTGTCGTCCAGAGGGATTTTCCTCTAACAATCTATATGTGCCGGGTTGAATTATAACCCCTGCCCTCATGGAATGTGAATTAGAAGTAATTTAAGAAAGAACAACAGTGCTTAGGTTTTTCGATATCGAAATTGATTCAGATGCAGCCGTCCGTTATTTTTTTCGGATACAAAATTAATCTCAGTAATTGTAGCTCATTAAATGTAAATTTGTTGTGCAAACCAAAAATCTGTAGCTCTCACGGTTTTGAGTTATTGAATTTTCTGCCAAAATAAGTCTGATTTTAGTGGACAAAATCTGAAATGATTAAAAACATTAGGTTTGGCTGACTTTCAAATTTGTAGCTTTTTAAATGCTTTTCAAATCCACAAACTTGCTTTTTATAGACCCAACAGTTTTATTGTATTTCAAAAATCTGCTAAAATAAGATTGAATATAGCGGGCGAAAATAAAATTTTCACCATTGGTATATGTATGTATATTGTATATGTATGTACCAAAAATAGGGCATAGGAAATTACAATTTCAGATTGATTTAGACAGGAAAAGAATGATTCCTTTTTTCATACTTTACCAAAATTATTAAAACTTATACCTATCTTTGTTTCTTCTTAGAGATGGTAAGAATACTTTTAAACGGGCATTTACCCTAAAAAAAATTCAAATTTGATTATAAAACAAAGAGAAAAAACACACAGACAAACAAACAAAAATCCAATGTTTTTTTTTCAGCAAGGTTCTTTACTCTAACAAATTATATTCCCGGAAAAAAGGATAACTATGTATATTCCTTAAAAGTGTATGTATTTCAAGGCTCGCGGAACCAACTTGCTCCTTTTTTTCATTCCTCATTTGGTTTTTATTCGAAGACCTTTTTTTTTTTGGTCCAAAAAGCAACGGAAAAGGAAAATTTTAAAGTGAGCAATTTAAAGGAAATTGAGCGTGCTGCTGAAATTACATTTCATTTCATTTCGGTCGGTTGGTTGGTGCGTTTTGTTTCGTTTCTTTTCAGAGTGATATATTATATATATGTTTCGTAAAATTCATGCCCATACTTCGCATCCATCAGCAATTGGATACATATCCATGTGTGTAGCTTAGACATCGAGAAGAAAGGTATTCAAGGCTCAACTCAATTCAATTCGTTACGTTTGAGAGATGGAACCGATTTAGAGCTATGCATACGATAAGGGATAAAGGTGAAAGATAAGGCTTTATATTTTTCGTTCAATATATTTTCTGGTTATATATTTTACACAACAACGATTTCATTTTCATTTATTTCCGCATATATATTCGAGAAGGAGTATCGCAATGTTGAGCACGTATATATCGAAAGGTTTTATGGAAAATATTTTAAATTTGAAAATTGATTCTCTTATCCCTTTCTCTGAATAAGGATAAATATTCTTGCGGCATGCATATGTTCATATTGGGGGTATACAGATAGTACGTGCTGGGGTCCTTTTTTCATCTACGTTATTCTTTTGCTTGTCTTAGCAATTTGCCTACAAATTTACTGCTTTCCATTTATTTTTCTTTTTGTTTTTATTTATTTTTTTCGATATATTGGTTCGTTAGTTGGTTGGTTGGTTTTTGGCAATAAGATATGAGAGTTGGATCCCACGATAAACAAAATGAGTATTTTTTTTCTGTATGTTTTTATTAGATAAAATATCTTTCTTTTTCAAATGCTTAAAAAAAAATTGATATTGTTTAATATTTACGATTATTGGTTGAATGTAAAATTGAAAAAGAAATACTTATATGAATATTGAATGAGATATCTAATTTCACATACTGTATGCGTCTACATTTTTATTTCTTAGTGAATGAATATTTAGATATTCACAAATTGAAAAACTAGACCATGAAGTTTTCCCGAAAGATATTCTTTAGTAAATTATTTTATTTTAAGTAAATTTGACGAGAACAAGTAGGTAATTACGAGTCATCTGCAAACTACAACATAGAAATGGCTTTTTCTGTTCAAAAGAAGTCTCTAACTTAATGCATCAGCCAGCATATACTCATATCAGGATGCGCTTAAAAAAATCATCATCAGAGAGAATTAAAAACGATGCCAAAAATAATCAAACGAAATTACAAAACGAAGGTAATGTTTCCTGAAATCTTAGTTTCGTTTATTGTCACTCCAAGTTTCATAGTGGAGTAAAAATAGTCTTTGGCGTACTTTAATTTAGTCAAGAAGTCTTATAATTACGTATTTGGTTTCATGCCCTTTAAGCTTCCCATTGTGTTTGAGGATGGATTCAAGTTAGGTAGACCTACCTCTAAGAAAATGTCTAGATGGTGAAGGGAAGTTAAGTCCTAAACTAGCAGTTTAAGTAAATTTAATTAGCAAAAATAAAAAAAAGTCCCTTATATTGGCCTGAGGGGCATTATGGTTTTTTCCGACCTATATTTTTGAATTAATTTAATTGTTTTTCAATAGCTTATCTTGTTATAAATATTAAATATCCATATTAGATACTTATTAATTATTAATTAAAGTAAAAAAAAATTATCCGTTGTGGAGCTTGAGCTATAAGGTGTTTCATAATATCCTTATTTAGCAAATGTATCTCTCTATTAACATCAAATTTTAGATGAAAATATATTCTATCTTACAAATTTTGGGTGCTTTTAACTCTATCAAATATCATAATACACTAGCCCAAAAAATTAAAGGAACAAAAAAGTTCAAATCCTCATTATAGAAAAACTATTTGATGAATAAATCTGTAACTTTGTTGATTGATTTCAGGTATTTCAGGCTTTAATATTAAAGCTTCAATAACTAAGCCTCAGTTTAATCTTATCACTCATAGTTATAAAATAGCGGTATAGGTCGTTTCAAATCAAAAGTCCAATGGAAAATTGAGCAAAAATAAAAAAAACTCATTCGCTTACTGGAAGAAGCATTCATGAGGCAGCTGAACTTTTTCTAAAATTACGATGAAATAATGAAGAACAGTTCTTGATATCCCTATTTTAATTAATTGATCCGTCTGTAAGATTCACTGGGTTAGCCTCAGAAAGCGGAGGCAAGTCTACCGGGCGTGCATCACTTCATATCTGCGGGCAATACAAAAAAACATACAATTATTTAATAATTTATCATTTGAAGGCAGTTGTGATAACTTTTCCGAAGATATTATTATAGGACTAGATGAAGATGGACCAGAAATGTCCAGTTTATATGATAGCAATTCAAAACTTAAAATTCCATTCACATCTTTTCATTTGTATAATTGGGCAGTAAATATCTTATTTTTATTTTTCAATTATTTTGGAGTAGTCACCATAGAAATCATGAATAAACAAATTCAGATTTTTCGTTTGTTTGTTTGTTTTTTTCTCTAGCATTTCTTTCATTCAAACAAGCATGATTTGTTGTTATTTTTGAGTTGATTTGTCGCAATGAGCCAATAAAATTGAGTTTTTTGTTTATTTGTTCTCAATTTTATTGGAAGGGAGAAAATAAACTCAGAGTCAGGACTTTTGATTTGAAACGACCTATTTATTTATTTTCTTAAAAAGCGTAAAAAGGCCTATTTTGATAGCTTTTCTAAATTGATCTAAAAAATAAGAAAACATTTTCTTCAACAAAGTAGCTTGATTTTTTTGTACAGTATTAAATGAAGGTACATTTTACCTATCTTTGAATTTTGTGTAAAGTGTTCCGTTATTAAGATATTGATGTCAAAGTCAAAAGTATTATTTTTGGTTTGATGACTGATATGATATTGCAGTCTAAAAAAATTTTAGGTGGAAGTTTTAAACAAAAAGAATCTTGAAGCCAAATGAATAGCCTTTCTAGAAATAATTATCATTTTATTAGAGAAAACGTTCCCACTTTTTTAAGAGAAAAGCAAAAACAAAAATTTTGGTTTTTAAACAGTTCCAACAATTTAGGTATTTTATTTTTACATAATATTTAGTATTTAAGGTTTTTATAGCTTTCATATAGGTACTTTCTGTTTTGTCATGATACGATTATTTTTACAGCCTATCGAAAATCACTATAAAAAAATCACATTTTTTTTTTTTTTGTTCCCTTAATTTTTGGGCTATTGTATCATCATTTCGGCTAAAAAATAATTGTTTTTCACCACTCCTCATATTAGCAAGTTAGTACCTACCTATTAAATATTTTTGTTTGTTTTTATGGAAAAGAGTTTATGTTAAGTGTAGTTAGATTTTAGAATCTTAATTTAATTTTCATTAAAAAAAAAATTTTTTTTTTGTAATGTTTTTTTAAGAGAACAATTTTTGTCTACATTCCTTTTAATTTATTATTTTTTCACTATTAAGGCTTTTGTTTGGCATTTTAAACACTTCCTTATTTGACGAAACTACTAAAATATATGACAGTTTTTTTCTTTTCTTCCTTTTAAATAGGGTTGCAACATAAAAGTTTTAAGGGGAAACCCTTTATTTTTCTCTTTCAATATCAATTTCGACATTAACTTCAACGTCTAAAAATATGAAGTATAAGTGCATTTGGCATTGAAAATTTATTTTTAATGCAAAATATTTTAAATTATATTCAGTAATTCATATAGAATTAAAGTTGGAATTTCTGTACGAGTTTTATTATTATAAAATGAAACAAATTACTTCTTATCCCCGTACAATAATTATTGTTCTTTTTATTATTTTCACAAACGTTTTCGAAAAGACTACTTTTCATCTTCGGGTGATAAAAAATTATAATTTAAAAAAAAAATTGATAAGCTTAGGTACAAATATGTAAATCAAAAATTTTTTTTTTATATTGAAATTTTAATACCTAATGTTGTTAAGTAATTTAAAATCAAAGTTATTTTAATACTTCGTAATTTTAGTTTTTCTTCTTTTGAAAAATTTTCAAACTACAAAAATAGGTAATACGTATTCTTTTTTTTTTTTAACTAAAAAATGAATTTTATTTTGAAATGAATATCTACTTTGTTTTAAAAGTAGGTAATGAAAGCTAAATGCATTGAACATGCATTAGGCATGTAAAATGTATAGGGTAAAGTCGGGGGATATGGCACCCATTTTCGTTTTTCGTTATTAATTGAGAAATAAAGAAGATATATATTTCAAACAAAGGCACATTTATTTTAAAACTATTTCTTAAATACAAAATAGGTACATAAGTATAATTCAAAGATAATTTCTTGTTATTTTTTGCAAAAATAAAGAACATTAAAAAAAACATGATTGAAAAAATGGAGGGTGATATGGCACCTAATCGAGTGTGATATAGCACCCTATGTCTTCTTGTTATTTTCTTGTGACACTTGTTGCATGTGTTGTTGAAAGACGTACACGAATTATGAGACCAAAAGTGACATTATGATTGCTGCCTTATTCCGCACTTTTCAGCCAATCTGAAAGCTATTTGGCAAACTTTTAGATTCTGGTCATTTAAGAAGCCTTTTTAATGTAGTTAAGTGTGAGGGAAATCGCAAAATGCTTAGGTCCTGCTCTTTTTATATTCAGCAGCTCCAAAGGCTGCTGTGATCTGGGATTTAGTCCACTTGGCCTGGTTTGCTGAAGTTTTTTGTAAATACAATTGTCAGTTGATATTTTTCAATAGGTTCAAAAGTAGATGCGGGGGAAATGGCACCGGTGCCATATATCCCGAGGTTTTTGGTTGCCATATCCCCCATTTGACTACAATTCTTAGTTATTGCAATGAGCAAACACAAAATTACAACCGTTACCGTTCTTTATGTGTTAAAATGAACCCTCGGCGTCAAATACTTTTGGAACCACACGTACAACAATTTTACACAAAAAAACTTTTTGCTCAAATTGAACTCACTTTTTTGTTTGTCCATTTTTTAAATTTAGTGGCAATGGTTACTGCGGATCCGAATGCATCCACTTAAAGCTTACATCAGTGTGAATTATATTTTGCTCTGTTTGCTTTGAAAAGAAGTCATTAAGTGGGAGATTTTGAAAGGGTGCCATATCACCCGTGGTGCCATATCACCCGACTTTACCCTAGAGCTAGTATAATAAATTGATTATTTTTTATAAATCACTTTCCTGAACAAATTTACAAAAATTTTTATACGAGGTTTAAATTTTTAGCTGACGATATTGTTATGTAAGTTCACTATTCATACTAAATAGTTATTATTCCTCATATTTAATATTTAGCAACATACATTACCAAAGAAATAAAATTAAATTTTTCCTTAAATAAATTGAAATCAAAGTTACCTTGACAAAATATTTTAATTTAATCAAAACTCAAGAAACCAAACCAAACTACATATACCTATTAATGTCTTAATTAGTCGTATAAGCATCTCTTATCATTCAGATCACAATACACATTTTATAAAAAAGAAAATAAGAAATATATCAATATACCTATAGAATTTCCATAATTCTAACATTTAATAGAGAATATTTAAATGTTAATCTCACGGATAAACGGCTATGTACATAAATTTTGTTAATCTTTTTTTCAAATCACTATACGTGACGTAGAACTTCAATTTACACTCAATGAATAAGGTATACCTCTACCTGTTTTAGACGCCTAATTAGCATTATTCAAATATTATATAAAACTCTGAAATAGGTTCATATATGAACAAATGAAAAAGTGAGCTTAAAAGAAAAAAAATATTTTTTATTCACAGCACCAGAAGAGGGGGATTTTAATTAAAAATATTTTTGACATTCTAATCCACACATCACACATATAAAAATCCTACACATCCTTCAACAAAAAAAAAAATCTAATTATAAAGGGCTTCACGCATGATTTTTCTTCACACTATTAACCCAAGCTCCCAGGCATTTAATTATATTCTTAAGAAAATACAAAGGTTCAGAAACCACAAGCTAACAAAAAAAAGGACCTAAAACAATGTAAAACCCACAACAGAAAGTTTACATTTTTAGAATTAATTATTTTATCAGAATATTGTTCTATACAAAGTTATTTCTCTGTTAGGTCTTACTTGCCTATTAAAACAAACATTTTATATCGTGCTGGGATATAAGAGGTTTTCAAAAAAAAAAAAAAAATCATCATCAACCATCACCCCCATTTCTTTATTAAAAGCTATTTTAATTCGGTACGAAAGAGATATTAAAATGAGAATATTCATCAGGTTGGTAAAATAGGTAACTAAGTTTATTTTTTTAAAGTTCAAACCCTTCAACACCCTCCATTATTAAGTATATATTTTTTGTTGTAATGCAAAAATGAGCACCATCAGTTTTTATACTCCTTCCATTAAATCACAGAATTCCTCTTTGAAAGTAGCAACCAGTAGGTATTATGGTATCTATATCTTAAAGGTCCCTTCATTTTAACCTATAGAAATTGACAATGGGTTGTTTTCGATGTGCTTTTTTGATGAAAAACCATGATAAGATTTTGATTCAATGAAAATGGAATAGGTACCTGTTCTACTTTTTCTGATAGCATAAAATTGATTCACTAGGTTAGTTAAATGTTTCAATACTCTTATGTAGGTTAAATACAGGGTTGTTTTCGAAATGTATTCCCCGTTGGTTAAGACTGTGGAAAATAATTTTAAAGGTAATCGATTTACACCTGATATTATTTTTATCAATTAATAGAAATCAACTCGCAGGAGTAGGTACATTCATCAAAAATAATGTTATTCTGATGCGATATTAATAGAATAGTGATAAAAACGTCACAAGTAGAGTAATATCGATTTATGAAAAAAATTTATAATTATTTTATTTCACTATTTTCATTTCAGCTGTAAAATTGGCCACCTTTCAATAAGGATCCAACACCTAAACCGAGGCTCCGATATTTTTTTTTGCAATTAGGTATAACTAAACACGTGGTGCGTGCATCTTTTTATTAGAGTTTTGGAAGTGTGGTATTTCCGATGTCCGCCATAATGCCCAAACTTACCCTAATGGCATTCTTCTTTTGGAGATAAAAACCTTTGAAAAAGAAAACCTTTGAATAAAAAAAAAAAAGTTTTAAGAATAAATTAAAATTGTTCTTTATTCAATAACATTTGTTGAAAGAGTGTTTCAGAATCATGTCTTGAAATTCAAATTTTTTTACTTGCCTTTTACTTGCAGTGCAAGCAATTGAGGTTTTTTTTATTTAACTTTTATTTGTTATAAAAAAAGAGCAAAATGTTTACCTTTTAAAAAAGTGCCAAAAGACTTATTTATTGATTTTTATGTACTAATTTAAATGCTGTTATACTTTTGCATGAAACTTTAAGATTCTCCGATATTCTTATACTTATACCTACTATATACTATACCTACTTTTGCATGAAACTTCAAAATTCTGCGATATTCAGAAGTGTTATACCTAGGTATAATAGGTGTTTGTTAAAATTCAGTGTCTAATGTACTGACTATATTAACTCTACCATCCTATAGGGTAAATTAGGGCATTATGGCATACCTAAGCTTACTACGGACAACAATTTTTACTTCCATCATTTTTTTTAATTAAATTTCATAAAAACGTAACATAAATAAATTATTTAAGATTAAAGATTCAAGCTTTTTAACAAAAAATAAAATAAATTAAAAATAGTCCAAAAAAAACCATCTTGTCCTATGTACGGGCAATATGGCGAACCCCATTTACTTCGGAACTCTTTACTTTTTTTTTTTACTTATATTCGGTATTTCTGAAATATAAATAATAAATAAGTTTCATAAAATTAACGTTAAATTGAAGTTAATTTCAAAAATGCAGAGACATAAGGGCATTATGGCGCAGTCGGGTATAGTGTGGAGCCATAATGCCCTTATTGCATCTGCGCCATATTGCAAAATATACACATATTCACAAAACACCAAAAACCAAACACAGTTCTTACTTCATTTAAAATATTACAAGTTATATAACCTAACCAAAACTGTACTCTGCATTCCACTCTTCACAACAAACACGTGCACTGTATGTGTATAGTTACCGAGATACATACAAACAAAAATAAAGCGATATTACATTGGAACCCAGAACCGGTATATTTTTTTTTGTTTTCTTTTTTGTTTGGGACAAAAATAATAGCACTGACCTGCGATTTTCACAAGGCTAGTGTTCGACGAAGACCAAAGTTTCTGCATTGGTTTTATTTAAATGCGAGCATTGGATGTATGGTAGTTGAGAGGTGCGCCATAATGCCCGAAGTTACCCTACGAAGTTTCAATATTGTACGATATGATCATAAGTGGATACCACGCCCTCTGGGGAGAAAATCTTAAAGTTGAAAAATGTTTTCAGTTGTAACCATTTCTAAAAAGTTTCAAGATATTCCGCTATAATCAGAATTGCCCCATAATTTGATGAAAATTTAGCGAAAATGGGTAAATACCACGTTTCCTTGGTGAAAAATCTCAAATTTTCAATTTTTTTCACATATAATTTTTATTTTTCAGGATGGAAATGGATAAATAACCTACTTAAACAATAATCCCCCTAACTCAAATAGGGAAAAAGTGGCAGGGTTTTTTTTATTATCTTAATGTCTTAGAAATACCTACCCCAAATTTAAGTCTACGAAAATTGGCCCAAAACATCTTTTCGAAAAATTTTGCAATATATTGGAAAAAATGGATTATTTATAATTTTTAACGACTTCCAAAAAGGATGAGGTTTTTTTTGTGTTTGTTACCTCATAACTTTGGACTGAGTGAACCAATTTTGGTAAATCTTTTTGTATTGTGGTCCCATTTCAATTTCGTTCAGTTCAGGAACTATTAGAAAAACCATAAAACCCAGTTTTGATCCATCATGGAAGTCAGTTTTGTTTTTTGATAAAAATGATTGTAATAAAAATAAAGGCTTTTATAAGAAATAATGGTCAAAACTCTTAAAATAAAAAAAAAAGCCATCAGCCCTGAACCGATTTTAAAATTTAGGTACTTCGGTTTATGATGCTTTCAATATTCCCTAAACCTAGTAAATAAGCAATTTTTTTCACTTTAAACATACGCAAAACGACTACTAAAAAGCTGGCCTACTGTGAGCTTGTTCAATGAATTTTGAGAGGGTTTGGCTAAAATTCAGGCGTAGATTTAGGTAATTACAGTAAAAACAAAATTATGTTTCTTATATTTCGCTCGTCCAAAAAAAAAATCAATTCACATACAAGGGACTGATAAGAACTACATACATATTTTCAACTCCTTTTCAAAAAAATGAAAGGTCTCTCTACCTACCTACAAGCTACAAATTAAATTTAAACATCCGAAATAGGTACATAAATGTAGAATGTTCCGTATTTAAAATTGTTTGACCCACAAAGACATTTCTTAATACTTATATTCGGCTTTCGATCATCCCAGAGTAGTCATATATACTTAGCCTGCTTTAACTTGTAAATTGTAACCCATGTTTTATCTAGATACCACCACCAATTCAACAACCTAATTCTCCAAGTTTCTGCAATTCGAAAATATTAAAATCCCAAAAATTGGGGTGCAACCAACCCCTTTTTTAACCGCAACAACCAACTTTATCCAATTAATTAATTAAATCTCATCCAGATTTAATTATTCAAAATAAAATCGCTGTCGAGATTTAATATTGCTCTTGTTTTGCAGTTAATAATTTCGCAAACAAAAACAACAAAAAATGAAAAATATTAAAACATCTAAAAATAACCACAATTTTAATATCGCATATTCTCCCTCTTGTGCAGAGTATAACCTAATCAAAAATAAAACAAAAATTAACAAAACCTCAAAATTTATATCCCAAAAGGTAAAATATATCTCATATTATTTTTGTTACAAAAAAAAAAAAAAAATTAAATTGATTTGGTAAGAAGCTTGTAGATATATCTGACGAGCTTCTCTCTCCCTCTTTATCGGTTGAAATGAGTTCCAAAATAAAATGAATCGTGAATCCATTGCACATCTCGATTTTGGGTATCTTTCTACCTACATAAATAAATGTTCGAACGAACAGGAAAATAATTCGAGACCTGAATGAAAAATAAGAACAACAATTCACCGCCATCAAATATTCTGTCCGTCTGTCTAATATCTATACCTGCTTCTATACCATTCAAATACATTTCTAAATTGAGATGTAGTTTTTTTTCTTGTTCTGTTTGTAATTTGTTGTTGTATCTATGGGAAAAAAACTTATTCAGTACGACCAAGACGACGACGGATACGGATACCTACCAAAAACAAAAAACCTACACCACGTTTCTGCCATTGCTGCCCCAGTTGCCATAGTGCGATATGGAGGTATCTATGGAAATAGAGTTTTGTATGTTTGTTTGCTTGTGTTCTTATGTTTGTGTGTGTGTATATGAAAAAACATCGAAACCATGATGGCTGCTCTGCTACCGACGGCAAAACAGTTTCATTCCATCAACCAAAAAAAAAGATACATTTTTGGGCGTGGTTCTGTTTTGCTGGTGCCAAAAAGTATCTATACCCGAGCAAACAAAAACCTACTGGAATTTTCAGATCTAGGTGGGTAATATTGTATTTTTTTTTTTTTAAGATAGGTATTTTGTTTTTTGGTTGAATTCTTGAAAAAGAATGAATATTTTCGCTTCTTTTGGTGTTGGAAGGAATGTTTTTTTTATCTTTCCGTTGGTGCTTTCTATAGATTCCCGTTTTTCGTTTTACCTTCCTATTATTTTGTTAATGGGATTTGTTAATTAAATTGTTTTGGCCCACTATAGCTATCTTTTGGACGAAGATATCGAATATAATATAGAATTTATTGAATTTTTTTTTTTTGTTCTGAATTATGTAATTTGAAGATATTTCAGTATAAAAAGGGACTTGGTTTGGTATGGGGCCAAGGTGAAGACAAAAATGTTTTAATGAACAATTAAGAAGGAATTCTTGAGCTGATTAATGAGAAATAGGAGGATGGACGGACCAGGAACGTTGTGGAAAGAGACAGTGGCGTATCCAGAAAAAAATTTGGAGGGGGCTAGAAAATTTTTCAAACATTTTTTAGAGGGGTACGAAAAATTTTTCTCTCTAATTTATTCACCTTTGATCGAGAGTGAAGCGCTGTGCTGCGATACTGAAAGTGGTATAGTACCTACTGCTTCGTACTGCTGTCTCCTGTTTTTAAAGTTCTTGTGTGACAAACACCATTTTCGATATAAACGCCCATGTTCCGCAATTCGACCGAAAGTGAATTGAAATCACTTTTAGATTTCACGTGAAATAAAATATCATATTCTTCATTTGGATCAATTTCAAAAACTTCGAAATTGTTTCCAACTGTCATAGCTGAAGGATCATCCTTTTTAATTTTGTTTCTGAGCCCCCTGAGCCCCCCCCCCCCCCCTCAATACGCCACTGGAAAGAGAAACATTTTCAATTTGTTTTTCAATAGAATTATGTTTGGCATTTTTTTTAACCTAAATATATCTGTGCATATTAAATGGAAGATGAAATTTCCAAGATCAAAGTTTGGTAGGTTTTATACAAAATTTTAGAAACTTCGCCTTTCCTTGGTTCTACAAAAAGTTCTTAAGTTTTTCAAATTTTATTATATAAATTAAAGTTCACAAGCATTTATTGGACGGCTCCAATGCCAAACAGTACCAACAAAATTCTTAAATAGTTATATATAATAGATAAACTCAGCAGCAGATCCACACTTATTTAAAATTTTTAAATAAAGTTATTCATAAGAATAGTTTTTGAAATAGGTAATTAATTTCATAGTCAAAATTTCGAGGAAAAAACTTTTAAAAATTATTACACCCAGTAGCAAATACCTACCTACTACGTATACCTATTTTTAAAAACTTCAGCTCTTATTTTGAAAATGTTGTCTACATTCACTGTAGTTTGAATCTGTTAAATTAAAAAGCATATGTACTACCTACCTATTAAAAAAACTGTGAACATATGAAATAATTTCATCATAAGAGCTTTTTTGCTTATTGATAAATAAATAAAATTTATTATTACTAATGGTACTTGTAGAAATTTGTTCAGACAATGTTAATATGTTTAATACCAATTTTACTACCTATAGGTACATATACATACACGTTGTCCCGGTATGAGATAAGAACATTTTGAGGGTTGATTCTTGGGAATATTCTAAGAAGAAAATTGTTCTACAGTAACTCTCTATCTGCAAAGTTGATACCTTTTAGCGATGGTTTAAGAAAACTCTTACTTTGGTATGCCTTTACTCATTTTAACGTTAATAACTCCGTTAATACTTATCATAGAAACTTTATTAATGTCCTGATTTGCTATTCTTTTTAACTGCATTTAAAAAATGTTAATAGGTATCTTTTTTAATTGATCACATATTAATTTTTAAAGGGAATTATTTTTTTCTTACCCGCATGATAATTTTTGACTTTGGGGCCGATTTTCTTCGATAAATGTATAATAAACATAAATTCGTATTTATTAGATTTTTGTCTACTTAAACACTGCATAACTTTTTTCAAATTGTATTACATATGCTTTATTTCATAAAAATAAAAATCACATTGTTCGCGGTTAAGATAATCTACCCTTGTGCATAAGTTTGACAGCTATAAGACAACAATAAACAAGGTTTTTGATTACATTTTCCAAATTTTAACAGTTGTATAAAGTTATACAACGTTTATAAATACGAGAGAAAGTGTTTGATAAATTTATTCTTATGATTAAAACAATAATGATAACAAGTTTTTAGGAAATCCAAAAAACGGGCTCTATCAAGCACACAAAATCAAGAAGAACTGTTTAAATAATTGTTGTAGGACTTAAACAGAAATAAACTAAAACTACAAAAATAAATTTTCAATTCTTAATCATTTTTAACTAAAGCAAAAACACATATTTTTTAGAGATTACTCCTGGTGCAGGTTTTCCTAAATAGGGGAAAGTGGTCTAAAATGGCACCCTAAGGTAAAATGGCCCCCTTGCTAGAAATCGTAGAATCGAACATAGTTAGAAAGTTTTATGAACGCGATTCTTAAGTTAATCTGGCAAAACCTACATATAATAAATTCTTACAACTTCAAGCCATTATTTGAAATTTGACAAGTCAAACTGTCTCAAACAACTTAAAAAACTGCACTCGTTAAAATTTTGTGAATTTTTTTTTTGCATAAAAATGTATTAAAAACATTGTATTTTGGAAAAAGAAGTAAATATATGTTTATGTATGCATGAAGTATTTCTTAATAATTTACTGTAATCAGTTGGCTTAGAAAGATTTTAGATTTGTTGGTATAAAACTTAAATTCAAAAAACCCAAAATGGGAAATATGGCCTACTTAAGTACTTTCACATGCCATTTTATACTTACTCTCAGATTTTCATATTTGATAGTGAAAATGGTTGCTAAACATAAACGATCTACAGAGAGGAAGTCCTGGACTGAGGAAAGTCCTTGATTCCGTCCAAAATCTGGAAAAAAGTATCCAAAACATTCAAATTTCCAAAAACTACAGTAATGAGACGAGAAACCAACGTGAACAGGGTTTTGAATGACTCGCAGAAAGATTTGGGGGGGATTAAGCACCACTTGTTACAAGAAAATGGAAAAGGATCACTTCGACTCAATTTTTCATTTAAAATCCCGTATGTTTGGACAGTGTGCCATTTTAACCGGGTAAATTTGATCAGTGAAATTTGTAGACGTCTAGAAAATTAAAAAATTTAAATACTTTTTGGAATTTTAACTCACAAAGCAGAAAAATGTGAGAGTAATATATTAAACTTTGAAATGTATATAGCATTTAAGTTTGAATGTTACTTTTTTTCGAGATATGGGACATTTTCCTTAAGGGGGCCATTTTAGGCCACCTTCCAGTATCATAAAACCTATGAGTTTTCTGGCAAAACTGATCACAACTTTTTTGTTCATTATTGTTTTCTTCATAAGAATTTTCATTATATTGAATGAAGTTTCTATATCATAAGTATTAACGGAATTAATAACATTAACATGAGTAAAGGTACCTATACCAAAGTAAGCGTTTTCTTAAATCATCGCTACCTAAAGGGTATCAACTTTGCAGATATAGAGAGCTACTGTAGAACAATTTTTTTTAGAATAGGTACCTATATCCAAGAATCATCCCTTAAAATGATCTTATCTCATTCCGGGACACCCTGAAGTTTCGAAAAAATTATATAAAAAAAACAACATGTCAGTTTGATAGCAAAAAAAAAAAAAAAATTGTTGAAACTGCTTAGCATATTTTTGTAATTTAAGAGATAAACTGTTGTTTAGTTGTCAGAAGTAACACCTGTGACGGTAGCGATATTTATATGTAGGTAGATACCCACGTTTTTGTTAGGTATGTATTTATATGGAGGTAAGAAGGTAACATATAATTACTACTGGGCAATGGAAATTATTAGAGGTCAAAACACCCTGTTACCTCGGATTTCAATTCCCGATATATGAAACTGTGAAGTATAAGTTGTATCACGTTTTTACCTAAACTCGATCCGGATTTATAAAAAAATTAAAACAAACTTCAAAAATGTAATAAAAAATTAAAACAAACTTCAAAAAATTTTCATATGAAAATCGAAAAGATAAATTTTTTATCACTTCACAGTTTCACAGATCGGGAATTGACCCCCAGTTGATATTTAAATACAGGTGTATGACAGAAGCAGATATTTTCGTTCTAAAAAATGAAATAGATACTAGGTATATCTCCGGAGGTAATGCCAAAATTTTCGGTACCAAGCCCGCATAAAGTATGTTCAGAAAAAGCATTCGGAAATATAATACCAAATAATAACACAATCCTAAGTACTGGTTTATAAATACATACATATTTAACATAAACAACAAACTTCCCAAACACAGTTATGGTCTCTTATTAGAACAAAAATTAAAAAATTGACAATGATTGCGACTTCAGATAATTTTTTGAAAAAAACTTTTTTGTTTTTATTTTTTGATATCTAAAAAATCATTTTTTCCCCAACGACATTAAAATAAGTGACTAGAATAGTTCCAAATATAAAAAAGTTAAACATTTTTTTAAATCAAATGTGTCTTGCCTAGGCCTAGGCTTCCATTTTGATTAGTATTCATTATGTATTTACCTATAGGGCATTCAATAAGTCTATTTAGAGTTTTCGGAATGACAAATTTTCTGGGTAGCTCCGCTGACATATTTTCAAAAAAATTGCATTCAAAAGTCATTTTCGAAAAAAGGTGGAGTTACGAGGTTGCCTAATGAGACCGACGATATTATTCATTGGAAATTCTAGGCTTTTGTTATTATGAAATTCTATGTACATATGTATATAAATTTTGTCTAATTGTTGGAAGAATTTGAAAGGGAAACAGTTAAATAATTGTACAAGTTCCCGCCCGTGATGATAGAAAAACCTTAATTCATTCCAAAATATAATATGAAAGAAACAAGCATAGAAAATGGATTTTGTTCAATTGAGTCGAAAAATTGTAATCATATAAATAAATGAAACAAAATTGAACAGGTCTTACCATTTTTCAACGATACTATTTTATCAAAATTATAATACTGCACACATATCACTGATAAACACCGACGGTAAAACGAACACCAAATCTATTTATCACTCACACTATACATATCTTCACCACTCAATTCTTATTTGATTTGAAAAATATATTTTTTACTCTACCAAAACCAAGTATAAAAAAATAAAAAGAATCATTTCATATGAGGTAAATCCTATCAAAGAATTTGTATATTCCTTAATGTTTTTACCTATTTAAAAAATCATAAAAAAATAGTAATAATATTTTCTTTTTTTGTGCAATCAACAGAAACACTTGGGTAATTATTTCACTATGGAAGAAACCGTCGGTCGTCGTTCGGTCGTTGACATAGACATAGTATCGAAGAAATTGACTGGCTGCTGTGTTAGTTTCAAAAACGCATCATAGCCCACCATCAGAAGCAGTTTTGTCCGATTTGTCGTCGTCTTCTTCGTCGTAGTCGTCATCATCCAGCATATAGTCAATGTTCATTCATCTTTGATGATCCCATTAAATTATTTACTGGGGCCATAAAAACCATCATCGCATGATTTGCTAAAGCATCGACCTTGAAAATATATACATTTTTTCTTTTTTTAATTATTGTCATTTTTTTGTACTTATTTCTTTTCAGTTCCATTTCATAATTATAATATGACATTGCCATGGTGCAATAACAAATAATACAAAAAAAAAATAAAAACAAAAAAACGTGATCTTGATGAAAGAAAAATATAAGAAAACAAAAGGATCGGGTTGAAAGAAAAACGACTTCATGTAAAATGAAAAAGTAGAACAATATGTTTGACATTGAGAACTAAGATTCTAATATTCGGGATTGTTGAAAAGTCGATCGAGGTCATACAAACGCTAAAAATTAAAAAAAAAAAATAATTCTGTTTCAGCGAGAAAAATATCGGTCCTATTTATGACGCAAAGTCAAAGAGAGTAACTGAATGATTTCAACTATCAAAGAGTTCATTCATTCATTCATTGATTCGAATAAAAACTATCGAATGAAACTATCGAATAAAGACTATTGAATAAACTATCGAATAAACTAACGGATAAAAAAACTATTCAAATGAAAAAAACTATCGAATATAAAAACTATTCGAATGAAAAAACTATGGAATAAAAAACTATCGAATGAAAAAACTATCGAATGAAAAAACTATCGAATAAAAAACTATCGAATGAAAAAACTATTCTAATGAAAATAGTTACTAAATGAATGAATGAATGTTTAAAACTATCGAATGAATGAATATTTTACAACTATCGATAGTTTGATAGTTTTTATTCGATAGTTCCTTTCAATGTAAAATTTAGATACAAAGGAAGCTTCCCATCCTTAAGATCCAAAAATTCATGGAGTAAGGTGTTCACCTTCCTATTATAACATTCAACCGCTGGTTTTGTTTAAAAGTCGTAAAACAAAGTAAACAGTTTGGGATCTTCTTCCAAGCCTTATAACCACACATTGGATGATGCTAATCACCTTTGCGCCATGTCATTATGCAACAGCTGAAATATTGTAAAATAAATCAAAAAGGTATGTGTTCAATGTCCAGGTATAAAAGGCTTCGTATTTCTTTTTCGGTTTCTTTGCTGTTTCGTACGATGCTATAACCTAACTGGACTACATCCATAGTTTACCTATAATTGTAGCCATAAAAAAGGGAAGGGTTGAGGTTTTAAAAATATAAAAGACCGTAGGGGGTAATAAATTATTTTACTATTTTTCCAACGACCTCTGATTTGTTGTTTTGTGTGTGTTGTCTGGAAAAATAGTTCAAAATGTCATAGAAAATATTGAAAAAATACAATATTACACATTTATTCAGGCTATTGAACATAACGGGTTATATGAGAGCAGACATATAGTCATTAAAAGAACACGAAAGAAAAAATCCTTGAACTAAATTTTATTCATGCTCTGTTTTGTTTTTATTATTTGAAGACAAGAACAACACATAAATCATTTTTCAAAGAAAAATCAATATCTTATAGTGTTTGTGAGTCCTTTGTGGATGTTTTCTGTTTGTTTTTTTTTTTTTCTTTTGCGCAATGACTGTCCCAAGGTGTGGCCTTGATTGAAATGAACTAAAATGTGTTTTTTTGTTCTTGTATCAGAAAATTATTTTCAAATAAACCACACCTTCTCCTTCTCATACAATAATAACGAAAAAACATATTCAACTTCAGAGTCATAAACAGTTAGTAGTTATAACTTCAAGTGGAACGAATCACGGATTACTCAGGCTAATTTATATGACATCTTTAACGGTAAAATGATCAGATAAGCAGTAAATTAAAGAAAAATTACACAACCATGAATCATGAAAGGAGTCATAAGTATCAAATTCGTGAAGCATTTTTTTTACACGACAAATTTTACAAAAAACACATTCCAATTTTACCAGTTTCGTGATCAGTTTATTTTAAAAATTGGATCTTTTTTTTAGGTAGAAAATATTCCGGGAAGTATTGTTGCAATTAGTAAACAAGGTAGGTACATATAGTAACCAATCATAGGTATTTTTAATTATTTTTGATTTTAGTCAAACAAAATTTTGTTTTTGTTACATGTAAGTATATTACAAATTCAGTCATACCAGCTCAAAATAACATTTAAAACTTGAAAAATTACATATAACATCCTAAAAGAAAATAATTATTAAAATCATTCAATTTTACAATTCGTATTCGGAAGTCGGAAGTCAAAATTTGATCGTTGATATTGATATTTGAATCGTGAAGAATGCTCGTTTTTCACGGAAATCGATATTTTGTGAGTTTTTAGAACCCATCTGAATTGACTTAGGTATTTTTCAATTCACTACGTTCTGCTCATAACTTATGCTTTGTGGTCTCTGGGGACAAAATTTGATCCCCTTTTTTGAGTCGTCATTGAAAAAAAAAACAAAATCGGGGATGATCCGAAAAATGGACATTTTTGCAAAAATTCACATTTTTTAAATTGTATAAAATCCCGCCTTCAACAACTTTATTTTTCAATTTGTTAGTATATTTGCTATTTTTATTAGAACCTAATAGAACCTTCAAAGCTATGAAGGACCCAAGACCTTTCTGAACTAACCTAGGGAATTACAACAAATTAAATTACTTGTTTTTGTTAGCCCACCCTTATAGGTAGTTCAAAAATTATGAAATATTTCGCTAGTCCACCCTTTGTTCTAAAATTATAACGGAATTATTTTTATTCACCTCAAAAATCACAAAAAAAAAAAAAACAATTCATTTTTCAGTGTAAAAATTGTCGTTTTTACACTTTTTCTCAAATCACCATGATAATTTCAACAAATTACATCATTGATTTTTACACTTGAAAAAATATTTGTAAGTTGTGGTTTTTAAGGTGAAATGAAACAAATCAATTTAAGCTTCTTAACAGGAATGTTATATGGACTACATTCAAGGTCACTGTGGTGTATGCGTACTATTTTTTTTTTTTTTTTTGTGAATAAAAACTAATGCTTGTATAATTTGTAAACTAAGCGTATGAAAGCGAAAATAAAAATTGGGATATCCTGGGATAACGTTAGGCAAACGAACCACAGTGCAAAAGCAACAATTTTTACACTGAAAAAAAAAAAAATAATTTTTTGTGATTTTTAAGGCGAGAAAAAAAAATAAATCCGTTATAATTTAAGAACTAAGGGTGGGCTAGCTAAAACAATCTTTGGCTATCCTGGGCTAACTTTGGGCAATTAAACCAGGCGGGTTTGACAAATGAAAAAAATTAGCATTTGGGGTTGAAAAGTTCACATAGCCAATATCATTGCTATCCACGAAAATCAAAATTGGTGGAGTGAACGACACAGCGGGCGATAAAAAACAAACTAAGAAGTCCAAAGGCTATAATTCTCATTCCAGGAATTCCAATGTCCTCATCCGATACCTACCTATGCAATTCAAGTTTAAAAGAATTTTTTTCAAATTATTTTTTTACATATTTGAGAAAACAATTTAAAAAAAAGTCTATTGAGATATACGAGCAGAGATGCCTGCGTGTGTGGTTTAAATAGTGAAAAATAAACCATTATTGACCAAAAAGGATGGACGGACTCATGAAATTCTTTCAATTCTTACTTAGCTATCTCTACAATGAAGGATAAAACAGTTTAAAATAAAAAAAAAATTAAATCAAAGGACGAGACAAAAAATTTGACACAAACACGAAAATTTTTTATTCAAACGTAAACAAAGAAAATGAATTTTATAATTTGTTGTGGTATAAAAACTACTGTTGGAAAATTTGTGTATTTATATATGTATATATGAAGTCAATGTAATTTTTTTTTTTTACTGTAAAAAGGTTAATAAAAATTATTCATGAAATGCAACTCTAACATCCAGACTATGTTATCTTTATTTGCTTAAACCAAAAATTTGTGAATGTCTGCATTTTTGCGTGGTTTCTTAGTTTGGGACAATAAGCCTTAAGGTAAACTCTTGCAGAATTGATTTCAAGATTTATGAAAGAAAAAGAGAGGAAAAAATTTTGTTTAACCCCATTTGTTTGTTTTCAGAAAAATGTTTATGATGTAAGCTGCTTTGGGGCTGAATGTTAATAAACATTTATAATTTAGTTTTCTCCAGAACCCAGACGTATGAATTCTTAGACATTTGGAAGGAAAGACTTGAATAAAAATTTATGGTATTGAACAAATTGTATATGGTAGGTATGTTCATATCCAATAATAAGATTTAGTTTATTTTAAGGCTCGTGATTTTATCAAATAATATAAATATAAACAGAATCCACATAAACACACATGTAGTCAGTCTAAATATACACAATATTTCTATTAATCTTTTTTTTCTTTTGTAATCATTATTTCCTTGGATTTAAATTAATTGAATAGCAATAGATTTATATATTTGTTTGAATATATATTTCTTGCACGTGTTGTTTGTGTGTAATAAATTAATTTTTTTTTTTTAGGTAAATGAGAGAGATACGTTTTGTAACAACATAGTTCAATATTATTTTTTCCATAAATTAAAAAAAAAATATATATACAAACCTACTATTTATTTGCCTTTGATGTTCATATCTAAAAAAGCTATATCTTCATTAGAACAATCTCCAGAGAATCATAAATTGTTTTTTTTTTTTTTTTGATTTACTATAATCTAAATTTAAAAGCTTTTAAAAACCATTTTCTTCATAATTGAACTTGACTTTAATTATATTCATTTTAATATGTTAAAATTCAAAATTAAATATTTTCAACAGCTGGTCGGTATAGAAAGCAATATATTTTGGACTTCAAGAACTTTTTTATTAATTTGTTTGTTGTTAAAATGTACAGTAATATTGTTTTATATTAAATTGGCAGAATAGGATACAGATACAGACTACCTATTTAATTGTTCTGTAGAACGGATCTTAGGGTCAATTTTATTAATTTATGTACCTACCTACTTTTCGAGAGGAATTTTATGTGTTGAGTCCGAATCTGAAGTCAAAATTTCACTGGCACGTCACGTTTTTGAAATAATTGAATATTAATAGGTCAAAAACGCGTTTTTTTGGGTACATTTGACATCGAATTACATCACCGTTAATTTATTTTTTTGTAAAACTTCTTATGCAATCTCAAAACGCCATATTAACACGTCCTAAAGGTATTTATATTTTTTCAAAATTATTTTTTTTCTCAAAGATATTGAAAAAAGAAATTTATGATAGATAGGGTAAAGTCGGGTGATATGGCACCACGGGTGATATGGCACCCTTTCAATATCTCCCACTTAATGACTTCTTTTCAAAGCAAAAAGAGCAAAAAGAGCAAAATTCAGTCTAATGTAAGCTTTCAGTGGATGCATTCGGATCCGCAGTAACCATTGCCACTTAAATTTAAAAAATGGACAAACAAAAAAGTGAGTTCAATTTGAGCGAAAAGTTTTTTTGTGTAAAATTGTTGTACGTGTGGTTCCTAAAGTATTTGACGCCGGGGGTTCATTTTAACACATAAAGAACGGTAACGATTGTATTTTTGTGTTTGCTAATTGCAATAACTAAGCAAACGTGATTATTCGTGTATTTTGAAGAAAACAGAAGTGTAGTCAAATGGGGGATATGGCACCCAAAAACCTCGGGATATATGGCACCGGTGCCATTTCCCCCGCATCTACTTTTTAACCTATTTATTTTTCAACTGACAATTGTAATTTCAAAAAACTTCAGCAAACCAGGCCAAGTGGACTTAAACCCAGATCACAGCAGCCGTTGGAGCTGCGGAATGTCAAAAAAAGCAGGACCTAAGCATTTTTCGATTCCCTTCACACTTCACTACATTAAAAAGGCTTCTTAAATGACCAGAACCTAAAAGTTTGCCAAATAGCTTTCAGATTGGATGAAAAGTGCGGAATAACGCAGTAATCATAATGTCACTTTGGGTCTCATGCTTCGTGTACGTCTTTCAACAACACATGCAACAAGTGTCACAAAAAAAAATCAAGAAGATATAGGGTCCCATATCACCCTCCATTTTTTCAGTCATGTTTTTTTTAATGTTTTTTATTTTTGCAAAAAATAACAAGAAATTATCTTCGAATTACACTTATGTACCTATTTTGTATTTAAGAAATAGTTGTAATATAAATCTCCTTTTGTTTGAAATAGATATCTTCTTTATTTCTCAAGTAATAACGAAAAACGAAAATGGGTGCCATATCCCCCGACTTTACCCTATGTATCTCAAAATCTTGATTATTTTTTTCAAAGTAATGAATGGTTTTTTGAATCAAATTCCACCCTGCGTCTTCTGATTTCGACTTATAAAGAGCAACATATTACGGAAAATATATATTTTTGACTAAACATAAAAAAAAACTCAATTAAAAATTAGTTTTTGAAGATTTATAGCGAAAATAGTGATGAGAATAGCTCAAAAACTAGACGTGATAGAAAAAATCTGTAAATAGTTTTGAATTCAGCACACTAAAGTCAATCAAAATCACCTTATAAAGTTCTTGCTCCCGACTTTTTTTTAGTTTTTTGCCGACCAGTGTAATTATGAAAACACCACGGAAAAAAATTGTAAATAAGTTATCTTCTTTGTTGGCTCAAGAAGAACATAACTTATTTTTTAAAGAAAAGGTCATGAAATTAATAAAAAATACATATTCTTTTAAAAATTAAAAATAAATTGTAGTTTTATTTCTACAAAAGTAAGTTTGTAAAATTGTTGAAATTGCACAAATAAATTATTTTGGGAATTTTTTTGTTTTTTTTTTTTTTTTTATTGCATTTTTAATTTAATTTGTTAATGACGTAATCGAACAAATTATGTCCAAAATTTAATTATTTCGACCACCCGTTGATTTTGTTTTTATTGATTTTTAATCCTGAACAAATAAATGCAGTTTAAAAATAATAAATTTAAAAACTGGATAATTTTGAGTACAAAAAAAGAATTAACTGGTAGATTCAATAGCTTTAGATTATCATATATTTTGACACGAATATAACTTAAATTAATAATTGTTTTCTGTAATTCGAAACTACTGTTTAATATTCGATTACACGACATCATTAATTGGACTTTTAATAATAATCTATATGACATTGGTTCATTGACTTTGAAGATAGTAATTAACTTGCATAAATCAGTGATTTATGATAATTCTTTAGAAGATAGAATACTCTCCCTGAAGAAGACTGTAAACACGGTCGAAACGTCGGAGACAAGATAGAAAAAACTTATAAACCAGACCTAAAGCCCACTTATTATTGAATTTGTATTCAGTGATTTATGGAATTTCAAAAAAAAAAAAAAAAAACCGATTAGTGGTTATTACCTATACTTTTTCAGTGTGGGTACTGGAAAAGAAATCATCTCACACACCATTTTATAGTTGTTGTTACTTTTGATAAAAGTTTATATAGAACCTTTTCTAGGTGCTCACTGCTCATATGGCAAAGAATTCTAAGTAAAACAAAATAACATTTGAGGCGCAGGGCCCACACCAGTGGATTTACTATTTCCCAATTATAAATAAGAAAGGTCACTGTGGCGTATGCGTACTATTTTTATTTATAATTTATATACTAAGATAGCCCAACTTTTATTTTCGCTATCCTAGAAAATAAAAGTTGGGCTATCCTGGGCTTCCCTTGGGCAAACAAATCACTTCTTTCAACTATCGATTTTTTTCACAGGAAAAAATTCAAAATTTTTCGGTTTCTTATAGGAAGAAAAGTTTTTTATTGTATCTTTTGAAAAAATGGTGGAATAAAGAAATAAAAAGTTGGAATATCCTTTGCAAACGTTAGTCAAACGAACCACAGTGAAAAACAAATAATAGAAATCAAAAACTATTTTTTGCAAATCAAATTCACCTTTCGTAAATCAGGAATGGATTTCTATATAATAATATGAAATTAAAAAAAAAAAACAAACATTTATTTTAATACAAATAAAAGATGAATGAATTATATCATAATGCATTTGTTTAAATTATAAAAGAATTACATTACTTTGAAAAAGTATCAATCAATAAGTTTTTCTTTCACGTTTAAATTTTTCCATTTCAACTTTATTTAATGTTTTGCAGTCTTTAATCTTATTTACCAAAGTAATGTCCAAAAGTGTACATCTATACCTAAGTACTTTCATTTTATCGTATATTTATTGAATTGATAATAACTTTTTTGTTCTGATTAATTTAACAACCTAGTTCTCCTCGTATATCACAAATCATTACAACTCATAAATTCACTAGGTATACAAAAAATAACTGCAAACAAGAAAATCGCTTAGACCAGTAGAAACAATTTATGTGTTTCAAATTTTGTAAAAATATATCATTATAATCAAGTTGAAAAAAATTAAGTGCACAAACAAATAAAAACCATTTTCTATTGCCTTATAAATTCCAATAAATTGATTCTGATTGTCAATGACATGTTTTCTTTTTATATTTTTCATCAATTTTTCCAACTACTCTATACTAGCATTCTATTAGATTCTGTTTGTTTATTTGTTTCATTACGAAAAATAAGGAGCAAGGGTGCTACTGCTACTCTATACAATAACCCACTAACCAAAGATCCTTGTCGTCAAGTTATCACTCCGCACGCACTGCTTTCCAGAGTGTTTTAACAAAATTGTAATCACAGATAAACCATTGAGTTACAATATCATCTTAGTTTGGCGCCAAATATGATATTTTATTGCAACTCATAAGTCTGGTGTCCTCTCCTTGTCAAAGTATGACATAGTACACTCAGGAACCATCATCGGGAGGAAGGCAATGGGTATTTTGATTGGCTTCCATTTCTTCCATATTTCGACGGAGAAAGAGTGTATTAAATATTTTCTATATTTTTCTTTTCAACTTGCCCGTAAATTCTTGGAAGAAGTATTTTAGGTAGCAAATAAGAAAATGGACTTGTTCCATTATTGAAATAAATAAATATGGACTTCATCCCTCGCCATTGCTCGTCATCATCATCTCCCCAAATTACACCTAGGTAATAAAATTTGCATTTTGAATTCAAGTACCAGACAAAAATATTCCGCAAAAAAACAAGAAAATATCATCATTATCAGCCAGCAGCACCAGCTTGGGCGGCAAGTTTTTGTGTCTGGTTTTTGAATTAAATATGCAATTAATATACTACAACCCCCTGTCTCCCTCCTCTTCTAAGTGCAGAAGCTTGTATTGCAAATTGTTTTAATTAATATTACTATTTATGCATGCACAGCATTACAATGTAGCACATCGTGTATCCAACTCAGCAGCAGCTCATGTTTAGTGAAAAAAGATGAAGTAAGCGCACTCATGCAATTGTAGAAAATTATTGTTACATGCACTTGCCCGCTGCCACATCGAAGGGGGCAAAGTTGATTTTGACTTTTATTACTGTTGCATAGTAAACACTCCTACTGAGTGATGTGGTGTTATCATAATATACATGAAGTTTGCAACATTGTTGCATTCAATATATGAAGTTTTCTATATACTTCTGGCAAGTGTTGAGCATTGGGAAAGTGTGTATAAATTTAAGACGAACAATTTCTCCATACATGTTAATGCACATTTCTGACACTAATTACCAATCCCACGCGAATGGGATTAGTTGCAGCCGCACAGAGTTAAAAAACATACAACACGAGTAGGTATGTTTTTTTTATGTTTTAAATAGTTCAAGAAAATAAGAGATATATTTTTATGACATGAACTGATGATGGTTTATTTTTCGTCAGTGTAATAGTTTGAAAGAAATCAGCATCAAAATAGTGTAACGTTTGAGGAAGAATGAAAAATCGTCGGTCTCATGAGAAAACCTCGTAACTCCCAAAATCAAAATTTTACAGGAGAGACGAAAGAGTAAACAAACAACAGAGTAGTTGGGAAGAAACGCGCTATGTAAAATTTGAATTTAAGTCTATTTAGAGTTTTCGGAATGACCCCAAATTTTCTGGGTTGCTCCGCTGACATATTTTCCAAAGAATGTCATTCAAAAGTAATTTTTGAAAAAAGTGGAGTTACGAGGTTTTCTTATGAGACCGACGAAATGATTAGAAGAAAGGCTACCTAAATATACCTAAATAAGGATTTATTTAGTTTTATCACTTCAAAAGAAATTAAGTGTTTTTCATATTCAAAAAAATCTTGAATTTATTTATCAGTTGACTCAGTATAGTAGGTACTTACATAGTCTTCCAATCCTTCGAATATCCTGAAAAATCGGTTAGGATATCTCTGTAAAAGATGGCAGCTCTCTAGCTCTTTTCTTAGCTTTTACAAAGAGTACAGGAACATAGGTTATTATATAATTGACTTTTTGTCATTTTTACTAGACATTGATGATATTATAATTAGAAATCACATTCGAGCTAAAAACTTCGTAAAATATGTCATTTCACCACTACTATAAGGAACTTTAATCCTATACAACTTCAAGTTGGAACAATTGCAAACCGAATAAAACCCTTCTTCTTTTTTTTTGACGCCGTGATTAGGTCTTATAAATCGATGAACCCCAGCTACATACACGAAAAAGCAAGACTCATCCTCACGTTCTTCATGAGCCTGTTAGTAGTGTGTTAATAGATTGCAAATTTATCTTAAAGGCCAAGTCATATATAACGACAAGTCAAACTTAAGACAAAATAAGCTAGAGCTTATTTGAAAGTTTATATCCTGAAAGTAAACACTGAGAAAGGATTTTTAAAAATTCAATCATTAAAAAGGGTAAATAGGGGTTAAATGACATCTTAAAAAAATTATTTTCCAAACGGTAAGTCGTAAAAAGTTGATTTTTTTTATTCGTTGGATAAATTTGTTAGAATAATGGCATACCTAAGTGTTGAAAAAATTCCTTCCACAAAGTGGTTTTTATATTTGTAGAGGAAGTTTTTTGTCACAAATTAGGGGTCTAGCAAGGATTTTTTTCAAGGCCCTGAGTTTCGAATATACATTTTTGGGAAAAAAAAAATATTTTTGTAGGTATTTTTGAGTGCTTTTTATTTTTCAGAAATTTTGAAATCTTACACAAAATCTCAAAATTATACTTATAGGTGAGGTTGATTTACGTAGATATCTACTTACCTGTGCAAATTGGATTTCTAATACCTATGATTTTTCACAATACCTAGGTATCGAGTAAACTATTTTTTAAAAGGCTTTAGGATGGTATAACTATTACTTAATTTTTCATTCTACTGGAAACTTTTCATATAAAAATATTGACAAAGATAGAAAAAGTAATTTTTTTGTTCTATTTTTTTTTGTAAAAAAAAAAAATTGTTGCTAAAACTTGGCACTAAATAATTCTTAATTGTTCTTTTTTTTTCTTATCACGTTATTATTTAGGATCGGATTTCCATGCAAATGCATATTTTTCTACTAATACCTTGAAAGCATGGCAAAGAATTATGTATGATCAGGAGAATTCCTTTAAAATATCATTCAATCTTTAGAGCATTTTTTGCATATTTTTAAAATAAATGCATGTTTTTCGTGCAAATTTTCCCAAAAATTGGAAAAAATAACGAAATTACACGCTTGAAATTTTTGACCAAAAGATACCGAACGTCAATTGGAAAAAAAGTCAAAAACGTAAGCGAATACTGTTGAAAACTGACAAAACAACGTTATCCAAACTCATACAAAAAATGAACTCAAACACGTTCAAATGATAAATTGGATTTTCTTACTACCTATACCTATAGTAAATTCTGGGACATTTTATTTATTTTTTTAAAGCATCCCTAATAATTTTAAATATTTTTATAATTTTATAGAAATATTGATATTTTCTATTTTTAAGATCATATTTCAAGAGCGCATGTTTTTCGTTTTTAAGAGCATGTAAATCCTATCCTTAGTTACTACATTTAATTATCACCGGTAAACGGACTTTACAGGCTACTCTTCTAACTTTTTTTGAAGTGAAAACTTCTTTATTATCGTAGTGATTTGAAACAATCATTTTTAGCAAAAAACAAAACCGACTTCCATGGATCAAAACTGGGTTTTATGGTTTAATGGTTAAAATAGTTCCTATGGCTAAAAGTGAACGAAATTGAAATAAGACCACACTGCAACCACCAGCTTTCTAATACAAAAAGAATTATCAAAATTGGTTCACTCAGTCGAAAGTTATGCGGTAACAAACATAAAAAAAAAAAAAATAAATTGCACGACTGGGGTCGCACGTACTTGCTCTTATGTTTAATAAATATGATTTAAAATCATGAAAATATAAAAATATGAAAACCAGCATAAAAGTGTTCATATATGCGTTTCGCCCCGATGTAATGGTTGGGCTCATCAGAAGATGACCATTACACCAAAATACAAATAGCTGCAATTTATCTTCTTTGAAGACTTGTAGCAACTATATAATTCGCAGTTGCTCTATGCAGCTCGGATTATATGGAGTCTCGATTTATTCGGGAAAATATGCGTCAAGACAAGGTGTAATGGTCATCTTCTGATGAGCCCAACCATTACATCGGGGCGAAACGCATATATGAACACTTTTATGCTGGTTTTCATATTTTTATATTTTCATGATTTTAAATCATATTTATTAAAAATAAACGGTGTTCAGGGAAAAAACAATTCGACTGTTAACAGTCAAATATTTCTTGCTCTTATGCTTAAAGTAACTATAATGTTAAAGCTTTTCATTCAAGAAATTTAAAATTTGATATTTTGAAGAAATTTCATAAGTAGTATAAAAAAATTAAATCTGTTTTTATAATTAATTAAACTCCGTTTTAAATTATCTAAAAAAAATAAAAAATATGCCATTTTATTTCTTGTATAAAAAAGTATTTTTAGAAAAAAATTTTCGAAAATTGCTGATAACATACCTAACCTTTCATTTGATATTCTTTAACAAATTTGGTGACTTTTCTTATATAAATAAATTCTTTTATTGTGGGCTTAAAAAAATTGAATAAAATTGACTTTAAGCCCACAATAAAAGAATTTACTTTCATTTGATATATTACAATTAACTGTACGAGTTCTAGAAGTTACACAATCTTAAATTGAAAAACTTGAAAAATACCTCAATACACAAAGTGGAGATCTGTTGACGATGACCAGTGTAAGAAGTACCGTAATCTAAGGTTGAAATTTCGACATAGTTGGTTTTAAAAAATTCTTATTTTTTTTCTAGGCATGGTAGAAATATGATTCATACGTCATATAAAAGGTGAAATATCCATTCATATGATATAAAATTTACTATAGGTTGTCATTTAAAAAAATATATTTAATGGTGTTAAAAGAGATAAAAGATTGATTTTTTTGCTTTTTTGATGAAAAGTGATTTGGTTTGAAAGAAATAAGCTCTTTTTGTAGATATTGTATAGACATGGACGATATAAATATTTTGAGCTGAAACAATAAGCTTTCAGATGCTATATATTATATATTATATTAATATAGGTTGTCATAAAAAAAACATGTATTTTAAGGAGATATAGAATAAAAAATAGGTAGATTTTTTATTTTTTTTTGCAAGAAAATTTTTTTTTTGAGGTTTCACTTCTAGGTACCACGTGTGAATTGCACACATTAATTTTTTTTTATCAAGAATGTTATTTTAATTTAAAAAAAAAAAACTGTTTCATATTTTACTATGTATATAGGTAATGAAGATATTTTTATTTTGATGTTCTTAACTTCACAACTTTACTAACACAAAATGAGTTAATTCTACCTTAATAGTAAGCTATTGCAACAAAACAAGCTAAAAAATATTTAATAGCAACAAAATAATGATGGTACAAATTAATAAAATTTGCTTTTGTTTTTTTTTATTAATTTTTACATCATTTTATATTTTAACTTTCCTAAGCCTAAAGTATTTTATTTTGTATCTATTCAAAATTATATTCAAATTATTTGTCACAATCCAATATGCATGGAACATGGGATAGGTATCATGTAATATTCTAATGTAAATTCATTCAATGAATAATTCAAACCATTATACCTACCTGAAACATTATGGTAAAAGGAAATAATAATTTATAATCATTTTTAAAGATAGACCTAAACTACTTTTCCATATAAATCATTTCTTATTTAAATTTGTACAGAAGACATGCATAAATGTATTTTTTTTTTTACTTTTTTCTTATTTAAATAAAAATATTGTTGGAGAAAAAAATTTACAAAAAAAATAAACATTTTAACAGGTGATTTATGGAAATCCATAAAATGAATGTTTTTTTTTTTTACTTTTTATATTTTATTTGCTTTTAGCTACCTACGTATACATGATTTATAAACATGACAATAAATTAATTTTAATGTCACCTGTTGAACATAAAATAAGAAAAATTAAGCAATTAACAAAAAAAGGCAGAGTTGAATTGAACAAAAAAAAAATAAATAAATAAATTTAATAAATGGGCATCAGTGGTGACCAATTTTGTTTTTTTTTTTTTTTTGTTCTTAATTTATTTAAAATGAAATATAAATTGTCTTTATATCACGAAAGAGTATGAGACTACTTATACGACATTTATTTAAGTAAAATTGTTTGGACTTTAGGCTTGTTTTGAGATTATTTTCTATCGAAATTAAAACAAAAAAAAAAAAAATTTTTTGAAAAATCTTGAAAGAATTTCATATCTTCATGGGAACCAACTCAGATTGAATTTTTCTCCTTTAAAAATACAAGTGGAATCGGGAATTTGAAGTACCTACCCTAACCCTTGTATTTATAAACAAATCTGATGCAGTAACTTATACATTGTTGTCGGTACTTGGATTTAAAAAAAAAAATAGGTACTTGATAAACCCCTCAGAGTCTGAGGAGACTATATTTACTTAGCTCCAAAGAAAATGAACGACATCCATTAATGGAGACCGCCTGATATCAGTTCTTTATTAAGTGATTGTCATGTTTCGTTACTATTTCTTTAGGTATACAAAAAAGCAAAAAAAAAAAATATCAACCTAAAATGTATCTCCTGCTTAGGCGGTCTCCATTACTATATTTTTGAATACCCAGCGGAAGCTCTTTTGTGTGTTATCAATTTTTGCCTCCCACACCCTGTTGAATTATTCTTTTTTAATTAAAAATGTCATTTGCTTAGTTATCTTAAAATAAAGTTTGAAGAAAAAAGAAGACAAAAAAAAACTTAAGTATTCGTTTGATGTTTGGCGTAGAAAATATAAGAGACACTATGCCTTCTTCTGGCTTCCTTATATAACCAAACATCGCTCTGCCATCTTCATCCATTAAATTGTCGTCCTCTGATTTAAAATAAATAAAATACACGAACCGCGTATTTAAGTGTTACGTTACTTATTTTCGTCGACTCTATAATAAGCTACAGTGGCATTGTGGCAGAGAGGCAAGAAGAAGGAAAACACGTTTCCAAAACTATTTTACGCCTCGAAAAATTAACAAGAAGAAGAAAAAAAAAAAAATAAGAATCCGTGAAACAAAAATTAATTCTCCCGAAGACGAAGAAGAAAAAGAAGAAGGAGCATTCTGAAACATAAATTCACGACACTTTATTTGCTAATGGCAATTGGATTTCTCATCACGACTTTGGGGCTACCACTGGTAGGATACCAGACGATCGCGCGAGGCTGGAAAAGCCATATCATTTCGAAATAAATGTCTTGCCTTTTTCCATACCCCGCACCCTAACATTTTCAAGCTTCAGGTATAGTTATATTGAGAGTCGTAAGATGGGGGCAATCTAATTGATATTCAAGTGCTGTGATGCGTTTCGATGGAATTGCAACGAATTGGCGAATCGTAACATTTTGGACTTAATGCAAATGCAAAAATACTAAAATGCAAAACTCGTTGTTGGCAGACCGTGCGGCATTTTTTAACTACCATACTCTTCTTCTATAAGTGCAGAAAAGATTGTGATGGTTTTCATTTTTTTTTTTTTTTTGCATTAAATTGCCGGATGAAATTATATCAAACATGTGTTGCATTGGAAAAAATAATGAAGAAGAAGATACTATATTTTTTTATTGTTATTTGGTATATTTTGGGATTTCACAACTTGCGGATAGTGGGCAGTGATGATGGTCTAAAATGGAATAGAGGTGGAGCAACCATGTTTATTACCATTGTCCACCCACCATTACCACCTTAATGGAAATGGCTTTTTGCATCAACTACAACACAAATGCACTTAGGTTTTGATACCTAATGGAGATTTTGATTCACGGTTGTTGAGTTCATATGGAAAGGCTAATAAGTACAAATATGAACTTAACTAGCAACTAATCATAGGGTCAAAAGAACCATCGTATATTTATTTAAACTTAAAATACATTGTAAGCAAAAAGTTGGGAATATTTTCTTGTTTTATTATTCCTTTGAGACAAATTTTGGAAAAAAAAACAGTTTTAAGTCTTTGAACTTATTTTTCTATTTAAATTTTGTTGCCGGTTATAATCTCGTAATGGGCAAAGTAGTATTTGAAAAACCTATCACTGTAGGCACATTTAAAAAATTAATTCATCTTTTTCACCCCGAGAGTACCTATGCTCTTAACCGAATTTTTATTTATAAAAGACCCAAACGAAACATAAACATTTAAGTTCCACATAAAACCTTATGTGACAGTTTACACTTAGGAAAAATAGGAAAAATTTGAAAGGAATGGGTCAGAAAAATGCGAATTCATTAATTTTTAAGGTTGGTAAGTTCCTTTATATTTCTCGTGTAGATTTTAACCAATACCTAGCCTACCTGCAACTCGAAAATTATATCTAAAAAAATGTATGGATATGTTGTCGTTTTCTTTCCAAACAGATAATTAGTTTATATTTTTGTTAAGAAATAAGCCAGAATGCTCAAAGAAAAAAATCAAAATCTTTTTAATCCTCGAAGTATTTTTATGTTAAATTCCCACCATTGGGTGTTAGGTAAAGAAAAATTCTTAAAAAGAAATTAAATATTGAAATTCATAAATGTTTCATCCATTTTCTGCCGTTTTGTTGAATAAAAATTTTAATTTTACTTGAATTTCTTACAAAATGTTATTTTTAGAATTTTTAAAAGTTAGTTAAAAGTTTCAAATTGTTAACTTGTTATACAAGTTAAAGACGAAAACTCGAAAAGTTGCAAAAAGCGTTGAAATTGTTAATCGTTACAAAACTCCCATTTCCTTAAAACTTTTATCCATAGGTTTTTAAAAAAGGTATCTTGATTTATTTGTCAGCAATTATTATCTATATCTATATAATATCAACATTAGGTACACCAATTAAATATAAACTGGACTAAAATGATTTTCTCTGTAGAAGAAAATTTGAAAAACCTTTAAACCGTTCTTAGAATAAGTTTTCTTTTCAAATACCTACCTATGTACTTATACAATACATATCTACATTTTTAAATTCGAATTAAAATTGGAAGATATAATAGATATCGCATTGTTCAAAATTTTACAAAAAAAAAAAAACGGTTTTATAAAAAATTGAATTTTCGGAAAAAAAATGGAATAACTACATCTTTGTTTAAATCGAAAAATGTTTTTTGTTTTTAATTTTGCTTGATATAAAGATGAAGGTGCACAAAAATATTTTTTTAAAATCGATCTTTTACGCTGGTGAAGTCAGAAAAAAGAAATTGTAAGTACGTAGGCCACCTATGTTTAATAAATATTCGTTAGGGACCTTTTTAAAACAAATAAGCTTTTAGGTATCATGTTAGCATAGAAAGGCAGGTACCGTTTATTTTATTCCTAACATTAATATTGCAAATAAAAAGTTGAAAATGACTTTCGTTCGTCTCAAGGGGCAATTATTGTAATCGATTCGATTATTGCCAAAATAATAATGTTGAAAATTTTGTTGAATCCTTTTTATTTATTATAGAAACGTTGAATGACCATAAAAATAAAGACATAATAACTGCTCAAACACTGGTAGGTAGGTAGGTAAAGGTACCTACCTAGTTCACAAGAGAATTTTTTTATACCTCACAGTTTCGAATCCTTTCCTCAATATTAACATAAAACTAAAACTGGCTATCAAATTTTCAACTTTTTAGGATTTTCCAGAAAAGTTTATATCTACACATATCATTTTTTATTTGTTCGGGTTTATTAAGTCTAAAAATCATATATTTCTTTCTTTCTATCCAGCTCTAGCTTTTAAAATACATATTTATTTTTTTTAATTTGGGGGCATGCTCTGCTATTTTTTAAGTTTTGATTTTAAGCGTTTATTACTGAGGCTATTTGCCATTTGAATCGAAAATAAAATAATTTATGTTGAACATAAACTCTTATTCTCTACTTTTTCCTCTGCGTAAACTGTCACTTAAGGATTTATGTTGAACTTAAATGCTTAAGTTTTGATTCAGAAAACGGCTGTAATTATTTTGTTTTTTTTTTTATACTTACATTTAACTTGGGTAGGTAATGTATTTCGACTCAGTAAGCTCAAAAATCACATTGATTCCATTCTAGGATCTCTACACCGAAAAAAAAAACCAATATCAGTTTACCTAACATTTTTTAAATACCTACCTATCAAATTAATGTTTTTTAAATATCAGTTAAAAATGCTCTATAAAATGTGTTTTATGATATTTAAAATGTTAAAACAATATTTTTATTAAATGTCACATTTTGGAATTTTTTTTTTGATATTTTATTATCATTTTTCATATCAATTTCTCATTCCAAATTATTGAAAAATATTTTAAAAAAAATTCTTAATCTGTACTAATTTAAAGGCGCTTTGTGTTTTTTCGAAGTAAAATGTATGATTTACTGAGAAAATTTTTGATCGGCAATAAGATTTTAATTCACATAGTTTGGGAGAAAATAACAAAACAATTATATCACCTATACCTAATAGAAAAAATAATATCACCACTATTTTGTAAAGAATATTCACTTTCAGTAATGTTTTGAAAAAAGAAAGAAAATACTTAAAATAATAAAAATAATAAAAAAGAAAAAGAAAGAAATAGGTTTCATTATAATAAACTAAAACGTAAAATCTAGTCAACATTGATATTTTAATTGTCAAAGTGAAATTTTCACTATCCACTTAAACTTAAAAAAATGTCAAAATGATATAATAAAATATCAAAATTGATATTTTAATTGTTGAACGACTTTTGTCACTCAAAAATGTTAATTTGATGCCTACATATGTATGTACCAATTTTTAATATAACTTATTGTACCTAATAGATAGGTAGGTATAAATGGGACATATTTTTCTTTATTCTAACACTATTCAAATGCAGTATTTTTAGTATCTCAAAAGACTGAAAAGTTTGCCAAGGGCAAAGATGTTTTTTTTTTAACTTTATAAAAAAAATATTAATATAATATGAAAGTTATTGTTCTTTTCCAACTACCGCCTCTCTATTAGCCTTATTTCCAAATAGAAAAATTGAACGCTTAACAATTTCTAAAGGAAATTTACAACTCAAAAAACCAAAGAGGAAGCGCCATCATGTATCAGAGTCCTGTCAACTACAAACACCTAGGTATAGTTACTCAAAGTTACATGTAACATCTATGAAAAAGTTACATAACAAAAGCGCAAAAGAAGTAGAAAAAAAAAATAAAACATTAAAATTCTAAAGAGGCTCTACTCCATTAGTCAAATGAAATAGCAGACAGTAAACAAAACAAACAGACAGACAGCATAAATGCTGCCATTTAACGATCATTGTAATTTCACGCCTTCCTCAGCGTAGATTTATGAAACGTCAAACCAGTCAAACTCTTCTTTTTAGCCCGCTCAACCGCTTATATGAATAAAAAAAAAAAACAAAAAAAATACCGACCATAGACACCCGCCGCACACAGGTAAATTTTCCCAAATTCATGGCCAAAACTACAAAAAAAAAATTTGCGATTTGTTGTTTTTTTTTAATGCCAAGTTGTTTACAAATAACATAAGCTTAGAACCTGATTGATCATGCGATGCAAATTGTAACTGTTTAATCAGTAGATGCTTTCAAAGTAGAACATTTTAATTAACGAGTGCAGTAGCAAGGTTGGTTTCTTATAAGAAGTAGTTTGCTTTATTTTTTATTTAATTTTTTTTGGCGATTTTTAAAATAATTAACATGGATTCTGTTGCTAGTGGTATGTTAAAAAAAGATAATGACAAAGATAATGCAAAATTTTAAGTCTAAAGTAAATTTTAAAGCTTTTTAAGATAATGTGTTTGAGCAGTAAAAACAAACAAATTTTTTTTCTTTGATAATGAAAAAGTTAAGTTGATTTGCGTTTTTCTGTACTGAAAATAGTGTTGAAAAATAGTTAAATGTTTCCTTTATGGGAAACAATCCTAAAACATTGCGGTTTTTTGCGACTTTTTATAATATTGGCTTCAAAAGGTGTTGGGGACGGTGATTTTTTTTTTTTTTTTTTTAATTAGATTTTTCTTTTTTGACACAGGATCGTAATTAACTTTCATTTTTCTTTCAAGAAATAAGCTTTCTGAATTTTTAAAAAGCTGTTCGTCACGTGACATTACAGAAAAAATTAATTTTTTTGGTACCAAAGGTTGAAATATTGAAATTTCGGAGCAAATAGAGAAAAATTTAACGGATTTTGATTTTGCATATATGAACATAGAAGAAGATGGCTGGAGTGCCTCCAGAAATAACAACACCTTCTTAAAACAAAATATAAATTGGTTGCAATATGAAATATCGTTTCCATGCTGAGCCCATGGCTTTGTTGGACGGACTCAAATGGATTTTTCAGACCTAAGCGAACGGTCAAAGAGACGTAAAACAGAAGATTTACGTTCTAACTATAATGCCGAAGAATTAAGCTATGCTGCGCCATGCAACTGCGAGAAAAAGGGAAACTTGTTCATCAAATGTAATGAAAAATATAATATTTTCAACTCCTTCACGTGCTGAAAAATATCAAAAGCTTTGAAAAAAATTGACCAGAAAATTATTCCATATACAGCAGAAGAAGCACTTTCAATAGTTGTTGAAGGAAAATTAACTTAGTTTCATAATAACCATATGTATCCAAACTTAAGCCTCAATAAAATTTATTCATTCATTGGACAGCTCGGCGAAGAAGCCCAAGAATCACGAAACAAAGATATAAAGCGTTTCGAGAAAGTTTCTCAAGAAAATTTTCGAGGCAGCAAAATATGGAAGATGTGTTTTATAATCTCTTGGTCTCTTCTGACCCATTAATAAGTGGTTTGAGAAAACTAAATCCTAAAACAAAAAATGTGTTTCCCTCTGAAATACTTCAGTTTCTAATAGAACCAGAGATCGAGCAAGCAGACTTATAGTTACAGTTTCACAACTCACAAGTCATTGAATGATATACACACATACAAACTCACACTCATGTTTATTTATGTATATAGTTGGTTATCTATGCCTGCATTATTTATTTATTTATAATAACGACTGTTCAACTGTTTTTTTCAATCTATTGAATGTATAAATATTGTATTATTAAATGTCAAATGAAAGAAACCCTATAGCGTAAAGTAAAAAAAAACGACTTTTTTCATTTTTTGCTTCTTTTTTGTGAATTTTCGTGTAAATTTACTTAAAAATGGTGAATTTTATGGAAATTATCTTATTTTGATATAATCATGCAATAATAAATTGAATAAACACAAAAAATAATTTTGGCCATGTTTTTGGGAAAATTTACCTGTGTGCGCCGCCAAGTTTTTTTTTTAACAAAAGTATCTACGTATCTGTACACAACGCTTAATGATTTAAAACCGCCATAATCATAAAGATTGTTAGCTGATGTTTTTTTTTTTGTTGTTTTTGTTTGCTTTTTTTTATTCTTTTATTGGAACTCAAGTATATTGCCTTAGGTATTGTTATTTTTTCTGTGAGTCTGTTATTTTACGCCAAGTAAAATATAATAGGGGTGATAAATAAATTATACCTACCTACCTCCACAAACATGTAAATCAATAGGGTAGAAACTACCTTGCAGACTTATTAACTTATTAAATCAAAAAAACAACATTTTTATAAAAAACAACAGATAGATAATTTCAAAAAGACAAAAATCAATCATTTGTAACCAAGAAACGTTCTATGAAACCGAAATAATTCATCGATTTGCAGATTGACAAAAAAAATTCCAATTCGAAATACCATATTCTTGTGATTTTTTTCCCAACAACCCTCAAAATAATAACAAATTCCGATACAAATAAAAATTCACCTGCCGTTTTGTTATACAAAAATTCTGGTTAGAATAATAATTTACCTACCAACAACTTTTTTTTCTGTACCAGTCCAACTAGTCCCTGTTTTTTTCAGATACAACAACCTTTTTCAACTCACGCACACATCGCTATTTTTTGCTTATATAAATACAAAACAACTTTTGTATTTAAGAGAAACCAAAAAAAAAATATTGTCATTGTATGCGTTCAGTTAGATAAGAAATCTTTTTTAAATTAAATTTGAGAATTGATGAGACCAATGTGAATTTTCTCTGTGTCTCTTTGTTTGATTTTGGGATGATGTTGGTAAGTATTTCTCACTAATATTCCAATAAGTTGATTACAATTACAAACAGTGCTCAAATTTCTTAAGTTAAGTTCCAAGTCTGAACAAAAGATGGCAGGATTAAAAGAAAAAGTTGTTTGATTCTAGGATAAGTTGGTGGTTGCATTGGATGCTGTAAAATTCTAAACAAATATCTAAATATTAATTTCAAATCGATTTTAATCTGTAAAATTGGTTGGTAAAAAAAGAAATACTGCGAGTCCCATTGGTATTATTTTTCTCGAACTTAAAAGTGGGTCCCGGAAGTCCGTCTGTCTGTGTGTCAGTCTGTCTGTCTGTAAACGAAGCTACAGCCTAAACGGATGGACCGATTGATGTTAAACTTCGAATGTAGTGTTATTTGGCGACTCTCCAGACGAATTTTTGGAATTAATTTTTTTGGACCAAATTTTTTTTGACGTGATAACGTCTTATAAATCGATGAACCATGGCAGCCACCACAAAAAAGTGACGCCATTTTCTAACGTTACACTCTCGCACTTTCGCAGTGCGTCAAAAAATTTCAATTAAAAATTAAAAATAATCTATTAGAGATACAAAAATCTTCTATAGCTTATTTGAAAGATAATAACCTAAAGCTTAATCCAAATGAAGGATTTTTAAAAATTCCGTCATTTAATAGGGTAAACAGGGGTAAAACGGAAATATGAAATTTGGGCTTAAATCTAAACGCGAAGTCGTAGAGAATTGATTTTTTTTGCTGTAGACAGATGAGATTAATTTAAGAATAACTGCATTTAAGAAAAAATTCTAAAAACATTTCAAACTAAGCTATAACGTTTTGTTTGAACGTTGTACACGTGTTGGGGCTATGACAAAATGATTATTTTGGGTAAAGGAATTTTTTTTTGACAATTCTAAAGATGCCAGGTGAAAGATGAGGGAACAAAATAAGGCGTCTTATACGGATTTTTTCCAACACTCTGTGTTTCGAAATATGAATTTTAGAAAAACACCTTGTTTCTTAGGGGTATTTTTGGGTCATTTTTAGCTTTTATAGGACATGTAGGTTTTGGCCTTATGCATACATGTGCAAAAACTTGGAATCGTTTAGTGAGTTTTGACTGAATAAATTTACAAAATATTTTTTCACGACTGGTAAAATGCTTTTGAAAATATGATAAAAATAGTAATATAATTGTTTTTATTTTTATATTCGGTTACCCGGGCAATCGGATAATTTCGCTTACCTGGGTACCTACCCGGTTACCCGGGTAATAGCCATTTTACCCGGGTACCGGGGAACTCGTTTAATTTACTAACCGGGTACAAGCTACCCGGGTAAACGAGTACCCGGGTAGCATAATACCCGGGTTGAATCATGACCATGACTACGACTACCTATATTTCTATATTTGTGCGAAGTTTCAATCAAGTTCGTAAACAAAATTTTGAGATAATGGTTAAATAAAATTTTAAAATTCAACAGGTTATAACTTTTGACCAAGAGCAGATAGAAATTTTATTACCTAAACTTTTATTTTTTTTTTTTTTCAAACTTTTTCGTAGTAAAATAGGAATTAATTTAAAAAAAAATTTGTCCATAAATATTATCAGATGATTTCCGAAGAGGAAAATGTAGGTAATAATTTATTACCTACAGTTTTGAAAAAGAAAATTAGGTACTTCAATTTCATTGGATTTTTTGATAAAAACTGAATTTTTGCATTGAAATATTTGATTGTCCCAAAGACTTTGGTAAATAAGAATTTTAAACTTTTGCTATTTAAGTTTCAATAATAAGGGCTATTGAATGAAGAAAAAATAACTTTATATTTAAATGTTGAATTTAAAAAAAAAAAAAAAATTGGTAATGTTAATTTTTTTCAAAACTTCTATTTTAAAAAGTTCTTGGAAAATGAAATACTATAATTAATTTTTTTCATAAACTGTAGGTAATTTATATTGACATTTTCTTTTATAATTTTAAAAGTCATAATAAATGTGGCCAAAAAAAATCGAAAAATATATGCATATCTATCCTATACCTACCTATTACCAAAAAGTTTTAAAAAGGACATGTAACAATTTTTTCAATAATTTTTTTTTTTTTTTCAAAAATATGAGTTCAAAAACTCTTTCCTCAATTTACTTAATTTTTGTTGTACCTACAAAAATATAAGCTTCTAGCTTTTTAAAAATGCATATTTTAATATTCCTATTGTAGATGTTGCTGTTGTGTTGAAATTTTTTTTGTGTTTAAAGTCAATTTGTGAGAAAATTGAATTTATCGCTTAAACGATGGAAGATTATTCTTCACTCACTATAGTTGCGTCCTTTAATTGCTTAGAAAATCTTTTGGCATTACTAAATTTATGAAATTTAAGCAAAATTTTTGAAAAAAAAATTGTTGGTCACAAAAATCTTCAAATAAATTTAAATAAATTGCACGACTGGGGTCGCACGTACTTGCTCTTATGCTTAAAGTAACTATAATGTTAAAGCTTTTTATTCAAGAAATTTAAAATTTGATATTTTGAAGAAATTTCATAAGTAGTATAAAAAAATTAAATCTGTTTTTATAATTAATAAAACTCCGTTTTAAAATATCTTAAAAAAAAAACAAATATGCCATTTTATTTCTCGTATAAAAAGGTATTTTTAGAAAAAAAAAATTTGAAAATTGTAGGAGCCGTTTTTTAAAAAAATAATTTTTTATATATAAAATTTTTTAACATTTTTCAAAATAAAAGTTGGTATGCCATTTTGAAGAAATAATTAATTTACACATAAAAACTAAATTTCAAAATTTTTCATTGATCCGTTTTCAAAAAATTGATTTTTCAAAAAAAAATTTTGAAATATTTTTTAAAAAACCAAAAATGCGTTTTTTGAAAATTTTCTAAAATTTTAATATTATCTTTACTTACACACTTTTGTATAAAAATTTTCATTTAAATCGGGTTAATTTTGTACGAGATATTCAGAAACGAAAAAAACCGTTCTATGACAGGTACCGTTAATAACGGTACAAAAAATATTTTTTTTATTTAAAAAGTTGGCCCTTATGTGTAGTACTACACACAAACATTTTAATCAAAATCGTTAGAGCCGTTTTTGAAAAAAATTACCTTTTCTATTTCCGTTATATGGCAGGTACCGTTAGTTTTGGTCATAAAAAAAATTTCAATTTCCCCTCTAGGGAATCACCAAAAACTGCTAACTACCAAGTTTGAAGAAAATCACTTCACTCGTTTAGGCTGCAGCTCCAGATAGAGACAGACACACAGACAGACAGACAGACAGACAGACAGACAGAATTGCCGGACCCACTTTTTTGGCATTCTCCATCATCGTAATGTCATGTAAAATTGTTATCTCGAGTTCGATTTTTTTTACGAATCCTAAACTTGCCCTATAGTACCTATATCACAAGTAAAAATCAAAACGGCAACAGTGGTAAATTTTAATCTATAGACTTTTTAATATTTTTAATTACCGACGCACAGTGTGGCCAATGGTATCAAAAGCTGGCAAAAATTGCTATTTTTAATTTGTACCGAAATTGCCAAATACAAATTTACTTTAATAATGGGATTAATATGATGCACAAAACCGGTTTTTATTCCACGATTTTAGCCTAACGGGGAGAGTAACTACACTTTAAAATGTCACCATTGACGAAATAATTCGTTATTTATCTTTTTTAGCTCCCATGGGTGTTTCAAGTTTTAAGTGCTATTTCGTTAAAACAAAAGATACAAATTTGAAATAAATATGGAATTACAAGCAAAAGGGAAGCTTTAGACTCTCATTTCTCTTTTGAATTATGACTGTGTAGTTTTTTTGAAATAATTTTTCGAATTCAGTGTCTTTGGGATCATTCGTGTTTTGTGTGCGTCATACAAATTCCTTGAGAAAAAGTTCATAACGGTGTGAAGTGGCGCTTTGTTGTTGGTGTCCCTTTATTGATGAGAGTGTCATCTTTCGTGTCAATTAAAAAAATGTTGCCCATGTTTGCCCCTTTTTGAGTAAACACTATGTGAAGTTAGCTACTAAAAATAACCATTTTTTTGTATAGATTTCTCAGATTCCGGCAGTGCTGACAATACCGGTCAGCTAGATTTTTGACACAAGGACCTAATTATACTTTTATGAAGGTGTAGGAGATTCTGAACTAGTATCCATAATCAGAATTACTCTATTAGCCACAATTGAGAGTGTGTACGGTTAGCATGCTGGCTAAAAATTTAAGAAAGTAGTCTTGATCAACAAAATGGAAACTCATCTTGAGATATCTCATGCTTCATGCATAAAATAAGATCGGAAAGATTTAAACAGTTTTTTTGAAGAAGGAAAACAGATCACGGCGTCAAACTATGCTAAAATAATAAACCACAATTAGCATAACCTCAAAAACATTCAAAATAAGTGTTTTGTTTTTGCATTTTATAACGCTAATATTAAAAAAAAAAAACAAATGCGAAAATAATATTTCTGAATGTGTATTCGAGTTCAGTATTCCTAAATCCTTCAGAAAAGTAAATTTTGGTTCTTTGGACAAAAAAACGTTGAATTTTGTGGACCAGTGTATTTTTTGATTAAGAAGATTTTGTTAACCCAATTAATGAGTCAGGTCAAAAATCTTTGAGCGATAAAACTATATTTTTTTAGAAAAACCTTATTTAAATAATAAAACCAGTAAATTCAAAGTATTGAAAAATTAAATAACAATTTTCCTTCTCAAACAACTTCAAAGCTAAAGGTAACAGATACCTTCTTAGTTACGTGCGTTTTTAATAATTTTTCATAGAATCACAAGAGTTGTTTCAGTTTTGTACCTACTTTATTGTAGTATTTTTACCCATAACAAACTTAAAAACGAACAAAAATAATTTTTGCCAACTTTTCCTACCATCGGCCACACCGTGCGACGTTTGAAAAAAAATCATCAAAATCGGAGCTGTTCGGCCGGGTTCCCTATAAATAGGTATAACTAAGATTTTATAAAAAATTTTATTTGCATCCAATTTTTTAATTTTTGGTTTTTCTTTTGTTCTAGGCAGGTACCTTTTAATTTCGTCCCATACTCAGAGACCAGAAATAACAGTCAACCTTTATTTTCAATCGGTTTCTCTCTGAGAGTTACCACATTACTTTAAATAGTTTCGGTCAAGGTTTGAGATTTATTTTTAAAAATCAAAAATAAATGTAATCGGTTCAGATGCCAAAAGGTAGCGGGAACTCTAACCTACATTTGGGCACAATTCCCATCCCTGTAGTTGCACGCGTTCTCAAACCAGGAGAACTTAAAGGTAAAAAAAAAGTTAAGCCCGATTCTGAAAAAATAGGCATTCTGTGGCAGTTTAGCATGGAAGATGATTTTTTAAAAATCTGACAATGTGCAAAGCGTCGGCCCATGACATAAGCTATCATTTGGTATCACTCATAAAAATTGCTCTCAAGAGGTTTAGCTTACAGGAGCGTTCAAAGATTCGGGGATTTTTCGAAAAAAAATTTTACCCCAACTTTCAAACGCGATTTTCTCGGAATTTTGAAAAAAAAAATCCAAAAACCCGATTATACCACTATCGGGTAGGTAGCAGGGAATATAAGCTTTCATATGGCACCACTCCCACGTCTCTAGGAATTGATACATTTGCAGATGAGATTTATTTTTTTCGCTCAGCGATAAATCTCACTGGTTGACCGAAACATAAAAAAATACAAAATAAAGGTTTCTCTCAGACCTTGACCGAAATTTTTCTTTTTTAAAAATAAAGGTTATTTTATGACCTTTATTGAAAATGGCGACAAATAAGAGTTATTAAGGAACCTTTCAAAAGGTTGAGATTTATTTCTGATCTCTGCCCATACTATCTTTGTATAGCAAGGAACTATGTACCTACCTAAATATATTGAAAATTTTGTGTCCATTTCCAGTAACAAGACACCCCATTATTATATAAATCGTTCCAACATCATGCTGCTAAATGACAAACTGTCATGTCGGTCACCCATCTATACCTTTAGTAAGTAGGTATCTATCTCTAATGTCGTATGTATTTTTCTAACCACAAACCCCAAGCTGAGAAAAAAAATATCAAACACACAAAAATAGTGTGGGCCGATATAATGTAGGTAGGTAAGAATTATCTTCACACCATGCTGTCACATTTGTTTGTTTTGTCGTCACTTTTACATCCAATCTATATACCAGGGACGCTAAGTTCTATAACATCTATTAACATAATTTTACACATTGACAGCAGCATCACACTTTAAGATATGCAAACAAAAAAATATTGAGTTGGTAGATAGGACCTAGATACATTTTTTTAAAGAAGATAAAAGACATAAAAATAAATTTTCCATTTTTATGTTAAAATGTAAATTATTCAAAAAAAGCCGAAAAGCCCAACGAATTTTTGATCTGCTTTCAGAACGAAAAAAAAAAAAATAAATTTGAATAAAATAATAATTTAGGGGAGAGTGGGGCCAAATGTAACACTTTTTTCTAAAATCGATGGTTCTCCTACAAATTTGAAAGTGGGTCAACCAGACCTTTTTTAAATTAAAGACCCATGTTTTAGCTCCAAGATCCATCATAAAAATTTAGCAAAACATAACGGTAATGTTAAAAAATAAAGCTTCCAAAAAAAAAATCGTGTTGTTTCAACTTACCCCACATACGGGGCAAAGTGTAACACATACCGGGGTAGGTTGTACCAAGAACTAAAAATAAGAGAAAAATACCTTTATTTGTTTGTATTTATTTATTTTTAATTAATAACAATAAAAACAAACCTCAGTCATGAAATTTTGGTGCAAATTAAAAAAAAAAAGTGGAGCAAATCCAAGATTTCCAGAGAAAATTTGACAGTAGTCTTAAATTAAAGTTATTTGAATTCATAAATAGTTTTATAAGCTTTATGAATTCAAGTGGTGGTTCAAAAAGTGTTTCCAATTTCAAAATAAATACAAATTCAATTACAACCATTCATATCCACGGTTGTTATTTATATTAGGTAAACAATTTTTCAGTATAGGTAGGTTTTTACATGGTACAACGTGCCCCGGAAAAATGTTACAACTAGCCCCAGCATGAAATTTTTCAAACAAAATCAATTTAAAAAAAAAGCGAAACTGATATAGACATAACATATACACGCAATTTGAGCCAAAACACAGTTGCATATAACAAAAAAACACTTAGCACTCTATCTTTTTCGGGTAAAGAGGTAGACCAAAAATAAAATTAAAAAAAAAAGTTACAAACATGCATTTTTTGGGCACCACTAGTGTAACTTCTCACCCTGTCGTCTAATCTTCATCTGAAGAAAATGTGCCGGTAGATATGAAAAAATTGAGCATTTTTCTCCTTTACGCGTTTCTTAATATTGAAAGGAACATCGCTTTTTTTAGCTGTTAATTCTTACCCCTGTTACATTTAGCCCCACTCTCCCCTACTGATGACGATGACCAGAATTTATATAAGCAATCTCCCTTCATAAACTCCAGAAACATTTTTTCCATACCTTATTTTCAACTTAAAAAAAAACATGTCTGTTTTTTTACCATCTTCTTGGTTTATTCAACACACATCTTTTCTTTCAAAGTGATGCGGTGAATAAAAAAAAACATACCAAACCACTAACCACCATTTGGCCACGCCTCTTTTATAATGGCTGACTATGTCGATGTCGAGTCGATACCGTTGTGTTTGTTGAACAAGTCAAGTGCATGGTGGAGAATGAGAGCTGAAATCTGTTTTTACTTTTTCAGCCATATACACATGAGAAATGAGCAAGTGAAACTCGTCTTCAGTCAGTTGAAAGAGGGAGAAGGGACGACATTGAGGAGAGTGTTATGAAAAAAAAAAAATGAATACAAAAAGCATGATGGCAGCATAACGTCTGTCAAGGAAAATAAATATTTACTCAGCCACAAGTTAGTGAAATGAAAACGTTTCCCCTTCGAATTCTTAGAAAATACCATTCAAGGGTGATTCTTGGGAACTGGAGTTGAGTTGAACTTGGCTTGGCAGACATTGAATGAACTGGAACTCTGGAGGATGGTAAGGAAAAGAGCCATCTTCAATTAAAAAAAAATCGATGACTATGGTGGCGCGTGAAAATTAACACAAGTGAGAGGAGGGAGATTCTTTCACATTTTGGTTTGGTGTTTATTAGTCTTCACACGTTTCATGTTAGTCAGCCAGCCATATGTGTATCATACTCGTATTTAGAGGAGGGGTTATGGGGTTTAACCCCCTCCCCCCGAATTTTTTTTTTTCAGAAAATCAAAAGATATAGTACCAGGAGAGACACTATTACTACCCTGGGGTTCAGGAGACCCCAAAAGGTTTTTGATCAAATTTATTAAAAAAATCAATTTAACAAAAATTTGTATTTATTAATAAAATAGTTTAATATGTTTTAAAATATAAAATGTTCTAAAAATTTGTGTTCAGGCACATTTGACACACTGAGTGGCTTTGTTCCGAACAGAGTGCATTTCTGCAACTGCTGCATCTTATTTTCGTCTTGAGGTCCTTTTCTCGTGGACAGATGACAAATCCTTTTTTTTGTTTTAAGAGTAGATGTTTACTGAGCTGCTGGCCGCTTCCTTTTTAAAATTTCTCCAATAAGTAACTGGAGATTGGTTGGCAAAGTTGCCCATATAATTCTTGTGTTTTCGAACTAAAATCGAAAAACAAAAGGAGAACACAGACATAATAACACTTGCATACAGCAGTGATAATAAAAGAAATATTAGATACGGTGAAAACACTCTTTAAAAGTAATAAAAACCTAATAACCCATTAAAGGGATCCAAAAACAATCCATCGAATTACCAAAATAAACTTTCACAATTACTACCCTGGGGTCTACGGGACCCCAAACAGTGGATATCTTGAGCTGTACAACTTGGAATTGAATAAATGACTTTTTTTTAGATGGCTACTACGTTAATTAGAGAATTCTAAAAGTTTCGGCGGCATCTATTACTTATTTTTTGTAAAATTCAAACAAATGTATGTTTGCAGTGTCGCTGGACCCCAGGGTAGGGTTTAAGGGTTAATCTTTTGTTTGTGTATTATTTATAGTAATTTAATTACCTATCCAAAAATCTCCCCTAAAATCTCTATCAATTTTTCAAGTTTTTATAAGGGAAAACAAAAATTTGGTGGTCCATTACAAAGTTTGGTAAGGTATTTTTCAAAAAACTAGTTTTAACCTCTTTGATCATTTCCTAAAGCACCATGTAAACACCTTAAAAAATGTTCTTTTAAGAACCCTTTAAAAAATAACACAAGTATTTCTACAAGGTTTTTGGTGCCGAGACTAAACTATAGGTACTTTTTCAAAGGGTTGCTGAACTCAAATCCGAAGATAGAAATATTCGATGAGATCGATCGTTTTTGAAATATTACCGTTAAATCTATTTAAATCTTTCCGACATCTTTTCTACTGTCCGAGATTTCTACCAGTTTCTTGTTACCTTTGTTCTATGTTAAGCTTAAATCCAGTGTATAAGTGTGTTGAAAGATTTGTTGCAAAAAAGTAGGTAGGTCCACCAGTCGCAGTCGACTCCTTCTAAGTCGAACTTTCGTGGGACACGAAAATCGGTTCGAGTTAAAGGGATTAATTTAATCAAATTTCCATTAAAAATGGTGAAAAAGTTCAAGTTAGAGGGAAATTCGATTTAGAGGGAGTTGACTGTGTATGTAAAAGTTGCAGCATTGGCGTAGCTATTATTTTGAACTAGGGGGGCACTGTTCTCTTTAACTAGCTTAAAAAAAGAACTAAGTACATACCTACTGGATGGAAAAGAGTTAAACTCTAGAGTGTAGAGGACCGAAAAAGAAGTGCAGGCTTCTACAAATAAATTGAAAGTTATAATTTTAAATTTTCAAAAAGCAAAACAAAGTTTATAGTTTTCGATTTATAGTTGCGTTCAATTTTTTTAAAGGATTTGTTTTCTCATCCAGGCTAATCATGAAATTCAATAAAAACTCGGTCTGTTGATTGGGAAGTACCTACATTAGGGTGTGTCAGAGTGTATGGAATTTTCAAATGTAATAGCTTTTAAAAGTTGCATCTTGCATTGCTTATCAAAATTAAATCCTGCGTTTACAATTTTCATTTTAATTAATATCTTTGTCTAGCTCAAAATATAAGAAAAAAAGGAAGATATTTGCATTTTTAGAGATTTTTGAAATACGTATATGTTTTCTTTTAATTGCGCCGTTACACAAAAGTTAAGCAAAAGTACCCTTTGCATTTAGCTCGAAGAAGACAATTTTACCATGTTTATGGGAAGATAATACAGTATTTATCTCATAAAACAAAAATTGAAAAAAACTGAATTCTCAAAGGAACATATTGGTATGCTTCTTTCATTCAAAAACAAACTTTTATGGACCACATTCTCACAAATTTCTATCTCAATGACCTGGGAAACGAAAAGGAACTGTTGAAGCTCCGTAAAAATTTGGTCAAGTTTGTTCCAGAAGCGAAAAGCACAACAAAATGTCCCTTTGAAAGATAAATTTTTTTTCGATTTTTGTTTTATGATAATAAATACTGTATTATCTTCCCATAAACATGGTAAAATTGTCTTCTTTGAGTTCAATGCAAAGTTTTTGATGAAAGAATGGCATTTCCAAATTCAGACTTTTTGGAGTCAATCCGCAATAAAGTGAATTCTTCAAAATGCTTCAATTTTTTTTAGTGCATTTTTTTCATTTTTTGTCCATTTGTGGTAAATTTTGAATAGTATAATTATATTTTGGTGTTTGTATATTTGGTAATTTTTGGTTTCCCACGATAAATTCAGTTCTCCACAGATTTTTTAACAGACACACAGAAATTATGACTTGCAACAGAAGATGCACTAATTTCAATGTTAAGTTCCGCCGTTTTTCCCAATTTTTTACAAATCGGGGCCTTAACAAGTCTGTCAGTTGTATACGTGCTAGAAATACGTAAAATGCATTACCTTACCTTACCAACGTTGAAAAAGAACGTTTGTCAAAATACTTTTTTCCCTCAAAATTTAGTACTTTTTACATAAAAAATGCAGCCTCGAAGCATAATACCAACTATATGACTGACATTGACCATCATGAGATTCACCATAACATACTCAATAAATAACCGTCAACTTCCTTATTTTATGTTTAACCGTTACAGATTATTCTCATCAGTTAGAAAAATGTTCACTTTGTCAAAATACTTTTTCCGACTGTTGTACGTTAACTTCAAATCCCTGGATAAAAAAATTTCTTTTTACAGCGAACCGACAGGAAACTTCTTAAACTTCAAATAGAAAAAAAAAAACTGATAAATATTGAATTAGATACGCAAAAATGAAAAGAAACCTATACCAACATTTTTTTAAACAAAAATATTTAGGTACAAGAAACAAATGCCCCCAAATTAAGCTCCAGCAGATCAACGTACGCTACTAGGTGAAATGTTTCAAGTCGATCTTTATTTGATACATTCATACTTTTTAAAAAAATTCTTCTGTTCTTGTTTCTTCAACCATATGGTACCTATTTTGACTCTAACAACCATATTTATAAAAGAATCTTAAAGGTTGTTTAACTTTAAACCACCTCTAAATAGCTCTTAAGTACAAAATGTGTATTTATAAAGAATTTACACATTTAAGCAACGTTGCTTAACGATTGCTTAACTTAAACGCCGTTCACCACGTTTAGAGCTTGCTTAGAGCCATTTTAAGAATGATTTGACAACATATGAATGATCGTGAGCTCAGTATCATGCTATTAATTTATCTAGGGTTTTTATGCGAAGACGTCATTTTGTTTTGAAATGAAATAATTATTCCCTAAAAGGAGCTTAAATTTTAAATTGAAATTAAAGAATTGAAGAATATTAATAAAAAAAAATTAAAATGGTTAGTAAAAATCAACTCCCTCTTCTGGCCTTGATCTGCGTATTTTATATAGGAACCCGACGAAAGCAAAATCATCGTCAACGACCTAATCAGTATTTTTGTTTGCAGTCAAATTTAACAATTTTTTGTTTACAAATACATACATACTTACAAAATGTAAAAAACCACGTGATGTTTCTAAAAAGTAGTAGTATTTTGTACTAGATTAGTTAATTTCCCCTCATTTTTTGACACAACTATCGTTTAGTTAATCATCTTTTTGAATTCGATTATAAATACAAATTTAAGCAACGTTGCTTAAAGACGAATTAAATATTCAAGCAAGCTTAACTAAACAACCTTTCAGAGCCAATTTAAGCAAATCTAATAAATATGGCTGTAAGACTTTTTGTTCTTAAACGAATCAATGTTAAATTACCTTCAACTCTTTGGCTCAAGATATAAGGCTAAACAGAAATATTATCAAGCTCAAAAAGTTAAATGAAACATTTGGACGAATTTTTGAATAAATAAATATTTTCCCAAAATACAACTCTAAACAACAATGATACGAATATGAATTCAAAAATATCAAATGTTCTCATAATTTAGGTAGAATCCTTGTTTTAATTTTACATATCAACAATTCAACAGCAACACTTACCTCCCGCAATGCTTACTGTGGACCGTTTTTAAAATCCAAACATATTTCCATATCATAAATTATTGTTAAATTAGTTCCATATTGTTCTAAGATCTACATAAAAATCTTTTCCTTTTTCACACCTCTCTCATAGTTTCTAAAAATCAAAATCAATCCTTTTCAAATTCAAATTCTTAGAATATTTAGATTTCTCTTCTTTTTTTTTTTTGTTCTTACTTCAGTAGTCTCATTTTGAAAATAAGAACTAGGTCAAACATTAACCTATAACTGATACCATATTGCATAATATATGACATGGTCATAAATCCATCTGGGCTGTTTGGGTATTTTTGTTTTTTGTCTGATGCGGTAAAACGGTTTAACCCTTTTTGCTTCGCTGCAGGCAACATCGAACCCTTTTGTGCATCAAAAGGAACCAAAATATTTAGAGCACCACTTGCAGAGTCCCACAAAGGAAATAATAAATCGTGTCGCTGTCTGGTGTTGTTGAAGGAACGCGCAAAGTGAACGCCGCTTTTTGTTTCGTTCCAGTCGAAATGAATTGCCACTGCAAATTCGTTAGGCTTCCACGTAGTAAGAGGTGCAAGGATTTCACAAATATAGGTAATGAAAAAGGTATATTGAACTTTCTGAAAAGCTATGATTTTATGCAAAATGAAACCACAGTCTTCATCGGAATTTTTTACGAAATTACGAGTACGAGCCCACAATTATTGGATTATCTCTGCAGTATTCATATCCCTGATGCATATATCTAAAACTATATAGGTAGATATAAACTTCATAGGTATATTAGTGGGATTGGTTCTTCCAGTGATTTTTTCTTTTGTTTTCTTGCGTTGCTACGAGCTCACATCATCTGAGATATAAAATGAAGTTCAAGTTCCAGTTAAACTCGTTATACCCGCTTAGTCACAAAATGGATAAAAGTTATTCCACTCGAGTCTCGAGATAAGAGTGCGGGCATTTTTTTAACATGACTGCTTCCCAAGAGAATTTTTATTTGGAGTGGTTAGTTTATAAGAACCAACTGAAGAATTTGGAACCTGTTCAGGTTATTGGGTATAAAACAAAAAAGCAAACGTCTAGATTTAGAGAATCAACCACAAAATAAGGCAGAGCCAGAGCGATAGGTAATTTTGCAAACTATAACTTTTTTTATATTTTTATCAAAACCGGAAACAACAGTACGAGTATAGGTATAGTAGCCATATTGTTAACATTTTTTGTTTCTATCAAAAATATGGAGGCATGTCGGATATGAGCCAGACCAATTTTATGTGTAAAATTGAGGTTTTATTGTGTTTAACTAATTTGTATATTTTTTATGGCTTTGATTTTATTTTTTAATAATCATTTAATTAGAAATATGATAGGGGTATACAAAATTATGTTAAATAGTTGTTCCAATTTGTACATCATTATAATAATGAGTAGACATCCATATTGAAAGTAGGTACCTTTTAAACGTTGCCAGTATGTTTCATTAAGCAATTAATAAATTAATAAACAAAGTAATACATTCTTAATTAGTTCTACAAGTTACTTAGTTAGTTTCACATATCCATAAAATTAATAAAATTATAATATAAATTGTTTGTGTTCGAAACAATTAATTTGCTATCTCTTGTTAAACATTGATTGCTATAGTATGTAATTTTGAAATTGAACTCCGATTTTCGAAAGAGAAAACGCTTTTACGATGCAACGCAGTGTCAGAATAACTAAGCTTCGAAAGTATCTTTTGATATTGGTGACCTTTTTGTAATTATAAATAAGTTTTTGGTGAACGGGCTTCAGGTCAAACCTGACCTTCGAAAAGTTAAGTTTTAAGTTTTATGACATCACATAACGCACTTTTTCGAAATAGGTTTTGTCCAACCAATACCAGAATGAAAATGAATTCTACTCTGGGGAAGTCTTCTCTAGTAACTCTATATCTATAATGATACCACTTAGCGATGATATAATAAAACGTATGGCCTTTACTTATGTTAATGTTAATTTCTGCGTTAATAGTAATGATTTATTAAAAATGAATAATTTAAAGCAGTCTTAGAAAACTGGTCTCAAACTCAGAATTTTGAAAAAAAAAAAAAAATAAGTAGGTAATTTAAAAATGAACCTGTCTCTTTATCAAAATTTGTTTTATTAAGATGTTTTTTTTTTAATACGACTAATTTTTTATACCTAAATGATTTTTTGGAAAAAAAAGTTTTAAAATAAAATTGGTATGCTATTTTGTAGAAATCACTAATCAACATCTAAAACCAAAATTTCAAAAAAAAATCAATGCCCCGTTCTCGAAAATTTGATTTTTCAAAAAAAAAAGTTTAAAAATTTTTTTAAAAACACACAAATTAATTTTTTCAAAATTTTATTTTTTGCTTAGGTAGGTATATTAAAATTATATAAATGCTTTTTACAAAAAGTTTCGTTGAAATTGAATTAGTAGTTTCGGAGAATATTGGATTAAAAAAAAAAACGGTTTTATGGCAGGTTTATATTGATTTTCAAAAAAAAATATTTTTCATAAAAAAGATATTTTTTTTAAAAAATCGTTGGAGCCATTTTCGAGTAAATTCAACTTTACAAAAATCGATCATTGACAGGTACCGTTATTTTTGGTCAAACTAAATTAATTCCAAAAATTCCTCTGGAGAGTAGCCACAAAAATAAGAGGAAAATAAATCTTTACTCGTAAAAACCCACCAAAATCTGGACAAAATCGAACAAGTTTAAAAACTCGATTTTAGCGGGTTTAGTTTGTATGCAAAGAGACCGAGAGAAAATTTGGCACAGTGAAGACACAAATTCAAAACCTGTAAACATGAAGATTCGAGTCTTCAGATTTTGGTCAGGGAAAGGTGACTTCAAGTGAAATTGAGAACAAAGTAGTAAAGTTAAAAAGAGTTTTGTTTTCTCTGCGTCAGTTAATGAACGATTTAATTCCATGTTGAACAAAAATTGAACATATATCACTTCAAAATTAAAAAAGTGATTTGATTTTAAAATGGACTTAGGTTTAAGTGAACTGCCTCTAAGCCAAATGTAAGTTTAGAAGTAAAATGAATGTTTTATTACCTACCATTAATTGTTTTGTTAAAATAGAGTTTTGCTAAATTCAGGTCTATTACTAAGGGTCATTGACAATATTTGGTACCTACACAATTGTGGGAATCAGAATTGTACCTAGAGTTTTTTTTACAGCAACCAAAGAAAATTTATTGTTTCCAGCATCAAGAATCGTTCTTATTCTTGCTTTGTTTAGTTAAAGTCTGTTCCAGACCTCAGGTTTAAAAAAGTGCTACTCTATGGTGCTAAATGGGAAATTTCCTTTTCCGAACAGCTTTATTTGGTGTGAGTTGGAGTTGAGCTTATCTTGAACAGTCCTAAACGGGATTTCCTGCACTTGGGAATTGCCTTAACCAATCAATTTTCGACAGGATCTAAGACATTATTTTCTCAAATTTGCGTAACCTTATAGACCGTACTTTTACTAAGCATTAATTGATTCCTTTGGGATGAATTCAGTAAGTAACAGCATACTATGTCGTCAAAAATAAATCGATATATTATATTGTTTCTTAAAATTTTCATATAATTTTTGAATAAAAAAACTATAAAAGAAATTTTATAAAGGTATCTAAAGGCGTCGCACACAGGGAGTGTTTTTGACGGTTGATATTTTTTTACTTTTAAGACGAAATTATTTTTAAGAAATAATATCACCGTTACTAGGTAATTGCTAAGATTAACTTGATAAAGCTTTTAAAAGTGATGCCAATTACCCACGTAACCAATTTCCAACGCGGCGTCAAAAAGGCTCTCTTTTTGGCGAAGTCTTAAATGTGTTCAACAAATAGTAAAACTTTCAATATTTTTCGCTTCCTATATAACCGATTTCGAAGAATGCATCAAATATGAAAAAAAACCTATTTTATATGATATCAAAGAGTTAGGTACCTACAAATAAAATAAAATTTGAATTAATTCTTCGTTAAGTTGTTGTGAGTTGTTACCTTTTCTATAGGAGATCACATTTTGAGAAATTTTGGGACTACCACAAGTTGTGGCTGTAGGGAGATTCGGGGTATACATTTTTAAAGTTTAAACTTAAATTTCTGATGGAAGATCAAATAGTTTAATGTTTATAAAAATCTTTGCTTAAAAACTTAAAAACTTTGCTAAAAAACTTAGTGGTATAGATGATTTTTATTAAAATCATAGTTACCGGATTGAAAGAGTAGGTAGGTATGTATGTATGTGTAGATACAAATCAAAAATTATAGTTTAAACATAATTTTAACTTAGCAGTATTTTTTACTCACCTTATGCATTATGTTAGAGCTTAAGAAGCTTAATAATCTAGCTTAGCTCTCAATATTTCACTTATCTACTGTTAGGTATTCACAAATATATTTAAAAAGTTTGAGGTTTTGTTTCTTCTTTCAAATATAAACCACGAAAACCGCCAATACAGAGTAGATAGATATCACACTCTCAAGCAAAACTCCAGTTTTGTTTTTGTAAAAATCTCTTAAAAAAATCCAACTCGTAAACTTTTCAAAAAAAAAAAAAATATCTCGTGATACCCGCCAGTTAAGAAAAAAAAATATATATAAAAGATAACAAAAGATTTGCATAAAATACACCACGAAATGGCCTCGTTCAGTCTAAAAGAAGTCAGAGAAATACACAAAAAAAAAAAAAAAATCACGAAATCACTTAGGCACTTGTAGATGCTTATATTGAAACTTGAAGCCGGCTATATAGAAAAGGGTAAACGACACAAAACACGCGACATATTTTATTTTTTATTTTTTTTTTCATACCATACAAAGGTGGATAACATAACAACATGTAGTACCTATAACCATTGCATAAAACAATATTTCACCTTGGAAAAAAGTTTTCGTTTTATTTATTTTTTTTTTGTTTATAAAAAAAAAAATTGTTTGTAATTTTTTTTTGTACACACAATTCACATCACAAGTACATTCACATTGCTTTTTTAATCATAAGCAAAAAAAAAAAATCCAAGGTCTTCACAAACTCACAAGTAGGTAGGTAGTTTTTTTTTTTTGTTTATATAAAAATTCTTTTGTTTTCGCAATAAATATAAATAAAAACAAAAATTCACAATAATTATAAATGTATGATAAACTTTTGGACAAAAAGGATATTCACGATGAGATTGAAAAAATTTCTTGTTTATTCTGTAAGATAGCATCAGAATGAAGGACTTCTGATAGAAAACTGTCCAAAAATGTTTTTTGTTGTGTTATTCTTGGCGATCTATTTCCACTACCCCAGTACCGTCTGCCGTGTATCTTATCCAGCATATACTACCTCAAAGTGTATCCACATATACATACATTTGCCCACACATATACACACACCGATTTCCGAGACTGAAATGAATGAAGGCAAAAAAAAACCATACGAAGAACAACCCGAACCCGAACCAAAGAAATAACAAGCTAAAAACAAAAAAAAAAACAAAAAAGATATAAAATTTATACTCAGACTTCCCAAAATCTAATAAAAATGTTTTTCTCTCTCTTCACTCTCTGTGCGCTTTGGTGTATGCTTGCTTGCTTGCTTGCCATCATGTACGAGTATATAATATTTGATCTCGTTCGACACACTCGTCATTTACATTACAAATGGATTCGATGTATCTGGCTATGTACTACAGCAGGACGAGAGTATCTAGATACTTTTTACTCATTGCCTTGGATATTGTACAGGGAGGACGAGGTACGGGAAATATTATTTAAGGATTCGACTGTCGACTGTGGTAACTGAACTGGGGTTTGATATTAATGAGTTATTTTGGAAAAAGATACAAAAGTATCTTTGACATCTTATTTGTATATTTTTGGATTTTTTTTTTGCAAAATAAAAAAAATTATTTTCATAAGCTTATTGGAAAGACTCGGGGGCCTTGAGAGAGGTTATAAGAAATTGCCAGATGACGATGACGAAAGTAAGTATTTAGCAAGTAAACAAGTATCTTTTAGCGAATAACGAACAAGATTGGGAAGGTGACTACTTTCAAGATTCTAGTTTGAAAATGAAAAAAAAAAATCGAAGAGCATGGTGACTAAAAAAATACCAAAGAAAGTCCAAATTTACACAGTGGAATTATGGAAGACTGGCTGGGCCACAACCTCAGCTCGTATATAACGTAAAAAAATCCCATTAAAGACTTTCAAAGATACACCATGTGGGTAAGACGGACGGAATGGCAGAGAGTAAAGTAAGCTATGTGAGTATAAATGTAGATAAGTACAGTGGGTATATTTGGAATTCAAACTGGGGAAGACATTCGTATTGGGAAATTGCATTTGTTTGTATCATCATCCTGCCGCGTTATAGCGTCCCATTGTGAGAGTTTTTTTTTTATAGGATACTATGGTTTGAGTAGGTATGAGTGCGTTGCGTGTATATCTTGGTGAAATATTTTTTACTATTGGAAGGATATACTATATACATACATAGCTAGGAGGGAAACACAAAAAAAAAAAATAAAAAGGATTTTTTTCTACTTGCGTACTAAGGGCTAAGGGCAAAATATCTATGACAAGAAATCGATGCATTTTGTGTTGTATCTATAAGTAAAAATCATGAAGAGATACTAATTTCAATAAAAAATATTCAAGGGAATAGGCAAAATTGTTCACAAGGAATTTGAATGAAGTTTGATTCTGATTATTCAATCCAAGCAGCACTAACAGTTTAGTGGTGTGCTTGATTTTTTGGGTAAGATTGGCATAGAACATTTTTCCGGTGACTGGATGTCAGAAAGTGATATATGCGACGCCAGTATATTGGGGTGTATTTTTTTTTTCTTTTTTAGGTAGGTACTTTTTTGATGTTTTCTCCTCGACCTTTTTTTTATATTTTTTGTATCTATTTTTGTTCTGTGGGTTGGTATAGGAACATATACCTAAAGAGAGACACTTTTTGGTTCTTTACTAGAGGGAGGACAGAAAAAATGTTATTTTTAGTGAAATGCTTTTTTTTTTTTTGTTTATGGCAAGAGGGCAAGGTGCATGCGCTTGAATATTGTTGGGGGAATAGATAGATAAATGCTATATTGACAGAAATCGTTTACCTCTATGTACAGCGAAATTCTAAAATTGACAACTTTTATTTGCATGGAAAATGTTTGCTAGATGTTTGGGCTTCGAATTTTGTTCTTAGGTATAGGTATCAACCAAAAACTTGAATTTTAAAAGTTTATACATAATACAACTACCTAGGCCTATTAAAATCTATTAAGAGCATTAAATCAGCATTTTTTAAAAGATTTAGTTTGAATAAGAGATTCCAAAAATATGAATAGACGACTTTTATAAATAATTTCTAGATTTACCTATATTAGGCTTGACAGTGGCTTAAAAAGATCTCAAAAGACCTTGCCTATTGAACTATCGGGACTTAACGATTTGGATTTAATTTTTTCGATCACAGAACTACGGCTTGTCGTGTATCGTTGATATTTTACAAATTCAAATAAGTACTTGCTTTTTTGGAATTAAAAGACTTTTGGATAGAAATGTTGAAAATAATTTCTATTCTTACTTACCTATATAATTTTCTTTCTTTGTTTTTCTTAGTTTTTTTCTAGTGCAGAGAATCTCTCTCGGTTGACTGTTTTAAACGTTGTAGGTACTTGTGAGACAAAAAATATAATTATTTTTGTTCCAAACAAATATCCTCCATTTTGAAAAAAATGTGAATTTGTCACAATTTTTTTATTTTTTTACATAAAGTTTTTTCTGACCAATTTTTTTGTATATTGTTAGTTTTTTTTTTTTGTGTGTTTCTCAGTCTCTATAAGCGTTTTGATAATTTTTTCTTATCATAGGTACAAGTTATAGAGCATCAAATTTCCTATTATTTTAAAGATTGTGTGATTTTCCGGTTTTAAATTACGGAACTTTGGACCTTATTTATTCACACTCCATTAAGTTTAAAGTCACAATTTAAAATAGAAAATTTTAAACTCTGTGGGTGGGTACCTATGAGAATTGAAAGGTTTCTCATAAGGAGAGTGTATTAATTGAATCTTTAAAAAACTGCTAAGTTGAATATGTTTTCATAACACTATTATGCTTTTTTCGAACCTTAAAAAATGCTAGAGAGTAAAGGAGAGAGGAACCGAACCCGAATATACGTTCTTCAAAATGGCGGATCTTATCAAGACTAAGGGGTCCCGAAAACCTGGACTAAAGCTACAGGACTACAGCCTTCTTGTATTTCGATAGATACATGATATAAAGTATGTCTTTCCTGTACTATGTGCAAATGGCTCGTACAGAGGGATTACCATACTATAATACTTTTGAAGTTTTGTTTAAAATGTTTGTTCATATATTTAACTGGTAGGTACTGAATTATTTGCTGAAATGCACTTTCTTGGACCTTTAACCCTTTCGAAAATCAATATTAAAAAATGTTTTTTTCGGTATTATAGGGTCAAAAACATCACAACTAAGAAATATGAATAGCAAAAAATTATTTTCCAAAATAATAAATAGCTAAACTAATGTGTTTTTCTCATGTTACATGTAAGTAACATGCACTGCCTATGACCACCAAAAAAAGTCGGAGAACTGAGAAAATAACTTTTTATGAAACTATAATGTATGCTACTTCTTCTAAGCAAAAAAAACAAAACACTTTCTGCATTAACATTTTTTATATTTTTTTTTTTTTTATTATGAACATAGGTATACCTACCTATAAAAAAAAAATTTTTTGAAAAAAAAAATGTGAATTTCAGTCCCTTTCTCGATAAAAAAAATTAAAGGTTTGATATTTGACTAACTTTTTGTAATAATCCAGTAACTAGGCATTATAATCTTTAAATTAAGCCATCGTAACCTAAAAAATTGTTTAATTTAATATTTTTTACGAATTTAAAAAAAAAAATGTTACATGAGAGTAACTCTGGGTCCGAAAGGGTTAACTAAAACATTTTTTGACTGGTTTGCATTGCAGGTAGGAATACCTACCTATTTAAAATAATATCTTCCTATTTTTGAGTTTTCGACAAAGTTTTTCATCTTTTTTGAAATTAATACACCTAAATAATTAAGTAGGTACCTAAAAAATATTGACCGAGTTTTAAAATATGATACAATTTATTCAAGGATTCAGTTTTTATCGCGAAATATTTAACATTTTTGGTTCAAAAAAAAAAAAAAAAATGTCTTGGAAGATGCTCAAAAGATAAGGCCTCTTAATTTCAAGGAAACTTTATGGGTTTTCAAAATATTTTAGTTTCATAAATTTTACAAATTAAATGTAGTCTAAGAGCCCAGAGCAGATTTTGGGAGTTTTTGGATAACCGAAAAGGGTCATATGTATGTTAAGGTAAGAGCGTCCTGATGAAGAATTCGAAAGTCTGGCAGGTTTATTTCACGGCATTCTATGGTTTATGGGGAGTTGAAAAATGCATTTTTTCCGATTTTTGTTTCGACTATATAACCACTTAAATTCATATAGAGCCGATAAAGGGCGATGCCTTGATTGCAAAGAGTTCGGTCCCAGACGTTTTATTCGCGGCATTACCCTTGTCAGACGTCCTTGAAGATTCGCGAAATAGCGATTTTCATACAAAAGTCGCTATTTCGCGAATCTTCAAGGACGTCTGGTGGGGGTAATGCTGTGGTTAAAACGTCTGGCACTAATTTATTTTTTATCTGGAGGTAGTGGTGATTTTTGAAGAGCTTCCCCAGACGGTAATACATCTTGCAAAAAATAATATTCTGACTTTTGTATGAAAATCGCTATTTCGCGAATCTTCAAGGACGTCTGGTGGGGGTAATGCCGTGGTTAAAACGTCTGGCACTAATTTATTTTCTATCAATGGGTAGTGGTGATTTTTTAAAATGTACCACCAGACGGTTATACATCTTGCAAAAAATAATATTCTGACTTTTGTATGAAAATCGCTATTTCACGAATCTTCAAGGACTTCTGGTGGGGGTAATGCCGTGGTTAAAACGTCTGGCACTAATTTATTTTCTATCAATGGGTAGTGGTGATTTTTTAAAATGTACCACCAGACGGTTATACATCTTGCAAAAAATAATATTCTGACTTTTGTATGAAAATCGCTATTTCGCGAATCTTCAAGGACGTCTGACAAGGGTAATGCCGCGAATAAAACGTCTGGGACCGAACTCTTTGCAATCAAGACATCGCCCTTTATCGGCTCTATATGAATTTAAGTGGTTATATAGTCGAAACAAAAATCGGAAAAAATGCATTTTTCAACTCCCCATAAACCATAGAATTCCGTGAAATAAACCTGCCAGACTTTCGAATTCTTCATCAGGACGCTCTTACCTTAACACACGTACCTATGGCCCATTTTCGGTTATCCAAAAACTCCCAAAATCTGCTCTGGGCTCTCGGTCTAGGTAATTGGTTACAAAAAACAAAAATTTGTAGCTCCAATGGTTTTTTTTAGCTATTTAACTTTTTTTTGTAAATGTAGCTTCCAAAATTGTTGACGCCATTGCCAATTTATAGCTCAAAAGTGTTTAAAAATATTTAGACTTTTCCCCCAATTTTGTAGCTCGATTATTCTTTTTTTTTAACCCATTCAAGATTCAAGGTACAATTTCTACAAAAAAAAAAAAACAAAATTTAACTAAGTATTTGAAAACTTTGACTTTTGCATATGTATCTACTGGCTTTTTTTTAACTTAAAACTTAACTAAAAAATTTACCCATATAACTACAATTTTTGACATAAAAAAGTTCTTATTTCTTATTTTCGTCCGCTAACTTTTTTATTTTGGTTATGTGAATTTGGCAAACCAAAAAAAATACAAATATTTTTTCAAGTGTAAAAATCCATGACTTTTTTTTCAAAAGATATGACAATATACATTCCTGGTGTGTGAGGTGATATGTGTTTCAGTAGATACACGAATTGTTAAATTGCATTATGGAATCAGTTTGGGATTATAGTTACTTACAGTAGGGTTAGTAATCCTATGGGTCTTTCATTTATTTTTCAATTGAAAAAACTGTTAAACTTTTTTGATGACATTGCAATAACAAAGTGGAATAAGGTCATAATCCAATTTTTTTTAGTATATTTGAATTTTGGAAAAAATACGAATTAATTTCGCATTATCTATTGAAAAAAATTAAAAGTATTTTATTTGAAAAAATTGTATCATAACTTTTAACTAATGTTAAGACTTTTTATAAAAAAAAAATCAATTACCCAAGTGAAAACACTTAAACCGTTTCAAAATAGGGTTTTTGGAAATATCATAAGAGTTGCATTTGATCGAAAATTGTTATGATTCGGTATAAACACGCACCAAATTTTAAGATAACTATAAATTGCGCTTTTACTATTTTAAGCTAGCCTTCGAGCACTACTTGTGACCCACCCTTCCTGTATAAGATTAACAAAAACTAGTCTTGAGAAATTATAAAAATTGAATCTTAAGTAGTTGAATAGCTTATTGTTTCCAGGCTATTGGAAGCTGAATTTTATATTCATAGAAAGTTCTTCGTAACCTTTAGAAAAATGTTTACCTAAGTAAACCACACGCTCTTTAAAAGAAAAAAATAATTCTTTGAATTACCTTTGATCTTTAAAGCATAACTTTATACCAACATAATATATATTTATCTTCAACGAAGGGATGCCGAAACTTTCTTCAGTCAAAATGGCGTTCGTAAGGAAGGTAGGTATCTAAATCTTCATAACATATTTCATTTATTCCCTAAGCACATTTCCTCCCAAGAAGATTTCATCGTTATTCCAACTGAGTTTTTCATATCGTAATCTTTTTTAACCCCCCCGAAGTAAAACAGCTCATCTTGCTCAAGATTACCTCGAAAATGTTATTTTAAATCATATTTAAGCCCATATTGCTATGCAAATATAGTATCCAAAGTATATATATCAGCTTATTACATTTCCAATGTAGAATTCACAGCACGAGCGATGAAAATTGCTTTTCATATAAATCCCTCCAAAAAAAAAAAAAAAGAAAAGCCCTTCCACGTTTCTGTTAATTTTTTTTTTCGTTTTTTTTATTTCATTTTTTTATCAGATGAAAATCCCTGCGCGAATAATATAAACATCTCCCCTCGTCGTCGGTCGTCGTTGAAACAAACTTTTTTAAACGCATAAATTTCCTTCAAACAATTTCAAATGCCTTTGGGGATTGAGCTAAAGGCAAACATTTTCGCAATTTTCAACTTTTCCCTTATACCTACCCTACTTTTACCCCATACCCAAATCAAAAAAGGATACAATCTTATGTTTGTATTTGTGTATGTTTCTTTTCGTCGGTTGCTTTGAAAGTTTGCATTTTTCCTTGCTCGGCATAATATCCCCTTTGGAAACAAACACCCAATCAGAAAGTCAAATAAAGAAACCTTTGACTTGCGTTTTCTTTACCCTCTCCTTCGGGTGGGTATAATATTATTTTTTCGTTCTGCTTGTATTCAATCCCGTTTAGATGACATGTCATGGTCGGGTCTTTGGAAAGAAGAAGTGAGAATATCCATTATTCTTGCACCCGAAGGATATGGAAGGGAATACACAGCTTGAATGTGGCAAGAAACATATTTAGATACAAAAAAAAGGGACTCGCATAGATATAATTTGCCCAGAAATAGATACCTACTCTATACCAAAACACAAAGACATGTGAATGGTATTTTCTCTTGGTATAGATACAGACAAATACATACATAATAAAAAATGTATCCTTCTCCAGAAATGGAAAATAGATGTACATAAGGACCATTGTGGCAGCACAGTGGGGGAGGTTTTTCCAAAGAAAAATTGTTTATTTTAGCCAAAAGGAGGGTTGACGTTTTTAGAAAAACAAAACAAAAAAAAAGTGGATGGAAATTATTTTGGGGGGAAACACAAGTGAACGGGCATGATTTCTGAAAGATAAAATGGAAATTTTTTGACTTTGGATGATGATTTTTTTTTTCTCCAGAATAAACCATTTATGCTTGAATAATATATTTTACCATGAGGGTATAAGGGAATCAGAAAAAAAACGATGTTAATTGTGTAGGAGGATTAGATTGTGCAAGTGAGTTGAAAGGAGGGGGGAAATGAGAAAAGTCAATGTTCTTATACCAGAACCGTATCTTATCGGATAAAATTCGAAATACTTCATTAGAATTACATTTTCGTTTTTTGGCAAGTGGAATAGGACTTAATTATATTTCAACCCAATGTGCTCATATAAACACAAGCAAATATGTATATAGGTAGGGGAGAGTGGGGCCAAATGTAACACTTTTTTCTAAAATCGATGGTTCTCCTACAAATTTGAAAGTGGGTCAACCAGACCTTTTTTAAATTAAAGACCCATGTTTTAGCTCCAAGATCCATCATAAAAATTTAGCAAAACATAACGGTAATGTTGAAAAATAAAGCTTCCAAAAAAAAAATCGTGTTGTTTCAACTTACCCCACATACGGGGCAAAGTGTAACACATACCGGGGTAGGTTGTACCTAGAACTAAAAATAAGAGAAAAATACCTTTATTTGTTTATATTTATTTATTTTTAATTAATAACAATAAAAACAAACATCAGTCATGAAATTTTGGTGCAAATTTGTAAAAAGTGGAGCAAATCCAAGATTTCCAGAGAAAATTTGACAGTAGTCTTAAATAAAAGTTATTCGAATTCATAAATTGTTTTATAAGCTTTATGAATTCAAGTGGTGGTTCAAAAATGTGTTTCCAATTTCAAAATAAATACAAATTCAATTACAAGCATTCATATTCAGGGTTGTTAATTATATTAGGTAAACAATTTTTCAGTATAGGTAGGTTTTTACATGGTACAACTTGCCCCGGAAAAATGTTACAACTAGCCCCAGCATGAAATTTGGCACATAAAATCAATTTAAAAAAAAAAAGCGAAACTGATATAGACATAACATATACACGCAATTTGAGCCAAAACACAGTTGCATATAACAAAAAAACACTTAGCACTCTATCTTTTTCGGGTAAAGAGGTAGACCAAAAATAAAATTTAAAAAAAAAGTTACAAACATGCATTTTTTGGGCACCACTAGTGTAACTTCTCACCCTGTCATCTAATCTTCATCTGAAGAAAATGTGCCGGTAGATATGCAAAAATTGAGCATTTTTCTCCTTTACGCGTTTCTTAATATTGAAAGGAACATCGCTTTTTTTAGCTGTTAATTCTTACCCCTGTTACATTTAGCCCCACTCTCCCCTACCTAACGAATGTATCTTTTACACACAGTTTGGCTTTGTCAGAATTATTGAACACATTTTGGGCATACCTAATTAAGTTAAATATACTTTGGGGAACAGGGAATTGGAGTTCGTATTTTAGACGGTCCCGATGGAGATTGAAAATGTGCACGTGAGCATGATGAAAGATACCTAGGGAATAAGTTTGGAGAAGTTTATTTATGTACATACGTGTATACCTATAACATACCTAATGGGAGGGGAAAAATTAAATTAAAGATTGAAGAGTAAGGATGTCAAAGTAGGTACCTATAGGTATTTATGCATAGGTGCCTACCCGGCGGTAAATCAAGAAAGTTTAAAGCTGTAGTCTTTTGAAATTAATGGAAATACATATAGGTAGATATGCATGAACTGCTTAGATATATTTAAAATTTTGAAATTTTGAAAAAGTGCCTAGGTATTTAAAATATCTTCTTATGATATTTTTTAATTGAGGGTTTGAAAGAACCAAGTTTCATAAAAGTGTGTACCTACCTATTCAAAATTAAAAAAAAAAAAAAAACAACGATCATTTCGGGACAGATCCTGATACTTCAATATGATATGAATAAGAAGAGATTTCAAGCAAGGGATTGACTTGAAGATCAATTTCTTCTGATATTTTTTGGAGATTCAATTCATTTTTCGAAAAACCAATATAAATGTATTACCTAGAGTTGAAATTTGTGTAGGTATATGAATTTTCTTGAAATTTTGTTCTCATGTAAGCATGGGTTAATAATATCAAGAAATCAAATGGCTTACTTCTGTTTTAATTTACAAAATGTTGGTAGGTAGGGTAAAGGCACTAGTATCCGGACAGTTAAGGTACTTTTGAACTTTGACGTCGAATAGTTCTATTGCTGTTCAAGCTATAGCAAATTTTTTTGGTAGTTTCTTAAAGTTTGGCATTTTTGTAATAATGTTATATTCACATAATTTTTAAATAAAACATTTCAATATTTAAAAATAAAAATAATAAAAAAAGTTCGATCTGCACTAGTGTCCGGACGCAAAATTTAGTTTCCGGACCAATTTATTTCAGTATCCGTACACGATAATTTTGTATGAATTTCTAATATAAATAAAACATCTTTTGTTTTTGAAAAAAATATGAACGTATAACTTTAATATACAAAAAAATTTATTAAAAAAATTAATTGTTGAAAAAAACTGTTTGGTAGGTACTTTTAAAGGTTAAAATAGTTTTTAATAAAAGTTATCACTAAGCAATCAAAAAAAAGGACACACTTACAGCTTATATTTGTTAAAAGAATTAATAATTCATTTCAGTTTAAAAAAAGTCCTATAAGAACTTTTTTTATTGGGTACCAACAAAACAAACGAAATTTAGTTCTTATAATAAGGGTAACAATCCACTTTTCTTAGTAAACTTTTCATTAAAACAATTATAAATAAGGACTTAGGTACGTTTATGTTAAAACGAGGTTCTTGGGATGAAATTGAAACTTCGTTCGGAACCGAAGGAATTGTCAAAACTGGTAGGCTTGGAGATAGATTGAAGCACGAGACGAATATTTCCAGAATTCATAAATCACTGAAGGTGACAACAAAATTTAGGGGTCCTCATTCCTCAATAACATCACATTGTTACCACCATATCCATATTTTTCATTATTGCTTCATTGAAAAGTGGTAAAAAATTCAGTTTGGAAGTGCTTGGACTAAATCCAATCATGAATTGTTATCTCTCAAACAGATTAGGGGGTTTAAAGACACTAACATTGAGAGCATGATGTGAGTTGTGTTCGGTGGCCATACGTACAAAAAAACTAGATTTTTGGAACAAAATTCACTCAACTTTAGTGTTAATTGTAACTTATGTCCATCACAGGATGTTCCACTTTGTCATCAAGCAAGCGTTTGTGTCCGCAGTTTGCAACAAAATCAAAAAAGGTTTCACTACTCAGCCTAAGAAGGCTACACAGAGAAAATAACGGAGGGATAACTTAACTTCTGGTATATTTAACTTTATTCCTGGTATATTTAACTTTATTTCTGGTACATTTAACTAATTTCTAATATAATTAACTATATTATGATTAAATATACCAGAAGTAAAGTTTTCCGTGGCGTTATGTTTTCTCCGTGATATAATTTTGCTAGTCTTTTTGTAGAGACAAAAACTGGTTTCATCGCCAATTAATATCATACTCTAGTCATAAATGGAAATATGTTCCTGGTCAATACTTTTCAAATAACTTTAGAGCTATTCAAACTATTTTATAATGCTCTCTTGTCTAAAAACTGCTGTTCCTTGCCTACTAATGTTTTCAGCTTCTCTCAAATCTAGAATTGGATTTATATATATCCTTGTATCCTCTATGGTCTTTGATATGTTTTTTTAATTCATTCCTTATAAGATAGCAAGTTTAAAAGTACAAAAACACTTAAAATTACATTAAAAACAAGGGTGTCCGGAAACTGAATCTAGTTTTTCAGTATCCGGACACACATATTTTAAATTAGGTAACCCTGTCCGAATACTAAAACATTGAGCGAGAAATTCAATTCTTTTGCATTAAAACCCAAAATATGTTCCAAACTACAATTTAAAAGCCTAAAAAAGCGATTTTTCTTTTTCCCTCATATTTTCAGTATCCGGACACTGTGTCCGGGAACTAAAAAAAGACTTAAATTTTAGTTTTAGTATCCGGACACTAAAAAATATAATAAAAAAAAAAACTTTTTGAATATTTTATTAATAAATTATCAAAGTGTATCATATTTACTCAAAACTAACAATTTCCTTTTATAATAAAATAAATAAACAGGTCTACAAAAAATCATTTTCACAACCTCACCCCTGATGTCGAACACTTAACTGAAGTATATCTCTTAAACCCGTCAGGTTATCTGCTTTGAAAAATCATTTACACCACCATTTTTTACGAAAAGTCATGAAATTTGGGACACTTGATTAAATTAGCACATTTTTTACATTTTTCCTATTTTTTTTCATAAAAACATAGTTGCCTAATATATGTATAACGCCAAAATAATCAACTTTATGTGAAAATAAATATGAAAGATGTAAAAAATGTGCTAATTTAATCAAAAAATCCAAGAAATAGCATAAAAAGGATATAAACGTGTTTTTACTACTTTTTTACGTTTTGGTCTTTGTTTTAAATTTTTTTAATTTTATTTTTCATTGAATATGAATAGTTCTAAGCAAATCCAAGAGCGTACATCTTTTTGACATCAATTTAGCTAAAAATTTCTAGCTTATATTCAGTTTTGTAAAAGAAAATTCTATAAACGCTTATTCTGTCCGCCATTTTGGAACCACCATTTTGAAAAAATAAAAGTTGGAAGATTTTTCGTATTTTTCATACTAATATGCTTCAGTGTCCCAAATTTCATGACTTTTCGTCAAGAAATTGCTGTGTAAATGATTTATGACGCCATAAAGTACCACTGTGCGATGAGGAGAATGATACATAGTCAAATCCCTCTTGACCAACAGATTTTCAAATTTTTAACGAGTTCATAGCATTCACTGATTGTGTCAACTTCATTTTTACTTCAAATTTGGTAAAAATAATAATTTACCAAATAGTCTAAACCATTAAAAAAAATTCGCAAAAATAGGATTTTTGCCATATTTTGACAAATTCCAAAACGCATGTGCGACCGGAAGTCCTTACCCAATTTGAACAATTTTTTTTTCTACTTAATATTTAGCTAATATAAAAGTTGTCCAAAGCTATTTTATTAAAAAAAAAGATGTTAGGGTGTTTAAATTTTTTTTGTAAAAATACCATTTTTTAAATATTTTTTTCAAGCTTTAGAGCCGAGCGCGGATTGAAGATATTAACCGATTTTGATTATTTTTTAACCCCTTCTTAGTCTTCACCATTCACAACTTTTCCGCGCTATTACGATTTGAAATTCGAAAAAAACCCAAAAACGACCCGCCTTAATGTACATACCTACAAGATAAATATAAAGACAAGTTAGGTTCGTAAGCACTGTACACACACTTTGGCAGCATTCTTTCAAAAGTTTTGTAGTAGAAACTTTTTTTTATTCTTTCCTAATTTTTCGACAAAAAACTGCTAATTTTATGCTTATAATAATCTTATCAGAAATCATTTAAGACCTTTAACGGAAGATTGAATCGCGTAGATTTCAAAATATTAACATTTCAGTGCTTCAATGCAGTGGAGCAATTTTTCATGTACATTTTTCTATTGGGAGTGATTTTCAAACCTTTTTTTTCTGCTTTTTATGTGTTGAACATTTTGGACCGAAAGTAGGTAAACAAATTTTTTGAAAAACCAAAAAACTTTTGCATTATTCTTAAGTATGGGTTGAATTTATGTAATTCTGGTTTTCAAAATTGTTTTTTTTTTTTTTTCAAAACTGTAGGTAAATGAGGAAAGAAAAATTTGATAGTAAAATAAAAATTATCACAATAATATTTCATTTTCCCTAAGATCATTTTGGTGTTCAGAATTTTGAAAATACAAAGTAAAAGAAAATCAGGGGTGGAATCGTCGATAGTTAGCTGATTCCTCCCCAGGATAATGGAATGCAGAATTATGTTCATAGTATTTCAATATTTCAAATTTTAAATTACTGTAGGTACCTTAGGTATATAAAATTTCTCAGTACCTATCTAATTTTAAAATTCGGATAGTATTTTTGTTTAATATCAATATATAACTAATTAAGGAATGCGACAAATCTATTGTTAATTAATAAATACTTTTTCGAAGAGTATTTTCGTAGATAATAATAGCTATAGTTATTGAGTAATTTTAAAAATTCAAATTTTAAAGACTTTTTACAAATAATATGTACATTGTCGGTAGATACGTACATAGTATTCAATTAAAATCAATGAATTATATCCATACCTATATAAGAATACAATTTCGATTTAATATCTATTTTTCATTGAAATTGAAAACTAGTTTTTTTTTTGTAGAATTCTTAGTTTGATTTAAAGCATAGAGTTGAATATATTTTTTACAATGCCCTCTCTTTAAAGCATCTGTACTTCTATACCAACACCAACACCCCAAAAGAGAAGGGATGCTAAAAAAGGGATTCTTTTTTCATGTTGCGCATGACTAGGCGCTGTCGCAATTTTCGCATCGCTAGACACTTCGCAAAACTAAATTACTATGATGTTACAAGGGTGGATGGATGGGGTAGTTAAAAGTTATCTCTATATGTATCAATATGTGTGTATCTTTTCCTTTTACATGGGTTTAATGTCCTTTTAGAGAAAATTAACATTACCCAGGGGTTGAAAATGAACATGAGAGTAACATGCTATTACATCAATCCCTAAAACACCTGTGCACAATTTTCTATTTTTTTGCAAATAGTTTGCGGTCATTGAACTGATTCTAGGATGCATCCTTACCAAAAGCAGAAAACTTTATAAAACTACCCTACTCGATTTTGTTTTACACAAAAGAGTAAACTCTCAACCACTTTAAATCAAAGCCGCAATTGTAGTAAGCGCCGCCATGATGGAAAAAAAGAGATAAACATTGACATGATTTTTTTTTTGCTCATCATGTTTGCAATTGCATCATTCTTATTACAAATGGGGTTTTATATTGATTTCTATATGTGCACTAGAGTGGACCAAAAAAATCATTTTTTCATTATTTTGATTTGCTCTACCGAAAACTTGTTTTCTCGACACAAAATAATGCTACCCTAATTTTTTCAGAATTTTTCGATGATGTTTAGGGGTTGCGCGCACCCCTTTTATAAAAAAAATAAGCTCTTTTAGTTTTTAATTTTTTTAAAGCTTAAATAATTTTTTAATCGAAAAGCTGTTTGAGGGAAAAGTATTGAGTATCAATAGATCTACTTACATCAATTTTTCTTTTTTCAAAAAAAAATATTTTTGACTGATTCCCAGGCGTTAGAAGTCGAAATTACTGGTAAATGCTGGGAAAAAAGCCTAAAAACTATGTTTTACTGTTGTTTATAACGGTTAAAATTATTTTTATCGTATTCCTCATCAAATTTACTTTAAAAACCGTGCTTTTATATTGCTAAATTCTTCTTAGATTGATAAAAGAAAAATAATTTTTAAAAAAGATCGTACCAAAACAAGTGAAGGAAAAATGGGGGAGGGTACTATATCTTGCGCGACGAGATTTGATAACAGTATTTTGTAGAGGAGTTAAATACGATCCTTTTTCATTATGGGAGGGGTGGTCTATCTGGCTCCGTTTAGGCGGGAATGGCAATTTCCTAAAAAATGACTTAAAATGATAAAAAATATATTAAAATACAATGGCAACACTTACAGTTATGAATGATAGCTTTTTCAAAAGCTGGAACTGTACACTTTATTCTAATTTTGAAGTAAAGTTATTTCAATCAATTGTTTTTGAAATAATCGATTAAAAAGTAAAAAATTGGGAAAAAAAAGTTTAAAAAACACATTAAATACTGTTTTTTGTCAATTGTGGATTACAATACAAAAAATGGCTGATAAAATAAAGTGTCACAATTGATTCCTTATCAAATACTGAAGTCCATATGTTTTAATGCTTTCTAGTTTTTGAGAAAATTGAAAAATAAAACAAATTCTTTTTATCAGATTATAATTTTTATGGCTGTTTTTAATATTTTTGCCACCATCAAAAAACATATCCGATATTCAATATTATAAGGCGCTGCATCAACAACAACATCATTAAAAAATATGGATAGTTATCAAAATAAAATTTCGTGGAACCAGAAGGACGATCTCGAGTAGGTCTGATAAAAAAGAAGTTTTTTTTATTTTTCAACTTTATCAAAAACTAGCAAGTATTAAAACTTATGGACTTCAGTATTTGATAAGGAATCAATTGTGACACTTTATTTTATCAGCCATTTTTTGTATTGTAATCCACAATTGACAAAAAACAGTATTTAATGTGTTTTTTAAACTTTTTTTTCCCAATTTTTTACTTTTTAATCGATTATTTCAAAAACAATTGATTGAAATAACTTTACTTCAAAATTAGAATAAAGTGTACAGTTCCAGCTTTTGAAAAAGCTATCATTCATAACTGTAAGTGTTGCCATTGTATTTTAATATATTTTTTATCATTTTAAGTCATTTTTTAGGAAATTGCCATTCCCGCCTAAACGGAGCCAGATAGACCACCCCTCCCATAATGAAAAAGGATCGTATTTAACTCCTCTACAAAATACTGTTATCAAATCTCGTCGCGCAAGATATAGTACCCTCCCCCATTTTTCCTTCACTTGTTTTGGTACGATCTTTTTTAAAAATTATTTTTCTTTTATCAATCTAAGAAGAATTTAGCAATATAAAAGCACGGTTTTTAAAGTAAATTTGATGAGGAATACGATAAAAATAATTTTAACCGTTATAAACAACAGTAAAACATAGTTTTTAGGCTTTTTTCCCAGCATTTACCAGTAATTTCGACTTCTAACGCCTGGGAATCAGTCAAAAATATTTTTTTTTGAAAAAAGAAAAATTGATGTAAGTAGATCTATTGATACTCAATACTTTTCCCTCAAACAGCTTTTCGATTAAAAAATTATTTAAGCTTTAAAAAAATTAAAAACTAAAAGAGCTTATTTTTTTTATAAAAGGGGTGCGCGCAACCCCTAAACATCATCGAAAAATTCTGAAAAAATTAGGGTAGCATTATTTTGTGTCGAGAAAACAAGTTTTCGGTAGAGCAAATCAAAATAATGAAAAAATGATTTTTTTGGTCCACTCTAATGTGCACACTTACTTGTATCATGTGTCTCGTTCTTTTTTATCATCATCATCATCATGAAGATGTCCTGGTCAATGTTCATCGGCGTGTCTGGTTTGTCCTGCAGACAGAATCAATCAATTCGATGGTGATTTAGTGAATTTAATAGCATCCCATAAGTGACATTTGGGCTTCCTTGTGTCCAACCATATTGTGTCTCAAGTACCTTTTCAAACGATAAATGCGATGAGTTGTCTATAGGTTTATAAAGAAAACAACAACGCAACGTACATTTATGGTGCCAACCAAGGTTTTATTGCATTTTTTTATTACTTCATTTCCTTTAAGTTGACGGATTTTCTATGGGTTCAAGCATTTTCTGAGAGATGGCGTTAGTTTTTCCACGGTTTGATATCATAGAAACGGATGTAGTCTGTAAATGATTTCGAAGTGAAAATGAAAATAATTTTCTGATTTTTTTTTTCATCAAATGAAATTTTAATCCTAGCTTTGTTTTTCTAAAACAAAATGATTTATTTACAAGTTCAACAAAAGTATAATTTGAAATTGTTGATTAGGTACAATATTCAATTTTTGATAAAAACGCTTTCCAAAATTGTATTCAAATAATGTGTAGGTACCTAATAGTTTGTTTTAATAGCAAATAATTGTGAAGTGTCGAGTAAATCCATCTATAGCGATGGATTCCTGTCGACTAAAAAGCTGGATGGCTAAGTTCATTTAAAACAAAATTCCGAAATTAAAATTACTCGTTTCTTTGGCATTCGAGATGTTTGACGAAACTATTCAGCACATTTTCAACCTCGGTTCATCCTCTAAATATCTTCAACTCATTTTTTAATTCAATTCGGATTCAATTACCAGTACATAAAGCCTTCATTTTTTTACACCACGTTCGTCCATGTTTTCTTAATCATAATTTATTATTAGGTACTTCCAAAAAAATTAATTATTTCATTTTCCTCAACAACAACTCAATTGAGTTATATCTATGCTATGTATACCTAACCTAGCTATACACTTATTCTTAACTATATAAAGATCTCAAAATATTTCAATATAATTTATACAATTAAATTCATTAATAAAAGATATTTTATAGATTAATTATGTCTTCCTTCCGTTTATTGTTTTCGTATTTTATTTATGTTTATCCGGACAGTTTCTACATGCTTTAACTTATTTATTCAACGTAGGACCTTGATCAATAAGAATGTTATCCATATGAAATAGTTTTCCATATTGACCATAAGTTAAAACTATGGACAATGGAATACAAAGTGTAGGTACATTTTAAATTGATATATATTATTTATAAAAAACAAACCTAAAATGGTATCCGTAGTAAGTAATACATCATCTTAATTGGTTTACATATACATATTAAATATTTTATTCCACCATATATGACTCGGGTTTCATTCTCTGATTTGTCCAGCAACTAAATTCGTCTACAATAGTACCAAACGGCATGACTCTACATATCCGCAAAACAAGATCAGAAGCTTCGTTATTAAATTCATCTGTTTTTATGATTTTGTTATTTTACTTCTTCTGAGAAATCAAGGATTTTGAGTTGTGACACTATTGATCTCAACGTGCGATAGGTATCTCACTTGCCTTATTCCTAAACTGAGGGAAAAAACGCAACGTAAAATGTAAAATGTTCAACGTTGATTTAATATTGAAAAAATTAACATGAAAATTCTTCAAAATAAAATTGAAACAACGTAAGAAATTTTTTTAAGTGAAAACTTCTTTAGTATCGTAGTGATTTGAAACAAGATGAAACGAAAACGCGACACGAATATTCAACTTGTTATAACTTTTTTGTTTATATAGAAAGATGAATGAAATTGGTATTGTAGATAGGTAATTAAATAAACTATAAATGTACAAAATTTCAATTAATATCATATTCAAAATTCTGAGATAACGGTAAAAAGATGTTCTTTTTCTACACACGTTATATCTTTTGATTTAGTGCACATACAAATTTGATTTAACTTTAATGCGCATGCTGATAACATAAGTTTTCATTTGATATACACAATTAACTGTACAATTTCTACAAGTTACACAATCTTAAATTGAAAAACTTGAAAAATACCTCAAAACACCTGTGGAGATCTGTTGACGATGACCAGTGTAGGAAGTACCGTAATCTCAGTTTGAAATTTCGACATGGTTGGCTTTAAAAAATTCTTACTTTTTTTGTAGGCATGGTAGAAATATGATTGAAGCGTCATATAAAAGGTGAAATAATAATGATATAAAATTTATTATAGGTTGTCTTTTAAAAAATGGATTTAATGGTTTTAGAAGAGAAAACAGATTGATTGTTTTGCTTTTTTTTATGAAAACTTATTGGGTTAAAAAAATTCTAGCTCTTTTTGTAGATGTTGTAGACATGGTCGATATAAATATTTTGAGCTGAAACAATGAGCTTTCAGATGGTATAAAATTTATTGTAGGTTGTCATATAAAAAAAGTTATATTTTTTCGATTTTTTTTATATGATTTGAATTTCACACATTATTTTTTTTATTTTTGACGGACTTCAGCTTTTGTTGCATTTTATCACTCTAATTTTCAACAGTGAGTTGGTAAAGCATTCGCCTAGTAACCCAAGAGTAGTAGGTTCGATCACCAATTTTAATAAATTGATGCTTTTTTTTAAAGTTGAAACAAATTTGATTTAAAGATGTTTTATAATGGTAAACCACTTTAAACTAACGATGTTCTACTTTGATTTTAAAATTTTCGTCTTCAAGGAAGTCTGTCAGTGGTCTGTTAGCTGTCTGTCAGTAGTCTGTCAGTTGTCTGTCAGAAGTCTGTCAGTGGTCTGTTAGCTGTCTGTCAGTAGTCTGTCAGTAGTCTGTCAGTAGTCTGTCAGTTGTCTGTCAGTAGTCTGTCAGTAGTCTGCCAGTAGTCTGTCAGTAGTCTGTCAGTAGTCTGTCAGTTGTCTGTCAGTAGTCTGTCAGTAGTCTGTCAGTAGTCTGTCAGTAGTCTGTCAGTTGTCTGTCAGTAGTATGTCAGTTGTCTGTCAGTAGTCTGTCAGTTGTCTGTCAGTAGTCTGTCAGTAGTCTGTCAGTTGTCTGTCAGTAGTCTGTCAGTTGTCTGTCAGAAGTCTGTCAGTGGTCTGTTAGCTGTCTGTCAGTAGTCTGTCAGTTGTCTGTCAGTAGTCTGTCAGTTGTCTGTCAGTAGTCTGTCAGTTGTCTGTCAGTAGTCTGTCAGTAGTCTGCCAGTAGTCTGTCAGTAGTCTGTCAGTAGTCTGTCAGTTGTCTGTCAGTAGTCTGTCAGTAGTCTGTCAGTAGTCTGTCAGTTGTCTGTCAGTAGTATGTCAGTTGTCTGTCAGTAGTCTGTCAGTTGTCTGTCAGTAGTCTGTCAGTAGTCTGTCAGTTGTCTGTCAGTAGTCTGTCAGTTGTCTGTCAGTAGTCTGTCAGTAGTCTGTCAGTAGTCTGTCAGTTGTCTGTCAGTAGTCTGTCAGTTGTCTGTCAGTAGTCTGTCAGTTGTCTGTCAGTAGTCTGTCAGTAGTCTGTCAGTTGTCTGTCAGTAGTCTGTCAGTTGTCTGTCAGAAGTCTGTCAGTGGTCTGTTAGCTGTCTGTCAGTAGTCTGTCAGTTGTCTGTCAGTAGTCTGTCAGTAGTCTGTCAGTTGTCTGTCAGTAGTCTGTCAGTTGTCTGTCAGTAGTCTGTCAGTAGTCTGTCAGTAGTCTGTCAGTTGTCTGTCAGTAGTATGTCAGTTGTCTGTCAGTAGTCTGTCAGTTGTCTGTCAGTAGTCTGTCAGTAGTCTGTCAGTTGTCTGTCAGTAGTCTGTCAGTTGTCTGTCAGAAGTCTGTCAGTGGTCTGTTAGCTGTCTGTCAGTAGTCTGTCAGTTGTCTGTCAGTAGTCTGTCAGTTGTCTGTCAGAAGTCTGTCAGTAGTCTGTAACTCTCTCATGCGATCAGTCCATTGATAAACAAGCATAATGTTGTTTGCATGTTTTTCCAATGAAAAATTTATCATTCCAAAGTTGTATATTCATGCATTTTAAAAATATTAGATACTTACCATCTTAGCCAGTTGGCAATGTTTAAGTTGATATTTTTTTTCACAAAATAAAACACAAAATCTTTCTTTTTTTTGTAATTCTTTTATAGGTTTGTTGATATATTAAATAAAAAAGAAACGACTATTTTTATTATTTTTGTATATTGTTTTGATGTCGCCTTCATTTCTTGATTTCACATTAAAAATTCATAAAAAAAAAAACAATTCACCTATATAATAAAACAATTTAGAGTTTCTTTTTTTTAATTTTAAAATTGTATATTTAACATATTCAGGAGGCTTTTCAGTATCAATAAAAGATAATAATATAAAAATTAGGGAAAAAACTAAATTAAATTTATTTTGTTTAAAAATTAAATAATAATAATAATAAAACATCAACAAAAATTATTTTAAAAAATAATATCATTTCTAAGCAATTACTATTTTTAAATATTTTTTTTTAATTTTAATTTAATTTTTAATTTTCACTGTTTTTTTTTTTTAAGTTGGGGTTCTTTTTATTTATATTTTTCATGAAATCTTGATTTAAATGTATATTGTTTTGTTTTTTGTTCAAAAAGCCTTCAATTTATTAACACGCACACAATCTTACAGTATTAATTAATTTATATATTTTTTTCTTGTATGTATTTATGTTTTATTTATTTTTTTTTTGTTTTGTATGTAATAATGTATTTTATGGACACCTACGTATATTTATATAATAGTTATAATATTTTTTTTTGTTTTGTTTTATATCACTATGAAAACTAATGTGTTTACAAGATCTGGACAGCGACAAATACTTGTTTGAACAACTACAACTACTTTTTTTCTTTACTTGTTTAATTTAAGATAAGCAAAATTTTACATATAATTTAGATAATTATTTTTGAGTGTTTTTTTTTTTTTATTTTTATAATTATTTTTCTTAACCTTAAAATTAATTTGAATAATTTCATTTAATTTTTTAATTTTATTTTATGCCAATTTATTCATTAAATAATACATTTTTTTTTTTCATTAACTTATTATATACAGGAACTTAAAATTATAATTACACATTATTTAAGTTTTATTTAAAATTATATTTAAATTTATTTCAAAATTTAAACTTTATGTTTCACTTGTGTTTTTTTTTATTATTTTTTAAATTTATAAGTCTATTGTTATACAATTCGAAACAATTTTAATATTATTTACCATTTTACTTAAGTTTATATTTAAAATTAACTAAAATCTTTCATTAGAGAGACGGGAAGAGAATCATGAAAGTATAAAATAACTTTTTCAATATTATTTTCTTAATTTTTTTTTTCGTTTGTTTCAATTTAGATCAGCAGTACTTTTGGCTTGGGATTTGCAAGATTTTTTTAATAAAAAATTATTTTTTAACATTCACCTGGAATGGACGAATTTTTGTGTTCTTTTGTTGAATTTTAAGATCTTTTCAAGCTTATTGCAAAGTGTTAAAGAATTTTTTTAAATAATATATTTTTTTTTATAAATAATATTATTTGCACTGAGTTTTCGTGTATTTATTTTTAATTCTTTGAGATATTTTTTTTTCTTCTAGGAAGTTAAACTTTTTCTTGTTTAATAATTCGTCAAACAAGGTGTTTTGTTGTTGCATGCATATTCGTTGTATGTTAGTATGTTGCAAATCCCATTGCACTGCTGTTGTCTAAAGGTCACTGATGCATCTTCGTCGTATGATGACCCATACCTAGACCCAAATTCAAATGATGGGCATTGGGATGTTGCTGTGGTGCCTGGCCATGATTGTGGTTACTATTTGAACTATTATTATTGTTTTGTTGATTCACTTGTCGCTGAGAGTTTTTCTTGTTTTTCATTCGACGATTTTGGAACCATATTTTGACCTAAAAGAAAATTTGGAAGAAATGGAAAAAAATTGTTGTTGCTTAAATAAAAGTTTTAAAATTGTTCTTTTGAACAAAAATGTTGATTACAGATTTTTAAATTGTGATTACAAATTAAGAAAAATTAAGCTTACCTGTCTTTCTGTTAAATTCAAATTTCGAGCCAGTTCCCACCGTTTCTGTTTCGATACGTAGGCATTGTACAGAAACTCTTTTTCCAATTCTATCGTTTGAAATTTGGAATAGGGCTTGCGCTTTTTCCGGACTGTAACTTGGGTCGTCCATTCCATTGCACTTGGAGGAGTGCATTGGCCAACAGGTCCCACTGTTAAACCAGAACCTAAAATTGACAGGAAAATTTTCTTTAAATTGCCGATAGACTCAAAGTATTTTTTTTTTTAATTAGTATAACATATTTCAATTTTTTATGTTGAAGTTGGCGATAAAAAAAATAATTGTTTTATATAAGATGGTTTGTTGATTTTTATCTAAAGCATTCTTTAGTAATTCTGTATTTTATTGTCTTTTTAAATCGGTGTTTTTTTATTTCTTTAATATTTTTTTGCTCCTTTTTAAAAAGGTGCTATTCATTAATACGATGCACTATCACTCAAGAGGCTCAGGGTTCAAATCTAGCCAAAGCGGGCAGACTTTATTCAGGTGTACAGTCGAATTGGAGGTCTGAATTTCAGTTTTCCTTTTTTAAAGCATTAAGGGCCAGGTGTGTCAAAAAAGAAGGATGTGAAATACATTTTGATTGAAAAAATTGAATTAACGATTCTTATACCTACCTAATAATTATAATTAGGTACTAACATTCAAAAACATAATTTTTGGATTTAATTTTTTTTTAACAAAATTTTTTAAAACAGTCGTGATTTAATTTTACAAGGAATTTGATTACAATTTAAAAATTTTATAAAATTGCAAAAACATCCTTTTAAGTAGTTTTGACCTTCAAACAAAGTACTTAAATACATAATATCATAAATTATCTTGTAGCAAACATTTTTCGGAAAAATAGTTAATTTATGAAAAAAAAAGCTACATAGGTAGGTTTGCCAATTAAAAAGAAATATTAATCGACATATAAAAACAAAATTTCAAACAAATGATCTTTTAAAAAAAAAAAAAAAAATAAAAGTAAAAAATATGAAAACTTTTCTTTATTTTCAATCACGGCTGCTAAAATGATTTTGTACATAAAATATCTCGATAGACTGAAGAATCCATTTTTTTTTAAACATTTTTTTTAATATTTTTATGCATGACTCCGTATTTCTGATATTATTAAGGGCTCCAAGATCTAAGAACCCCACATATATGACTCTACAGATACATATATATTTTTGTAATTTAATGGTGAATTGTCAGCAAAAGTCAATTTGTTTCATTACTGAGACAGCGATTAAATAAGAAAAAACTTTTGGGTCACTGTGGTGTATGCGTACTTTTTTATGCAAAAATCTTAAAGCAAAATGTTTCTTTCTTAGGGCAATTCCATGGTAACTCACGTTACATTCACAAAAATTTCCAACACATAAATATTTTTTTTTTTTTCAATTTTAATGTAAATTGATACGAAATTACTATCCATGAATGGAGCATATCTATTACTTTCATAATTAACTAAAAAAATTGTCTTTATTTTTAACATTTGGCTTGGGAAAAATAAAAGTTTCATGGTAACTCACGTTACAAAAATCGGACACGAATTTTAAGAGTCCGACAGTATGAAGTTTTTATGTGATAATTAAGAATCTTAATTTGTTTTCAATGATGATTCCATACATACAAAATTACAAGCTTTTAATATGAGTGACAAAACCAAACATTTTTTCAATATTTCTAGGAAAAATTTTTAAATATTTAGGTAACTCACGTTACATTATTTTGGTAACTCATGTTGCCTGCGATTTGTGGTTCCAAAAGTAAAGAAAAGATGCATTTTCACTCAAGTTTTTTTTTAATCGAATAGTGTGTAACGAAGCTTGCTTAAATGTTAACTTATTTTAGCACTCATTAGGGGATATTGTCATCGTCACTATTAGACTCATCATATTTTCAGTTTGCTTGTTTTTCCGTCATTTTCATGTGAAATTCTTCTGTTGTTGTCAAGCTTATGCTATAAAAATGCTTTAAGATTATTAAACTTCCTGAATTTTATGTCTATCCATAAGGGAATACAACAAAGAATATTTTTTTGCAACTTGCATAAAGAGTTGCCGTTTGTAAATAGTAATTTTCTAATAAAAAAAGTAAAAAAGACTGCATAATTTGTTCAAAATTCGTGTCCACTTTTTCATGGAATTACCCCTTAGCTGTTGTAATTTGATCACAAAATTTTAAACATACGGAATACAGATCTTAAAAGCCACTTGAGAGTTGAAAAAAATTATTTCAGCTGATAAAAGCCACACCTGAATAGAAATAAGACTTTATATACCTACATAATTGTGTTTTGTTCTACTGATATGAGTGTTCTTTTTTCTTTTAAGGTATATTGCATAATAAAATGATTTAAAGTGTGGCCTGATTTTATTTAAAAATAAATTGAATAAAAAATTTATATATAATTTTTATGTTTGTAATTTATTTTTTAAATTAAGCCAGAACTACATCGAAACACAAAGACAAAAAAAGTATAAAAAGTAAACAAAAGTAAAAAATTACAAAAACAAAATTTATTGATCTGACATTTAAAACTATAAATTATTTGAACAATTAAAAACTTTTTTGTTTTTTTTTTCACTTTGTGTTTCTATGTAGTTCAGGCTTTAATCTTTTAAATGTTGAATAAAACAAGTTTTGATTTCTTTTATATAGTTTTTCCAGAATATTATTTTTTTAAGAAAAAAGTTTGGGTATTGGAAAAAAAAAAATTGAAAAAAAACATGGTATACCATTTGTACATATTTTTTCTTTTAATTCAAGGATTTATTTTTTGAAATTTTTTTTTTTTTTAGTTTATAAATTTAAAAGCGTCTTGGAGAAAGTCAGAAAATAAGAAAAACGGTTCTGTGGGAGGTTTTTTTAATATTTTTTTTTTTTTCGAAAAACAAACTTTTTTCATCAAAAGACTGAGCGTACATATGAATCATTTATTTGCAAAACATGATAAGTCCATGATTTTAAAATTTTCAGGAGAAGAAAAAAACGTTCTATTTTCTTTTGATATGCGTAGAAAAACTTATAAAAAATACATTCTGTAGAACTCTTGCCTAGCTACAAAATACCGTTTCGTTTTTAATTTTTGGAGCGATAGCTCAAAAGATAAAAAATAAAAACGCTTTTGGACTTATCATACTTTGAAAATAAACGGATGTAAAATTAGTTTTTAAATGGATATGCAATTTTGCTTTTAGCCCCAGTCTATCAAACAATTGTATTTGAGAATAAAATACAATGTCCGGACTGCTTATTTAACTTTAAAGTAGCTTTAAACTTAAGATTTTCAGCCATTAATCTAATATACAATTTACACAAAAAGAAGCTGTTGTTTATTTTCAAAAGATGATAAGTCCGGGACTTATTCTGTTTTTGATACTAAAAAAATATTTCGCGTAGCTGTAAAATAGAATATAGATGGAGTAGATACTTCATATTTTAAAGACAGACGTGGTTATCCCTGGAGTACAAATTTAGTCAAAAAAACGAATTTTGAAAAAAAGTGGACTTATCATGTTTTGCAAATAAATGATTCATATAGAAAAACTAACAATCTATTTTTTTTTTAATGGTAAAAGCCGTTTTTACGAGATATTCCTGTTCCGAATGAGATATTATAAAATTTAAAAAAATACAAATTTTAGTATTCCACAAAAGTCATCTCTAAAAAATTTGAGAAAAATTCGTTCACCCGTCTAGACTCAGGTAATGTAAGCAGATTTAAGAAACAAATCCGTACAGATTGTAACGCTGGTAAAAATTCGAATTTTGTTTTGTCACGAAACCAATACTTGCCCTTAAGGTGAGTAAAATGCTAAGCCAAATATTGTGTGTCAAAAAAGAAAGCACATAAATCATTGAAATTTGGAATTAGATTTGAGATTGATGAACCCGCAAAATATGTAACATTAAATGACATTTCATGAGTAATTAAAGTTTTTTTTTATAGTTCAATGTATTTGAATGATTTGACAATAATTTTCACATAAAATGTCAAATAATTAACTCGTTTATTCGTCACTATAACATCTCAATTTCGTTCATTTTAATTGCCATGTCATATCCAAGGCATAACCTAAGTTTATCTCGAATATAAAATAATTTCGCATTAATAAATTCAAAAAATTTGCATTTTAAATCACTCCCACGTTTAACGTCAGGTGAAAAAAAATAATACATTCAATTTTAAATCTTATATTCAAAGGAATCTTAAACCAGATCCAAAAACAATTTCGACTTTTTTAATTGCATCTTAACTGGTTCCCAAACGTCTTAATTAACCAAAATGTGAATTACCTATAGATTTTTTTTTCTTTTGGTTATGTTGACTGTGATTTTTGGATACCTACTAGATTTCATCGATAAAAATCGGACTCCTTATTTTGATTATCATTGACTATTTGCGGTTTCTAATAGATGTTAATTTATGGTAATGGATTTTAATGAGATTATTCATAAATAAATAACAAATGAGTGAAAATTATATACGAATAAAAATCACCACTGTAATTAAATTGGAACATTTGAAAAACAAATTTTGCGGAATTTAAAAATTATCTACCTTTCTGAACTGATAAACCAAAATGTTAAAATTCAATTGGAATGCTTAAATTTATTTTCGTTTTTTTTTTTATACTTCATTTGATAAGAAAACGAAACTTTTATCATTTCAAAATCCTTTGATAATTTAGTGAATTTTATTATTTAAACAATGATTTAAATAAGACATTCATTAGACTGCAATTTTTTCCTGAATTTATTTATATAATTAATTTCTTCCTACGGTTATCAAGCCCAAATCTCCACTATTACTGTGTTTTATTTATATTTGTAAGTTAAAGATATTTCTATTTTCTATACCTATGAATCAAAAATATCATCTTATCTATTATTTAACACCCAAAGATTTTCTAAAATCATGAAAAAAATCAATAAATTGGCAACTAATTTGATCATATTGTCCACTAACATTGGTCTGCAAAAAACAAAAAAAAAAGTCGGGAGCAAGAACTCTGTAATTTTAATTAACTTGAGTGTGTTGAATTTATAACTTTTAACAGATTTATTCCATCACGTCTATTTTTTCCAAAAACTAATCTTGAATGAAATGTTTTTTTACTTTTGATCTAAAATATATAATTTTTCGTAATATTTTGTTTTTTTTTTTTATACAAATCTGCTTCAAAAAATCATAAGTTCACTTAACCACCAAGATTTTGAGATATCATAAATTTCTATACCAAATATCTTTTAGCAAAAAATAGTTTTGAAAAAAAATAAACATATTTAAGACTATGAAATATGGCTTCTGGAGATTGCATAGGTAGTTTTGAAAAAAAAAATTTAACGGTAATGAAATTCAACGCCAGAAGTACCAACAAAATGCGTTTTTGACCTGTTAGTATTCAAATATTTCGAAAATGTGACGTGCCTGTGAAATTTTGACTTCGGATTCGGAAGCAGCACACAAAAATCCTTTAGAAAAGTATAGTTTGGTTTAAGCTCTATTTTCGTTGCCAACCAGTGTAATTTGATCATATTTTGATATGTTGTTTTATTATTTTTTTTATTGTATTTAGATTTCGTTCAAGAATAAATAATTTTTTGTTTGTTCATAAAAGTTGGTGCCAATTTTATAAAAAAGGTGCTAATATGAAGAGCCAGTATAAATTTGTAAGTGTCAACTGTTTGAAATATTTTCAATAACATTATAAGTAAATAACTTACCAGCAGTTGCATACGCATCCGTTGGATATGCTCGCAATGCACCAGGCGATGAATACGTTGGAGTTTCATAGCTGGACTGAGAGCCACCTTCAACTGATTGACGAGCAGCAGCTCCGGCTGTTACCGATGCATGCCGATCGTCATTCAGATATGAAGTTTGATCACGATAATTCCAGTAAGGAGGCTGTAAGTAAAAAAATAAATCATAAATGGGCATTAGCAAAATAAATGTAAGAAAAATAAAAAAAAAAAACGAAATATTAACTAAAAATCAGAGATGGCTTAAAATGGAATAAAATGAGAAAAAAAGTGTTCCACAAGTTGATCTGTCAGTCTGTCGTTTAGTACATACAACCTAAATGTATGGGCCAATTCTTTTCAAACTTGTTATGTAGATGTAGTAGTTTTTGGGGATTGTACATAGGGGTTTTTAATATTCAAGTTCTAATTTTTAGAAATGGTCTGTCTGTGTCTGTGATGGATATTTGTGTATCGAAAATCATTATTAAATATTTTTTTTTAAATTTTTCCTCCCAAATTCATAGCTCGATTTCAACGAAATAATTTACAATTTACATTAATTTTAATACAAATTTTTTAGTTATTCGTTGTGGAAGTATTGAAAGTCAAAAGTATGGTTTAAGTTTGACGAATGATATTGCAATCTCAAAAAATAGTAGAATAGTCAAACAATACCAAGCTTTGTTAATGCGTTTCTAAAAATAATGATATAATTTCGTTGCCGTTAAATTTAAACTTCCTAAGACGATTTATTCCTAAAAATTCTTTAAGGTGCTTGTTCCTTAACTTTTTGGTAAAATAATTCTCTTATAAGTGAACTTGGAAAATGTAATTTGAAGTCAAAATTGAAGAAAAATAAAAACAAAATTTTTTCAAATATTTGGAATTGGGGGATTTCTAATGAGGTTCCGATTGCACCATTTGAAAAAAAAAATGGCACTAAAATCGGTAATTAAGAGAGTTGTGACTTGGATTTTGTTTTATCATGAATAATAATATGAGTTATCAACTCAAAATAAGTTCAAGAACCCAAATGTATAAAAAAAACTATATATGAACACAATTTCGATTTAGAAAGAAAACTAAATAATTCGAGGCTAAGAATAGAGGCAGTGTCGAAGAAAGTAGATTTCTTTAAAAATTATCTAATTTTATAGAATTTTTTGATAAATTTAAATAAATTGTAAATAAATTAGGTACTTATACCTACATATATCTGGTAAAGCCAATTTTTTTTTAAATGTCTTTTCAAATCAGTGGAGGAGTTGAAAATTGTTTCCCCTGACTTGTTTTTATAGAAACTTTTCTTTTTTCTATAAGGCGTTCAAGCAATTTATACTGTACATTGGTTAAATAAAAAATACATACATATCGTAGCCGTAAAGCAAAATTGTTCTAAGTCACAAAAAGCAAATTTTACAGGGGACGATTTTTAAGTTTTAAATTGGTTTAAAGCGACAATTTTCTGCTCGTTTGCCATTCAAGCTATGTTTTTTATAAAGTTTGTTCATTTCTCTTGAATAAAATATACAAGTTTACCTCATTAGTAGGTGCATACTATTTTTAAATATTTTTAAAAATTAAAAAACCCAAAATTGGACATAGAACAATTCCTATACAAGTACGGTTTTTCATTAAACAAAAAGTGGACTTAGAACAAAATATGATGGGACTTAGAACAATCAAGAATACTCGGGCTCATTTTCAAAAATCTACTTCCCTGTTTTTATTGTTCTATGTCCCATTAAATTATATTATCTGCGGAATGAAATTTTTTTGACAAAAACGGTTTTCAAATTCGGAAAGAGCACCCTCAAACTAGTAAACCTGCATCATTAACTCATTTTCGGTAAAAAAAAAAAAGGATTTAGAACAATTTTGCTTTACGACGCACGACGATATGTAGATTTTGGAGGATAAAATTTAATGGTTTTTTATTTTTTTGGTTTTCTAAGCCAAAACAAATTTCTTATCAATGTCCATTATTGAAAATTTGTCACACCATGCTAATTTTTAGTCAAGTTTTATGAAAGGGAAACAATTTTTCGTTCACTTTAAATTTTTAAATTAATACAATAAGAAAAAATACACACGACTTTTGTGATAAAATGAAAAGAAGTGAACGTGAATCGAATGAGAAATTAAACTTAATTTTTAGAACAGTTTGAACAGATTTGTTTTCAAAACATAATTGCAGCTCTTAAGAATTATAATATTAAATAAAACTAGAAAATACATTTTTATTAATATTAATTTGAAATACATATTGAATCAAATCAAAATATGTAGTTTTTTTTTTAATTAAAAAAATAATTTTTCGGAAAATTTGATTTAATAAAATGTGAAACAAAAATTTTTTTAAATTGATAATTTTAAATAGGAACTTTTTGGTCAATTTGATGCCTAAAATGATATATATAAAATGGTTTGTAAGAAGTAAACAGAAATAGAAATAGAAAACTTCAAAAATAGGATTTTTTGGAAAGATCATTGGATACTTGAAAATACTGAGTTTTAAATCCGGTAAGTATTTCAAAGTAAGTATTAAGTGCGTAAAAGCATACAAGTACTACCTACATATTCAATTTTAATTTTGTATGCTTTTAATATCATTTGAAAAAAAAAACGTATTTTTTCTTCTTTTCCTAAGGATATTATGTAATTTTTTTGAAACAAAAAAAAAATCAAGTCAATTTAAAATTTTGTCTCAAATATTTATAAGTACACTTCTGATTTTTTTTTTCTTATTAAAAAAAATGCAATTTAGGTATTTTTGATACCAACAGTTTTCTTGGTAACTATAAGAAAAAAAATTTGATCAAAAAGTATTTTAACATAGTTATCAATTTAATTTTGTCAATTGTTTTTTCGCATTTTATAGAATTAAATTTTCCAAAACAATATTTTTTTTTTAATTTAGGTAAGTTTAAAAAAATATTTTTTTTTCTGATTCAATTTTTCAAATTTTTAAGAATTTATAATTCTTGAGTATTCTTAATTTTTCAATTGAAAACAAATCTTTAAAGATGCTAGAAAAAATTAAATTTAAATTATTATAATTTATTTAACAAAATTAAGTTTATATGACTATAATTAGAAAATAGTACCAACATTAATTATTTCAAGGCTAGATCTATTTATTTTTCAAGGCTAACATTTTTTTTTTATTAATAATCTATTAATTTTAATACCCACAAGTTCTATTCCTAGCTAAAACTTTTTGAAAAACTATTTTAAACATTTTTAAATAAAAATTAAAACTCACCTGAAATTGTTCTGGATACGGATAAAACACAGGCTTACGATCTCTATCTATATAATATTGCTGATGGTATTGAGGAAAACTATCACCATCATACGCCCATGGATGCGGATGCCGTTTTACCGAGGCATCAGCCTCAAAACCGGGCCGTATCGCGGGTATATGAAGTGGGCCTGCAAGTATGGACATATCTTTTTTTATGTTAAAAGCGTTTATAGTAATCAAAGGTTCAAAAAAAGTGTTAAGATGTTGTTTTTGACATAAATGATAACAAAATCTCACCTGGTGGTTGTGAACTGACACTTGCTGGTGAAACACTCGCCGTTGTTGGCGCAACGATTTGTGTTTGGCCGGACGCCACTGTGTTTTGCTGCTGTTGTACACTGGCTGCTGTTTGTTGTTGTTGTTGCTGAGGATTCGCACCGGATCCGGGAATCGTTGGACCTGATGTTGCGGATGTTGTATGCTGCGGATGATGATGGGGTGACGTGAGATGTGATTGCTGTTGTTGCTGTGAAGGTTGCGGACTTCGCTGACCAAGGGGGGTAACCTGTTGTTGTTGGGTAAGCTGCTGGGATTGTTGTTGTTGTTGTTGTTGCTGGTGTTGTTGTTGCTGATGTTGTTGCTGCTGTTGATGGACGATAATCGGAGGATCTTCATACATAACCGGGGTGGAATGTGTCGGTGTTGTTTGTTGTTGTTGTTGATGCGTTGTAAGTTGCGCGTGAGGATGGTTATGCAGATTATTATGGGTTGCCGGATGGTGATGATGATGATGGTGTGCCCCCCACCAAGTCCCGGCAGCGGCGTGCGACCCTGCCGAGACATCGTGGGGGTCGTATAGAGCGCACGCCAGCGGGATGGTTGTTTGGGGAAGGGGTGGAATAGTTACGGTTATTTTGAACGATTTTTATAAAAACAATTTATAATTAAAAAATTATTGTTTTAAATAGTTCACGTAATTTTTATAAAAAGAGTTTTTTTTTTATTATTATTTGTATTGTTAATTTTAATTCAAATTATTTTGATTTGAATAATTTAATAAAAGTCCACCAATAATTTGCAGGTGCATTTGTGATTGATTCAGATTTTTAATTATTTAACACCGGCAAAAATTCAAAGAGAAAAAAAGCACACACACATTAAAAAAAAACGAATCCAGACGAAGCGCGTACACACATGTGCGATATAAATCGATATATACGAACGAAATGTAAGAGAAAAATGGGGAGAACGAGATTTTTATTTTATCGATGTGAGAGAATTTTTTTTGTATTTACGATTCACAGTCACAAAGAGCAGAGATTTTTTTTGTTTCGTTGGTAAAATATCGTTCGAAGAGCAATTGGATATTTATGTTTTATTTTTGGTTTATTAATTATTTTTTTTTTTTTTTTTCAAATTTTGAATTTTATTAAAATTCACAGGTCATTGATTTTTTTGTTAAATAAATTAATTTTTAAATATTTTTTGAGATCATTTAAAATAATTTTGTGAATAACAATAATCCAGATGATGAAGACGTCAATCGTCGTCGTGGTGACAATCCAAATAAATCGGTTGAAAGGCAGTTGTTGTTAAAATGATTGCAGTTCAGATGTGGGATGGAAGGAAAGGTGCATGGAAACAAACACAATAAAAAAAGGCGAAAACACTTTGTTTAGTTATCGTTTTTTAAAAATATTTTTAATGTTATTTAAATATTTTAATATAATAAAGTTGTACACAAAAAAATGTTGTCAAAATTTTATCTATTTTCAAAAACTTCAACTATCACATATTAAAAAAAATTTCGCAGCAACGAAGTAATAACAAGGAACAACGAAGGAAGAAAAATCAAAACAATATAATGTCGCAGATGCACTCGTAAAAATAATTTATTATTTTCTTATTCACAACTTTGTTGTTATATAGAATTTAACATATTTTTTTTTATTGCACATAAAATATTTTTATTTTCAATTTTTCAACAAAAATATTTAAATTTTAATTTTTTTCGAATTTCGAAAAAAAAATAAACGACGTTCTTTCTTTCCTTTTTGCACTCTGAAGTTCTAATAAGAAAGAATAATTCAATACGAATAACAAAAAAAAATCCAAAGACTTTTTCTATCTTTTAGCTGACGGTTTTTCTTGTAGATTTTTTTTTTTTTTTTTGTAAATTTTCGTTTCTCTCTCAAAACAGCGAGAATATTTTGCTCAGTTTTGGAGTAAATTTTTATCGTGGGGGTCTGTCAGTGACTTTTAGCCCAACCGTACACCGCGAAGTTCCAATTTACACTGAAAACAGAGATTTCACGTAAAACACTTCAATATTATAAAAACCCCCAAATACAAGACTGTCATATGACGAAGAAAAGAAGAAAACACACAACAAAAAAACGTGTGCCCTGCGTCGACGTAGTCGTTGTCGTCTTCTTTGAACGTATAATAATATCATCATCATCACATCGTATCGTAGCTGCTGGCTGCCTTCTCTGCAATGCATGGGCGCATATGATTTTTTTTATCAGTGTATAAGTGTGTATCTGTGTGAGACGACAAGAATAAATTTTACTTTTTTGTTGAGCGCGCGCTAGGAAAGGAAATTCCACTTGAAAAGTTGTATCAAGAAGATACACAATACCTATCAAATGTGATATGAGATTGTGACTTTACACACGGACGCATAAGAAAAGAGAAAATCAATTGTGGGGGTGAAACTAAGCAAGAGAGAAAGATACACCGATAGGGCTATTGGCATTATCGTCGATAGTAGACTCTGGATAGTATCTTCTCTTTTGTTTTGTTTGAAATTTAAAAATTTTAAAAATGTATCTTTTTTTTTCAACTCGTATCTTTTACACTTTTTAGAAAAGATACAACGTTCTAAAATATCTCAAATGAGAGATAATTATGAAAATAATATTTTGACCAAATTTCATTAAAATCCATCCATCCGATTCATGTGAAGATACACGATTTCTCTTTTGATAAATTGAAGAAGACAACACAGTGTACCTATTGTGTAGATACACTGTATACGCATGCCTTGATTGTAGTTGGTGGTGTTTTTTTCTCTTCTGACTTGGTCATATCAAAAAGTTAGACTCCATCTAGTGGTGGGGTTATGAAACTTATAGTCTCGTTTAATTCATCCACAAACATTTCTACCTCATACGCCGACCAAATTAAAAAAAAAATAACAAAATCAACACAAAAGAAATTCAATTGAAATTTTGTGCCGAATTTATATTATAGGTACACAAACAAAGGTTTCGATGTTAAACAAGCAAACAACCCCTTTATTTTTTTTTTTTTTTTTTTTTTTAATTTGCGAATTTATTGTCATGTAGGTATTTTTTTTTCTTTCATTTGTTTAATTTTTATTATATTTGTTTTTCTGGAGGACAATAATAATTATTGTAAATACAAGTCCCTTATTTAATTTAAGAACAACACAAGAAGACTGAGAGCGAGAGAAAGAGTCGTAAAACTATGATTATAATGAAGTTTGTTTTTGCTTGCAAAAGGAAAAAAGGACTCTTCTATCCTAGAAATACCTACCTACCTAGGAATTTTTTCTTCTTATACATAATGTATGGTATGGAAATCTATACCTAAAGTATAGTGTAGGTATATCTGATGACAGGAATAACATGACAATTTTACGCTTAAGTGATAATTATTTTATTTTTATGTTCCTCTTCGTCATAGAGAAGAAAGTGAACATAAAATTGAAGGGATGCTTGTTGAAAGGTATTTTTTTTTTTTTTTTTTTTGAGTTACCTGAATTGCTGAATTGTAATGGAATCTTATTTGTTCTTATGATGGAAACAAAAAAATAAGAAAATGGAAACTTTAAAAAGTCAGTAGTCAAACATGTCATAAATTATAGCAATTGGTTAGTTGACGGTAGGTAACCCTTTTTTTTCTTTTACGTATTATTTTTGTTTATAGGTATAAAATCAAGCAATATGCAAATTTTTTGATAAAGATGTTAGAATTTATGAAACTAATTGCCAGTTATATTACATAAAAGGCGTACCTAGTTTTTTTTTTAATTCTATCTATTCTACATAATTATGTATAAAAAAAAGAAAGAAAGGTTATAAGAAGAGACACAAGAAACCACTTTAAAAACTAGAGTGAAACTATAGATATCTATAAGTTTTTGTATGTTCAGTTAGATGAATGAAAAATACAAGAGGAACACGTTTTTTCTGTCTTTTTTGTTAAAACAAAATCATGTTCTTCTTTTGGTGGGAAAGTAGAAAGACAAGAACCACATTTAAACAAGCATAGTGAGAATATTCAACCGACAAATATTTTTTTTGTTAATTTAGGTAGAGGGTTCTTCTCTTAACCAATAGTAAAATAGATATGTTCAGAACGTGAACTGCATACCTACATTTTTAGGAACATATTGCTTATTATAACCTAATTTATTATTATATTTAAACATTTGTCTGGTCGCCATTTAATTCAATTTTTGTAACCTATAAGACAATTTACCTTCATCAGTAGCAGAAAATGCTTGGAATATTTGCAGATTTTAAGACCATAATTATAATAATAAAGTAGAATAATATCATAAAAGATTTTTTCTAGTAGGTTTTTCCTTGAAAAATATTGTATTTCATTTAAATTTTCACTTAATCTGGAAAAAAAAATATCAAAAATCAATGGTTACACCTACAATAACGTGCTATACCTACCTTTTTATAGATCCAAAAGCGTCGTCATTTATTGGATTTTTGAATAAAACAGTTTTAAAATACAGTTTTTCAAAATTAAAATTAGATATGGGAAAAAAACAATATTGAATACAAAATTTCGAACAATTTTTTTTCCAAAATTTTACTAGGCAAGTAGGTACTATTTTAGTTTTAAAAATTCAATTATTTTTTCTAAATTTGGGTTTTGAAAAGTTGTTTTTGAGAAACTATAGGTACCTATCTATCATAAAGCCAAATAAAGACGAGGTTTTTGGATCTACAAAACAGTTCATTTTAAATAATTTTATTTTCCAATGAAGTCAATTTTTTAGAAAATTTAACCTCCCAATTCCTATGCAATTTTTTTTTTCTTGTATCGACCCAAACTTAACGCTCTATAGCTTTTTGGCACATTCCTCCTGAATCACCCTGTATAGGTTAGATAGGTATAAAAGTCTTCGATACAACATTTTTCAAAAAACAAAAATGGTATACCTATTACCTATTTTTAAGAAAATATTAATCAACACTTAAAAACGAAATTTAAAAAAAAATATCAACCCGTTTTCAAAAACTGATTTTTCTAAAGAAAAATGTAAACTTTTTTTTCAAAAAATGCAAAAATAGGTACATATGTTTTTTGAAATTTTTAAGTTTTAATATTTAAATTACCCATTACTAAACGATTCTGTTTCAAAATGTTTTTTATTGAAATCGGAAAAATCGCTTAGGTACCTACCTACGAGAAGTTCTGAAATTTCTAAAACGTTTCTATGACAAGTACCGTTTATATCTTTCCAAAAAAATATTTTTTGTCATACCTACCTAAATGTAAGTATTATAGGTATTGTATGCTGCATTACGCACAAAAATTTTATTCAAAATCACTATAGAGCGGTTTTTGAAAAAAAAAAAAAATCAACATTTCTATTTTATGATCAACATATTTATAGTAGGCCAGTGCCAATCCGGTTTTCAGAAGGCAAAAGTTGAACAAATTATTAGCAGCATATGGGTGGTGGAAAAATTTAGGATAAATGGTTTATGAAAGGGGAAAATCCGTCGTCAAAAATCCAAAAATTAACTTTTTGCTCAAAAAACATTTTTAATAGATAGAAAACATAACAAAGTAATTTTTAACCAAGTTTTGTTAAAATCCAACTATTTTTGTAAAAGATAAAAATAAAAAATAAAAAAATCGTATTTTTGCATTTTTTTCAATATTTTTGAGGTTATAGAAAAAAATTGTTTGAGCAAAAGTTGTAGACATTTATACTACCTACAACTTTTGTATTTAACTTTTTTCGATAGGACGTCTAAAAAACCATGATTTTTGACACCCACCCCACTTTTTCGCCCACCCACACCCTTTCCCTAAATTTGTTTGTGGGCAATTTATTTTTCCCCTTTCATATACCATTTATCCTAAATTTTCCCACCACCCATATGCTGCTAATAATTTTTTTATTTTCAAAAATTATTGGCACTGGTCTATAGGTAGCTCCGAGTAAAAAAAGAAATAGAAACATTACTGACCCAATGGAACCGAATGGATAAGCAAACAAATCTTGTACCTAGGTACTTAAAAATACAAAAAAAAAAACAGTCTTTGTTGAAAATCGATAGATTAAAAAAAATTAAAAACATTGACGTTTCAAAATAAAAATTTTACTCGTGATGGTGTTTTTGACTGTTCGAAAAAAAAACTTACTTCAATGTTTATACCAAATGTTTGTATTAAACAAAAAAAAAAAACACTTTCACCATCATAAATTTATTATTTGTCGTCAATGAATAGAAAAATCTTTTTTATTTTGTTTATTGCTTTGGTATTTGGTTTTAATTCAGTGGCAAATATTCATATAGGCTTGTAATATTTTTATAATTTTATCCCACCATAGTTACATGACGAAAAAAAAACATTGAATAAAATCAAGAAGGTAGCATTTTGAATGTCATCAACATCAGACAAAATTTTATATTATTCTTTTTTTTTAACCCATTGGATTAAAAGGTAAAGGGAACACAAAAATGACCCTCAATTTTTTCCCACTTGTACTAAATTCTTTGTAAATTTCTGAAAAAAGTCAAATTTCATTCGCTGTCATCCCTTTAGGAAAATAATTTATGGGATTATCTTATAGGTTGGTATACCTACACTGTTTTTATTATGTATTTTCTCGACATTAATTCTTTTTATTTGAAGATTTCGGTGACCAAACAAAATGATATAAATCACTGCACATCATCACCTTATAAATAATAATAATTTCACAGACTCATAAACCTTGGAATATTATTCAAACTCGTTTGAACTTAGTTTTTCTATGGATTATTCATATTAAATCGTTGTCTGGTAGACAAAAATTTGCATACTACTTTGTATGATAATTTCTATATAGGTAATATCTATACCAATGGGTAGATATTTGTTTGTACATATATAAAATTGATGTATTTATATTTAAATACAAATGCAAAATATGTACCATTTTATAAACTAAGACCTTACACAAATTAAAGTAAGATTGATGACTAAAGATTTTAATAAAAAAAAAAATGAATTTCCAGCAGCAAGTCAGCAAACACAAGTAGTACCTAAGTCCGTCTATCATTAGTCTTTAAATCATATCAGCATAACTACTATAAACCTTGTCAAACGTTATGATAAGTTATTATTTTTTATAAAAAAAACACAAATAATTCAAATTTAAAATATATTATCTCGCGAAATAGAAAAAAATGAACAGTCAGCGTTCTTTAATAAGTACACTTTTTTTAGCCATAAAATTTGATGTCCATATTAAACTTCCGTATGTGCTTCTATAATTTGTGACAAGTGCTTTGATATTTAAACAAACAAACAAAATAAAATAGAATTGCGCCTAATTTTCATAGCACACAATTAATAGCTCATAAAAATTGGGCGCAATGTCGGTTTTTTTTTTTAATCCCTCTTTTGTGGCTTGGAAGCACGACAAATAATATAATAGTGTCGATGAAAGTGAAAGACACTCTCTATCTTCTCTAGTCTTCTTTATATCTTATACAAGGCTTCTATAGTTTATTTTTTTATAGTATTGTCGTATGGCAATAACAATTATGACAGAAAAGTGACGTTGTTACCACTCAAATACTCCTTGAATGAAGATATAAACAAAAAAAAAAAAAACATTTTTATTTCATGAATGTCAATAAAAAATAAAAACACAAATACAATATGAATCTTCGAAGTGTTTTTATCATCGCGTCAATCATTAAAGAGCATGAGCATCTCCCCAATTTAACTTTATATGCTATAACGATGGTTTAGTATATATTTTTTTTTTTTTTGTTTACATAACGGAATAGTGATTATTATTAACAAACCTACCTCAACTTTCAATAAAACTGACTTTGAGTTGAGAAGAATTAATAATAAAAAAAAAAATACAAATCAAAACACTTTTTAATTATACATTTTTAGTGGCCCATTAATATATTATATGGGGAATCTCTCTTCTTTGGTTCTTTGATTTTATTATTTGGATGTTTAAAAGAGTCATTAGACACTATTGAGCATCAGACAACTAGGCACATTACTAACATGAAATTGATAGTTTTGGTAATATTTTTTATTTTTTTTTTTTTATTTTTTGGGATCTTTAAAAAACAATACATAAATTCACTTTTTAAACATAGGTATTAAATTGGTGAATCCTCAATAGTCCAGTGCAATTTTAATTTGACCAAGCAGTTTGTACCACCCCCAAACAAACTCCAAGGTGAACAGTCTTTTTTCGGACCTTTTTCAAAATGGTGATACAAATTTAAAATGTTTCCTTTATATTTTTTAACTTTTTTGGCTTGTAACTTTTTTAATATTCAGAATATAGAAAAGGTGTAATAAACATAGAAGACGAGCAATTCAATTGTCTACCAACTTTTAACTAGGATGAATAGAAGTGTTATTTAATAAAAGATAAAATCCAAGATGGCGGCCAAAAGGTGAATTTCACGAGTGCGAAAAATCAGGGTTATGATATGCAGCCAATTCTCTATCACTCAACAGTTTTCTTGATTTTTTACGTAGTTAGGTTATAAGTAACGTCGCATTCGATTTCAACAAAAATTTGGAATAGAAGCGTTTTTGTAAACGTAATGAAGTTGAACTTTGCAGACAATATGATAGTCACCTAAATCTGAATTTTCAGCAGATTTTCAAAAAAACACGTAAACTGCTTTGTAAAAAATGATAATAAAATTAGTTTTTAGTCCATTATTTTTACAAGAAAGAAGGAGAAATCTTTTCTTGTTGCCGTAATGTTTTTTTTTACAAATTAAAATTAAGTTTTTTGTAATTTAAGACAAAAAAAAAAACTATATGGGAGTGAAGGATATAATCTCCCATCGTTAAAGCGGTAGATGTAATTTTATCAAAAACCGACTTCAACACACAAAACAAAATTAAACTGAACGACGACACCTGCTATAATATTAAAATTTATATTTTTAAAAAGCTAGAATCTTATTCCTATTCTTAAAATGAAGATCAAGTACCTAAATTAAGTGAAGTATTTCAAAAAAAGCTGTAGGTAGTATTTAAAAAAGAACAGCATACGTTTGTTAACGTAGGTATAGCCGCCATCTGTCCTTATCTTTTTGTACTGATTAAATAAAGATGGCAATAGTCATTTAACGTATGATCGTAATCGTGTGCCGTGGTTGGACCACTGGTCCTAAAACCCAAAATTTTGAAAAAAAAAATATTTACTGACAAAATTTTAATACCTATGTACCTACCTAGTATGTCTTTTAAAAAAAAATGGTAATAAAACATGAATTTAGGTTTTTTCAACATTGTCTGGCCATTATTGTTTTGCAATAAGTTGAATTTAGTAGAGAAAAGGTAATATGTTTTACAGTTTTGAAAAAATAAATAAAAATTACTCACATTTCGTTGAATTTTCTTAGAACAAACTAAATTTGTATAGGTAATTAAAAAAACCTAAAGGCTATTGAATGAAGTTATAAACTTTATATTTTTAAATGTTTAAATCTTTGAAAATCAAATACTTTTTAATTTTTTTTTTTTTATAAACTGTCATATATTTCTGTTACCATTTCAATAAACAATAAATGCCTATTAAAAATAAACTCATTTTTTAAGAAAATTTGTGAAAAAGAGACAACCTTTTCTGATACTCTCTCTATGATTGTGTTTCATAATATTAAGTTACTGAACTATTTTGAGATAGGGTTAAAGCGGGTGAGATGGCATACCTTTTTTGTTTTTGTCATATTTTACAAAGTAAACCACATTTCATATTTCTAACAATGCAAAAATGTTCTATATTCAATATCCAACGTATTATTTGGTTTACAGAATTTTATATTTTAAATTTATATTTTTAAATTAATATAGAAAAAAAGTTTGAAAAAACATCTCCCCCTATAGGGTGGGTGAGATGGAGCATGAGTTTGTTTAAGGTTTCTATTGCCAAATTCATTGCACAAATGGTTGAACGATGTGAAGGAGTCAAGCAATAATGCATGCCATATAATAGATTGCAACTAGTCGTCTTTTTTATAAAATTTGAGCTTGGCTGAATTACTTAAAAAAAAATATTTTGAGGGTGATATGGCACATGCTAACACTATACTCAATTGAAAAATTCTTGTACGGAATGCGCCATTTCACCCGCAAAAAACTGCGCCATCTCACCTTTTTTCGCATAATTCCTATTCGTAAGCACCCATAAAAAGCAGATAGAACTAGAGCTCAGATTTCACGCGCAATGCATAACTTATACTCTCTTGTTTGTATTGGTGTATCAAGGGCATCTAAGATCCCAACGACTCACAAAATATCGGAACAAAAAAAAGAGCGAAAAATAAATTCGAAAAAAATCATCACATGATTTGCTTTGAAATTTTTTTTATTTTTTGTATCAAAGACAAAGAAACGAATACTGGCTACTTCGATTTAAAATATTTACAGAAAGCTTAAAATATTTTTCATACATTTTTATAGCAATAAATGTTTTTGTCACGAAATCAATTCATTAGCAAAATTTGATTATAACAATGTTTTTTTTTGTACATTATTTAATTTTTTCGATATATTCATCACCAAAAAATAGATAATGTCAAAAACCAAATGGCATGTCCTAAATTCGATATCGCGAAAACGGTTCATGGTACGCAAAAAATGTGTATGCATGAATTGTAGAAGATGGTAAAAGCTACAAAAGAGCTCTTTGTAAAATTTTCGTATCACGAAGGATAGCCAAGTTAAGGTTTTGTCAAAAAAAAAAAAACCAATTTTATCCCTTTTTCAAAATACCGGAAAAAGCTCATAGGAAATTTGGTCGAATACTTCAAGTTAAGCTTTTTTAAGCATCCCCTACAACATATCCAAAATTTAGCTTTTTCGGTTGTTTTGCATCCCTTTTTTCCGACGAAATAACTGGACTATAGGTATTATACTTCCTAGTGTACTAGATACATAAATATACTTTTTAGTGCGTTTTCCATGCGAAATGATTTTTTTTTTGGTATACAGAAAATTGAGATTGCAGATAATTTTTGAAATCTATATTTTGAAATAGTTTTTTTTTATGTAGGTAGGTACCAACGACATTTTTGATCCACACTTTATTATGAAAGCAAGAAATTTTATAAATAAAATTGTATAGGTAATCAATTGGCCCTAGAATTCAATGCAGCTGCTTATCTGCTCTTTCTTTTAAAAAGAAAAGAAAAAATGTAAGTATGAAATTAATTATTATTATTTCAACCACGTCAGGTGCACCGAAACATCTTAATATAAATCAATCTGAAACCTCTCTGGATAAACGCCATTACAATTTCAATTCTACAAACCATCAAGTAGGTAATATGAGAAATATTACGAAATTTCTCAACAAAAAAAAAAACAGGTAGGTACACCTTTAAATATTTTAGGTATTCAATATTATTTCCATTTTTTTTATACAAAAAAAAAAAGAAAAATCTTCATTAGTTTTATGTGTTTTACTACCTTTGACTTATCAAAATGATTGCATCAGGTTGATAGGGGATGAGAAAAAACTCATCTCCGTCACGAATCGTCGACCTTTAATAAATTTTCTTTTGGACACCATCACCACCGAAAAGAAAGGGACTACATTTTTTTTCTGATGACTCTATCAGTTTTCCATGAAGAGAAAGTCATTCTCTGAAGGGGCGTTTGGGAGGGGATGGAAAAAAGAATAAAAGAAATGTAAAAAAATACAAGATGAAGAAAATTATAATCAAGAGGACAACGACTTATACAACGTTTATACAAAGCCCCAGCCGAATAAATTTCCGGGCACGTCAACGTTTCCATTGTTTCATTCCTTTTCTTCAAAAACTAAAAAAAAAGAAAGATACAACAACGTAGCTATACCTTCTTCTGTTCTGTCTTGTATTTTGTTAAGGTATCAACTTGTTCTTTCCATTCTATCTTGGGCTTCGTATCTTTGTGTTAGGACATTAATAAAACAAAAAGCAAATACCTGTTTGCCTCAATTATTTCAGAGGGGTTTGCCCCTGCCATTGGCCAAGAAAGCAGCGCGGCGGCGGCCATCAGGTCCGTGCAGTAAGCCGAAAAAGCAAACCAAATTAAAGAAAACAAAAAAAGACAGAACAGATACCACGAAGATACTTAAGGAATTACCATTTTTTTTTATTCAACCTGCACAAAGACTATGCGGTTGAGAAAAATGCTTAAAACCATTATACCGGTATTGAAAGACAGATACAAGAGTTGTTGTTTTTGGTTTTTGTTAGCTGGTTCCAAGGCCCCTGACTTCAGGACGATATTTCTTCGAAGACAAAGTGAATTGAAAAATTCACCAACGCCAGTATCTAAAGATTGTGTTGGACTTTATAAAAAGAAATGCCGAACCTAATAAAATGTGGAATTTATTTCAATTAATAAATGCACCGTGCATGATTCGATTCGAATTCGAACCATCATTATCATCGCAGTGTGCACACGGAACACCTACTTATTTCTTTACTTATATTTTAACGAAGGTGCTTGGTAGAATTCTAAAAGAGTCATCATTATCATCCGCCATGAAAAAAGGCAAATGAACTAAACCACGACATATTCTTAAATGCATTTTGATGTTTTTTTTTTTGTTGGCTTATTTTGTGTAGGCATGAGAATCTGAGGGCGTCCAAAAGACTTTATGGAAATTAGATCGTTTTTATGCGATGTATCTGACTTTAGTTTATTATTTTTTTTTTTTGGGTTGTAATACCCAGATTGGATGCGCTTAATTTATGAAGGTATTCCTAAGAGAATGTAAATGAAAGACAGAAGATTAAACCCGTACAGTTTTGTTTTTTATAATTTTTATATTGACCAAAAGAAAAATGGAGGCTTTTCTAAATTTTAGTTTTTGTATGTTAGGTAAATGTTATGTTATAAAATTAATAGGTTAACCCAAATAAATACGTATATACTTTAACGAAGACTTAAAAGCCTCCAAAAAGTTTGAAATAATCTGGATTAAAAAAATGAAAAGTGTTGGCAGGAAATACACTCTTATACCTATTTAACTGACTGAAATTAAGCTACACTTTTTTCTATAATAACTCTTAAATAGAATTTGTGAATGTTCGGTGAAAAAGGTGGACAAAATTTGTGTTCAAAAATTTGAACTTCAAATGCCAATCTAGACACCCCAATTTTGTTTCCCAGATAGTTTCTCATCAGATTCTGATCCAGTATCAAATTTGCTAAATTTGTATCAAATTAATTTCTTGAAAGAAAATTGTGATAAATGGAATTTTTTGAAAATTATTTTGAGCTTTATCGCTTAAATTAAGACCTTAATTTCTCTTCCTTCTCAGTATCTATACTTGAAACAAATCCGAAATTCATTCAATTTGGTCTAGCAGATGAAAATAGAAAAACACTGGCGTCGCGACGGTAATTACACGAAAACTGATTAAATTGATACCTTTATAACCTACAATAGGGAAGCCTGCTAAATCTTCATCATTTAAATTTCAGAAAAGCCCAAATAGAGCTGTTTTGTTCCGTTTAGATAACATAACTCTTGTGACCTTAATTGTTTTAGGAATGGTTAAGTGAGGTTCTGACGAAAATATCACTGATCGTCTCGGTCATGAGGAACTGTTGATCTGAACTTAAACTGGTCAGATACCTCCATGAGCCTATTAGTGTCCATTTTTCAAACAACAGCCGTCTACGTGACAGGCTGGTGTCTTAAGCTCTGGTTGCTATTAAGTACCACAAGACATTAGACGAGTTCCACACTGGTAGAAAAACTTAGTAAGGTTGTCAAAAGGGCTAAACATACCTATTGGGTATCCCTATGACCGGGTTCTGTAGAAAATTTCACTAAATATTAGCATAAAGCATCTGTGCCAGAATGTATCATACTCAGAAATAGAGGACCAGCTTAAAACCATGACAAGCAAACATGCTTGTTGTCTAAGATATCGCCTAGGATGACCTACCCTCAGTTGAGAGTTATATTTCCTTAAAGGTAGTGTCTATAGAAGCGATTTGCACATGATTTGCCTGGTGACATCCTGTCAAGTCATATAGGGTTGCCACGTTTTAAAGTTAATTTTTTGAGTTTTTTTTTTTCAACAACGTCACCCTGCTTTGTATAATAAGTCTTAGAGGTGTAAACAAAATTAAGAACAAAATTTATGAATTTTAGAAATTTAATATTTTAGTAGGGTAAACTGAGGTAAAATTAGAAAAAGATCAAAAAACTGTTTAATAAACAAAAAGTGATAGAAAAAAATTAATAGGTACTGGAATCGTTAGATATCATTAATACATACAAACAAAAAATGTAAAAATTCAGTACCTAACTCGAAATATGCACGTTTAAAAGTCAAAACCGTGAAATTCCATGTTTGAGAAATAATTCACCAAAAATCAGCAAGATATGTAGGTACATATTTAAAATGATGTTTATGTTATTAGGTCTGTTTAGTTAAAAAAAAATCTAGCACAGAACAGATCAGAGCAGCACAAGTTTGTAAATACTGTCAAAACAAGAAAGAACAGAAAAGTTCAACTTCGTATTTAACAAGATTGACAGTTGTAAAATTTCAAATTCAAATATCATTTCTTGAAATGATTTTTTTCTTTAATATTCCACTTTTAATATTGCCGTAATTTTTGTTTGTTTGTTATTAATCAAAATCCCTCAAGAAATTCACTTTTTAAAATCTTATATTCTCTTATTTTTATCACAAAGAAACAAACAGCTGACAATTGACACTTTTCACTTACTTGCTCTAACCCAAAAGTGGGAGCAGAAAAACTTGAACTTTTCTGTGCTAAAAAAATTCATAAAACATAAAATGACAGGTTTTGGAACAAGTTGGGGCGAATTTTTTTCATGAAACACAAAAACTTGTACTTTTCGGATCTTTTCTGTTCTTTTTTGTGCGGATCAGATTCATTAAACAGACCTATTAGAGAGCAAGAGAGAGAAAATAACTTGACATGTATCTGCCAAATTTTTTATTTACCTAACTTAGTTTTTGACTCCTGTGTATTTTAGAAGAATTACAGAGTTTTACATTTCAATACACTAGGTATTTAACGAAAGAAAAAAATGAAGTTTAAAAATATTTTTCACGTGACCTAATACGTTTTGTAGGGCTTTTGAATATTTTTGATATTATGCATACTTTGTTTTTCAAAATACCTCAAAAGTCTGGTTTTTCGACCTTTAAACATTGCAAATACTCTAGCCTCGTCAATTTTCATAAAAAATATGTCATTTGATTAAAACTTATATATAGGTATGTATAAAACTTATAGGATATAGGTAGGTATATAAACTTATGTTTAAATTTTTCATTACTGAGAAGGAATAGAAAACATTTTGTTTTTCTTAATTTTATCAACAATTGCTGAAGAAATCATATGTACAATTTTTATCATATCGGTCCAAATTAGGCTAGGAACAGAAAGAAATAGAAGTTTTTCTATAAACTCTGTTGTAGCTTACGATAAAATGACGAAAAAGTCGCTAAGTTCTTGAATCCACAGTTTTAGTTTTTTTTTTATTCTGTTTTAATTTTTGAAAAAAAAAATCTTAACTAATGATATTTCCTCAAATTCATTCTTCTTATACATTTTCATAATAAACACCATCACTTTAACTCTCTTGTATACAATCTCTCAGCTCTCTCACTCTCTGGGTGTGATATTATTTATGTGATTTTCGGCGATTGATTTAATGTGTCATTCATAGATTTTTATTGCGGCTTTTTATTACCTATTTTAACTTCCGATTTACCACACCACTCGAAAGTAACATCAAGCAACACCGCAGCACTTACTGGATGATGGAAGAGAGAGAGAGAGTTTCCCAGTATGCTAGTACAAGAAGTCTGAATCCCTTCTGGCCAGTTTCAATCTGTTGGCATGATGAAAACACGCAGTGCTTAAGTCTATACTTTTTCGTCATTCTCGTCGTGTTTTGTCGTATAGCGTCTCTCATTCATTCTGCATGGTTGTAAGGATACTTAATTTTTCTTTTTATACATTTTTTTTTCTCTGCTTTTTTTCACACATAGCTCTGTAGTACTTATTTTATTTATTGATGTTTTATTTCCGAAATATACGGTGCAAAGTGGCTATGGTACAAGATGACGACCATTAGAATGATGCTTTTATAAGTGACGAGACATGGGCAATACGAAAAGAATGTTACCTTTAATAAAAATTGAAGTATTTGCGGAAATGGGATGAAAGCTCCTGATAGTCTGATATTGATATTTAATTTTGAATAATTTTTTGTTGATTAATTAGGTGGAAAATTGGAGATTGATTACCTACCGATTATTTTCTGAGAAATATTTAATTTGCATATATTTGTTCAAAAATTGAGTGTGTTCAGTTAGCCCCCTTTTTCAAGTTTGTTTTTTTGAAAGTTGTTCGCGATTTGTTCAGAAATATTTAAATTTTTTGTTTTAATTTTCTAAAATGGTGGTTAAGAGTCAAAAACCGTTTTTGACCTTTTTCCAAAAATCGAATTTTTAAAAGTTGTTCCTAACAATGTTCCAAAATGATGGACCTGTAGTTTCAATAGGTTTTTCGAAAGTTAGGCAATAAAAACAAAAAATTTAAAAGTTTTTATTTTTTTTTTTCAACTTTTAAAAAGTTTTCTAAACATTATTTTTCAAAAAACTTGAAGTCGTCAAATTTGTAGGTAATTTTAAAGATATGGCTTTCGAAGCTTTTTTTCAAAAAACTACTTTTCCAAATTTTTGTTTTCTAATGTTTTTTTTATCGAATATTAACAAAATATATAAATTTTAAGTAAGTTTCAGTGTTCTACAGTTAAAGTATCAACTCAAAAATGCACTTTCAAACTATGCAGGCATGATATTTTATTTTTGATATTTTGTTTTTATTTTTCATAGTAAAAATCAATATTAAGAGCTTTAGAACAACCTGGAACAAGTTTTGAATTTTTGAAATTCGAATTTTTTTTTTTGTTTTTGGACCCTAACTTTCAAAATATTGAACTTAGAGGTCAAGAATGTGAAGCATTGTTATAAACAACTTTTAAGACCCGGGACAACTTTTAAAAATTTAACTTTCGAAAAAAGGTGGGCTAGGTTTTAAACAGTTCCTTGTTCCTAAAACCCCATTTTTGAAAATTTTTCAAAAAAAAAAAAAAAAAAAATTGGAACATGCCGGAACAAATCGGGAACAACCTGGAACATTTTTCAAAAATATCAATTTCAAAAAAAAGGAGGCTTACTTAACACACTCTCAAATATTAGGTCTTTACAAGAAATAGGAAGAGTTTGGAAGCTTTGTTTGGGAAAATTCTTAATTTAACGAATTTAACTTTTATGCCTTTCATAGTCAACTCTCCAATTTTTGAAGGCCAAATTCGAGGTTATAGAAAAAACAATCTTGTACAAAATGTTACAATTTTCAAATTCCTTAAAAATGTTCCCCATGGGTCATATGTAAAAATAATCTATCTAAGGATTAGTTCTTTTAGTATTTAGATCGTTGAAAAAAATTTAAATCGTTAAAAGGAGATGTGGTTTATTCCAATTTTTTTTTTTTTCAATTCGTTCCATGTGTTACCTCATTTATGTTAAAATAAAAGGGTCAACAGTTCAATCAATATTCAGTTCAGCTTTTTCTTATAATATCTTTGTTTTGTTAATGACTATATCGGATAAACAATGAAGGGCTACTGCATGAGCCTGTTCTTTATGCTTTGAAGCCTTTTTTTAAATGAAGTTATAAATTAAAAACCACTTAATTGAAAAATAACACGCACGATAAATGTATTAATTCCAAGAATATTTATCAATTAATTTTAATTTAAAGAATTTTAAAAAAGGCGTTCAGCCCAAATGAAAAGATTATAAAATTACAAATTTAAGTATGGCGCCCCTATTTTTCTGATAAACAAACAAATACACGCGTACTGCATTGAAAACTTCCAACGGATTTTTTTCTTATCGCAATCAAAATCGTTCTAAAGAATTTCGCATTTTATTTCATGTATAGGAAATTTAATTTCTTATTTTTTGGCTTTATTAAATTGATATATATAAAAACAAAGATAAAAAAACTGGAAGACAAAAAAATAAAAATCCAAAAAAAATGTTAATTAAGAATCTGTCCCTGGTTTGTCCCACCATCACATAATTAAGTTAAAAAAAAAAAGAAACAAAAAAAATCATTTTACGACCGAGATGATCGGAGCAACTTAATTTAGCTTGATTCTTTCATCTTTGAATTTAAATGATTATTTCAACAGTCTGGGAGGTATTGTTGAAGTCTTTGGTACTTTTTGCACCACAATAAAGCCACTTTTACAAGGCTTTCTTGAATCAATACAATGTTAACAGTGCGATGTGGAAGCCAATTCGTATGAACTTGTTAGAAAAGATTGATTAAATATAGAACTTAGAAATAGCGAGCGACATCAAGAAAATGGTGGATAAGTCTCAAAATGCAAACGTGATTGTCGGAGTTTAAAATTAAAAATGATTTATGTGAAACTCCAAACCTATACTTATCTAATAATCAGTTTTTGAATTGTATTTTAAAACGTGTAGATATATCTTCTAGGTATCTGTTTAAAGATTTGTTTTGAGTCGAGCTGAGTTGCTCCGATCTCGCACATATGCAAAGGGCGGAACTTCGTCTGAATGAAGATTGTCGGAAATCTGAGAGATAATCACTTGAGTTCAGATTTTTGTTTCTTTTTCGATTCCAGATGAAGTCCGTATTCATGGCTAGTTCGCTCTTAGAAGAAGATAAAAAAAAAAAAAAACAGACAAAAATTCTTGCGTCATGATGCTTTCATGGTGGTCCTATAAGAAGAAGTTATCTCTGTTTTATGTTAAACGAGAATATTTACATATAACTTTGAAACCTTTGATTTTGTGTACAACTTTAATTCATTTGCATAAATTATGTTTAGATACAAATTGTTTAAGGTAAGTACATACCGTAGGAAGTTCCTGTAAAGTTTGGATAGTTAGCGTGATTGCGGTTGAAGATCTAAAAAAAAAAAAGAAAATAATTTTACCTATTCAGTTGAATATTGATTTATAAAAATAATTAATATAATTATATTTGATATTTCATTAGGGGTTATTTGGGTATCTAAAAGAAGGAAAACAAGAAAGAAATTAAGAAAAAAATGGAGTCTCAAATTGTTTACCGGCAACTTGAGGCATTTTATACACCATAGAATATTATATTTCCAGCACAGAAAACGAAATGTACAAAGTGCCACATATCCTTGGAACTATTTTTAATAAATGTATTCGGCATTGATCTTGAAATTGAAACATTGAAGTCGATATGTTTATAACTACATAAATATTCACATGGAAGAAAGTGCAAAAAATATTAAGCTAAGAGTGATCTTGAGTGAAGTATTCAAGGGAAGCTCCAAATTAAAAAAAAAAAAAATAAGAAATTCAAAAATTTGGTGTTAGTCTTCTAGATTCTAGAACCATATGAATCGGACAAACCCCGACCTTGTTGTTCAAAATTTTCAAAAAAAGATGAATTTTTAAATTTATTATTCTTTTTCTATTTTAAAAAGCGTTTGAGCTTCAAAATGGGGTTTGCGCCAAAAATGTCATCTTGGAAAGCCAAAATTACTGTCAAAAGAAGTAAACCTTTATTATTTAAATTTTTTGGAAAGCATTATGTAAACAGTTAAATAATGCTACAATTCACTGGCGCTGTGTACAAAGCGATTAAGTCAGAAAAGATTAGGTATTTTGTTGAAAATGAAATTGAAGTTTCAATTTTTGTTTGTAAATCTGAATATTATTTATTTTGAAAAAGTAATGATGCAGAAACATCATCTTTAAGATCTTTTTAAATAGGTACACTGAGGGAAAAAATAAATTGAAGTTGAAACATCGTTGTTTCAAAGATGAACTTCTTTCATTTATGTGACTTTAAGATACGAAACCATCAAAAATTAATATTTTTTTCACGTTCATTTTAAAATGTTCATCTTCAACGCAAAATCATTCCGAATAATAGTTAAATCAATGTGGTTTTCATTAATTTTACGTAGTTTTATGGTGGCTTTTCCCTCAGTGTATCCATATGCTGTTGATCAGAAAATTAACATTCTTAAAAAAATTGTGTTTTAATCTTCAAAAATAAACTTGATCTAATGGAGTTAAGTCAAGAAAAATCTTTGTTTACATTAGTTGTGTTTTATTTTCCTCGTGATCCAGATCAGACATCATTGTTTTTATTAGATTTTATGATCTGGATGATGAGGAAAATAAAACACAGCTACTGAAAGCAAAGTTTAATTTATAAAGGAAAGTTGGAAATGTCAATGTGATTAATTACCGAACCTGAAAATTCTTTTTTTAACTAGTTTAATACTGTAGAAAAATGGCTATACTTTTTCTGTCTTCCCCTTGACTTAAACCCTTAGGATCAATTTTTGTATTCAAAAATCAAAAATAAATCCAAATACAAAGGAGTTAAGTAAATTTACGTACCACACAACTTAAAAAAAAAAATTGACTTAAACGCTTTGTATCGAATCATTTCTAAGGGAAAGAGATACGCTAGAGCTATGACGATAGAACCAAACGAAAGAGAAAAAAAACTGACTGAAGTTCAATAAAAATCCGAAAATCCAATTTGTACCTGACAGCAAAGAATTTTGGACAACAAAAAACAATGATATCCTTATTTTCCACTAACTTCTGTCTTATTTGAAATGAATTTTAGATACCAAAAAAAAAGTTAGGTATTGCTAAAAAAATGAAGTTTTTGCAGTTTAAATGTTTCAAATTTGGTTATCAGTCAAATTTAATTTTTTTTTAATATTTGAGAACTGCCCTCTAATCTCAGATTTATTTTAGCGGAAAATTCGATAACTCAAAAGCAATGCTAACTACGAGTGTTTAGATTTTGCAGCAAATCAATATGTACACTCAAAAAATTTATTAGTAAAACGGCTACGAATGGCATTCGTAGAAAAAATATTCGTGTATTGTACGCATATTCGTAAAATATACGATGTATTCGTGCGGTAATATTTTTACGAATGCATTAGTAAAGTTTTACTAATAAGTGTGGTATAATGCACGAATTTATTCGTTCAATGCACTAATTTTATTCGTAAACAAAAATTAAACAAATTTCATGAGTACATTGTACGAATTATTGTGTACATATTACTAATAACATTCGTGAATTCCTCGTACGAATGACTTCGTAGTTTTTACTAATAAATTCGTAGTATTTACTAATAAAAACTAATATTCGTAGCCAAAATTCATTCGTAAGGTACCTGTACGCATTATTAGTAGAATGTACGAATAATTCGTTGAGTTGCAACAATTTTGAACCGAAATACCCGTTATTTCCGTTATTTGTTAAACGTTTTCCATTCCTAAATAGCATCAAAAAATTAGTTGCAATACGCGTGTCGTCGCATGTATAACGTTTATATTTCGTGGAAAATATACATAAAATTAATATAATTTAAAAATATAAAGTTTATATAAAAATAGTTTAGTTTCAGTGCGCCAAAAGATAGTGCTTGTTTCTTTATAGCTATGTACATTTAATATAAAGTTTACCGTGGATATATAAAGTGATTACTAAACCGAACGAACAACTACAATTATAACAAAAACCAGGTGAGTAAATTTATGTTTAAGAATTATTCATTGTTGTGAAACATTAATGTTACATTAAAATATACATATATTTATGTTATTTCATAAATATTGATTTATTAAGTGCCTTTTTACTTTCATTTTGGAATATCCTTTCAAGGTTAGCATCGGAAATTCGTCAACAATCAGCTAAACAAATTGAAAAATGGCGGACGATATCAAAACCTGTCACTGGTTACTGGAGCTTTTCTAAAAATATTTGTAGTAAGTAGACATTTTTTCGAAGGATTTTCAATGTTAAATGTTTGTATATTTTCAGTGGCCTTCCAAGACAAACAATATGAACACCGTGGAATACATTACATATGGTATAATATTTAAGATAAAAAAACATTCATTTTATTTATAAATGTAAAATATTAATGAAATATATTTTTGTAGTTTTGCAGTACAGTTATATGCTTGAATAATTATTTCAACAATTCATATTTCAGGAAATTTCAGGAAAAAAATTCAATGGCGGAAAGTTCTACAATAAATAACATTCGTACAATATACGAATAGCACTGTATAATGTACGAATAATTAGTAAAGCCATTCGTAAATATTACAATTTTATTCGTACAATATACGAATAGTGCTGTACAATGTACGAATGAATTAGTAAATACTACAATATTATTCGTACAATGTACGAATGGGAACGTAAATCTACTAATAGTATTCGTACAATATACGCATGATTTTCTACGAATACTAATAAAATATTGTTAAAGTACTAATATACGTCTATTTTACGAATAATATTCGTGGCTGAAAACCACGAATAAAATTCGTAGAATGTACGCAGTTATTAGTACTATTTACACATGAAATTTTTTGAGTGTATTTACATACAATTTTTGCGATTAAAATGTTACGATTCCGCCATACAAACTTTTCGCAAAAGTAATGTATGTTGTAAAATCACAATCTTTTAAAACTGAAAGTGAGTTTTGGAAATAAATACGTCGAAATATTATATTAATTACGATTTTAAATTTGTATTAAAAAAAAAATCCATTTTCAGGATCATTCATTATTTTTTGTTGCAGTTCTGTAACAATGCGCGGTGCATTAAAACTTTATATGATTGAAAAAAAAAAATGAGAATTTCATATTTGGCATCTAGTGCCACCGCATTCGGAAAAAAATTACAAAAATTATGTGTGCCATATAATAGGTACCAATTCAAATTATGTAAACACATTTACTATCTATTAAATAAAAGATTAATTAAATTGAATTTACTGCTCCCATAACGACCTATAATGTTGTCATTAATTGGTGGTAATTTAAAGTTTATTTACACTTAAACCACAAAATGTAAAATTAAATTTTGCACTTTATTCAAAAACTAAGTGTTAGGTTATTAAAAAAATTTAATGTATGAAAGTAGGTTTTTAGAATAAATAATAATGTAATAGTTTTATTTCTCACTCACAATAGCTGTTCTTTCAGGCATTGAAAGATCCGTTTTTAGTTTCAAAACCACGCACATTAATCAACAAAATGAACAATTTTACAACATGTTTTGTAATAATTTTTTTTTTAAATCACTTCAAAAATATGTTCCAAAATAAAAATTTTGACACAAAATTATAAATTTTAAACACACACAAAGACCAACTGCTTTTTTCTTTCAGATATTTTCACTACGTGGTGGGTACTTAATGCATTTCACAAAAACATTTTTGAAAATTAAAAATAAATATCATCCAGTTGGTATGAGAACATGCGGGAATTGTATGATACTTGACGCATTCGCAAAAATCCGCATAAATAACATAAAACCATAAAAACAGAAAAAAAAACACAAGATTCCTAAAAATAAACACCTTTTACTGAAAAAGTCAACCGAAACTGACAGCGATGAAAATGACGAGATCAACAAAATATAAAAATTCCGTGCTCTGACACCAGCATAGATAGAATGGTGGCGGAGCTTTGAATAATATTAAAAAAAATTAAATTCACGACCCGAAATAATTGAAAAAAAAAAACAAGAATACAAACAAACAAAAAAAAATATAAACAAAAAAAAAATATAAATAAAAAAAAATACAGAGAAACAGACAGTGAATGGCAGATTTTTTTGTTTTGTGAACAACCTCGAAAGATTTTTTTTTTTGTTAAAGTTGACCATAAGCCTCACCTTTGGTATGATTAATGTGCTGCCAACCTTATAAGCACCGCCAAAGTAATTCTCATTACTGACTTCTAAAAATAAAAAACAAAAAAAAAATATAATTTAGTGTTTGTTATACTTTTCGATTTAAATTTTTTTTTAATCTTTCATGGCTTAGAGATTCTTAATTAAGCATGTATTTTTTTTGTAAACAAATGCAAATTGGGAATAATCAGATTATTAATAAAATTAAATAAATGACAAAGCCATAAATCTATTTTATTTTATATCAAACTCAATCAATATTCAGTCGTTAAAATCAGATTACCTACTGATCATAACCGATTTAATGTTTGGGTATAAAATTTATGTCAGTAGTCTATAGTCATATGTTTTTTTTTTTTATGAAATACGATTGGAAGCGTGTTATGTTTGATTATTATGTCAGATTAAGAAACTATTAGGAAGTCTTGTTTTTTTAAATAATTTTAGATAGAAATTTTGTGATACAATTTTCAAAATATGTACAAAATTTTAAGGAAGTTTAAACCTAAAATATCAAATATTTTGACATAATTTTTAAGAAGTAATATAACGCATTTTCTACCCTCGTTCTTAAGACAGTCTTCATTATTATTTATATTTAACATTATCATTTTCACACGTGTTTTTTTTTAATAGGTTTATAATTGTTTGATATTTTTTGTTTGTTTTTAGTCAAACATGCAAAAACCAACATAAACCAAAATTTAAATATACTTCAAGAAGATTGATGACCTAAGGTAACTTTGACACAATTATAGGTTAGTACGAGTAAGTACAAAGCATAATTGTTTAGCGAATAATTAAATCTCAGACATTTTTAATTGTTTCCTTGTTGAGATATTTCTGGTTTTTACAATTAAAAGCAACATTTGCTTGTATATGTAATAAGATACATATATGGGATAAATCTTTTTTTTGTGTCTTAGACTAATTAAAAATTATTTTGCAAAACTACACAAAAACCTACATTATCATGCATATAAGATACCAACATTATGTTTACACAAGTTTTATAGTTTGCTAAAAAATTATAATGTAACCAGTTTTTATTTCTCAGCAATTTTTGTTTTATTTAAATTTATGTTTAAAAAGATAACATTTAAAGTTTGCAAAATTAAATGCATATCTAAGATCTTTGCAGAATTTTTTCATGAAATTGTATAGATGGCGAAAAAATTATTTTGGCAAAGAAAAACAAAAATAATAGCTCTAATTTTCATTATTTTTTTCCTTTGTTTAGCTAATTCAAAAGTACATATTTATATAGTGTTTTTATTTATTATTTTTTTTTTTTTTCAAAAAAGTATTTTGGCAACAAAAATATTACTTTTTGAAAAAAAATTCTAACAATTTGAAATATACAATAGAGGCTGCTTTTTAGATGCAACCATCGATTTTTGTCACTTACATTTCAAAATTTTAGTAAATAGTTATCCAAGAAAAAATTGGATCAAAAATTGAGCTCTTTAAATTTGTGATTTAGCACTCACCCTAAGCGGTTGAAGATTTCTCATATACAAAATAGGTACAAGTGAGTTTGAGTGATTTTTTGTTTAGAATTCAGCCATTTTTTCATGATTTTTTGTTTTTTTTTTTTTCGTCTTATCTCGGTGCTATTTCAGAAATTAAAAAAAAAAAGGAAAACAAAATGCGTTTCAGTACCTATAGTAGCACTTCGTTTCGAAATTTGAGGATTCAGCGTTAAATTATTCTCAGAGAAAAAAAAAACCCAAGTTAAACATTTCTTTTTTGACTTCTTTAGGTATCTAAAAAAATTCCATTTTAAAGTCTTAGGTTTGACAAAATAAAGTGTCAGCAATTTTTAAAAACATTATTTAAAATATACATAAGTGCAACGAAATACTAAATTGATAATACGAATAAATTGATAATCGATTCGATATGCATCTTAATTAAGTTTATATTTTTATTTTATTTGTCATTTCATAATGTGAATAAACTCAGTATAGTGATTGGTATTAATTTGACATGGTTTATTTATGTTTTTAATTAATAAGAAAACCATATAGGTATACAATCTTTTTAAAAATTCTATTAAGTGATGGACAATTTTTCAATTGCACAAATATAAATATTGATAAGATAAACCTATAAACGATGCTTCTCCTACTATTGAAATCAGCAAATTTTTTTGTTTTAATTTTGGGGCATGAAATCGTAGCAGCCGCCATCTTGGAAAAGAGGTCCATTTTTACTAATTTTAACCAAAATTGAAGAGGAAAGACTTATTCATAATAAAATTATCTACAAATTTGTTCAGGGGTACTTCCTATTGCAAGGAAGCTGCAAAGTCTCCAACCTCCAAGAGCATCATTTTCTCAGATAAGCCTTTTAGACTCCGCGATAAATTGTAAGTAGGTTCAGGGGCGTACGTTGAGTTATCGGGGCCCCGGGGCAAGACTACATTTTTGGGGCCCCTTTGATATAGAAAATAAGAACAAATAAAAAAGTACGTATACTCGTACGCCCACTTATTTTTTTTTTGTGCCCTTGATGTACCTATTATTTGTTGTTCGCTAAAATTATGTAAGTAATATTTTTTGGGGCCCCAAGATAATATGTAATTTTTCTTTCAAAAAAGCATTTTATTTTTTTTGGGACCCCTGAGGTAATTTTTATTTTTTTAGATGAAATATTATCTGGCTGGCTACCAATTCACTGAAAAATATAATTTGTCTCTCTTGTGTCCGAAGTGATTCATGTCAAATATCTTATCTTTTTGCTTCGATACTTTTATAACCAGTTGCCTTCTCTGCATTGCCTCCTTACGGGGCCCGGGCGTGTTGGGGACCCCGGGGCACCGCCCCACTTGCCCCAATGGTGTGTACGCCCCTGAGTAGGTTCCATTCTTGGAAATTAATTACATACAGACAAGAAAGGTTGAAATCGTTCTTCACTAGGCCTTTCTTCTTCATGGTATGTCGTGCCACAAATTTATTTTTATTTATTTATTTATATTTAAAAAAAAAATTAAAATTTCTTAAAAATGAGTAATAGTCCAATTTCCATTTCATGTGTTCCTATAGAACTTATTAAACAGGAAACAAAAGACAACTGATTTAATATCTACCTACTTCAGTGAAATTCTTTTAACGTAAAAATAAATATTCGGCCTGATACTTGAGATTTCATGCAACATAATTTACCTAAATGAAATTTCGACGAACGCCATTTCTCTGAATAAATGTAAGGATTGTAATGGCAAAATTATATCCAAGGTATCATATATTCATTTCCTCAATTGAGTTCGTCTCATATTAATGTATGAATGTAAATACAAAATATTAACTCACCCTCTGCTGCTCAAGAAACCACGCGCATAAATTCATCTGCATCTTCGAGTACCTTATTCCTTTTTCTATCCATAAATATATTTTTTCTTCGAATAGAAAAACTTAATGGATTGTGCATGTTTTTCTTTCATCCGTGGCGCTTAAGTACATTTATGATGATTTTCCATTTTCCCTCTGTTTTTCTTTTAAGTTGCATATATAGCTCTATATTGTTTTGTTTAAAAAGAAATGGCTGATGTGTAAACATCACAAAATGAACATACAAGATATTGTATTTCATTTTTCCTTCAAAAAGGAAAAATTGAAGAAAAAAAAAATAACAAATAAAAATGGAAAATTGAATCTCGACCGCATGTGTTCGCTGTTCTGATATTATGTTTGGTATTATTTTTGGAATCAAATTGAGTTCCTAATGGTTAATGTTGCTGTTGATTGAAGAGGGATATCAAATAATGGCCATCTATAGAACATTGTTTTACTTGTTGTTCATGTGGTTTTACATGAAATACGGCTTAATTTTTATTATAGTTATACCGATATCAATTTATTTGAAGTAAAGTTGTTTTTTTATTGCGGAAAAAGGAAAAAATCGTAATGAATTAGTGGGAGGAAGGCAATTTTAACTAAGCAGGTACTACTCGTACGAAGAAAATTAAATTACCTTAAAGCTACAAGAAGGTACATCTAAGGTTTTGTAATAGCAAAACTTATAGTTCCTACATATTACTTTTTTGAAGAATTACTGTTTTCTACAACAAAAAATCCCGAGAAAGTGTTTTTCGAAAAAAACCTTCTCTGCATTCAATGTGTTATCAGCTTCACATATACAATCTTATACCTACTCACGCGACATGTCTTTCCATTCTAATAAGTTAGGTATTATGGCTAGACTACTATCTCCAATCTTTTAAAAAATGCACATCAATTGTCTTTGAATTCATAAAAAAAAAAAAAATTATTATTCTATTAGCATACAAGACGGTTCTGGTTTTCTTTAGATAAGAACAGTCTGAAATAGGTATAGGTAGCTAATTATCTCTTTATTAAGCAAATCTTTCAGAGAATAATAAAAAAATAATGCAAATGAACGGTACAATTCAAAGACTTTTATGCTAAATGATTTGAATTTTGAATTATTATTTTTCAAGGTTGATTTTTTTCGGGAGTTTTTTAAGGTTGATTCAATTGTTTTGCAAAATAAAAAAATTGAAACAAAAGATAGAAAATGCAAAAATTAGTAGATATACCTATTTGTACCTACTTGTTATGGTGGGTATCATATCTACAGAGATTTTGGAGCAGGTGTATCGTCAATTTTTATTTAGAGATTCCTTTGATATGTACCTAACCTACCTACCTATTTTTATCAAGAATATTAACAAATACTAAAAATATCTTTTTTTTAAATTATAACCATTTAGACATTTTATTTTGTAGAAAGAAGCTCATCTATTTCAAATCTTACAAATATTTTATAATAAACTAGCTGACCCGGCCCGGTTTCTTAGGGATAGACAAAATTAGGAAATAAAAGTCTAAAATTTGAAGTATGACCAAGTTAAGTGGGCTGGCATAGTGAATTATGAAAAAAAAAAACATAAAGCATTTCATAGCTTTGATTTTTCGGATTTGAAATTTCATTTCATTTAACTTAAAGTTTTTTTTAATCATCAACAATATCAGAGATACAGATTGTTTTTCCCAAAACTCACGTTTTCAAAGTCAGTGGCCCTTATCACTTAAGAACTTCCATATGGATTCTTTGGAAATTTTATTTTACAACAAAACAAATAGTGGTTTCGCTTCAAAATATTCAATATACCCACATTTTCTCTACACCTAAAAAAAACACCCTTTCAAATGCAAAAAATAAAGACTCATTTGATTCGTATTGTCCATGGAAAAGACAACATTTGTATCTAATAAATTTCGTAAGGGTATCTTTTATAGATAGATACCATTACATTCACTTTATCGGACCTATAGCGGATTTTCCTTGATTCCCAAAAAGACACCCTTTTAAATAAATATTTTATGTGATGCTTAGATTCTTGGTTTCTGTTATAAATTCGTACCAATTCTCATTGGGATAACATTTTTGTCCCAGTTTTTTGGAAGGTACCTAGGTAGGTACTAGTTCTGAAAGAAAATACCCTTTTTTCACTCAAGATAACAACAACAACAATTTTGTTTAATGCCTATTTTACCTGTAGGTACCTACCTATCTACTACTAAAAAATGTGCGGGAAAAATAATATAGGTAGTACCTTCCACTTTAAAATATTTTTATCAAAGATATTTAAAATTTTAAAGGTTCTTTAAGGACAGATACCTTACAACACTGCATTGAATTGTTTCTTTACAACAACCAAATTTAAGATTTACCTACTCGTCAAACCAAAAATGTAGAACATTTCTGATGAAAAATTATTCATACACAAAACGAACCCATTTTCCTATGACAAATAACTCTATTATTTATTTAGTTAAATTTTGCTGCCGCCATCACCCTACAATTCCAACAAGAAACAAAACCAGAAATTACTTTAAAAACTCTCCTCCCATGGTACAATTTTTTTTTCATTTCTGTGTGTTTCTCTTTTCTTCTCTTTCATCGTTCACCTCACTCTACCAAACAACCATTGTCAGCCATGCAGGGGAACTTTTTAATTTCTGTATGTAAAAGTAGTACAACACTATACACTAAACAGAGATGGAAAAATAATGGCTGACATTGTTGAATATCCATTCAAAATACACACACACTGTGATTATCAGTGAGTGGAGCAAAAGTAGGGGTGTCTTCGGAAAAAAAAAAAGTGATCTGCAGAGAATTTCTGTCATTACTCATTCTCTGGGTTGCCATTTGAAAGTGAATCTGATCGATTGCGATTGACACTACTTTGTTGAATGTCTTTATTTCTTAAAGGTCACCCATTCACTATATAATGACACTGACAGTTCTTCAAAAAAAAAAAAACAGAAAAACAGTCTAGCCAGGGTACTAAATAAAACAGAGACATTATTTGGTGCATGTTGGTGCTAATATGCTTTTTTGTGGCCTCGTAAAATTAAAATTTTAGGGGTTTTTGACGAGTTTTTAAACGATTGTAAAAGTTTGGTGCTCTTTTTTTTCCCTTCCTTCCCGCCACCTCCATCAAAATAACACTAACCATATAACAGTTGTGTTTAGTGCCAAACCACAGCAATAATATATCAAAGACATGAGAGAAGGTAGGTATGTAATTTAATAATGTTTTTTAATACGCGCCACAGCCTTGGCTCATAGAGAATTTTATTTTTGATTTGGTTACATGTATTTTTTAACCCCTCGTTCACACTTAGATCGAGCTTTTATTAGGTTTTTTTTTATATTTGTTTTATTGGTACATACACCTGAGCTATATAAGAATTTTATTTATTTATTACGCACGTATAATTAACACAGTGGCGTGCGTTAGGGTGCCCCATTTGATTTATTGGTTATTTATTGGTTATTAAATTATAAACCGCTTGTTTTTTTTAGGTATGTGCGGTTGATTATTTTAATATAGGAACAATATTTATTGTTCGAGAGAGAGAGGAAGGAAATTGGCCACGTGATTTTCCAGCAGTTTGCATTTTTTTATTGAACTTAATGAATATTTTTTTTTTATGACATTTACTATTTTAATTTAATGCTTTGCAATTTATTGCTTTCGTTTTGGCTCTGTTTATTATTTTATTTTTGTTTTTTCTCTCTTTCCTTTTCAGTTTTTCATAGTGACTTTTCGATGTGACAGAACAAGAAGGGTATATTATATGGGGGTCATAAAGTTGAATGATGATATTTGGACTGTTCGTTTAGTTCGTTGAATTGATTTGTTATGAGAGTTAAAGTTGTTAAAAAAATATACCTATATAAAATAGTAAACGATGGTGCTTAGCATTTTTAGGGCTCTCTGATAATTAGTTTACGGTAGGAATTAAAAGTGTGAGAATAATTTTCTTATCGCTAGAGAATTATACAAATAAAAGCGATTAAATACACATAAAAACAAACTGGAATGACTTTATAGAATAAAGTTATAGTTTTTGAATGACACAGAGAACTATATTTGAATCTTGAAGACGATGTTTAATGGAAAAATTAGTAGAAGTGATTAGAACTGGAAACATTGTAGTTTAATCTCGTGAGAAATTATTTAAATACTTATACTTATTTATTCTAGATTAATATTTTTTTTAAGAACTTAAAATGGTTCATCTGTCAGTGGGATGCTTAAGTATAGCAATCAGTTGTTGTACACTCAATTCATATGGATATGTTTAAATAAGAAATTTATAGCGCTAGTTCTTGCCGTGCGTTTGCTAAAATATTCACAAAAACCTTATTTTTTGGGCGTTGTTGCACCTTAAAAATAAGGCACGGTCTTGGTAAAAAAAACTACGTAGTTCTCGTTGTTAAAATCAACGTAGTTGAATTAAATTGTTTAAAATTACCAGTTTAGAAGGTTATTTTAACCGATCAAATTGTTTATATTGACGGAGAAACACATTTAAAATTTGAAATTTTGGTACAATTTAACCGTGAAAGTGGGTAAGTTTAAACAATTTTGAATATACCCGAGTCGACTCGTGTAATCTTAACAGCAAACTCCCTATGTTATACTAAAAACCAGTGTACCACGCTCATAAACTTTTTTTTTGTATTTATGTTCAATGTTTACTGATTCTTTTCTCATTTAATGTCTTTATACCTAATTGTATGTACATATGTATATTGAATTATTTTTTTATCAACACTCTTGACTATTAAAACATTTTTGTTTTAAAATTTTGACACTTTCTGAAAATTAAACATGAAATATTAAATTTATTTTTTTGTTCATTTTAAATTTTTTTTATTTTGCACAGATATAATAAATGCTTGTACTAAGCAGTCCCAATCTTTGACCTTCCTTTGATATTCGTATCACCATTCTCTTTACTTATTTAGTTCTTTTTAATTTGTTTTTACCTTCAAAAAACACTAAAAAGTGCCGATACGATAATCATCCGCAAATGACTTCGTACTCGGTGAAAATGGACCCCAGCGCGTGCGGTATCTGGGGGGGAAAGAGGCGTGGGAATTATATTTAAAAAAATGTTAATATTTTACATGAGTCTTATGTCGTTTTTAACCCATAATTTCTCTGCTTGTGCATACATAAATATGTATATCAATTCAACGGTTGTCTTTGATCCTATAGAGATTTCATTCTTATCACAAAATGGTGCAAATTAAGATGCTGTTCGACAATAATTAGCCAAGATGTTCATCAAAACCCAAAAAAAAAAAATTTGTGTACTTTCCGCTAAAAATAAATAGTTTAATGGTACACATTTGCTTATAAAATTTTTAACCCCGTCAAGAGCGCATACCTAATTTAAAATTAATGATGTTTAAGTTAATTTGGGTTGGCTCAAATAAATGTTAATCAATCAAGCTCTAGGGCAAGATTACTCAATATTTCAAAACATTTTATTGGGAAAGGCATACGTTTTGATCATGAAGTCTAGAAGATTTTGTGAACCTAACTGGTCAAATTGGCACCCAGCCAGCCAAGCTTTTAATCAATTTTTAACCAAGAATACAAGCTAAATATGGTTATTTTTTTCCGGGCATGTCACGCAACATACCTGAGTTTCTTAGTTATATTTCGTAGTAATGAATAGGTTTCCCGTACCTATAATTCTAGAGCGACGATTTGTTAACTGACACCGTCTCTCCACATAGAAGGCACGATTTTAAACTAACTCTAAACCTAGGAACACACATGCGATTTTGGTCGCGCGATTATTCTGTCGCAATTTAGATGACAACGATTTCAATGACTGTAGACATAATTTTCAAATTTTTAATCGCGGTAAGCATGTGTGTTAACATTGAAATCCTTGTGATCCTAGCCTAAATGTCTAAATTGATATAAAAGCTACGAAATTAATTCCGCATCACAGCCAAGTTATCAGTTAAGATATGCCGTCGGATGTTTTTGTATTTTTTTATACAAATCTAAATAATTATTCATGCACCTTAAACTTATTACTTATTAACAAGGAACAAATCTAAGGAATTTACTGTCTTAAATGGTATTCTAAAGTTTTAAAAATACTACCACAGTAGGTACCATCAATAGCAGATAGCAGTTATACATGTAAGTAACCTTCTTACTGGGTGGCTGGGTTAGACAAAAAAAAAATAAATTGAAAACATTTCCACTTACAATTTTACGACCTTCTTCGAGTCGATTCAATTCCTGATTTCTTGATTATTTTACTTAAAACGAATTAACAAAAAAAAAAAAAATCCAACTTTCTGATGACCCCAAAGTTGTGAAACTTAAGTGTTTTTAAAAAGGTCTATTCCATTCGTGAGATGATTCAACTTTAGAATGTGTAGTAAACAAACATGCAATAGAGCTCCCCCACACACGACTAAAATCATAATAAAAATTGAAAAAATACGCAGATATTCATTTTTATTTTGTATTTAAAAATTATTTTTTTTTTTTTAATTCACTCAGTTTTTTTATTTTTTTTAATTACTTTCAGTAGCCTTTTTTATGAAACAAAACTTATTTTTTTTTATGAAAATAAACTGGGCTTTAATAAAAAGCACAAAAAATTAATACTCATTAACGTGTTTTTTTGACTTAAATGATATGAAAGTGTAAAAAACAACTTAAAAAACGAAGAAAATTGTGTTTGATGCAAAATTGTGGCGAAACGGTTGTCCGCAGAAAAAAAAGTTCTGAGACAAACTTAAACTGTAGTAAATTTTTGATTGGTTGTAAAAAAAATCTTTCAAATCAAACGTAGTTTGGCAAAGATAAGGCCATTTAAAGGACAAGAGAGCAAAAATCATAAAAACCGTGGTAACTCGATAACGGGACGAAAACGAGAAAATTACCTGTTAAGTTTTTCGACTTAAAATGACCTCAGGAATTCATTATTTTCATTTGGGGCGGTGACTGTGGGACACCCTGTATATATTTTTTCTGCCACCCAAACCCAACTTACAAATAGATACTACTACTACATACTTTTCATATATTCAAGTAATATTTTTAGTTGAAAATTTTTATTTAATTGTATTTAAGGCGTGTTCGTGCACACACCCCTCAAGTGAAAACAGCTTAGCCTAAGTAATTCTGTTTATTTCATTAAATATTCCTCGAACGTGTTTGTTGCTTGCCTGTTGTCTTGATATGCCATCTCAGTACGGGATGTATGTAAATGCTCACATGAAATTTAATAGCTGCATAAATTTTACCATAATAATAAATTTTCTGATAACTTCATTATGCAGATACAAATATTATACGAAGTATCTTAAAGTATATAATGTATAGATCTTGGTAAGGTATAAACCTTTACCTACCTTTTTTTTTAAACTAGCTATCTTCCACATGTTAGGTAGGTTTAAAGGCTGAATTTAACCAATATCATGAAATTTTGATGCTCTTCTTTAGAATCGATTTCGAGTTGCTTCAGGGGCCGTAAAAAATCGAGCGAATCATTATTAAATATCAAAGTGGCATTATTTTGTTAGCGTCATATCGAAATCGACTCCGTAGTCAGCCATAATGGGAGCGAAGTCATTTCGGAAACACGAAAAATTGATAATTCATGTGTGTAAGTTTTGGATCTTCAATTTATGCCTCCCGAATTTTGATACCTCTGGAGATATCTGTGAATCTTTTTTTAAGTCCTATCTGATTATAATTCTTCGTCGTCATGGTGGATTGAAAGGACGCATTGCATTAAAGCAAAGTTAATACACATGCCTTTCAAGGATATAGGTACATAAATGAATTCCTATATTGTTTTTTTTTTTTTTTGTAAATTGCCGATAACATATTTTAAGTATTTTTATGTTTTAATCATTGATGCCGACAACAATGAAGCGCGGCATGACTTGCCTTAATCAGGTTAAACTGAAAAACAAAAGTCTCTATTATAATAGATACGCGGCGGTTGGATTATTGCGGGGACGATTATTTTATCCTCTTTTTTGAACCCTCCACTCTGAATGATGTCAGGTATACAAAAGAAGATGGTTGTTGACAGACATCAGAGATACCTGTGTGGATGAGCGCATCAATGGACGACGACAATAAATGTCAGCCATAATGTTTTTTTTCCTTTGTTTGGCAGATGTTGTATGCGAGAGGCTTTAAAATAAATGACAGACGCTTGATTTTGTATAAATGATGTGGGAGGGAAATGCTTAGTAAGATGCTTTATTTAGTTACACCCACTTTAGTTACAAAAGTTAATTACTTTATATTGAGTGGTGTCATTATTATAGTGGTCAAAAAGGAAGTGCATTGAGGTTAAGGGTGTACTCGTTGGTCGTTGCCTTAAGCAAAAAGAAAATGGCAATGTGGTTATTGATTGGGAAACAATAAACAGGCATATCAATAGTTTGTGGATAGGGATACAGGTGCAAAATACTTATAATGGTAGAAGACGATATACTTGCTTAATAGTTGGTAGGTATACCTAACATTATCAAAAAAGTGTTTCGATATTCAATACATTGAGCTATGCTAGCAGATTATCTGAAGATCAATAGACCAAAAACTAATTTTGCTTATAGGATTACCTGAGTATGGAATTCCGTCACACCACCGCTGCACCACGACTGCACCACGACTGCACCACGACTGCACCACGACTGCACCACGACCGCACCATTTCATTTTTTATAAAAAATTCGCTGCACCATGATACAAATTTTGGATTATTGAAAAATTTTTCATTAAAAATGAAATGGCGTTTACGTGGTGCAATCATGTTAAATTTTAATTTTTTTTTTTTATTCAATTTCTATTTTACTCGGGTAACTACTTTGGCTAAAAAAAGTAAGGCAAATGTACCTATTTGAATAAATGTATTTTACCGACGGTGAATACTGAAGAGCAAAATACTCATATTTCACTCAATTCAACTCAAAATTTAACCGAATAAATGCACTTTCCCTAGGTAAAACCGTTTTTCTTTCTAAAAAAAAAAAAAAAAAATCAAAGACTTTTTTAAATCAATGATGCTTGACTGCAGTAAGTTATCTATTGGGAACCGATGCTTTATCAGAGACTATAGGTCGTTCGTTTCATTTACCTATCTCATAAGCCATGGTGCGAGAACTTGAAACCACTTTTAATATAATATCAGCATTTAGATAGGTACACCGAAAAAAAACCAATATCAATTTAACATTTTTTAAATGTCAAATTAACATTTTTTAAATATCAGCCAAAAATGCTCTATAAAATGTGTTTTTGATATTTAAAATGTTAAAACAACATTTTTATTATCAGGATGATATTTAAATGTCGCATTTTGGAAATTTTTTTTGATATTTTATTATCATTTTTTTTATATCAATTTCTCATTCCAAATTATTGAAAAATATTAAATACAAAATTCTTAATGTGTACTAATTTAAAGGCACTTTGTGTTTTTTCGAAGTAAAATGTATGGTTTAATGAGAAAATTTGTTCGGCACTAAGATTTTACTTCACATAGTTTGGGAGAAAATAACAAAACAATTATATCACCTATAATAGAAAAAATAATATCATCACTATTTTGTAAAGAATATTCTCTTTCAGTAATGTTTTGAAAAAAAGAAAGAAAATTCTTAAAACAATAAAAAAGAAAAGGAAAGAAATAGGTTTCATTAAACTAAAACGTAAAATCTAGTCAACATTGATATTTTTATTGTCAAAGTGAAATTTTCACTATCCACTTAAACTTAAAAAAATGTCAAAATGATATTTTAATTGTAAAAGTGAAATTTTCACTATCCCACCTGAAATTAAAAAAATGTCAAAATGATATGGTAAAATATCAAAATTGATATTTTAATTGTTGGACGACTTTTGTCACTGATAAAATGTTAATTTGATAGCTGTTATTATAAAATTTTTTTTCGGTGATATTAAAATGTACAGCAAAAAAAAAGTGGCTATTTGAATAATTGAGTAGTTTTTGAAATGATTGATAGGACAAAACACATTGAGGAGCTCCAACTTTCAGTAAATTTACAGAAATTATTATCAGGTTCAACCTTTTAAACATAGTCGGTTATTTTCACAAAAATGAATATCGTCCGTCGGCTAATGATGTGAATTTTTCAGGACTATTTCGAAATCTATAAATTTTACATATCAAATATTGTCTCTCTTGCCATCTAATTAAATTAATTATGTTCTTGTAACGATCTCTAGGTACGAATATTTCCAGAAAATTAAATTTTTCTCAAAAAGTGGATTACAACGAGGTTTTAACATATGTCTTAAGCAGTCTGTTAAGTCAAAAATATACAATTTGGTTTTACCATACAGTTGTTTTAACTTAAGTTTATTTATTTGACTCACAATATGAGCGAATATTTTATGAGCCCAATTAATAATAAAAGAAATAAAAGTTGTTATCTATCTTTTAAATACAATTTAATTAAATTTCTCATATAATTTGCAAACAAATATACCGAGTAAACACCTTAAAAATGAATTGTATTTTTTATCTGGTCAGTTCAATCCAATCCAATTAAAAGAAATAAAAACCAAACAATTTCAGTAGATGACTTACTTGATATTCAGGTTTTTAATTAGAATTCAAAAATTATCAGCCAAACCAACTTATCGAAAGTTAGCAACAATTTTCATGATTTATAGTCCTGTTATGTTGTATTCGAGTGACTTTGTGAAAACTTTAAGAAACAAAAAAAAAGTGATTGATTGATTAACTTAAGGTCAAATAGAATAATTCACAATAAAGAACGAAAAATGTTCAAACTCACAGTCAAGGCCAATTTTTTTACCGACTTCCAAAAAGGAGGATATATTCAATTCGCCTGTATTTTTTTTTTATTTGTTACCTCATAACTTTGGACTGAGTGAACCAATTTTGATAATCCTTTTTGTATTGGAATGCTGGTGGCTGCAATGTGGTGCCATTTCAATTTCGTTCAGTTATAGCCGTAGGAGGTAGGAACTATTAGAAAAACCATAAAACCCAGTTTTGATCCATGGAAGTCGGTTTTGTTTTTTGATAAAAAAGATTATAAGAGTGGACAAGTTCAAAATGACAAGTTCCGGTAAAATGTGTTCCCATTTTAGAGATATTTAAAGCTTCTTTTAAATATTTGCTATATTTATATTCGTAAGTATTCAATATTTTTTCTAATATTTATAATAATTTAATTCCCTTTAAAGTTTTAGCTTCAAAGACTTTAAAATATAAACTTTTCTTTGTCTAAACATTTCACAAAGAAAGAGAATTCAAATTAAGTATTTAAACTTTATAAACTCCCCAACTTCAAAAATACTCAAATAAACATAAATAAAAAGTATCCCTTCACTGTTCACTAAAATGTCTACATCTAATGGCGCATTTTCCAACAATGGCTAGTCTCTTTGTTATTATTTCAGAAGGGTGAGAATACCTCCCTCCCAAAGACTAAGTTTCAAAATTAAATTGTAATTTATTGTTATTCACACAACTTCATTTTTACGCAAAACAACAATCTACCCCTTTAAAAAAGCATTTACATTAAAATTTTGGGGGACAAAGTCACAGCCAATGTTAATGTCACCATCACCGCCTTTGCCGACGGACGCGTCCGGACGTTTAATAAATCGTGAAATAACTGCGAAATACCTTCTTATAAAATAAATAAAATTAAATGAAATTCTGAAACAGAACTGCTGTTTGTTAGTTATATAATGGAAGAAGAATTCCTTTGCTATTACATTCACCATTCGTTTTAGGTATAGTGGGCAGTGAAGTTGTTCATTGCGCCATATTGGCTTAACAGGCTAACTTTATAGTTGGTTGTTAAAACAAACAAATTCTTCTCCATTCCTGCATTTCTATGCTGAAATATTTTGGAACATTTTTAATTACCCTTCTATTATAGAAATTCCAAATCAAAAAGCAAAGGGTTTAATTTTGTTAAACTCACAGGTCTCACGAACAAACTTTTATTTTCGTAAAAAAGAGGAATTTTAATTTCAAAGAAATTCGCAATTTTAAAAACAGCTTTTTATTGGTTAGAAAATATTCCGTCTTTGAGACAGTTTAACTTTATTAAAAAAAACAGACGCATCAATGAGCAAGTGGCAGGTACGATTACCTACAATGCACATATTTAAAAAATAAAAAAATAAATCTATCTCATGTCTTCTACTTATTAGAGGGCTCTTGTTATCGTTTCGAACAGGTCTTCGTTAAAATAAGATACAATTTTCGGTTTCCATCGTATTACAATACCTATAACCATTTCAAGGTGACCAAATCAGGGTTTTTTGTCTTATTGAAATATAACTATTTTTTAACTTATCATAGGTATCATAGTGTTGCAAAATCCTCATCAATTTTCTTTTTGTTTTTCAACAAAAAGAAACACTCCTTTCATTAGTAATTTTTATGGCAAAGACAAAGAGGTTTTTTGAAAATCATTGTTAACGGTACCTCCCATTGAACCGTTTTTTTTTTATCCGATTTTCTCCGAAGTTATAAATTCGAATACAACCAAATTTTTTGTTAAAAAGCATTTGTATTAATTCAATGCAAGCCAAAAATAAAATTTGAAAAAAATTAATTTTAGGATTTTTAAAAATTTTGAAAAATCATTTCTGAAAAATCAAATTCTCGAGAAACGGATATTGAATTTTTTTTGAAAGTTTGGTTTTAGATGTTGTTTAGCGATTTTTACAAAATGGCATACCAATTTTATTTTAAAACTTTTTTCAAAAAAATTATTTATAAAAAATTGGTTTTAAAAAAAACGGATCTAACGATTTTGAATTTTTTTCTAAAAATGCATCTAAATAAAAAAAAAAAAATGAAATCGAATACTTGTTTTGGAGGCTAATTGGTTTTCAGATATTGTTTTATTCCTTTGAAAAACGATAATAATTACATTTAAAAAAAATTTCTATATAAAAAGTCCTAAAAATTGAACCCTAAGAGCAAGTTCTTGCGACCCAGTCGTGCATTTTATTTAATGAAGTTGGTAGGAGTATACCGTTTATTCTATTGATTTTTTGGGACTTAAAGGGGTTTTTCCTTGTTTCATAAGAAAAAACCCCATTTCACCTAAAATATTTGTAAAGACTGCTTAGATTATTGTCTTAAATGAAATATTTTTACCAATTCTAATTGGAACATCAATTTTGTTACAATTTTTTCCTGAATTAATTCTTCATTTCATCATTTCCTTAAACAAAAACACACCCTTTTACTCATAATAATTTGGAGAAACATAGATTTTCAACATTTAGAAAATTGTCAGCTTTATGATAAATACTTTTCTTACACATAATTCAACCCCTTTAAAAAACCACCCTTTCACCAAAATACAGGTGAATCAAAATACTAGTAGTTCAAAGTAGAGGTTTTGAAAAATTTTATAGGAACTGCATTTAATCGAAAACCTTAAGGATTTAAGATAATTAATTTTCTAAATTATGAAAACCCTTAACTTGGTTTTTGTTCAGCTTGTTTCGTTTGGACCTTTAACAATTTTGTTAATAAGTAGTTTAAACGATTTTCAAAACAAAGGAGAAAACCGACTTTTGGGGCCAGTGCGTTCACTAATGCAATTGGTATCAAATAAAAGGTGAGGTCAAGTTCATTATGTGGGTTAAATATTTTCAAAATCGTTGATGGGGTTTTTGGGATATTTGAGTTTGAAGTTGCAGATCTATTTTTTTTTTTTTTTTTTTCAAAAAGTTGATTGCAGAATAAATGCAGTACAAAAATCATATTGGTATAAAATGAAAGGTATTTCTCTTGTCTAGGTATAAACCTGCGTCAAATATATTTTTCTCTATTTAATAAAATTGGAGATATTAGGTGTTTACTAGTCAAAATGTGATTTTTTTTAGCGTGGCCTTTGGTGCATCGAAACTCCAATATCTCAATAACCCCTTTAACGATTTTGAAAACATTTAACATTTCTTAACGTGCTTGACCTCACCTTTCATTTGATACCAATTTCATTAGGGAACACACTGGGCCCAGGCTGCATGGAAAAATGGGTCATCTCCTTTCTAAAATCTCTAAAATAATTTTGTATTTTCAAGTTTTTAAATATCAAAATGACTGGTCACCGTAAATTAACGTTTTTATGTTACTTAAACAAGACAAGGAAAAATCTCCTTGTCATCTTAGTAACTTCAATTGTTTATTTCTTTCTTTTCTATCTATTTTTTTTTTTTGTTTTTTTTTTTCAAAATATCTTGGAAACATTTTTATCCTCCAGAGGCTATATTTCAAGAGAAGTCAACCCGAAAATTAGACAGCTCTACAAAAAGATACATGTCTTCTTATAACTTCCATATCTAAACTCATACCTCTATATAGTCTTCTATACCTACAAACTGCTGCCGTGGCCTACAAATAGGCATATCTTTGTTAAAGCATCTTAAAGTTTTTTTGTTGTTGTGTTTTTTGGGTATCTTTTTTTCTTCTTGTTGTCTTCCTGTTATAATTTCACCCCTCAAACGCAGATGAATAAAAAAAAACGAATTTCACTCTGGAAAGTAGGTATGTAATAAATTTTCCATTTTTTTTCTGGTTCAATTCTTAAAATGGAAGATAACACCATAAGAGGCGTAGAAATAGCTCAAGGGGACTCAAAGGCAAAGGGAGTGCAGAGGGAGATTGAACAGGAAAAAAAAACATTCTTTCCAAATTGACGACGTCAGTTATAACAATACAAGATACAGCATCTCCCCAGATGACGATGATGATGAGGATCATGGCGACGACAACGGGAGATGGAAAAGACGAAGGCCTTACACAAAAAAGAATGAAAACGAGCAACTCGCTGTCAGTTCCAATAAGATTCGTAATGAGATTCTTCTTATCTAGATACAAACGGATGCTTTTTTTTGTTACAATTCAACGTGCCTACGCAGTTCATTTGGTTTGGATATTGTTTGGAGGCATATTTTGGGGCCTTTGGTGCCTGCCGGTGATGGTGATGGGGAATATAATAGCGTGAAAGAAAAATAAACCTAAATTGGATAGAGAATTTAAATATAATCAATTTTGAAGGTTTCGATCATAATCTTTAAATAGAATTTTGTATTTTTTCGAAAAAAGAAAATAAATTGAGAACGTTGAATGCAATCGGATGTTTTTGCTGTGGCTTGTGCCACAGAGGAGAAAATTAAATACAATCGCCATCCAAATTACTAGTAAAATATTATATTTCTGGTTATTGTTTTTAATAATTTTATCAAAAAAAATCTTAAAGACTTGGAACAGCTTTCAAAAATTAGACGTTGTTTTAAACAAGCAAAATGACGAAAAGTTAGAATGTAAACTTATAAGATGACTTGGTTTTGTGGGCTGCAAAAACAATTCAAGCATAAATCCCCATCGAATGAAAGTTCTTGCAAATCTGTACTAACCGAAAAAATTATCCCATCAACCAGAGGGATTGAATTTTTAAAGAAAAAAAAATTCTTGATTGCCGCCGCACCACAGTCGCACTCTACCGCCGTTTGGCAGAAAATTGCGCCGCACAACCGCCGCACCATTTCATTTTGTATGCAAAATTCAGCAGATAATCTACGGAGAAGCAAATGTCGTTTTCGATTGGTTTCACTCAAGGATTCACTCATTCTGAAATCCAATAAAACAGTTTGAATCGTTTCCACTCAATTCTGAAAGTTTGTATCGGTGTTAGTGAATAATCAAATAAAAAAATTTAATTTTGTACGAGAAAATTTTGTTTGACATTTATTTTCTATGTATAAGTAATTTTGAGTCGATTCTGATTTGAAATCAAGAAGAGAATTTTACTTCTGAGAAGAGTTTAAGCTGTCATGTTTTTGTGAATAAAACGCTTTCAGAAGGCTTCTGAATGCTTCCGGACGCTTCCGGACGGCCAATCGAAAACGACAAAAAATTCTACATATTGACATACCTAAATATATTCAAAATAGATGTTCTAAAAATTATTAAAGCTCAAAAGTATCTAATTTCAATGATATTAGCTTGCTGCATCCGAAGGCATCACAACACTTAAAATTTAGCACTCTTAAGGACTTTAGTGAATTTAAAATGACAATAAGAAACAGCTTTAAATTTGAATTTTATAGTCAGAAATTTGGCTTTATATTCAAAACTTGTAAGAATTTTCAGCTTAGGTAAAAAGCAAGTCGAATTTAGCGAAAAATTTAGTGCTTTGAATGTATTACATTTCTTAATCCAATAAAAGATAAGTAGGTAGGTATTACAAATCAAGGATGTTCCGTTAAATATTTTAGTTTATTTAGATATATCTTCTTTTTTTTTTACCGACTTTCAAAAAGGAGGCATTCAATTCGTCTGTAATTTTTGTTTTGTTTGTAACGTCATAACTTTGGACTGAGGTAACCAACTTTGATAATTCTTTTTGTATTGGAAAGCTGGTGCATGCCTGTGGTCTCATTTCAAGTTCGTTCAGTTCTGGCTATAGAAACTATGAGAAAAACCATAAAACCCAGTTTTGTTCCATGGAAGTCGGTTTTGTTTTTTTGATAAAAATGATTATTAAATGCTTCTTATTTTTGTATACGTTTCTTACGTAGTTCGATTTAAATTTAATATTTTTATATTGAAAAAAAAAAAATAAGATCACAAGTATTTAATTTCAATTAAATTAAATTACGAAAATTTACTTTTACTTAGTTTTTATTTCAGATTTCTTATATTTTAATACTTTTGATTATATTTTAATGTAATGTTAGCCATATTCCAAGGAAATTAAAAATTTTTAATTTAGAATTTTTAACCGTGTATTTATTTTTTCAACCAGTTTAAACAAGCACGATAAATTTTTATTAGAAAATTATGAAGTTAAGAATTTTGTATCATTCCTTGGATTCGGTTTTTTCAAAAAGTATATTTTTGACCAAGAAATAAATATTTATTTTATTAACCCTTTCGGACCCAGCGTTACTCTCATGTAACATATTTTTAAAAATTCGCAGAAAATATTCTATTAAATAATTTTTTAGGTTTCGATGGCTTAATTGAAAGATAATAATTCCTCGTTACTGTAGGTATTATTACAAAAAGTTCGTCAAATATCATACTTTTAAATTTTTTTTTATCGAAAAAGGGACTGAAATTGACATTTTTTTGTTTTTTTTTTTTTTGCAGATTTTTTTTTATATATGGTCATTATTTTGAAAAAAAAAAGATATAAAAAATGTTAAATCCTGAAAGTGTTTTGTTTTTTGGCTTAGAAGAAGTAGCATACATTATTGTTCCATAAAAAGTTATTTTCTCAGTTGTCCGACTTTTTTGGTGGTCATAGGCAGTGCATGTTACTTATAATATGAGAGTAACACATTATTTTTGCTATTTATTATTTTGGAAAATAACTTTTTGCTATTCATATTTCTTAGTTGTGATGTTTTTGACCCGAAAATAAAAAAAATAATTATCTCTATTTTATTACATATTCTGACCATCATTTTGTGAATCTTTTGTGATAAGATACCACTAGGTAGTGATCTTACCAAACCGGGCAACCCCCAGATTAAATTCTATATACAATGGTTGGCCATCCTTTAATTGAGAAGAATTTTTTTCTCATAGGCATATTATGTCAATTTTTTAGCCTTAAATTTTTGTACTTAGATCAAAAATTTTTTTTAGTTGCCAGATTTGAATTTTATTTATTATGACCGAATTAAAAAAAAAAAACAATGAAAATTAATTTTAGTAAAATTATTAATTTTAGAATTTTTGTTTTTAAATTAGGTTTTTCCTTTAAAAACTTTATTAATCCGTGCCGGTTTTTTCCTTGATGAATTACTACTAAGAGTCTACAACAATTTTGATATACCTAAAAGATTGTAAATAACAGCTTTCGAAAATCTACCAATCTTTTGATATTGAAATTTTAGCCACATGTTCTAATGCAGTGTTTTTCAAAGTGGTTGTCGCGACTTCCTGGGGGGACGCAAAGAGTTCTTTTGAGGGTCGCATCCACAAGCTTAATAAGATTAATTTTAAGATTGATACTGATATCAGAGAAATTTTTGCTAACTTAAAACTAAAAATATTTGTCGAAATTTCATGCAGTTTAATATCAAAAAATCCCGGCTTTTCTTTCCTAAAAAGGGTGTAGGTCATCATCTTTTGACGATTATTGTTTGAATTTTATATAGGTACATAAATTGATCGCACTTTAAAGCAACTCCTGAAAATGTTTACCTTATTAAAAAAAAATATTCAACTAAGAGCCAGGTAAAACCCAGTTTATTTTTTGGACTAGAACGTTTGTCTTCAGTATTATGCAAGAATGTATAGAAAATGTTTATTGAATTCTAACAAACATTTTAGAAAGTTGTAGGTACCTATTTTGACTCTCTCGTTTTTGTTAATTATGCACACATTTTTGGTCTGTCAAAAGTCGCCCGCACACAGTAACCAAAAAAAAGGATGTTCAACTATCATAAATTATAATAAAAGCAAAAAAAAAAAAATCAAAAAGAAAACCATGCAAACAAGGATATGACTTCAATCTGCATAAAATATACACTGAGACGTGCGTTCGGGTCATGCTCTAATTTTTATTTTTATCAATATTTCCATAACCCGAAATTATATTGTCGTCTTTGTTTGTTTAGAAGAAAAGATGAAAACTATACGAAAAAAAACCTACCCTTTTCTTCATTTACATCAGACGCAATTCCCGCAATGGCTATTGTGCCAAAAAGGGTTATTTAGGGCATTTGATATGCATGCCAGGATTTTCGTTGTCATTTGCTTATAAAGGCTATGTATAGAACCCTGTCATGTGTCCTGTTGTGTCTGTTTTGAAGGCAATAAAACTGTTTTTTTTTTTCAAGTCCATCAGATTCGAATTCGACAATGGGAACCTGCCTCTGTTTTGCAGACCATATTATACCGTTCTATATAACTCTCTGTCTGTCGGTTGTTATCTAAAAAATTTTATTATCATTTCTGAAAATGTGTCGCACACTTTGAGTTTGTGTGTATGTTTTGCTTCTTCGATTTTTAATAGTTTTGGAACAAAAGGACGAATATATCCGCCATGGATATTGCCGCCATTTGATGTGCTCTGGATGTGTCTTCTTCGAAAACATTGGGTCTTCTAGTGACTTTATTTTTGTCCAAAAGGAAAGAATATTGCGACATCGTTGTCGCTGAGCTGCCGCCAGCCTTCGTCGTCATCGTTGGTTGAATTCCCATTTCATCTTTTCCGGACATTTGATGTCGTAAATTTCAATTGGAAGTGTGGTGCGAGTTCTTCAAACAGACACGCACGGCTTAAATATGTCAGGTTTGTCAGATGTGTTGGATATTATTTTCGTATACGTTTCGGAGGGCGATTTTCTTTTCAAAATCACGTAAACACGATTAATGGTGGATGTCACTGTGCACGCGGAGTGATTTTTATCCCCAAAAAGTGGGTGTATTTTTTTTTTCTTTTATTCTATTTCAAATGTGGGAGTGTTGGAAAAAGTAAGCGAGTTTGACTTGAAAACTATATTTTTCCCCAAATCTTATTTTAGGGAATAATAATCATTTCCGTTCGATTAAGGTTTTTTTTCAACAAACAAGATTTGGTAGCCTACCAAGGCTTCTTTATTGCCTGTCTCTTATTCAATTGACCCTTAACACGCATTTCCAAGAGGGTTAAGGACGAATATATATTTCGTTGGCAGGCAATAAAGTGATTATCTTAAATTAAATATAAAAGAAACTTACCGCGTGTTTAAAAGAAGCACGCAAGTCTATATTTTAATACCTTAATAATGCATTGTTCAATTTTTACTTATCAGATTACGTTCCGTAGTCGTAGGTGGTTTAAGCCTTATTTTAGGTAATTAAAAGTAAGCGTGAATGAAAACTTTGGTTTGATAAACGCAAAGTCAAAAATATTTCTATTTGCATAATTACGTATATGGAAAATTTTACCGACTTATACTATAGAATCAAAAAGTAATTCAAATGTGGATTTATTTTTTTACTCAAGAACTTTTGCGGGGCATTAAATTCTTTAAATTCATTGCGTTTCACCGCAGCGTAGTTTTCAATTCTGATACCGCATTAAGTAGTAGGGGAGAGTGGGGCCAAATGTAACACTTTTTTCTAAAACCGATGCTTCTCCTACAAATTTAAAAATGGGTCAACCAGACCTTTTTTAAATTAAAGACCCATGTTTTATCTGCAAGATCCATCACAAAAATTCAGCAAAACATAACGGTAATGTTGAAAAATAAAGATTCAAAAAAAAAAATCGTGTTGTTTCAACTTACCCCACATACGGGGCAAAGTGTAACACATACCGGGGTAGGTTGTACCAAGAACTAAAAATAAGAGAAAAATACCTTTATTTATGTTTGTATTTTTATTTATTTTTAATTAATAACAATAAAAACAAACCTCAGTCATGAAATTTTGGTGCAAATTTAAAAAAAAAGTGGAGCGAATCCAAGATTTCCAGAGAAAATTTAACAGTAGTCTTAAATTAAAGTTATTTGAATTCATAAATTGTTTTATAAGCTTTATGAATTCAAGTGGTGGTTCAAAAAGTGTTTCCAATTTCAAAATAAATACAAATTCAATTACAAGCATTCATATCCAGGGTTGTTTATTATATTAGATAAACAATTTTTCAGTATAGGTAGGTTTTTACATGGTACAACTTGCCCCGGAAAAATGTTACAATTAGCCCCAGCATGTAATTTTTCAAACGAAATAAATTTAAAAAAAAAGCGAAACTGATATAGACATAACATATACACGCAATTTGAGCCAAAACACAATTGCATATAACAAAAAAACACTTAGCACTCTATCTTTTTCGGGTAAATAGGTAGACCAAAAATAAAATTAAAAAAAAAAGTTACAAACATGTTTTTTTTGGGCACAACTAGTATAACTTCTCAGCCTGTCGTCTAATCTTCAACTGAAGAAAATGTGCCGGTAGATATAAAAAAATTGAGCATTTTTCTCCTTTACGCGTTTCTTAATATTGAAAGGAACATCGCTTTTTTTAACTGTTAATTCTTACCCCTGTTACTTTTAGCCCCACTCTCCCCTACATTAAAGTTAGTAAAAAAAAACAGGTATTTTGTGGAACAAAATACAGGAAGGCTGATTTTTTTTAAATTTTAAATAAGGGTATTAGAAAAAACGTAAGTCCTGATTTTCGGGACGCCCGCCACCCCTGATATCCGCCATTTTGAAAAACGCGAATTGGTGTATATACCTATATCTCCCAAACTGAAACTATTGGCTTGACGGAATAAGTTACCCAACCAAAGTTGTAGGTAATATAAATATCTTTTCTTGTGCATTCACTGTTATGCAGAGAGGACAACACTTTTGAGGTTATATCGCTTTATTTTTTCAGTTTTTTTTTTTTTAACTTTTCTCAGTCTATTTGATATTAGGTATAACATATATGTTTTAGTGAAATAATTGTAAAAAACAAAAATCAATTATGAGCGGAGGAAGCAAAATACTGTTGCAAAGTTGAGATTTTTCGAAATTTGACAAAAACTGCATTAAATCGAAAACCGTAAGGAATTGGGATGAACAAGTTACCAAATTCTGAGAGCCCTTAAGTTGGCCTATTAGCATATTTCGTTTGATCCATTACTTTTGGGACACCCTGTATAGGTACTTTTGAAGATTATATGACTAAAGTGGTGTTCCATTTTAACATAATCCAAACCGTCATGAACATGGTAAACAGACTGATTTATTAGATACCAAAGTTATTTTGTTTTTGCTAAACTATGCTTTGGTTGATTGACAAGTGTGTACATAATATCAAATAGGTATGTAAGTCATCAAGTGCCTTTTATTTAAAAAGCGGCAACTGAAACTTATTTTGAGAGCCCTACAAATTTTAAATGAAAACATGCAATGGTATATTTCCGGCACTTGACGACGCTTTAAGTTAGGAAAAACTCTTTTAACACACTAAATAAAAAGCATTGTTAGCCAATAGCAGCTACCATCGACTCAAACCTCAAAACTATAGCATGCTTGATAGCGAAAATTGAAAAAAATGACTCAACAGCAGCGTAAATTCCTCCTTTAAAACGCTAAAATAAGAAAACCGACCTTATTCCATCTGCTGCGATCTGCGAACACGCTAAGATTTTTGCAGAAGGCCTTCAGTGAGGAGACTTGATACCGCATATTTGACTCGTTGAATCAGTAAGTAATTGCTTGGCTTAGAGGGTTAGAAAAATGGAAGCCAATATGTACAATATATGACCGTTTTCTTAACAAACATAATCAAAATTAAATTCAGAAAATCAGCAAAACTTTGGAGCCTGCTATAGTTTTTCATCACGAAAAGCATCAGATTGATTTAAAGAATAGAAGGAAACCTTTTAATGATGACTCCATTTTCAAACCCAAAAATGCAAAACAAGGTGTTTTAGAAGCGACTTACAAGCTCTCCAAAAAATGAGCTCATTAACATTTTGTTTCTAAGAAGAAGACCAACCTTTTTATGAAGAACGTCAAAATATCAATCCACTCATCCTAGATACTAGAAAAGAGAACCGAGGTATCCAAGCTTAAAGGATGTAGTTGTCTATATTATCAATTCTATGGCATGACCCGTGAAAATTGTGGGGTACTGGCCTAACAATTTAAGAAAGCCGGAGATCCCTCTGTGCACCAAAAATACCCATCGACTTCACTTAGAAAAACGTTTTATTCAGTGCTTGTTGTTTGTTCATGATATTTTTTCTTATCGAATTAAAAGTTTGAATGTTTTGCAAATACCTACCTACGTAGGTATTTGAAATACACTAGCCCAAAAAATTAAGGGAACAAAAAATAAATTGCACGACTGGGGTCGCACGTACTTGCTCTTATGCTTAAAGTAACAATAATGTTAAAGCTTTTTATTCAAGAAATTTAAAATTTCATAAGTAGTATAAAAAAATTAAATCTGTTTTTATAATTAATTAAACTCCGTTTTAAATTATCTTAAAAAAAAAAAAAAATATGCCATTTTATTTCTTGTATAAAAAGGTATTTTTAGATAAAAATTTTCGAAAATTGTAGGAGCCGTTTTTTAAAAAAATAATTTTTTATATATAAAATTTTTTGAACATTTAAAAAAAAAAAAGTTGGTATGCCATTTTGAAGAAATAATTAATTTACACATTAAAACTAAATTTCAAAATTTTTCATTGATCCGTTTTCAAAAAATTGATTTTTCAAAAAAAAATTTTGAAATATTTTTTAAAAAACCAAAAATGCGTTTTTTGAAAATTTTCTAACATTTTATTATTATCTTTACTTACACACTTTTGTATAAAAATTTTCATTTAAATCGGGTTAATGTTGTACGAGATATTCAGAAACTAAAAAAACCGTTCTATGACAGGTACCGTAAATAACGGTAAAAAAAATATTTTTTTTATTTCAGAAGTTGGCTCTTATGTGTAGTACTACACACAAAAATTTTAATCAAAATCGTTAGAGCCGTTTTTGAAAAAAATTAACTTTTCTATTTCCGTTATATGACAGGTACCGTTAGTTTTGGTCATAAAAAAAAAATTTCAATTTCCCCTCTAGGGAATCACCAAAAACTGCTAACTACCAAGTTTGAAGAAAATCACTTCACTCGTTTAGGCTGCAGCTCCAGATAGAGACAGACACACAGACAGACAGACAGACAGACAGACAGACAGACAGACAGACAGAATTTCCGGACCCACTTTTTTGGCATTCTCCATCATCGTAATGTCATGTAAAATTGTTATCTCGAGTTCGATTTTTTTTACGAATCCTAAACTTGCCCTATAGTACCTATATCGCAAGTAAAAATAGTGATTTTTTTAGTGATATTCGATAGGCTGTATCTCAGTAAAAAATGATCGCATCATGACAAAATAAAAAGCGTGTAAAAGCTCTATTCTTCTAGTTTTAGGATTTAATGTTAAAATATTTTCTTTTTAACGGTAAAATAGCTAAATCGTTGAAACTGTTAAAAAACAAAAATTTTCCAATTTTTATTTGTTTTTACTTTTCTCTTAAGAATGTGGGAAAATTTTTTCTGAAAAAATGATTATTATTTTTAAAAAGGCTATTTATTTGGCTTTAAGATTCATTTTGTTTCAAACTACTTTGATTTTTTTTAACTGCAATACAAGTCATCAAACCAAAAACCATACTTTTGACTTTGACTATCAATATCTTAACAACGGATCACTGTATAGAATATTCAAGGACACATTTAAAAACTTCATTCAATTTTCTACAAATAAATTAAGTTTTCTTTGTTAAACAAATTGTTTTCTTATTTTTAGATTAATTTAGAAAATCAAAACAGGCATTTTTACGGTTTTTTAGAAAATTTACCGCTATTTAATTTCTATGGGTGATAAGATTGAACTGAGGCTTAATTATTGAAGCTTTATATACCTGAAATTAATATGCAAAGTTTCAGACTTATTCATCAAGCAGTTTTTCTGTTGTGACGGTTTGAATTTTTGAGATGAAGTAAAACACCATATTTCTGCAGGTCTAAATGACTTACTTCTTTGAACTTTTTTCTGAGCAAAATCAAATTCTTTTGAGTTTATTTGAACATTTAATTCATAAATATCGTTTAAATTTAAGATAAACCAAGAAAAAACAAAAAAAAATTCAAAATTAGGAAAAACATCCAAAAATGGTATAAAAAGCCTTTTTTCAAAATTTAACTTTTTTTGAAAACTTTTAATTTTTCCTTGGTTTATCTTAAATTTAAACGATATTTATCAATAAAATTTGATTTTGCTCATAAAAAAGTTCAAAGAAGTAAGTCATTTAGACCTGCAGAAATATATTGTTTTACTTCATCAAAAATTCAAACCCTCACAACAGAAAAACTATTAAGCTTCAATAATTAAGCCTCAGTTAAATCTTATCACCCATAGAAATTAAATAGCGGTAAATTTTCTAAAAAACCAAAGTCAAAAGTATGGTTTTTGGTTTGATGACTTATATTGCAGTTAAAAAAAATCGTAGAAGTTTGAAACAAAATGAATCTTAAAGCCAAATAAATAGCCTTTTTAAAAATAATAATCATTTTTTCAGAAAAAATTTTCCCACTTTCTTAAGAGAAAAGTAAAAACAAACAAAAATTGGAAAATTTTTGTTTTTTTAACAGTTTCTACGATTTAGCTATTTTACCGTTAGAAAGAAAATATTTTAACATTTAATCCTAAAACTAGAAGAATAGAGCTTTTACACGCTTTTTATTTTGTCATGATGCGATCATTTTTTACTGAGATACAGCCTATCGAATATCACTAAAAAAAATCCCGATTTTTTTTTTTGTTCCCTTAATTTTTTGGGCTAGTGTATATTATGTTCCACAAAAAAGAATGCGTTAGCAAAATTTTCTTAATGTTACTAAGCACATATTTAACTAAGGTTGTAATAAATCTTTTTCTAATAGATAACTACGGTAGTAAATAGATTTAGCAATCAATAGAATGGATTATAAATCAAAAATATTGTATTTCTATTTATTGAGTTAATTTAGTTTATATTGAAAATTTTCAGTAGTCTGAAAGAAAAATAATAATTTGTAGACGAATAAAGAATATATAAATAAAAAAAATTTAGTTTTAAATTGGCCCTCTCATGCGAATGCATTGTTTTGTAAAGGCATTATTTGTATATAAAAAATAAATGAAATTGGGGATCCATTTTAAAAAGATTTTTTGTTTTCACATGTTTTCCTCCCATTTCTACATACCTATACAAAAAATATATTCCTAAAAATAAATTCATCGCGTGCCCTTGTCTTCGTTTCTTTATCATACCATTTGTCAGTCACAAGGATAGTCAAAATCCTCAAAATGTGTGTACCTATGTATGTATGTACCACATCCTAGGGGTTGGTATATTCTGCCATACCCTATTTGGATAGAACTTTTACTTTGAAACATTGAACACGATATCAGCATGCCGCCTTTATTGTGTCACTTAACTTTGGGTCGACATGCTTCACAGCTCCCTCCTTTTTTTCTTCTTCTATTTTCTAAATCCTTTTACTTTGACTCATTACAAGTTTATTCCTTTCCTTTTTGCCCTACCAAAAAAAAAAGATAATACTTACAGAGAACAGTTAGGAACAAAGCAAAATAAGCCCTATAGCTATAGATAGATACAACAAAGAAGGAACAACTAACTTATCTTAAGGCGAAAAACTTGAATTCCTTGTGAAAATTTCTTCAAAATAAATTTAATGAAATGGAATGAAAACATAAAATCTATATATCCAACAACATCAACGCAAATCACACAAGGAGCTGTAGGCGGAACAAAGAACAGTGGAACAATTTATAGCTAAAAGTAAGTAATTTTATTTCCAGGAAAAGATTCATTTTTTCTTGGTTAACAAATGCCTAAACAATCTTTTAAAAGAATTTCAAGGCTCTTGACTTGCTTTAAGAAACCAGGTAAAGAAATTCGGATAAAATAATATTTCCATTATTTGATTTTATTTCTCTTTTGAAAGAATTTAGTCCCACTGTAAACTGTAAGTATTTCAAAGTAAAGGGAAGTTCTAAGATACTTTTGTATCTAAAATCATCCACCCACACATAAGATATACAGACTCTGAGAGTTTTGTTGTTGTTCTTGTTGAGAAAACAAGATTCAAGTCTTAAAAAAAGCAAACACGAAAAACATTTGCCGACATAAGCAAATGCTGCGAGGAAGAATATTCAAGACAAAAACTACCATATCATCATCATGGTGATGGTGGGCAGGAAAGGTCTTTAGCTTTTTGGGAAAACTTTTTCATTTTTTTTTTTTGCTTTTTCTTCTCCATTATCTCTTAGTTCATGTTCATAAATCTGAATCATGCTGAGTATTTTCACTCCCTCTTCCCCCTTCGTCTCTTTTCAAACTGTTTTTCTAATTTTCATTTTCTTATGAAAGGGAAGAAATGAAAATGGTAAAGAAGTTTTTATAAAGAAGCAACGTAACGTTTGGGTTTAAATAAATGGGATCTGGGACTAAATAGATGCTGAGTATGCTGTCGCTGTGGTTTTTTTTTTTTTTATTAAAAAAAAAACGAAAGACAAGTTTTAAAGTAACAAAATAAATTTGTTTTTATCTTGGTTTGGCAAAGTGTATTTTTGTAGGCGTCTTCAACTTCAGGGGGGAGGAATCCAATATTAAAGTGAAAGAAAACTCGAATGAAAGTTTAAGCAGAGTTTTTTTTTGCTTTTTTTTTAATTTAAAAACTTTATAATTTAAATATTTTTGTAGGTATTCGGTTTCATTGTGTTAAACTCTGTTCTCGAAAAATTGTGTTTTGGTTTTTATTAAATAAGAAATAAAATAAAAATCATGATTTAAATCAACTAAGTTACTATAAGCCTTAGTATGCTCTTCTAAGTATAATTTTTGTGAAAGTTTTAAATTTTTATAAGAATAAGTTGGGTAAATTTTTAAAATTTTAACAATAAAAAGCAGTTTTACTCTTAGACAAGTGCATGCAGATTCCGATTGTATTTACTTATTTGTTTTTTAAGATATTTTAAAATACAGAAACATCCCACACACAAAAGGATGAACGTTCTTTGTGCAATCCCAAGATGGCCTTTAACGATAATAATATTCCATGAGGGTTATATTTTTATATTTTTTTATAACACACGTATCTCTGTTGTTTTTTTCTTTATTTTTCTCAGCATTATATATCTACAACAGACAAGAAGTGATAACTGATGAAGTTGATTATGAATTCTTTTCACGCATGAATATTTATTCAGCTATTTTTTTTTTGTTCACGTTTTAAGGAAGAATTTTTCTTGTAGGTATATGAGTATATGTTTTTTCTTTACATATATAACATAAACACTTTTCGTAAAAGGACGAAAGCTGAATACCAAATGCATTTATTTTGCTTGGGATTTAAAACGAAAAATGAATGTATTGTATATATACATATGCATGTATTAAAGATACATATTTTAGGAACTTATAAGATAGAAAGGTGAGCTATATTCTTAAGTCTTAACCTTTGATTTTAATTCCCGTATTGTAATTTTCTTAACTTTACTGCCTGAAATTTACCTACAGCATGCTTATTCAACCTTCCTTCCAAATTCAAAATTTTTTAAAGTCCGTTTTTAGGCTAATATTTTCTTATAAGAATATATTTTACTTCTAAAATCAGATAGTTGGAACAACCTATTGAAATAATCTTATCATGGATTTTGAATGAGTTAGAAAAATATTTCAATGCAAAATATTCCAGTAAAAATTACCATTTTAAACTATAGGTAAACTTAAAAATTGACTTGAAAATTGAGTTCCATATTACTATTGTCAGTAAAAAAAAGTTCTTGTCCTAGGTTCATTTAGGTATACCTAGTTAACATTTTTTTTCAAACAAGATTCTTTAAACCGATAGAATTATTTGTTTTTAAGAATGTAGGTATAAGGAAATAGAGGTTTAGTTGGCACCCCAAAATGCTAATTTTTATTCAAACTTCCCTGGTTTGAATGCCCAAAGTTAGTCCTATATTTGTCTATATTTGTTGGTACTTTGGAAAAAAGTTTGGATAGATTAGGTATACTGAGCATGTAGCTTTTCTAGGTGCTAATATGGTTAACGAAAAAAATCAATGATTTTTGTGGTTTTTAAGGTGAAATAGAACAAATCAACTTAACAGGAATGTAATATTATATGGACTAAATTCAATAAAGTTAGAATTGTAATTCAAATAAATAACATTTGAGGCGCAGTGCCCACACCAGTGGATTTACTTTTTCTAAATTATAAATTTAAAAAAGGTCACTGTGGTGTATACGCACTATTTTGTTTTTGTTTTTAGGTGAATAAAAAATAATGCTTTTATAACTTTTAAACTAATAGTAGAATAGCTTAAATGATAGTTGGACTATTCTGACCTAACCTTAGGCAAACAAGTTTTAAACTAACGATTTTTTTACAGAAAAAAGAAATAATATTTTTTTTTGGTTTCTGATATGAAAAAAAGTTTTTTATTGTGCTTTTTAAAAAAAGAAAGAAGAAAAGTTGCGGTTTCCTGGGCTTACGTTTGCTTACGTTGGACAGCAAAACCAACAATTTTTACACTGAATGAAAAAAATAACTTGTTGTGATTTTTTGAAGTGAAAACAAAAATAATTCCGTTATAATTTTATAACTAGCGAAAAAAATTGTGGGCCATCCTGGGATAACCTTGGGCAATTGAACCAGACAGGTTAAAAAAGAAAGAAAAAATAGCATTTGGGGGTGCCACATATAGTCAGACAAATTTAACTCGATTGCTGTTTTTTAAAATTGGCGTTAAGCCATTTTTTCAAGATGAGTCTTACTTTAAATTTAACCATTTTTTTTTATACAAAAATTTAAAAAAAAAATTAGATTCATTTTTTTAACGTAAAAAAGATGAATCTAATTTTTTTTTAAAATTTGTTTTTAGATGTTTCTTAAAAACTGTTTTAATAAGTGCAATTTTGGATGAAAAAAAAAATAAATTCCGAACAGAAACCTGAAGACTTTGTATAACAAAACAAAAATATCTCAAACTTATGTCAATTTTGTGTTTCCTCTTTTAAAATGTAGCGTTTCAGAGAAGATACAGACATCGTTAGCATATTATTTCTTTATGTCCATATAACTGCATCAACACCTTACAAAAAGAACTTTAATCAAAAATGTATTCAAGAAAAAGGGTCGAACTGTCTTTAGCCTAAGTCTTAGTTTATGTTGAAAAAAATGCACCGAATTTTCTCTTAAAAGAACTTATACCTAATACCTACCTTATTTATATTTGCTTAGACAAATCTTTTTAAAAGGGGCCATCAAGAGTAGGGTAAGGTGGTATAAGAGTGCGCATTTTAGACAAAACACCAAATAAAACAATAACAAAAAGAATTTAACTACTTTTTTTATATATAGTTTTTAGTTTACAATCAAAGCAACGAAAAAAACTTAAAACTGGTAACAAAAATTTATTAATTCAATAGTTATAAACAAAATACCACATTAGGTCATTTGCGCACTCTTATACACACTATTGTGTAAAAGTCTCGGCTTAGTTTGTAAATTCGCACAAAAGTCGCAAATAAAACTGCCTATCTTTAAATAAACAGAGTATTCTTCAACCCATCACTCCTTGCATGAGGAAAAATCAATTAAGTCTTCGATTAATGGTTAGGAGAAAATTTCAATATTTCCTGTTACTTTCATTCGCTTGTTTTTTGTAAAACTTGTATTTGGTTTCTTTTTGGTTGGAATTGCTTTTTCTAGCTGCTGTTTGCTGGTATATGGACAAATGCCAGTTATTTTGAAGCCTTGGATAGCATTTACTGCTCTTATAACCCGCGCACTCTTATACATCATCATGGTATTTCATGGTATTTCACAATGCACTTTATGACCAATCTAACGTGTTCCTCAAATGTTTCTTTTTGTCGACTTTTCAATGTCCCATACTTTGTTTATTGTTATTTTTTGTTGTTAAGCGGAAAATTTAATTTGTTTGGCAAGAAAAATTGGAAAAAAAAGTGCTAAAAAACTTAAACTTAAATAGCACCTCTGTTTACAAACACATTTGCATGAAATTTTGACAGCAGATCAAACTCATTTAGATCTTTCGAAAATAAGTGCATTCAGTCTTATATTCCCTTTTAAACCGTAGAAAATCGCTTTGCGCACTCTTATCAACCGCGCACTCTTATACCATCCTACCCTAATGTATTTTTTTTTTTACTTTTAGTGAAAATAGAAATTTTCAAATCTTAATTTATGTTAGTGGATTATTTGAAAATCTATTAAATTCCATCTGCATTTTAACTGACAAAATTTAACTGAAATCAAAATATTTTTGATTCTAAAAAAAAATAAATTTAGGTAGGTAACTCAATCATATTTTACCCTATTTTAAACACAAACACATTTATACCAGTAAGTTTCTAACTGCCATCCAACGGCTATTCACTGAACTATAAAATGCTTGTGAATCGAATCAAATAACTGGTTCGGTTCTCAACTTTTTTCATATGCACAGTCAATGGAGAATTTTAGGGACTTAATATTGGTAATTTCGAAGGTCGTAAAGTAAACCGTATTTTTTACGATCTAAGTCAATATCCTATACATAAACCTGGGTGAGGACAGTGGCCTCTCCGAGTTTGTGCATATTTTTTAGTACTTTAACATTAAGAAATATAGAAAAGGAAAGTCTTAAGAAATGAGATAGATACAAAAAAGGCAAAAAAAATTCGTATTTTAGGGCGGGAGTTTATGGCTCTACCATTATTTGTTTACTTTCACCACAGGTAGGTAAATATAATTTTAAAACCAACGATTACACTAACACTACAAAGAAAGTAACTTTGCTGAGGTTTAATCATAACAATTTCCACCCTTAAGTCTACATACACATAGGAACACCAAGCAAGCAATGGTCTGGTCAGTGGTAGTTTATTTATTTTATGCACTGTCAGCCTCAGAGATACCCAAAGGAGATGGGAAACTTTCGTACGTTTTACCCCCCAAAACCCATTTGTTTATTTCGTGTTGTTGTAATCTCTTTTGTATTCGTGAATAAATGTGAAAAACACACATAGTGTAGCCACGGTGTTTTTACGCACACCTAAGGAAAAATGTACGATTTTTCAAGCATACTTAGCCAAAAATGTATATTTTTTCACGCATACTTATCCAAAAATGTCTAAAGCAGCTTGTAGGCAAACCCGTATGACGTCAGAAGTTTCTCATCTCTTTTGGGTATCTCTGGTCAGCCTGTTGCGGTTCATGTTTGGTCCATGAATTTAATCATGGCTGCTGACAACAATGATGGTGGTCTTTTTGGTGTTGGTCTTTAAGCGCAGGCTCTGTAGTTGTGTGTTTTTTTCTTCATGATGTTATCTTATAGTTGTGTTGAGAAACGACAAACATGGCGGCCGTCGCTATAACTGTGTGAGATGCCAGCCATAATTTAGAGGCTTCATTTTTTTTCATTGCATTTTAGGTAGATTAACCGGGAAACAAGCTTAGATTTATGACCGACAATGCCGAAGGGCGATGGATGGATATACAAAGGCATGAAGCTAATTGCGGTCTTACATAAATTCTCTGCTTTCGTTTATTATTTACCGTAAGCCCATAAGCCAAGAAAAGTTATATAAAATTTTTGATTAGTTCGCTTGCCGCCCGCAGCACCCAGAAGTCTTTAATTAACAACCATGCTGTGAGATCTTCACAATGAGTTGAATTAACATGAACATGTATCTAATAAATGTTGGCCTTGGTAGGTGAAGATTAGTTTAGGTATAGTTGCTAGCCTAGATTGTAAGAGCATTTATCATAAATTTTGCCTTAAACCAATAATTTGGGCCAGCCAGTTGTTGTTAATGTTTGCCTAGATACTGGAAGCAGGGATGTAAAATGATATTTGTTAATTGTAGGTACTGAAAATTTCATTTGTATTGTAGGTACCTACTGAAATGGATACAATTGTATTGAAATACATTTTTCACACGAGAAATTAATACCTACAAAATTTAATCAAAATGTTTTAGGTATTTGCAGAAACTTTTAAATTTTCCATATACCTAGGTACATTTCATTATTTTCTGCGTAAAAGAGTAATTTTTAATTTCGGTATAAATAAATATATGGGAAAAAGTACATACCTACATATTTACAAAAGGTTTCCTATCAAAAAATGGAAAAAAAATGCAAAATCGTGGGGACCCAAAAATAAAATTGCAATTTTGATATTCGGGTAATGACTCAGTTTTGAACTTAAAATTAGTTTTACAAACTTAAATATTCGGTAATTTCCGCAACTCTATGAAAAGATATACCTACCTAGTGTTAACACATTTCCAACATAAAGACTAACCTGTTTTCTTTGAATTTCATGAAATTTAATCTACACTAACATGCCTTTTCTTTTTTTTCTGAATTTATATAACAGAGAGAATTCAGTGTTTTGCATTTCTAATTTATAAGTCTCTAATTCGAACCGCATTTACAATATTTGCTGATGAAGGTCGAACAAATAGAACAAGTTGATCAGTTTTATGAATATTTTCAAAAAACAAGTCACTAGGTACACTGAAATTGTGATATTTATTTTGGTTCAAAAAATCTGAAACTAAATTAAAACTTTAACCAATTAATCTGTCGTTTTTAATACTTTCGATTTTCTCTTTATTTAAATTTTAGATTGCAAAAGAATTTTTAAGACACATATTTACTAAAAAACTGTATCGAATTTAAACCAATTGTATTTTTGCACTCGAGCAAACCCGTTTTTTGTATTGAATTCCATACAATTGTATCGACTTTTCCATGCTACCGTAGAACCCTTTAACATTTTCTCTGACGTTCCGTTTTATCTACTCAGTTATAATTATAAAATTTTTCGGATTAGCCGCGTTTTTTAATAAAGTACTTTTGTACTCACCCCGAGTACATGCTACATGCGAGTAGCTAGATATGAGGCGTTCAGAGTAATAATGTTTAAAGGTTTTAAAAATTAAGTATTTCGTTTTATCTTAAATGAAATGAAAGAAAGAAATTCTGGAGGTACAGAGCTATTGATCTGTGAAGCATTTTTTAAAAGTTAATTTAGTTCCTGAGAAAGAGCTTCTTAAAGTTCTGAATAATGTACAAATTTCAAATGGACCCGACCCATTATTATACTGAACGCCTCATATCTACCTATATTACCTCTTATCACAGTCGGAATGTACAAAAAATAAAGCTGAAATGGAAAAAATTTAATGGTGAAAGTTTGTTTTCATACAACGGCAGAGGACATTAGTGGGAGCCTTAAAACCGTTTTTCGGGAAAATATAGCTTAAGGGGTAATAACACTTTGTAAGCACGAAATCGAGTGTCATTTTCAGTGTATAAAACAAAGGAGAAACATTATTTTCTTTTGGAGTTTGTTTAAGTATATCAATTGGTAACAGAATAGGCTAATGTGAAAATTTTTAATGATGTGAAATTTTGTAAATGGCGGCGTAGTTCAGGATGATAGTAAAATCCTGTGCTCTCATCATCGGGCGACCAACTAACTCCTACAGTTTTTAACCGACTGGGCTGAAATTTTGTGTGTTTAACAACACTATTCTCTAGTGAAGTATGTTATTTTTTTGAAATATTGATTTTTAAAGAAATGGCATTAGTTTAAAAAAATTATTGTATTTCAAAAACAAAATTCGGTGAAAAAAAGACCGTAAAATCGTTAAATTGTAATATACTAATTGTTATTTTTTTGTGTTTGTTACCTCATAACTTTGGACTGAGTGAACCAATTTTGATAATTTTTTTTTGTATTGGAAAGCTGGTGGCTGCCCATTTCAATTTCGTTCAGTTTTGGCCATAGTAACTATTAGAAAAACCATAAAACCCATGGAAGTCGGTTTTGAATTTTGATAAAAATGATTATTGTTAAAATGTACTTTTTTTGGAGGCTGCCCGAAAATAAGAAGATTTTAAATTTGAGACGAAAGTCATCTTGTGTAAAAAACATGAAAAAATCAGCTTAATTTTAGGTATGGAATCTGGAGGTACGGGCTGTTATTCAATACTTTTTGGAACATTTTCGAAGGTTAACATTTCAACAATTATTTTCTTGATCTTATTATTAACCCTCTGTAGGCACACCTCTTTTTTGTGACGTGATAGGCACACGGGTACGAATTGGGTTTTTTACTTTTTCATGTCGCTAGAACTTTTTTCGGTCACAATATTTTATAGAGAATCAAGTATGAAATTGATGTAGAATATTCCGAGGAATTCGAATATTGTATTCACAATTCCGAAAAAACTATTTTCACCCTTATAAAGAGACTTTTTTATGACCCCTTTTTTGAAAAATCATATAATTTTTTTATTTTTGTCCTGCCAAATTCGCACCCGTGTGCCGACAGGGGTAGCTTCCCTTAACTTAAGGAGTGTTGAGCGGTCTCATTATGTAGGTACATACCTAGTTATTATATTTGATTTTGAAAATTTATCAATTTCAATCGTATATCACAACACTACGTACCTACGAGTATTACACAGTGTAAATACACTAATAGAAATTAAAGAACAATCCTAAACATTATAATTTTTTTTTTTCTTCTAAAATCCTTATTACAACCACTAATTACAATCAACGCCATCATCAAAATCGACATCATAATAATTGCTTATTACACTGGAAATAATTTTTTTGTTTTCTTTATATCAATTAGCACAACCAGGCCTGGTTGGAAGTTTATATAAAATCTCCATTAATGGTCAGGTTTTTATGAACCCATTAGCTAGGGAATCGCACCCATCATATACATATAAACTAAGTCTAAATACATTAAAGACCCGCACCGCAAATAGCCATCATTTATCATCAATCAGAGTTGCTATAGCTGGTATAATAATAATATAGGGGCCGTTAAAAAGGACTCAAAACGCCAGTCCATATATACACTGAGTATATTTTGATACCAACAAAAAAAACTTTATGTGATCATAATTATGTATTTTTTTTTTTTTTAGATGTGAAAAGCAGATTTTTAGATACAAATGGGAATAGATAGATAGAGGGAGTGAGCAAGATGTTGCGAGAGAGAGAAAGACACGTGACAGAGATAGTAAAGAATATATTCTGAGGCAAGTCGATGGTTTATTAATTTATACTATGTGAAACAGCAATCCTTCTGAAGGTCTCTTGTGCCATAAATTTACAATACTTGAAAAACACACCGAGTCATACAAACAAACACTTTATATAGTCAAAAAGTTAGAACCCCGTCAGTATAATATATTTTCAAGTGTATCTCCTTATTTTATATACTCATAGACAGATACGTGTAAGGAAAAAAAACGAACTGAATATATAAGTCAAGGCTCGAAATGAAACATGAAATTGGGTTATATTATTCGTTTAGCACCTTCATACAAATTTTATGACAAGGCAAGAGTCTCAAGAAGGACTTTACTTTGCTTAAATATTTATGCCATCATCATCCTTTTTTATTCTTCGATTTTGCCTTGTTTGCGTCCTAATGACTTAATTTTTCGTCTTTCCAATTTCTGTGTCAGTTTTGTTGTTGTTGTGGAATAATAAACCAATAATAGTAAATAATATTGCAGTAATAAAACCATTTACGGATATGCGAGTGTGAAACTATTTGTATAATTTTACTGAGAGTGAACGTCGCGTCGTCGTTACAAGTGAGTTCTGAGCTTTATGCTTTTTTTTTTTTTTTTCTCAGCTATATGAGTCTGCTCAAGTTGTGTGAAAAAGACAGTTTTTATTGATTGAAAGTATGAATGGAGATAAATTTATTATTATTTTGTGTTTTGTTTAGTTTTGTTTTGTAATTAAAATTTTATTTGTTTGCACGTAATTTTATTACTTTTATGACATACCTAATAAAGTCATTTGTTTGAGTTTTAATAATACTAAACATTCAATGCAAATGACTTTTCTAGTTTCGTGAAAGTTTTTAGACTTTTATCAATTAATTATATTATCTAAGCTCTGATAAATGTTAAAAATATGGCATCCTCATTTTTGAACAAAAAATTGCGTTATAAGGATTTGTTTTTCTGAACCATAAAGGCCGTTTTCGATTTTTTAGAGCAAAACTTTGCTTTAAGGTACTAGTAATCGAATACCTCCAATGTATGTTTAAAAACATTTACAAACTGAAACAAAAATTAAAATAGGTTCTTATGAAATTTAGTTTTAGAAAAGTCATTTTATGTACCTACCTAAGAAATATACCTCAAAATTTTTGAAATCTGTTTAATTCATTTGTCCACCAAAATTTTCTTTGGTCCACCTAACAAAAAAATTTTAGAGCTATGTAATTCTTTTTTTTATATGAAGTCTGAAAAATTAAAAATTATATCAAACACTCAATTTTTGTTTCAAAAAATTCAAATTTCTGTCATTTGTTCACCTCGAGTTCTTTACGTATAGCGAAATTCGTCATTTGTCCACATTTCAAAAACAAATTTGTGTACTTAAAATTTCGCATACACCACATTGAACCTACCTATTATTGAAAACTTCAAAAACCTCAAAAACATATTTTTGTTTTCAAAAATTCAAACGGCAATCGTTTGGTACAAAAAAACATTCAACTGAAAAATTCAAAGTCCCTTAAAATCCCCAAAAAAAAAATGTTTCAAAAATTCAAATTACTGTCGTTTTTCCACCTCGAGTTGAACGATTTTTTGTATATGTCAATAACTTGAGTTGGAAAAACGACAGAAATTTGAATTTTTGAAAAAAAAAAAAAAAAAATTTGGGGATTTTGAAATTTTCAATGCGATTTTTTAGAGCAAAACTTTGCTTTAAGGTACTAGTAATCGAATACCTCCAATGTATGTTTAAAAACATTTACAAACTGAAACAAAAATTAAAATAGGTTCTTATGAAATTTAGTTTTAGAAAAGTCATTTTATGTACCTACCTAAGAAATATACCTCAAAATTTTTGAAATCTGTTTAATTCATTTGTCCACCAAAATTTTCTTTGGTCCACCTAACAAAAAAATTTTAGAGCTATGTAATTCTTTTTTTTATATGAAGTCTGAAAAATTAAAAATTATATCAAACACTCAATTTTTGTTTCAAAAAATTCAAATTTCTGTCGTTTGTTCACCTCGAGTTCTTTACGTATAGCGAAATTCGTCATTTGTCCACATTTCAAAAACAAATTTGTGTACTTAAAATTTCGCATACACCACATTGAACCTACCTATTATTGAAAACTTCAAAAACCTCAAAAACATATTTTTGTTTTCAAAAATTCAAACGGCAATCGTTTGGTACAAAAAAACATTCAACTGAAAAATTCAAAGTCCCTTAAAATCCCCAAAAAAAAAATGTTTCAAAAATTCAAATTACTGTCGTTTGTCCACCTCGAGTTGAACGATTTTTTGTATATGTCAATAACTTGAGGTGGAAAAACGACAGAAATTTGAATTTTTGAAAAAAAAAAAAAAAAAATTTGGGGATTTTGAAATTTTCAATGCGTACACTGTGGTGTATGCGTAACTTTTGTTAGGAATTTTCAGTAGAAATTTTGTTTTTTGAATATCTCCTAAACGTAGTGTGGACAAATGATGATTTTTGGCATACGTAAAGATTTCGAGTTGGACAAACGGAAGCAATTAGAATTGATCGTTTAAGATGATGATCCAGACTTCCTATAAAAAAAGAATTTCCTCTAAAATTTTTTGAAGGGTGGACAAAAGAAAATTTTGGGTTGACAAACATGGAGAAAAGGTGGACAAACGAATTAGACAAGTTTGGTTATAAAATTTGAGGTCGCAGTTATGGCTTCATGGAGCTTGTTTTAGCAGTTTTTATTGAAGGCAATATGTGTAGTTTTGCCTTAAAAAACCGATTTAATTAAACAAAAATAAAAATTAAAACGTGAAAAGTGGAAATACGCCCTTCTGTTCACATGCACTCCTCAAAGAACCGCGCACTATGTTTGTGTCCCTGTCAAATTCTATGAAGTTTTGCTAGAAGGGTTGGGTTCGATATCCCGATTTTTATAATCCCGTTTTTTAAAATCCCGCTTTTAAAATCCCGGTTTTCATTATCCCGCTTTTTATAATCCCGCTTTTTAAAATCCCGACTTTTATAATCCCGTTTTTTATTAGGTATCCCCATTTTGCAAGCAAAACTAGTTGTTTTATTTTAAAAAATCGCGCGATTTTTTAAAATAAAACAACTAGTTTTGATTGCAAAATCGGGATACTAAAACAAATTAAAAAATGAGAGATTGTTCTAAACGCATTTAATTAAAGCCTTTAACAAAAAATATAATAGGTATATAAAAAAAAATAAGAAAAAGTAAGGAATGTGATACTAAAAAGAAATCAATTAACAAACTAATATTTACTTTAAAGTTTCAGAAGAACAATCAAATCGTGATAATCCCATAGATTAATAATAACATAAAATGATCACAACACCTTAAATTACGTACACACTACATAATCAAAAGAAATTTCATTTAAATATATTTCAACTTATATTTGGATGCATTTTAACAATTTTGATATTTAAATAAATGTAATTTCTTTTACTTGTGAACTCAATTTAAGGCTTTAATCATTTTATTTTTTTATAAAAGAAATACCGTTTTCATAATGTGTTAAAGGTACATATTGTGTGGGCTTTACAACGCAAAAACAGTTTTACTATTTGTTATGTCTATTTTTCATGGTTTTTTTTATTTGTGAATTAAGCATGTATTTTGTAAAAAAAATCGAGATTTTACGTGATTTAAAAATGCGGGATTTCGGAAAACGGGATTTTAAAAAACGGTATTTTAGTAAACGAGATTTTGAAACTTTTTTTTCGGGATTTTCGAAAAACGGGATTTTAAAAAGCGGGATTCCGATACGCTTCCTTGCTATAATACATTTAGAATATTAGGTATGCTGGTATAAAAAGTAGGTACCTACATTAAAAAAAAAAATGCAAACAAAAATTTCGAACAAATTTTTTTCAAAATTTTATGTAATTAAGTAATAATTTGATTTTAAAAATTCAATCCAGTTATTAGTCAGAAAATTAAGTAAGTAATCAGAAAACCGGATGTGAAAACATTTCATCGTTTTCTGGAAATTAAAATAAAAAACAAAGCCACTTTTTTCATTGAAAGCTTGACCTGAGAATTTGTCTTTTATGTCGGGGCTCTGCGCCGATGGGTTCTATCTTCCGGCCTTCGAATCTAGGAATATTTATAGCGATTATAAACCACTCCAATACCATCCTTTACAAAGAGAAAAATAAAAATGTTCTTATTAAAAAACTGCTTAAAATGAGGGAAGAAATCAACGAAAAATACTTGCAGAAATCCGAAAATTGTTCCAAGAGGCCTATTCCATCGACAACTTTAAACTTTAAAAAAGTGAACTAAAAACTGTTGAAAAATTTCGAATAACCGAAAGAGAGATATAGCTACTATGAGTTTTCTTATTAAGAATTGTGCTTCTTCGTTTATTTAAATAGAATGAAAGTCAATATCATCCCACAAGTACCGTTTTTGTCAGATATATGTTATGAATCCTTCCAAATATGAGAAGAAATTTTAAATTTTAAAACAAATTATAATCTTAATCCAATCAGTTTTACTTCGCCAGAAAGTGGTTAAGAATGTTTTCTTACACAAACGACAAGTTTCTACAAACGACATAAGTTTCATAGATAAATGTCTTGTTTCAAAATATCTAAGTTTTAAAATAAAAAGTAATAAATAAATTACCTACATAAATACTTACTTATTAGTACCTAAACAAAAATTAAATATTGTACAAGCTCTAAACAGATGTAATCACGGTTGCCGTTTTGGTAAAATTATACCAAATTTAGTACGTTTTTTTGGCTTTGGTAGGTTGGTAGGTTTAAACTCGATTTGGTAGGTTTTTTTAAGTCACCTAAAAATACTTAATATTTTTAAGTTTTTAGAATGACTATTCAACGCTTCAATCTCAAGTCAGTCAATTACATTTATTTAATTTCATTCTTATATATTACAAAATCTGTTTCTAAAAGTTGCAATTTCAATGCATTAGTAAGAAAAAATAATGTAGCTTCAAAACTTCAATTATAAGTTCATCCAAATAACGTCAGAAATTGACCAAAATTTGCATTTCTAACTGATGAACCTTGTGGTACCAAAACTCGTATTGGAGGAGAGGTCACCCGAGTCGAACTTTATGTACGAATTTAGTAATTAAAATACTTTATAGAATCTTTTAAAGTAGGTACTTTTCATCTTAAAATGAACCTAAATTAGAACTTTGTATACTAACTAAACTCAGTATCTCCTGTGAAACCTTCACGACTGATGGTTTACGACTTTGAAAACTGAAAACACTTGTTTAATCCTAAATATTCTATTTTTGTCCAGAATCTTAGACCTTACTATGTACTTATTAGGCTCTTTAAACTTGGTAGATACTATTAACACTATTTAAGCTAGGTTGAATCTATTGAAACTGAAACTTTTTTAATGTTCTTCATGTGTCTAGAATGTTTAAGCCCTGAAATTGTACTCTTCAATCTAGGTTGAGACTTTCAAAACTCTAAATGCTAGTTAAGTCCTAAAATTTCATGCTCAAACAGGAAAAACCTTGGCCATTGTCTCGTCCACTTGGTACTTTTATATGGCATTCGAAGTAGGTCGTTCGGGAGTGCGGATCGGTTTAAGTATTAAAAAATAAATTAAAACAAAGTTAAAAAGTTAAGAAAATTAATTCTTCAGCTTTTTCTAACTTTTGAATAAAAAGAAAACAAAAAGTTTAATTAAGTAATTGAAAATAAAAAATATATATGTAGGTACATACATTGTACTTTTTAGTGAAAAAAACAGCGTTCGCTCTACATGTGCTCGTACCTTTGTATACGTAAAGTAAACAATATATGAGGAAAAGTGTTAAAAAAATTGTAAAATAAAATTTGAAGAACAAAAGTGAAAGTGAAGAAGATAAAAAATTAATATTTTAGTGAAAATAAAAAAAAATAAATTAATAAGTAGTTCGGAGTGTTTCTTTTTCTGAACATGTCTGACCTTGTTCAAAGCGCGTTCGTTTGCTGTGGTATTTTAATAATGCCGTCTTAGAATGTATGCCTTAAATTTTTTTATTGAATTTTGACTATTTGGCCTTATATATGTAAAATTTAATATAATAGTTCAAATAGTCAAAATTGTAAGAAATTAAACATTAATTTAACATTATTAAAAAAAATTGATGCTCACATTTTTCATTGATTTTTTTTTCATAGTATTTTTTTTTTAATTTTCTGTAATAAAATTTCTTAATAATTTTTTTTTTATTTGCAATAAATATTTTTTTTATTGTAAGGGAAAGCAAATGCATTAAAAATCCCACCAAATTTTTAGAGTGAACGGTTTCTGCAACAGCAACAAAACGCAGTTGTCCTGCGAAAAAGTTTTTCTGTCAAATAAAAAAAAAAAGAAAACAAAATCAGAGAAACTCTGCAATAGTGCTTGATAAAATTTAAAAAAAAAAAATCATTTGGCGGCAAAATAAATTCTTGGTTTTTTAATCTTTGGTAAGTAGACGTAAGGGGACTTGGGGCTTACAATAAGTACCATGTCGGAGTCAGCATTATTAAAATCAATATAGTTATTCTTTTTGTTTGACATTATTTGACAAAGGGTAAATTATCTGTTCTAAATTATGCATTGAAAAAAAATTCAATGCTTTAAATATCCGTCGAATTTCTTTCAATTTTGGATATTTGACCATACATTAGGTTTATACCTATAGTTGAAGTAGCTTATGCATGGTAAAATCTCCAAAATTGTAAGACGAATATTAAAACAAAAATTTAATGCACACATTTTGCATTGATTTATTTTTTAATGCAAATTTTTTTCAATAGCAATAAATATTTTTTTAATTCGAATGCATTTTTTTTTTTTTCAATTGAAAATTATGCCCAAATTTTAAACTTGAACTTTAACGTTCATATTATTAACAACTAAAATGAGTTAGTAGATCCTAGTTAGAATATTTAGACCCTAATGAGAAGGAAAATGCCTATAGAAGTCTTAGAAATACGTAGAATAAATAGGACTTAATGAGCTTTGGTAGAATATTAAGGTTCTAAAAAGGGTTTAACGATAATATTTTTGGTCCTAGATAACTACCCAAAATGGGATTTTTTCCGATAACCGACTGTTTGAGGTCTTAAGTAGAGGTTATTTCCTTTACAAAATAGGTGATATTTAGGGACTATTAAATCTAAACAGAGAATAGTTGGACTTTAAATAGGTTTTAAATAGTCCCAATTGTTCGACTCGGGTCACTACAACTTTTAATTTCATTCGATCACTCCGCTTTAAAAAAAAACTTCAGAACTTCAGATCTTTGAAATACCAATTTTAAGTTTTGAAATGACAAAAGCAACGAAATTTTCGGAAGACCATCAGAAAATCTTCGTAATGTTTTTTTTTTTATCAAAACCTAGAAATTAACCTTTTTTTCTTCGTTTTAATTCATTTTTATTTTATTTTTCGTTTTGCTTCATTTTTATTCTCTCTGCAATTCTAGCAAAAAGTGGCCTTTATAGTTGTAATGTACAGTACATACCTTAAATGTAGTTGCCGCTTTGGAATGTTGAATCATTTTATCAGTTAAAAACAAAAATTCGAGATTTGGTAGGATTTCTGGGGAATTTTGGTAGTAATTTTTTTTTCACCAGTTGCAACCATGGATGTAATAGGTTCTAAGAAAATTAATTTGAAATTTTGTAATTTGTATGTTTGCAAATTAGGTCCAATTAAAAAGCATTCCTCTATATTGCTTAAATTTTTTGGATGCAAAAGGTTACTGAACTGAAATAAGGACCAAGTATATATTAAAGATGAATGTTATCAAAATATTTTAAATATTTACTTAGAACTAAATAAATAAATTGCTGAATTTATAATAATTATATTATTCAGTGTCCTTTTTTTTTATCACCTACTAAAAAATTGTAGGAGACATGTTTTTAGGTCAATAAAATTAAAATGCCAGGTAGGTATGTCAGTAAAAAATTAAATTATTCCTATATTTAAAGCAAATATAAATACCAAACGTATGAAACCAAAGAGTAATAAATTCTTATTAAATTATCTCATTAATGCCAATAATCCACTAAATATAACTTCATACAAATTAGAACAAGAAACCACTTGCGCATACCTTTCTATTGATACTCATTCACCAATCCATTTGAAAAACTGTTTGCCACATCATCATTCAGTTTTTTTTTTAGTTTCTTTTTTGAGTTTTTATTTTTTTCGTCTTCCTTCTTATAGTAAGTAGGTTTTTTTTATTCATTCACTCACTTTAGTTTTATATTTATTGGTCTTTAAAAATTTTTACAATTTATCGGCACTAACCACTGAATTGCACCGCAATTTAATCACCGTCGCCGTCGTCGTTGAAGTCGTATAATATCGTCTCAATGAGTACATCAATCTAATTACGTTAACACGACACAAAATAAGTCATATAAATACATAAATTGGCATCTTATACAAATGCATGCGTCAGTTTTTTGTCGTTTTTTTGTTTTCAAATTGGGCCTTGACGTAATACAATTTAAGAAAATTAGTTCACACCTTTCGAAAATGTTTAAACGTTTTTGTCAAAAATTTTTGAACTACCACAAAAGATACACAAAACAAGGACACACAAAACTGCATTCAAAAGACTTAACGATTATGGCCATGAAACAATGAAAGATAATTATTATTGTTATTCCTGCTGTTATATTTCTTTGTTTTGCAAAAAAAAAACAATAACCAAAAATAAGATGAAAACAAAAATACAGTTTATGAGTAGTTATAGAGTATTGGTAAGTATCTTGTATTCCTTTATAGAAAGTAGTTAGTTCGAAAAAATCAAAATTGGCTACCAGAAAAATATAAGCTGCCGCCGTTTGGCCCGCGCACACACTACAATCAAGTTTATGACCGAATGCCATAAAACGTTATTGTGAAAAACTCTCGAGCTCTGATAGATTTTTCCTTTTTCGTTGTGTGGCTGTGCCACCTTTTGGAGATAATTCGGAATGGGAAAATGCTGTTTTATGTGCCAGTATGTGTGTGTGAGAGAAATAGAGAAAAAGAAGGAGAGAGAGAGAGAGAGAAGTCATATAGCTACATAATGTGTAAACCCAGAATGGAATAACAAATTATAAACAAGCTGCCATGTTTATTTTCTTCGGTTCCTTTTTTGCCTTTATTTTTGTATATAAACTCGTTCATTTTTCGTTTGTATAGGATAAAGGAATTCTTTGAGTGTATGTGTGAAAAGAGTGTGCCTTAGGTAAATATACGATAAATGTAAAATTCTGTATTCCTAAGCTTGGAAAAAACATAAAACCCTCTGAGCTACCATTATGCTTGCTGAAATGTTTGTAGGTAGGTATCCTAATATTCCTTATGAAATGGCTGAAGGGTTGATTTGCAGGCGAGGGGTGGAGGTGGGTAAAATTCAGTGCTAAGCAGAAGATAAATTATGTACATTTCACCTCCCCGTACAGAATTTAATGGTAGCCACAGGGAGTAGAAAACGGAAACTTCTTAGAAAGAAAGTCCATCTTTCATTTCGGCCATTACGTGCTTCTGTTACTACTACCAACTTCTGCTGTTGAGAAAATATAAGGGTTCGACAACTTGGGTAGGTATAGAAAATTTCTTATACCTAAATTTCAACCCCAAAAAAATATTTTAATGGATCTTCTGGGGTTTTTATGGTGCTAACCCTGTGCCTGAATGACGATGATGGTGGAAGGAAATTTGATGGCTTTACCCAGTGCTTTCATCATACCTTCATGTCCTTTTCTATACCTTTGAGTCAAAAAATAAGTATGTATTAGTAAAATGTTTGTGAGCCCGGGAAAACTCTGGGATTGTAATCTTATGGATATTCTTATTTCAAAAAAAGGACAAAGCAAGGGTAAATGTGTAGATATACACCAACCCTTATAATTTTTGGCTGCGAAATTTTCTTTTTCCAAGGCCAAGACACATTTTTTGCCCTACGAAATTGGTTTTTATACTCTTTAGTGTGATGCGGATCCAATATCTTAGTATAGAGATTCTGGGAGTCTGATGGATGTTTTTTTGAGATGTCAAACGCAGGCTGTTTGAAAGAAAATTTATGACTTTTTTTCCTTTCGTCGAGCAGTGAAGAGAAATAAAAAGAAAATGTTGGCAGTTTTTTTTTTTTTTCTTTTAGAAAACTAATCAAATCGAAATAAAGTCCAAAAGGAAAACATGCGGATTTTATGAGTTTTTCTTTTTTTTTCGTATATGGGTGTGTTGGTAGTGGTTGTTGTTGTATAAATCGAAAATCTTATTTATTTTGTTATTTTTGGATATGTGATGTTTTTGTGTGCAAGGAAATCTATAGAAAAAAAAAATATATCATCAGCTATATGTAGTATATTGGTTAGGGGAGAGTGGGGCCAAATGTAACACTTTTTTCTAAAATCGATGGTTCTCCTACAAATTTGAAAGTGGGTCAACCAGACCTTTTTTAAATTAAAGACCCATGTTTTAGCTCCAAGATTCATCATAAAAATTTAGCAAAACATAACGGTAATGTTGAAAAATAAAGCTTCTAAAAAAAAAATCTTGTTGTTTCAACTTACCCCACATACGGGGCAAAGTGTAACACATACCGGGGTAGGTTGTACCAAGAACTAAAAATAAGAGAAAAATATCTTTATTTGTTTATATTTATTTATTTTTAATTAATAACAATAAAAACAAACCTCAGTCATGAAATTTTGGTGCAAATTTGTAAAAAGTGGAGCAAATCCAAGATTTCCAGAGAAAATTTGACAGTAGTCTTAAATAAAAGTTATTCGAATTCATAAATTGTTTTATAAGCTTTTTGAATTCAAGTGGTGGTTCAAAAATGTGTTTCCAATTTCAAAATAAATACAAATTCTATTACAAGCATTCATATTCAGGGTTGTTAATTATATTAGGTAAACAATTTTTCAGTATAGGTAGGTTTTTACATGGTACAACTTGCCCCGGAAAAATGTTACAACTAGCCCCAGCATGAAATTTGGCACATAAAATCAATTTAAAAAAAAAAGCGAAACTGATATAGACATAACATATACACGCAATTCGAGCCAAAACACAGTTGCATATAACAAAAAAAACACTTAGCACTCTATCTTTTTCGGGTAAAGAGGTAGACCAAAAATAAAATTTAAAAAAAAAGTTACAAACATGCATTTTTTGGGCACCACTAGTGTAACTTCTCACCCTGTAGTCTAATCTTCATCTGAAGAAAATGTGCCGGTAGATATGCAAAAATTGAGCATTTTTCTCCTTTACGCGTTTCTTAATATTGAAAGGAACATCGCTTTTTTTAGCTGTTAATTCTTACCCCTGTTACATTTAGCCCCACTCTCCCCTACTTAAGTTTAACAGAGAGCAGCTGACTTTTTGTTGGACTAATTTAAAAGCAATTTCCAGTAGCAAGAGTCAGTCATGTGTGGTTAAAGTATAAATTGCAATGAAACTCTGGTGGACGGGTATTTGTTGATTTATTACTTTATTGCTAAAAGAAATTGAATTTAATTGAATTGACGAAATGATTAGTGGAATTGCTATAGTAAAATAAATGAAATATCAAAGATAAATCTAGATTTGTCTGTGTAATTTTAAGTCTCAAATTCTTGCTGGAAAAGAAATATGATATGATAAACTACTTAATAGTCACATATTTTTAAATGTAGAGATATAGTCCAAGAGCTAGTGGCACATTTGACTAAGGTAGCTCTTTTAAGGCTGAAAATTCGTACAGTGGTAGTTTTCAGTATGCTTAGTAAGAAAATCTTGGTCTGGTTTAATGAAAGTTTAATTTTCAACTTTTTTTGCCCAAAATTTGACTTTGAAATCGATTATTTCAAAAAGTATTGATTAAAATAACTTGATTTAAAAACTAATATAAAGTGTAATATTCTGCCTTTTGAAAAATGTATCACTCATAACTGTAGGTGTTGCCGTCGTTTTTAAATAATTTTTTTTTTATTTTGAGTTACTTTTTTAGAAAATTGCCCCTCCCTCCTAAACGCGGGGAGTTAGACCCCCCTTCAGATAGTACAAAATGCTTGTATTTAACTCCTCTGCAAGAATCCGTTACTAATGGCACAACTCCATTACAATAGTCAACTCATTTTTTTTATTTTGTTATGTAAAATATTTTATAGATTACCTTTAAGATAGGTAAATAATATTAAAGTAAACTTTTTTGGTGTTCCAAATTTAAATGCTAATTTGTTGCTCAAAAGTAGGTATCTAAACTTTCAATTTCTGAAAGTATACTTTTGAGCTAACTTTTTTAAACAAAGGTACATTAAAAGGTAAATTTGCTGGCAAAAGAAAACAAAAATATGTAAATATATTCTTTAAAAATTCTCCACTTGCCTGATCAAACCAAAATGTGCACTTCTGATGAAACTTTAAGTTAAAATAAAAAATTAACTAGCTACTACATATTATTTAAAAATAATTATTTCCCTAATTTTTCTCGCTAACTTCAGTCTTATTTTAGCGAAATTTTGAAAACCAAAAAACGAAGGTTGGGTTGTGAAATTAAAAGCATTTAAAAAGCTAAAAATTTTGATGTCAGCAAAAGCTATATGGTTTTTTATCATTTCACATTTTGTCCGCTAACTTCAGACTTATTTTATTGGAAAATTCAATAACTCCAAAATCATGCAAGCTACAAATTTTTGGTTTGCGCAACAAATTGGCATTGAATTAGCTTCAATAATTATGTACTGAGATTAATTTTTTTCGCTAAAGTAAGGGACGTTTTAAAATCAGGAAAAAAAAACTCTTTTAATAGTGTAAATAGTGTAGGAAAACGAATTAAAATTAAATTCAACGTGAAGTTGTTTGTAAAATTACATTTTAGATTGGAATATTTCGAAAAATCGAGCTTCTAGAACTTAATTCAGAAAAGGCTTAGAATCTGAAAGCTCAAAGTAGTAGTCTAATCTAGTAAGTTTATAAGAAACGAATACAAAAGATATAAAAATAAATAAACTTTTGAGCCCATATACATTTTAAAATTCAACCGTGTTCAAAATAAGGGGCACCCTACTAGTACCTATATGTAGATATATATTCACTATTAAATATGTAATTCTACGTGGGCTTGAGGTCTTTTTACTTAGTTTTAATTTCTAATCTTCTATTCCGACGTTTCGAGTGTGTTTACACTCTTCTTCAGGAATTCTATTTATTTTTTAATCTAAAGAAATATATCTTAAGATTTTCTGTTCTTGGTTTTGCTTTTTTGGTTTTTGTTAGGCTTAAATATTTCAAAATTCAACAAAGGTAACGGAATAAGGAATAATTTATATTCACTATTCGCTAATGAGACTTTAAATATATAAACAAAAAAAAAAATTCTTTTTAAATTAGACGTTAGCATCCTGTTTAATAATAAATTTATTCTATAATTTTATTTTAATTGATCACAGCTTGAAATGCTGCCAGCATTAATCATTGATTTAAATTATAATTGATGATCCGCATAATAAATTTCTATGCAATGAATATTCATATATTTAAGTTTAAAAATTTAAGTCTATATGAAAACAACTTTCTTTTGACCCGATATTATTATGATTTTACTTATTACCAATTAATTCAATTAGCATAAATAATTGATCGATTAAAAATCCAAAGAATCAATTGATATATAATTTATTTTATGATTTGAATCAAATTAAGGAGATTATAGATATTGTTTATGCATTAAAGAAATTATGCATTATGTTATATGTTTTTGAATGGTTCTAATGGCTTGAGTTTAAGTTTATGTTATTTTGTTTTACTAGTAGGTATGAATTAGCAGTTTTCTTGGTGATGTTACCTAATCTATTTTTTCTCGAATTTCTTAAATAAAACAAAAAATATTATTTTTCCTGAGTTTAAAAATATAGCTATCAGTCTTTTAACCTCAAACTTAATATGAAAAAATAAAAAACATATCAAATTTTTATTATTTTTGTTAACAGGAATCGCGCATACATACATATTATGTATTTCCTTATATGGATAAAACTCTTAACAATTTAAAAAATATTTTTTCATAGAAAAGGGTTAATTGATCGAAAACTATTTGTATTTCGGAATCATCAAAGACAATCTATAAGTGAAATCGATTTAAATTTATCTCATATCTTTTTTTAAAATGTTGGTCCTTAGAAGAAAGGATGAAAAATGTACGAAAGAGATACCTAATTTAAATCCGCTGAAATAACATATCTACGCCCCAAGGAATGAACTAATTTAAAAATCCAATCTGTTTTTAATTTTCTTCTCGAGGTATCATATATCTAAATATATACAAATATATATACATTGCTAGGTAGTAGGTATATAAAAGTGGTAGATAGTATGTATATAAATATAGTCTCATCGTCTTTGTGCATCGTGGAACTCCTGCTGTTTTATAGGTTTTCATACTTCATTATCTCAAAATGACTCCTCCAAATGGTGTGGCAACTATGGTTTGTAAAAAAAACACTTGCTTATACCACCAGCCATTGGAATTCTTGTAGAAATATAAGCCAAGCGTATAAAACATATGGTATTTTACAATAAATCAACATTAATGGTACATATCATCCGTTGCAAAGGTTGGAACATTCTTTTTACTTTTGTATTCATATAAGGAGATGTACATACATAACTGTAAGCTATCTTTATAGATTTTGTGTTATTAATATACTAAGTTTCATGAAATATAACCGAAAATAAAAAAAAATGCACTTGACTATGTGGGTGTCCCTGACACCATATTGCCTTTGCTTACAATCACTGACATTTAATTAATTGAATGTTGGTAAACTTTTCTTGTAGTGACGAGAGTTTGCAATGTCTGAAAATGGAAATAAGTTATGCACCGAGTTTTAAATGGAAATGCAATATTAAACGAGAATGAAAATTGCAAGGTGAAAAAAATCTCAAAAGTTGCTTTAAATCACATTGACCTCTATGAACTGAAAGTTGAAAATAAACTCAAACCACAAACAAACTAACAAAAATTATTATATTTAAAAATAATTTTTAAAATAATTTGAAAAATAATTTGAAAAACGGAAATTTAAAATTTTTTGAACAAAATTAACAGTCATATTGAATAACAGAAGCATTTCTATGATGGATTAACGTGTTCAAATGCTAGAGAAAGCATTTTAAAGTTTATCGTTTTTCCATGAAAACCGCAAAAATAAACGTATACGGTCCTTACGAGGACCAAAAAACTACACCTAATAACTTTATATTTTAATGTTATTTAACATCTGATCAACTACCAAACAGAACTTTTACGTTCATAAACGGCTCCTACTTATTTTAATTTTTTTTTTGTATTTTTCGAACAAGTAGGTACACTAAGGAAAAAAATAAATTGAAGTTGAAACGTCTTATGTTGCTTTAAGATACGAAACCACACAAAAATAACCAGTTTTCCACGTTGATTTTAAAATGTTCATCTTCAACGCAAAATCATTCCGAATAATAGTAAGATCAATGTGGTTTTCATTGATTTTACGTTGTTTTATGGTATCTTTTTCCTCAGTGTATTAATAACGATTTAAACAAGTCTCACAGATTTTTCCTGTTCATTTAACCGTTTTCCCGTAATTTGCTGTCCAAAAGGATTTAAATAATTTTTTTTTTGCATTAATATAATATTGTATTCCTTTGCTCTAGCAACTTTTAGGAACTAGCAACATGCTCAGGAATCAGGCCTTAAATTTGGGATTAGGATAACTTCTATAGGATGCGTCATCTTTGCATTCTATAATTTTGCTTCTATTGTTAATATTTTTGGTGATTAACTTTATAATTTTTTGGAGCTAAACACGAATTTAAAGTTGCCCATGAAATCAGAAATTTTGAAAAATGCTATTTTTTTTTGAAAGTTCTGATTTGCGTGCCTTTCTGGTTTCAGAAAAATTCTAGCACGTACCTACCATTTTGTTTAATGATTTTTGAAAATATGAGCAGTTTGTAGAAAATAACCCTTTTAGATTCGGTTGACCTTGTACAAAAATAAAACTATTATTCGTATTCAGCTCAAATTTGGAAGACTTATTTCTTATAACATGATCTATCATATGACACCAATTTATTAATTAAAGTTTACACACATTTTAAGATACTAATTGACAAAAACAGCAAAAATATTGAAATCCTGCAGCTTTTAGTAAATCTCAAATGAACAAAAACACCTTAATTAAGGAAAATGTAAAATCTCAACGCCCGTTATATTTAAAAAGTCAAATATGTAAAGAAAAGTAAAAGAAACAAATTTATAAGTGTTTTGTAATTTAATATACTATTTTTCTATTTAGAAATATCTTATTCAGATTTGTCTCTCCTACAATTAAATGTACCTATACTTTTCTTATGGTTTTTGTTGTGTTGAGTTATCCGAAGTAAAAAAAATTCTATCACGTCAGGATTTTTAGATTTATGCATTAAAGGATCACAATATCAAGTTTTTTTTTTAGAAAATCTCAAACAAACTACTATAACTCGAAAACGAGAGCTGACCGAAATTTTTTTGAATTCGGATTCAAAATCGGCACACTAAAATCCATTAGAAAAGTATACTTTTATTCTTGGACGAAAGAAATATGAATTTTTAAGATCAGTTTCTTTATGGATATCTCGGAGAATTACAAGAGATATTTAGAAGATTAAAACTAAATTTAAAAGAAAAAAACGCTATTATTAGTGATTTCGTAGACTTTATTCCAAAACTTCACTCTAATGCTATTCTAACATTATAAGAAAACAGCATAGGTAGAAATAAAAATTTGGAATAAAGCCTACGAAATCATTAATAATACACAGAGAAAAATATGACCCGCTAAAAACTAACAGATTGCCATATTGTTTTACCGTCCATACATTTCATAAGGAAATCTTATTAAAGTCAACGATTAATAAGGTTTTTTTAAGGAGATTTCTTATTATTTTTATAGAGAAAATCTTATTAAAATTTGACTGAAAAGTTGATTTTTTTTGCAACTTAGCACTAGAACAAAAATCGCGATCAATATTTTCATGGCAGGTTGGTTCAGGTGGTAAGGTGGGCGACTAATGATTTGAAGTCTCCAGTTCGATTCCCAGCCTGGTCATCTTTTTTTTTTTTTTTTTTTGCAGATTTTAAAACAAAAAGGAAAACCCGATTGTTTTAATAAGGTTTCCTTCTTGGATGAAAACCATAGAGAAATCTTATTGTTTTTGTTCTATTTTATGTGGTCTATTTTTCTCTGTGTAGCGATTTTTCGAAAGGTGGCCGGTAACTGGAGACGGCCAAAATTAGGCAACTCTACCCTACCTTATCCCAAAGTATTGCTTCGAAAACAGCAAAAAAAAATGGGTTTTTGAGATTTTCTAGCGAAAATTTCTTTAAAATTCGATGTGCTAGACCAGTTCTGACTTCGGATTAGGAATCAGCATACAAAAATCCTTTAGCAAAGTATAGTTTTATTAAAAGGAGGATTTCCTTGCAGACCATTGTTATCAATAAAACAAAACCGACTTCCATGGATCAAAAATGGGTTTTATGGTTTTTCTCATAATCAGAACTGGAAGAAATTGAAATGGGACCACACTGCAGGCATCAGATTTCCAATACAAAAACAATTATAAAAATTGGTTCACTCAGTCCAAAGTTATGAGGTATAACAAATATAAAAAAAGAAATACAGACGAATTGAATACCTCCTTCTTTTTGGAAGTCGGTAAAAAATGAGGATGTTCATTGGGCCATAACCATAACTTTAAACAACTCTTCGGAAAAATCAGAACTATCGCATTTGATGCAAGGTCTTCTTCTACAGAATAGACAAAGCTACTCAGCTGGGAAACAATCTTTACAATGAATCATTTTTTTTTTTTTTGGATTCAGAATTATCAATTTTCACTATCCCGAACTATGTCCTTATTAAATAACTAATTTGTACCTACATCCTTAAATGTTTTTAGACATGAAAAATGTAAGTCTTAATTGCCAAAAATGTATTTTCTGTATTGTCTTACTCTATTTATGTATCTTTTTTAATGATTATATACCTAAATTATAAAAAAAAAAGACCTACATATGTATATTAAAAAAAAAACTTACCTCTCACACTATACTTCTTCAATCGCATATAGATCTCGTCGAACATCAAAATTTAATTTAACAACAAAAATTGGAAACAAAACGCACACAAAAATTCACTTAATTCTCATGACTCAAAAGGAGTTTTGTTGAATAGGTTTATTTTTACTTGCAGAAATATATTATTTTCTCGAATCCAAAAAAAAGTGTCATAAACAATTTTTTTTTTTACAAATTGTAAATCAATCAATCAGAAAAGAGCCACCACAGAATTTCTTTTTCGCATTAATAAATCATTTATGATAGCAAAATGAGTTAAAAAATACACACAAAAAACAAACAAACACAATTTCATATAAAAAAAATATATAACACTGGGCAACACTGAAAATGATTGAGATGAATTTTTGTTTTTTATTGATATATGTATAATATCCGTTGCTAAATTGCACATAAAATGGCGTGTATTTTTTCTGTTATTTCCGAGTTTTTTTTTGCCAAATTCTTATAATTTTATGATTTACCAATATTGCCTGATTACATTTGAAGGCAAACAAAAAATCATGTTGACTTAAACATTTGAGACCTCATCCAGAAAGAAACAAACAAAAACTGTATACACATAATTTTATTAAGTCAATCAAAGATGACCAATTCACTGCCCAGCCAATAGCAAATGAACACACTCTTTCTCGAACAACTTATACGACGGTACTAAAACCGCCGGATGGTGTAGTAAACGTTGTGATTTTCGACGGAGAAATAAAATTCCGTAAAAGTATCGAGATACTTTTTGCTGGGTAGATTGACTGGTAGGTATACAATATATATAATTTGTGTTTGGTGGCATACAGAGTTGATTTCTGTTTGTTCGAGAGAGGGTTGAAGTTGGGGGCTATTGGAATGGGGATGAGGGGGCCTATACTCGAACTCAGACCGGTATTTCAGAGGCTATTCCATACTGTATTGGATCCATGTACATATATAAATGTGTAAGTTTGCTGTATCCATGGGATTGTTTTTTTTTTGTTTTTAACGAACGACTTTGGATAGGTCCCTGTGATTTAAATTTGTTTAAGTGATGGTCGTCGGACTAAGTCGATGTGATGGAAAAGCTATATAAATCGTCGCTATAGTACGTACCCTATATACACATAAAACCTAATCTTATAATGCTGTTAAATAGGTTTTTCTGTTTTATTGCCGTCGAGCTAAGTGGTTTTTTTTTCAAACAGAGATATCATATTTTAGATAAAATAAAATATATTTTAGTCATACGCCCACAAATACTACCAAAAGTTGAAAAATTAAATAGACTCTTTATGATACCCCAAAGTGTAAGTCAATCCATCAAATTCCCCCCAAAAAAAAACCTTTAAATATGTAATTGCTTCGATATTTTATAAGACCCAACCAAAAAAATAGGGTGTTATAAGGTCTTATAAATATTTATGTAATTTCAATGGCCATTTAAAGTGATAGCTTTATTGATTTATAACATCTTCTATAGGTATGGTGTTACCTATACTTCGTGAAGCCTTCCTGGTACGTACATATTTACATTCATGTAGGTATATTGTATATAAGCACCTATAATTACATGCTTCAATAAATGTGTACAGCTAACTCCTGAATTATGCACCGTATAGAGCAATAAAAGTGTTCAGTCGTTGGTTTTATTTTACTACAGAAGAAATAACAGAAAAAAATCGACGAGTAAAAACGAAGAAGAATTGAGTTTGGCATTTTTTATTTCTTGTAATGATAGGTTAGTTTTGTGATGCCGTATAAAGTCGAAGTAGGTAATTGGTTAGCAACAACAACAAAAATAACAAGGTCGAATAAGACATGAAAAGCAACGAATGTAATGGTTAAAAATTTAATTTGATTTCCTTTTGTTTTGCTTAGTATTTCTAGGAATTAAAACATCAAGATAAGAATTTTAAGCCATGTTAATAAAAATTACAACAATTAAGAATTTGTTGATTAGCAAACCAAGATTCTTTCACAGAAAAAGGTTGTCTTTCGTTACAAAATAACTATTAACTAGACTCTATAGTATAGAGGCTATACACAACAAAGTATGTTGATAGAATATCAGTCGTTTAATTGTTACTTTCATAACATTTACCTACCATGTAGCTTGATAATACCTTAACAAATTAATTAAATATATGGAAATTTTCGGAACGTTTGTGAACTTAAGATTGAAAAAAATATAGTAAAGAGTGTCTAGTTAAATAAAAAAAAAAATTTGTACGAAAAAAAAAATACTCATACACCACAGTGACCGTTTTTTTTTATAAACCTTTTCTCAAACCTTGTGCACATTGTGTTACTACTGTAACAGAAAGCGATTGGGTCTTTGTTGAGAGTCTTTAAAAAGACAGTGATGTCCTGGAAAAGACGTTAAGGGGGGAAATCCCTCCAGACGACACCTTTTTCACTATTTTTTTATGAAAAACTGAAAGCACTTATTGAAATTTGGAAAAAGACAAGATATTAAAATTTTTTGAAATGAAAAAATAACAAAATGGCGGCTCTGGAGCCTTTCAAAGTTGACGCCTCTAGTTTGCGCCGTGCAATGTAACTCAAAAACTAATGAAGCTATCGACTTGAAATTTGAAGCAAATTACTCCTTAAATCATTGGCCACAACATGAACCTAAAAGTTGAATAAAATTTGTACAATAAATATTTTTTTTTAACTACTTCTTTGTAAAAAAAACATGTTTTTTTCGTTTTTTTGATTTCTAATTTTTATTTTTCATTTAAAAAAAATAAATTTAGGTTCATGCAATGCGTACTAATATCATCTAACGGAAAAAAATTTCCTGGACCTGTACATTGCACGGCGCAAACTAGAGGCGTCAACTTTGAAAGGCTCCAGAGCCGCCATTTTGTTATTTTTTTCATTTCAAAAATTTTTTTTTCAATTCTTGATAATGTCAGTAATATCTGGTCTTTTTCCAAATTTCAATAAGTGCTTTCAGTTTTTCATAAAAAAATAGTGAAAAAGGTGTCGTCTGGAGGGATTTCCCCCCTTAAACTAAATAATTAAATTTATTAGGCCACAGATTAACACGAAATTTCTAAAAGATAATGAATGAATTTTTTGCATATTTTTTTATTAATTTGATTTTGATTAAATTTTGAATGTGAAAATTACAACAAGTATTCGGGCTATATATGTATTTGAGTAATAAAAAGCCAATCTTGAGTAATATTGATATTTTGGGTGTATAGATGTACTGCAACCTATAAGATCTATTGTACCCCATATTGAGTAATAAATGACTCATTTTATCGAATATTTGTGTACATAATTATCTAATTAAAAAAAATATAAAAATGACGTATTTTCAAAAATTATGAATTTGAAGTTTTACAAAAAACGGGAAAACTCTTGGCATGATATTACAGAAATAGCGGTCAAGCATCTCTTGTCACTTGCTATAGCTTTATGACAAATTTATAGTAGCCTAATGACAAATTTACCTATAGTAAAACTAAATGCAACCAACTTTGAAGCGGTACACTTTTTTTTAAAAGCAGCTTCGTATTGGATAAAAAAAAAATAACCTCAAAAAAATATGCTATGTTTTAAAAAAAACAGCCATAAGTCGGTTAATATATGTGTCTTTTTGGGATCAAACTTTGCAAAATTTCAAACTTCATTAAATATAAACTATACCCATCCAAAAGTAATAAAATATACATTTTTGTACTCTCCTATTCAAAAGTCTGATGAAAGAAATCGATCTTAAAGTTTACTTGCCTCAAAAAAGGAATTCTTAACACACTATACTCTTGTATGATGGTTGTTGGAATCGGTATATTTGAGGATGTTAACCCATATTCTTTTCAAATATTTTCTTAATAACAAAAAGATATTTCATTTCCAAAAACCCATCAGGCACACCCTTATCGGAACCCAAAACATTTATAAGTTCTTTCATCGATATATATAACATACACGCTATATAGGTATATGTATTTTCGCCATTTCGAAAAAAAAACCAAGCCCCAAGAGAGAACTTTCGCCATAAATTTCATCCTGTCACACAATTTTTATGGCACTGCCCTAAATGTGAATTCTCTTTGGCCTTTTCCATTCGTTTCGATTAGTTTTCTTGGTCGATCCTTTATTTTTTCCAATGGCGAAGATTTTTGTTTCCCTTTAAGGGATATAGGAGTCTTGAAATTGGGATAGTATATTTGATATAAATTATAAACATATATATACTTTTAGGATATATAAAAATCCAGCTTCAAGATATCCAGACAAATATACGCACAGTGATGTGGACAGTATTTTTTTTTTTTACAGGAGGAAATCTTCAAAAGACACTTGGCAGTATTCGACACCAAGTAGTGTGGGACTCTTAACCACTAAAACCACCTCTTTATCAGGACCAATCTTAAGAGATCGACATCAGATTTTTCTTTCTTAACTTTGTAAAATCACTTTTAATACTTTAACATGTTTTTTTAGACCATAAGCTCATGAGGCTTGGTTCTTCTTAATCTCCGAACATGGTTTCTTGTATTCAAGACGGACACCATTTTACAATTGGTATGACTTTGCAGTCTCTGATTATGCGATACAGCGTATTTTTTAACAACTTCTGTAACCGTTTTTATTTGTAAGTCACGATGTAAATCGCTATTTCTTATGTACCAAGGTGCATTAACTATTCCACGAAGGATTTTGTTTTGGAATTTTTGGATGATTTCGGTATTTGTTTTCTTTGTACAGCCTTATAATTGGATACCATAGGTCCAAACAGGCTTTATTACTTGATTATACAGCATTATTTTGTTTTGGGTTGATAAATCAGAGTTGTTACCAAGTAACCAGTACATTTTTCTATATTTCAAGTTTAGTTCTTCTCTTTTCTTTTTGATGTGCTCTTTCCACTTTAGCTTTGCATCCAAAGTCATTCCAAGGTATTTAGCCGTATTGGTGTAAGGTACAGCTTGATTATTAATGAATATTGGAATATTGTTTATCTTTTTATTTATAAAGTTTATATGTGAAGATTTTGTTTCATTGAGTTTGATACGCCATTTTTCGGTCCAATCTCTGACTGTGTCGACGGCATTTTGTAGTTTTACTGCTGCCTTAGAGACACATTTGTCGGGTACCAAAATTGCAATATCATCTGCAAAAGTAGCCATTATGGTGTGATTACCAACTGGGATATCCCTTGTGTATAGTAAATACAGGGTAGGACCTAGGACACTTCCTTGTGGTACACCGGCTTCTATTTTCTTCAATTCCGAATATTCTTGATCGTATCTTACTCTAAACAATCGGTGTGAGATGTAAGATTTTAATATTTCATAGTACTGTCTGGGAAACAGTTGTACTCAAGTCCCTCATGCCAAACCTTGTCAAAAGCTTGAGCAACATCTAAGAACTGGACAGTATTTTGATTTATTTTTACCTATAGAAATTGTTCTTAAAAAGTCGTAGCAGGGTTTGAAACATGTCAATATTTAGGTTAATTCGTTCAAAGCTTTAAATATCTACATTGACAGCATTCCTTAAACAAATGACGAATAATTTAATTTCATTTAATTAGAATTTTAGTCACAGCACTGTTCATATGCGCACGAAATCACTTTTGTTTTTCTTTTTTTCTATGAATTCATGAGCTGATTTTTTTTCCAGCGGAAATTACATTTCTCCATTTTTGTTCGATAGCTTAATACATTAGATAAAGGGACAATCCAAAAAGAAAATGGGAAAAACGATTCCAATTTTTCAACAAATAAATTCGCAGATAATAATATTTTTAGCAATAAAAGGCGTTTTATTTATGACAAAAAAATATTAAAATACATAAATGTATTTTTATATGTACAGTTGTAGATACATGTCTAATGGCTGAGCTGTCAACTGGAGAATTTATGGTGTAAATCATCAATTTAGGGTGATGATTTATATTTTGATCAATATTCGCACACCCATTACGGAAACTAAGCTTCGTTTTTAAATTATAATTCCGTACCTAAAGCAGACTTCATGGTTTAAATGCATTGTGTCGAATGTGAAGTAAATAGAAGATTTTCTTATCGCCATTGGAGTGCACTGACTTTAGATGACTTTGAAACAAAACCGTAAGAATTACAATTTTTTCACATCACTTGAAATTCAGACTTAATGGGGAACTCTTTCTAAGAATAGAGTGTGGAGTTTAGATTCTCATAGTTAGCATTTTTAAGGTGAAGTAGGAAGTAGATGCATAGAAGTTTGCTTCATTTTGATGACTAAACCTAAATAATTTTAGAGGTTGGGCATAGGTAAAGAATATTGCGTGTTTATTCTTAGAGTTTATTGCACTCTTGAATTTTCATGATAAAAACATAATATCAATGAATCTAATCTACATTGGAAAATATTTATTTTGATTTAATGAATGTGTAACTACATTAAAAGCTTTCATATCGGTTAAGGGCAATCGGCACATGTCCACTTTTTGCCAAAAATAAACTAATGATGAGGTCTTGTAGTATTTATTGGGTACTATCTGATGGCATCCTAACTTTTATAAAACAAAATTTAAGGCTTTCTGAAAAAATAAATAAATTGTGTGCTTTTAGTACTAAGTTGAATAGAGAACAACATTTTGAAATGCGTTTTTCTCGAAATGAGCTGGAATGGTTTTGTTGTGTTTTTCCCCTGGACCCTTCAATTATGATGTTTGATAAGATAAACTTAATTGAACTAAAATTAGTTTTGCTCACTGATAAAAGATTTTATTTGTGTAAGTTTATTTACTTTTTCTCCAAACATATCTTGGGAACGATTTTTTTTTTCTCATTTCATCCATGTTATCCATGAATCTAAGAAGAACTTGTCCAAAATTTGGTCAAAATCAAAAATGTATTGTATAAAAATAGAATATATTATATTTAGGTATAGCATTCATTAAATGGATTAAATAGCTTAATCAAGGATTTTGGTTCTCAATGTTGAATTAACAGTTTTTCCCTTATAAGCGTCATTTGAGTTATATTTTTGGTAAAACAATTGTTAGTTGTATAAATTGCAAAAATTATTTGAGGCAAAACGGGGTTAGTAATCAATTTCGTTAAAATGGCGTAGAACACTTTCAAGCTGGCATTAGACAAAACTTACCTATACTCGTATAGCTCGAAAATTGCCAATTCTAAGGATTATAAGATCCTTTTGGCACTTCTAATACTATTAGTAATGAGAAGGAGGTAAAAAAAAATCCGATTTGTTTGCAGTTGGTAATGGTGCAGTGGATGTAGTGCTTGACTGCTAACCTGGGTGTGGGTTCGAGCTCTACCACATTCAGCGTTCTTTTATTTATCCCCCAGCTTGGAAGCCACCCGCGGGATTATATGAGATAGTAATCATCGTATTCTCAATTCACTTTACCAACAAATTTTTTTTCTATCTTTCTATTCCTTCTAACTAGTGCCGTGCAATATGCATTTAAAAGACCTTATAGATCTTACAGGTATATAGTTAAAATTATTATTATTGTTAACAGAAGAAATATTAAATTTACATTAATTTTTAATATTTCTATTAGAAATTAAAGATCAGTATTTGTGTTTTAATAAATTAATTAATTAATAAAAAAAATGTAGAAAAGACAATGCATATTTTGTTTCTTTTTTGTGTTACAAGATTTCAATTGACAATAATAACATTTGTTCACCGATGTTTATTAAACACCTTTTTATCCTATATTAACTATAAAATTTATAAGAAATATTTTAGATCTTCTTTTACATGCAAAAAAAAGTGGGTCCCGAAAGTCCGTCTGTCTTTCTGTCTGTCTGTCAGTCTGTCTGTATAAAGAGCTACAGACTAAACGGATTGACTTCAAACTTGGTATGTAGCATTTTTGGAGACTCTCCAGAGGGTTTTTTGGAATTAATTTTTTTTTTACCATAAATAAGGGTACCTGTCATATAAAAATTTCGGAAAAATTTAATTTCCCGAAAATGGCTCCAACGATTTTGTTAAAAAAAAAATTCAGATATTAGTTTATTAGCAAGGTTTATTTTATGAGGAAATTTTTTTTTTTGGAAACCATTAGGTATGCCATAAAACCTTTTCTTTCAAATCTGCTTCAATACTAATTCAATTTCAACGAAATTTTTGACACAAAAGCATTTTTATAATTTTAATATACCTAAATAAGATATAAAATTTAATAAAAAATAATTTTTGGATTTTTGAAATTTTTTTTTTGAAAAATCAAATTTTTAAAAACACGACATTTAATTTTTTTTAAATTTTGATTTGAGATGTTGGTTAGTGATTTCTACAAAATGGCATAGGTACCAATTTTATTTTAAAACTTTTTTTCCAAAAAAATATTTATAAAAAATTAACGATTTTGAAAATTTTTTTCTTAAAATACACTCATATTATATTAAATAAAACTACATACTTTGTTTTGAGGGGCAATTTAATTTCAGATTTTGTTTTATTTCTTTAAAAAAGCCAATTTTACGTTTTTTTTTAAATTTTTTTTTGTTTTGGGGATAGGGGGAAGTGGTCACCCTTCGTACAGTTTTTACTTATTTTTTTTTTAGTTATTTATTTACTCACTCCAATTTCGAGAAAATGGACTTTATTTGTAATATGTATATTATTACACTTTACAAAAAAATTTGACACTTCTAAGTCAAAGGCTTAAATAGTTATAGCCATTTTACTGGGATTAGATTTTTGTACGAATCCTCCCCACCCGTGGGGTACCTTCGTACAGCACATGGGGTACATTCGTACAGGATATTTAAAACGTTAATTTGACTAACTTTTGATTTGTCAAATGCCAAATTTGAGTTTTAAAACATTTAATTACTTATTAATTTATTAATTTATTGAACTTGACTCAGAAAAAAACAAATAAAAAACTTAATTTTTCGCGATTCGACGATTCTGAAACAAATTATTATTTACATATATAAAAATACCAACCTTAATTTACTATAGAATGCGAAAAACTTATTATAGAGGTTTAAATTTCATTTCAATAAAACTGTAACTCCGTGTTTTGATTGTTATCTGCTCAAGAAAATTTACTGCAGGGCATACGTATGCGTACGAATGTGCCCCATGTTTGACTGGACGAATGCTCCCCAAGCTGTACATAACGCAGAAAAATCGATTTTTGAAAAAATTTACTGAGATTTTGCAATAATTATAATTAAAACACAAATTTAACACTTTAAACAACAATTCTTCATTACTGTTTAGCCAAAAACATACTTAACTTAAACACAACATAACATCAAATGTACATAAAAAAATTACTCAGAGCACTAAAAAACACTAAAAGTCTTGTGGCGACCGAATCCGTTGCACTTAGGATTCAAAATTTATCTAGCAGCTCGGCGCCTACTATGTCTATGCACACTAGTAAGCACGTGTTTGAATACCGTTTAGTTTTTGTTTTAAGCTCACTGTACGAAGGGTGACCGTGTACGAAGGGTGACCACTTCCCCCTACACCTACATTTCCCAAACTTCTATATAAAAAATCTTAAAAATTTAATAAACTTGAACTCTAAGATCAAGTTCGTGCGACCCCAGTCTTGAATTTTTTAAAAAATCATATAGGTATGAACTCGCACCTCATGTTGTACCTAGAAAACTTTGACTGTGTCCACACACTTGATTTTTTTGAGGAAATTATAAAATATCCAAACAAAGATATGTATTTACTTAGAAAACGTTAATTTTAGGTATTAGCATTCATTCCGCCTCTTTCCTTCCGATTCTTCAACGAATGTTTGAATTTAAATTTGTGTTCTTGATGAGAAATTTTGTACCTACTCTATAAATTGGTTCGTCTCTGAAAAAAATTGTGTGCATTTTTTAATGCTCATATTAAAATTTTAGGTCTCTGACCTTTAATTTCAATAGGTACTTTCTCAAACCAAAATCTTTTTTAAATGTTTTCATTAAACCTTAACTCTTAGGCTAGGCGCACACATGCGATTTTAGTCGCGCGATTATTCAGTCGCAAAAATGGATCACAAGGATTTCAATGACTGTGAACACACATGCTTCTCGCGATTAAAAATTTGAAAATTATGTCTACAGTCATTGAAATTCTTGTCATCTAATTTGCGACTGAATAATCGCGCGATCGAAATCGCATGTGTGCGCCTAGCCTTATACGGATTGCTAACGGGCAGATGGTTTTTTTTTACTAGACAATGAATACAATATTTGAGAGTAAGTGAAATATGGAATACTTTTAACGTAATTTAGAGTTTTGTTTAAATAAATTATGCGTTTTTATTATCAATTCTTTCAATTTGTTTATTAAACACATAATTAAATTTTTATGGACACACATTATTTAGGTATATCTTTCCATCTTTATTTTATATTCTAAATCAACAATGTTGCAAAAATTAAACAACAACAAAATTAATATTATTTGTTAATCTTTTTCAACTTTTTTTTTTGCAATATTAAAAATCTCCAAATTCTTTCACAGAGTCTCACCTATAATCTTTGTCATTGGCATTTGCCATATCAGCACTATAAATTCTGAAAATATGTGTCGGCTAAAATAATTCTACACAATTTATTAGCTCATAAATAAACACGTATTACAATTTTTTTATTGCACCTACCTATAGTAAAAATATTATAATGGGAATTTAAGTGCAAAGACAAGAAAGACAAACAAACGCGGGCCATCACATATGGCATGGAGAATGAAAGAATTTAATATCCGATCCCCTAACCACAATAGAAAAAAATTTAAGAAGATAAATTAACTTATTAGACCGAGAGCCCAGAGCAGATTTTGGGAGTTTTTGGATAACCGAAAATGAGTCATATGTATGTGTAGGTAATACCGTCCTGATGAAGAATTCGAAAGTCTGGCAGGTTTATTTCACGGCATTCTATGGTTTATGGGGAGTTGAAAAATGCATTTTTTCCGATTTTTGTGTCGAGTATATAACCACTTTAATTCATATAGAGCCGATAGAGGGCGATACCTTGATTGCAAAAAGTTCGGTCCCAGACGTTTTATTCGCGGCATTACCCCCGCCAGACGTCCTTGAAGATTCGCGAAATGGCGATTTTCATACAAAAGTCAGAATATTATTTTTTGCAAGATATATAACCGTCTGGTGGTACCTATTAAAAAATCACCACTACCCCCTGATAGAAAATAAATTAGTGCCAGACGTTTTAACCACGGCATTACCCCCGCCAGACGTCCTTGAAGAGTCGCGAAATGGCGATTTTCGTACAAAAGTCAGAATATTATTTTTTGCAAGATATATAACCGTCTGGTGGTACCTATTAAAAAATCACCACTACCCCCTGATAGAAAATAAATTAGTGCCAGACGGCATTACCCCCGGCAGACGTCCTTGAAGAGTCACGAAATGGCGATTTTCATACAAAAGTCAGAATATTATTTTTTGCAAGATATATAACCGTCTGGTGGTACCTATTAAAAAATCACCACTACCCCCTGATAGAAAATAAATTAGTGCCAGACGTTTTAACCACGGCATTACCCTTGCCAGACGTCCTTGAAGAGTCGCGAAATGGCGATTTTCATACAAAAGTCAGAATATTATTTTTTGCAAGATATATAACCGTCTGGTGGTACCTAATAAAAAATCACCACTACCCCCTGATAGAAAATAAATTAGTGCCAGACGTTTTAACCACGGCACTACCCCCGCCAGACGTCCTTGAAGAGTCGCGAAATGGCGATTTTCGTACAAAAGTCAGAATATTATTTTTTGCAAGATATATAACCGTCTGGTGGTACCTATTAAAAAATCACCACTACCCCCTGATAGAAAATAAATTAGTGCCAGACGGCATTACCCCCGCCAGACGTCCTTGAAGAGTCGCGAAATTGCGATTTTCATACAAAAGTCAGAATATTATTTTTTGCAAGATATATAACCGTCTGGTGGTACCTATTAAAAAATCACCACTACCCCTTGATAGAAAATAAATTAGTGCCAGACGTTTTAACCACGGCATTACCCCCACCAGACGTCCTTGAAAAGTCCCGAAATAACGACTTTTGCATGAAAATCGTTATTTCGCGACTCTTCAAGGTCGTCTGGCGGGGGTAATGCCGTGGTTAAAACGTCTGGCACTAATTAATTTTCTATCAGGGGGTAGTGGTGATTTTTTATTAGGTACCACCAGACGGTTATATATCTTGCAAAAAATAATATTCTGACTTTTGTATGAAAATCGCCATTTCGCGACTCTTCAAGGACGTCTGGCGGGGGTAATGCCGTGGTTAAAACGTCTGGCTTTAATTTATTTTCTATCAGGGGGTAGTGGTGATTTTTTAATAGGTACCACCAGACGGTTATATATCTTGCAAAAAATAATATTCTGACTTTTGTACGAAAATCGCCATTTCGCGACTCTTCAAGAACGTCTGGCGGGGGTAATGCCGTGGCTAAAACGTCTGGCACTAATTTATTTTCTATCAAGGGGTAGTGGTGATTTTTTAATAGGTACCACCAGACGGTTATATATCTTGCAAAAAATAATATTCTGACTTTTGTACGAAAATCGCCATTTCGCGACTCTTCAAGAACGTCTGGCGGGGGTAATGCCGTGGTTAAAACGTCTGGCACTAATTTATTTTCTATCAGGGGGTAGTGGTGATTTTTTAATAGGTACCACCAGACGGTTATATATCTTGCAAAAAATAATATTCTGACTTTTGTACGAAAATCGCCATTTCGCGACTCTTCAAGGACGTCTGGCGGGGGTAATGCCGTGGTTAAAACGTCTGGCACTAATTTATTTTCTATCAGGGGGTAGTGGTGATTTTTTAATAGGTACCACCAGACGGTTATATATCTTGCAAAAAATAATATTCTGACTTTTGTATGAAAATCGCCATTTCGCGACTCTTCAAGGACGTCTGGCGGGGGTAATGCCGTGGTTAAAACGTCTGGCACTAATTTATTTTCTATCAAGGGGTAGTGGTGATTTCTTAATAGGTACCACCAGACGGTTATATATCTTGCAAAAAATAATATTCTGACTTTTGTATGAAAATCGCCATTTCGCGAATCTTCAAGGACGTCTGGCGGGGGTAATGCCGCGAATAAAACGTCTGGGACCGAACTTTTTGCAATCAAGGTATCGCCCTCTATCGGCTCTATATGAATTAAAGTGGTTATATACTCGACACAAAAATCGGAAAAAATGCATTTTTCAACTCCCCATAAACCATAGAATGCCGTGAAATAAACCTGCCAGACTTTCGAATTCTTCATCAGGACGCTATTACCTACACATACATATGACCCATTTTCGGTTATCCAAAAACTCCCAAAATCTGCTCTGGGCTCTTAGACTATATTATTACTCATATTGGAACTTGAAGGTTTTATAAAACAAAAATATGGAAGATAGAGTGGACATTGATGGACACTTTTTGCTGTGCGTTTTTAATTTTATTCTAACTTTTTGCTACAAGAGTAAAAATAAAAAATTGAATAATAAGGTAATAATCTTTTTTTCACTGTCAAAATATTCAATATTTTTAATAAAAATCTTCATTGAACTAATATAGTAGGTACTTAATAATGTATATTTTTTAAAAACCTCAAATTCCAACATTTTTGTTTTTAAAATGGCGGCAGTTATAAAACATAGCTTCATTCTACCCTTCCCAGCAAGGAACCATGTAATCCGATGCGATTCGGTTCTGATGTTCAAATTCCATTTTGGACTTTATCTTTGTAGGTTTTCTTTTTTTTTAATTTAATGTCATCTGTCAGATGGAAGTAAAATTTATTCTTTTGTAATCACAGTGTGGACCCATGTCACGTTCATTTCTCAACAACCCACCATGACTTTGGCCGTCGTTCGTCGTCATCCTCATCTTCACCGTAATCTTTGCCGCAAGTTAACCAAGCACAAGAAATGCATTTACATAAATTATACCCCGTTGTCCATATTCCTTTCAAATATATTCTTAAACAAGGAGCGACTCACTTGCTGAGATTTCTGGACCCAAGTATTCTTTACGCATCAACCAATAAACGTCAAGCGATACAACAGGAAAAGGCCACAGAGTGCATTGCATCTCAGTGCGAACATCTTCGTTTCGTGTCAGGCAAAGTCCGATCAAATTACAAACTTCCTTCGGACAGACATTGTAGTCGGATAGCGATTCAAAGAAAGCCATTAAAAACTCTTGAAGATACATAAATATCTTTTTTCTTGTTTTTTTTTTGTTGTTTTTTATTTTTATTTTTTTTTTAATCTGGAACCCAACTCAAAAATTCGTTGATTTTGTTTTTTTGCCTAACAATGGCTGCCATCGACAAAAAAAAAAGATTAAATTTAAAATAAAGTTAATGGAAAAACGAAAACCTGTATAAAAGACTTAAAGAAATAAGAATTCTTTCAAAAAACCCACCTCTTTTAAGGCTTTTAATCGATTTCAGATTCATCGGTGGAGCTGAAAATCAGGTTTTAGTTGTATCTCTGTTGAATCTTAAACTAAATTGGATTAATGGTTATTGAAGGTTTATTTTTTACTTCATTTTTGTTTTTAATTCGAACTCATATCCTGTAGATTTGGTGACAAAAAGAAAAAAAAATCTAATTATGTCTTGGAGTCGTAAAATCAGAGTGAATTTTATGACAACCACCCATAATGGAAGCTTATTTTTTTTTTAATTTAAATTGAAGAAGTTGTCTGAAGATAAAATATAATAAAGTCACACAGGGCAATAACCAGTGTAGGTACATGTACAAAAAAAAATCAAATTTGAATTTTAGATTAAGCTTTTGTATAGCAAGTGATGCTATAAAGTAACTTGAATCTTCCGTTTTCATAAGATAATCTATCTGAGTTCCTATGTTATGTTGGTACATGTATAAAATGTATTTTGTTTGGGGTTTATTCCTTGGAGTTATCCTCTGGTACACGTGTAAGAGGAATAAAATTACAAAGTTAACAAGGAGAGGTATTGTCAGACAAAAATTCATGCTGTTGAAATAAAATTAAAAAAACATCTCAACAATGGCACATTCAACCAATTATTAGTTGTTTTATTTTCCAAAATGGCTGTCTATTATGGCCCAGGAAATATTTACAAAAAAAGGCCAAGTTGTCAAATAAATACCAAAGAATATTTCTAAATGGAATTACAGTGCAGTCTGAATACTGTGAACTAATTTCTTCACAGACTGTATAAATTTTAACCAGTTTGTTCAAATATTTTTTCCCATGAAGTAAATTGCGCTGAAAACTTAATTTCATTAAACCAGAAAGTGAAAAGTATACAAGAGTGAACATTTTCAAACTCATTATTTGAATCAAAAAAAAATATTGACGGTTTTTATAAGATTGCAAATAATTACTCCAGTCAAAGCGTCGGAAAAAAGGGCCTAACCTTGCGCACAGAGGCACAGTCAGTTTTTATTTCATGAATCAATAGGGGTATATTAAAAAGGCTTAAACCCAGTTTCTCACCACCTGATCATTCTTTTTAGCGGAGTTATTCACTTCTTATTTTACTTCTAAGCTAATATCTTTGCTCCAGATTGTCGTAGACCAAAAAATAAACATACATTCTCTTCCTTATAATATTTTCTATCGTTGTATATAATTTCATTGTACTTGAGTGAGTAAATACAAAATGGCAGCCATTTAAAGTCAAATTCTTGTTGTTAAAAAAACACATTTTTGTCATTATTTCGAAAAAAGCTTAGGTATATCATGATTGACAGTTTTCTATCCTATTTTGTAGCCCTATTCATGTTTATTTAATTACCTATCATTTCATTCATCTATCTATTAAAACAAAAAAGTTATAACAAGTTGAATGTTCGTGTCGCGTTTTCGTTTCATCTTGTTTTAAATCACTACGATACTAAAGAAATTTTCACTTCAAAAACGTCTTTGACTTAATATTACTTATTTTTTATTTGTTTCAACAAAAGTAATGTGCACCAAATCGATAGAAAATATTGTAACAAACAATCAATAGCTTTATTTTTTGTCGTAGGACATTCTGAAGCCGAGTTATTCCCCAAAAAGGATATTTTTGGGTGTTTTCGCACCGGTTTTGCATGCGTTCATTTATCAACTGCTCGGCCATCTTTGGTGATAAAGAGCTGATTTTTACTTGCGATATAGGTACTATATATCAAGTTATGCATTCGTACAAAAAAAAAAAGTTGAGATAACATTTTTCCATAACATTACGATGGTAGACAATACAAAAAAAGTGGGTCCCGGAAGTCCGTCTGTCTGTCTGTCTGTCTGTCTGTCTGTCTGTCTGTCTGTCAGTCTGTCTGTCTGTCTGTCTGTATAAGAAGCTACAGCCTAAACGAATGGACCGATTAATGTCAAACTTGGTATGTAGCGTTATTTGGCAACTCTCCAGAGGGGTTTTTGGAATTAATTTTTTTGGACCAAAAATAACGGTACTTGTCATATACCGATTTTAGTAAAGTTGAAATTGCTCAAAAACGGCTCCAACGATTTTGTTTAAAAAATTCAAATGTTAGTTTTAAGCAAAGGTCTATCTTTCAATGAAAAAAATTTTTTTTGAAAATCATTATTAACGGTACCTGCCATAGAACGGTTTTTTTAAAATCCGATTATCTCCGAAACTGCTTATTCGATTTCAACGAAACTTTTTGTGAAAAAGCATTTATATAATTAAAATATAAACCAAAAATAAAATTTCCAAAAAAATAATTTTTGGATTTTTAAAAAAAATTTGAAAATTTTTGTTTGAAAAATCAAATTTTCGAAAACGGGACATTGAATTTTTTTGAAATTTTGTTTTTAGATGTTGATTAGTGATTTCTACAAAATGGCATACCAATTTTATTTTAAAACTTTTTTTCCAAAAAATTATTTATAAAAAATTAGTTTTTTTAAAAACGGCTCTAACGATTTTGAAATTTTTTTTTCTAAAAATGCATGTTAATGTATCAATCAAAACTGCATACTTGTTTTGGAGGGCAATTTTATTTTAGATTTTATTTTATTTTTTTAAAAAACGAATTTTATTTTTTTTTCCAAATTTCTATACAAAGTCTTAAAAATTTAAGCAACTTTAACTCTAAGAGCAAGTTCGTGCGACCCAGTCGTGCATTTTATTTCTTTAAAATGCAGGACATGAATAGGGCTACAAAATATGTGTTTTTTAACGACAAGAATTTGACTTTAAATGGCTGCCATTTTGTATTTACTCACTAAAGTACAATGAAATTACATACAACGATAGAAAATATTATAAGGAAGAGAGTAGAGTATTATCAAAAACCCATGCTGAAATCTTCTTAATTTAACTAGCTTGTATTTGTTTTTTTGGGATGTCTTTTTTCTCAATCAAATTGCCTTTCACTCATTACGTTGAGTCGTTGAACCAAAGATACATCAAAATAAAATTTAATTTCCTCGAAAAATACCCTTTCTTTTCACAAACAAAATTATTTTAATCGTGAAATAAGAAAAAAAAATTAATTTAAATCTTATGTTTTTTTCTTTAAGCCAGTGTCCTAGGACCCTCCATGCATCTGCTAGGATATTCCAGCTGTAGTAGAAACTAAAGCAATTATGGCTTCTCTTCTCGAAAAACGGTTGATAAATCTGAACCGTTTAGAATTCTCAGCATGTCCATTGCTTCTGTGTCACGAGTAATTTTGTGACGTTTGGTTGGTCAAAAAAAACTACAAAACGAGTACGTTTCTTCTGGAGTTAGTAATTTTTCATCACTTTTGATCTTGTCTTATTATAAATGAGTCGTACATTCAGGTAAAGCTTTTGATTAAAATTCTCAAGTGTTAGCCGTTGCTCTAAAAACCACTTGAGATTCTTGTAGGTATAAAAAATTTAAAAAAGAGGGCATTAAAAACGACAAGTGATATGTGATATGATAACAGACTTTTTTTAGCAACGAAATTATATTTTCTTATTTTATCAATACTATTCTAATCCACTCTTTAAACTACCCTTTAACCAAAATAAATGTACCCCATTTTAGCGTTTACAAAGACAAGATACTTTTTTTAAGAAATATATTTTTTGAAAAAATACAAGAAAAAGAGGTTGTCTGTAAAGCCGGTTTACGGACGATGCTTTTACGTGATAACGTCCTAAGAAAACAAGTTGTGTGCTTTTAAAATGAGTCAATTGAAGCGTTTATTTATTTCAAACATTCATAATTTACAAGAAAAAGCTAAAAAAAATTACCTGTTTTCTTTTCTCATTATATTAATTTTTTTTTATTTTAAAAGATTACAAAAAAAATTATACCATTAAAAAGCCAAATATTTTTAAATATTTACAATGCGCAAAAAGTATTAAAATAATTTATTAAAAGCAATCATTTCTTATGAAAAAAGTGAAAAAATCATTTCCATCACCCAAAAATTCATTTTTTTTGATATAACAACCTAGGTATAATAAATTTTATACCACCTGAAAGCTTATTGCTTCAGCTCAAAATATATATATCGATCATGTCTATTAGGCATCTACAAAAAGAGCTAGAATTTTTTGAACTCGAACAATTTTCATCAAAAAAGCAAAAAAACATATTATTTTGTGTTCTCACGCTATTAAACGAATTTTTTTTAGATTACTTATAAAAAATTGTATATCATGTAAAAGCTTAGCTTTTCAGATTTCATATGACGTTACAATCTTATTTCTGCGATAGAAAAAAAGTTAGAATTTTTTAAAGCCAACCATGTCGAAATTCCAAACTGAGAATACGGTACTTCCCACACTGGTGGCTGTTCATGATCAACAGATCTCCACAGGTATTTTGAGGTATTTCCCAATTTTTTTTAATTTAACATTGTGTAGCTTGTAGTGAATGTACAGTTATGTGTGATATACCAAATGAAAGGTAACATCATCAGGATGCTCAATAACTTTAAATAAAGTTAAAAAATTTGTATTTGCTTTAGATCAAAAGATAGAACCTGTTGAATAATAAAACTTTATTTTACCGTTATATCAAAATTGTGACTACAAAATTGATTGAATGCACAGATATAGTCCTGTCTAGGTATTATCTATCTACAATATAAATTTCAAAAAAAAACTGGGGACAAAAAAACTTGTTTTTCCCGTTATTCGGTCAAAAACTTTAAAATACCAATTTTTCGCACATGTTTGCACACAGTCATAGATTACATGTTTTAAAAGCTTGAGATTTTTTGAATGCTACAAAAAATTAAAAAAAAAATAAAAACTCACCCAAAAATACCCCAAAATAAGTAGGTGTTTTTCAAAAATTCATATTTCGAAACGCAGAGATTTAAAAATAAATCCCTATCAGACCCCTAACTTTTTTTTATTATCTTTCGAATGACGTTTTTCAAATTGTCAAAAAAAAACTTTTTTGTCAAAGGTCTACCTACCTCATGTTTTAGTTTTAGAAAACCATTCATAGTTTGGTTCTCAAATTTTTTAGAATTTTTTCAATACCATTGTCAGTCTTGCAATAAATTTATCTATATCGATTAAAAAAAATTCAACTTTCTACATTGTCGCGTTTAGAAAATATCCAATTTTTTGAAATTTTGTTTTACCCCTATTTACCCTATTAAAAGATGGATTTTTTTTTAAATCCTTCAAAGTGTATTTAACTTTAGGTTATTATCTTTCAAATAAGCTACAGAAGATTTTTGTAGGTATCTCTAATAGTTTAGTTTTAATTTTTAATTGAAATTTTTGCCGCACTGCGAAAGTGCGAGAGTGGAACGTTAGAAAATGGCGTCACTTTTTTGTGGTGGCTGCCATGGTTCATCGATTTATAAGACGTTATCACGTCAAAAAAAATAAGAGCTCTTGATAGCAACTCAAGAGTTTTTTTGAGTTCCCCTAAATTAAAGTAGGTACCTACATACATAATATGTTGCTATAACTTCACAAAGCTTTTTGGTAACAAAGAGTTCTGAGCACCTTTTTTTTATCAACACACAAGAAATCTAAAATGATTAAAATTAATTTTTAAAAATATTTATTTTTTATTTTTTGAAAAAGTTACATAGAAAGGTTTGACAAGAGTTCTGGATTGCATACAAAGAGTTCTTAATATTGTCCGAAGATACATTTTTCAGGAACTCAATATTTAAATAAATTGTTAAATAAAAACTACTTTTTTTTTTTTTTGAAAAATTCCTTATTTATTTTTTTAATTCAGTTTTCTTTTCATATAATTGCAATTTTTGATTCTGGCAATGCTTTCTACACCATCACGATTTGTTTTCAAAGTCCTCACGTTTTATTACAAAGGACTTTTCAAACTTTGTGCTAGTCAACTGTATTAGGGTATATACACACTTTCATAGTATAAAAGAAGCTTTGTGGGTATAGAATTTATGTAAACCAATGACGACGACCCCCAAAGTAAGAAAAGTGTCATAAAAACTCCAGGATAATTTACATGCAAATATGTATTATCCTTGCTGCTAGGGAGTTTTATGACATTTTCCTTGTGCAAAGCCATTAGGTATGTGTATATACATAAACATTGCGGGAGTAAGGGCCAGGAGGGTGCAAAAAGGTATTATACTTTCGGTCCAAATTCCTTTCTGAGCGAATTTTGTCTTGCAACCAATAAGGGCAAAACTTCCAGGCTAACACATAAACTCATTCAACTTGAATGAATATTTTACTTCTTTGTGTTGACTGCAAAATGAGGGGGTACTAAATTTATATGCAAAACAATTTTAACAAAACAGAAAATGAACAATGGCGCACATTTTATGAACAGAAGATCTATTTTGTGACAAAGGTTCGTTGTTGCAAATTTTAGGAAAAAAAAAAAAAAACAAAACAAAGTAAGAGAGGATGTAGAAAGTTATAAATAGGACTTGGTGATGACATTTCTGAACAACAAAATGCGCCATTTTACTCTGTGGTGCATATGAATAACTCCGAGTTGTCTAATTATGCAAAGTCGTCTCGTCATCGTGTCATCGTCAATAGCTTTGGAAAATGGAATAAATTTAATAGTCAAGCACTCGCCCTTAGCTTCTGGTATAACATAATGACAGTCCTTCGTTTAATGGTAAAGTGTGAGTAGGTAAACAGACATTGTCTTTAGCTAGACAGTTTGACATTTCTGACGACACTTAACAAATGTAATGTACTGACATGCAAGCCGGCATGCGTGAATGAGTTTATATGCCTCTAAAGGAGGGTATAAGAGAGGCTGCAGCAAAAGAAAAACCATTTGTATATCAATATTATTTGTGTACATCATTTAATTTGGTAATAAAAATAAATTTTATCGATAGTTTTGATAACTGGGATTTTTATTCGCATCATTTATATACATCAGTATTTATAATGTATAAAATGTCTATAAAGATGAACAAATAAAAATTAGCATGCTTTATTGATGTCAATTAGTTGGTCGTTGAATTTGATGTGGCACAGACAAGACAATACCGTGTCACTAATATGCCCGGGTTATAATAAATCTACACATCACCATCAACCCAGACAAGACTGTGTCAGGGAAATAAAACAAAATTTTTATAACATTTCGGTTTGCAGTAAAAATAAAAATGTCAATAAATATAGTTAGTACCTTACAAACAGTTAGAGAGCTGAGACAAAAAAAATTGTTTAATGGTGCTAACAACCTTATAAAATATAGAAGGTGTTTTGATTTATTGGCTACTTATTTATTTATAAAAAATATATACGATTTTATTAATGATTTCTAGGTTAGAAAGAAAGAACTTGGAAATATACATGCACTATGTATATTTGTTATTCAAAATTTTGCTTTAATATTACTACTATTATTATTATAGATCAAGATGTCCTATATTAATAGTTTTCAAAAAAAAAGATTTTAGGTAAATATTACTTATTTTTTAAAACTCAAATATAATTTTAATAGATTTTTGTTTGTTTTTTTTTTTTTTTATTTTCATTAATCAGTTTTTTTTTTTTTTGCTTTTTTGGAAAAATATTAAAAAATACCTTGAAATAATGTATCATTGGTGTACCTATAGAACACTGTTGTCTATTTTTGATATTTTTTTAAAATTTCCTTAAGGCAGGTATATGTATACCTTTTTTAAATGTTTATATGATCAAATATTACAAAATTTCCACTAATATTTTTCCCTTAATAATAGTACGCATACACCACAGTGTCCCAAAGTTCTTTCTTATTTAATAGCTGCCTTAAAAGTGAAATTACTACCTTTTTTTTAGCCATTTACAGACTGTTAATAATATCGAGCTCTTTCCGCTTAAGCAGCAAACTATACTATGAATTAAGGACATAGTTATGGACAATGTATACAGGGTGTCCCACAGTCACCGCCCCAAATGAAAACCATGGATTCCTGAGGTCATTTTAAGTCGAAAAACTTAAGAGGTAATTTTCTCGTTTTCGTCTCGTTTTCGAGTTACCACGGTTTTTATGATTTTTGCTCTCTTGTCCTTTAACTGGCTTTATCATTGCCAAACTACGTTTGGTTTGAAAGATTTTACAACCAATCAAGAATTTATTACAGTTTAAGTTTGTCTCAAAACTTTTTTTTCTGCGGACAACCGTTTCTCCACAATTTTGCATCAAACACAATTTTCTTCGTTTTTTAAGTTGTTTTTTACACTTTCATATCATTTAAGTAAAAAAAACACGTTAATGAGTATTATTTTTGTGCTTATTATAAAGTTTATTTCCATAAAAAAAATAAGTTTTATTTCATAAAAAAGGCTACTGAAAGTAGTTAAAAAAAAAAAAAAACAAACTGAGTGAATTAAAAAAAAATAATTCTTAAATAAAAAATTAATTTAAATGAATTATAAAAGAATTAGAAAAAGTTTTAATTCATTTAAATTAATTTTGTATTTAAAAATGATTTTTTTTTAATTCACTCAGTTTGTTTATTTTATTTTCTTGGTGCTTAAGTTATCGTACTTTCCCCTCAAATGATTCTGTTTTACTTGAGTAAAACTAGAAATGCGAAAAAAAGATAGATTCAAATGGCCATACTTCGGTTAATTTTCAATGAAAAAAATTTAGTGAGTACAGCATTTTGAAGGAAATTTAATCTTCTTTTTTTCCTTGGAGCAATGTTTATGTCTATCTCAACCCACAAAAAATGTACAGCTAAAAAAGCAAAAAAAAATCAAAAAATTGATTTTTTTGATATTTTTTTTAAGATTGTTTCGACTATTTTGGTATGGAATTTTTTTTTTTTCAATTTTTAAAAAACATTAATCCAATAGAAAATTTAATTCTCTACAAAATGTTTTATGAGCAATATATTAAAATTTTTCTTGGTTTACGAGGTATATTGAAAAAACCAAAAAGGGGGCTTTTGCACCCCTATCTTCAGTTTCCACCCTCTCATTTAATAGCACTCCGCGGTTTTATCTTCTCTTATAACCCATTCAACGATTCCTGCAATAAAAACCCGTGAACGTCTTAGTTCCTTTCCAAACTACATAATCAATAGCCTATAGGCTTTAAGAGCTAAAAACAAGAAATAACTGAAAAATTGCAGTGTTTTTTGAATTTTTTTCATTTTTGACAATGTTCCATATTGATTTCGAAAGCTAAGTTTGGTTTATTGGACTATGGCTATAAGCAACTGTGCCAAAAATCTACTATGTACGTACATATATAATAATCAGGATGTTTAAAGGGAAAACAAAAAAATTTGATGATTTTAAGAAATAAAAGTGATGATCTTTAACAATTTTTTATTTGGTTATACTTACTTATAGAAGAAACAACGCAACCCATGAAACACTCCCAATATTATTATCACATTGTCATCAAATTTCAAAAATATAGAAATAGATAAATTGCTACCGCCGCATGTGCATTAAGAATTATACTTCTCAAAAAGAAAAATTTCAGAACATTCTTTAGATAATTTTAATGCCTTTAGATAATATCGTTTGCCTATGCCTAAAGAAAACAGGAAAAGCTAAATATATGTAGGGAAAGTGGGGGCAAGACCGCCTATGGGGGCAAGACGGTTTTTGTACTATGTTGTATGAAAAAAAGTAAAATTGGCAACACTTGCAATATAAAATAGGTGCCCTTTGGTACGATCGTTCATGTAAAAAGTCAGTTGTATTTTTGACACTGAAATAATTAAAATTTTTAACTTTTCTTTTTTTTTATAATAGAAATTGAATATTAAAAAGTATTTTCTGCGAAAGAAGGAGTCATAAAAATAAATAAAAAAAAATAATACAGAACATCAAATATGATATGACCAGGGTGAGACCGCCCATGGGCGAAATTGGAAGCTCTGGTAGCTTAAACAAAGTGAAAAAAGAAATACACCGTTAAATCTTCCAAAGAGCTAAGCAACAGGCGTCAAAAAATACTGTAATTGATGATTCTGATGAAGAGGACTTAGCAGATTGTATTTGTACCTTCTATCTTCAACTGTCTTCTTGATCCAATCCAAAGAATTGTTGGATTAAGTGCAAAATGTGTACTAAATGGTACCAAAAAGCTTGTGCTGGAGTGAGAACTAATGAAAATATAGCATAACTGCATTTAAAACAATAGAAACGGTCTTTCTACCAACAAAATTTGATAGGGTGGTCTTACCCCCATTTGGTTTTTTTGTTAGATGTTTTTTCAAAACGTATTATCTTTTTTTCTGTATTTTTTAATTTTTTATTATACAAATCCGAAAAAATGGTTTTCTTTACCATGCTGAATCTTCGAAATTATAACAGTTAAATATCTAAAAAAAAAATCCACGGCGGAATCGGCTATTGTGATTTCTGATCGGTGATAGTCGCAAGAACCAAATTTGGAATGCGAAAATCATATTTCGCAGACCAAATTGTTCTTTTGTGATTATCACCGAACACAAATCACAATAGCCAATTCCACCCCAGATGAAAGCTGCAACTATTGATAAGCATTAATTAGGCTAAGTTTCAAATTTTGTTTGGCTGGATTTTAAAATTGATTGGGTCTCAAATGTTAAATCCCGTGTTATTCCCATGAGAAACTTCAACCACTTGGAGGCACAGGTTGGTTTAGTTAAAGACTTGAAACTTGGGGCAATATTTTTTTTGTTTATTTCCAACAGCCTACAAATTTTTTAAATAACAACCACCCTAATGTAGGAACATATCGATTTCATCCTCCTCTGGGCAAAAGCATAAACGTGAAAAAAAACTAGATATGATCATTTTTCAAAGCTAAAAGCTGTCTGACCGAATTCAACATTTACCGATTAGAAACATTTTTATATTTCTCTGACAAAACTTTTGGCGATTTTTTAACAATGATGAAAGAAAAGTCAAAAAAATTTAATTTGCTGAATGTGCAAATTAAATTTTTATAACTTTGCTGCCTTCATTGGTAACAACCTAATTCGTCAATCTCTGTTGTTTTAAATAAATATAAATTCGCCAAAATTTGTTTGGTTTTGTCTTAAGGTTCAAGGGATACGGAGCCAATCACCAATCGCGATGCACTACCATTTACGGAAAGGTTAAATTTCGAAATCTGACTTGAAAAGTGGTTTTCGAAAATATTTTTCTCCGATTTTTTTAGAAACCCCTGTCTATGATGTTTTTTGTGGTTTTTGAGTGAGGATTTTCACTGTTGACTTAGATATAAATTTCATTTCTCGTCAGCAGCATTCTTGGCTCTACAGAAAAACAAATATATAACTTGGTTCGATACAGGTACCTACTCAATACAATTTCTAAAAAAAAAACTTCTCAAAGTTTTAGATTTAAGGTATAATAATGTACTGCTTATATTTGGGTTCTTTAATCTTTACTAACCAACCCTTCCCCTCTTTTTTTAAGCAAACATATCAAAACTTCAACAACAAAAATAATTAAAGAATCTTTAATCCTTATCAATCCTTTCCTTATTAATCCTTTACACATAAATACACTCTTCTGGAAACCTAATCTTTCAGAATAAGACCCATAAAAAATAATTGTCTGTTCAAGAAATACAATTATACATACATACAAAATATTGATATACACACATCATTTCTTCATGTGGATTAACTATAATGCCAGTTGAAACTTCCATACTTTAGCCAGATATCATCGCAGTGACATTAAAGAAAAAAAAACACATATATATAGCATCGTAGTTTATATATAAACTGTTGATGTATTTGAAAACTCCACTCAATTTCCAAATAAAAGCAAGAGCGAAGAAATTGGTGGTTTTTGAAAAACCGTTGAACATTTTAATGCCATCACGTATCCGAATGTCCATCATCGTTGAGTCGAGCGAAACGATTTATTTTTACTATACCCCAGCTTTATGGTGCGCTATCTTAGGTAATAACACACAAACAAAGAATTACGAATGGAAACGAAAATAAATACGAGTAGAAAATCCCTATTCCATAAAACCAATTTTATTCTTTTTATCATTTTCTCTTTAAGCTTTTTAAATTGGATTTTTTGATTTAAAAATGGAATGCTTTTAAATCGAAAACTTCTAAAGGACAAGGAACAAATCACATAATTTTCACATTCACTATATCACATCACTTTATCATTTATAACAAGCACCCACATTTTCCATTCGATTTGATTTGATGAAGAACATACCGTCTGCATCCTTGCCGCCGGAAAATTGTCGAAAAACTGATTTCAATCAATCGATTATAGAAAATGCTCAAGAGCCAAAAATGTAATTAAATAGGTATTTTCGATTGCCTTTAACACCTGACAAGGATATACTCTTTCAAGGACATTTTGGAGAGTTACTTTTCTAAATTGTAGAAACCTCCGACGATTATTCCAATTATCGTTAAATTCAACACTCACAATTAGAATACTCGTCGTGCAGTAAAGGATCAATAAAAATTAGAATCGATTGTTAAAAGGATTGAGTGCGACAAGAGTCTCTGTTATATTACATCATTGTCCTTGAAAGAAAATTTGTATAATTGGATGATTTTTTTTTCTTGTTCCTTCAGGGTGGCAAGATGTGTAGGTATCGGACAAAAGACATTTTTCTGAATTTGAATATCGAACTCTAAAGAGGAAGAGACGCAATTTTAATGTGACTCCATTAAACTTTATGGATGTGTGAAATCCTTTTTTTTTTAATTATTGAGAACATTCGTTAGAATAGTATTTGCAGCAAATGTGTTTGACCTTGATATATTTTATAGATTATAGTCATTTGAAGTTTTGTTTCATTTATGGAAGTATGCAGTATGCACAATTGCACATACCGACAGAATTTGATTCATTCATTTAAGCTATTAGGCAATTGAAATCTTAAGGGTTTTTGTTGGGTTTTGTGAGTTTCAATTTGTTTCAGGTTGATCTTCGAAATGAAAATTTTGATGTACAATACGATTCAACCTTCAAAAACTCTACAAACTTAAACAATCTTTAATTGAAAAACCTGAAAAATACCTCAAAACAACTGTGGGGATCTGTTTCCGATGACCAGCCCCAGAGTAGGAAGGAAGTAACGTAATCTCAGTTTGAAATTTCGACAGGGTTGACTTTAAAAAATTCTTAGGTACTATTTTTGTAGGCATCGTAGAAATATGATTGAAGCTTCATAATGAAAGGTGAAATAATAAAGATATTAAATTTATTATAGGTTGTCATTTAAAAAATGCATTTAATGGCGTTAGAAGAGAAAAGAAATAGATTGTTTTGCTTTTTTTATGAAAACTAATTGGGTTAAAAAATTCTAGCTCTTTTTGTAGATGTTGTATAGACATGGTCGATATAAATATTTTGATCTGAAACAATAAGCTTAAATAAAAAAAATTTATATTTTTTCTATTTTTATTTTGCAAGAAAAATGTTTTTTTAAGGTTTCACTTCAATGCACACTGCACAATGCACTTGTGTATTGCACACATGATTTTTTTTATATAATATATAGGATCAATGACTATGGAGATACGGAGCTGGATAAACCAGTAAAACTCATACAAAAAATAATATTGCTGCTGGTTAGACGGTGAAAATATTTAAGAACATTTTTATTACTGAAAACAGTTCACAGAAATGTCCTTATCCAAAAATTACTAAAATTTTTCATTTTTGGTTTGGCGACTATGATTTTTGATTCTTTCATTGCAAGAGAAATCACTATGAAACCATCCTGAAATTAAATCATACCTAAGACTAACAACATATAGTTTCGGATTGCATCGCATAAACTACAACACGGTGATGGAATCCACAAGCATTTCTTGAAAATATTGGCTGCTGTTTGTAACGATTTCGTCACAAATTTTTCTGGTTGAAGTATTAGAAAGTCTTTTAATTGTTTGCATCGAATTTACCTATACGGACCTTCCAGACCCTAGCGAGACTTTTTGGGACTTACACAGGGCAATTACAATCCACTCTAATGGAAAAAATTAAAGGATACAAAAAATTTTTAAATACAGTCTACTCTCTCTACCTAATTAAAAAAAAACACAGGTTTCAATGCAAAATCTATACCTACAGGGTGTCCCACAGTCACCGCCTCAAACGAAAACCATGGCTTCGTGAAGTCATTTTAAGTCGATAAACTTAAGAGGTAATTTTCTCGTTTTCGTTCCGTTTTCGAGTTATGATGGTTTTTATGAATTTTGCAAAATTGCGAAGAAACGGTTGTCCCCAGAAAAAAAAGTTTTGTAACAAACTAAAACTGTAATAAATTCTTGATTGGTTGTACAAAAAACTCTTTAAAATCAGACATAGTTTGGCAAAGTTAAAGCCAGTTAAGCGAAAAGAGAGCAAAAATCATAAAAAACCGTCATAACTCGAAAACGGGACGAAAACGAGAAAACTATACCTCTTAAGTTTATTGACTTAGAATGAGCTCAAGAATGCATGGTTTTCATTTGGTGACTGTGGAACAACTTGTATAGGTACCTACATAAATAGACGTCCCTTTCTTTGATGGACACTTTGGGGCGGAGACAAAATGTATACCTAGGTTTCAGTAAATATAGCTAATTAAATGCTAATTTTATGTGTTGTGTATAGTTAAATTAAAAATTTGTAGCTCGAATAGATTTTGAGTTATTGAAATTTCCGCTAAAATAAGTCGGAAATTAATATATCTACCTACCTACAATATGTTTGGCTAGCATGCAAATTTGTAGCTTTTAAATGAATTTGAATTCCACAAACTTCGTTTTTTATAGCCTCAACAGTTTTTTAGTTTTTTTCAAAATTTCGCTTAAATAAGACTGAGGTCAGTGGACGAAAGTAGAAAACTTATTATTTTTGTGTGTCCAATATTGTAACTAATTAAATTAATTAAATTTTGTTGCGCAAAATTTAACTTTGTAGATTGTAGCTTAATCTAGTCAGTTTTCAATTCAAATTTAAATAAAAGAAGTGCATTTCCAGTTTGCTCAAGCCAGTAGATACATTTTTAATGAATAACTATGTATTGAAATATTTTTCTTTTTCAAATACATAGGTATAATTGAAACTTTTGAAAACTAAATTTTTGATGCAAGTCCCAATTAAGCTCAAACACTTTTTAAAATATTCACGGTTTTTTTTTTAATGTTAGATCAAGCTAGCTTTCAAAAAAGTCTTTATTTTTCTGTTTAAGGTAGGTACCTACACATAGGTATGTAGCTATCTATCCCTGATGGAATATCTTAAAACATAATTTAAACTTGAATTAGGTATAAGAAAATAAAGACTATCTTTGAGCATCCCACATCCCATCCGCTTCATTCTTCGCTTCATTTTTTATTTTACCTTTTTTTTTTCTTCCTTTCATAATAATACCTAATAAAAAATGATTATTATTGTAAGATTAAAAGTTTGAGGAGCCAATTTGCCTATTCCGTATGGAAAAACAACAAAACAGACGACACAGCCTTCATTCAAGTTTTCTCATTAAAACTTATCATCTTTTAGCAGAAATAAGCTAATGGAATGAATATCTTCCTTTAATATTTACCTACACATTTTTCTCCCCATTTTTTTTTTTTATTAAATACTTGTATCAAAAAAAAATTATACCTGTCTCCTGTCTCCAATTTCTTATCAAATAAGTATATGAGTATTAAAGAAAACAAATTATGGTTGTATGAGTTGGCGGCCATCATTGTTTTAAGCCACGCCCGAACATGCGCACAACAAAAACCAAAGTGCGCCATCTATGATGGACGAATTGTATTCTATGTTCTAAATAAGTACAAATCGTCATATCGTAAAGGGAATTTATCACATACACAAACCTTAAATAATGGGTTATAACAGATAGGAATTCAAAAGGCAAAGTGCACAAGAAATACCTTTATTATTTCAAAATGATTACTTAGCTTGTACGTCAACCATATTTCTTCGAATGGGATATGAATGGTATAATCTGACTATAATCATTGTTTTGTAGATTTTGTAGAGTTTAAAGGTGCAATCAGAAATAATAAGGTATGTTTGGTTACTTTCCACAAAACAAATAGAATTTCTTATGTCTGTTGTAAAATCGACGCCTATTACGCAGATCCACCTAAATTTTAGCTTCCAAGCTAAATTCTCTCAAAAAATAGAATTTTGAAAATAATATTGTATGGCGTGTGTGAATTACGTTAAAATTTGGTTTCAAATTTTCACCTTGCTTAAATTTTGAGAGTTGTGTAGTAAATAAAGTGGTTTAAAATTTATTCTGCTATAGAGCAGGATTCAATTTTAATCAAGGTGAAACTTTTAACCCGAATTTTAACGCAGATCATACACGGCGACTTTATAATTGCATATATGGAAATTCCATAAATTCACTTTCCGAGATAAAATGAGAGAGATTGAAAATATCTTGATTCAAAATCAACGAGAAGGCAAAATACAAATAGGTTCTGAAAATTAAATGACCAGTTAAAACGTACATTTTGAACAACACAAAGCTTCAGTGCGAGACCATTTTGGTTTAAGGGTTAATCCAGAGTTAATTCCTTCAACATGATTGTCAATTCAATTTTAATTCACTAGTTAACCCCTCAAAGGGGAATGGGAACTCTTATATTGTGATTCATTTTATGAATTTTGATGTCAAAAATTATTTCCATGCAGAGTTGTTAATGAAAATTAATTAAATTTGGCTTAATGCTAAATTAATTAAACTCAATTAAATTAAAAGTCACCATTTAAATGGGGACTTTAAATAGGTATAGTCAGTTAATATTAAAATTACAAAAGGAAAAACGTTGGCAACAAAAATAAAATTCAGTCTTTATTTTAACTTAATGCAAGGGAAACACTTAATTCTCTGTCTATATAGTCACTATTAAATTTAATACCGCCATTTAAAATAGGAAATTTGAAAATTTGTAGGTATGTGATTTGACAGATTTAAATTTAAACTGTTAAACACACTCTGAACACAAAACTATAATTTGCATAGTTCAATCTAGTAGATTTTATAATTTCGGCTCTCATTTGTTTATTTTTTTTTTTTATTTGTCTTAACATTATTTAACATAGGAAAAACTCTTTCTGTTATAACAAGACCCTGGAACACACAAGCTTAATTTTAAAATGTCATTAAAATGTGTGCCCTTTTCAATAAAATGTTAAAATTCATCCATTCATCTTCTGACTATCTTTCCTCTTTCCATTCACAAATTTTTTTTTTCATAGAAATGTAATTTTTACACATTTGTGTATCGAAACCCTCAAAATTGGCCAAGTAACAGACATTCTTCGACAGGAAGGTTGAGCCACTGCAGGTGGTTGGCTCTATTTCTTTTGCGAATATGTAGCATTGACATTTTTGACCTGGTACTTTCGAGATTGATTAGTTAGTTGATTAATTTTTGATTACTTTTTTGTTTTAATGTTTTTGCTTGAAAAATGTTGGATTTAAGGATTAAGGTATTGCAAAAGCTACATCTCAGCTTGTTTTAAACTTTAGTAAGGTTGTTGGCCATGGAAAAAGGAGAACGTTATACAAGTTTGACACTCTATAAAACAAAATTAAACGAAGGTTTACCGAAGCTCTACCGAAGCTTTGAGATTTGACAGATAGCTTCGAAAGATTTTGTATAGCTCTTTAATACATTTCTTATCGAAATTAAAAAAACAACTACAAAAACAAAAAAGAATTCTTTTTTAACTGGTTTTAATTTGATTTTAAGTCATGAATTTTATCTTTCGATCTGAAATTATATATAACATTCCATTAGTTTTTAGTATATCTATTAATAATAATTTGTAAAGTATATAATTTTTTTTACCACACCCAGGAATCGAAATTCGTATCTGCTTGGATGTAGTCCACCACTCTACATACTCGGCCATCCTAGTATATTCATTAATGAAATCAAAAACTTAATCAGTTCAAATAGCAGAAATGTCAAAACAAAAAATGTATGAGCTAAATTATTCAATGTGAAAACCAAAAATCATATCTATACAAAACCTAGTAATTTCTGTAAAGCTTCTTTAAATTCATTAACTTAGCTTATCCGAAAAATAAGCTTTCTTCGTTTAAGCTTCTTTAAAAGTATTTAAACATCTTATTTGAAGTTTTTTTTAACAAGTCCGAACTTCTATAAGCAATTAAATTCTGAAGTTAGCTCAATACAAGCTGTATAAAAAGTAGAACCTGCGAGATTTTAATTTACAGAAGCTGTTGTGCTAGTTGGGTTTTGCGGTACAAAAAATAATAACTTTCTTATTTTCGTCAGCTGACTTGTTTGTGCAACTCAGTATTTAACTAGCTACAATTAGTGTAACTAATGTTTTTAAGGAACAAAATTGCAAAACAAAACTTTTATTTAAATATCTTAATTACAAAATAAAGTACCGGAGTAAAAATGACCGCCGCACCTACGCTGCACCACGTGCGCACTATTAAAAAAAATTTCTATTGCGCCGCACCACGCGTTTTTATACAAATGTTTTAGTCGTCTTCAAATTTATTTTGACTTAAGTAACAAAATTGCCTGTTCGTACAAACATGACTTGGTGGTCGAGTGGTTAAAGCGTTGGACTTCTAATTGAAAGTAGGGCTGTAAAAGTAACGACAAAATGAGTACCCGCATGTATACGTTACTTTTGATACTAGTACCCGCAGCAATAAGATCGTTACTCGTTACTTTCGTATGTTTCGCATTTTTCGTATATCTCGTATATTTCGTATGGTTCGTGTGTTTCGCATGTTTCGTTACTTTCGTTACTTTCGTTACTTTCGCATGCTTCGTATGTTTCGTACATTTCGTATATTTTATGTATTTGATACGTTTCGTGTGTTTGGTAGGTATTTAAAGTATTTTTCGTACGTTGGTAGGTATGAGGGTGTAAATTTTTTTTTTTTTTGAAAAAACCAAAAACAATTTGTGTAATCTAAGGTACATTTTAAGGTCATAAACATTAATTTAAGTTGCGGCGTTTTCATGTTATAAGAGTTTGAAGGTAGCTATACTGATTTTTTTTTTCGATTTTTTTTAATCAAACGTGGAAACTTATTTTATTTTTTTTCCTAATTTTTCGACAAAACTTTGGTAATTTTTTGTTTATATTCGTTCAGTAATCTTATCACAATTCTTTAGAGACCTTTATTTCAAAAGTACATCTCGTAGATCTCGGAATATTAACACTTCGATACAACCATGTCGAACAATTTTTCATTTATTTTTTTCTATTGAGAGTGATTTTCAAACCTCGTTTTCTCTGCTTTATTTTTAGTTGAAAATTTTGCAGTGAAAATAAACAAATTTTTTGAAAAACCAAAAAAACTTTTGTATATTCTTAAGCTACATTTCAAAACCATTAACAAAAAGGTCATAAACACATTGGTTTCGGCCCCATAGAGAAAATACCAAAACGTGTCTCTTTTGATATTTCTGTATAAATTATTATCGATAACACAACGATACCTTGGCACTACTGTCTCTATTGAGATAAAAGTGAACTCAAGACAATTATCTGGAGTTAGCATTCCGACTACGGTGACGATGTCGATAGAAGATGCTAAATGCGACAAATTGAGTGTATCACTTCGTTTCGTATCTCATGTATCGGATGATTTAGTATTGAAATTGGAATGCGGTCGTTACTCTTACATATGTTTCGTATCTCGTATGTTTCGTTACTTCAGTACCCAGTAACGAAACATACAAGTAACGATACTGTTTAGAAAATAACGTTTCGTTACTCGTTACTCGGGTGCTGCGCCGAAATTTTAAACCAAACGGCGGCGGTGGTGCAGCTGTGGGGTGGCGATCAAGATTTTTTTTATTTTTTTCTTTAAAAATTAAATATCTATTTTAACTCGGGTTTCTTGGATAACAAAGAATTTTTATAATTTTTTTTTTCTTATAACTGTATAGGACCCATTTTTTATATAATTTTTTTGTTGAGAAAAATTTTCCAAAATAAAAAAAATTGGAATGCCAATTTAATGCAATAAATTATTAACTCATAAAAAAAAATTTCAAGAAAATTCAGTTACCCGTTTTGAAATTGTTCAATTTCCAATTTCTCATCTAGAGAATTACCCAAAAACCATATGCCGACTTTTCACGATTTTAGCCGCACAATATATCGAACGGCTAAAGCCGACTAGGATTCTTTCATGGGAATTGTCACTTTAGTCACCTGTGGCTTACGTTCACACGAGTCGGCTTTAACTACCAAGTTTGAGCTAAATCGCTTCAGGCACAAAAAAAAAACGGACAAACAGAATCGCGAGACCTACTTTTTTGGCATACTCAATCATCGTAATGCCTAATTGATATCTCGAGTTCTAATTTTTCAACGAATCCTAAGCTTGCCTTATACGAGTAATTAGGGTGACCATATTTTTGGGAGCGAAACCCGGAATAAAAAAATTATAAAAACTTATTTTAAACATTATAGGTACCTAAAAGTTATATAGCTATATTACCATTTTATGGAATAAATTGACACAAAAATATTTTTAATTTAATTTCATAATTTATATTCGTTAATCGTAATGATTTTTCAAAAAAAAAATTGAATTTCATTGAAATGAATTTTTTAATTTTTCCTTATTTTGATATCAAGATTTCTTAAACTATTCGATTTTTAATAGAAATATTTTCGTTGTAATCATTAATATACATAAGTGGTAAACAAGGAAGTTAGAATGTATAATAGGTACCATAAGTAACTGTTAAAAAATATTTGTTCAAATCAAAATTGTGAAAGCTTTTTTTAAACATTTTCAATTCATTCAAAATGATTTTTGAAATTGTAAAATCTTAAATTTTAATTTTACCTTTACCACCATGTCCTTTAATAAACTAGTGCTTTTATCTGAAAAATAAAAGACCAACTTTTATGTAGGTATGTACCAACCAGTGTGTTCTTTGTTTCCGTACAAAATTTTAAATAGAAAAGTCAGAGATATGAAATACGGGACAGTCCCGGTAAAACCGTGACGGATGGTCACCGTATCTATAGAACCTATATCTCAAGTAAAATATTATTTGTTATTTATCTTTCCGGACACACTGTAGAACGCATCCAATCGCTTTTATCTTTTTTTCATTACTTACACGCTCCGCCCATAATGGAGTTATGGATAAGTCGGCCATTTGTAAGTAGGAGGGCAGGTAGTAGCATTTGACTTCCATCCCTTCATCTTTTATTCTATCATGGCGTTATTCGAGTATCTTTTCAGAACAACACATACACACAGCCGTGGTAGGGCATAATAATTCACATCAATGTAAGATAAATCTCTTGAGGGTTGAAATTGAAATAACAAAAGCCACCCGACGCACGACGCGACAACCGGATGAAATGGCTTCGTGTAAAAATGTTACAATGTTTGTGCGTAATTGAAGTTAAGTGACATTTAACACATTTTTTTCGTTCTCCATTTTTTTATAACGCCATCTCAGATCCGGCATTAAAAAGGAATTCCTTTTACGTGGGAAGTTTTTAAAGATGGGAACGGGAAGCTGTAAAATTTTGATGGGAACACGTTCGGTAGTAAAATGACTTAAAATGTAAATGGAGAATGAAAGCAACAAAACGGATGTTATATTGAAAAGACTATTGTGTTTAAAGTGTTTTCTTCGTTGACAATGTTTAAACAGATAGAAAAGAAAATAATGAATTCCTTTTCGTTTTTACAAAAAACAAAATGAAATCTCCATTTGGTAGTTTTAATTCTTAGTAAAGAATTTGTCCTAATTACTTTGAACCAGTTATATACAATGTCGCTGAAGCTCTGAAGATAAAGTTTTGAAAAATTTTCGGAAAAGAATTATTTAGCTTCTCCAACAATTTCACCAATATTTTGTTGATTGGTTTTCTCTTGTTCAACTGTTTTACGGAATGGTTGCTAAAATATCTGTGGTGTATGCAATTACTACAAACACTCTCCACTAAATGCATTCGACAAATTGAAGTTCGTATGTCAGCTCTTTTGTTTAAAAAAGTTTAGCAAAAAAAAAAAACTTAAAACTTAAACAAAAGTTTTCCTCGTATTGACTGTAACTGTGTTTATATATTTGGCCTAAATTTTGAGTGACTTCTCCTCAGCCGTTTATAACCTATGACCGAGCAAGCCAACTAACAGTATAGGATATATTTTTGCTATAAAATAATCATGGTGATAATACATCCAGATCCAGTTCAGATAGGAGCTTGAAATTTTAAACCTTATCTAGGTAGGTAGGTATGTATTTTTAGGTCAAAATTGGGAAAAGCTTGTAATTTTCGGGAAAAGTTACATTGCGTTGCGCCGAGTGCAGTAGTGAATATATCATTTTTCGAACTGAACGATTTATTCTAGTAATTTGAATAAACTTTATTCTTAGCTAAAAAATAAATAAATAATAATATAGGATTATAATATAAGAATTATTTTAAACCTTTATAAAAAAAAATATTAGTAGTTGATGATGAAGAAGGGGGACAGAGACAGAGAACCACTTTACGTTTGCCGATTCATTAAGCTCAAGTTTCCTAGCTGCATACCTTAAGGTATTGCACAAGGTGCTTTTGGTCCTTTGTGCCCAACCGCCATCAAAATGTTTTTACACCAATCTTTCAAAAAAACTAGAATTTAAAAAAAAAAAAAAACTAAAATTTCAAAAGCACAACAACTTTAACTCGTTGTTATTTTTAAATTCTTATTAGGTATATTAGAAGATCCCACCATAGGACGACCTACCCTCATCGTTATACCAGTTGAGAGTTATATTTTCTTAAAGGTATAGTGTCTAAAGAAACCGTTTGCACATACATAGGTTGCCTAGCGACATCCTGTCGAGGCATAGGGTTGCCTAGCTTTAAGGTTCATTTTTTGTTTCTTTTCGATTACGCCATCCTGTGCTTCTATGGGAAGCCTTAGAGGTGCAAAAAAAATATTATGTCAGAGAAATTTAATATAAAAATTTGAATATTCAGGATTTTAAGAAATTTTTTAAATTTTTACAGGGATGAATTTAGGAAAATGTCAAATAGCTATTTTCTTAACAAAAAGTGATAGAAACAAGATTGCTATTGAAATTGATAGATATTATAAATATTTGAAAGCAATACATAAGTAGTAGGTAACAAAAAATATAAAAAATCTGTAACTCGAGATATGGACGTTTAAAAGTCAAAATAGTGAAATTCGATGTTCGAGAAATACCTAATTCACCTTAAATCTGCATAAAAGGATTTTTATTTTTTTAGAGAATAAAAAAAAGATATAATTTGACACGTGTCTGCCAAATTTGGTAGGTATTTATAACTTAGTTTTTGGCTTCAGTGTTTTTTTTTGAAATATTACAGATTTTTACATTTCAATACACTGTTTAGAAAAAACGAAATTTAAAAATATTTTTCTCGCGAAAAAAAACTGCATATTTTGTTTTTTTATGTAAAGTCGAAAATCATTGTAATCATTGAACAATAACAAACCTCTGAAACTTTAAGTTGAAATAAAAAATGACTTGGTGGAGCAACTATATAAGTTCTTGCGCAACAAACTAGTTAAAAAATAGTAATTTACCCATTTTCGTTCGCTAACTCCAATCTTATTTTAGCGGAATTTTGAATAACAAAAAAACTGTTGAAGCTACAGAAACCAAGTTTGTGGAATTGAAAACCATTTAAAAAGCTACAAATTTGGAGGTCAGCCCATTTCAGATTCTGTCCGCTAACTTCAGACTTATTTTATAGGAAAAATCATTAATTCAAAAACTATAGGAGCTACAAATTTTTGGTTTGCGCAGCAAATTAGCAATTAATTAGCTACAATCATTGAGATTAATTTTTTTATTAAGGGACGTCAATAACAACTTGATGGTGCTACCTTTTGGCTAGAATTAAATCTATTTTTTACACAGAGAAAAATAGACCACATAAAATAGAACAAAAACAATAAGATTTCTCTATGGTTTTCATCCAAGAAGGAAACCTTATTAAAACAATCGGGTTTTCCTTATTGTTTTAAAATCTGCAAAAAAATAAAAAAAACCATGACCAGGCTGGGAATCGAACTGGGGACTTCAAATCATTAGTCACCCACCTTACCACCTGAACCAACCTGCCATGAAAATATTGATCGCGGTTTTTGTTCTACTGCTAAATTGCAAAAAAAATCAACTTTTCAGTCAAATTTTAATAAGATTTTCTCTATAAAAATAATAAGAAATCTCCTTAAAAAAACCTTATTAATCGTTGATTTTAATAAGATTTCCTTATGAAATGTATGGACGGTAAAACAATATGGCAATCTGTTAGTTTTTAGCGGGTCATATTTTTCTCTGTGTACGGGTCCCAGTGCCATTTCCAATCATCTGAATACTTTTATTCCATTTGTTTGTGACGCTTAGTTTTGTAATTTTAATTGAAAACTTTTTCCGACACATGATTATTGCTACTATACGCTACCCATATGATTTGCCTCAAACTTATTTTAGCATTTCAGCTAATCAAGGCCAATGAAGCGGAGGGTCAGAAAAATGATTCGAATTTCTAAATTTTGAATCTTTTATAAACATCGATGACTTCTCATCAAGGGTCGCTTACTCAAACAGTTTGAAAAACACTGGGTTAGGGTATGTGTACATTTTCTTACATTCATCATAAATTACGTGGTTAGATATTGGAGATAAATCGTCAGTAAATACTAATGGATTTAAAAGCTGGAATTTCGTTCAATTAAAAAAAAAAATATTTTAAGAAAATGTGCATTTTTTTGGAGGCTTACCGATGTTAACATGTTTTCCACATTTACAACTCCAAACAGCGGATCAGAATTGATTCTAAAGACCACTAAGCATGAGCCAAGGGATGCACGCAACAATTCACAAAATGTCATTTCCGTGAAATACATCTATTCTTTAGTGGCTTCCCGAATTTTATTTTTTTGTTTGCGTGTAAAAAAAAAAGTTTCAGAATAGGTAAGTTCAGAAGACCATAATGCATTGATATGAAGAAAAGTTAAAATCACTCCGACCACATCGATTCGAAATTTCGGTAGCATTTTGTAAAACTTTGATAACCTCGCTCTTTTGTGAACTTTATTAAATATCGATTGTCGTTGGGACTTTTAGTGATACCCAGCCGCAGTCGTATACATTGTTCTCTTCGAATTTTGATTTCCTGATACTTTCCGAGAACCCCAAAAATATATGTAGGTATGTATGTATGTACATATAAAAAATTTTATAAAAAGCTTCATCAAAATGAAAAAGCTGATAGAAAGTAAGCGACGGCATTTCATTAAACTTCTTCCTTTAACAAATTGCCTGGAATCCAAGAAAAATATTAAATTGAAGGAAAAGTTGGCCCCAAAATCCTTAAGCTTTTATAAAAAAAACACTAGTTCGTAACAAAATAAAACGCTTGACAAACTTTGCATAACCGTCTTATTCATTTTTTCACAACATCCAAATAAAAAAATCCTATAAGATTGACTCACCTTGTTTGATTCCAGCCAGCTTCTGTATAAAATCTCCATGAAAAGATGACATAAGTACACAAGTTTTCTAAACTATTTCACGTTCTATAAATTTTACTTCTCAAAATCACACATAAAATCAAATATCTTTTCAATCAATTTTATTATTTAAGTGTGTCTTCCAAAAAGTAGGTACCTATATTCAATGTTAATTGCTTTTAAAACTGTTCGCGAGTTAATAAAAAAAAAAAATTTAAGCGGTAGCTTCCAGTTCACATATACTAAAAAGAGCAATTAAATAAAACTCAAATGTATACAAAAAACAAATCATAAACATTCATTTAATATTCATATTTTATGATTAAAGCAAACATGTAGTTATACAGGAAGGTACTTGCGTTAATTTGTTAATGACGGCGCGCGGTGGGGCTATATACACTTTTAATACAACACCGCACACTAAAGAGTCGTTTATGGCGATAATAATATACAAAAAAAAAGTATAAAAAACAGTATAAATTACTCACAATATAATCAGAAGGGGTATAGAATAGAAGACTTTAAAATGAACAAATGTATCTTTTAGTATCTTTGAGTTAAACCACAACTCATAAATTTGAATCCTTAAAAAGATACCAACTTTCACTTTCAGTTTTATAATTGATTGGATATTCGACCGATTTCGATGCTTATTAACTTTATTGAACTCGGTTTTTTTTTTTTGTAGGTATTTGTTGTTGTTGGTTTATTAGTTTTTTTTTTATTTAACACATCGAAAAGATATGTGTGAAACGATAACAATAACACTAACAAACCGAATGGCTAACAATCTCAAGTTATTGCAGCAGTTTCCCAGATATAGGTACCAAGTACAACAAAAAAAATTGTTGGCCCGTTCTGGGTTGTAAAAACTGTTTAACACTTCTTCGGACGTCGTTGTTCCGAATACGTACGGATTGTGAATGAAGCGTTGTATCTTCCTTCAGGGTGTGAATTGTTAGATTCCTGGAACTGACTCATAGACAGAATAGATATCTTCTATAAGACGCAGTGCGGTGGTGCGGCGCAGTTTCTCCATGCTATAGTAATACACCAACAAAAAACCTTAAAGCTGATTCTATAGATACTTTATTGGAGTCGAAGCAATATTGTCGGTCGGCTTGGTTCAACTTATATATATTTTTTTTTGTATTTATCATTTGTGTATATAAAGAGGTATAACGTAAATATAGAACACATATGGCAGAAAATATTTTTGCTATATCGGATGCGCACGCAATGGAGTCAATGCCATTGTATATCGAACTTAGATATTGTATCTTTACGTATACTTATGTGGAGGATTGAACAAAAAAATCGTGCTGAGGGTATGTCTTTGCTATGTACATAAAGGTTGAGTTTTTGTGCCATATTGGAGTCGGTACTGATATATTCTTTCATGCTCCCTATATATATATATTTTTTTTTTTTTTTTTTTGATGAGAAAAAAGGTTTGACAAGTTTTATTTATGACAGCCATGTCTGAATTGGCAACATTTTTCGTTTTAAGTTTTGTTTTCTAACCTTAAGTGCATGCAATACTTTTGTATAGGTAGAACACGATTTATAGATAGGATTTGTTTATTTATACTTCGATTTTTATATTGAATTTTACCATGAAATTAGAAATGAAATAGAAAAAAGAAGAATGATACCAAGAAATTTTATTAGGTACTATAGATTTGCAAAAAGAACATGAAATAGCATAAATTTTTATAAATTATGATAGGCAGGTGAATTTAGGTACCTATTTATTTCAGTGAAAATAGAAGAATTTTTCAATAAAACACAACACAAACTTCCGTGCTTGTTGATTGATTTTATTGATTGAGATAAAATGAATAATTCAGCTACCTTTTACTCAGTTGGCTAATATAAGTGATAATTTATTTATATTTCTAGTTAAAGAGTGCAACTAACTTAAGTTCTGACTAAAATAGTATGGATCTTGGGTCTTGGCCTCAGCCAACAAGAGAAACTGCAGCATGAATTGGGACATCCGCATCCACCTCCGCATCCGCAATAATCAATGCGGATTTTCATGCGGATGCGGATGCAAGGAAGTTGCGATAAGAAAGAAGTTGGTCGAAGCCAGCAAATGGCGCATACCAATGAGAGTCACACCGAATGGTCTATGACTGATTTTTTTAGGCAAAACACAGAAATAATGCAAGTCTTAATTTTATAGCCCCTTTTTACTGGAGCCCAAATGAGATAATTTCGCAAATTAGATATTTCATTTCGAATTTGGAATTCGAACTGACCTAATTTGCGAAATTATAAAATTTGGGGTGAAAACAGGCTATTAATAATAGAGATCTTTCTTTCCGGACAAAAAAAAAAGAGCCAGTGCCAGTGAAGACTTTAATGACAATTTCTACCCAGTCCACAAGACAGTGTTCCTAGTAGAGAACAATTATTTATTAATGCACCTATTTTTAATTTCTCTCATTTAATACAAATAAAAAAAATGTTATTTATAACTGTATCATTATTTTAATTCATTCATATTCATTTTTGTATATAAGATCTAAAACATCCGCATCTGCAGATGTTAACTTTCAAAAATCCGCATCCGCATCTGCATCCGCGTAAAATGTAAAAAATCCACATCCACAACATCCCTACCCAGTGCCTACGTTCTGTAACTCTCGCATCGAGAAATTTCTCGCATGAAACACGCAAATCGGAACAAAAATAATGTGAATCGACACAAAAATCATTTTCTCACATTCGTTTGTTTCTATAAACAAAATTTTCTCGCCTTGAAACATTTCTGAATGAAAATGCTTGACAGACTGGAAAAATGTGAATAAAACTGTGTCTGTAAGCAAATAATCGAGAAAATTTCTCGATTGAACTGCCAAAATTTCTCACAAGCAAAAAGTATGCGAGAAAGTAAGATATTTGAAAAAAAATTGATAATCTTGCATTAAATGTGAGATGTTACTACTGAAAATGTGTTCACGTTAATTATTTTTGTGGCCCTTAAATTTTCAAAATAAAAAAAAAGAATATTAAAGAAAAAAATGAAAAATTTTCATGTCCTAACCGTGACTTGAACTCGGTACCCTCCACTCGCCGACCGAATGCTCTTCCTTCGAACTACCGAGCCTTGGGATATTTAATGTAAAACTATGTCCATATGACCTTTTATGGTCAAAGGTAAAAATATTTTCCCTTTTTTTTGACAGTTTCCAATATATTCCAATGGAATAAAAAACTTACGGGGTTGCTTCTCACATCGAGATACAGACACAGGTTATTTTTCCAAATAGAGAAACGTTTGGAATTTTTGTTTCAAAATTTTTCGATGCGAGAAGTTCTCGACTGAGTTATAGAACGTAGGCACAGGATAGCCAAATTTTTTTTTTTCGTCATGACAAAAATACTTTTTTTCAAATTACCAACCTCTTCAGTGTAAAAATTGTCCTCTTTGCACTTTTAAGTCTCTATCAAAATTTGAGCGTTATTAATGCCATATACCTATCTCATTTTTTCAGACTTCTTATAAAAAAAATGAATTTGCTCTAAAATCAGTGTTGGTCTAAAATTTTGAGGTCGCAGTTCTGTCTAAACGGAGCTTTACTAGCCAACAAACATTATTTCTATGTAGGAATTATGAATTAAGTTTTTGCGATGAAGGATAATTTTTTACACTGAAAAAAAAAAAAACCAAATTATGATTTTTAAGAGATTGGTAATTTGAAAAAAAAAATTATTTCACATAATTTTTGAACTAAGGTTGTGCTAATGAAATAAAAAAAATGTTGGGCTTTCCTGGGCTACTCTTTGGCAAACGTACCATTGTTTTAAACTCAGGAAAACAAAATAGAATTTTGTTGGTTTCTAAAATAAAAGTTTTTTATAGAGTCATTTGGGGTGAGATTGCGCAGTGGGTAAGAGCGCGCGCTCCTTATTTCTCGAGTTGTGTCCAAAAAAAATTAAAACGCAAAATGAGGAAATCAGCGCTTAGTAAGGCGTCAATAAGTGACGATCCTCGCGAGTGTGTTCCCAGCTCCATTTTATTTTAAAAGAGGGTTGAAAAAACCCGGCTAAAAACAAAAAAAAAAGTTGTGCTGGAAAAGTGTGTTGCGTGGCAGCATTAGATACCGAGAGTAGCATATATTTTTGAATAGTGCATATTTATATTTGATTTTAGTCAAAAATTTGTTAAACTTTGTTTTATTTTATTATAAATTTGATAAATAAAAAAAAAGTACCTTTGTGGGTAAAATCGCGCAGTCCTTTTGTGGGTAAGAGCGCGCACTTCTCCCCATATTAAACTTTTCTTTCTTTTAATCTGATTTACAGTACAGAGAATTTTTAAACTTGAATCTTGAGAAACGAAGGTTAATATTCATGAATTCCAAAAAAGAAAGGCTCTGATTTAATTAGAAACATTTTTTGTTTGTTTTGTTTTATAAATAAAGTTTAAGTTTTTGTATTTGAACTTAATTTGTTTTTTCTTTGATATTTTCATTCATTTTAGTGAAAGCTTAGAACCAGGGATGAGAATGCTTAGCCCGGAAAGTGAAGCATATTGCCCAAAAAAACGAAGTAGATTTGGAAAATATGTAGCAGATAATGAAAAACAAAAAATATACAAATAAAACAAAATATGAGACCTACATTGGTTGAAAGCGCATCAATCGTAGATAACAAATATGATTTTTTTCCTTAAAAAAAACATCCCCGGAAGTTGCTGTAATCATTTTTAATTTCAAATTTTGAAGTGTTTTTTATTGCAAAACTATTTTCAGGAAAGTCAGATTGACTTGCTCTTAGTTCCATGATTTGGATGTATAAAATAAGAAATTTTTGCTGATCCTAGTGAGTTTATTCAAAAATAAAGTGCACCAACAATGCATTTTCTTAAATGAATTTTTCGATTAACAAAAAATGAATCAATACAACACATCTTAAATGAAATTTTGTTCGTTAGAAAAAATTAGTCAAACGAAGTAGAAATACGTTGCTACGTAGCAGATACACAAATATAAATTAATGAAGTAGATCTACTACATATGAAGTAAATACTCATCTCTGCTTAGAACTATTGAAAGAACGTTTTGTTTAACTTAGTATTACATTAAGTTTTTAGAAATTTAGTAGCCGTAAACTGTCAAGATTCCTATTAAAATTATGTGCGCGCTCTTACACAAGAGTTTGCACAATTTTATCCTGAATTAGGGGCAAGAGTACGCACTTTGACTTCATATGGTTTTTGTTTTGAATCATATGAAATATTTAAGCTAAAAAACTTTTTTTTTGTGTTTTCTTGTTCCCAAAATATAGGTTTATCAAATGTAAAAATAACTTTATGCTGACATCTCTTACAGAATCTTCACAATTTTGCCTTAAAGTGAAAAGTGCGCGCACTAACCCCAACCGACTCTATCTTTGCAAAAAAAATTTTAGGATTAGAAAAACAAATGTTGGAGTATCTGGGACCCCTTTTTTACTATATGGATGCTTAACAAGTTTAACAGTTTGATACCTACATGCTTGAAATACCTTACCTCACCAACATTGGAAAAGAACATTTGTCTCAAAATACTTTTTTCTACACAGAAATAAGCAGATTATGAAATTCATCACAACGTACCTACTTATTAAATAACCGTCAACACTCTCTTTTATTTTTAGCCGTTACACATTATTCTTATCAGATCGAGAAATGTTCATTACTGTGTACTGTGCGTTTTGTTCTGTGGTTTTCCAGTTGTGGTGTTTGATTACCTGTTTGTTGCAAGTCCAATTTTACTATAACATATTTTAATGCTTAATTTTATTTGTCCTCTTTATCGCCAAACAGGCTCCTTGAACTTTTAACTCGCTCCTTAAAATTTTGATTTACGAATAATCGGATTTTGGCTCTTTTAATTTTGAATTCAAATCATTTTACAGCAAAAAATCCACTAAAAATTTTTTGTTAACATTTTAATACCAACAGAGATAGCCGAAAATTTAACTTTTATCATCAGTTGTTGATGAAATGTTATTTGCAAGCAAACATGAGATATGAACAATTTCTGTGATTAATTTTTTTCTGTGTTTATGGAAAACAGTGGCGTAGCTAGCCCTTTGGGGGCCCTGTATCCAAATTTTTTTTGGGGGCCCTCTCCATCTCCTAGACTTGGACACAGCCTTAAGCCTTAACAACATTGGCTCAAAAGGGAAAATTTTCAAAAGCATTTTTGTATAGTTTTCCGGGCTGTTTTGCAGAAATTTAAAGTTACCCAGACCCAAATGGTTTAAGCATTCCATTTGGGTCTCGATTTTGAAGCATGATTTTTTTTCTACAAAATCGGGAATGTAAGCGATTCATCTCTGTCTAAGTTACTTCAAAATCAGCAAAAAGAATTTTAAAATTTTGCGTTTTTTCGTATTTTGAAAGCTTACTTTTATTTATAAAACCTTAAATATTTCGTGAAAACTATTATTAACAACAACAAAATGAAAAACAGCAGGTATTTTTAAAAAACTTTTTACTGGCCGAGTAAACTGGAAGTGCATTTTTTAAACTTAAAATTGAAATATGAAACTAACCATAGGATCCACAAAATTGATTTTTGGACAAGAAATTAGCAATTAACTAGCTTCAATATCCGAGATTAGTTTTTCTTTGATCCACCCACCAAATTAAGGGACATAATAATTTAGCAAGTTCTTTGATTAAATAATTTTAAGCACATTTTTAAAGCAACTTGTTCCTCGTAGAAACAACTGGAGAGTATTTATTCTACTTTTCTAACAGTTTTGTTGATTCTTGTTGTATTTCATCATTTAAAAACGGGAACAGTTTATCTGGTCCTAAGGTCCATACTATTCAGCCCATGAAGCATGAAGGCTCTAAAATCCTTGTTTAATTTAACTCATCGAAATATCCCAGGCGGCAATTGTAAACGTTGACTTCAAAGCTCGATTCCGGATTTAAAATTCTTACTTAATTACTTCTGCCAACTCATTAAAAAAGCGTTTTGTTATTTTCCTGCTTTTATTTTTGAAAACCTTGAAACAGTGCTAATCCGCAACTTTGCCACCGATTTCAGAAGATAAAAGTTGCTGAACCACGGATTAAATATTTGTACAACTGGCCCTAAATGTCTAAGTCATTTTGTTGAAGGACTTTGGAAACAGGATCTATATTTTCAAACACAAAAATCGATACTAACATTTTTACATTCGTTTCGTTGATCTAGATACAAAGGAAAAAAAACTATCCCAAAGGGACATGTACAAAAAATGGTTATCATAATCAAAAAATGTTTAATACTCAATTTTTTGGGGGCCCCTATATCTCGGGGACCCTGTTACATGGATACAGCTGATACAGCGGTAGCTACGCCACTGATGGAAAAACATTCAAAGTAAGACCAAATAGCGGGATTTTATCAAATATAATCCGTTTTATCATTCGTCTTACCCCCCATATCCATTTCTTATCCTTAGTTATTGCATTTGCATGAGTGTGAAACATTTTCTGTTGTCACTCATGGGCCATGGGTCAATTTGACACATGATTTTTATACATAATACTATTACTTTTTCGAAATACAAATTTTAGCAGAAATTCACTTAAACTTAGTTTTCAAAATAAGCGCATCAAAATAAAAATTCATAGATGTATATAGGTATCATTCACAGGTTCATTACAACAAAAACATAACTGTTAAAAAAAGTCAAATTCTCCTATGTTAAATTTATGCTGAGACAAAAAGTTTTAAATTTGTAGGTATCAATTAAATTTTGATTGTTTACTTTGCGAGTTTAAAATTTCTGACATCTATGGTATAGGAGTTAAAGGGGGGTCAAAAATGGGCTGAGTTGTTTTCTCTAAATTAGGGTGTAGTGCCAAAGTTGCTCCAGAACTTGGCTGGGTACTACCGTGTCCCTTTATACATACATACATTTATCCATATCGCCATTTATGTAAATACTTTTTTTTTCTTATATGTTATTTGAATGACTTGCGCGTAAAAGTATCCAATCGTATTTTAATCTTAAGTAGGCATATCTCCTCTAATGGACCATTATCGATTTCATCACTTGAATTCTCAAAGTAAACAAAATCGTACCTAATATTAGATACCTACTAATAGGTATCTTTTTCTATTTCGATTTAAAAATAAAATTTTTTGAACCGAGAAAATAAATTTATTAATATTAAGCGAATGTTTTGGCATGTTTATGTAAAATGAATTTGTTTTTAGTTTTTAGAAAATTACAAAACTAAAAACTCTTTCACAACATAAAACATTTTGTTAAACATGACATGAGTAATAGTCGGAAAGGCGACCGTCGAGTTACTTAGCTCATAAGGTTAGAGGTTAAAATTAGTGTCAAATGAAAGATAAGTTGATACTGAAAATAAAAAAATAGGGTTGCCACTTCTAAAATGGGAACTTCCATGTGGCAACCCTATTTTAAAGGAAAAATTGTTGCATAACAAATACATTCATATCTTTGTTGTTTGGCCAGATAAAGAATTTTTTGAAATGTCAAACGAAAGTCAAAATAGTAAAAAAAATAATATAAAGAACGTAACCCTACAAATGTGGCAACCCCATCCAAATGAAAACAGCACTCACAAAAATCTTCTTTGAACAAAACAGTATAACTTTTTATGCACTAGAAAGCTAAACTATACACCATATTTTAGATAATACTCTCTTCTATCTAAAAAAAAGTCGGGTGCCACCTCGCAAATGCAGACAAGTACTCGGCAACCCAACTCAAATGCTAAATAACGCAAAAATCACTTGTTTTTTGGCCAAAGTGTATAATATTTGATAGAGTTAAAGGCTATAAAATACATCATGTTTAGCTTAGACTCTCTTCTTTCTAAAAAATGTCGGGTGCCACCCCGCAAATGCACACAAGTACTCGGCAACCCTATCCAAATGCTAAAAAACGCAAAAATAACTTGCTTTTGGCCAAAGTGTATAATATTTGATACAGTTAAAGACTATAAAGTACATATTGAAGAGAGTCTAAGCTTAACATGATGTATTTTACAGCCTTTAACTCTATCAAATATTATACACTTTGGCCAAAAAACAAGTGATTTTTGCGTTATTTAGCATTTGAGTAGGGTTGCCGAGTACTTGTCTGCATTTGCGGGTTGGCACCCGACATTTTTTAGAAAGAAGAGATTATTATCTAAAATATGGTGTATAGTTTAGCTTTCTAGTGCATAAAAAGTTATACTGTTTTGTTCAAAGAAGATTTTTGTCAGTGCTGTTTTCATTTGGATGGGGTTGCCACATTTGTAGGGTTACGTTCTTTATATTATTTTATTATTTTTTTCTACTATTTTGATTTTCGTTTGACATTACAAAAACATTTTTATCTGGCCAAACAACAAAGATATGAATGTATTAGTTATGTGACAATTTTTCCTTTAAAATAGGGTTGCCACATGGAAGTTCCCATTTTAGAAGTGGCAACCCTATTTTTTTATTTTCAGTATCAACTTATCTTTCGTTTTACACTAATTTTAAACTCTAACCTTATGAGCTTAGTAACTCGACGGTCGCCGAGTGGACTATAAGGATGAATTCAAAAGAACAACTTCTTTAAATTATAATAAAAATATCCAGCTGTGCTCAAACCCTGACGTTTTCCGTGATATACCGTCAGATTCACAGATTTTATTCGATTAAGTCGAAATTCAAAAACTTCTTAGAAATCTGACCCAAATTTTAGAACTCGAAATATCACACTTTTTTTCACTTGTTCACTGTGAGTCAATATATTTACAGTCAACGTTCGTTTGCATAGGTCAACTACTCGTAAATCTTTGAAGAGTTTTATGACCCCTTGTAAACAAACTTTCAATTTCAGTTTTTTTTTTTTTTCATGTCCACCGGCTTGTCGAATTGTTGTCTGTGTTGTTGAAAGACTAATTGGAAGACGAAACAAAATATTTTGAAATTTTGTTTACAAATATCACCACAACGAATGCTTCATGCCTCATTTGCATATCCGTCGGCGGCAGTTATTTTGATGATAAAACACATTGATTTTCTTAGTTTTGAATAGGTATTGTAGATTCTGTGTAATTTGTTGTTGTAGTTACAGCAAAATGCCATGGAAGAAAAAATATAAACATGAATTTTGACTTTAGTAGAAGACAATGTTTTTGGAGCTGAACCTACTGTATCCTCAAATGTTCTTATAAAAAATGAATGCACAATTAGTAGCAAATAGAGTTTGATAGCACTATTTTTATAAAATTAGAACATTTTATAAAGCATCCGTGAAAAATTCTTTGTTTATCAACAAACTAAAGGACATATAAAATAAGAAGAAAATGAAATGGTGGTTTCAGTCGACGTTGTATCTTTATTTCCGATTTAATCCAGTCAAATAAGGGTTTAACCTCGGAATGAATGTTAGTAGAATTTTTTTTTGCTCAATATCTTCCTTTTGCCATTCTATAACATATCTCAAAAGTCTAGAAAAATCTCATGTCCGCTTGTCGCGATTTCAAGGTCAAATCGCGAAATGGAGATTTTCAAAATTAGCAAAAATAGGCTATGGTATTATATACACATATGATACATGATTTCAAGGTATTTTTTAATGTTGATTCCAAAAAATCTAAAATCAAGACAATCTGACGTCTCTGGAAAAAGTTATACCTGTTTTTCATCTGTCAACTCATATTATTATAACAGTTGCAAACTTACTGCCGAAAAACCCTTAAAAGTTATGGTAGATGAACCAAATTTTGCATGAAGATTTTAGAATCCATCATTATTAAAAATCAAAACAATCCATTACAAAAAATATATATAACTACGAAATAATGGCATTTTTTTGATGGAGGGGCAAATTTTAGGATATGCACTAAAGAAGATTCTTGTTCATCTTAGGAATAAGTGCTAATAGGCTAATTTTTTCATTTTAATCTTTGTTTGGATGTTCTTTAACTACCCTCAAAAATCTAAAAAAATCTCATGTCCGCAAGTCCTAATTTTCTTGGTTTGAAAATAAGGTGCAGATTTTAAAAAATTAATAAGAAAAGTTTAAATTTTTATATGTATACCAACATAAGCGACATGATTTAAAGGTATTTTTTAACACTTATTCCAACAAAACTCACAAACAAGTCAACCTGACCATCCCTGAAAAGTAATGCACTTTATTCATGTTGATCTGACACAAATATCTGAAGTGTAGTTTTTCAATTTTTTTAAAATCTGCACCTTATTTTCAAACCAAGAAAATTAGGACTTGCGGACATGAGATTTTTTTAGATTTTTGAGGGTAGCTAAAGAACATCCAAACAAAGATTAAAATGAAAAAAATAGCCTATTAGCACTTATTCCTAAGATGAACAAGAATCTTCTTTAGTGCATATCCTAAAATTTGCCCCTCCATCAAAAAAATGCCATTATTTCGTAGGTATATATATTTTTTGTAATGGATTGTTTTGATTTTTAATAATGATGGATTCTAAAATCTTCATGCAAAATTTGGTTCATCTACCATAACTTTAAAGGGTTTTTCGGCAGTAAGTTTGCAACTGTTATAATAATATGAGTTGACAGATGAAAAACAGGTATAACTTTTTCCAGAGACGTCAGATTGTCTTGATTTTAGATTTTTTGGAATCAACGTTAAAAAATACCTTGAAATCATGTATCATATGTGTATATAATACCATAGCCTATTTTTGCTAATTTTGAAAATCTCCATTTCGCGATTTGACCTTGAAATCGCGACAAGCGGACATGCGATTTTTCTAGACTTTTGAGATATGTTATAGAATGGCAAAAGGAAGATATTGAGCAAAAAAAAATTCTACTAACATTCATTCCGAGATTTACCCCTTTTTTCTCCTTATTTTACTGTATTAATTATGTATTTGATTTCGATTGAACAAGCTCTCGAATTCTCGACATACCCACCGAAAATAAAGTGTGATTGTTTGCTAAAAAAATTTATGGGTCAAAATTATTTTCAGTGAGTCAATTGAGGCGTTTACTTTTTTCAAACAATTATAATTTACAAGAAAAAGCTAAAAAAAAATACCTTTTTTATTTTCTCATTAAATTAATTTTTTTATTTTAAAAGCTTACAAAAAAAATTAAGCAATTTGAAAGCCAAGCCAATTTTTACAATCCGCAAAAAGTATAAAAATAATTTATTGAAAACAATCATTTTCATCAACAAAATCAAAAAATCATGAATTTTTATCTTCTCACGTCATTAATTCCATTTTTTCACTAAGAACCTGTAATACGATCTGAAAGCTTATTGTCTTAGCTCAAAATATATATATCGATCAGGTCTATGAGACATCTACAAAAAGAGCTAGAATTTTTTGAACTCGATCAAATTTCAATAAAAAAAAGCAAAAAAAACATTTATTTTTATGTTCTCAGGCTATTGAATCAATTTTTTTGTTTGACAACCTATAAAAAATATATACCATGCGAAAGCTTATTATTTCACCTTTAATATGACGTATCAATCTCATTTCAAGGATGCCTACAAGAGAAGTTAGAATTTTTTAAAGTCAACCATGTCGAATTTCCAGACTGAGATTACGGTACTTCCCACACTGGTGGCTGTTCGGGGGGCAACAGATCACCACTGGTGTTTTGAGGTTTTTCACAAGTTTCTTGATTTAACATTGTGTAGCTTGTAGTTAGTCTACCAAATGAATGGTAATTTTATAAGGATGCTCATAAAAGTTTAATAAAATTTCTATCCGCTCTTGGTCAAAAGTTATAACCTTTTGAACTCTAAAATTTTATTTTACAGTTATCTCAAAATTGTGTTAACGAAAATGATTTAAACTTCGCACACATATAGTAGTGATCATTGTCTATATCATTACTCCATATACTTTATTCCTGTATCTATTAAAGAAAAAAAGATAAAAATAAAAAACGATGAAAATCGGTTAAAAACGGTCAAAAAACGTGGTTTTTAAAAACTTGTTTCTTCCGTTATTCAGTCAAAACTCAATAAACGATTCCAATTTTTTGCACATGCACCTACATGTCCTATAAGTTTGAGATTTTTTGAACACTTCAAAAAAAGCTAAAAATCAAAAATTATCCAAAAATACCCCTAAAAAACAAGGTGTTTTTCAAAAATTCATATTTCGAAACGCAGAGTATTGGAAAAAAATTCGTGTGAGACACCTAATTTTTTTTGCCTCATCTTTCACTTGGCATCTTTAGAATTGTCAAAAAAATTTCCTTTACCCAAAATCATCATTTTGTCATAGCCCCAACACGTGTTCAATGTTCAAACAAAACGTTATAGCTTAGTTTCAAAATGTTTTAGATTTTTTTGTTAAATGCAGTTATTTTTAAATTAATCTCATCTTTCTATAGAAAAATCAATTCTCTACAACTTCGCGTTTAGATTTTAGCCCAAATTTCATCTTTCCGTTTTACCCCTGTTTACCCTATTAACCCTCTGTCGGCAAACGGGTGCGAATTTGGCAGGACAAAAATGAAAAGTGGTCACAAAAAAGTGTCTTTATAAGGGTGAAAATACATTTTTTTGCAATTGTGAATACAATATTTGATTTCCTCGAAAAATTCTACATCAATTTCATGTATGATTCTTTATAAAATAGTGAGACCGAAAAAAGTTCTAGCGATATGAAAAAGTATAAACCAAATTCGCAAAAAAGAGGTGTGCCTACAGAGGGTTAAATGAAGGAATTTTTAAGAAACCTTCATTTGGATTAAGCTTTAGGTTATTATTTTTCAAATAAGCTATAGAAGATTTTTGTATCGCTAATAGTTTATTTTTAATTTTTAATTGAGTTTTCTTTGCGGCACTGCGAAAATGCGAGAGTGTAACGTTAGAAAATGGCGTCACTTTTTTGTGGTGGCTGCCATGGTTCATCGATTTATAAGACGTTATCACGTCAAAAAAAATTGGATTCGCAACGCTCAAATAAGTATTTGTATAAAACAATGCGCTTACCTTTACATTGTTTGCGTTTTTTTTTGTTCTATAATTCTTACATAAACATTGTACTTTACGTGTGACCACATCTCTGTTCAAACCTGTGTTGTGTTGTGTGATTAAATCAAATCAATGACTTGCATGATGCTGTAAAATGTATAAACCTACCAGAAGATGACGCACGACAGAATTTTTAATCATTTAGTCTCGTTTCAGCATTATCGTTCAGCACTACTTTAAAAGTTTTCTTTTGTATTCCACACACATTTCCAAGTGATCGATAAACCCGCTAAATTGTGAAGAGTTTATACAAAAAGTTGCCAAAACTTGAAAACAACGTAGCATACGTAGGTACATATATAAAGTGATAGAAGTTCTCCAAGCAGTAATGAAATACAAGAAAAAAACAAAGTTAAAAGAAAAACTTTGGAAAATCCGTTGCTATTCGGTTTTGCAGTATTGCATTGAGCGAAAAAATTGAGTCACTTAAAATGAATGCCCATCTCTTATGCAACAAAATTAAAATTTCTTCATTCACAACTTTGTTTTTTGATATGTATTGCATTATAGTTTTGCAATACTTATATTGCAAAATGAAGATTTTTTAAATACATACTTACACAAAAACAAAAAAGTACGTATACGCCCAAGTGAACCACAGTGGTTTTGGTTGTTTCAAAGTCAAAATTATGAAAACAAAAAATCTTAATATTTTTTTTATTTTTAAGGCAATACTATTTTGTAGAAAGAAAGGGCATATAATCACTCGGAAAGCTATATAATAAATACAGAAATTGGAAAATAGCCTCACTCGCAAATGAAATACCTGTAAAGTGGTCCCTCATGCAAAAAAGGAAAAAATTACAGCTTCCAAAGTGGCTTCTAATGAAGATAAACACATAAAAATGCTCCAAGATGAATTTAACAATGTGTCTCATGATAAAAAATTGTAAATTGATCTGGATGCGCTGCCAGGTGAATGAATTTCAAAACAAACTATCGAAATTTGGCCAGCTAACAAAACACCAAATGGTTTCCGTTTTCGACTCAAAAAAAATTTATTCATTAAACGAATCGCGAAAATCATTTATATCATGAAGACCGAGGTAGGATATAAATCAATTTATGACTGCAAGGTGGTGACAGAAAAGACCAGCGCACCCTTTATTTCTTTCATTCTGCCAATTCAAGATCCCAACTGCTTTATGGTAGATTTTGGAATTATTACGTATAAATTTTTCAAACACTCCCAAGTAGTAGGGCATACCTATGTGGGAATTTATTGACGAAGTTTTATACTAAATGAAAAGCGGAAACTTAAAAGAAGTCCTCTGTGACTGATGCCTTTGCTAAGGGAAATTGAATTAAGGTAAGTACAAAATTTATTTCGAAAGGTTTTGAAATTAAAATGTTAAATTTATTTTTAGTGGTATTCATTGAAAACAAAGGGAATAAATTTAATTAATTTATCAATTTTTAACATAGGTACCTAAATAATATATTTAACTTTACGTACTATCGATACAAATGTTGGCTTATTTTCTAAAAAAAAAAAAGTTTAATACTTTCAATGTAGGTTTCTAAGTCTAATACAAGATTTATTGTAATTTAATGTTTTTGTATTAAAAATCAAGGACGTTTCAGTTTATTAAAATGATATTTATTTCTTTTTCTTTTTTTATTATTTTAAGTATTTTCTTTCCTTTTTCTTTAAAATTAAACAAAACATTACTGAAAGTGAATATTCTTTATAAATAAAATAATGGTGATATTATTGTTTATTTTATCTGTGATATAATATAATTGTTTTATTAAATTTTTTAAAAAACTATGTGAAGTAAAATCTTTTGCCGATCAAAATTGTTCAGTAATTCATATATTTTACTACGAAAAAAACACAAAGCGCTTTGAAATTAGTGCAAATTATAATTTTTTTATTTTATATTTTTCATTAGAAAAAGTGATTTAACCAAAATCTGATCCAAACAATGAAAAAAGAATCAACGATTTAAAAAGTGTGATGAATGGAAGGAACATGAAATTAAAAATAGATGAAGTACAAAATGTTCAAAGCGGTGGTATTCTAATAAAGTGCGATAAAAAATTGGTCATAAATTTAGAAAAAGAAATTATTAATTTCGAAAAACAATAAGAACCAGCGGTTGAACTGTTAAAGCCGTTAACTGAGAGAAAAACACTTTATACGCCCATACAAAAAACTTTAAAATTATAAGTGTTTCTTAGCAAAAGAGCACTATAATGATATGCATTCAAATTAAAAGTTACACTTTAAATTTTTTCACGTCGTCCGTCAGTGCGAAACATTTTAAATTTTTGAGTGAAATCGTTTAAATTTAAAGTCGCTCATTTTTAAAATAAAGACACTTTTAAATTTAAATATCAAAATGACACTTTTAAATGTAATTTGAAAGTGTCTAATACATAATGTAAAGTGTTTGTAAGGCGTAAAATTAAATTTAAAATGGTTCGCTTTGAAAATTAACAGGAAAACTTTCAAAATCCATTCAAAAATGTTCACTTTGAAATTAAAAGTGTTTCTACTCATGATTCTTACTTTCCAACTCAACCATTTTTTTTTTATCTCTTTATCTTCATAACTGAAAGGTAATTTTTATCCAAATTAAAAAATAAATTTTTTTAGATAGTAACAAAAATATTTTCGTAAAAGTTTTTTTTATTAAGTTTACATTAAGTTTTTACAAAGTCCTAAAGCTAGCATACGTGTTTACCATATTATTTATTTAAAGAAATATTTTACAGTTTCACGTTTTCGTATAAAGATTTTAAAATTTTGAAACAAATATTTTGCTTTTCTATAAAATTTATAGAGTTTTGAAGTTCAAGAAGATAATATATAATTACAAATAAGCCATGAAATATGTGAAGGATAAAGGATATTTAATTTGACTCTTTCATATACATAGTTCAAAAGTAAGGTTTAGTTCGGGCTTTTTAAATCATGAACCGTATTAATTTATTAATAAATAAATAAATAAATAAAATTCATTACAAGGCAGTTCAGCTTTAAGTTTACTTTAAATTGAAAACTTTAGTATACAGGAAAGTTAGTAAAAAAACAGGCATTTTGTGGAACGAAATACAGGACGGCTGAATTTTTCAAATGTGAAAGAGGGGTATAAGAAAAGCTTAAGGCTAGGCGCCCACATGCGATTTTAGTCGCACGATTATTCAGTCGCAAAAATGGATCACACGCATTTCAATGCCGGTAAACACACATGCTTCTAAAAAATAGCCGCGATTAAAAAATTGAAAATTGTCATATTTTTTTGGCGACGCGATTGTCGCAAATTAAAATGAAACAAATGGACCAGCATAGTTATGCACACACTTGCGACTAAACCGAAAACGACTAAAAAGTAGCAGTCACAAAGAGACCAAATCATGCGCACACATGCGATTTTCAACCACACGATTTCTTAGACGCAAGAAATGAAACACATTATTTTAAATGAGCGCGCACAGACTTGCGATTTTAAAATCTCAAAGTTTAAAAAAATGGATCCGGTTCTATTTTTCGCTATTTTTTTTGCTGCACATAAGGATATATTATACAGAATATAATGCACCTGGCCCGCTCGTGCGACACTTGGAACAATTGTTTTAAGTATACAATAATGGATATTTTTTTATTATTTTTGTTATTTTTTCTTCGTTATTACTAGAAAGTGTTGTATAGTGGCTCTTTTTTTATAAACGATAGGAAATTTAAAAGGACAATTCCATAAAATTCATTCATTTTCAAAAAAATCAAACTGAGTACACAGATCGAACCGCAATAAAAAAATTTATAATATAAAAAACATTACCATTAAATTATATTAAATAGAGTTAAAATTAGAGCCAAAAACTTTTGTCACTCTAGTGGACGCCATTTTGGCTTCGGCGACAAAATTGCCTTAATCATTTATAACAAATGTAGTTTCGGAATAGAAAAAATATCAGACCTTAGCCCAAAAGTATAACCAACACTCCTAACTAAAAAAAATTACAAACTAAGAATTAAATATTTTTTTATAACTTTTACAAGCCAACATAAAAGAAACCCTGAAAATATGATTTTCTTTAAACTCGTTTTTCTCAAAACGAAATTTTTGGGGTTAGGCCGTTTGGGCACTGTATTTAAGAGAAGACCCTCAGAAATTTACCCAGTACTATAGAATGAGTATTCAATGCTTTGGTGAAATAATGGTACTCGTGGGGAATAAAATAAGATACAAACATACCTACACATTGCAGAGAATCTATTTCTATTTCTAATCTGGAAAACAAGCTGTCAAACCCTTACCAAATTTTGACACATTTATCACTTTACCACTTTTATCAGAGCTTACACCGTTTCATGAATTCAGCTTATCATAAAATCCGCTCGTAGATACCATTTGTTTGTAAGAAATTTTTCATTACGAACGGATTTCGTGATTGTTATCTTTGCGGTCATTTGACCATTAGATTTGAACAGTGGCTCTTTTGATCTTTATCTTTGAGATGATGCATTTTTTTTTATCGAAAAACGGTCAAATTTTTTTCGACCAAACAAAATGTTCTTTCTTGCAATAAAAAATAGTCGCGCGATTTTTTAATCGCAAGTGTGTGCACGGTAATTTTATGTTGCGACTGCGATTTTTTAGTAGCAACGACTGAAAATCGCATGTGTGCGCCTAGCCTAAGTCCTGGTTTTCGGGACGCCACCCCCTGGCGAAATCCGCCATTTTGGAAAACGCGAATCGCTCTATAACTCCAAAACTATGGGTCCTATAGAAATGGTTGTCAGACCAAAGTTATTGGAAATTTAATTATCTTTTTCTTTGTAATACATTATTTTTCTCAGCGGGCAATAGTTTTGAGGTTATGTTGTTTTAGTTTATTTCTTTTCTGTTTTCTTAAGATTATATCATTCTCAGTATTAGGTGCATAATTTTTTAAACGGTAAAAGTTATATACCATCAAATTTCCAATAATTTGGTATATTTTTGAAAGTCATGTGATGTATGAGTCGAAAGTTATTGATCTGAAAACTATAGTCTAAGTACAGGAATGTTAGTAAAAAAACAGGCATTTTGTGGAACGAAATATAGGACGGCTGATTTTTTCAAATCTGAAAGAAAAGTATTAGAAAAGTTTAAGTCCTTATTTTCGGGACGCCAACCCCCTTGCGAAATCCGCCATTTTGAAAAACGCGAATTGGTCTACATCTCCCAAACTATTGGGTTGATCGAATAAGTTGCTCAACGAAAAGTGTAGGTAATATAAATATCTTTTCTTGTGCATGCACTGTTTTTCAGCGAGGACAACACTTTTGAGGTTATGTTGTTTTATTTTTATTTTTTCGTTTTTTTTTTAATTTTTCTCAGTCTCTATAATAGAAACATAATTTTGTAGCATTATTAAAGTTGTAGAACATCAAATTTATATTAATTTGGTATACTTTTGATGATTATATGACTTTTCAACCCAAAGATACGGAACTTTAAGAGCAATCCCTCTCAATATTTTCAAAAAATATACTAATATGTTTTTACATAAGGTATTTACTAACATTCCTGTACTTAGACTATAGTTTTCAGATCAATAACTTTCGACTCATACATCACATGACTTTCAAAAATATACCAAATTATTGGAAATTTGATGGTCTATAACTTTTACCGTTTAAAAAATTATGCACCTAATACTGAGAATGATATAATCTTAAGAAAACAGAAAAAAAATAAACTAAAACAACATAACCTCAAAACTATTGCCCGCTGAGAAAAATAATGTATTACAAAGAAAAAGTTAATTAAATTTCCAATAACTTTGGTCTGACAACCATTTCTATAGGACCCATAGTTTTGGAGATATATAGCGATTCGCGTTTTCCAAAATGTTGGATTTCGCCAGAGGGGTGGCGTCCCGAAAACCAGGACTCAAGCTTTTCTAATACCCCTCTTTCAGATTTGAAAAATTCAGCCGTCCTGTATTTCGTTGCACGAAAAAGTCTATCTTTCCTGTACTACTTGGAAAATCTCGAAATGAATATCAGGGGTTTCTATAAAGCTATCTAGATGAGAATTTGGTTGTAGTTATACTTCGAATATTAAATATAGAAGATATACGAGGCCCAACAAAAGGCAGCTCTTTACTCTTCATACCTAATACTCACTAAAGATTTACCTAGTACCTATTTTAGATATTGTTATTATTTATAATATGTATACCTATGCAAAAATTTTCAAAATTTTCTTTCAACTAATTATTTTGTGCTTTCTTCCATTTGCCAAAACTAATCTTGAAATCCTCCAAAATAATCCCTTTAAGATTCAACTTAAAGTTTTGTACAGAGCTCTTTCGTATATTTTATTAAATTTTCAGCTTTATATTGGCAATGTGCTGTGAAGAGGGCGGGCAAATAAAGTAGATAATAAAATTTCAAATTACTTTACCCTAACACACACAAGAGGACATGAACATAAAAGTTTTGGAAAAACTCATTTGCCAAAAACAGCAATATACTCGTATCTATACGAACTCTTATAAGATGGAATTTTCTCCAGTTTTACGAGTTTTCCGGAAACAAAATATAAAAAAAAACATCCTGCCAAAGAGCCAGCTCAGCTCATGAGGAAGATGAAAAGCACTCCAATTTCGATATGGTCCTTCTTAACATTAACAGTAATTTATTTTCTTATATAGCACAGTTATATGGATGTAGGTATGACCAAGGGTAGGTTGCCTAATATATTTTATCGTCAAAGTACAGTTATGTGTGCAGAAGATATATAAATATTTCACAAAATAAGGATTTTTCCAAACGCAAAAATTATAAGGGGATGTCTGTATTCCAGAATCCAACATTATGACGGTCCATGATGATAATGACGACGAACAACGGACGTCGTCGTCGCCGCCATTCAAGGCACTCAAAATAAAATCGAACGTTATAATGGCAGAAAGTGATAAAACAATTTTTATTGCACTTCATTCCAAAAATTCGTGCCGGTAAGGCAGCCTCATAGCAGAGCAGGGAGGATAATATTTTTTGTTTGGTCGGCTATTTCTTTATAGCATCTTTCGACAACATCCCCCAAGATGGTTGATATTATTTGATACAGTCTTTGTTTTTTTTTTTTTCATTTATATTGGAACAAAATCTCCAGCCATTTTATGTTCCATTCCATCGGTTACAATTGTAATTTTCTTTTATCATATTGATAGCCTGAAGTTTTTAAGGGTAGGAAGTTATGATAAATTAATGGCCTGAACGCGATGACTTTCATTTTTATTTTCCTTTCCTTTATGTTAAGGGTTTTTTGCTTTGCTGCTTGAAGACAAAGTTTCTGAAAATAAAGATGGAAAATATTGAAATTTATTATGTTTTGCATCGTCGGGAAAAATAAAATTGTTTTTTTTTTTAATGCATAAATTTAAGGTAACTAATTTAATTTAATATTGTAATTGTAATGAATGAAATTAAAATTATGTTTAATAAGAGCTTTCAATAAAAAAAACCATGTCTAGTACTGATATCTCTGTCAAAATTGTAGGAACATCTTACATTTGTATAAGTATAATAACACTGTACGACAAAAACGAGGTTTAAAATTATACGCGGGCGGAGACTTATCACGTTTTGTAGACCTAGTTGCACTGATTTCGACACGTTATCTAAAAACTCCATAATACCCCCAAAATCTGGAGCAAACAATTTTGGACCTTCACCCGTTGCAAAAAATCTAGATTCGTCAAATTTTTATTCATTTTAGATTTAGATAGAAAAGATTTAGACCTTTTCAACAAATTATAAAACATGTGATTTTATTAAACCACCTAGAATTTATAAGCTGACAAAAATTTCATTTTTTTCGCCATTCACCCAATTTCGACATCAATTTAAAGTATATGTTTTCAAAACAACATGCTATTTCAAAAATATATTCTAAAATAAAATGTATTTTCAAATTAAACGAGGCATTTTTAATGAAAATCAGTTCCAAATTTACAATTTAAACCCAGATACAGAAATTCGAACGTTTAGGCACAGAACAAAAATGTTTTTTTTGAACATAGTAGGATAACTTGGGCGCCAGGACTTAATGACGGTTTTTTGTAAAGGAATTATATACAATCATTTTTTACTAAGGGAAGGGGGGTCTACCTAAGTTTAAAAAAAAAATGTGTGCTTAGCAAATCAAATTCTTTTTAAAAGCTTAAGTCCCAATTCATGTGTAATATAAAAAGAATAAAGGCTTAACTACATACACCACTTTTTGAAAAAGTACAAAAGTGAAAATATTTTTTTTCAAAAAATAAGCTTTCTGCATCATTTGTTTTAATTTTGAGGGCCGAAAAACTATACAAAAATGCGTTTGAAAATTTTCACTTATGTACTTTTTCACTTTTTGAACCAATGTAGTTAAGGCTTAAAGCCAACATTAACAACAAAACAACAAAAGCTGTCAATATTGGTCAAAAAGAAGATGGTCCCTTAAGCTGACCTCTGTGGAACTCCTACTTTTTTATATTCTTCAAACCTTCACTACTATAGAAATTTTTATAGGTACACATAACCTGTGCAATTGGACACTTTTTTGACAAAAAATAGTACATCCAGCGACGTTGTTGTTTGACTTGCTAGAAGCATTCCCGAGGGTAAGAATTATAAGCTGTTCTTTGACAACTGGTACACATCTGACATCTCTGCAATTCTCGACCTTCCTGGCGGCTAAGAAGGCAAATCTACCATTAGGAACAATCAAAGCTGATAGAAATATGAGCTATAAAGTACCTGCTGAAAGAGACTTTAAAAATAGGTAAGAGGCACAATCGTTGAAAAACTTGTTACGGTAAAAATTTGCCATAACAAAAACTACTCTTGTTTCCATTCCCACCTTAATTCTGTTTTTCTTTTTATGTGGCTTTTTCACCTTACTGAAAAACACACTAGGACGGCTATAATTTACCAGCAACTTGTTCTCTCTCTCTCAGTATAGTGAAGAAGATCGAAAATAAATTTGGCAAATGGATGTCGCATAACATACGGCGAATAAATGAAGCCAAGTACCAAGTATCAAATCGCTTATTGAACCGATTTACGAAGCGATATTCCGCAGGCGGGATTCCAGGAACAAAAACGAAAAAAACATCTTAATGCGCGGTAGACCAAGTGTTAAATTATCTTAAAATGTAAAATAATTATTGTATACAGGGTGTCCCAAAAGTAATGGTTCAAACGAAATATGCTGATAGGCCAACTTTAGGGCTCTCAGAATTTGGTAACTTGTTCATCCCAAATCTTTACGGTTTTCGATTTAATGCAGTTTTTGTGAAATTTCGATAAATCCCGACGTTGCAACAGTATTTTGCTTCCTCCGCTCATAATTGATTTTTGTTTTTTACAATTCTTTCACTAAAACATTGCCTGATAATAAGAAATAATTAATTAATCCAAATATTTTTCATTTCATTCGCCATTTTGCTGCAAAGTAATTAACAGTTCCATGTTTTATAAAAACTCAATTTGTTACTTTTATTTCAGAGCAACACCCTGAAAAAAATTTGTATGGTGTGACCCTGGTTTATTATTTTGAAAACTTGCCGTGTTAATGCAGATTTCAAAAATGTATAAAAGTTTCCAAAGATGAAATTATAACGAAAGATATTACAATTTGAATGCAAAAAAAACATAGGTTTTCAGAGAAAAATAACAAACAAAAATCGAGGCTTTTATTCAAAAAGAAATAAACAAACAACTGTCGGCAAAATTTGTTTATTTTTCTTTGTTATTTTTCTCTGAAAAACCCTGTTTGGTTGCTTTTAAATTGTAATATCTTTAGTTCTAACTTTAACTTTGGAAACTTTTATACATTTTTGAAATCTGCATTAACACGGCAAGTTTTCAAAATAATAAACCAGGGTCACACAATACAATTTTTTTTCAGGGTGTTGCTCTGAAATAAAAGTAACAAATTGAGTTTTTATAAAACATGGAACTGTTAATTACTTTGCAGCAAAATGGCGAATGAAATGAAAAATATTTGGATTAATTAATTATTTCTTATTATCAGGCAATGTTTTAGTGAAAGAATTGTAAAAAACAAAAATCAATTATGAGCGGAGGAAGCAAAATACTGTTGCAAAGTCGGGATTTATCGAAATTTCACAAAAACTGCATTAAATCGAAAACCGTAAAGATTTGGGATGAACAAGTTACCAAATTCTGAGAGCCCTAAAGTTGGCCTATCAGCATATTTCGTTTGAACCATTACTTTTGGGACACCCTGTATATTATTAGCTACACAACATGAAAAATGCTATAAAAGACTTTGTCTTACTGTATTTGGCCAATAAAAATTGAATTGACTCAGTTTTTCTTAGGTTTCGAAGGTTTTATGTTTCTTGCGAATAAATTTTGAGTTTTGGCATGAATGCACTCATCGAATCGCAGTGACCTGAATGTGATACCAGCAGCGTGCGGCGAATTTCAGAGAATCACTTTCATTCTTATGGGAGAAAAATTGCGAGTAAGCAGGACCGCGGTATTCCGACCGGTTGGCACTCTTCAGCAAACTTGCTAAGAGTGGCCAGGAATGACGTGATCGAGATCCACCACTCTACATTGGGGGTTCGGTTAATGAAAAAGAAGTGATAGTTCAGGAAATGAGAGTCCTCAAAATTTAATTCTGATTGTTCATCGGTAAAGAACAGAGGTCACAAATTAGTAGCAAGAAGATACAATTTTCGGAACTTTAGAAAAATTGGAAATAATAAATTAATTAGTGAAATACTTAACTAGTGTTTTTTAAAACAGAAGGTTTGAGAGATAGATAAAATTGTTGTTAAAGTAATAATAGTTGGTGTGGAGGATAAAAGCAAAAGAATTGGGAGAAATTCGGCAGCAGGAAGTAGTGGTAGAAGGAGCAGAAAAATTGATAAGTATCAACAGATTATATACCTTTTGGTTGTTTCTTTCCTTGTTGTGAAAATTTGGTAAATTTTGAGAAATAATTTTATAAAAAAATATAAACATTTTGTCTTCTAAGGTTAATCGTTTCTTTTTTTTCGAAATATTGCGGAACACGCGTCCCGTTCTCTAAATATACATATATGTACATACATATTCGAGAACCCTATTGAATTGTTCAATTTCAGTTAAATACAAATATTAAAGAAAAAAAAAGTATTAAAAAGTGTTCCTTAAATGACGAAATATCAACTTTATAATTTAATAAATACCTAAGATTTAAAAAAAAATGCTATATAAATATTTTTTTTACAATAACAATGTTCAAAAGTATAACCACTATTTTCCAATAAGAGGTCACAGCTAAATGCCACCAGATCGTGTATTTGGACGAGTGGAAAAGGATTATAGGAAGAAACAAGTCATCATCTCTCCTGAAAAATATTGCAACGTTCTTCAAACTCATGGAACCGTAAGAAAAATCGGAAAAGACTGGACCGTGTGCGACTACAAGCAGGATTAAAAAAAAAACTTATAAAGTCAAAGTTGCCTTTTAAAATAAGTTAAGCGAGAGTGATATACTACGAAAAGACGGGAAATAAAGTAACATTATCTGTCAGTGACACCTTCAGCGGATCTACTGTAACACCTTTGTACCTCTAAAAATCCAGTTTTCCAGGGTGTCCAAAAACTGCCAATTTAAAAAAGTTGCCCCAGAAAATAAAGTTTTGGAAAAGAAGATGGCTGACGTACAGAAGCTAATGAAACTTTTTCCTATTTCGGATGATACCAAGGACTTTTCTCTCCGCAAACACTAAAGAGTCCACAGAAGATATGGAAAGACACTATGCCGATTAAAGTTTTTTCTATACAATATTTATTTAAGCTAATATTAAAATAAGTTCATTTCAATGTATATATGTATTTCTTAAATAAATAAGCTTTTTAATACTAATTTATCCATTTATTTATTTAAAAGAAAAATAAACGTTTTTGCAAAACTCGACAAAAACCTGTATTTGTTGCGTTTTGAAAAAACGTGTTCAAAATGCGGACGAATCTTTCCAAATATTGAAATAGCAATCAAGCCTGTCGATTAGCTATTCTACTTCATGAAAATTCGGCTGTGTATTCAAATGGGACAGAAACAACCTTCTCCTGAAAAAGCATTTGTTGAGTTTTGAAAAAAATGCTCCTCAATTGTTTAACCTGCTAATACATTTGCGGGTAGGTTAATTTAAAAAATATGCATATATACATATAGGTATATACCTATTTATATTTATTCAAGTATTTTTAATGTATCATTAAAAATATTTCAAACTTTTCAAAGGGAAATTCTTGAACATTCCGCTGGCTCTCAGTAACAAGAAGATAGATTCTACCGTTAAGGCGCTCTCAAACAAAAGAGCGAAGAAACCATCGGACAAAAAAATCAACGACCTCATAGTTGATAACATTATTGGGGATAGTAAAAATTATAATAATTTAACACCCTTTCAACAAAACTTACATCATAATATATAGGTACAAATATAATATTACTATCGGTTGGTCAAAATTTTCTTTGTGGTAAGATTGCTTACAATTTGCTCAAATAGATCTAAATGTAAAAGAAAACTGTCACAAGTGTTATTATTTTAACACCTTTAGCAAAATAGCATTTAGATTGCATAACGGGATTTAACGACAAAGAAGACGCTAAATAATTTAACACACAAGACGCAAGTGAGACCTGTTTATAAATTGTCACCATGTTTAAAACTATGCGCGCTTATTAAAAACATGTTATACCTACGTCGCACGTTTTTGCTTTTTATAAAAAGAAATAATTCATTAAAAATTTTAAATACTACGAATAAAAAAGTCAAAAACATTTTTTATTATTATTTTTTCTAGTTAGTTGGTTTTGTAGAAGAAAAATTGTTTCTAATCAATCATGCCTTTGATTGTAGAATTTTTTCGAGTTAACCTAAAATCATGAATCCAAGAAATTACCCTAACAGTAGACAACTTCAGGGCATAAGTATAAACTCGGTAAGATAAAATAAAATCTATATTCTTTAACATTTTGTTTTGTTCTTAACAAGACCAAGATCTCCAACGAGTTATGTTTGACATATCACTTTGCACATTTTAATGGATACGATTCTTCCTGATTATGAAGTGAAAAAAAAAAAAAACATGTTAATTAGTTTAACTTAAGGCACGCGAATGTGTATGAACTCTAATCTCAAGAGTTTTATTTATTCCCTACATCTACATTAAAATTCTAATTTATTCAAGGTCAATAGTTTAATAGTTGTTTCTTAATCTTATCTTCTTACTATTAAAGAGGAACTTTCATTTGTTAGTGTGGTTTTTGGACAATTGTTAGATATCAAAACGTAAAAATAAACAAAAGTCTCTTTTTACGAATACCTTTTAAACTTACCTTGATAATAAAGTATTCGACCTGAAGATGGAGTAGCAGCTCCGAAATGCGTCGTCGTTACAAAATTAAAATAAAAAGTTGTAAAATATAAAATTAAAACTTAAAATAAATAAATAATTAAATAAAAATATTGTGTAATTGTTTATTTCATTTTATTTAAACAAATAAAAAGTATACAAAATACAACTTGGAGCTAAAAAATAAAATCATACACTTGATATCAAGCCGATGTCACAGGATGTTTTGTGAATAAAAATAACATAGGTACATTAATATAATAAAAAGTTAATTATTTCCACTTACCTTAAATAATTATGTTATATTTCTATAAAATTGTAAATAAAATGAACTTGAGCTCCTCTTTGGGGATAATCTAATCACAGCTTTGCAGTAATCCCGAAGTGCTATTTCACCAAATTATCGGCAATTGAGTGAGGAAGATAAATCATGCAACTAAAGAAGCTCCGCATACGGACGTACAAGGTTCAATGTCAATTCATTGTACAGCCTGGAAAAGAGGAAATCATTTAATAAATGTTTATGAAGAAGACTAAACGAGACATCGCCCTCACCATTGAAACCAACGCTAACGTGACGAAGAAGAACAACATCAATATCCTGCATCCAGGCATACATCTCCTATCTTCAAGATAAATTGGACAACCGCAGAGGGACTGCGATATTTGTCAAGAAGAAGATCATCACCAAAGAATCCATCATCACAGGACTCCTCACCATTGAAGACACGGTTACAACTTAAATATAGGCAATTATCAGCGTTTACTTCAAGTGCAGTTCCACCGTTAGAAGCATTAAAAGATATCTGCAAACCCTCAACGGCATTCTCTCAAGGAGCTACAGCCTTAACGGATGGACAGATCTACTTCAAACTTGGTATGTAGCAGTTTTTGGTTAATGTACAAAGTGCTTTCTAGAATTATTTTTTTTGGACCACCTGTCATATACCAGTTTTAGAAAAGATTAATTTTCTCAAAAAAAGGCTCCTAGAATTTTTTTTTTAAATCAAGTATAGATATTAGTTTTAAAAAAAGGTCTATCTTTTAACGAAAAAAGTTTTTTTTTTCAAAAATTCTTATTGACGGTACCTCCATATCAAATTTATTTTTAAATTTTTGTTTTAAAAAATTATTTAGAAATTTAAAAAACGGCTCTAACGATTTTGAAATTTTTTTTCTAAAATATATCTTTATAAAAGTTATTAAATTGCATACTTTTTTTTGGAGCTCAATTTCAATTTTTACATTTGAAGAACGAATTTTAAGTTTTTTTTCTATACATACATATACCAAATTTGTACCAATATATGTATAAAATTTTTTAGTTCTAAGAGCAAGTTCGTTCAACCCAGTTCAGCAGGAGTCGGCAAATCAACTCTAATAAATTCCGTTTTCCAGATTACAAAATATTATTTTGATAACTCACCTGGTGCTTGTGGGGATTTTATTAAAAGCACCATCTGGAAAAGCAGCGTTTTTAATTCACGGAATAACTCTGCATTCATCATTTGCCCTACCAGTTACACAATTTGGTGGTCAAATGCGAAACCTTTTTTAGTGAAATGGCTAACACAATTAGACAGAAGCTTATTCAAGTAAAACTTCTTATAATTGATAAAATTTCTTTGGTTGAGAGTCGATTGTTAAGTAGAGTAGACACATCAAGAATGTGTAGAATTCATCAAGTCATGGGTCGAAATGAACCGTTTGGAGAAATTTCTGTGATTGCTGTTGGTGATATAAATCAGTCAGCCCCTGTTTTTAATTCGTTTATTTTTTTATAACGAACTTGGCATTCTAGCTGATTTGAACTCATTATTTGAGCCTTTCACAGCACTCGATAATATGACAAAGGGTTCTTTGACTAATGAGAGCAAAGCACTAATAAATTCGACTAATCTCAAGTGCCAGTTGATGCCATTCGACAAACGCATACGTAGATGAATACAATAACGAAAAGTTTGAGCATTCGCCTGGGCATGAATATCAGTCTTATGCAGCTGATTCGATTTTAGGAAAAGTAAGTGATGTAATAAACGAACGCTCGTTTTGGCCAGAAGCAATTACCATCCACAAAAGCCAAGGGCAAACTTATAGTAGCGTGTGTTTGGATATGAGCAAAAATCATAGGGTTAAAAGATCAATGATGTCGAATAACATCTCTAACAGGCTTATATGTTTTAAGGAAAATTTAAAGCAACAGGCCCGTCAAAAGAAGAGCAATCAATTCTCGATTAATTGAATCGGCTAAGAAAAACAAAACCTATGGTGCGGTCATTCAACAACTTTTTGAAGGAAAAAGATCTTCTTGTTGGATACCACAATCAAAAATTTCAAAGAGCAATTAAGAGAATTTATGGAAAAAGTGCGGGATTCAACAATAAGCAAACTTAGTTATGATGGGAGATTTCAATATAAACATCAATCAGGAGGAAAACTAACCGGTTAATGAAACAATGAGGAATCTGAATCTAAAATCAGCTTTAAAAACGGACGAATCAGGAACTGATAAATACACAAATTGACATTATATACATAAATATTTTGATGAGGATAAAATTGATGAGGATAAATAGTCTAAAAGGATGTCATACAATCATTTGTAACTAAAAATTATAACGAGCATAGTTGCATATTAAAAAAAAAATATAAAAAAAGAATAAATGTACCTTATAACAATTTGTTTTTAACATTTTGTCAACTTGAGTTGCTCCTCTTGAAAAGAAACCATTTCTCCTTTTCAGAATGGGTTTGTTGCTGGAAAATCCACAACAAGTGATCTTACGATTTTCTGCAATGAAGTTACAACAGATCCGCAAAGAAGCAGCACAAACATTTTCGACCACAACTGACAATGCGAAATCCTCGTGGAAGCAGCTACAACAATTACTAATTTACTATCAAAATGTCAACGGATTAAGGACAAAAACTAGCAATAAGTTTTATAAAAATATAAATAATATCCCCCATAACGTAATCGTGCTAACTGAGACTGAGACATGATTGAACATGGTTGAGATAAGTTGCTCCCAGATAGCCATGTCACTTAATATGTACGCTGAGATCTGTTTTAAATCCATTATAGTCCAAAATTTTGTTTCGATTGGATCAAACTTGATTGAGACGTATTTGCGAATTGATGTTGTTGTACATTTAATGCATCTAGCATGTAGATGGAAATGTTGGAAATATATTCAAGAAAACTTGATAGGAAATTTTTTCCTCGATGTCTAGCTCTTCTAATAGATTGCCAAACTGTAGAAGACTTTGAATAACTTCTTGAACTGACATGTATCATGGGTTGAATTAAAATCATTCAAACTTAAAAGCGAAAAGATAACATTTAGAGAAATTTAGGTATCAAAAACTTCGATCTTATATAGCCTTTCGACATAATAAACATAGATAGCCACCTCAATACCTTTCAATCTGAGCAGCTCTCCTTAGCTGAACACCTCTCTGAAACTTTAAGTACCTGTAACATATAATTAGGACCATGAAAAGGTTAAGAGTGATATAATTGAGGCATTGTCTGCTGCAAGTTTTTGCAAAGAGTTAAGGAAAGCATTTCCACGCCACAAACTAATCATAAAAAAAAGCAGTTCCAGAAAACTGCAAAGTCACGGAAATATCAGCTAGAGTAAAAATTCAAGACATGATCAAATAAATACACTCTCAAGAAGTCTGACGTAACAGAGTAAACCTGCTGCTACTGGAAGGACTGCAATACACAACCTCAGCCATCGAAGTCATTGTTTAAAGGAATAACAATAAAAAAATTCTCGTTGACTCGTTATATCTCTCTTATTTCCAACAACAAATTATGTATAAGAGATTTCTTCCTTCCTGTTCAAATAATCAGAAACAATAATTTACTTACTTTTACGAAAAATATGTGCAATCAATGCTCAGTACTATGTCAAGTCCAATATTCAATTTTGTCAGATTGACGTCTTCATGCTTAGGTCAAATAGCCTTGAAATAAAATAAATTAATTGAGGTTAAACACTATTTATTTAAATAAATCATATTTTAATACCTTTTAACTGCGTGCTTACATTTTGGTTATACGTAGGTACATCTAATCCACTTGACATTCATAGTGCTATAACGCTATCATAATTGAATAAAATAAAAGAGTTTATTTGCACCTCTCCAAAAGTATCATCAAAATCACTCTTGCTGCCACACTTTTCAATCACGTTGTGATTATTTTATTTTATTTTATTTTATTTTATTTTATTTTATTTTATTTTATTTTATTTTATTTTATTTTATTTTATTTTATTTTATTTTATTTTATTTTATTTTATTTTATTTTATTTTATTTTATTTTATTTTATTTTATTTTATTTTATTTTATTTTATTTTATTTTATTTTATTTTATTTTATTTTATTTTATTTTATTTTATTTTATTTTATTTTATTTTATTTTATTTTATTTTATTTTATTTTATTTTATTTTATTTTATTTTATTTTATTTTATTTTATTTTATTTTATTTTATTTTATTTTATTTTATTTTATTTTATTTTATTTTGTTTTGTTTTGTTTTGTTTTGTTTTGTTTTGTTTTATTTTATTTTATTTTATTTTATTTTGTTTTATTTTATTTTATTTTATTTTATTTTATTTTATTTTATTTTGCTTTATTTTATTTTATTTTATTTTATTTTATTTTATTTTGTTTTATTTTATTTTATTTTATTTTATTTTATTTTATTTTATTTTATTTTATTTTATATTATTTTATATTATTTTATTTTATTTTATTTTATTTTATTTTATTTTATTTTATTTTATATTATTTTATATTATTTTATATTATTTTATTTTATTTTATTTTATTTTATTTTATTTTATTTTATTTTATTTTATTTTATTTTATTTTATTTTATTTTATTTTATTTTATTTTATTTTATTTTATTTTATTTTATTTTATTTTATTTATTTTATTTTATTTTATTTTATTTTATTTTATTTTATTTTAGAAATAGAAATTTAATATATTTATTCTAAAAACAACATAAATACACAAATTGCTTTCAGAAACAGATAAATTCGCCGAGATTGCCACTCACCATGCATTCATTCTACGAAAGATTTTTGTATGTTATTTTAGCTTCCAACAATCTAATGAAAAATTCTACTATGATAAAAATGGCTCATCCTATGTAGAAAACAGATTCGGAACAATCGTAGAAAATTGGTGTGAATCTCTGATGAGAACATAGCTTAGTGAAAAACTCCACCACATGGTTTAAGGATTTACTTTCGTTATAAAGGGTGTTTCTTATGATTTGTTGAGGCCACTGTTTCTTAATCCTTTTAAGTTAAGTGCTGCCAAATTAAAAAAAAAGGTTTCAGGCAGACAGTAATTAAGGGTTGGACAAGGTAGATTAACTCTGGTAATGATTTCGGTTTTTATTACCACGGGGTAGTAAAACTTAAGAAAATCCTCGCCTGTAAGACCCTTTCACAGGTAGATTTGGGCATTTCTTGGAATTAATCCCTCACGCTAGTTATTTTGTAAAATTTTCAAAAATATCCGCTGCAGGTATTTCTGCTTCGAATGCCAGGGCACGTCATTATTAGCTTAAATAAAAAAAAGAGTTCCTAGGTGCCTGCCCTGCGGAATACCGAAATGGCAATGAAATATTTTGAGAAGGCACCTCTTGATCTATTTTGAGGCCGTTTTGACCTAATCTGAGGCTGAGAAGAAATCCAAGTGATTAAACTTGTAGGCAGGGGCGTACACTCCCTTGGGGCAAGTGGGGCGGCGCCCCGGGGCCCCCAACCGACCCCAGGGCCCCCTTTGGAGAAAATGCAGAGAAGGAAACTGTTAGCAGAAATTGAGTTACGAAGTAAATTAAAATGTATTTGAATCACTTCGGATACAAGGAAGACAAATTATGTCATTCAGTATCATTGGTCATTGGTAGCCACTCGATATATATTGATTTAATAAAAAGGTTACCCCAGGGGCCCCAAAAAAATAAACTGCTTTTTTTAAAAGAAAAATTATAATTTTATCTCAGGGCCCCAAAAAATATTACTTTAAAAATCTTTGCAACCACAAATAATACATTAGGGGCCTCAAAAAAGTAAAAAACAATTTCAGGCCAGGGGCCCCAAAAGCCTTTACTTCAGGGCGTCAAAAAAAATTTAATTAAAAAAAAATTGTTTTCTTAAAATAAATTACATTTGCTGATGGATTACTAAATATTACTTTAGGAGCCCCAAAAAATATGACTTCGGGGCTCCAAAAATATTATATGAAGGGTCCCAAAAAATATTTTTTCAGGAACCCCGTTAGTTGAGAGGCAATCAAATATTAATTTGGGGGCCCCAAAATCTATAACTAGGGAGCCCAAAATTATTCATCAAATTTTCTTATGGCTTGACAAATATTATTTGAGGATCCTCTAAAGCTATTACTTCAGTGGTTCAAAACAATCAAATGGAAAATTAAATATCAATTCAGGGGCCCCAACATAAATACATCAGGGCCCAAAATAAAAACATTACGTTATTGGTGGCATTCCGAATATTACTTCAGAACATAGGCCATAATACCTATTAATTCTTGGCTCCGAAAAAAATAAATTATATTTTAGGGGCCTCTAAGCACTTAATTTTGAGGCCCCAAAAATAATTTTTCAGGGGCCCCCAAAAGAAATAAACTATGTTTGATGATGGAAAATCAAATGTGTACATGTACATATTACTTCAGAACAGAGGCTCCAAGAACTATCAATTCTAAGCTAAACAAATTTTTATTTTAGTGGTCTCTAAATATTGAATTTTGGGGGCCCCTAGTACAAGTATTTACTACTTTTATGATAAGAATTTTAAGTAAGTATAGCAAAGTGCATTACGAACATATTAAAATATAAAAATAAACCTAAAAATAAATAAGAGATACAAAAAAAATGTATGGTTTATACGTACTTTTTTGTATCTAAGAGGCCCCCAAATATCAAAAGGGCCCCAAAATTTAGTCTTGCCCCGGGGCCCCGGCTACTTAACGTACGCCACTGCTTGTAGGAAAACAGAACATTTTTGATTTCAACTTTATGATATATATTATGAGAAAGTAAATCGAAAGCCTAAGAGTGGTTTGTATAAAAAAAAATTAAGGTTTGGTCTACTTTTTAATTTGTCACCTCCAAGTTGACCAACAGAAATAAATGAAGTCGATTTGGATATCATTAAAAAAAATATATAAACTAAATAAAATAAAATAAAATAAAATAAAATAAAATAAAATAAAATAAACTAAAATAAAATAAAATAAAATAAAATAAAATAAAATAAAATAAAATAAAATAAGTTCATTTATTTAATTGTGATGGTACAACATTATTGTGAGTGTCAACGCGGCATTAAAAAGCCCCTTGAAACCAGTTCAATTGCCAGCCAGCTGTCACCTATTGGAAAACCCCATTACAAATTTTATAAGTGGATGTACGTATGTATAGCCAAAATGTGAGTATACCTACTAGAGCCTACTATTGCACGTGTATTAAGGTACACGTGCTACACGTGTATTTAAATAATTCGTGCCGAAGCACGTGTATTTGTAAATACACGTGTATTTATATTTACACGTGTATTTATATTTACACGTGTAAATAGCGTTCGAACAGGTAGATTTGGTGGCGATTTCCTAAAATATGTATTATATTGAATGAAAAGGATATTGTTCAGGTTTTTGCGGTTATTGGCTAGATTTACACATTGAAATTACACGGAAAATTTAATTGGAAATTCTTATTCAACCCTAGCCATATAAATCTTGGAAAAAAATTTTGACCCGATTCCCATTATCGTATCGAACTGAACTTTGTACACATATGAAGTTTGGATTGCAACGCAATATTTTGGGGTCCGAACTCAGGGGAGGGGCATTGGGGGATTGAAACACCCCAAATCTATTTTATCCCATTCTAAATATCGCAAAAGCTTTTGTAGGTAAATTGCAAGAGAGGGGCTTTGGGAGCTCATACCACCCAAGCAAATTATCATCTTCTTTCAAATATTATACGACTAAAAAGTAAAAAAATAAAGCAGATTATATTAGATTACCAAGCAACAAAACATATAAAATAATTAAATTGACTCCATGGAGTCCCTTTAAATGCCGTCCAAGGGCTCCGGTTGTTCCACCGGGACAAGAAAAACGGTTGTTTTGTTGTGAACTACATAAGTCACAGTAGGCATTTGTCCCTTCTCGGTGGGCATATTGCCATACCCAACTCCTTGGCTTCATATTTTAGTTTTATTTTAAAATTTATTTTGATTGAATTTGTCGCTTTATTTATAAAACACCTTTTACACTTTCACTATGAACTTAGTAAACCATATGATCTTCAAATAAACGGTGATTAACAAAAAAAAAAAAAAAACATGTAACAGTTGGTACACTTTCTTCTGAGAAAGACACAGTAGGCAATATGCAAATATATCTTGGAAAAATTTATTAGCTTTTTTTTAATGAAAAGGCACATCATTATTTTTAATTTTTGAATAAATTATTTATAAGGTCTTCAAAAAGTTCAAATACTATTTTTCCAATTCGAACTATTTATTTGCACAATAATCTTCAGTTGTTTAGTTTTAAAAACTTTTATTTTACCCCCAAAAAGCAAAAAAATCATTTTGTTTCGTATTTACACGTGTAAATATAAATACACGTGTATTTAATAAATACACGTGTAAATAAGATACACGTGTAAACGTTTTTTAGATACACGTGTACACGTGTATCGGGTACACGTGTAATTAAATACACGAACAAAATCGTAGGCTCTAATACCTACACAGTTTATAGGTATGAAAGTATGATTTATTAAATTGAATAGTGTTTCACCTCAACTAATTTATTTTATTTTAAGGTTATACGAACTAAGCATGAAAACGACCATATAAGAAAACTGAATGCTGATAGTGACGATTCAACCAAATCGGTGATAGGTATTAAAAGTTGAACTTCTGGAGTCTAGATAGTTCTGGAGATAGATAGTTCTGCAATATTGCATGTATTTTTCATAAGGGGCAAGTAAATTATTGCTTCTGATTACTTGAATAGGAAAGAAAATATTTTTTTTAACTTGTTGTTGGAATTTTGAGATTTTCGATCCTTAGTTCATCCTCTACTTTACTGGCTGCGAGGGTGTATTGAAGTCCTTTCAGTAGCAGTAGATTCTTTTTATCTTCTTGGGGAGTGAAAGTGTTGAATTGGATTTTCCTCGCTTTCAGAAAAATATTAATATCCTTAAAAGATTGGTTGTTTCCAGTTGAATGCCATGTTTTACATTCTCCTTTTGCAGAATCTGATAGTTTTCGCGATGTTAAAGCGAAAAAAATTAGTGGCATTCCTGTTGCCTACAGGGCGACTCTTAACTATATCAAATCTTTTAACAAACTCATGAAGATATAATGTTTTCAGTTCAATAGGTTATCAACCCATGATTCATAAAATATATCTGTTGATTCAGGTCCTAGATCATTTATTTAAATTTTTGACTTAACCATACGATTGTGATACAAATTAACATCCAGCCATTAATTTTTTTAGTGTTGGTTCCATAATAATTTTTTATTTTAGGAAAAAGTTACATGTTTTGATATAAATTTTGCTACTTCTTCGTTGGTGGATTTCTGTAGTAAAGCGGCATCTTTTACCCAATATATTAAATGAAAATGTTCAAGTCCTCTCGACTGGTATTCTCGATGCTTACAAATGTTAAAAAGTCAAGCATGGCTTTGAATTTTCTTTCAATGAACCGTGATACAGAGACCGAATCCAAAGCAACTGATTTACTGTTAAATTTTTTGCCTATTTCATGACCGTTTACTTCTTTGATATGTATGAAAAAAGACGCTAGCAATTTTTTCCAATTTCCAAAATCAAAGGAAATTGCAAACTTTGTTTTTTTTTTTGACAACGATGAAAGAAATAAGAAACCAATATGAATAAAAGATTTTAAATTAAATTAATTTTTCTTGTTTATTAGCCTGAGAAACCTTGGTTTACCTGGACTAAAACTCAGTATCTTTTAAAAAAAAGATGAACAAAAGAACAATGCAAAATTAAAGATGGATCGTTAAGGCTTGATTTCTGAAGAATTTAACTACAGTAATGAACGGGACGCGTGTTCTGTAGTTTTTCGGAATAATGACCAAATGTATGACGGCATCACTTGCCGACTAGATTTTGTGGTTGTATATTATTTCCACCGTACAAAAATAAAATGCTGCACACACAAAAAATCTTACAAGAAAGAACACAGAATTCGCTTAAACCACAATATTTTCTATATACCTACTTATCTTTTTTCCCACTTTCGACAAATTTTTTTTGAGGATCTACGATCCTCAACCCAGTTTTTTTTCACCAGAAAATGTTCCTTATCTAAAAATTTTCCTTCTCACGAAATTCGCAAAACTCTACAACTTTTCAAAATTGAATTATCTCAATTTTTCCAAAATTATTAAACTTAAACTTTAAATCCTTTCTTGATCTTCGCTTGACCTTCTGATCTCTTTGAATACACAATAAGAATTGTTCGTCAGGCTGTACCTACATTTTTTTTTTTTTGTAAAAAATTCTTAATTTATAGAAAATCCCTGCGCTTGACTGTCGTATGTTTCCCTCGTTAAGAAGTTTAAATATATATTGAGGATTCATTCTAAACTGTGGATGATTTGACACAAGCGGAATTTGAGATATTCTGCTGATGTTAATTTTACAAAACGTTTCGTTAATGGAACTATCCAAATTTTCCTCAATCAGGAAAAAGAATGACATCAATAATTTTAACTTCTGGACTAATCGAAGCAGCATTTACTTTGAGCATTTGATAAAGAGACCGAGGAGTGTTTCTCTCTTTTCGCGAAGTGGTTGTATTGTATGGTACTAAAAATTGCTTTCTGATGATATCAGAGTGAGAAAAGCCTGTTCTGATGGGGTTTCAACAGATACAAAATTCAAATTTTTTGTGATGATGTTAAGCAAACGTGTTGTATAGCTCAAATCATAAAGCTCATGTCTTTAAGGATCTTCAGGATGTGGTAATATGTATTTTTATGTTTCATCTGACATCTAAGTCGAATGAAATGTGAGACCTTTAACTTTCAAAACTATGCCTATCTTTTTATTGTTTAGCGGAATCATGGTAGAACCAAACTGAATTTGGTATTGGTATTTGGGTCTTTGAATGACTAGTTTTTCAAAGTCATTTAAAATTTGTATTTTCCACCGTCTTTCACAAACACACACTCATTTTATTTTCAGCGCTGTGACACACGAAAACTCTCCATTTTGTAGAAAATACCTCAAACTTGGGCTCATCGCTTCATAAGAAATTTGTATTTTATCTTAAACCGCTTTAAGGTGATCATTTTACTGATAATTTTCTTATTGCAGGTTCTATGCATTCAAAGTTCTCAAAGCTTCTTGAATTTCGAAAACGAATCAGATCTCAGGATGAGACACTTTATATTGAGCTACAGATTTCTGGATGGCTGAGCCACACATCGTCTGTCCGCTAGCTCTTCTGAAAGTAATCTAACTGGTAAGAACTTTCTGGCACTTTCTGTAACTTCTAAGTTCTAATTTTGTAATGTCTTTTTTGACTATTAGTCTCAAAGTGGGTAATCGATCGATCGATTGTTATTTTTGTATAATCTTATGTCTATTTTGCTTTACAACCTCAACATTAATTCCAACCTTTGATACAAAGAGATTTCAAAACAGCCGTTTTTTGTGTTTTTGGAGTCCACTTGGTGTAATTACCAGAGAATTTGCCATTTGGGTAGTTCGATGTTTGGAATACTAAAGGGAAGACTTCTTAAAGAAGCTTTCTCCGTTAATGTACCACTTTACAATTCTTTCATTTGATCTTTAAGTGAATAAAAAGACGCCGTGAGCTCATCGTGGCCAAACTGCAATCTTCGCTGATTCTGTACCAGTTATCTTTTAAATAAGCCTTAGAGATCCAGCGGTTTCAATACCTGTCAAATGTCCAATCGCCAGATAGATCTTTTTGAGTCATTAACCATTTTAAACTGGCATGATCCATAATTATCGTAAGCTGAAATCCCTCAATGTACGCTCTTAACTTCTTTACCGACAGAACGTTCAGTTCAGTCACTGGTGCAATTCCTTTGAACGAAATTTAGTTTCTGAGACACAAAAGCTATTAGTTGTTTGTTCTCCTTCGTATCTTTCTGTAAAAGAACATTCCTTACACCTGAAGTTGATGCACCGCATTGAAAGTAGATGTTTTTCGAAAAGTCCGGGTTGCGAACATATTTTCTATTGCAGCCGTAGCTATGATGGTAGCAATAGAGTCAAAAGAGCATGTATTTTTAATAAATGCTGGGTAGTTGTTGGGCTTACTTCTGGCTGATAAAGCCTTCTTAACCAAAAAAATATTTTTTTCTTTAATTTTTTTGGCAACTATAAATGGGTAAAAACAATTTCCGGGTGCTTATCTACTGAAAAATTTAGGACAGTTGTTTTGATTCTCTTTTCCTATCAATACCTATTTTCTTTTCTTTGTTCTTTTTAGTATATCATTTTCGTCTTTTTCACTACTATTTGGAAACTCTCCAATAACCAATATCGTGAAACATTGGAAAATCGGATTATTCCTTCAGTTTTCCCGATCATTTGCATCTAAGATATCAGGGTCATTTTCTTTAAATCTTTTACCTAATAGGTTATAAATTATATACCCGAGATACTTAATCTCTTTGAAACATAATTTACTCGTTTATAGTGAGACCCAGCGGCATTGTACAGTCCAAACGGCATAAACGTGAACGGATAGAATAGTTGTCCAGAGACTGTGAAAGCTGTTTTCCCCTTGATTTGACCTCCAGTGGAATCTTCCAGAAAGCTTCCTTTAAATCTACGTAGAAACTTCACAATGATGAATGACTGATTCTACGTCATTGATTGTCAAAATAAAAATAATAGGGCCTAAATGACTTCCTTGTGGGACGCCCGACTTTGCAATGAATTGATCTGAGATTGTAAATCTAAAAAGGACTTGATATTTACGATTATATAGGTATGAATTCATCCATTGAATAAAACCGGGAGGAAATCCTAGAGCTTTAAGTTTAAACGATATAATTTTATGTGACATTCTACCAAACGCCTTGTTAAAGTCTGTAGCAATGACTTCAACTTCGTTTTTATTTTCTAATGATTGCAAAGTATACGATACAAACTCGGTTAAATTAGTGGTCGTAGACTTACCTTTTTAGAAACCCGTGTTGTCTGGCTGAAAGCAATGATTTACAATTCAGTGTGTCGAAGATAATAATAATCCGGAATATAGATTTCAAAATTGTAAATAATTTGTGGGCATTTGATACGGTATGAAAATACATCATGGACAAACAGTACACACTGAAATGTACGCCTTTTTTGTAAAGAATCAAGTCTAATCAAAGCACATCTTGACTGACATGAAGCAGTATCTATTCTCCATTTCAGTTGCCTAACTACAAATCTTGTGAAAGCCTTTTGAACTCATTCAATACGTGTTATTCCAATGGAAGTAGAAGGACACCAATTTAATTTACTATTTTTTTAATCAAAATTTTGATCCTAAGTGGGCTGTAGGTCTGTCTTGGTAATTTTAATATATTTCGTCGACGTTTCGGGCGTGATTACACCCTTCTTCAGGACTCTAAAAAATTTAATTCTAAAAATACTAAACAAATTAAAATTAAAATCTATACTTACAATATTTTAAAATAATAAATTTTAAGATGTTTCTTAAAATTTGTGGTTGTTAGTTTTCTGGTATCTCTTTTATATTTTTGTAAATATTTCAAAATTCAAAAATTGAAGCCTTGAAAAAGACGTTTCAATTAATCGAATTTCAAAATAATGAAATCTAAATTTCACATTTGATAAGAAAATCAAAATTTGACTTTCAAAATCAAAAACGATCTTCAGAAATCAGGTCAAATATAAAATTTAGCCTAAAATATTTCTATGAACAAATTGGCTATATATACTGCTTAGTCCTTTGCAATATTTGACCTGATTTCTGAAGATCGTTTTTGATTTTGAAAGTCAAATTTTGATTTTCTTATCAAATGTGAAATTTAGATTTCATTATTTTGAAATTCGATTAATTGAAACGTCTTTTTCAAGGCTTCAATTTTTGAATTTTGAAATATTTACAAAAATATAAAAGAGATACCAGAAAACTAACAACCACAAATTTTAAGAAACATCTTAAAATTTATTATTTTAAAATATTGTAAGTATAGATTTTAATTTGTTTAGTATTTTTAGAATTAAATTTTTTAGAGTCCTGAAGAAGGGTGTAATCACGCCCGAAACGTCGACGAAATATATTAAAATTACCAAGACAGACCTACAGCCCACTTAGGATCAAAATTTTGATTGGAAAAAAGGTCACGAAAATAGGATAAACTATTTTTTTAATTTTATTTCCTGTCGAACTCATTTTATTTTCAATTTTGTTTTTTTAATATATTAATAAAATTTACTGCTGTGGAGACTGGGCAATAAGTTATCATCTACATTTTCTTTGCGCAGGTTAGCAAGGCTACCCCCAGTTTATTAGATTGGTGCAATATTACGCGAATTAAACTAGGATGATAAGGAAAACGAATTCAAATAAATTTAAAGAAAAGAAATAATTTATTTATATCTAATGGGGAATTTATTTTTAAAAATCTGAGAAACCTTGGCAGAGCCTGGATTGTTTTCACAATTTTTGAAATATAAAATCAAATAAAAAGACAAAGTAGCAATGTAAGAAATAAAATGCAACAAAGACCGTAAGAATGGACCACTATCACACAGTGCCGAATTAAAATGTCGACCAGTAATATGGAGCTGCCCCTGAACTTGGTAATAATAGTCGTGGGTTTTTTTTAGCTCCAATTTGCCTCCTTGTAGTTGGAGGGATATAATTTTTTTTAAGTCTAACACCTTCTTCTATTTTCATATCATTAATAGATGATGGGCATCTTATCTCACATATTGCGTTCTCCCCACCATACCATCTGGTGTTTCGACAAGAAAATGTATTTCGTTATCAATTACGAAACCACACTTTTGAACTTCAATCTCTGCTACTTCTTAAAGTTTTTCTATTGCATTTTGTTCATTTTGTTTGTCCCAAAGGAGACTGGAAGAGAAAAATGACCCACGGAGGGAAATTTGTATTATGTTGTGGTAACTGGACACGTTTTTCACTTTGCAGACTCTCCCGAAATTTGAAGCCGTTACCATTTCTTTTCTAATATCTTGCCATTTTTTTACAGTTTGCCTGGTCTTTGGTCTGTTCTTCAATTTCAATTCTGGTTATTAGTGGAGTAACTAAAGCTCAAAAATTGGCAATATTAGGGAACCCGGCCGAACAGCTTAGATTTTGATGATCTTTTTTTTTCAAACGTCGGTAATTAAAAATACTTTAAAGTCTATAGATTAAAAATTGCCGGTGTTGCCGTTTTGATTTTTTAAATTTAATTGAAGATTTTTGTGAACAAAAACAAATTTTTTTCAAAAATTTTTCTTAAATTTCATAAATTAATTGATGCCAAAAGATTGTCTAGGAAATTCAAGGAAAAAAAATACATGGGAGTGAGGGACAATCTTCCATAGTTCAAGCGATAGATGCAATTTACTTATTAATTGACTTCAAACACAAAAAAAAATATTTGAACACAACGGCAACACCTACAATATTCAAATAAACATTTTTTTAAAGCTAGAAGCTTAGTCATATATGTAAAATTAAAATTAAGTTAATTGAATGAACGGCTTTTGAAAGAATGGTAATTGAACTCAGAATTTGGAAAAAAAAATTATTGAAAAAATTTTAACATGTCGTTTTTTAAACTTGGTCGTAATATAAAATGCATTTATTTTCAAATTTTTTTGGCCGCATTTATTATGATTTCAAATTATAAAAGGAAATGTCAATATCTATTACGGTTTATGAAAAAAATTAAAAAGTATTTCATTTTCGAAGAACTTTTTTTAATAAAAGTTTTGAAAAAAAATTTAACTTATTTTTTTTTAAAGTTCAACATCTAAACATAAAATTATTTTTTATTCATTAAATAACCCTTACTGTTGAAAGTTAAATAGCAAAAATTTAAAGTTCCTATTTACCACAGTCTTTGAGAAAATTAATTATTTCAATGCAAACATTCAGTTTTAATAAAAAAAACCATTGAAATTGAAGTAATTTTTCATTTTTTTTTTTCAAAAGTGTGATATATTTTACCTTTTTTGCTTCGAAATTCAACTGATAATATTTATGGCCAAAAATTTTTTTTAAATAAATTCATATTTTATTAGAAAAAGTTTGGAAAAAAGTCATTTTAAATTTTTCTAATAACATTTTTTTTTTTTTAATTCTGAGTTTGAGGACCATTTTTTCAAAAAGTCTTGATTAAATTTAGTGGATTTAAATTTAAGAGATATGAATGAGCTTCTGGCTTTTTAAAAATGTATTTTAAAATATTGTAGGTGTTGCCGTTGTTTTCAAAATATTTTTTTTTGTGTTTGAGGTCAGAATGTTAGAAAATTGCATTTATCGCTTAAACGATGGAAGATTGTCCCTTACTGCCTTTTATATATTTTCCTTAAATTACCTAGAGAATCTTTTGGGGAGACGGACAGAATCCCGAAATCCAAAATCCAGAAAGACCAAAATCCAGAAAACCCTAAACCCCGAAAACCCCAAATCCCGAAAACCCAAAATCCCGAAAACCCAAGATCCCGAAAACCCAAAATCCCGAAAACCCAGAATCCCGAAAACCCAAAATCCCGAAAACCCAGAATCCCGAAAAACCAAAATCCCGAAAACCCAAAATCCAGAAAGGCCAAAATCCCGAAAAAAAAACAGAAAAAATAAAAAACTCTTCAAAACTGTGTTTCACTGAAATTTTAACTTAAACATAAAATTAAAACCAATTAAAAACAATTATTATAAGTTAAATATTAAAACTCATAATTCTTTTGATTTTAGTTCAACGATTTTCCAACTTAACTCAATCATTACAAAACACTGCTAAAATCACAATACCTAAGAACTTGAAATCATGTAAAAAGAGATATTAACGGAATCATAAACTTATATTGTTTTTTACGTAATAACACCTTAATTTCACACTTAGTATTGTTTTGGAAACCGAAATCCCGAAAAATTATATAAAATGAAAAATTTGCGCAAATTTTTCATTTTATATAATTTTTCGGGATTTCGGGATCCCATTCGGGATTTTGGGTTTTCGGGATTCTGGGTTTTCGGGATTCTGGGTTTTCGGGATTTTGGGTTTTCGGGATTTTGGGTTTTCGGGATTCTGGGTTTTCGGGATTTTGGGTTTTCGGGATTTTGGGTTTTCGGGATTTTTGGTTTTCGGGATTTGGGGTTTTCGGGATTTTGGGTTTTCGGGATTTCGGTTTTCGGGATTTTGTCCCCAATCCAATCTTTTGCTATCATTTGTTTTATGAATTTTAAGCAAAAAAATGGTTTAGTTAAAAAAAAATTAATTTTAATTTAAAAAAAAAACAATACGGCAACACCGGCAATTTTTAATCTATAGACTTTAAAGTATTTTTAATTACCTACGTTTGAAAAAAAAAATCGTCAAAATCAGAGCTGTTCGGCCGGGTTCCCTAATAATTTTCTTTAGTTACTCTACTATATATAGTTTTTTTTTTCTATTTTTTCTGGATTGGGGACAAAATCCCGAAAACCGAAATCCCGAAAACCCAAAATCCCGAAAACCCCAAATCCCGAAAACCAAAAATCCCGAAAACCCAAAATCCCGAAAACCCAAAATCCCGAAAACCCAGAATCCCGAAAACCCAAAATCCCGAAAACCCAAAATCCCGAAAACCCAGAATCCCGAAAACCCAGAATCCCGAAAACCCAAAATCCCGAATGGGATCCCGAAATCCCGAAAAATTATATAAAATGAAAAATTTGCGCAAATTTTTCATTTTATATAATTTTTCGGGATTTCGGTTTCCAAAACAATACTAAGTGTGAAATTAAGGTGTTATTACGTAAAAAACAATATAAGTTTATGATTCCGTTAATATCTCTTTTTACATGATTTCAAGTTCTTAGGTATTGTGATTTTAGCAGTGTTTTGTAATGATTGAGTTAAGTTGGAAAATCGTTGAACTAAAATCAAAAGAATTATGAGTTTTAATATTTAACTTATAATAATTGTTTTTAATTGGTTTTAATTTTATGTTTAAGTTAAAATTTCAGTGAAACACAGTTTTGAAGAGTTTTTTATTTTTTCTGTTTTTTTTTCAGGATTTTGGCCTTTCTGGATTTTGGGTTTTCGGGATTTTGGTTTTTCGGGATTCTGGGTTTTCGGGATTTTGGGTTTTCGGGATTCTGGGTTTTCGGGATTTTGGGTTTTCGGGATCTTGGGTTTTCGGGATTTTGGGTTTTCGGGATTTGGGGTTTTCGGGATTTAGGGTTTTCTGGATTTTGGTCTTTCTGGATTTTGGATTTCGGGATTCTGTCCGTCTCCCATTTTTTCTTCAACTTCTTTCTTATTATTTCCATAGCAGCAGGTCAAGCATTTCTGCGGAGTCTTCAACATCGCCATAGTTATTGTCGGCGGGAGTGTTTCGTTTACGTTTTCTTGGAGCAGGTTTGTTTAGCGTACGCAATAGCCTTCTTTTTCGCAGTACATCTCGATTTTTCGTTTCAGTTCTAACAAGGAATTTTCGACTTGGTGTGCTAGCATTGTGGTTACTGGTCTTAGCAAATTCCGTAAACGCTCTATTTGAATTAAATTGAAAAACAGCTAAGGCAAAGCTGTAGGACTGTCCGAAGGAAAAATTTAATGGCAAACAACACTATTCAATTATTGTTCGCAAACGTTTGAATCAAACCCGAAAAGTAGGATTTCTGCATTTTGAAAGATCCGCGATATAAACAGCTTCACGCATTCCAAGATTCCATCGGTTTGGAGTTTTTCTATGGTGTTTTTTTCTTCGATGTCTACACCGTCTCAAAATATACGTAGCACATTTTGAGTGGCTTCCAAAGAAATGATATCACAGATAATTTAATTATACAGGGCGCTTTCATAAATGCATGGTTGCGCAAGTCTGACGAATGCAAAGCTTTCATTAATGCAAATGACAAATGTCAGGTGTTCATAAATGTAAAACGCAAATATTTGCAGCGCAAGTGTGCAAATGAAAAAATTCTCATGCGCAATGAATTTAAACTTAAAGAAAGAAGGAACATGTACATGACGTAAAAGATGATACAGCTTTTCTTTGTTTCTCAATTCTGTCAAAATATTAATTGGAAATTCAAAGTTCAAGTCAAAATAACAAAAATAGCCGCGAATTTCTTCATATAATAAATTTGTAAATATTGACAGAAATGTTTAAAAAAAAAAAGTTTTTTTTTTCTTAAAGGATGGAATTAAGATAATATATTGTTAATTTTGCAGAAGAGGTTGAATTGCAACTTAAAATTTTTGACAAATGACGCAAATCAGAAAAAGTGTTTATAAATGCAAAGTAAAATACATGCGCAAATAGTTTTTCTGACATAAGTCTGATCGCAAATGACCGCATGTAAACAAAGCAACCATGCAATTATGAAAGCACCCACAGATATCTTGTCTGTTCAGAAAAATATGAATCATTTTTTTTCCTTACCAGACAAGGAGCTTTCAAAAATAAAGCTGAAAAAGTTCTTTTTCAATTGGACTTTTTTTTCTCACTCACTCTCATAGGAAAAAAGAGGTTTTTTTTTCAAGAAAGAAGAAGAGCGAGATGATTTTGTGTGTATTTACTGAATATTTTAAAGCTTTTGGAAAAGCTCTTTTTTGGTCAATTTCAGTTTCATATATATCATTTCTCTCCATATGAATAAGACATCTGTATAATTTATTATCTGTGATGATATGGTACATTTAAAATATCAGGTTGCAATAGTCTAAGCTTCTCGTCCTCCGGGTACTCGCTCTTTTCGCCATATTGAGTTGCTCATTTTATTCCTTTTTTAATTTTGTTATCGAAGAGGAAATAATTTTTCTGCAAATAATGTTATGCTTTGTGTCTATTGTCAAATTAATTATTTTTTGGATGGTATGGTTGGGAAAAGGCTTGGCTTCCAAAAGTTTTTTATAAACGTTGCTGTCACCATCAGCAACGAATTTATGAAAAACTACTCTGCAAAGTAGATGTCCGATTCCATTTTGGTTGATGGGCCGGTGTGGCTTATGTTGCATGAATTCCCAGGTATTTCAGCCTTTTTCTCCTTAATTTTACAAACATGGCAATATTTGTTCTTGACACCATAGAACAGCACTTTTTTTGTGTTATGGCTGATTATTGTTGCTATTCCCGATAAGGCCTTACAGTTTAAACCATAGGAGCTATGAGACCAAGCATCATAAGAAACGACTGTGATGAGAGGATATCCGTTTCTCTGACAATCCTCTTTTTCTCTTCTATTGCGTCTTGCATTTGGCTCTGGGCAGATTCAACCCACACCTCCCTTCGTGCTGTTTTCAATTTGACAGTATAATTTGGAGGACATAAATGGGTTATCAATGGCTTCAAAAACTCGTTTACACTGCGAATATCTGTTACCTGCTCCGACGATTTCCTTGTTAATACCTTCGAGGTTTTCTCTTTGTTCATTGCAAGTGAACAAGTGCATATTGCACATTTTTTCAGATTTTTTGTCTCAAAAGCTCTTATTTTTTTTTTTTATTATAAAAAAAAATAGAATAATGTTAATGCATTTTACATGTTCTTGAGTTATATCTTAATGCGAACTGAAGGGCTTGTAAAAAGGTCATATTGGCTGTCTTGGATTCCCCACACTCGGAGGCCATTAATCCAGGGCTCTTGCATAATGCCCACATCAAATTTTTCCTCCCTTAGGAAAACTCTAAGGATATCCCATAAACAAAAAATACCAAGACTGGAAACTCGGCGGTCAACTGACGTTTGCCTACAAGCTGCGAGGTGTGGTGAATGTCGTGAACCTATCGTTGTGTTCGTGTCCGATGTGTGGTGAATGTCGTGAATCTATAAATGTGTGCGTGTTAACCTCATTTACCAATGTGGTGGCTTTCACATATATTCACAGACAACACTGTACACAAAAGGGTTTTGGGGGGAAAGACGTACGAAAGTTTCCAGTCTTGGTATTTTTTGTTTATGGGATATCCGAAGCGCATTTAGAGTGCTTCAGATTAACGACGCGCAGCATGTTTTTAATTTGAATTGTATTCTGCACATTCAGTTACCAACTCCTCGCCGGAGAACCCAGCCTCCTTGGGGGCATCGTCATCCTCGACAATATCCTCAACTAGGTTAGGTTCCGTTTGCGGATTATGCAGAATCTTTATTTTGGCATTCCTAATACCAAAACGGAGCTTGGAGTCGGCTTTTTTGAGGGCCCCACGACTAACCTCGCAGATCCTTAGAAGGTAAGACGCGCTGTTCTTTTGCAGCTCTTCAGTTTTAATGACTGCCCAGTCATGCATTGGAATCAGCGGGTTTAACTTCTGGAGACTGAGGATCAGCTCCGTTCCGCTTGGCTTGATGCTCATGAGGCGCAGCCAAATGCGAGCCAGTGGTTGTCTAGGAATCTCAGCAACGCTTTTGCTAAGAAAATCAATAGAAAACCCATCCTCGCACCTGATTCCCCTGTATCCCCTGAGCATCTCAACCGAGTCGAAACTAGGGTAAGGACCCTCATTTGCAGATAGGGTGTAGAGGCAGACCATCTCAGAGAGTTTGGACTATATGGAGTTCCACAAGGACATCAGACCTTTGCTAAATATAATTAAAATTATATACAAAATTAACAAACATATTTAAATAAATTAAATTAAAATTTCAATAGAATTTTCCTTTAATTCACTTTCATTTAAAATATAAACATTTCGTCTACTTTACATAAATTTCGCTCATTTAACGGTGGATGGCGTAGTTATATTAATTCAACCAAGAATGTTTCATTAAAACTAAAACGCCCACCCATTTCTTAATCAAAATGGCGATGTTCTATTCGATCATTAAAATAAGTCCTAAATTCTAGTTTTTGTTTGCTATTAAATTCCATCCACCACCTAACGAACCAATCCGTCTGGAGCATAAAATTTATATTCTTCCCTTTGCCAGGAGATGAGAATGACATCAAAAATGTTGTAGATAAAATGCGAGGGTGAAAATCTTTTTTATTGAAGATTATATTGGTTCATTAGACGTAGTTCTTTCATTTAATGGATAGAGGCTGAATTTATGACGAAACTCAGACAGCCATATTGTAAAACCTTCATTGATTTTATTTTGGAATTTAAGAAAAAAAAAATAAGGAACATGAGGTTGTTTTGGTTGCAAACAAAATTGAAAACGTGACTAAATATATTGTTCAAATATCAAAACATTTGGATGTCGGTATCATAAATCGGGCTACCGTAAAAAGGATTCGTTTTTATGGTCATTCTAATTGAATAAGAGCACAATTATGTAATTTTATTTTTAACAAGGTTTCCAGGACATATCGCAAAAATAAAAAAAAAAAATAGGTACCTTACTGTACAGTATTATTGGTTATAGGCACAATGCAGCCTCAGGAGACGGGAATTTAATATTTTGTTCATTAAAACTTGTTAAGAGTTTCCACGAGTTTGTCATGAGATGAATTTAAAGATTTCCTATAACGGATACATCCCTGAAACAAAATAATTTCATGCTTGAAGTGCATTCATTTTTTTTTTCAAATTCTTTAAATGCGTTTTTAAATTTATCAACTATTTTGTCCTCATCTTATTCCTCGGTTTTGAAAATAACAATTTCAAACCCTATATACCAAAGAAGGTAGAGTTCCCCTTTTACTTACTTTTTCTAAGTTTGCCAGTAAAATGGGTCTGCTATTTCAAGCATTTTTTTTCCATAACATTCCATTCTATAGATTTCCCTAACTAATGTCCGATGCATAGGGAAATTTTTTTCAAAGAGTTAAAAAAGAGCATCGTTGAATTTTGGAATTGAGACCGATTCATTATTTGCTTAAAAAAACGAAGGGCAGTAAGTTTTGAAAGGCTTGTCAGGGTAGTTTTTAGTTTTATAGAAAGATATCTTCGTTGAGCATATACATCATAGAGTCACACGACCAAACTAATCCGATATGCTTTTTACCTTTGTGAACCTCCTGAAATAGAGCTTTATCATTTTCATCAACTCTTATTGTGATTTTGGTAACGTACTTTTTATAGGAAGTATCATGAAAATATGGTTCCTGACTTTCACATGTTCAGACCTTCTAACTAATGCAGAAAACTTTTGTCTTGGATACTACAATCTGAAGGGCAGCTTTTCAGTTTATCAAGTGCTACTTTGAGGAGCTTGTTATTGACATCACGCTCTTATACTTTGGAAAAGGTTTTTAAATTATTCTTTTGTTAAGTACCTACCCACTTTACAAGTTTCTCAGCTTCTAGGCGATCATCTAATTGATCTGATATTTTTCTTGCGAAAACGCATTTGGGACTGACGTTGAATTTCTGGATTTGACGCAATGTAATTTGATACCGATTTCTGGTGAACTTCAGGATAGCAAGAAGAATATCTTGCCAGCAGTATGTTGATGAACCTCCGGATGCAAAGCGGTATATCATGCAACTGCCTGTTGATTAACCTCTGGATGTGTGGCTTTGTATCGTGCAACAGCACGATTTTCAGGATGATTTTTCCTATAACGGATGGAAGATTCCCGGAGCTGTTCCTTAAGAGACTTGTTGGAAGTGATTGGCCTACCAACTTTTTTTCGTAGGTTTTGGTCGCCCTCTACCTGGTTTTATTATTTTCTGAGCTTCTCGCGTTTCAAGTAAAAGAGATTCATCGTAACTCGGAATTAGAACGTAATAGTGCGCAGACGATAAGTAAACAGTGAACTGTAAACGCTTGAGAGAATTTTCTTCCCCTCCAAAAGCAGCATTTATTATACCATTAATATAAACTTCGAACCGTAATGCATACATTTCTTCCGCAGCTTTGAGTTCGCATGAAGAACCGTAAGTTGATGAGCTTAGCATAGCCGTTTCATATTTGACAGACGAACTGTAAGAGTAGCCATGTGCGTTACAAAACCAAACTTTAAATTTGTTCCAATTGGCGACAACGTGGGAAACAATTTCGGCTCTCACTGAATTTGTTAACATATTTTGAATTTTTTTCAGAATTTGTTTTGTCGCAATAAAACACATCCTCTGGCTGAATGGCTTCCCATGTATGAGAAGGAATTTGAATTTTAAATTCAAAGGTTTTCAATGCAATGCACAGTGGGTCACCTCCCATACAAAGTGCGGTCAAAAATATAATGACCATTTTTTTTTTAATAAAACACCTGTATTATCATTTTATATGATTTATTATTGCAAAAAATGCATCAAGTCAGTTTTTTAAAATTTTGGTTATTTTCAAGAAAAATAAAAAAAGGTAAAAAATTTTTTTTTTTGAAAATATAAAAAAAAAATGGTTAATGCCGGAAATGGACCTGCCTGTCAGTCGAGCACTTTACCCTTACCCTCAAGTTCAGTCTTTTATAAAAATAATAGTGCCAAAAAGGATTTTTTTAGTTTTACGTTGTAATTTTTTTTTCTCCATGTATCGTCATTTAAACTCGTATTACTCGAAAAGGGGAAAAAAGGGGAAAAAACGGTGCTATTATTTCGAAAGGTAGAACGGTAGGTATTCTTCATTTGAGAACTTAAATTGTAGAGGGCACTCGAAGGCAAACCAACTAAATCTCTAATTTAATGAAAATTGAGCTAAATAAAAATGGTTAAAATTGCTTCGTTAACGAGCCCCATTACAATTAGCCTTAATGTTACTTAACAATATAATTTATGTTTTTAGAAAGTATTAACCTTATCGTTAAATATACATAACAATTTAATACTGTTCACAATTTTTAACACCCGCTATCACTATCGCAAGTTCACACCTTATAACTGCAGCGATAAAAAAACTGTACCTTTTTTTATATACCGACTTTGAATGGCTATTAAGAAATGAAAAAAAGGGTAACCGTCAATTTTTTTTTTTGGTTTTGGTTCGATGGGAGATTGTTGAACGTTGTTTAATCATTGGATTTTAAAAAAATTTACATTTACTTTTTTTATTTTTGACCTATGGCGGGACCCACTGTGCAATGGTTCGAATTGGAACTTTAACCCTTTCGGACCCAGCGTTACTCTCATGTAACATATTTTTAAAAATTCGTAAAAAATATTAAATTAAACAATTTTTTAGGTTTTGATGGCTTAATTGAAAGATAATAATGCCTAGTTACTGGATTATTACAAAAAGTTAGTCAAATATCATACCTTTAATTTATTTTTATAGAAAAGGGGACTGAAATTCAAATTTTTTTTTTTTTTGCAAAAATTTTTTTTATATATGGTCATAATTTTGAAAAAAAGATATAAAAAATGTTAATGCAGAAAGTGTTTTGTTTTTGTGCTTAGAAGAAGTAGCATACATTATAGTTTCATAAAAAGTTATTTTCTCAGTTGTCCGACTTTTTTTGGTGGTCATAGGCAGTGCATGTTACTTACATGTACCATGAGAATAACACATTAGTTTTGCTATTTATTATTTTGGAAAATAGCTTTTTGCTATTCATATTTCTTAGTTCTGATGTTTTTGACAGGATAATATCGAAAAAACATTTTTTAATATTGATTTTCATAGCTTGGGTTCGAAAGGGTTAACAAACGGATGCTAAATAAGACCCCTGACTTGATACTCTGTGAAATTCTAGAACTTTATCTAACACCCTAAAACGATTATTTTTTAGAATTACGGATATGTATACTTGGGTTTTAAGGATCCGTTTTACATCTCATTAACTTACAAATTACAAATTCATAAATTCATAAAATTTTTCAAATTCAAATTATGTTACAGCTCAATAAATAAATGAGTTCGTTTCAAATTCATTGTTTATTTTGGATTTCTACGTTTCAAACTGTTAGGATCAAAAGAAATTCTTTTATAAATAGTAATAAACTGCACGACTGGGGTCGAACGTATGTACTTGCTCTTATGCTTAAAGTAACTCTAATGTTAAAGCTTTTTGTCAAACCGTTTTCAAAAAATTGATTTTTCGAAAAAAATGTTTGAAATATTTTTTAAAAATCCAAAAGTGTGTTTTTTGAAAATTTTCTTAAATTTTAATATTATCTTTACTTAAACGCTCTTGTATAAAAAATTTCGTTGATAGCGGATTAGTCTTGTACGAGTTATTCATAAATAAAAAAAAAAACCGTTCTATGACAGGTACCGTTAATAACGGTACAAAAAATATTTTTTTTATTTAAAAAGTTGGCTCTTATGTGTAATACTTCACACAAAAATTTTAATCAATATCGTTAGAGCCGTTTTTGAAAAAAAATTAACTTTTCTATATCCGTTATATGGCAGGTACCGTTAGTTTTGGTCATAAAAATAAAATTCCAATTTGCCCTCTAGGGAATCACCCAAAACTGCTAAATACCAAGTTTGAAGAAAATAACTTCACTCGTTTAGGCTGCAGCTCCATATAGAGACAGACACACAGACAGACAGAATTGCCGGACCCACTTTTTTGGCATTCTCCATCATCGTAATGTCACGTAAAATTGTTATCTCGAGTTCGATTTTTTTTACGAATCCTAAACTTGCCCTCTATAGTAGATACCTATATCGCAAGTAAAAATATCATGTTGGGCATGGTTGGTAATAAACTAATAATATACGATTTTTGAATGCATCATAACAAAGTTTATGGTTTCGTAAGCCCCGCCTAGTACGCTGGAGATAAATCATTTGACTAGATGAGCAAATACAACCATCAGAATCCACCCTCATCTTTAACCCTGGGAAATTGAGACAGGAATTCTTCATTCATATGAGTAGTATACTGTCGATAACACTAGTGAAAATTCTTTTTTTCATACAGGTACAGGGTGATACTTTTGGGAATAGAGCTGTGGTTATTTGGTGAAATCTTCCACCGTTATACTCACACATAACCCTCGGAGATGTTTGACATACAGATTAGGGTGGGTCAAAAAATTGAGGTGTCTAGCAATCGATTTTTCGGAGTACCAAATCAAAAAAAAATTCTTCAAAATCATAGAACCTTTCCAAAAACCAAAAAATTAGTAACAAATATTTAATTTGTTCAAATGGGGCATAACGGCTGTTATTATATTCAAAATTTATATTTTCTACTAAAAAAAATTAGTACAAAGTACAAAGGCCCAAACATAGGCAACGAAATATGAATGCTTTGCTTTGTTATCGCACCCCAAACTACACCACTGCATATTTAGAGGGTTTTTTTTATTATTTTGTTTATTAGCATAAAACAAATCAGTTACTTACTTTTCCGTCTTCCGTCGAGTTTTAAAAACTGATTTATGAGTAATTCTTACTGGTATTAAAATTCCTGAGTAAGTAGGTGGGTTGCAAAAGCTTAAGTAGGTATTGTTTAATTCAAAAGCCAAAAAAAGACTTGTGAATTTAAAATAATCAATTCTCAAGCTCTAAATAATTAACAAATTGGATTAAATTTAATTCTCTAAACATTTTTCGACTTGTGAATTGGGAAAAGATTCTATTTGGAAGAACTTATGAGTTTTGTTGGTCTTATGAATAAAACATCTCCCATCGTCTGATCGTCAGCATATAAATTAATTGAAAAGTATTTAACCTGAGAAGGGAGATCATTGATAAAAATTACAAAAAGCTTTGGCCCAAGTATTGATCCCTGCGGAAGTCCTGAGAGAAGATCTAAGGGCTGGGACATTTTCTCATCAATAACGACTACCCGATTCCTCCCACTTAAGTATGAATAAATCATTATGCCGCAGTATTTGAAAACATAAATTGTTCCTTTAATTTTGATACGAGAATTTTGTGATTGACCGTTTAAAAGGCTTTGGAGAAATCAAAAAGCACTAGAAACGATAATAGACAATTATTATCAATTGCAGTTCTTATAATATCTTTCAAGACTTATGATTGTGGAAATGCAACTTTGATCTTGTCTTAAACCGGATTTTTGAAGGCTTAAAAGTTTTTGTTGCGGTTAAGAAAGCTGACATTTGTTACTCTTCAAGTACTTACCTACTTTGAATGAAAACGGCAAAACTGATATTGGTCTAAGTTCTTGTTAAGATAAGCCAGTTGCCAGGTGTTTTAAGACCGGAATCAAGTTCTATGAACATTTTAATGGAATGACGTGCGTGGGAAAATATTTTAAACTGCATTAATCTTTCATTCATTTCATTTATTTCTCTGGGATCGATTATACTGCGATCACAACATGTAAATAGGACTTAATTCTAAATTCGACTCATTGTATTTAAATATTATGTCCTATATCGCATGGATATACCTACTTGTAAATGAGCCTAATATAAATTGATCTGGAGCACTGTATGCAATCCTGAAAAATACATTATTTCGATGAATTTACGAATTTCATTGACATCAATTTTGAATGTTGAATTATTCAGCCTTTGACCCAAGGTATATCAAAGGCTTTGTGTTGGTTCATAAAAAAAGTAAGTTTTAATGTTAAGAAACCTACTCAAATTTTTCCTGTTTTATTAATATAACACTTTTTATTTAATCGTTTGTTTCGTTGTTTTTTATTTTTTTTGTTTTAATAATTTCTACGTACATACATATTTCTTAATAATCTTAAAAATTAATGGACTCAATTTAATTTACAACAGACTTTATACAATTTTTTTTTAGGCAGCATGTATACATGTTAACAATATCTCTCCAATAAGCCACCTTAACAATTTGTGGTTTCTAATTTAAGGCACATTTTTTTTTATTCGTTTTGAAAACATTTTTTCGAAAGTACTTGTATTTGTGAGCACCAAATAGTTATACTTATTTTAAGTTATTTTTTTTTTATGTATTGTATACATAATTTTAATTAAAATACCTTAAGATCACAGAATAATCACTATAAAGATTTTAATTTGAAAGTTTTTTTTTTTTCTCTGTTTCTCTAACACTCAATTTGAATGAGATTATTACTTTCACAATTTTGTTTAAACTTAGTTTCTATCAGAACGTTTCATATTTTATTTGCATCTTACGTCGTCGAATGCATAAGATACCATGGAAGAAGAACACTGACAGCAGCTGCCGCCATACAAGTTACACAAATTGCAACTGTTGATGATATATTCGTAACAGAGAAATCATCATTGGTATCATCGATAAAATCTTCGGCGGGATCTTTTTCAAATTCTAAAACTTCCACATCGAAACGAAAACGAACTTTTGAACTGGGTGTATCTTTGCGCCATACCAAATGACCTGAGGATGCTCTTCGCTCCAGACTCCATTGGGGATCTTCGAGTACTAAAATAAAAATATACAAAAAATAATTAACACTTTGTTGAATATTTTTAAATATTTTTAATTTTTTTTTTGTTTTTAATCAATAAATAATATTTAACTTTTAGGTTAAACTCAAACTTGTTTCTTTCTCAAAAGTTATGGATTCGCATTTTTTATATGAAATTAATAATATTTGAAAAATGTAGTCATCGAGAAGTTTTTTTTATAGAAAAAAATATGTCTTTTTAACAAATAATGGTTACCCTATTTGTTTGTTATAACCTTTACGTAAGCGTGAGTGTTTAAGATACAAACAAATATTTATTAACACATAAAACAACAATTTATTCGTATTATCAAAAAAAAAAAAAAGTCTTTTTATATGTACCTAATTTTGTTTTTAAGACCTATTTAATTTTTTTTATCAAAAAATGCCTACCTACATAAAAATATTTTTCATGATTATTTATTGAAAAGAGATTACAAATTATAAAACCATCGCACTTTGCTGGGGGTTAGCGTTATCATTAACAACATCATAATAAGGTAAGGTACCCACTTTTAATTAATAGATATGATAACTCAACTGTTACCTATATACTTATTAACAAGAATTTTAACGGTAATACATATTAGATCTTAATCAAATCAAATTGTAATTAAGGAGCTCAAAATAAATTTTGATAAAATACAATATATACATATATAGCTTAGTAAAATGAGTTCATGACATCGCACGTCACGCAGTTGTTTTAGGTCTTTTCAACAGATTTCATAAAAACTGATGCTAATAGTTTTGACAGTGACAACATTTTTGCTGTTTCTTTTTCAATTAAGTTCACATTTAAGATATTAATAGATATTTACAAATGCGTTACTGCTTCACTGCGTTACTATAAAGAATAAATTGGTAACGCAGTTGCTTTAGATCTATTCAACAAATTTCATTAAAATTAATAATTCAGCTTACTGATGTAGAGTGTTACTAAAAATATCATTCATTTATCACAATTCCTTTACATGATTATGCCAAGCCTCCAAACATTTATACACAAAGCTATAGATATACTAGTAAAACATACATACTTTAAAGTCTTATGATAATTTTGTTTGGTTTCATAGTTAATATGATATCAAATAAATATACCTAATATTATCCTTTCTTTTCGATGTTTAGTCGAATTTCGGTTTTTTAAAATTTGGTGTTGAATTCTACCTTAATATGAGAGGGTATAACTTTTACTTTGAAATCCAAGATACTGGCCCTGGTACTAAGAGTTTTGTAAGTTAGTTTTCGGTAACACAACAATATCAACTATTAAGAACATTAATTTACGTTTCTGTGATTTAACTTCATGGGAGACTCAGGTTGTTACTTAAGTTTAAAATATCCATATCAGAGACCTTAATTATATGAATGAATTATACTAGGGTTTGTGGGCTATAGGTCTTTTCTTGAATAAAGTTCTTACTTCAATCAGTCGACGTTTCGGGTATGGATATACCCTTCTTCAGGACTCTATTTAATTAATATAAATAAAAAGTCTTAAATATATCAAACCAAACTAAAAAATCTATACTTACAATATTAAAAACTTTTTAACCTCTTAAGGTTTAACGAAAGTGGTTTGTCAAAAACTGTCTAGCTTTTTGTATCAATGATATTTTAAAATTCAATAATAGAATATCTTGAAAAAGACGTTTCACATTATTGAAATTTCAAAACAATCAAATTAAAAATTTCTATTTGATAAGAAATTCAAAAATTTGATAAGAAAACAAAAACAAATCCTTTCTAAAAATTCAAGTTAAAAATGTTGATAAAATCTAATCTAACATATTTCTTTGGACAAACTGACTATAAATATTGCTAAGTCCCTCACAATCTGATCTCCTATTAACAGTATTATCTGTATCTAAAATATGTAACATTTCTAGCAACATTCTTTTACTATAGTGTTTCTCTGTTTGTAAAATGTCTACATTATTAAAATCTGGCCTATGTCCTTCATCTATACAATGCAAAGCTAAAGCTGTTTTTTGAGAATGTCCACTATGTATATCTGATCTATGTCCGGCAATTCTATTCTTAAGTTTCTGCATTGAAGTACCTACATAAACTGAAGGACAGTGGTTTGTTCCATCACCTAAGCATTTTATTTTATATACAATGTCTGATTTTTCGTTTTTGGAGAATTCACCTTTTAAATTTGAAAACAAAGAAGTTCTTAATGTATTTACTGATTTGAATGCTAAATGAACGCTATCTTTATTCCTTATAGGGGCATTTAACATCCTATTCGAAAGATTTGGAATGTATAAAACACTTTTGTATGAAAACTGTGTAACATTTGTTGCTAAATTTGTCCGAACCAAAGGATTAAAATGTTGATTCAATAGCGTTTTTATTATATTTAAAGGAAATGAATTCGAAATTAATGTGTCCATAATTATTTTAATGTTCTTTTGACGAAAGACAATGTCACTGATATCCAATACTCTTTTTATAAAATTTTTTGCTGTATTTATAATTACTTGGTTAGGCTGTTTGGAATTGTAATTAATAAGACGACCTGACGATGTTGGTTTTTTATACCAATCAAATATTATTTGATTATTTTTTCTTATAACCATTACATCAAGATATGGAAGTTCGCCATTATTTTCATACTCAACTGTAAACTGAATTTTCGGATGAAAAGAATTTAAAGCAGTTAGAGTAGAATTAACATGACTAGAATTTAGGATTATAAAAATGTCATCAACATATTTTGTTATTATTTTTGGCTTATCTTGAATATTTTCAAAAACCTCATCTAATAAAGCTTCCATAACAATATCTGCTAATATTGGTGAAGCAGGACTTCCCATGGGAACTCCTTGTTTCTGCTGATAAAAATGTTTATCAAATTCTAAATAATTGTTATCAATCACACAAAAACGTAAAATTTCCAAGAATTTTATTTTTGGAATTCTGGTGTGATCTTTGATTGTATCCCAACTTTTTTCAATCAATTCTAGTACTAATGGAATGGGAATATTTGTAAATAATGAAACTACATCAAAAGATACAAGAATATCATCTTGTTCTAAAATAATTTGAGAAACAGTTGAAATAAACGATGAAGCATTTTTAACATTATATTTTGAGTTAAGACTTATGTTATTTAAAATTTTAACAATGTATTTAGATAATTCGTAACAAGGAACACTAAGTGAAGAACAAATTGGCCTTAAAGGTACATTAGGCTTATGAATTTTAGGCAATCCATAAATTTTGGGACTATTTGCAACATAAGTCGTCATACATTTTTTCTCAGACTCATTAATAAATTTGTGTGTAAATAAGTCTTTAACAAGTTTGTTGTTTCGACTTTGGACTTTGTTTGTTGGGTCATTTCTTAAAATTGTGTAAGTATTCCTGTCAGCCATCATATCATTCATTTTTTCAACATAATTTGCTTTTAATATTGCTACAGTAACATTGCCTTTGTCTGCAGGAACGATGTAAATTTCTGGATGCCGTTTTAAAAATTTTTTTGTGTCTTTAAATATCTTATTTAAATATTTATCAAAAGAAGGAATTGATGTAGAACGAAGATGGTTCTGTAATAATTGTACAAAGCATGACCGTGCAGGTTCATGTTCAGAGCGTTCTTTACTTTTAATAAGTTCCTCTCCATCAGCAATCATTTTAAATAATGGAAAATTATCTTTAGAAATTGGTAAAGCATATTTAGGCCCTAATGAGAGAAGCCACTTTATGTCTTCTGGAAAATCTGTCTGTGTTTTATTCACAAACCAATTTTCTTGAAAATGAACTCTTATTTCTTTTTTAAGTTTTAACTTTAGCAATTCTAGCTTTTTCTTTTGTGATTGCTTTGTACTATTATTATTCTTATTCCTCGTTTGGTCCTGAGTTCTAAAAAAATCATTGTACTCATTTACTGCTAACCTATTTTTAATATCATTCTCTAAATCTACTAATAATCTATGTTGTTTTTTAATTTCTGATTGCTTTAAAGAAATTGATAAATTAAGTAATTTTGAATGGTATTTTGTTGAAGTTGAAGAAAGTTTTCTTTTTAAATTTTCTTCAAACTTTCCAACTCCAAAATCAAAAATTGTTGTAACATTCCTTGTGGAGTTTTGGATAAATTCCGGAATCAATCCAAACTCCCTACACTTAAGTAGAAAAACTAAACTATTTTTATTTTTAATATAACTTACCCCAGTTCTGCTAAAATTTTTAAGCTTGCTACATACATGAAATCCGTACTTTTGCGTTACATATTCGTAAAAACTCATTGCTGCTAATTGGACATAGATCAGATATACATAGTGGACATTCTCAAAAAACAGCTTTAGCTTTGCATTGTATAGATGAAGGACATAGGCCAGATTTTAATAATGTAGACATTTTACAAACAGAGAAACACTATAGTAAAAGAATGTTGCTAGAAATGTTACATATTTTAGATACAGATAATACTGTTAATAGGAGATCAGATTGTGAGGGACTTAGCAATATTTATAGTCAGTTTGTCCAAAGAAATATGTTAGATTAGATTTTATCAACATTTTTAACTTGAATTTTTAGAAAGGATTTGTTTTTGTTTTCTTATCAAATTTTTGAATTTCTTATCAAATAGAAATTTTTAATTTGATTGTTTTGAAATTTCAATAATGTGAAACGTCTTTTTCAAGATATTCTATTATTGAATTTTAAAATATCATTGATACAAAAAGCTAGACAGTTTTTGACAAACCACTTTCGTTAAACCTTAAGAGGTTAAAAAGTTTTTAATATTGTAAGTATAGATTTTTTAGTTTGGTTTGATATATTTAAGACTTTTTATTTATATTAATTAAATAGAGTCCTGAAGAAGGGTATATCCATACCCGAAACGTCGACTGATTGAAGTAAGAACTTTATTCAAGAAAAGACCTATAGCCCACAAACCCTAGTATAATTCATTTTACTAAAAAGGTCACGTAAGAAGGAATACTTAATTATATGATTTTATAAATGATGCTAAATTTTTTAGTAAGGTAACAAAAACGCAGTTTTACAAGAATGAAGAAAGACTAAGTGTAATTCTTAGTAACAAACATTTGTACAATGAGTTAAATGAAAACACAACACGGAAAAGACCGGTAAAACGATTTATTTCTATTTTCAGTCACTTTCACTCCGAATTTTTATTGATTTCTAAATGAGGTGACCACAAAATCGATTCTTCATCATTCTAAATTGTTGTTCAATAGGTTTTCGACCCAGATTCTGATGGTTTAAGGAACATACGTTTTTCTTATATGGTTTCCATCGACTGTTTTGTATAACACTAAGTCCATTTCGCTTACTGCTATGTAAACAACAAAATGGCTATTTTATTGACATAGCATTTTGAGCTATGAACAAAATCGAGAAATAAAAGAAATTATGATAACCCAACAACTTTCGAAAAACTTTGAAATCACAGGAAACACTTATCCCCCTTTTTTGTCGATGGCTCTGATAATGCATTTTTTAGCTTAATAAATATACAAAGTTTTTATTGTAAAATTTGATTCTGAAAAAGGTCGAAAATATTAAAATCTTCCTGGAATCACAAACCGTTTAGACAACTTCTTTTACTTATTTATTTAAAGGTACAGAAATTAAAACTATAAAATTTAAAGACTATACCAACTGCATTATTTATAATTACCTGTTCCAGTCATTCTCGAGAAATTTATTGAGCGTTCGTCTATCTGCAACTATTCTGTAAATAAAAAGAAAATACGAGCATTAGGTATAAAATGTTTGATTGAATGCACACAATATCTGTTTAAAATGTAATTGATTGATTGTTTATTTGGATTAAATATATGGAAAAGTTGAATAATTTTTTTTTCCTATTTCGATCTTTTATTTTGAAGACGAACAGGGTGATGTACCTACTCAAAATTCATCCGTAGAGTCAGTTGGGGGCGAAATTGTGAAGATTCTGTAAGAAATAGCAGCATAAAGTTTTTTACATTTGCACAGAGAAAAATATGACCCGCTAAAAACTAACAGATTGCCATATTGTTTTACCGTCCATATATTTCATAAGGAAATCTTATTAAAATCAACGATTAATAAGGTTTTATTAAGGAGATTTCTTATTATTTTTATAGAGAAAATCTTATTAAAATTTGACTGAAAAGTTGATTTTTTTTGCAACTTAGCACTAGAACAAAAATCGCGTACAATAATTTCATGGCAGGTTGGTTCAGGTGGTAAGGTGGGCGACTAATGATTTGAAGTCTCCAGTTCGATTCCCAGCCTGGTCATCGTTTTTTTTATTTTTTTGCAGATTTTAAAACAATAAGGAAAACCCGATTGTTTTAATAAGGTTTCCTTCTTGGATGAAAACCATAGAGAAATCTTATTGTTTCTGTTCTATTTTATGTGGTCTATTTTTCTCTGTGTGATAAACCTATATTTTGGGAACAAAAACACACAAAAACAAAGTTATTTAGTTTAAATATTTCATATTATTAAAAACAAAAACCAAATGATTTCGAAGTGCGCACTTTTGCCCCAAAGTCAGGGTAAGATCGCGCAAAATCTTGGGTAAGAGCGCGCACATAATTTAAATAGGAATCTTGACAGTTTACGGTAACTAAATTTCTAAAACCTTAAATATTTCTAACTAAATAAGAAGTCTGCGGACTTTCTTTTTTGGAATTCAGGAATAACAGCCTTCGTTTCTCAAGATTCAAGTTACAAATTTTTCTGTCTTATTAAAAAAGAAAAATTTAGTATGGGGAGTGTGGAGTGGGAGTGGAAGTGCGCGTTCTTTCCCACAAAAGGAGTGCGCGATTTTACCCACAAAGGTACCTACTTTTTTTTCTATTTATCAAATTTATAATAAAACAAAACAAAATCTAATAAATTTTTGACTTCAATCAAATATAAATATGCATAATTCAAAAATATATGCTATTCGCGGCATATAATGCTCCCACGCCGACGCCACACACTTTTCCCGCACAACTTTTTTTTTTTGTTTTTAGCCCGGCTTTTTCAACCCTCTTTTAAAATAAAATGAAACTGAGCACACAATCGCGAAGGTCATCACTTATTGACGTCTTACTAAGCGCTGATTTCCTCATTTTTGGTTTTAGTTTTTTTTTGACACAACTCGAGAAATAAGCAGTGCGCGCTCTTACCCACTAAGCGATCTTACCCCAAATGACTCTACTGTATGACGTCAGATTAATTTTACAAAAAAATGCCTCATAAGAGCAGTTAAGACATTTATTTTAGGATTTGTTTTCATTTTTTTTACTTTTTAAAGAATTCAAAACTTGCATTCTCTACAGGTAAAAGAGACATTAAAATCTGGAATTGCTCAACAAAATATACCCTTTTAACCATCATATTTTTATAGGCATTTTAGATTCTTATTTTTAATTTCAAAAGTAACTGCTGAATTCCAATAGGTTAAAAAAATAAAAAAAATTTGGAGACCAAGTGCCGTTATACTTTTCATATAGGTTCGAACCCAGGAAACTCGAAAATCTTATTTAAAAAAATATTTATGGATAGGTTTTCAAAATATGATTTTTCAAAGTTTTTTTGTCGTTTTTTTTGGCATACTTAGTATTCGGGCTATATCTTGAATAATAAACGATCAATCTGATCAGAAAAAAACGGCACATGAAAGCTGAATAAATAAGCAACAAACACTGGAATTATTTTTTTTTGTCACTTTAGATGTTTAAGTGCAGTGTATCAAAACATTTTTAAAAAATCGATTTTTAAAGGAAATTTTTGCCAAAAAAAGAATTTCTTACTGAAACAAAAAATCTAAATCTTTCGAAACCTCATAGTTTTATATTTTTTATATGTAGTGGATAAGTTATAAAGATATGATAATTTTTGTAACGATCAATATTTTTGACTCTTTTTGTTACTTTTTGTGTTTTTGTCTGTAACTTAAGCCTGGTACGCTGCACACTGGGGATTTTGCGGAAAAAAGTCCAAAATTTAAAGTTCCTCGGAGAATATTTCAATAGTATTTCTAAATTCTAGAATAAAATCTGAATCAAAATCAGAAAGAATTACTAAAATCGGACTTGTAGTTTACTTTTTAGAGCTTTGTAAAGGGACAAGTTGTTGAAAGTATAAAAAACGAAGTGAAAATACCCTCAAATTAAAGCTGTGTAATTTTTTTTAGCTTGAGCCGACTCATACACTTTTATTTTTCCGTAAAGAAGCCATAGTTTGTCTATTGCAAATCGAAGAAATTATTAATTTTAAAGATGTTAATTATTTTATATAATTATTTAAAGAAAAGAGAAAAAAATGGCTTGATTTTTTCATATTTTTGTATATATTATTTTAGCTACACTTGCCTACAGTTAGAAACTATTAAAAACTTTTTCCTTATGAAATTCCCTTTCGATGAAGGCCAAATTTGGGTGCCACCAGGTGCCACTGCGTTTTTTATTGGCAATTGAAAACTTCATTTGGTCGCAAAAATCATATTCTTAAAAATTACTTAAAATAACAAAAAAAAATATTAAAAATCAATGGTAACACTTACAGTTATAAATGATACTTTTTTTAAAAGCCAAAATATTAGGCTTAATTTGAGCTTCTAAGTTAAGATCTTTAAGTGAATTGTTTTTAAAATAATCGATTTCAAAGTCAAAATTTTGAAAAAAAAAAAAATAAAAAAAACATATCCAATACTATTTTTGACAAGGCTGGGGATTTGAATTCAATTTGAATGATAAAGAACACTGCCTTAATTAATTCCTTACCAAACACTGAAAACCATATGTTTCTATGCCTTCTAGTTTTCGAGAAAATTGAAAAGTAAAAAATTTTAATTTTTTAATTAATTTTCGTTATATGTAACTGAAATGTATGTATTTGTATATACCTATTGAAAACTATTCAAATTAAAAACGAGTGAAAAGGGATTATGCGTCTTATTATTATACATTTTATTAATATTGGGAATTTTAAGCATTTCATGCGAAGATCCAAGCAGAAATTGAAATTATTATTGAAAAATACAGATTATCTGACCCCTTTCTTTATTAAGAAGAATCAGAGTCATTTAATTGAGGAAAAAATGGCTCTCTTAAAAGAATAAACTCTTAAAAAATTTGTATAAAACATGAAAAAAGTGTTTTTTTTTAAATAATTTTTAACTATAATTTGGGTTTTTTATTTTGCGTGGACGTGGACCTCGACAACAGTACCTACTATGAGTTATTCTTTTCCATTTAATGTATTTAAAATCGGTGAGGTGGTTCCAATAATACAAAAAAATTTTAAAAAAAAATGCTATAAGAAGGTACAAGTAAATTGAGAATCGGAATTCTTTATTACTTTCACAAATTTTTTTAAAAGGGCGTGGCAGTGGGCGGAAATGAATAAAAATAATTTCTTACGACGAAAACTGTCATCCCTGAAAATTTCATCCAAATCTATTCAGTGGTTCAGTTTTTATTTAATTTTTTCCGCACTCCCATACAAATTTCCCCAGTGTGCGCTGCTCGCGCTAAATTTTAGCTGAGATAAAATTCCCATACAAGTTATCGATAATTTGTATGGGATCCATTTTAGCTCAGATAAAATTTTTCGATAATTTGTATGGGAGCTAAAATTTAGCACGAGCAGCCGAATTTATATTAAGTACTTTTTTTGTAGATAATTACATTTTCTATTGATATGCACCCTTTTAAAAAAAAATATTGTATAAAAACCCATGAAAAACTATTCAAAAAAGAGAAAAAAAATTACATTTTTGATGTTTTTACTAATAGATTTTTTTTTTATCCTTTGAGCATTTTTTAGATATGTATTTAACATGAAACGGAAAAAAGAAAATACTTTATCTTTAAACATATTGAAAAATTGGATAAAATATGCACTTTCAAAATCTACTGTTTTTAGTCTTGTTGAGCAATTTTTCTTTAACACATGTTTTGAAAAAGGTGATCAGGAGTACTTCACAAAAAAAGTATTGCCGTTGTTTTTTTTTTCAAAGGCGCTTAGTTAAAACAATGTATTGATACATATCCGGTTTTGAATAGGTAAAGTTCAATATTTGAAATAAACTAAAATTTTCAATCGGATGTTATAATTATTAGTTGATATCACATAAATTGTATTATCGTTTATTATATAACATTGTGTTTTTTTCTCACACATCATTCAATTGATTGGGTGACAATCAATTATTTTATTTCTTTGATCTTTGGGAGATACCTAACACCTACCTACATAATGTAATTCTATTTAATTGATATGATCTAAACGTCACCCCATATTGATAGTGCAAAGATCGTTCAATCAATTTTATTGAAATCAACTGAAAACGCTATATTTTGTTTCTAGCACTATCTAGTTTGAAGTATTTTATATACATAACATAGCTATGTATATTTTTATTCCAAGTATAACAATTACCAGAAACCGATAAAGCCGAGTGCAGAGTACACTGACATTAAAATGAAGGTACAAAGTTTATTTCAATACACAATGTGTGAAGAAAAAACAGTCATACGATGATGATTCAAAAAAATCAAAAATTACAAAAGACAAAACAAAGTAGGTAAATCTTTTATTTTTTGTAAAAAGTTGAAGTACATAGTAATCGATATGTTTTGTTTCTTGATAACAAAAAAGTTTATCTACCAAAGTCAGCTGTATCAACACTCTGTCAACACTTAATTAGTTTCGTAGAAAAATTGGATGGTATTAAAAATTGTTAATAAAGTTCACAAGTCCTAAATTATGACAAGCTTTTCAACAGGTTTTAAGTACTTTATTTCTATTTTTTATGATAAAGATAATACGATGGGAAAAGAACACTTTCAAAAGATTTTATCAAATGTTAAATAATTTTGAAACACTTATCAAAATTATAGGTTGCGACTTTAGTTGTATATTTGTGCAACATGAAAGAATGGTTATAAATATCGCAACCACAACCCATCCAAATTTGTCCATATTTTTAATTTGTAAAAACAATTAGGTACCCAAGTATAAAAATATGATGGTTATTCTCAGCAAACTGTAACTTTTACATATTTCTGTCAGGGATCTATTCTTTTTCAATTGTGCAGAGTTTTTTCACTATAATAGAACATCAATTTAGAACTGAATAAAAATTTAACTTTTCGCAAATTCATAATAAGTAATCCGAAAATATCACAACCTTGGCATGTCTTAAATTTTTGTACCTACAAATTGATTTAAGCACAATCTTTGTATTAAAACAGCTGTGGAATCTGATCAGTTAACATTGTATATTTCCATGATAAACAAATTGCTCTATTTCTATTTTGTTCATTTGTTAAAAACAGCACAAAAACAGTCATTCGCATCATACCCGTTATATAAATAGGAATCGGAAGTATTGCCGCAGGCTTTTTTGAAAGTGTTATAAATTTGTCCAAAAAAGTGAAAAAAATGTTATCAAATCTTATCTTGTGTATGATTAAGAAGCCTTTTACTCTGCTGATGCGAAAAAAAAAGCAAACAAATACTCAAATTTTATATTTCTGCACACAATTAATGACCCCGGCAATTTTATGGGAAAAAGAGGCTGAGACTTCTCCAAACAATAATAATTAATACAATTTAAGAAGATCCTTCGTCAGATTCACAGTTTATGCAAAAATATAAGTAAACGGACGGAATGAAAACAAAAGTTTCATGTCAAATTAGTATAATAAATTTAGCTCATCTTCTTCTTCATATGAAAGAACTTAAATCTTTATTCACTTGTACCTATTATTTAAATGAGTTTGGGACCTTCTTTTTTTCTAATGGCAAGATTGAATGAACTTAAATTTTCTAGCTTGATCAATCGTCTTCTCCTCCCCTACACCCCTACAATAATTTGAATTATATTAAATGGCCTAAATGGTAAAACATTCTTATCGAAATTAAATAAATACTATCTTAGTAGTGTCTAAACAAAATTAACGCGTGGGAGCGGGTCATAATTCTGCTTGTCAAAATTCTGTACGACAAAATTCTGTGGGGTCAAAATACTGTAATACCATAATTCTGTACGTCATTATACTGTAAATACAAAATTCTGTACGTCAAAATACTGTATCAACAAAATACTGACATGCAAAATTCTGTTTTGTAAAATTCTGTACGGCAAAATACTGTATATCAAAATTCTGTAAAAATGCTGTAAAAAAATATCGTTTTGATAATGTAAAAAAGTGCGCGCGCACTTTTTTACATTATCAAAACGATATTTTTTTACAGCATTTTTACAGAATTTTGATTTACAGAATTTTGATGTACAGAATTTTGAGATACAGTATTTTGACCAACCAGAATTTTGCTATACAGAATTTTGACTTTCAGAATTTTGTTCCTACAGCATTTTGCACATACAGAATTTTGACATACAGTATTTTGGCATACAGTATTTTGAATACAGAATTTTGCAACATACAGAATTTCGACCCCAACCCTTAACGCGTACGTTCGTTAAGTACAAACTTTCAAGACACAAGTTCTTCTTGAACACTTCAAAAAAAAAAGAAAATTTAAGCTGAATGAACAAGTTATTCGCTCCATATAGTGGTTAAGTTGAAAAATTGTTTTTCAAGTTTTAAGACGAAAAATAAAAAGAGCCAGAAAAATTTCGAAAATATTTTTTCCGTATTCAATACGATTGAGCGGAACACGTATGTAGCTTGGAAAATTGTTTTATCGTAAGATCTCAAAAAAGTAAGTCTGAGATTTAAAATCATCTTTTTAAAATTTCAGTACGACAATTTTTAAGGGAAATATTCACTTGAAAAACTTAAACAAATTTGGAATTTTTGTATCCCTTATTTTTTTGTCCGCTAGTTTATATAGAAGTGACACCAAAAAAATCCGCACTAAGTGAGATCTGGCACTACAGTCGCTTTATAGGATTGTGTATTCGATAGACGTAAAATCCCTGAAATGGATTTTTTGGTTACTAGGTAACCAAATTTATAGTAAAAAATGCTATCTATATACCTAGTTTATTTGCGTTGGTTTTTGTTTTTGTTAAGTTTATTTTTTTGTGAAATAAGTTGAATTTACGATGGGCTAAAGTATAGAGAAATATTTTAAAACTTTTGATTCTTATTTCAAAGGATTTTTTTTCTATTTATTTTTTAACACTGACGACGATAATAATTAGTTAATATTTATGTTACGGCAACAGTAAATTGAGACTTAAATGTGTCAAACTGTTTCTGTAAGGTGTTAGTTAATGTGCCTTCTTAAAATTTATATCATTATGATTGATACGTAGCTATTTCAAAACACCGTTAACATACTTAATTGATTAATAAATGCTTATATTAGTTGAATTAAAATTCCCAACCAGCCCTACAATCACTACTATATTATTTGCGAATAAATTACAGTAAATAATGTTATTTTCATGAGCTCTTCACTGTCATGTTTAATTTGTAATTTTCCCACATTATACGTTCATATACTACATTTTATAGCCACTTAGTAGAGCTCGAAGCGGCCTTCTACTCTTCTTTCTTCTCCAGCAAGGGTGAAGGTGATTTGCATAAATGAATCTATTTTTAGTACCTACACAAAAACGTATTTATTTTGTAAATAAACAACACTGATTGTGAATGGAAGCAATAATGAGATTTATATTAATTTACTCAAGTAAATAATTCACAAATTAGAAAGTTAATAATAAAATTGACATTTAGCTTGACATGTCAATTGCTTTTAACGAAGTGTTTTGAGATTCTAAACGAATATAAATTTAATTTTTTTTTAAGCCATAAATGGTGAGTGATTGTTTGCAAATTACATTTATTGACCTATAATTGACGTCAAACGATTGTAAGTTATTGGAAATTATTGTTTTATTATTTTTTATTGTTGTTTAATTTTGTGTATTATTGAAAAATATTATTATTTTTTGACGCTACTCCGCATTTTTAATTAGGGTATGATAACGATCATTAACTATAGAGTAGGGAAGGGACCGATCTAGTGAAAATCGTTAGTTATCCTTACCACACCCCCCTACTCGAAAATAAATGATTTTGAGTTTTGTAGATGAATTTCACGCTTTACCACTGTGCTGCTGCATCATTTGCAGCACTAATTAGCCAAATTAAATATAGGAATTAGCAATACCTATTTGGGACCACAGTTGTTAAAATATTAATTAAAAAAACTGAATTCAAAATTGAAAAAAATATTTGTACATATTTATTGCAAATAAAAAAAATGCATTTAAAAAAATATATAGGTATATACAATACATATCTATTATGTATTGCAACTGAAAAAAATTTGGATGAAAAAAAATTGCATTACAAATTATATTTATTGCAACTAAAAATATTTTGCATTAAAAAAAATTTATAATTTTCTGCATTAAAAAAAATTTCAACTCATTTTTATTAAATTCGTCGAATTTCTTACAATTAAGACTATTTGACCAAACCTTAGCAAGTATTAGTTCTTAGTTAAGGTCTATCTTTTCATGAAAAAAAATTCTTTTTAAATCGTTATTAACGGTACCTCCCATATAACCGTTTTTTATTTTTTAATCTGATTTTCTCCCAAATAATTTGCTTAGTTTCAAAAAAAAATTTTTAAACAAAAGCACTTTTTCAATTTTTATATAAATCAAAAATTAATTTTGAAAAAGATAATTTTTGGATTTAAAAAAAATTGTTTTTTGAAAAATCAAATTTTCGAAAACGAGACGTTGAATTATTTTGAAATTTTGGTTTTAGGTGTTGATTAATAGTTTCTCCTAAATGGCATAGGTACCAACTTTATTTAAAAAAAAAAATTCTAAAAAATATTTATAGATTTTGAAATTTTATTTTCTAAAAATGCATATCTTTAAAAAATAAATTAAACTACATACTTTTTTTGGAGCTCGATTGGATTTAAAACTTTTTTTTTTCATTTGAAGAACGAATCTTATGTTTTTTTTTTTATTTTTTTTTATTATTTTCATATAAATTTACCAAATTTGTATAAATAAGTCTTAAAAATTTAAGAATTTTGAATTCCAAGAGCAAGTTCGTTCGACACAGTCGTGCATTTTGTTAACAACCCTGTTTGAGACAAAGTCCAATAAATAATAAGTAAATATCAATTATAAAACACATGCTTTTGGAAAGTCCTTAATTTATCTACCATCAGCTATTACGACCATTTGTATTAATTTGATTGATTATGCTGATGACCTTAATATTTCCAGTTCCGCAGCTGGTGACATAGTCCTGTCAAAAATAAACTACCTATGTACATAATTGACATCTTACCACTCTTCTGATCCTCTGATGGGTTTGTCCTAAATGGAAATGGTGTTAACCACATTATATTATGATTAACACGAAAACTTATACTTCCTGTCATTTTCTATTCTTCTTTTATCTAGGCCACCAACCTAGCCTTTAAAAAAAACATTGCTACTTAACAGGATATTAAATGGATTCCACACTTTGGCCGAAAAAGTAATAAAACATAAATATTGAGGCGTGTATTGGCATTGGTATTTATTGAATTAACTTTGTTCCTTTGTTGGTATATATGTATTAAAGGTTAAATATTTAAAATGATACTTCATTAATGTTCCTTTTTAAATGAATATATAAGCCTTGAATTTAATTATTGTAGGTTATACCTACAGGTCATCGGTATTGGAAAATATATTTTAAAACGCACTTTGATTTTCCTTAAATTCTATAAAATGTTAAATTTTCAACCTATTTTAATTTTTAATTGGAGTTGCATTTAAAAGCATGTAACATCAATTAAAGCTTGACACGAAAACCTAATTTTTATGGTCTACATACGTTTGAATGTATTTGAAAAACCAAACCCCTAAAATAAACATATAAACCGCTTTGTATAGTACAAACTTGTACTCATTTGTTTTCACCTAAAAAGGACATGAGTTGAATATGCCTAAGGGTGCGTTTTTAAGTTGTTGAATGCCACGTGAGTCAGTTTATAAATTTTAAATTATAGTCTTTTTGGAAATCAGTGTATGTAAAACTATCAACAACTTAGCACTACCAATGTAAGATTTGTTAAAGTTTTTCAATTAGAATTTCATTACATTCCATGATTCCATTGTACAGTACCTTGCCATATTATTAGGCCCAAGCGAAAAAAATACAATTTTTTGGTTCAGTTTTTGCTCAGTTTTTAATGTTTTTGTCGAAATATCTTGAATTTTTTTTGTCCCATTTACTTGCACATATCATGTAGATACGGATTGACTTGAAAAAAGATAAAGAATTCATACTTTTTGATAAAAATAACGTACAAAAGGGGATAAGCTCCAAAAAACGTTCCCTATGGAATTCAAACCCGGATAATTACCAGACCGGTCCCATACTTAATTTCTTGTATCGAGGAATAACGTGACACTCTTAACTTTATGGCAAGGACCCAATCTTGCATAAATATGGAAGCTTCGAGCCTCGAGCCTATTCCGAAATCGTAGAATCAAAACGTTCCCAAGCTCCTTTTTGTGTTGGTCTGGAGTTATGGCGTTTCCACGATATAAAAAGAAACTCATCTTTTCCCTGAGATAGTACAACAGCGAATAATGACCAGAGGATGTTTTTTTATTGGAATAATGTACTTTGAATAGCCGTGCTCGTCTGGTCTTATAAAAAAAAAAAAAAACTACCCCAAATCTAAGAACATTACGTACTTTCCAGACGATCAGAGCTTCTATATTTTTGAAAGTTGCGATCCTTGCCATAAAATTAAGAATGTCACGTTATTCCTCGGTACAAAAAATTAAGTATTGGACTGGTCTGGTAATTATACGGGTTTGAATTCCCTAGGGAACGTTTTTTGGAGCTTATCCCCTTTTGTACGTTATTTTTATCAAAAAGTATGAATTCTTTATCTTTTTTCAAGTCAATCCGTATCTACAAAATTTTATTTTTTTCGCTTGGGCCTAATAATATGGCAAGGTACTGTATAAAACTTTAACTTCTTTTTATAATTTTTTTTTTTTTCAATTTAATTTATTTAACAAAAGAATACATAAACACTATTTCATTGATAAGATTTGCAAGGTCATTTAAGGTTATCAGGAGTGAAAAAGCGTGAACAAGCGTTTGTATATTATTAAAATACATCAACATTAACTGCAAAGGCGTATTTTAATGACGTTTACATGATATTTAATAGTTTTTGCATTAGAATTATTGGGAATGTGCAGGTTTCCTCATCCGATAAGATTTGTCAGAGCCCCAAGTTTGTAAACAGTAGATAGTTGCAAATATTCAAAGCGCGTCTCGTTTTATGGGTTCACTATCCTTTACACATATGTAGAATGCTCAAGTTTTTCAAATCAGTTGTTTTATAAAAAAAAATATAACTGCGAAAAGGGAAATTGATACTTTAATTTAATGCTTAGATCTACTCTTGAATAATTATTTTTTGGTTTTTCGTTCGTGAGCCGTAACAAATTGAAAATTGACTCGTTGAAAACTTATGATTTTTACAACCAATTTCAAGCACCCTAATAAAAAAAAAAAACAATATCTTGTTTTAGAAAATTTGATTTTTCCAAAAAAAAATCAATTTTTTTCTAAAATCCAATAAATTTATTTTTTTTTATTTCAATTTTTTTTTATTTATCTACTTATATAAATAAAATGGACGACTGGGTCGCACGTACTTGATTATGGAATTCAAAATGTTAAAATTTTTGAGACTTATACAAATTTGGTGAATTTATACGGAAATAATAAAAAAAAAAAAAAAATAGGAAAAACATAAAATTCGTTCTTCAAATGAAAAAAAAACAACTCTTTAAATGAAATCAAGCTCCAAAAAAAATTATGCAATTTAATTTCTTTTATAAAGATGTATTTTAAGAAAAAAAAAAAAATTCAAAATCGTTAGAGCCGTTTTTTAAGAAACCACTTTTTTATAAATATAATTTTTTGAAAAAAAAAAAAATGTTTTCAAATAAATTTGTAATGCCATTTAGTAGATACTACCAATCAAACTAAAACCAAAATTTCAAAAAATTCAATGTCTCGTTTTCGAAAATTCGATTTTTCAAAAAAAATTTTCAATTTTTTTTTTTAAGTCCAAAAATTATTTTTTTCAAAATTTAAAATTATAAAAGTGCTTTTGTTTAGAAAAAACGATTCTACGGGAGGTACCGTTAATAACGATTTAAAAAAAAAATTTTTTTACTGACTTCTTTATGAAAAGTCTTGTCTTTTCTAAGAACTAATGCTTGAATTTTTTATCAAAATCATAGGAGCTGTTTTTGAGAAAATTATTTTTTTCCAAAACTGGTATATGACAGGAACCGTTATTTTTGTTAAAAAAAAAAAATTAATTCCAAAAATTCCTCTGTACAGGAACTAAAACCTGCTACATACCAAGTTTGAAGTAAATCGGCACCGAGACCAACTTTTTTCGCATTCTCGATCATCGTAATTTCATGGAAAATTGTTATCTCAACTTGTTTTTTTACGAATACATAACCATTTGTAGTACCTATTTTGCAAGTAAAAACGGTTTTATGGCAAATACCGTCAAAACTTTTTGATTAAAAGAGAGACTTTGCTTAAAAACTATTATTTGAATTTTTTCAACAAAATCGTAGTACCTACACCGAAAAAAAACCAATATCAATTTAACATATTTTAATATCAAATTAACATTTTTTAAATATCAGCCAAAAATGCTCTATAAAATGTGTTTTATGATACTTAAAATGTTAAAACAACATTTTTATTATCAGGATGATATTTAAATGTCACATTTTGAAAATTTTTTTTGATATTTTATTATCATTTTTTCATATCAATTTCTCATTCCAAATTATTGAAAAATATGAAATAAAAAATTCTTAATGTGTACTAATTTAAAGGCGCTTTGTGTTTTTTCGAAGTAAAATGTATGATTTACTGAGAAAATTTGATCGGCACTAAGATTTTACTTCACATAGTTTGGGAGAAAAATAACAAAACAATTATATCACCCTTAATAGAAAAAATAATATCACCATTATTTTGTAAAGAATATTCCCTTTTAGTTATGTTTTGAAAAAAGAAAGAAAATTCTTAAAATATTAAAAATAATAAAAATGAAAAGGAAAGAAATAGGTTTCATTATAATAAACTAAAACGTAAAATCTAGTCAATATTGATATTTTAATTGTCAAAGTGAAATTTTAACTATCTACTTAAACTTAAAAAAATGTCAAAATGATATTTTAACTGTCAAAGTGAAATTTTCACTATCCCACCTGAAATTAAAAAATGTCAAAATGATATGATAAAATATCAAAATTGACATTTTAATTGTTGGACGACTTTTGTCACTGAAAAATGTTAATTTGATAGCTGTTATTATCAATTTTTTTTGTTTCGGTGTACCTACCTGTTTTGAGAAAATTAAACTTCTTCCAAAATTGGTATATGATGGCGGATACCGTTTTTTTTTTTGTGCTTATTGGCAAACCTAATATGTTGCCAACCTTAAAGGCAATTTGAGGAAAAAAAATACAATTTATTGTAATCTGCTAGACTATGTTTGAAACAAAAATTTAATGAAAATTTTTATATTAGGTACTTACAAATGCTGTCTAAATGACGTTTTCCTGTTTCGATAACCTTCAACCTTTCATTTTACAAACCCCTTTAAAATTGAATCAAATAGCAGTATACTTATCATTAATCATGATCCCAAACTAACATAGGTTTAGACATGTGAACTTATTTCAAGGTTATTGACTCTTTTGCAAAATGTCTGGAATTACATTATTTTAGCTTAAAAGCCATATTACGAATTTTAATTATATTACAAGGTCCACTTATATCCACAATTTATAAAAATAGATAAAGAAGCTACTTATTGATATTATTTTTATTTTATATCACAGTCACGATTGCCACCTTGGATTTTATATACTTATGCCAAACAAAAAAATAACAACAAAATTTGCATATATACCCACTTAATCAGCATTCAAAACAAAAACAAAACAAAAAATGGTAAAAGATATACAATGTGTATAAAAAAAGATAACAAAACATTTTGACCTTTGGTTGTTAGTAAAAGTATATTATATTTTATTTTAACACAATAAATTACTTTTGGTGTGGGTTGACAAATAAACCAAAATATCTTAAGATTAGATATTAAAACTCGATATTTTGAAAAAAAAAAAAAATATATAGATATTGTTATCAAAAGTTATAATAAAAATACATACAGGTTCACCAACTTAAGTGCAATGTCATGCTCAATCAAAAAGGAAAGATACAAATTCATTACAAAAATCACTGGATAATTCTTAATTTCCATTGAAAGCCGCTTTTCAATTGAAATTTTTTTCCTCATTAGGTTATTGGAATTTCAACTTGAACCCGCGCAAAGCTAAATGCCAAGTTTAAAGTATCTTTTAATATGACTATGAACTAGAGTAAGATATTACTCAATGCTATATCGTGTGTTAAGAAAAAAAAAAAAAACATTACCAAGTTCACACAAAGATGGTTTCTCAATACCAAGAAAAATGCAATTATTTTTGTTATTTTTTTTTTTTCGTTTTTCTGCAACAAAATAAAATAAAAACAAAACACGAAGGCAAGTCCGCAACAATGCCAAGGTTACATAATTAACTGGGTTTTTGTGCTAATGCACCAACCTACCTGTGAAAGAATATAAATATGCCGATGTGGAATATTAGAGGGGTGTTTGGTGTTTAACAGCACCCTTAACTATGGGCTGGTATTTATCACTTTAGCGACTTTGCCTTTTTTTCTTGGCTAACACGCCACAAATAATAATAATTAACACACACTTCGCTGGAACTAGTTAATTTTTTCTCATGAATATTTGTCAACAGAAAAAAAACCCAAGAAAATTACGACTTCCAGCTTCGTTCTTAAATTAACCAAAGGCTCAATTTTACACTTTATTTGAATATTTTTAGTCGAATCTTTGAATGAAAACTATATTTCACAAAATCAAACGCAAAAAAAAAATATAGAATTAGGTATATAATCAAAATACGTTATATGATTATTTTTTGTCGATTTAATTCGAAGACGATTACGAGCGTTTTATTAAAGCAATGAAGCACATCGACCTAATACTCGACATTTCAATTTGAATTGTGCTTGCATACTAACGTAGTCAGTCGGTTGTATTCTCAGTTTGCCTAGAGCTCTAGAGTCAGTCTCTATCTAGACTTTAGAGCCCTCTAGTGTAGGTTATTCAGCAGAATACCATATGAAAGCCAACTATACTCGTGCCCACTCGTATATTGACTTTGTTTTTCAGCCTTATCTTTGTTGTTGTTGATGTAGAATTGAGTTAAATTGAGAGACGGCAGCCAAACAGTAGTCGTTGTCGTAGTGGTTGTCGTTGTCAGTCAGTAGTCAGCTGGGCTGGAAAAACAAAAAAAAAAACAAATTTCCTTTTGTTATTTTTCTTGAGGTTCTTGATATGGTATTTTATACACTTCGTACCACTTGATTGTGGTTTAAATATGTATTTAAATATTGAAATAAATAAAATTGCTATGAATTAGTATTTATTTAATTTTGTTTATTCATCACATTATTTACACGTTGTTCAGGTGCACTGTGGCGTATACTTGTTTTTTTTTGTATTGTTTTTTTTTTGTCAAGTGGTTTAATTCAAGAGCAGAGGTGGAGAAGACTTTTGATTAAGCCAGAAAATTTAATTTTATGCAATCTGGCCACATGACACATTATTTTAAAGTATTAAATCAAGGGACACGGTAGTGCCCAGCCAAGTTCTCTAGCAACTTTGGCACTACACCCTTATTTACAGGAAACAACTCAGGCCATTTTCGACCCCCCTCTAACTTCCACACCAAAGATGCCGCATTTGTTAAGCTAAACTCCTTCACAAAATGTCAGCTTCTTACGATGAGGAGTTTCTGAGATATAGGGCTTCAAAAATCGTGAAAACCGTAAATGACTCACTGATTCACTGACAGATCATCAAAATTATAGAGAACTTCCCTCTATCGTAGAAACTTGAAATTTTACACGCTGATGGGACTTGTGGTGTATACAAAGGAAAATTTGAGATTTTGATAAAAAGTGCGCTCAAAACTTTAAAATTGCCATTTTTTCCTGGTTTTTTTTTTTTACTTTGTTGGCTTGTAACTTTTTTATTATTCAGAATATTGAAAAAGTGTTCTGAACATAAAAGACGCGAAATTTAATTGCCTACGTTTCTTGTATACACAACTTCTATGTAGGATAAAAAGAAATCGAGATATTCAACAACAACTAAAATCCAAGATGGCGGCCGAGAGGTGAATTTCGCGAGTGCGAAAAATCAGGGTAATGATATTCAGCCAATGCTCTATCGAATGAGCAAAAAAAAATTGGGGGTGGTACAAACTGCTGGGTCAAATTATAAATGCACTGGACTATACAAGTCTAATGAGTTGTTTCGCCAAGGTTCATTTCGCTTTTAGTTCATTTTGGCATCTGGTTATTCCATCTTTAGTTTTGTGGATTGTTTTGGGTTTAAAAGACTTTTGGATTAAAGATAAGCAAATCGTTATAATATAAGACATTTGTTACCTTAAATTGTAACGAATTCGTTGTTTTTATTCTTTTTTGGGCATTTTTAAAATTAACAGGCATTCAAAATGACGCGAATTATTCGCCACCATTTGTTTCGCCATTTTTTTGTGGATGTTAATAGCCTAGGGCGTTAAAATTCGCGCGAATTTTAACGCCCTTAGGCTATTAACATCCACAAAAATATGGGCGAAACAAATGGTGGCGAAATAATTAAAGTCCAAGTCAACTAAAGGCGACTTAATTCCACACTCAGAGAATTAAATTTTTTTTTTCCGTTTGCGGCTAAAGAATATCTTTTGCATCAAAAGAAAATCATTTGCTGCAATGTTAATACAATAGCCGCAATAGTTAATAGTTCACAGCAATTGTATTGCATTCGACCCAAATAGTAATTCCATAGCAGCAAACGTTATGCAAAACAACCCATTCGTTTGGAGGTCAATTTTCGTGTGTTCATTGCGGGAAACGAAAATACGTCCTACATCTAAACTCTTTGTTGTTTACTAGTAAATATTAATGTTTGCAACAAACGAATGAAGTCTTTGCGAAGCACCTTTCTAGAATGTTGTTTGTTTCAAAGAACTTTACTTTTGGTGTAAATATAGAATTCATTTACTACAAATGAATAAAAAAATCTTGATCGTTTGTTTCATGGAATAAGAAAATTATTTTTCCGCAAGCGAATTATCAGTTTGTAGCAAACGAATGAATACTTTTCGAAGAACATTTTCAGAATGTTGTTTGTTTCAAAGAACTTTCCATTTGGGGTAAATATTCAATTCATTTACTACAAACGAATACAAAAATCTTGATCGTTTTTTTTTATGGAATAAGAAAATTATTTTTCCGCAAGCGAATCATCAGTTTGTAGCAAACGAATGAATACTTTTCGAACAACATTTCCAGAATGTTGTTTGTTTCAAAGAACTTTACATTTGGAGTAAATATTCAATTCATTTACTACAAACGAATACAAAAATCTTGATCGTTTTTTTCAAGAAATAAGAAAATTATTTTTCCGCAAGCGAATCATCAGTTTGTAGCAAACGAATGAATACTTTTCGAACAACATTTCCAGAATGTTGTTTGTTTCAAAGAACTTTACATTTGGAGTAAATATTCAATTCATTTACTACAAACGAATACAAAAATCTTGATCGTTTTTTTTATGGAATAAGAAAATTATTTTTCCGCAAGCGAATCATCAGTTTGTAGCAAACATATGAATACTTTTCGAAGAACATTTTCAGAATGTTGTTTGTTTCAAAGAACTTTACATTTGGAGTAAATATTCAATTCATTTACTACAAACGAATACAAAAATCTTGAACGTTTTTTTTTTCAAGAAATAAGAAAATTATTTTTCCGCAAGCGAATCATCAGTTTGTAGCAAACGAATGAATACTTTTCGAACAACATTTCCAGAATGTTGTTTCTTTCAAAGAACTTTACATTTGGAGTAAATATTCAATTCATTTACTACAAACGAATACAAAAATCTTGATCGTTTTTTTTATGGAATAAGAAAATTATTTTTCCGCAAGCGAATCATCAGTTTGTAGCAAACGAATGAATACTTTTCGAAGAACATTTTCAGAATGTTGTTTGTTTCAAAGAACTTTCCATTTGGGGTAAATATTCAATTCATTTACTACAAACGAATACAAAAATCTTGATCGTTTTTTTCAAGAAATAAGAAAATTATTTTTCCGCAAGCGAATCATCAGTTTGTAGCAAACGAATGAATACTTTTCGAAGAACATTTTCAGAATGTTGTTTGTTTCAAAGAACTTTACATTTGGGGTAAATATTCAATTCATTAACTACAAACGAATACAAAAATCTTGATCGTTTTTTTTATGGAATAAGAAAATTATTTTTCCGCAAGCGAATCATCAGTTTGTAGCAAACGAATGAATACTTTTCGAAGAACATTTTCAGAATGTTGTTTGTTTCAAAGAACTTTCCATTTGGGGTAAATATTCAATTCATTTACTACAAACGAATACAAAAATCTTGATCGTTTTTTTCAAGAAATAAGAAAATTATTTTTCCGCAAGCGAATCATCAGTTTGTAGCAAACGAATGAATACTTTTCGAAGAACATTTTCAGAATGTTGTTTGTTTCAAAGAACTTTACATTTGGAGTAAATATTCAATTCATTTACTACAAACGAATACAAAAATCTTGATCGTTTTTTTCAAGAAATAAGAAAATTATTTTTCCGCAAGCGAATCATCAGTTTGTAGCAAACGAATGAATACTTTTCGAAGAACATTTTCAGAATGTTGTTTGTTTCAAAGAACTTTACATTTGGAGTAAATATTCAATTCATTTACTACAAACGAATACAAAAATCTTGAACGTTTTTTTTCAAGAAATAAGAAAATTATTTTTCCGCAAGCGAATCATCAGGTTGTAGCAAACGAATGAATACTTTTCGAAGAACATTTTCAGAATGTTGTTTGTTTCAAAGAACTTTACATTTGGAGTAAATATTCAATTCATTTACTACAAACGAATACAAAAATCTTGAACGTTTTTTTTCAAGAAATAAGAAAATTATTTTTCCGCAAGCGAATCATCAGTTTGTAGCAAACGAATGAATACTTTTCGAAGAACATTTTCAGAATGTTGTTTGTTTCAAAGAACTTTACATTTGGAGTAAATATTCAATTCATTTACTACAAACGAATACAAAAATCTTGATCGTTTTTTTCAAGAAATAAGAAAATTATTTTTCCGCAAGCGAATCATCAGTTTGTAGCAAACGAATGAATACTTTTCGAAGAACATTTTCAGAATGTTGTTTGTTTCAAAGAACTTTACATTTGGAGTAAATATTCAATTCATTTACTACAAACGAATACAAAAATCTTGATCGTTTTTTTCAAGAAATAAGAAAATTATTTTTCCGCAAGCGAATCATCAGTTTGTAGCAAACGAATGAATACTTTTCGAAGAACATTTTCAGAATGTTGTTTGTTTCAAAGAACTTTACATTTGGAGTAAATATTCAATTCATTTACTACAAACGAATACAAAAATCTTGAACGTTTTTTTTCAAGAAATAAGAAAATTATTTTTCCGCAAGCGAATCATCAGTTTGTAGCAAACGAATGAATACTTTTCGAACAACATTTCCAGAATGTTGTTTCTTTCAAAGAACTTTACATTTGGAGTAAATATTCAATTTATTTACTACAAACGAATACAAAAATCTTGATCGTTTTTTTTATGGAATAAGAAAATTATTTTTCCGCAAGCGAATCATCAGTTTGTAGCAAACGAATGAATATTTTTCGAACAACATTTCCAGAATGTTGTTTCTTTCAATATACATTTCATTTACTACAAATGAATATAAAAATCTTAATCGTTATTTTCATGGAATAAGAAATAATTATTTTTATGCAAACGAATGAATGGTTGCGGGAAACATTTCTTCTATTTAATATTTAATAATTCATTCCATGTTTGTGAACAAAAATGTCTCCCTTTTTTGGTTTTCTACAGAAGAAATTCGATAGCAGCAATATAATTTATTGTTATTTTCAACTGAAGTTGTTTAAGCCCAACTTAACTTTTCAATTGAAAACAAGGATTTTAATTTTACGCATGTCTATCTTGTTTCACTTTAATATTTGTGCATATATGTATATAAACAGCCAAACATTGTAATAAACTTTTATTTGTTTTAATACAAATTAATTAAATTTTCTACTTATTTTGTAATCCTGGATAAAAATTAAGAAAGTTAACATAATGAAGGTAGGTATATGAAACATATTTAGATGAGCGAGAACTAATTCAAAGCCATACTCACACACATATGTACGTTACAGTTAAACCTCCACCAGAGAAAACAACAAAAGCAAAAAAAAATTGCATATGCGAGGCCATGCGCTTACTGATGAAATATGATACATTTTTGCTCAAACGTATATTTCTTATGCAGCTCCACACCAAACAGCCAAACATTGGAATAACTTTTATTTGCTTAAATAAAAATCAATCAAATTTTCTACTAATTTTGTAATCTTGGTTATTAACCTATTCCAATAATAAAAATTAAGAAAGTTAACATAATGAAGGTAGGTATATGAAACATATTTAGATGAGCGAGAACTAATTCAAAGCAATTGTTTGTTGTCTGACGTCTAAGTAGCCATACTCACACACATATGTACGTTACGGTTAAACCTCCACCAGAGAAAACAACGAAAGCAAAAAAAAAATTGCATATGCGATGCGATGCGCTGACTGAAGAAATTGTTTTTGGAGGGAAAACCTGCTTTTCGAATTGAAGCATTTTATCCAATTCAATATTAGGGTTACCCACCTTAAGAGGAATGTATTATGTATAGGTATTATGATTTTATAAAATTAGACCCGAATATCTTTGTTCCAAGAAAGTGTAATAAATTGCGTTTGTTTTAAAGAATAATATGCAAGTTGATATTTAAGTTTATATGTAGATTCAAAAATAGGCCTACGATTGTGATGTAAAGTGCATACATATGAGTTGTAAGGTAGGTAGTCTTAGAATCATAGAAAATTCTCATGTACATTTGTATAATATAAGCCGTGTCTTTTCTACAGCACATTAGTTACAAACTTCACACGTATTTGTTTTTGCAATAAAAATTAAAAAAAAATAGTATATACTGAGTTGAAGGAAAAACGGGCTTTAGTATGTAAATAAAGAGGAAGAAATTTCTATAAATTCATAATAATTTTGGTTTCTTTTGACTTATACAAAAATCAGATCAGTTAAAAAGTATGGTAAGGTAACACTACCAATTTAACACGAACAAACAGGAATGGTCAGTGCGTTGAGATGCATTCATGGGAATCAATTCAGTGTTGCCCCCAATTGGTTAAGAGTGTAGAATGGTGGACTTGAAACTTCATCACTATGCCAGTTATATGGTCTTTACTGGGTTATATAGAAAAACAAACTTGTTGGTATTATTTATTTAATTCCAATATATTTTCAAGTTTAAATATTATCCATAACACGTAAAGTGGTTTACTGTTTGTTTTCCTTGAAAGTGTACAAAAACTCATTATCTATCCTAGTAACAGAAATACTTTTTGTTTAGGTAAAAAATTATTGGAAAGAATATATTATCGCTTTATGAAGACACATTGCATAATTTTCTGCAACTCTCGCGTCGAAATAATTTGTCGAGAAACATTTTAAATCGAAATGAAATTCATATAGCTAAGAAATGACATTTGTTTTTCCACAATTTGTCACGATGCGAGAGTTGCAGAACGTAGGCACTGAGTATTCATATACCTAGTATAATTGTTTTAAACAACCTTTAAGAGTAGAAAATGAGTTCGGGATTGTAAGATAAATAATTTTTAGTAAATACTTTACCATTTTACATAGCAAAAATAAATTAATTTGTTTGTTCAGGGGGCAACACTGAACAAATTTAAGCGCCAGACAGTATTATCTTGCGCATGTGCGATGCGCTGCAGACAGTATTATCTTGCGCATGCGCGATGCGATGCATCGCGTTGAATTTCACATTTTCTTAAACAAAAAAGGTAAGTTCGCACTAGCTAGCTTTCATATTTTCATAAATGGAAGACAATATTGTGTGAATTCTTTAAGAATCCATTTGAATATGATTTGTTTTTGTTTCTTTATCTAAATAACTGACTAGAATTATGTTCTTTTATAAAAGGAAACAATTCAAAGAATCTGCAATATCTTTTTTTTTTGTATTAAAGGGACACTATAAATAAATAAATAAAAGTATCTCTACCAAACGTAGAACTACGGTGGTGGGGTCTTATTTCTTTTTTTTCTATTTCGATCCATACCTCCTATTAGTAATTTTCTTAACATTGGTGAAAATTTTATAACTTACCTATATGTATGAAAGAACACAAAAAATACGCAAAAATGGAAAACACTTTGTGCCCAGCATGCTGACTCTTTCTCTCACATAATCTCAAAGGGGAATTATTTTTTTAAAGGAGAAACAAAAATGCTGCCTGGCAGAGTGGAGATGTTTGATAAAAAAAATAAAATCTATCAAATAAGTAAAAATGAAGAAAATTCTCTCAGAGTAATAAAAACTTCTTACAGAGTTAACAAACGTCTTATATCACTTTGTAGCTAGATTTGAACTAAAATGTCTTCTTGCTGTCAAAATAAAAATTTTTACAAAAAACGCGACAAGATAAAATCACGTTTTTCGAATGACGCTCAGGAAAAAACTAACAACAAGTTGAAGACTTTTTTCCTCAACGGCATATGCAAAGTGCGATTATATCGCGTGCGTTTTTTGTTGTGGGACAGCCTTTACCCGTTGCACCCGAGATATAGTTACAGAGAAAAATCGCTAAGTCAGCGTTTACATTCAACGATTTTTCCAGTGGCGATTTTTTTTTGTTGTAATCACTTTAGATTTCGTTCCACTGCAAAACTCTTTCCTTCTTCTTTTCTCAAAATAACAAAAATAAACAAAAATCGTCACTGGAAACATCGTTGAATGTAAACGCTGACTTACATCCTACCCTAATTATCATTTCTTTGAATTGTCTCAGTTTTTGTACGTTTTCGTTATAAAAAATTTAATTAAAACGCAAACATTCTTTACAAAAATTTTCACATTGAATTTTTGCACTCTCCATTGTTATTTTCCTTTTAATCAACGGTGTTTTTCAACACGACAAGAAAGCGTTTTTCTTATGACGCTTTCTTGTCTTGTCGCTTTGAGGTCGGTGTGGGTAAGCCTTTAGGGCTAGACACTTAAGAATTTTAACGCGAGATTTTTTCGATATTGTGAGGTTCACAGATTTAACCCGCGACTCATTTTTATACCTAGACGTTTCATGCGAGACGTTTTTCGATTTACATAATAGTAAAAGAATAAGAAATATCGAAAAGATGAAAAAACAAATTGGCCTTGTCAGTCGCGGGTAAAATCAGTGCGACTCACAATATCGAAAAAAGTCTCGCGTTAAGTATTTAGTGTAAAAGAGAATATATAATGTTAGGTCTGTTTAAGTACTAAACAAACAACAAATTTCAGCCCACAGTAAAAGCAGAATATCTACTCAAACAGAAAATCTACCTCCAAAAGACAGCGGGTAATAATAAATATCCTGAGAAAAATTGTTTCATGTGTAGACGGGGTGTAATGCAAAAAAACCGCGTTTTAACTTAACATTCGTGGAAATAATGAATTATTGAATCCAAGTAATTGTTTAAGTGACAAAATGTTGCTAAGTAAACGGTATTTAAAAAAAAAAAAAACAATTCATTTCGATAAAACATGTTCGTAAGTATAATGTTTGTTCGAAGTCCACTTTAAATTATAGATATAACTACATTGGCCACTTTTTGCAAAAAGTGCAAAAGTAAAAATATTTTTCTCTTACTAGCTCCACCCACCGTTTTTTCGCGTGCAAAAAGTGCATAAATTGCTTTAAAACTTAAAATGAAAGGTTTTCAACACATTTTTTAAGTTTTAATAAGTTTCATTAAAATAAATATACATATATTAATTCCAAAGGTATATTTTAAGAAAAGTTTCATTACATTTTAAAAATTTCTACACGGCAACACTTTTTTTCAAACTCATCGGTCATCGCATCAATTCTATCGCACATGCGCAGTAAGTGTGTGTGTCGAACGAAAACGGTAAAATTGTTGCGTTGAGTTTTCAGTCTGGCTGGTTCTTGGATAAAGTAAGGAAGCAAAAGCAAGTTAGTTCGTGTTGGATACATTTTGATATAAAGGTGGTGAGTACCTATTTTATTATTTAAAGTTTGCATAGTTATTATTTGTGTTTTTATGATCAATATAAGCATAATTACTGTCTAAAAACATAATTTTCTTATGATTACAGCCAAAGATCAATTTTAAATCGAAGTCCACATTAAATTAAATATATATTAATTCCAAAGGCTGGCTCTGGGATAAATTAAGGAAGCAAAAGCAAATAACTTTGTATTGGATACATTTTGATTGTTGAGAAAATGATTCTTTTCATTACTGCTGTATATAAAGGGTTATCATCAATAATAAAAGTCCAAGGACAATCTAGTTTATTAACATACTTAGAGTTGGCCAAAGCTGGTGAGTACCTATTTGTTTATTCAAAGTTTGCATAGTTATTACTTGTGTTTTTATGATCAATATAAGCATAATTATTGTCTAAAAACATAAATTTCGTATGATTATAGTCAAAGATCAATTTAAAATCATCGGAAATATTAAATTTTACGATGCAAAAGCTAACGTTTTTATTTGTGATGAGGACGTAGTTGAGTATGCAATCCAGTTTAAATCTTCTCCAAGCTGGACCTTAGGAGTGCTAGACGATGGCGTTCTTGAAATTCCAGGTAAACATTTAGCCAGTTCATGTGAAATTAGTATTTTTTAAAGTCGCTCATACACATCACATTTGTGCCCGCACCGGTCTCATGAAAAAAGATTGATTTTATTACCTACCTCCGGTGAGCGCTTTTGTGTGATGTGTATGGGCTACTTAAATCTTAACAACCCATTTAAATCAGTTTTTATTATGAATTAAAATCAATTTCTTTTTTTCAAATGATCAGGTTCCCAAGGAAGTTCACTATCAATACGTGACAGTGATACTACTGTAGCAAATTCATCTTCTATAAGTGACATTAGTGTAACACCATCGCCACCACCGAAACATCCTTCAGAAATAATACTTCAAGAATAAGTGACGTGCAAGAATACTTTATAACTAAAATCAATGCTCAGGTAAAAACATTGAAATAACTAACTGAATTTTTCATTTTACAAAATATATAGGGGCCCTTCTATGTAACTCTGTTCTACTTTCGGATCTGCTAAGAATCTACTTTCGATTTAACTTTTTGTCTGACTACATAAAGTATCTGAATCTTGCGAATAGATAATATTAAAAAATTTTACATCACTAAATTTATTCAATTTTCGTTTTCTACGGAATCACGGAGATACCATTTTACAAATTTGAACACTTATTGTAGAATCGAATTACATAGTTGGGCCCCCGGACATAAATACTTTAAAAATATTCTTTTTTATTAAAATACATTGCAGTCCCACTACTTGAATTCTTTAAAATTATACTTTTTATTAAAATACATCCCGCCATACGTTTTTTAAAGAGTTAAAATTCTGTTCAGTAATAAATTTAATTCAGTCTGTCTAATTTTTTATTAAAATACATCCCAAATACAAGTCAAAATTTAAATTTAATTATACTTTACATATCGTCGGTTGACAACCAAAACTCATTATCTGCAATGTAATTTGTATGCAGTTAACGAGTTTTGGTTGTCAACCAACGATATATTCTTTTGCATTTATCTTTACCTTTTTGCGCTCTCTTATTTTTGTGACTAAAACAGTACCTAATATCACTTTGACTTAGGTGCATTTAACATACATATAATAAATATTTAATGTGTAAATATTAAAATTAAATGATAGTTTGTTACTAACTTGTTGAAATGGTGTATTGAGCTGTTGCAAGAATTTTAAAATTTTAGAAGTCAAATTAATTATACATAATTATCTCAAGCACAACTAAGCCCAATCAAATTAATTAGGGAGCAGAAAGGAAACGACAAATGCAGAAGTGCAGTCTCAGTAAAAAAAAAACCTTATATCCAGGATAACATTTCGATCTAAAAATTTTTAAAGCCTTTGAAGTTGATTAAATTGATTCATTATAATTTAAGTAGCGGTTTACATATCTGATAATAGTCGTATGAACTAATGTATTTTATATTTTTTTTGTGTAGTAACTAAAGAAAATTATTCAGAATTTATCCGAGCAACTCTAATTTCGATAATTTTTTTTTTAATATTGGTTTTCCAAAATAATTCAAGTTTTATGGATTTTAAAGTGCCGCTCTTGGCATTACAGTTTATTAAAATCATGGGGTACTTGAAATTTAAGAAAAACAATATTTCAAAACAAAATTTAAGCTTTTTATATAAAAAAAAATACCATTTCAAGTTCATGTTCTATTTTTTTATTTTGTGAAAAAAAGTAAAGTAAAGTAAACTCTTATAAAGTCGCTCATAAATAAAAAAAAAAAAGTTCTTCGAATATGAGTAGGTACTATATGGCAAGTTTATTATAATAAGAATGCGAACTCAAAACTAACAATTACTCGTAAGATAAAAAGTTTTCAATTTGTTTATTTGTAACTTTTATTATATTCATGTAATTAACAGACAATAAGTTTTGTTGATCTGATCTGTTCTGTTTTTATTATTAATTAAAATCAATTTCTTTTTTTTTTTTTCAAATGGTCAGGTTCCCAAGGAAGTTCCCTATTAATACGTGACAGTGATACGAGTGCAGAAAATTAAAGACTCTTAAGGAACCCGGCATCGAGAATATACAAATAATTCCTAAAAATATAACATCCTCCAGTAACAATACAACTCCTCAAGAAGAAACATCCTTCAGAAATAATACTTCAAGAATAAGTGACGTGCAAGAATACGTTATAACTAAAATCAATGCTCAGGTAAAAACATTGAAATAACTAACTGAATTTTTCATTTTACAAAATATATAGGGGCCCTTCTATGTAACTCTGTTCTACTTTCGGATCTGTTTAGAAGCTACTTTCGATTTAAATTTTTATCCAAACTACATAATGTATCTGAATCTTGCGAATACATTATAAAAATAAAAATTTGAACACTTATTGTAGAATCGAATTACATAGATGGGCCCCCGGACATAAATACTTTAAAAATATTCTTTTTTATTAAAATACATTCCAATCCCACTACTTAAATTCTATATTAAAATTCAATAAATTAATTATTTCGCTTGTCTATGTTTTGAACTGTTAACTTTAAGTAAATTTTGTTAAGCTTGTAAATTAATACATATATATTTATTGTTTAAATAAAAAAAGAGATACAAATGAAATTTTATCTATATTTTTGAATGGAAAATGCGTAAATCTGAGAATTAGAATTTTGGAGTTATTTTGAAACTGTTGTACGTTTGTGTCACACTATTATCGCGTTTGGGAACATCGAATCTGCTTTTTGGGGTAGACAAAATATACGTTCACAGAAAACGTATTGCGTAAAAAAATCCAAAACTAAACAAATCAAACACCAATTTTCTGAAATACAAATGTATTAATCGTTTGTTAAAGCAATAAGTTTATTTGCCACAGTTAATTTATTGCTTTAACAAACGATCAATACATTTGTATTTCAGAAAATTGGTTTTTGATTTGTTTTAGTTTTGGATTTTTTTACGCAATACGTTTTCTATAAACGTGTATTTTGTCTACCCCAAAAAGCAGAATCGATGTTCCCAAACGCGAAGGTAGTGTGCCACAAACGTATACCCCACAAACGAACAAAATCATTTGATTCAAATGAGTTATTTGTTTGAATCAAACGAAATATATGGTCCCTTCAATTGCTCCTGTCCTGTGCCACAATCGCAAGATACGATTGCAACAAACGTAAGTATAAGGAAAACGAATTGTAGTTCCCTCCAAATGCTATTGTTCTTTGCTACAATCGCAAAGATACGATTGCAACAAACGTGAAATGGTTGTTTGCATCAAACGAACTGCATTTTAATGCTCTTTTTCTTTGCCACAATCGCAAAGATACGATTGCAACAAACGTGAAATGGTTGTTTGCATCAAACGAACTGCATTTTAATGCTCTTTTTCTTTGCCACAATCGCAAAGATACGATTGCAACAAACGTGAAATGGTCGTTTGCATCAAACGAACTGAATTTTAATGCTCTTTTTCTTTGCCACAATCGCAAAGATACGATTGCAACAAACGTGAAATGGTTGTTTGCATCAAACGAACTGCATTTTAATGCTCTTTTTCTTTGCCACAATCGCAAAGATACGATTGCAACAAACGTGAAATGGTCGTTTGCATCAAACGAACTGAATTTTAATGCTCTTTTTCTTTGCCACAATCGCAAAGATACGATTGCAACAAACGTGAAATGGTTGTTTGCATCAAACGAACTGCATTTAAATGTTATTTTTCTTTGCCACAATCGCAAAGATACGATTGCAACAAACGTGAAATGGTTGTTTGCATCAAACGAACTGCTTTTTAATGCTCTTTTTCTTTGCCACAATCGCAAAGATACGATTGCAACAAACGTGAAATGGTTGTTTGCATCAAACGAACTGCATTTGAATGTTATTTTTCTTTGCCACAATCGCAAAGATACGATTGCAACAAACGTGAAATGGTTGTTAACCCAAAGATTATAAGAATTTGATGCAAACGAAGTCGAAAATATCTACAGCAAACGAAAAAGTCGATTGGGCAATTTTTCCGTTTGCGGCAAACGATTTGTTCTCTGAGTGCAAAACTAAATAATAAAAAAACGAAGTAATCAATAACAAAATAAACCAAAAAAGGAGGCATAAGAAAACGGAGTATAAATTTGTCGAAATAAAGGAAAAACCAAATAAATAAAAAACTAAACAACAAAAACACGAAACAATAAAATAGCGAATCGACTTAGACGAAACAACCAAAAACTTAAATAAGAAAAGCGAAACAAACCATACCCAAAATTTGGCATTATATCGATTTAAATTATTGCTGTTACGAAACAGATTAATCGAAATATGATAAAAATTAATCATTCCTTGGATTCGGATTTGATTAAAATAATTCAAAAGGTATTTATGTTGTTGTCTTAAGGTACGAGTACACTGAGAAAAAAAAACTTACATGAAACATCTTCATATTAAAGTTGAAACCATTGCCAGACTTCAGCTTTAGTTGCAGTTTATTATAAAAACTTTCAACAGTGAACAGTGACATAGTGTTGGTTAAGCACTCGTACTTTAAATATCTAACCAATTAAAAATAATTTTATTAAAGCCTGGGCGTGTTGAAAGTTCCTCAATAAAGTTGGAAACAACAACATTTATGTAACTTATATTTTTTTTTTGTGTTTTAGAATAAAGTTTCTAATAAAACAACAGAAAACAAAATAATTGTTGACCAATTTTTTTTTTTTTATTTAAAAAAAAAGCTATTAAAATTGTTTTAACCTTCAAACTAAATATGCAGTTATCTTGTATAACAAAGAATTTTTTGGAATTGTTTTTTAATTTTTCGAACCATCTTTTAAGAAAATTGGTTTTGGTATACAAAAACTAGCTTGCCATTAAAAAGCAAGTATAATCGACACATAAAAACTAATCATACATGCAACAGATTTATCTCCACACGCACATTAGTCGGTTAAAAAAATTGATTCTTCTAAAATTAATTTGGATCTTTTTCAATCCAAAATTTTTTGGACTAAATATTGAATAAATGTTTTCTAGGAACTATCACCCGATTAGATAATCTTTAGTACCTACGCGGGAGGTCTTACAAATAAATATTAAGTTTTGTTTTCTTCTAATTGTTTCTTAAATAAATTCAAACGGTGAATAAAATATTCCTTTAATAATAAAAACGATGTTTATGTTTTGTCTTAATATTATGAGAACCCTATGAGCTCGATCACGATTAGAAAAAGTGCTTCTGTCTGTTATCGCCTTGCAGCATTTAATTTCTTATTTTATCAGCAATATAGTCGTGCTCTGTTCGTGGCCAAGCTAAATGAACATCTGACAAAAGCACTATCACTTAGTCATTCATTTTTAGTAGTGATCACCCCGGATTATTTTTTTGATGAGTCACATCATAGGTCAAGATTTAAAGACATACAAATAACATCTTTATTTTGAAGTAGGTACACAATACACTTTATAATGTACCTAGGTACTAAAACTATAAGTAATAGCATTGAGTTTAATCACTCACTTTTATTATAAGGCCAAGTGTATACCCTGGAGTTGTTTCTCTTCTTTCGGCCTTGTAGTTTAGTGGTACATGTACCTACTTTTTTAAATGCCTATTTTAAATAATTGTACAAAGGTATAATTTGGAATAGGTAAACGCTTTATATTTAATAAAAATCAAGAATTCATAAAGTAAGACTTTACTTTGCATTAAAAACAAAATGCAGCCCAAGCTTCTTGAGTGATTTTTCTTAAACTCGATAACAGTTTTAGGAGATTATCTAGAAATAAATTGAACAAATTTTAGAACCAAAAGTAACGATATTAGAAAAAGTCATACTTTTGAAATTAAAAAAAAAAAAAATTGGTTCCCGAAAAAATATTTTTTGTGCCGTTATTATCTGTAGCTTTTTTTTATTTCTGGATTTTAACGAACATTTTGAAACAATAGCGTATTTTTTTTTTTTTTTGAAAAATCAATTTTTTGAAAACGGGTTTGTAAAATATTTCGAAATTTCGTTTTTAAGTGTTAATTGATTATTTCTTAAAATGGCATGCCAACTTTTTTTTTTAATGTTAGAAAATTTGACAAAAACTCGAAAAATAACAAAAAAAAATTTTTTATCTTTACAAAAATATCTTTATAACTTATCCATAGATCTTGTAGAAAAGTATCTTGTTATCTTTGGGGGAAAGTGTTCTTCATTTCACACACAAAATTTAAAACTGCGACGGCTCAAATGTTTTAAAATTTTCGTTTAGTAGTAAATTTTTTTAACAAAAATTTACTTTAAAAATCCATTTTTACTTGCGATATAGGTACTATATATCAAGTTATGCATTCGTACAAAAAAAGTTAAAAAATGTTAGTTTTAAGCTAAGGTCTATCTTTCAATGAAAATCATCATTAACGGTACCTGCCATAGAACCGTTTGTGAAGAAGCATTTATATAATTTAAATATAAACCAAAAATAAAATTTTCAAAAAAATAATTTTTGGATTTTTAAAAAAATTTTGAAAATTTTTTTTTGAAAAATCAAATTTTCGAAAACGGGACATTGAATATTTTTGAAATTTTGTTTTTAGATATTGATTAGTGATTTCTACAAAATAGCATACCAATTTTATTTTAAAACTTTTTTTCCAAAAAATTATTTATAAAAAATTAGTTTTTTTTAAAAACGGCTCTAACGATTTTGAAAATTTTTTTTCTAAAAATGCATGTTAATATATCAATTAAAACTGCATACTCGTTTTTTAGGGCAATTTAATTTCAGATTTTATTTTTTTTTTAAACGAATTTTATTTTTTTTTTCCAAATTTGTATATAAAAAGTCTTAAAAATTTAAGCAACTTTAACTCTAAGAGCAAGTTCGTGCGACCCAGTCGTGCATTTTATTTATAAATGTTTTCTGAAATTCTGAAGTGACACATTTATCATTTTTCTTGCGATATAGGTACTATATATCAAGTTATGTATTCGTACAAAAAAAAAAAGTTGAGATAACATTTTTCCATAACATTACGATGGTAGAGAATGCCAAAAAAGTGGGTCCCGGAAGTCCGTCTGTCTGTCTTTCTGTCTGTCTGTCTGTCTGTCAGTCTGTCAGTCTGTCAGTCTGTCAGTCTGTCAGTCTGTCAGTCTGTCAGTCTGTCAGTCTGTCAGTCTGTCAGTCTGTCAGTCTGTCAGTCTGTCAGTCTGTCAGTCTGTCAGTCTGTCAGTCTGTCAGTCTGTCAGTCTGTCAGTCTGTCAGTCTGTCTGTCTGTCTGTATAAGGAGCTACAGCCTAAACGGATGGACCGATTAATGTCAAACTTGGTGTGTAGCGTTATTTGGCGACTCTCCAGAGGGGTTTTTGGAATTAATTTTTTTGGACCAAAAATAACGGTACTTGTCATATACCGATTTTAGTAAAGTTGAAATTGCTCAAAAACGGCTCCAACGATTTTGTTTAAAAAATTCAAATGTAAGTTTTAAGACAAGGTCTATCTTCTAATGAAAATTTTTTTTTTTGAAAATCATTATTAACGGTACCTGCCATAGAACAGTTTTTTTTAAATCCGATTATCTCCGAAAGTGCTTATTCTATTTCAACGAAACTTTTTGTGATGAAGAATTTATATAATTTAAATATAAGCCAAAAGCAAAATTTTGAAAAAAATACTTTTTGGATTTTTAAAAAAATTTTGAAAATTTTTTTTTGAAAAATCCAATTTTCGAAAACGGGACATTAAATTTTTTTGAAATTTTGTGTTAAGATTTTGATCAGTGATTTCTACAAAATGGCATACCAATTTTATTTTAAAACTTTTTTTCCAAGAAATTATTTATAAAAAATTAGTTTTTTAAAAAACGGCTCTAACGATTTTGAAATTTTTTTTTCTAAAATTGCATGTTAGTATATCAGTCAAAACTGCATACTTGTTTTGTTGGGCAATTTGATTTCAGATTTTGTATTATTTTGTTAAAAAACGAATTTCCTTTTTTTTTTCTTTCCCATATATTTAGATTTTCCAAATTTCTATATAAAAAGTCTTTAAAATTTAAGCAACTTGAACTCTAAGAGCAAGTACGTGCGACCCCAGTCGTGCAATTTATTTACTTGCGATATAGGTACTATATATCAAGTTATGCATTCGTACAAAAAAAAAAGTTGAGATAACATTTTTCCATAACATTACGATGATAGACAATGCCAAAAAAGTGGGACCCGGAAGTCCGTCTGTCCGCCTGTCTGTCAGTATGTCAGTCTGTCAGTCTGTCTGTCTGTCTGTATAAGGAATTAGAGCCTAAACGGATGGACCGATTGACTCCAAACTTGCTATGTAGCAGTTTTTGGAGGCTCTCCAGAGGGGTTTTTGGAATTAATTTTTTTGGACCAAAAATAACGGTACCTGTCATACAAAAATTTCGGAAAAGTTTAATTTCACAAAAACGGCTCCAACGATTTTGTTAAAAAAATTCAAGTATTAGTTTTTTAACAAGGTCTATCTTTCGAAGAAAAAATTTTTTTTGAAAATCATTATTAACGGTACCTGCCATAGGACCGCTTTTTTCAAATCGAATTTTCTGCAAAACTACTTATTGTATTTCAACGAAATTTTTTATACAAAAGCATTTATATAATTTAAACATAAGCCAAAAATAAAATTTTGAAAAAAATAATTTTTGGATTTTTAAAAAAATTTTGAAAATTTTTTTTTGAAAAATCAATTTTTTGAAAACGGGACATTGAATTTTTTTGAAATTTTGTTTTTAGATGTTGATTAGTGATTTCTACAAAATGGCATACCAATTTTATTTTTAAACTTTTTTTTCAAAAAATTATTCATAAAAAATTAGTTTTTTAAAAAACGGCTCTAACGATTTTGAAAATTTTTTTTCTAAAAATGCACCTTTATATATCAAATAAAACTGCATACTTGTTTTGTGGGGCGATTTGATTTCAGATATTGTTTTATTTTTTTGAAAAATTAATTTTATTTTTTTTTGTTTTTTATATACCAACATTTCCCAAGTTTCTATATAAAAAGTCTTAAAAATTTAATCAACTTGAACTCTAAGAGCAGGTTCGTGCGACCCAGTCGTGCATTTTATTTAAGTCAAATCCTCACTTTGCACTTAAATCACTTGCTCGTAACTCAAATCACGACTGAACATCTACTAATTTCCCATTGTCGTTGAAATAATTGGAGTTAACGTGGTGAATATGACCACCGAGAATGAACCATCTTTGTACAACCACCTAAAAATGAAAACCAGTTTAAAAAATAAACCAACCACTTAATTTCCAAAATTTTCCATTCACTTTTTTAGCTCAGAAAACATACCTCCGTTCCTTTGAAATTTATGATTTCCCTTTCATCTAGGAAAAATACTACTTACTGTAAGCATACCTTCTCTGTACCCTAGGTAGGTACCCCTATGAAAATTTCTTTGACTAAGCTACTGCCTGTTACTGGTACATTATATTAGCATTCATCATCATCAAAACAATTACAACCCAAAATCTCTGTATTCTTATCATTTTCTCATTTGTTATGATTGAAAAGCAAAAAAAAAAAACTATTGTAGTTATTACTCTCTTTCTTATATTTTTATTATCAGACTTGTCATGAGCTTGGTACAAAACATCCCTATCTCCTACCAGAAATATACTCTCATGGGTAAACAACAAATAAAATTTAATAACAATAATACTGTACAGTGTACATGATGTACACCTTCCTCTCCAGCATGTAAGTAAGTAAGTGGCTTATCAATCTTTGAGAGAAAAATAAAAACAAAATAATCCACGGGGTCTTTTAATATTATTGCCAACTGTGGTTTAATTTTTAAGTGCTAAATATATTATTAAAAAAAATTAAAAATACACAAATTTCATATATATAACTATGCATAAGAAATATACACAATTTTTGTATCTTATCAGGTTTATCAAATTAAAAAAAAGTAGGATCTCATTATCATAGATTTGAAAGAAGAGACCAAGACAACAATCAAAAAGTAATCAGATTTTAACGCAATGGTTTACAAAAAAAAAACTTTTGACCCCTTGTAACCCAAGATCGTAAATTTTAAAATTAATAATCTCAATCGATTGGCCTTTACCTTTACCTATAATAAAACACGTATATTTTAAAAATTCGATAAATTTATTATTTACTTAGTTATTTCGATATATGTATGTATATATGACGTACTATTTCGATAAAGCAATACTTTAAGATTATGTTAGAAGCTTCAAAAGAAAGAAATATAGTTTGTACAGCTTTTGTGCGATCTTGTTCGGTTTGTTACAGAAATGTCACATGGGGCTACAAGGGGTTATGAATGTATCCCTGTATACTTTTTAATAACAAACACATTTTTTAAACTAAAATATTTAATTTTTTTTTTAATCAATTCCAGGATCTCCAGGATAAGGTCAGTGATGGGAAGTAAAACCAGTCCGAAGAGTGAATTTTACGATAATACTTCAATGTGTTGCCGCCCCTATTCGAAAATGGAGATAAAGTTTTTCGAACTTTAAAAAGAACTAGCTTGGAACCTAAGAATAGGACAAAAAAGCAAAACTAAATTATAGTAGTTTTTGTTTAAAAATTGAAGTACTACGTATTTATTCCTATTTTGCTAAAAAAAACAGTTTATCAATTTTAAGAGATTAAAAAAATTTTACTTAATAACGCATTTCTGTGAATTAAATTTATTTTCAAAATAAAAAACTCAATAAAATTGATATCAAAAGCTTTTTTTCCGGGAAAACCGTTTGACGAAAAGGAAAACTTTGTTCTTGTTTCAAAATCAGTTATAGTTTGGCAGCACTAGAGATATTTCAAGAATACCACACGAAAACCACAAAAATTGTTATAACTCGAGAACGAAGTAAAAACGAGAATACCTAAAAAGTTTTTCGGCAAAGAACTTTTTTTTTGGGCACCAAATCTTACGGTAAATGTAAAAATATACGCGTTCTTTTGCAGATATTATGCTACTTTTTAAATAAAAAAAAAAAAACATTTTTTGAACCCTTAGTAACTGTACCTGTCATAAAACTTTTTCTTGATTTCTAACTATCTCGAAAATGACTTAACTGATTTTAATGAATTTTGGATATAAAGTAAAAAATCAATTTTTTGAAAACTTTGTTTTTATGGTGTCAACTTATAATTATTAAGAATGGCATTTTAATTTTTGGAAATTTTTATTACCGAAAGAATTTAAAAAAAAAATAAAAAGGCTCCGAAAACTAAAGCATATTATAAAAACTCTGTGTTGTATAATGAAGTTAAATGGCATACTTCGTTTTTAGATTAAAAGCATTTAAATAGATACATATTTTTGTCCATTTTTGTTATTTTGTAAACAAATCCTATATTTTTTTGAGATTTTATTAATTTCTTATTAAATTAAATTAAAAATATGCTGGAATGAATTAAAACACTGTTGAAAAAAAAAACAACAAATTGAAGTTCAAACCTGTTTGTCTCAAATATAAATTTCTTTGATTTATGTTGCTTTAAAGTTTGCAATTACTTAAGGGGTAATAACACTTTGTAGACACGAAATCGTTTCACCATTTTCATCAGTGTATAATACAAAGGAGAAACATTATTTTCTTTTGGAGTTTGTTTAGTTTGTTTAAGTATGTCCATAGGTAACAGAATAGGCTAAGGTGAAAATTTTTAATGATGTTAAATTTTGTAAATGGCGGCGTAGTTCAGGATGGTCGTAAAATCCTGTGCACCCATCGGGCGACCAACTAACTCCTACAGTTTTTAACCGATTTGACTGAAATTTTGTGTGGAGCTTAGCAATACTATTGATTTTTAAAGAAATGACATTAGTTTGAAAAACATATTTTATTCCAAAAACAAAATTCGATGATAAAAATACCATAAAATCGTTAAATTTTTATATAAAAAATCCTAAGTACTTCACTGGAGAATAGTATTGTTAAGCTCCACACAAAATTTCAGCCCAATCGATTAAAAAATGTAGGAGTTAGTTGGTCGCCCGATGGGAGCACAGGATTTTGCGACCACCCTGAACTACGCCGCCATTTACAAAATTTCACATCATTAAAAATTTTCACCTTAGCCTATTCTGGGACCTACACTGAGGGAAAAAACAACTTAAAATCAACGAAAACCACGTTGATTCAACTATTTTTCGGAATGATTTTGCGTTGAAGACGAACATTTTAAAATCAAAGTAGAACATCGTTAGTTTAAAGTGGTTTACCGTTATAAAACATCTTTAAATCAAAGTTGTTTCAACTTTAAAAAAAACATTAATTTATTAAAAAAAAAAAAAAAAAAAGAAAAAATGGGCAGCCGCTGGGGATCGAACCTACAACTCTTGGGTTACTAGGCGAATACTTTACCAACGTGATATCTCACTGTTGAAAATTAGAGTGATAAAATGCAACAAAAGCTAAAGTCCAACAAAAATAAAAAAATTTCTTACGTTGTTTCAATTTTATTTTGAAGAAGTTTCATGTTAATTTTTTCAAACATTAAATCAACGTTGAAAATTTTACATTTTACGTTGCGTTTTTTCCATCAGTGTATGGATATACTTAAACAAACTAAACAAAATCCAAAAGAAAATAATATTTCTCCTTTGTTTTATACGCTGATGAAAATGGCACTTGATTTCGTACTTACAAAGTGATATTACCCCTTAAAATTAATGTTCTCTCCACGTTGATTTTGAGATGTTCATCGTCAACGCTAAATCATTTCGAATATGAGAGTTAAATCAAAGTGGTTTTAATTGATTTAAAATAGTTTTGCTATCGCTTTTTAACTAAGTGACCTAAAAAAGTTTGATATTCAACAACTTTAGGCATAAAAGCAAATACGTACGGCGCAGTTGTGCATTTTATTTTAAATAAAATGGAAAAAATAAATTCAGAACACATTAAGCTATTGGTCTGTCAACAATTCCCCTAGTTTCAAAAACAGAGTTTCACAATGTTTTGTATAATGCAAAAATTTCAAATGGACTCCAACAACAACTCTCCTCCAACTCTCGCGGTTTCTTCATTGTATTATGACTATATCAGACTAATCAAAATTTCTATATACTCAATAACGAAGGAAAAAATAATGAAAAATATTTTTATTTTAAGTGGAACTATTGAATATAATTTAATTTTAAAGTTTAAGTGGGCGAAACTCTTTGAAGTTGAGGTCACTTGAACTTTAAAATTGAGTTCTATATTTTCTTCAAGACTGTATTTTTGAGGTGATATTTATTGCTTCTACTTAATATATATTATATTTGATTTTTTCATTCAAATCATTCGATTTCGTTTCAATTTTCTTCTACTTTTAATAAGTTTAACTAATAAATTCTCAAAATATTAAGTAAATCATTTTTTAAGTCTATAACTTTTTATTTAATTCTGTTTAAATTTTCTTCTGCATATAACCGGATAACAACTTTTTTGTATAAAATTGTTCAATTTGTTTTCGAGAAAAAATTGTTAAAGCTTATCAGAAAACTTTATTACAACTCAGTTGAGAAAGAAGATAATTACATTTTAATTACTTCTTTGATATTTGCATAATTTTTAAATAGACCGGTCACAGTCATTAAACGCTGTTCAAACGCTGTTTCGTTTCGGTTTTTAAGTGTCGTCAATGTGATTTTTTTTTAAGTAAGGTAAATTTTCTTGTATTTTACTTGTAAAAGATATAAACATAACACGTAGAAAAGGCTTTTTCGTATTCAAGCGTTTTGGTTGTTTTTCTCCAATTAAACATTTTCAAAAGTATTTTTTTTTAAGTGGTTGGCAACCATGGTCTTACTTTTGGCTGCAACATTTTTTCTTTAAGTACTATCGTGGCCTTTTTTGACTATACCGATACCCATTTCCAGAGCGTTGACAATCATCTTTCAAAAGACAACAAAAGCATCAGTCTGATAACAGTGTTGTTGTCAGTCTGTAGAAGTTTACTCACGTAGTCAGTTTGGACGGGATCTGACTCAAAAACGTCTTTATTTTAAGTTCAAATTGATTTAAACAAAAAATAAAAGAAAATTAAATCAAAAATAAAATAAATAAAAAATAAAAGTATTTTTTCCATGATAGGTAAAAAGAATAGACCCATGTTCATTGACTTTATTGGAACCCAAAATCATAAAAAAATGTCCGATAAGATCAGTTTTTCCAACTTTGACAATAGGTGAGTCACTTTAAATGGACACAAATAAAAAAAAAAAAAACAAAAATAAAAAAAAAAAAGACACCGATGATGCTGTGACGGGAACATTTATCACGATGGGGGTCATCTTCATTGATACTCTTTCCAATCAATAATCCCGAAGCTAATGGGTTCTTTCTGTTTTTTCTTTTTTTTATTTTTTTATTTTTTTTTATAAATTTTTTTTTTTTTACAAAACACCTTCAGCGAGAGTCTATATTCGATACTGAAGGACTGCGTAAATCGAAGATCGATCGACAGTTTAACCGATGATTCGGACTGTAGTGCCTCCGTTCAGGAATATTCCACATTCGATTGCTACAAAATGGTCTCGATGACCGATCACTTTGGTGATAATATTCTCGAAGAAAACGGACGAATATCACTGGCATATGAAAATCTACGATCAATTCCGAAAAGGATCGCCGAAAAATTTGCATCGAAAACAAAGTTTCTCGATTTGGGTTACAATGATTTTACGAATTTGTCGTTTTTGATGTTTTTTGATAGATTGCATACGCTTATATTGGATCGAAATATGCACCTGGATGTTAATACATTGCCATTTTTACCCAATTTACGGATCCTTTGGTAAGAATAATTGATTTTTTTTTTTCATAGAAAATATAACTTATTTGAAATCTATTTTTCAAAGGATCAACAATTGTAATATTTCAAATATAGACGCATGGCTTTACAGGATTGAAGATCAGTGCCCGCATATTCAACAATTGTCGATAATGGGAAATCCAGGAACAATGACCTTAATGAATGCACAAGCAAATAATGACTATAGAGATTATATTTTTAATAAATTGCCAAGTCTTAAGTATTTGGATGGAATTGCTAATGAGCCATTAAGTAGGAGTCTTTTGAGAATTCCATCAAAATCTTCAACGGCAACAACAGATTCTACGAGAACGAATTTAAGTTGTAATGGCATAAGTCGCAGTGGGATTAGTCGTAGTGGTCTTAGTCGCAGTGGCACTTCGTCGTTATCACTGTTTAAGTTAAGCGAGTTATTTAGGTTTAAACGAAGAAGGAGATGTTTTCAAAATTAAAACATGACTTTTTAACAAAAATAAATAATTATTATGATAAGAATGTTTAAAAATTTTGTTTTTGTTTTTACGTTCCATATAATTAAATTAATGCTTGAATGACTAATTCTAATTTACACACATACGTAAGCATATAGATAGTGCTACTAATTACACGGTGCGACACTGAAAATACACCCGACGAATTTCATAGTGTAGGCTGTTCGTGTGGTCGAATAATGCATAAAAATATTTTTGTTATATTTTTATCCTCCATTTTTTTTTTATTTACAAAAAACCATTTTTACAGACTTTACGATGTAATCTATTAATATCTCAGTAATATTTTTAACAATTCTCAATATGTTATATGTTTTTGGAAAGAAGATTTCCAGACCTTTTGAATGATGTATATAAGTCTATTGTAATCCAGTCAAATAAGGGTTTAACCTCGGAATGAATGTTAGTAGACATTTTTTTTGCTCAATATCTTCCTTTTGCCATTCTATAACATATCTCAAAAGTCTAGAAAAATCTCATGTCCGCTTGTCGCGATTTCAAGGTCAAATCGCGAAATGGAGATTTTCAAAATTAGCAAAAATAGGCTATGGTATTATATACACATATGATACATGATTTCAAGGTATTTTTTAATGCTGATTCCAAAAAATCTAAAATCAAGACAATCTGACGTCTCTGGAAAAAGTTATATCTGTTTTTCATCTGTCAACTCATATTATTATAACAGTTGCAAACTTACTGCCGAAAAACCCTTAAAAGTTATGGTAGATGAACCAAATTTTGCATGAAGATTTTAGAATCCATCATTATTAAAAATCAAAACAATCCATTACAGAAAATATATATACCTACGAAATAATGGTATTTTTTGATGGAGGGGCAAATTTTAGGATATGCACTAAAGAAGATTTTTGTTCATCTTAGGAATAAGTGCTAATAGGCTAATTTTTTCATTTTAATCTTTGTTTGGATATTCTTTAACTACCCTCAAAAATCTAAAAAATCTCATGTCCGCAAGTCCTAATTTTTTTGGTTTGAAGATAAGGTGCAGATTTTAAAAAATTGAAAAACTACACTTCAGATATTTGTGTCAGATCAACATGAATAAGGTGCTTTACTTTTCAGGGATGGTCAGGTTGACTTGTTTGTGAGTTTTGTTGGAATAAGTGTTAAAAAATACCTTTAAATCATGTCGCTTATGTTGGTATACATATAAAAATTTAAACTTTTCTTATTAATTTTTTTTAAATCTGCACCTTATCTTCAAACCAAGAAAATTAGGACTTGCGAACATGAGGTTTTTTTAGATTTTTGAGGGTAGCTAAAGAATATCCAAACAAAGATTAAAATGAAAAAATTAGCCTATTAGCACTTATTCCTAAGATGAACAAAAATGTTCTTTAGTGCATATCCTAAAATTTGTCCCTCCATCAAAAAATACCATTATTTCGTAGGTATATATATTTTCTGTAATGGATTGTTTTGATTTTTAATAATGATGGATTCTAAAATCTTCATGCAAAATTTGGTTCATCTACCATAACTTTTAAGGGTTTTTCGGCAGTAAGTGTGCAACTGTTATAATAATATGAGTTGACAGATGAAAAACAGATATAACTTTTTCCAGAGACGTCAGATTGTCTTGATTTTAGATTTTTTGGAATCAGCATTAAAAAATACCTTGAAATCATGTATCATATGTGTATATAATACCATAGCCTATTTTTGCTAATTTTGAAAATCTCCATTTCGCGATTTGACCTTGAAATCGCGACAAGCGGACATGAGATTTTTCTAGACTTTTGAGATATGTTATAGAATGGCAAAAGGAAGATATTGAGCAAAAAAAATTTCTACTAACATTCATTCCGAGATTTACCCCTTTTTTCTCCTTATTTGACTGTATTATTGGTTAAACAAATTAAGTGTAGGTTTTTATCCCATAAATCTTGAAAAAGTGATTTTTTTCTCAATTTTTTCAACTTTACCCAATTTTTTTGCACAATAAAACAAACAAAAAATAAAGTAAGGTTATATTCTGAAAGAATATTTATTTAGGCACAAATTGGTGTATTGTTTTATTGAATTTGACCAAAACTGCGGAATATAGGCTACTTTTTCATAACTAGAAAATATAACAAATGATGATGTGAATTGAAAGGTGCACAATAGGGTGCTCGATATTTTAAAATAATTGGCATTTGTATGCTCCTAAGATCTTATATGGTTGGAAATAAACTAAAAAAAACATTCCCCAAGTTTCAAGTCTCTAACTTCATTCTAACCCGTGCCGCGAAGCGGTTGAAGTTTTTTATGGAAATAACATGGACCTAGTTCGATCAATTTTATATTCCAGCCAAACCATTTGTTCAAAAAATTTAAAACTTTAAAGACTTAAACTTTATAAGTGTAGCTATCATGTGAACATTTTTCAGATTTTAAATTGTTATATTTTTAGAGATTCTGCTTGGTAAATACAATCATTTTTTTCAGACTTTTTCAAAAATCGCTTTTTACACATTTGATGCCAAAAAATTAAAAACATAAACAGTTGAAACTCGATTAACCGGGATGGTCGGGACCGGGCCCATTACGGATAATCGAAAATCCCGAATAATAGAACTTTCATTTCTCAAACAAAAAATTATATATGTATCTCAAAATCGGTAAGTGTCATTTTAAACAAAACGAGTAAATATTATAATAATTGATGTCTAGCAAGACAATTAAATCACAACAAAAACATTATTGTTAAAAAAGGAGCCAAGTTCTCCTATGTTTAAATTATGCTGACACAAAAAGTACTGAGATGTAAAAGTGTACCAAGTTCTAAAGTTTGGGTTCAAATTCGTATCAATAAAATTTTGATTGTTCTCTTGACAATTTTTCTTTTAATTACCGATTTTTAAAGTTATTTCAAAAATTGCCAAGTAAACAATCAAAATTTTATTGATACGAATTTGAACCCAAACTTTAAAACTTGGTACACTTTTACATCTCAGTACTTTTTGTGTCAGCATAATTTAAACATAGGAGAACTTGGCTCCTTTTTTAACAGTAATGTTTTTGTTGTGATTTCACTACTTTTTGCAAGGTATGGCTGTAGAATTGAAAATCTCTATGATTGATGAAAATTCAGGGAAAATGGGCGGTTGCCACGCCCCCTGGCTGAAATTCTCAAACTTTAAATTTTGTTCTTTGTATAAACTACCATCTCTACCATTCTACCAAATTTCAAGATTCTACGATAATCAGAAGTGCTATATTATATTTAATAAAAATTCAGCGGAAATGGGCGGATGCCACACCCCCTGGCTGAAATTCTCAAATTTAAAATTTTTTCCTTTGTATAAACTACCAGCTCTACCATTCTACCAAATTTCAAGATTCTAGGATAATCAGAAGTGCTCTATATAGATGAAAATTCAGCGGAAATGGGCGGTTGCCACGCCCCCTGGCTGAAATTCTCAAATTTTAAATTTTTTCCTTTGTATAAACTACCATCTCTACCATTCTACCAAATTTCAAGATTCTACGATAATCAGAAGTGCTATATTATATTTAATAAAAATTCAGCGGAAATGGGCGGATGCCACGCCCCCTGGCTGAAATTCTCAAATTTTAAATTTTTTCCTTTGTATAAACTACCAGCTCTACCATTCTACCAAATTTCAAAATTCTACGATAATCAGAAGTGCTCTATAATATTTGATGAAAATTCAGCGGAAATGGGCGGATGCCACGCCCCCTGAATTGAAAATCTCAAATTTTCGATTTTTCCCTTTGTATACACCACAAGCCCTATCACCGTGTAAAATTTCAAGTTTCTACGTTAACGGGAAGTTCTCCATAATTTTGATGATCTGTCAGTGAGTGAGTGAGTCAGTCAGTCAGTCAGTCAGTCAGTCAGTCAGTTACGGTTTTTGCGATTTTTAAAGCCCTATATCTCAGAAACTACTCATCGTAAAAGGCTGAAATTTTGTGAGGAGTTTGGTTTTGACAAGCTCAATAAATGTAGCGAGTTTGAAATTTCTAGCATCTTTGGTGTGGAAGTTAGAGGGGGGTCGAAAATGGCCGGAGTTGTTTCCTGTAAATAAGGGTGTAGTGCCAAAGTTGCTAGAGAACTTGGCTGGGCACTACCGTGCCCCTTGATCTTTGAATTTTTCAAATCGGTTCATTAATGCCTGAGATAGTGAGATATGACCAATTGTTTATAACTCACTCTCTCTTTTAATCTTTTATTATAAACAATTAACCCTTTCGGACCCAGCGTTACTCTCATGTAAAATTTTTTTGTTTTAATTCGTAAAAAATATTAAATTAAACAATTTTTTAGGTTACGATGGCGTAATTGAAAGATAATAATGCCTAGTTACTGGATTATTACAAAAAGTTATTCAAATATCATAAATTTAATTTTTTTTTATCAAAAAAAAAAAATTTTTATATATGGTCATAATTTTGAAAAAAAGATATAAAAAATGTTAATGCAGAAAATGTTTTGTTTTTTTTTGCTTAGAAGAAGTAGCATACATTATCTATAGTTTCATAAAAAGTTATTTTCTCAGTTCTCCGACTTTTTTTGGTGGTCATAGGCAGTGCATGTTACTTACATGTAACATGAGAAAAACACATTAGTTTTTCTATTTATAATTTTGGAAAATAAATTTTTGCTATTCATATTTCTTAGTTGTGATGTTTTGGCCCGATAATACCGAAAAAAAACATTTTTTTAATATTGATTTTCATAGCTTGGGTTCGAAAGGGTTAATCATATCTCAGGCATTAATGAACCAATTTGAAAAATTAAAAATGGCTGAATTTTACACCAAAACGTGTTTTACCTTTAATCCAAGATGGCGGCTTTGGCTCAAGGTCGATTTTTCCCGAAAAACTGCGTTTAAAGCTCTCAGTGATCCCCTCTACCGTCCTCTGAAAAAAAATTGCACGATCTAATTCTTTCCATTTCAGCTTAATTTTTTGTACATCCCGACTGGGTTATACATACGCTCTGTGACTGTTTAGAGATGGTTAACAATATACTTTTCCTAAAAATCTATGAAAATTAAAGATAACCATTTTTCGATAAAAAAAAACTTCTACTCTTTTCGAGTTTTTGTCTTTAACTTATAGTAAGAGGAATTTGAAAATTTTAACTGAGTAATTTTTTATATAATGTTAAATTTTCTATCTAAAAATGGATCATTTGAAAGATTTAAAAAAATTATGTAGGCATTGTAAAAAAAATTAAGAAAAACTATTTAAAAAAAAAAACAAAATAATTTGTTTTATACTTTTACTGCATAGCTTATGCTTAAATGCTTTAAGTATCTATAGTATATGGCATAGGCATAGTATAGGCATTGAACATTATGAAGAAGATAATACTTTACGAATTGAGAACTTCCTCCTTTTAAGAACTCGGTTATTAAGAAGATAGATACCTTTATCTTTATCTCTTAAAATTGGATAAAATATGCACTTTCAAAGTCTACTGTTTTTTTTGTTAATTTTTCTATTACATATTTACAAGTGGTAATTAGCTATTTTATTTTTTTTTTCCCGAAACTATTTTCAAGTTTTTATAAAACGCTATAATTGAAATTAGGTCTGTTTAATGAAGAAAAACTAGAACAGAAAAGATCAGAACAGCACAAATTCTTGAAAACTGTCAGAACAAAAAAGATCAGAAAAGTACCTACACCTTCCTATTTTATAGGGTTGACTTTTGTCTATCAGTTTTGAAACTTAAAATAAAAATAATTTTTTTGTTATGACTTTTCATTCAAATAAATTATAATTAATCAGAATATTTGTTCACATTTTGAATTTTTCTTCATATTAAGAAGATTCTAAACAAATTTTCATTATTTTGAATTTATTTAAATATATTTTTGTAAGAATAAAACAAATCAGTTGCTGTTTTAGAGCTGGGCAAATCGTTCATTTCAAAAGATGGAATCGTTCAAAGATTGATTTTACCAAAGATTCGGTCTTTTCTATCAATCGTTCTTTCGTTCATTTAATCGAAACCATTTCTTTTTCACTCATTTCGTTCTGACAAATGAGAGAAGAAACAAGAAATCGCGTATAACCTGAAATATTAACATTTCAATGCAACCATATAAAACAATTTTTCGTTTATATTTTCTATGAGAGTTTTTTAAAAATCTAATTATCTCCGCTTTTTTTTTGAAAATATATTTTTGGAAAATTTGTATGGTAAATTTGATTATTAGTAAGGCATTATGTCTCCGCCAAGTTCAAAACGTCGAAATGGATACATCAAAAATAAAAAGAAGTCAAGGTCAGATATTCGATAGAAATTCCCAATCGAATCCGATTCAATTCAAACTCTGAACCTGCTTATATAAACTTGTATCAGTTGTATGCATGGAATCGAAATGATGATTGAGAATGAATGGAATGAACGAAATCCGAGTTCTGAGAGATTTTTTAGATGATTTTTGATTGTGAACGATTTGGATAAACGAAACGTTCTTTTCCACTTCCTGGTTTTTGATTGTAAACGATTTGGATAAACGAAACGTTCTTTTCCACTTCCTGGTTTTTGATTGTAAACGATTTGGATGAACGAAACGTACTTTTTTACTTCGTACTTTCTTATTTTATGAACGAGATTGATATAAGTATTGATTGATTTGGTTTATAGTGATTGCAATCACTCAGAATTTTCGGTGAACGGATCAAAAAGACCGAATCAATCACGATTGACACAGCTCTATGCTGTTTGACACTTCTCACTCGTTTGCTCTACCTCAAAAGTAGGTGCAGAAAAACTTGAACTAATCTGTGCTGAAAAACTTCATGGAACACAAAATGACAGTTTGTAGAACAGTTTAGGGCAAGGTTTTTCTTCATGAAACACACAAACCTGTACTTTTCGGATCTTTTCTGTGCGGATCAGATTCATTAAACAGACCTCTATTTGTTTTAATATGTTTCATATTTTATTATTTTTGAAAATATTTCTTGCATTATGTGGTTTAATGGATTTAAATTCTATTAAAGAAGTCAAATTAAACTACTGCTAAAGTGTTAATCAACATTTGTTAAAAGATGTGTCATTCAAAAAGACAAAAAAAAACAGTAGACTTTGAAAGTCCATGTTAAAAGATAAAGTACCTATCTTGTTTACTTGTTTATACATTGATACATACATACGTATCTTCAAATGTTTACAATATTTAATTTTTTTTTTTAATTTTCAAAGGATTCATATCAATGGGAAATTCAATTTTCAACACTCAACAGAAAGATCCAAGGATTTTTAAGAAAAGTATATTGTTATCCAAAAATTAGACTTAACATACAAATATTTAACTTCAAGGATTCGACAGATTTTAAAGTTTTCTTTCAGTAGGATAATTTTCAAAAATTTCGTTCTTAAAATCGACTTTTTTAAAGTGTTTTGATTCATCGGTCATTAATAACCGAGGTGGCCCATAGGTATAATAGTTCATTCTCTAGTGTTTATTGTTTATTTATTCAGCTCAATATATATAGTCCGAATACTATAAGTATGTAGGTACGCTTGGAAAAACAACAACAAAAAGCATTGGAAAATCATATACCTACATTATAACATGGACAAAATTGCAACAAAAGGATTTGAAATCGATTTATAATTACCTGCTTGTTAAATGCGCTCAAAATGCACCTTATTAGCTACCAAATTAAGTGTAGTGTAGGCTACTGAAAAAAAAAATTCAAGAATTAAACAGAAGTTCCAATTTTTTTGTATTCTGTCTAAATCTGTCGTTAGATTCAATAGTGCAAAATTTTAAACGATTTAGTAAATGGCTAAGGCCATTTAGTAAGTTACTAAGTTAAAAATCAGTCCGCTTTTTGGCATTAGTAACTTACTGTTTAGCAATTTACTTGCGCTAATAGATTGAATATCTCAAAGTAATGTTCATCATGCAATCCCAAACTCTGTATACCAAAAAAAAAATAAAAGTGGTATGCTAAAGGTTTAAAGGCACTGTGAATTTTAGGTATTGTTAAATATATATACCTATATCTATCTACCCACATAAAAAAATCTTCCAGCCTTTTTTTTGTTTTATTCAATTAAATTTATAAAAGAGAAATGATCAGATTTAAACTTAGTTTCACCTTTTTATTGCAGACACTGCACTGTTTAATTTTATGATTTCTTTTTTTTTAATTTTCAATTTTTTTTTTTTTTTTGAAAAATTGATTAAACTAAAAAAAAATATATGTGAAAAAAGTTGAGGGGGTTTTCCCATCATCCGATTTTGTCCGGATTTGGAGATGAGGTGCAGTAGGTAGTTATTAACAGATCAAAAATCAATTAATTTTGTATGACCTATTCAAACTTTTGAAACTTTCTTGTTAAAGTTATTCAAGAAAAAAAAAAGGCAATATCTTAAATTTTGACGTTTTGGATTCAAAATTAAAATATTTTCGGAAATATCAATTAAAAAAAATTAATACACTTGAAAACTCCACCTAACTACATTATGTGTACATTAGCTGCGTTCCTTTGGAAATATTTATCTACTTTTTAGTACTTAAAACTACTTTGAACTACTTTTGCTATATTGAAAAAGTAGTTCAAAGCAGCTTTAAGTACTAAAAAGTAGATAAATATTTCCAAAGGAACGCAGCTATTATGTTAATTTCGATATAAAAATTGTTTGCAAAGTTTTAATTTTTTGATACAAAATTTAACATTAAATTTTAGAATTTCGAGGTCCTAAAATCTAGAATCATTTTAACACTTTCTGTGATTGCTACAAATACGCGTTATTTTTTATTCTTCCCGATACAAGAAGTGCCAAGTGGCAATTAAAAATTAAAATGTCTCAATTAATTGCTGAATGCTAATTAAAATTACTCAAGAGAGTGTCATTATTTACCAGTTTTAAAAAATAATTATTATTGATTTATGTATCTTAAAATAGAAATAAATATAAATAGTCTATTTAATAGACCCGAGCTCCAGAGCAAAAATAGAACAAATTCGTTCAAGACTTTTTATTGGCGATTATGATTCCTTGGCATACAAGAATACTCTAGCCAAAAGTGCTACTAAATCCGTTGGTGCATTTCTGAGAAAACGGCAACACTGGTCGGTTTTCAGTTTTTTTGATTTAACTCGAAAACCAAGCTTGACTTTGAAATGGTTCAAAGACACTTTTCATAGCAAATTAAATTTTCTGTCAAGTTAAGATGGTTAAAAAATTTTTAAAATTATTTTTGACTAAAATTCTAACCTAAAATCAAAGAAAAAAAAGTTAAAAAATTGACAATTTTATTTTTTTTTACTAAATCAAGGGGCATTTTGTGTATGTAGCCGGGACGTCCAAACTTTGTACTAATGAAATAAAGTAGAGGTAAAATCCTTTGATAATATGCAATTTTTAATTTTTTTTCTCAAGAAACAACTTAAATGTACCTATTCAAAAATTAGCACTTTTTCTAAATTTTTGACTTTTTTAGTTAAAAGCAAGTTTTTAAAACTCCATAAAATCGTATTAATTGGTAACTTTTAGACTTTTAAAGTAAGCATACTTCGAGGGATTGATTTAATATAAACTAAATATGACAAACAAAAAAATTTATTTGCATCCTTATGGCCTTTTGTGCAATTTTGTGTATGTGCATTTTTATAAATTCGGGTCGAATGGATGGGCAGAGAGCCATTAGCTTTGGTCTATTGCATAGAAGAACATTTAATACCAACTTTTTTACTGTTTTCAATGGCCTGAAAAACAATTCTTGTAAAATCCGCGACCAACGAAAAGTTTCTCTTGAAAAACGAAAAAAATACTCTAATGAGTTTGAAACAAAATAGCTCAGGCAAATTAGTAAATCAAATTGCACTTTTCGCGGGACAAATTTTTTTCATAAAACGTGTTTAGGTGAATGTCCTTATCGTAAAATTGAATTTTTTGGGATGATAAGATATCGGGAACAGCCGCCATCTTGGAAAAGAGGTCGGTGCCGTTTTTATTTTATAACTCCATTTTTACTCATTTAAACCAAAAATGTCCGAGGATAAACTTATTATCAATTAAATTATCTAAAAAATGATATACAAATGAATTCCGTGAGTTAGTTAAATTCAATTTTATAGTCGGTCAAAGTCCGGGTTCTTCTCGCAAGGTTAAGACAATATGACATTTTTTCAAATAGCTGAAGAACTTTTGATTTGTTTGGGATTTTCTTAAAAAATGAATTATAGCACTTTTAATTATCTATGAAATGAGCCCTTTATCGTTACTGTAACCAACATAATGTATAAGTTATCTAACGTCGAAGTTCACATTCTACCAGTCAAAAGTGAGAAAATATCAAGTTTTCTTCTATTAGACCGAGCAAATTTTTGAAGTGGAGGTATAACCAAAATATAAGTAAACAGTTTTTTAACTATATTCGTCTAAATATTGAATTCAAAGTTTGAAATCTTTAATGTTAACCTTTATATGGTTTTCGAGGTTTTAAATGAAGTGAATTTTCCAATTAATGTGAATAAGCTAAAGTGACACTATTTAAAATTCTAAATATAAGAACTGATGCCCTGTCATTTTTCCTAAACATGAACACCTCAATCTCAGCATTACGATAAGTATAACTCAAGATATGAGGTGTGTAAGCCGTTATGTTTTCGAGACTATTGTGTTTAATTTTTGATTGTTTATTTGAACTATTGAAATTCCAAATATGTTCAGTTAAAAAATCGTATATCATGACTTCGACGTTTGGTTGCTTCTACAATGTGATGGTTACAAAAACAATAAAAGGTTCATTTCATAGATAATTAAAAGTGCTATATTTCATTCTTTTAGAAAATCCCAAACAAATCAAAAGTTCTTCAGATATTTTAAAAAATGTCATATTGTCTTAACCTTGAGAGAAGAACCCGGACTTTGACCGACTATAAAATTGAATTTAACTAACTCACGGAATTCATTTGTATATCATTTTTTAGATAATTTAATTGATAATAAGTTTATCCTCGGACATTTTTGGTTTAAATGAGTAAAAATGGAGTTATAAAATAAAAACGGCACCGACCTCTTTTCCAAGATGGCGGCTGTTCCCGATATCTTATCATCCCAAAAAATTCAATTTTACGATAAGGACATTCACCTAAACACGTTTTATGAAAAAAATTTGTCCCGCGAAAAGTGCAATTTGATTTACTAATTTGCCTGAGCTATTTTGTTTCAAACTCATTAGAGTATTTTTTTCGTTTTTCAAGAGAAACTTTTCGTTGGTCGCGGATTTTACAAGAATTGTTTTTCAGGCCATTGAAAACAGTAAAAAAGTTGGTATTAAATGTTCTTCTATGCAATAGACCAAAGCTAATGGCTCTCTGCCCATCCATTCGACCCGAATTTATAAAAATGCACATACACAAAATTGCACAAAAGGCCATAAGGATGCAAATAAATTTTTTTGTTTGTCATATTTAGTTTATATTAAATCAATCCCTCGAAGTATGCTTACTTTAAAAGTCTAAAAGTTACCAATTAATACGATTTTATGGAGTTTTAAAAACTTGCTTTTAACTAAAAAAGTCAAAAATTTAGAAAAAGTGCTAATTTTTGAATAGGTACATTTAAGTTGTTTCTTGAGAAAAAAAATTAAAAATTGCATATTATCAAAGGATTTTACCTCTACTTTATTTCATTAGTACAAAGTTTGGACGTCCCGGCTACATACACAAAATGCCCCTTGATTTAGTAAAAAAAAATAAAATTGTCAATTTTTTAACTTTTTTTTCTTTGATTTTAGGTTAGAATTTTAGTCAAAAATAATTTTAAAAATTTTTTAACCATCTTAACTTGACAGAAAATTTAATTTGCTATGAAAAGTGTCTTTGAACCATTTCAAAGTCAAGCTTGGTTTTCGAGTTAAATCAAAAAAACTGAAAACCGACCAGTGTTGCCGTTTTCTCAGAAATGCACCAACGGATTTAGTAGCACTTTTGGCTAGAGTATTCTTGTATGCCAAGGAATCATAATCGCCAATAAAAAGTCTTGAACGAATTTGTTCCATCCAAAAAGGTCTATTCAATAGACTAAAAAAAGTCTGATACAAAAAACAATTGCATTTCTCGCACAAGCCATTGCAAAATTAACAAATAGTTACAAAATAAATGCATTAAAATGCTAATTAACACATAATAAATAATTAGTGACCTTTAAAGCTTATTTTTTTGTATTATTTCATTAAGTAATGTAGACTAAAATTGTTTAAGACGATGTTAATAAAAAAAACTAGTATAATTGCATAGTTATTAATGTTTTATTCTAGTTCGTATTCATTTAACATTTCATAAATTAAAATATCGATAGACACGTGTGTTTTTTTATTACATTAAATCTTAATTTTAAATAAAATAAATCTATTTTTTTATAAATTCTTAAAATTTTTGTTTTTTATCAATAAGACTCTTATTTTTAACAAAATGTGCATTTAATTTGTCCATTGACATATAATTTTTATGCAATTTCGTAGAAAAATTTATAAAAACCATTAATTTTTTGTGAAAAATCTCTTCGAGAAGGGCAAAAGAAAGCTTTTTACGTCCAATGGCTAATTGTCTGTGTTCATCGTTTATTCGGATACCGTCAAAATATTCCAAATTTGGTAAAATTTTTAGTATTTGTGTTAGATATTCTCGCTCATCGTGCTCACTAACACCGTTAAGTACGGTCCAGCCTACTGGATTGCACATCATTGAAAGTTGTTTCAGAGCGGGACACTGGACCTGCAGTGTTGTCAACCAATCTGAGACATTTATAAGATTGCAATTGTTAAGCCTACAAAAAAAATATTCAAAAATTTATATATAGTTTTTTTAATGACATAAGGATTCAAAAACTTACCAAAGAATTTCTAGGCTTTTCATCGAGGGCAGGGACTGGCAATCTAAATATGAATTCTTGTCCAAAATAAGAGTTTGAAGATTTGAGAAACTTTGAAGAAATGAGAGGTTTCGAAAACGGTTATGGCTCAAATCGAGGATTTTAATTTTATCAGCCATGTATTTTAGAATAAGACAAGGAATCTCTTCCAAAGCCCCATAAGCGAGTGACAAACGGCTTTCATGGTGCAAAAGTAATGAAATTTCTTGCTCGCTAATGGACTCATTAGCCGCCGCCGAACTGAAAAAGATAGACGAAACGAACGATAAATTATGGAAAAGATTAGATATCCTTCAGTGACTTACGTAATGAATTGTTTACGGATAGAAAATTTCTTGGCGGAACGATGCAATTCGGAGGGCGGAAGAATTTTGTTGCTTTTGAAGTTTCTGGGTGGCACCTGCAGCAAATTTGCTGTCTTGGGCCAATTAGTCCTCCTTTGGATACACAAAATTAATTAATTAATTTTCTTAATTATAATTAGTAGAAAAGTAAAAAGTTAAGTGGCCAACATAACCTCTTTTGTCTAGTTTAAAAGATGCAAATTTGAGACTAGAAGCTTAGAAACTTACCTTTGTGAGATAATCATCTTTTGCATCCTTTTATTTAAAACAAATTAAGAAAATAAAATTTCCAAAAAAAATTTAAACAAATTTAAGTGGTATTATAGCTCAATAGGAAAAAGATATCCAAAGAACAAAAACCACTCTTTGTGTCTCTATGGGTATTGGTATGGAAGGTACTATAGATATATTGCCACTCGTAAATATGAAATTCAACTAGAATTTAAATATATTTTCATCCGGCTTTTTATACAATTCGAATACGGAAAAAGGAACAAAATTAACATCTTTTCAAAAAACCCATTTTTATTATTTTTTTTCTGTTTCTAATTATTTAGGTATTCGTTCGCGAACGCACAAGCACATGTTATTTTTTTTCTGTTGTGATAATAAAAATTGTATTTTTTCTTTGAAATGACCAAAGAAGCAAAGAAATGGTATATTCCTAGAACGACAGTTATAAAATGATGACTTCAGTGGCGGATTATGCTTGGATGGGTTAAGAAATAAGAAACTGTGTTAAGGGCCATGTACTGAACAAATATTTGTTCAAATTTTATTTAAATTGAGTAACTTTAAAAATATTTCTATAACAAATTCTAACAAAATTACTTTATTATCACAGAATGTGATAAATAAAATACACTCCGGGTCGCTCAAAGTACCTGCAGTATGTATTCGAAAAATTTTGGTCAAACATTTTGTTACCCTTTTCGAGCTCAGTTCTTAAAATTCATGAGAGCTATGGGTTTTTTTACAATAGGTAGCAAAATACTTCATTAAAGTCAATTTAATGTACCTATTTGAATAAGAGGTGCATTTGGCTCGTGATAACAGTTCAAAAAGTAGGTAATTTAGTGAACAAAAATTTGGGAAATAAACTTTTCGGAATGCAAAAAGTCACGTCTCAAACGCAGGTGGCAGTACATGAAATTTCCAAAAGATTGGATGTGGCAATGAGACCGCTACTACCATCAGAAAGAAAGATTGTTTTTTTTATTACTGTACAGTATACCTATATACAGAAAATAAAGCTGAAATGGAAAAAATTTAATGGTGAAATTTTTTTCATAGAACGATAGAGGAGGTCACTGGGAGCTTAAAACTAGTTTTTTTTTTTCGGGAAAATCGATCTTGAGCCAAAGCCATCATCTATGATTTAAGGAAGCTTTAGTGAATTACTCGGTCATTTTCGATTATAAATTTTCTCTATACGACCCATATTTTTAAAGAAAATAAGTAAATATTGTAACTTACTAAAGAATACAGTTTTGGAATTTTTCGAATCGGTCCATTATTGCCTGAGATAATGACCAATTGTTTGTTTATAACTTTCTCTCTGTTTATGTTTTTTACTTGCGATATAGGTACTATAGGGCAAGTTTAGGATTCGTAAAAAAAATCGAACTCGACATAACAATTTTACATGACATTACGATGATGGAGAATGGCAAAAAAGTGGGTCCGGCAATTCTGTCTGTCTGTCTGTCTGTCTGTCTGTCTGTCTGTCTGTCTGTCTGTCTGTCTGTCTGTCTGTCTGTCTGTCTGTCTGTCTGTCTGTCTGTCTGTCTGTCTGTCTGTCTGTCTGTCTGTGTGTCTGTCTCTATCTGGAGCTGCAGCCTAAACGAGTGAAGTGATTTTCTTCAAACTTGGTAGTTAGCAGTTTTTGGTGATTCCCTAGAGGAGAAATTGAAATTTTTTTTTTATGACCAAAACTAACGGTACCTGCCATATAACGGAAATAGAAAAGGTATTTTTTTTCAAAAACGGCTCTAACGATTTTGATTAAAATTTTTGTGTGTAGTACTACACATAAGGGCCAACTTTTTAAATAAAAAAAATATTTTTTGTACCGTTATTAACGGTACCTGTCATAGAACGGTTTTTTTCGTTTCTGAATATCTCGTACAAAATTAACCCGATTTAAATGAAAATTTTTATACAAAAGTGTGTAAGTAAAGATAATATTAAAATTTTAGAAAATTTTCAAAAAACGCATTTTTGGTTTTTTAAAAAATATTTCAAAATTTTTTTTTGAAAAATCAATTTTTTGAAAACGGATCAATGAAAAATTTTGAAATTTAGTTTTTATGTGTAAATTAATTATTTCTTCAAAATGGCATACCAACTTTTTTTTTGAAAAATGTTAAAAAAATTTTATATATAAAAAATTATTTTTTTAAAAAACGGCTCCTACAATTTTCAAAATTTTTTTTCTAAAAATACCTTTTTATACGAGAAATAAAATGGCATATTTGTTTTTTTTTTTAAGATATTTTAAAACTGAGTTTTATTAATTATAAAAACAGATTTAATTTTTTTATACTACTTATGAAATTTCTTCAAAATATCAAATTTTAAATTTCTTGAATAAAAAGCTTTAACATTATAGTAACTTTAAGCATAAGAGCAAGTACGTGCGACCCCAGTCGTGCAATTTATTTTATAAGCAAGTGAACATACATATCTCTATCAATAATGGACCGATTCGAAAAATTCCAAAACTGTAGGTATTCCATTTTAAGACTTGAGTTATATTATAAGTAAGTACCTAATATATTTATTGGTTTGTATCTTTAAATACTTATTTACAAATTTTACAGTGAATTTAAAAGCTTTCGATTTGCCGTCAGCTCGGTTAGCAATTTTAAATGATAATTAAAAAAAAAACATACTTTTACAATATCAAAAATAAGCAAAAAGATTATAAATATTCAGTCACAAGTCACATCCTATATTTTTATTCGTCTTTCAGAAAAGGATAGAGTTTCTTCCATGTGCAGACAGAATTATTTAGCTGAGAAGTGTGAAAGTTCTCTTTCCAAAGTGTCAGATTCGTTGATATGCAAATATGGAACAAACACTTATAAAGTGGAAGCAGTCTTTTTTGGATTTAAGATTGCACAATTAACAAAATTGGTTGAAACTGTTATTATACATGGTGTTCCATTAAGTCCAAAAGTTATAATATTAATTTACTTTCTTTAACATAACGCTTAATTTAGGTAGTGCCTTTTGCAATTAAAATTTCAGGAATTTGCAAAAACTAACATCGCATCTAGATTTATCACCCTCAAAAATTTATAAAAACACTCCCATATTGCTTTGATCTTAAAATCTTATACCTACTCAGAGAGGGTATAACATTTATTTTTCAAATAAACTTAATATTTAACTAAATATGAATTGCAAGTAAAAATATTTTGCATTAAAAAATAAATTGCACGACTGGGGTCGCACGTACTTGCTCTTATGCTTAAAGTAACTATAATGTTAAAGCTTTTCATTCTAGAAATTTAAAATTTGATATTTTGAAGAAATTTCATAAGTAGTATAAAAAAATTAAATCTGTTTTTATAATTATTTAAACTCCGTTTTAAACTATCTTAAAAAAAATAACGAATATGCCATTTTATTTCTTGTATAAAAAGGTATTTTTAGAAAAAAATTTTCGAAAATTGTAGGAGCCGTTTTTTAAAAAAATAATTTTTTATATATAAAAATTTTTTAACATTTTTCAAAAAAAAAGTTGGTATGCCATTTTGAAGAAATAATTAATTTACACATAAAAACTAAATTTCAAAATTTTTCATTGATTCGTTTTCAAAAAATTGATTTTTCAAAAAAAAATTTTGAAATATTTTTTGAAAAACCAAAAATTTATTTTTTGAAAATTTTCTAAAATTTTAATATTTTCTTTACTTACACACTTTTGTATAAAAATTTTCATTTAAATCGGGTTAATGTTGTACGAGATATTCAGAAACGAAAAAAACCGTTCTATGACAGGTACCGTTAATAACGGTACAAAAAATATTTTTTTTATTTAAAAAGTTGGCTATTATGTGTAGTACTACACACAAAAATTTTAATCAAAATCGTAAGAGCCGTTTTTGAAAAAAATTAACTTTTCTATTTCCGTTATATGGCAGGTACCGTTAGTTTTGGTCATAAAAAAAAAATTTCAATTTCCCCTCTAGGGAATCACCAAAAACTGCTAACCACCAAGTTTGAAGAAAATCACTTCACTCGTTTAGGCTGCAGCTCCAGATAGAGACAGACACACAGACAGACAGACAGACAGACAGACAGAATTGCCGGACCCACTTTTTTGGCATTCTCCATCATCGTAATGTCATGTAAAATTTTTATCTCGAGTTCGATTTTTTTTACGAATCCTAAACTTGCCCTATAGTACCTATATCGCAAGTAAAAATGTTGCATTGAAAATAAAATTTTTATTGCAAATAAGTATGTTTTGCACTAAAAAGAAAGTTTTATTGCAAATAAAAAACTTTCTGTATTGAACAAAAAAATTCAATGCAAAATGTGTTTTTTTTTTCTAATATTCTTCGAATTTCATAAAATTTTGGCTATTTGACCAAAAATTATCTATTTCAACTACCTATAACATTGAAGCTATAATATACATAGGTCCAAATAGTCAAAATTGTAAGGTTTTCGACGAATATTTAAAAAAAAATATATTATGCACACATTTTGTATTGAACTTTTTTTCAATGCAGAAAATTTTTTATTTTTTTGGAATGCAAAATATTTTTATTTGCAATAAAAATTTTATTTTCACTGCAATTTTATTTTTCATTTTCAATAACATTTTTTAATGCAAAATATTTTTAATTGCAAATTATTTGTTTCTTTCAATGTAAATTTATTTTATTTGTAATAAATATTTTTTTTAATTTTAACTGCATTTTTTTTTAAATTGATATTCTTTCAACCCTGCTTGGGACTTCATTAATTATGCAAAAAAATAGTGGTATTGAGTTTTAAACTAATATTATAATATAAATCCTGCCCTGAGGAGTGCACTGACACAAATACCAATGAGATTTCAAAATAGTGTAGGTAGATAAATTAGCTCATCCATATGTCCATCTGTCTATCCCGAACGAAGCCACAATGTTATCAAACAACAACAACAACAAAAAACGCATTACACCACAAAAAAAATGTAAACAACAAAGGTACATTTGTATGTTTGTACATAAGTACATGTGTACATACATAGGTATATAATGTATTGATAATGCATATATTCGTACTATAAAAAAGTAGGAAACAACTGTTTTCAATTTGTTATCACAACAAAGTCTATTCGCACTTCTTAATGCACGCGTCTCTTCTTACGAAGAACAAAAGAAAAATCATAATACATATTTTAAACAAATTCAATATCAACTCTTTTGACAACCGATGTACAGTCGATTAAATCATCATTATTACAAAATAACAATAACCGACGACGAGTCAAAAATCGCTTTCAAATTATTTGACTTGTCGACTGTCTGTCTGCCAAATTAACTTTCCTTGGATTAATATGAAATTAATATTTTCTAGGATTACTACATTATAAAGAGATTTACCTTGAATAGCCAAAATTAAATTAAATTTATTTCTTAAATATTTTTTTTTTATCAACAAAGTCAAGTATAGTTAAATTTTCGAACTACAATTGATATAGGTACTATTCCTCCTCGGTGTATTCCTCCTGTGGCTTTTAACTTTAAAGAAACAAATTCTATGTAGGGTAGAGTTGCCTAATTCCGCCGTCTCCAGTAGCCGGCCAACTTTCAGAAAAATCGTTATAACTAGTGATTTCGTAGGATTTATTCCAAATGTTTGCTCTTATGCTATTCTTTTAAATGTCCCTCCTAAAATAACAATATTCTTATATTCTTCTTATTCTTCTTATTCAGTTTTCTTAGAAAAAATAACTTTTTGTGAAGTGATCCAATCGGATATGGTTTTTTTTGTAATTTTACTGCCGAAACCTACTATCGTAATTAGTGTTTTGTGGAAACAATTTATAAGCTAATGCTTTGAAATGTTTTTTTTTCTCATTAAATATATATTATTTTTCAAATAAAATGGGTTTTAAATAGGAAAAAGATGTGAATTTTGGAAATTTTAAGGGGGGCCAGAGATAGAACACAAAAAAATGCTTTGAAATTCAAGAGTTTCCTCTATTCGGCCCCCTTTTATTGATAAAAGTTTAAAAAATGGGGAAAAATAAATACATTTTTGAATCATTTGATGTTATAACTTATTAACAATCAAAATTGTTTCTTAATTCTTAACACAAAAATTTAAATAAAAACAGATGGTTTTTATGGCATTCTAAAAGTGTTTTTTTTTTTTTTATTTTTACTACAATTTTAAATTTGTATCGACGAAATTTTGATTCTTTACTTGTCCCTAGTTAGATATCCATCGGAGCGGAAAATTCTCCGATGTTATACGAATTATGCTTCGAGGTATGCTTCCTTTAGATAAAAACTCTCCGATTCGTATGAAATCGGAAAAATTTCCGTTCCGACGGATACCTAGCTAAGGCCGTATGTTTAAAATTGGTTACTAACACAAACAAAATTGTCCAGTAAATCAAAATTTCAACTCCAAAAATTTAAAACTAAATCTTAGAACTCTGAACACTTTTATGTATACGACTATATTTCTTTTTAACGTTGTTGTTGCCTACATTATCAATCATTTTTTACCTTCATTTTTACCTTCATTACCCAAAATTCATAATCAAATTATGAATTAAAAAAAAATTAAAAAATACAAAATAACCCTACAATAAATACAATTTTCTTAAATCAAATAAAACGAGATGTTTATGTTACCAACTATTTACCATATGGAAAATTATTTATTTATCTTAATGTGTTTCGTATGTTCAATACATGTTTTGTTTTTTATTATTTTTCTTCTAATTAAAACGTCTACTTCACAAATTTTTACATAAAAAATTAAATAAATTCAATTAAACTAAATATAGAAAAAACAAAAAATATTTTCAAACACAAATATTGCAACCCAACGAATGGGTTGCACTTTACAAAGAAAAATGCAATTTTCAAGACCGTCCTGCGAGATAATGAAGAATACATTCATTTTTTAGTTATTATTTTTTTTTTTTTTTTGAGAAACAAGGACCCTTTGGTTTATTTTTTGTAGTGTTGTTTGTTTTATATTTATTTTTATTTTTTTTAATGGTTGCCAAGTTGCCATTGAAGTTTTCTTTGAAATGATTATGGAAATATTATAATGTGTGATTTTTTTAAAGAAACAATAAAGACACATATAGATTATAGGTGTAGGTGTATTTTGGAATTATATAAAATGAAAACTATGCAAAGCATGTTTTTTGGCAAATTTTGACAAATTCATGTCAATTGGATTTCAAATCCATGCTGCCAAATGCGCTTTCCAATGCAGCAATATACTTGTCATTGTTTGTAATCTTCGATGTTGGCGTCGTTTTCTTTGTGGCTTGTTCGAGTGCCCATTGAGCCATTTTTTGTGCATCCTTTCGCTTAGCTACGACAGCTCTGGAATTTGCAATAAAATTGTAGCACTGCAAGAATGAAACAAAACAAAACAAAAATGATTTACAAAAGTACTTTCAATAATTTTTTTAAAATTCCTTACTAGGTAGAGTCCATATAACGCTCTCAAGTTGTTTGCATTAAGTTTGACAGCCTGCGCATAATAAGTCTTAGCTATTTCAATATTTTCCATTCCACCCTGTAAGATTTTTGTATGCATTTTTTTATTTTAATATTAATTTTGATTAGTATTTAATTTTACCATTGTATAACGAATTTCTGCTATTCTCTGATGAATCAAATGACTATGTGGATTATGTAGAAGTACTTCTTCCATACAGAAGGCAGCTTTTGCGTATTCACCTTCGGCTAAATACAAATTGCATAATTCATGCCAAGCCTCTTGATCAGACATAAACCTGAAAATTTAAAAAAATATAATCATTGCATACAAATCATATTTTGAAAAGATAAGTATGTTTGACACAAAGAATCTATGAAATTATTTTTGTCGTCGTCCCTACAATAACTACTTTCGTTTAAATTGTTAAAATAAATGGTATTGTTTTATTGTGTCTTGCTGGCAGATGAAAAACGTGTTGAATCTTCATTTTTGGAATGAGACGGGGTTGTTCTAACATTGGGAAGAGTAAAGTTTGACAAGTAATTGGAAAATCAATATCTTGCATTCTTAAAGTGCATCTTGCACGGAAATACCCCATTTCACACTTATTGGAAATCGGTTCTAAGCTTTACTATTTAAAATAATGAAATATTTGCTAAATTGTGTATACTTTCAAAAAAGAAACACATTTTCATTGCACAATTACTCCGTACTCACCTACTACAACTGGTTAGTAAATTCTTGTATCTTCTTTAATTTCATACCTACATACGTATAAAAGATCGAATGAGAATTTTCAACTATAAATCATTTTAGGCAAGGTTGGGTCACTGTGGTGTATGTGTACTTTTTCTTTAAAAAATCTTTAAACATGACATTTTTATCGCTGACCAATTGATCTTTGTATGATCATTTTGAGATCTTTTAATTGATTTTAATAGAACTTTAAACTGTTAATTAATTTGTAGAAAGATCTTAACGATTATCCAATGTATTAGTGTAAGAATTGTAAAAAAAATAAAAATGTATAGGGGGAATCAAAATACTAGTTCGAAGTAGCTTTTTTCTAGGCGGGAATATGTTGTTCCTCTGAGAATTTTAAAGTGATTTCTCAGATTTTTAAAGTGATTTCTTAAGTTCGCACGTATCGATTTTTTTGTTACTGACAAATACAACCTGATTTATAAATACAAATTTTAACAGTTATTATGCCTACTTAATGTATGTACAGTATTCTGTCAAATGCATATTCCATCACATTTTCCTACCTTCTTTTAAACAAGTTTAAAAAAATGCATACATACAGTTGATACGTGCGACCTTAAAAAATCACTTTAAAAATCTGAAAAAAAAAATTGAGTAACTTTGGTTTTCTCAGAGGAACAACATATTAAAAGAACAAAAAAAATCGAAAAATAGGATTTTCTGGTCCATCCTAATAATACATACATATAAATGAGACAGATGTCTCTTTGGTATCAACCAAATTAAAAATTCCTTTATTTTATTTTTTTAAATTAATTACCAAGTTTTATCCTTATAAACAAAACTGTATTTAGTAGGTAAAAAAACCTTTGTTTTTGTTAGCTTATTCGAAATTATTGCAAAATTTCAAGGTCCTGAGATTTTTGTAGCAAATCCAATGATCTCTAGTGGGAAATAACTATGTGTGACAATTTTTCTATATAAAAAAAAAAATGCCCAAGTGTGTGAAAGTGCATGTGCAAATCTCGTTAAATCGAGTTCTGGAAAATTTGATATCAGATCAATAAAAAATTAGCTCTTTTGACAAAAAAAAATTTCAAATACCAGTATTTCCCGGTATTTTCAGACACAAGATAAAAAAATTGATTTTTTGTGGCGTATTGAAATTTAAATAAAATACATAACTATAAAATAATAATTTCGAATTCCTTTAAAAAAATCGATTTAAAAGCGATTTTGAGGTGATTTATCGTTATAACTCATAAGCAATGTGCCGAATATAATATTGAACAACAAAAAATCGCTTTTAAATCTATTTTTTTAATGGAAATCGACAATAGAATATCCCTAAACACATTTGATGAAAATTAACTACAAATGTACATGAATATTGAAGAAATGAATTATTTTGATCTTCTGAGCAGGCCTAGTTTGATAAATTGCTAATATTTCGTCTATTATCAAACTAACTGCTCAGAAGAACAAATTACATTTTTCAAAATGATCACGAAAATAGGAACAATAATAAGCAGTGTTCTTACTCTCAACAAATATATTTAGCAAATTTTTCAGGAATAAACTCTAAGTTTATTTTTTTTTAATAATAAAAATGTAAAGTAAAAATATAAAACTAATATTCATGTTGAAAACTAACCAATCTACCAAAACTATTTTCTTTGTTTTGGGTTCTATGTAATTTTTTTTAATAGTATTAGTTTTTAAATCATCATGTAACATCATCTATGTATTTACATATTATAAGTATGTATCATATTATAATTATTTGCCTGTCATTCCGGCAGTTGTAATCTCGATCTCAAAGAAAAGACATTTCATTAAAAAAAGACATTCGATTATTTTAAAAGATTTGCGTTTTTAATTTTCTATATTCAGTTTGCGCTGTTTTTTAACAATTCTTGTTATGTTTAGTCGGGTTGAATTTTTTTCGGGGGAACCCCATAAAATGTTAAGCTTTTGCTGATTTTTAGATAGCCTAAATTTCAGCTCGATTGGATAAATCTAAATGGAGCCGACACTCGCTCAAAGTATCAAAAATCTCCGTTTTTTTCACTGTTTTGTGAAGAAAATTAGCTCTAGCTCCCAAACAGATTTGGTCATTTTCACTTTTTATATATTAGATTAAAGGTAGTTTTTTTACACATAATTCAGATGCTAAATTTGTTTAGTTTTACTCAAAAAAAACTATATTGTGTTCAATTTAAATTTTCAGTACTGACCTCAAAAAAGAGCTGAGGTGCAAACTCTGTTAACCATGAAACTTTCTATGTTACAAGTTGATGTAAGCTATTTGATCGAAATGTTTCTCGTATAATTTTAACTACAATACAAGCATCAGGGCACAGTAAAATTAACTTTGAAATTTCAAAATCAGCCTTGCATTCAATAAAAAAAAAAAAATACTTACGAATTGAGAACCCCTTCCTTTTGCAAGGTAGTAAAAGAGGTTTTAAAATTATGGTCCAAAACAGATTCTAAGAAAGACAGCGAGGATATCAGTAAAAAAAAATGTTAATAAGCACCAAACACTTGATGTAATAACCCAGATTACAGGAGAATTAAAGGCAAAACTCAACTTATGTGAGCTTAGTTCTTCATTATTATTGTTGTATATCATGTTAAATCCAACTGCGGATATGGATATCAATATTTTGATTAATTAATTATTTCTTATTATTAGGCAATGTTTTAGTGAAAGAATTGTAAAAAACAAAAATCAATAATGCGCAGAGGAAGCAAAATATTGTTGCAAAGTCGTGATTTTTCGAAATTTCACAAAAACTGCATTAAATCGAAAACCGTAAGGATTTGGGATGAACAAGTTACCAAATTCTGAGAGCCCAAAAGTTGGCCTATCAGCATGTTTCGTTTGATCTATTACTTTTGGGACACCCTGTATAACACTGATTTTGAAACTATAAAGTCAATTGGATTCTGCCCTAGTGCTTCTTTTGTTATCAAAATTATACGTGAAGAATTTCGATCAAATACCTTACATCAACTTATAACATAGAAAGTTTCATGGTTAACAGAGCTTAACAGAGGTCAGCTCTTTTCTGGTCAGTACTGAAAATTTAAATTGAACACAATATAGTTTTTTTTTGAGTAAAACTAAACAAATTTAGCATCTGAATTATGTGTAAAAACACTACCTTTTAGACCGGGCGGCCACTGCAGAAACGCTCAACTCATCGAGCTAAAGAAAATTTTAAATGGGAAGTGAAAGAGGGCTATTAGTAGTTACGAAAACCACAGGTCTTCCCGTTCGCATCCTGGCACGATTGGCGTGGTAAAGTGCATCGTGCATCTCATAGAGTTAAAAGACAATATTGATGTCAAATTAAAGGTGCTATTGTCAGCTATCAAAATTCAGAGGTCTTCCGGGCGAAAGTCTGGCAGTTTTGTCATGCAGCCCGTTTTAAGGTTAGAAGCGATAAGAGTGAGTTTTTTCATAAAGTCTTGTTTTTTGGTATTTTGGTGGATGAGTTAAGGAGTTTTTTCACTATAAAATAAAAATAAGAGTTATTAGCATTTAAATATAAAACGATGTTTTGGAAAAAGCTTGATAGTTTATTAACAATAACCCAAATTATATGCAAAACTACGAATAATTCATGAAAAAGTCTCAAATAATACGCTGCGCCCCTTACAACTTACCGAATTAAAAGTCGAATTTAATTTCAAATTAAAGCTAACAATGTCTTTTTTTGAAAACCAGAGGTCTTCCAAGCCAAAAATTGGAAGTTAAGTCACGCAGCTTGTTTTAAGGTTAGGAGCGTTTTTCACTTAAAACGTTCAAGCAGGCTGGGGAGTGAAATGTCAAGATGTCGCTTGGAAGACCTCTGGTTTTCAAAAAAAGACATTATTAGCTTTAATTTGAAATTAAATTCTCCTTTTTTTTTCGGTTAGTTGTAAGGGGCGCAGCGTATTATTTGAGACTTTTTCGCGAATTATTCGTAGTTTTGCATATACTTTGGGTCATTTTTAAGAATCTATGAAGCTTTTTCCAAAAAACCGTTTTGTATTTAAATGCTGATGACTCTTATTTTTATTTTATAGTGAAAAAGTTCCTTAAGTCATCCACCAACATACCAAAAAACCAGACTTTATTAAAAAACTCACTTTCATCGCTTCTAACCTTAAAACGGGCTGCAGGACAAAACTGTCAGACTTTCGCCCAGAAGACCTCTGAATTTTGATACCTGACAATCTCACCTTTAATTTGACACCAATATCGTCTTTTAGCTCTATGAGATGCACAATGCACTTTACCACGCCAATCGTGCCAGGATGCGAACGGGAAGACCTGTGGTTTTCGTAACTACTAATAGCCCTCTTTCACTTCCCATTTAAAATTTTCTTTAGCTCGATGAGTTGAGCGTTTCTGCAGTGGCCGCCCGCTCTATTTAATTTAATATAATAAAAAGTGAAAATGACCAAATCTGTTTGGGAGTGGGAGCTAGAAACAGTGAAAAAACAGAGATTTTTGATACTTTGAGCGAGTGTCGGCACCATTTAGACTTATCCAATCGAGCTGAAATTTAGGCTATCTACAAATCTGCAAAGGCTAAACATTTTACGGGGTTCGCCCGACCAAATTTCGAAAATCGATTTCTTGCGGTCACTCTAGTGCGCACAGGCAGCCGACTAAATAGTCAATTAGATAGGAAATATTTTAGTTTGAAGGCAAATTGTGTAGCAAAACCAACTTTTTTTCGATCAAACAAACTTTTTGATAGGCCGATACTAAATCGTTGTAGTGTGTGCACTTTCATACATTTTCGTACTGATTTTATGAAACCGACTTAACTATCGGTCGATTGAAAGTTTTCTCCCTAAAAAAAATTAAAATACATTTGTTGAGTTTTGTAAAAACGCTGCTCAATTGATTTTGGAAATGTTTTATTTATCTAATTCAAAGCCATTGATTTAAAAAAATAAAACATGGTATCGCTCCCTTTCAAGATAAATAAATAAATTGAATGAGTTAATAATAATTACTATATCCGTTCTATGATGAATTCTATTAGGGGAAGTCGTATTAAAAACAAAAAAAAACATCACTAGAACGTTCTTGCTATGAGGTTTTCTATTTAAAAACTAAGCAAGCTTTAAATCAATTTATATTAAGTAAATTAGTTATGCATCAATAGATTACCTGTCCTTCAAAAATAAATTAAAAGAAAATCAGCAACTTACTTTTTCAAATATTCACATAATTCTTTAATAGCTTCTGTGCGCTTCCCCTTCGCTTTTAAAATTGCAATTTTTCTCTTCCTTGGCGCTGCATTTGTTTCGTCCTTCTTAATAATCGCATCGAGAACATCCAAAGCTTCATCATATCGCTCCAATGCTTCCAATCGCATTGCCTTGAATTTTTGCACCCTCAAACTGCCAGGAAATTCCAACGACAGTCGCTTGGTACATTCGACAGCAATATCGAAACGTGCTACATCCAGGGCAGCAATAATTACTTGTTCCAAAATTAAATGCCTCTCGTTGCCAACTTTACGGATTTTATCCTCCAAAATTGCAATCCAAAGTTGAATGACATCGTCACTTCGACGTTCATTATCTTCGCGCCATTTACGAAATAGATCACGAACATCTGCAGTATTTTTAATTTATAAAATATTTCATAAAAATAATTAAAATTTTTCTTCAAATTGGAAAAAAAATTGAATGAGTGAAAAATTTTTGGGGAACATTTTTTTTTTCTTCGTGCAGGAGAAGAATCAAAGAGAAACAACAACTCACCGGCCCAACTCATTTCTTCGTAATTATAAGACATTTTGCGTTAAAATTATGTTAAAATTTTAATGGGAAAATGAACATTTATTTCAATAAAAAATTTATTTATTTATTGAAAAAGTAGCAAGAAGAGAATTTAATTTAATTCTTTTTTTTTCCTTTTTTCTTATTTCTTTTTTGTTCTTCTTCGAAGGTATGAAATGCAAATGTCACTTGTTTCGTTTTCATTCGTCGGTGGTGGAAAATGGAAAACACACACAAAAAAACACGAGTCAGTGAGCTGTCAACACTCGGCCAGAGATGTTAGAGAGTTGAGTTTACACTTTAAAGTTATTTTCGCGCGATATTTCAGCGGGAAGAACGCGATTAGAAACATTTTGACGGTGTCGAGTTCAGCTATTAATTTTTAACTTCACAGCACTTAGGAGGTGGCTACACAGTGGTGTGCCCAATCACGTTCTAATTTGTATTTTCTAGGAACAAACATCAAAAAGAGGAAAATCCTCACCCCTCTTGCCTACAATCTGACTGGTAGGCGATTGAAAAATCACCGTGTAGCCCGAAAGAAAAAGCCTATAACTTGTTTAACATGAAAAATGCTGCCAATGCTGTTGCATTGTTGGTTTTAAAAAGCCACCTTAGTACGCACAACGGTTTTTTTTTTTGTCGTTTAAAGCCTAGTACGCTGCTGAAGCGAAACGAAATTTTCCATGCAAAATTTCGTTAACGAAATCTTAAACGAAAAATTTCGTTTTGCTTTTGGTTTTTCATTTGTCACTTACTTTTTACTGTCCTGTGAATTTTTCTTGACTCCAAGAGCAGTGTTGACGGTTTTTTCACTTCTAATTCATTTATTTCTTGCTTTAAAAATTATTTTCTGATGATTTTTTCTTGATTTAAAATTAATTTTGAATTTTTTTATTTTGACTTTGACAGAATACTCGACTATATTTTTTCGTTAGCATTTTCGTTGTCGACTTTGGAGACTTGAAAATTTTTCGTTTCGCATCGCAGCGAGAAAAAAAAACATTTTTGACTTTTGTACTTTTTCAAAAAAAAATCTCCAATGTAGTCAAAGGAGTCACCGTGTAAACAACTTGAATTTAACTTTATTTAGCTTAATAAGCCATTTAGTTTAGATTGTTTACATTTTTTTACCTTAACTTAATTTAATATCACAGTTACTATGCTTCGTATTAATTTGTATATATCATTTGATAATAATTTATATTTATATAGTTATAGTTTGAGCATATTCTATTATTTTGCGTTTAAATTCGTTTATGTTATTAATATTTTTTATTTCTTGAGGAAGATTATTAAAGCTATTGAACCCCATATAAAATATTGTTCTCTGACCTCTGGATGTTCTTGATCTTTCGATTCTAAGGTCACCACTGTTTCTTAAATTGTATTCTATATCTTCATTAGTACGAACATTTTCACATAAATAACCGGGATACATATTGTTTTTAATCTTAAATACAAATATCATACTTAACATAAAAAGCCTTTGATTTACATTTAACCACATCAACGTATCTAACATATTTTGTACTGGTGTGTATCTATTACATTTCAATATTATTCTCATGACTTTATTTTGCTGAAGTTGCAATCTATTTTTGTGACTTTGTGGACACATATACAATAAACTAGAACAATAATCAAAGTGAGGTTTAATCAATACATTACATAAATTTACAGCAGTGTTCATAGATATATTTTTTCTTATTTTTCTTAATACACCAGTTTTTTTTGCCACTTTTTTGCATATATAATTAATATGTTCATTAAAGCTAAGTTTTTCATCCAGAATAACACCAAGATATTTTATTTGGTTAACTTGTTCAATTTGCTCATTGTTTATACATATATTAACATTTATTGACAAACTTACAGGATTGGACTTGAAAATCATACATTTAGTTTTATTAACATTTAACACTAGTCTATTCATTTTCAGCCATGTATTTATCCTCTCCAGATCTTGATTTATTTTCTCTAAACAATCCGCAATGTTTTTACCAGTAATGTAGAGTAAACCATCATCAGCAAATAAAATGAGTTTTGACGAATTCATTATTTTGGATATATCATTTATAAACATTAGGAATAACCACACTCCCAGTATTGTGCCTTGTGGTATTCCTACACTGACATGAATTGGTGATGATATTTTTCCATTTACAGAAGTACGTTGGGTTCTTCCTTGCAAAAAAGATTTGAACCATTTAAATTCCGTTGATTTTATACCGAAATATTTTAATTTCTTTAGTAAAATGTCGTGATTGACTGTTTCAAAAGCTCGTTTTAAATCCAAGAAAACAGCAATCACAACGTTTTTGTCATCTATTTCTTTCCTCCAATCATTAATAACAAAACAACAAACAACTGCCTAATATTTGTGGGTTGACCTTAAACTTGTTCCCTTTTCATGGCTTCTACTGTAACTGTCAAAATTGTACAAACAACTCAAATGCACCCAACTTCACTCATGTAATTTTCGCGCCAAACACAAATCAAAATTTGTAAATTTTCGTATGTTGTTTGCATTTTATCCCAAGCAAAAATTTCAATTTGAATGTAATTCGCCGATAATTTATCGTGTTTATAATTAAAAAAATATATAAAAACTTTATTTTAATTGTTTCATACAAAATTATACAATAATTTAAAATCATGACTGATGCAGAACAATTTATCAGAGATATTCAACGAGAATACTTGGATTTCCTCGATGATGAGGTTAGTACACAGAAGAACCTAAATTCCAATTTCGTTCCCAATGCTCATTTATCATTCACTTCTTTAGGAAGACCAAGGTGCCTACACTGGTCACGTTAAAGAAATGATTGCAGAAAAGAAAAAGCGTCTAATTGTCAACATAAATGATTTGAAACGAAAAAATCCTCAACGTGCCCTCGGAATTCTTAAGAATGCCTCCGATGAACTATTGGCTTTTGGGCGGGCTGTCAAGGAATATGTTGCATCCATTGATCCAAGTTATGCCAAGACCTATGAAGACTTTTTTGTTGGTTTTGAAGGTTGTTTCGGAAACAATCATTTCACTCCAAGAGGTTTAACTTCTGCGTAAGTATTTTTTTACCGACTTCCAAAAAGGAGGAGGTATTCAATTCGTCTGTATTTTTTTTTTTTTTTTTTTTTTTTTTTTTTTATGTTTGTTACCGCATAACTTTGGACTGAGTGAACCAATTTTGATAATTCTTTTTGTATTGGATAGCTGGTGGCTATCTCACTCTTTGCCATAAGAACTATTTTAAAAACCATAAAACCCAGTTGTGATCCATGGAAGTCGGTTTTGTTTTTTTTTACTATGTTTCCACCTACGCTAAATCCGAGATTTAGCTAAGTAGATTTAGAATAAATCTCGAGATTTATTTTAAATCTACTTCGCTTAATCTCAGATTTGGGTTCAGCTACCCTAAATCTAAGAATTTCACCTACTTTCAATCCCAGATTTAGAATAAAACTCGAGATTTATGCTAAATCTACTTAGCTAAATCTCGGATTTAGGGTAGGTGGAAACGTAGTATTTGCTAAAAATGATTATTATTTTCTAGTCCAGACAAAATAGACATAAAAAAGGGCAAACCCAGAAATAATTCGCATAGAGCTGCAAATTGGTACAGAGCATTGAAATGTCGATTAAAGTAAAATGTTAAGTACCCAAAAGTCTCATGTGTGCAAAAAAAAGTTATTCAAGTTTGAATGTCAAAAATGAAGGGTTTTTATAAAAATAACTTTAAAACGGAAGAAGCTATTGATAGTGGAATAACTAATGCAAATTATTAGGGAACACGGCCGAACAGCCCCGATTTCGATGATCTTTTTATTTTCAAACGTCGGCAATTAAAAATACTTTAAAGTCTATAGGTTAAAAAATTAATTTTCAATTATTAAAAAATTAAAATTCAATTTTTTTTTACAAACCCAATTTTTGTTCCTTAAATTTCTGAATAAACTGATACCAACAGTTTTTTTTAGATAATTTAAGGGAACTAAATATGTGGGAGTAATAAGGGACAATCTACCATCGATTAAGCGATAGATGCAATTTTCTCAGAAAATAAAAATTATTTTGAACACACATTTTTAAAAAAGCCAGAAGCTCATTCCTTTCTGCAATCTTTAATGTATAGTTTTTGAAAAAAACGGTCCTCAAACTCAGATTTTGAAAAAAAAAATATTTAAAAAAATTTGTTAATTATTAGTTAAATTCCGAAGAGTAAAAGGTAATTTTAATTACGGTTTTGAAACAAAAATTAAAAATTACTTCAAATTAGATTTTTTTGATAAAAACTGAATTTTTGTATCGAAATAATTGATTTTCTCTAAGACTTTGACGAATAAGACCTTCAAACTTTCTTCGCTATTTAACCTTCAACAATAACTGTTGCTGAATGAAAAAAGACTTGTGGCACTCGAGGACTGCCGTGATTAAGCTATTGCATTGCATTTTTTGTCAACTTAATTTGTTTACCTACCCTACACAAAACCAATGATCATGTTTTGTATCTACCTATCAATTCATATACCTACAACAACAAGGTCACATTTGAAAACATGCATACACACAATCTCATGTATGTATTATGATATCTAGTTTTACTTGCACTTTGTTTTTGGTTAGATTTTTCTATTTTACTGCAAATATATTTAAAAGAAAAATTGTGTTTTCGATTCTATTTCAATTCGATTCCTCGATCTGGTACTTCCATATACCTGGATCGAAATTTCGATTCAGTTTCAATTCGATCTTTAAATCGGTCATACAAACGGGGTAATAAACTTCTCCAGACCAAAAAATAAGAAAACACAAGAATACTTTTTCTCTACAATCGCAACGCAACGCTTTAGGCTTTACTCGTTCACAAATCAAAACAAGTTGAACAAGAAACAGAACAATGGGAAGAGAAAACAAAAGAAAAGAAAATAATAAAAAAAAAGATAATTTTGTTTTGCTTTTGATTTATTCTGCAGACACAGCATTTATGGTCTTCTTCCTTTATCCTTTCTCTGTTGTCTAACATTATTTATATAACCCTCTCTGTCTGAACCAAAAACCATTCACACAAACAGCGCTTGCTTGCTCTCGTTCGTCTCGATACATGGAAGCTTCGTAGAATTATTGCACATTCGTACCATGTACACACATACCATACACGTTTAGTGAACCATCCATGTGTGCGGCGTAATAATTTTTCGTTACTATTTTCGTTACTATATTTTTTGGTTTAGTCCCCATCCCCATGCCAAGGTCTGTCATAAAATCTATGCAATAGCTTAAAAAGAATAACTTTATGTTTAAATGTTATTTTTTGACAAAAAAAAAAGGTAATTTAACTAATAAAAAAAGTTCTTGGAAAATGAAATACTTTTTAATTTTGTTCATAAACTGTAATACATATTGCTATTTAAGGCTTAACTACTCACACCACTTTTTGAAAAAGTACAAAAGTGAAAATATTTTTTTTCTGTTGTTTTTTAAACCAAAAAATAAGCTTTCTGCATCATTTGTTTTAATTTTCCAACTTTTTGAGCCACTGTAGTTAAGACTTTACTTTTATGAATAAAAATTAATATGACCAAAAAAATTTTAAAAATAAATGCATATTTTGTTAAGAAAAAATTATAAAAAATTAGATTTAAAAAAATCAATACGGCAATAGCGACAATTTTTAAACTATAGAGGTTAAAATATTTTTAATTACTGAAGATCTTAAAAATCGGAGCCCGTTCGGCTGGGTTCCCTAATGTTTCCATTTTTTTTAGCTTTATTTACTCCACTATGAAGCCGAGTATATTCTAATAAATTGTTTATTTTATATTAATTCAATGTTTTCTGTTTTAAGATTTTACACTAATTGGTTTACATTTTTGTATTGTCCATTATATCGTTTGATTTTTAAAATAAAAGTAGATTAATAAATAAATGAACAAGTAAAAAGTTAAAAAAGTAAATACAAGTAATCAATGTTAAACTTTGACTCATCCAACAATACTCGCAGGATTTTTAAAAAACTATTTTGACAAAATCCAAATGATTGTTTCGGTTCACTTCCGAAATGAATAGCTTTTTTTCTCGCAGCCCTTCCGTATTATTTTGATTCGTGCAAAACATTACGAAGAGTGCACACTCAAATGTTAACCGGTGCCATTTTTGAGGCACTTTTTGTTTTTTTTTTTTTTTTCACTTGTCTCAAAAATTCACTTTTTTTCCTACAAAAAAAGGTTTCCTTACTGTTTATTTTTATAATTTCGGTTGACCCGATGTTTTCGTATTTTTTTTTTTTATTTTTGATTTTTGTCCAATTTTTTTCTTAATTTATAGCTTATTTCAAAAGAGCAAATAATCTACACATACTTTAAAAATTTGTTTAGATAACATTGACCATTTGACAAAAATAGACAAAAAACGATATTTTCGATATAATATACCACTTTTTTGAGCGCACTACATTTCAAACGATAAGTGCTACTAAAGCATCTCTTAAGTTATTTTGTGGAAAATGTTGTAGTGTATGAAGTGAGTTAAAAATATATTTCAAAAAACTCATATTTTAGAAGCTAGGTACGAATTCGCAATTTTTGAGTTCGACCAAATATTTTTTTTTTAACGACTACTTAAAAAAAAAAAACAAAAAACGTTTTTATATAAAGGAGCATACATTTGACACATTTTAAAATCGCGATATCTTCTAAATGATCGTAGAAAATTAAGTGTTTTAACATTTTTTTTTAGGTAACTACAAAACCTTCAAGTCTTCCACATATTTTTTTTATAGCTTCTCCCGTTTCAAAGTTACATTATGAAAAACTTCCATTTTTGACATTCAACTTTAATAACTTTTTTTGCTCACATATGGAACTTTTGGGTACTTTTGACATTTTACTTTAATCGACACCTGTACCAATTTTCAGCTCTATGCGAATTATTTTAGGTTGAATGTCTATTTTTACTGGACTATTCTGATTTATTTCAACACAAAGGTCCTTGACAAATCATCTTTTCTTCTTCCAGCTATCTTGGAAACTTGGTTTGTGTTGAAGGTATTGTCACAAAAGTCTCACTCATTCGACCAAAAGTTGTTCGAAGTGTTCATTATTGTCCAGCCACTAAAAAAGTCATGGAAAGGAAATACACAGATTTGACTTCTTACGAAGCTGTCCCATCCAGTGCCGTCTATCCAACCAAAGACGATGATGGTAATCTCCTTGAGACCGAATTCGGTTTGTCCATCTATAAAGATCATCAAAGTTTGACGATTCAAGAAATGCCAGAAAAGGCACCTGCTGGCCAGTTGCCACGTTCCATCGATGTTATTTGTGATGATGATTTGGTGGACAAATGCAAACCTGGTGACAGGGTACAATTCACTGGCAACTATCGTTGTCTGCCGGGCAAATCAGGTGGTTACACTTCCGGAACATTCAAAACTGTTTTACTCGCCAATAATATATCGCATTTGAAAAAAGACAATGATTTGGGAATCACTCGCAAAGATTACTTGACTTTTAAGAAAATCTCCAAAGACCCAGAAGTATTTGAGTTGTTATCTAAAAGTTTGGCTCCTTCCATTCATGGACATGAATACGTTAAGAAAGCCATTTTGTGTCTTTTGTTGGGAGGTGTTGAGAAGAACCTTTCCAATGGAACTCGTCTGAGAGGCGATATTAATGTTCTTCTTATTGGAGATCCCAGTGTGGCAAAATCGCAGTTGCTGCGGTATGTTTTAAATACAGCTCCGAGAGCAATTCCAACAACTGGTCGTGGTTCGACTGGTGTCGGTCTGACGGCAGCTGTAACAACCGATCAGGAAACTGGTGAGCGTCGACTTGAAGCCGGTGCTATGGTCTTGGCCGATCGTGGTGTTGTTTGTATTGATGAATTTGACAAAATGAGCGATATGGATCGTACGGCTATTCATGAAGTCATGGAACAGGGAAGAGTTACTATATCGAAGGCTGGCATTCATGCATCTTTGAATGCACGTTGTTCGGTTTTAGCTGCTGCTAATCCTGTCTATGGAAGGGTAATAAATTATATGAAGATTGTTAAAAGTATTTGTTTATATGTTTTGAGTTTTTCTTTCTACAGTATGATCAATATAAGACGCCAATGGAAAACATTGGATTACAGGACTCGCTGTTGTCTCGTTTTGACTTGCTGTTTGTTATGCTGGATGTTATTAATCCCGATACAGATAACATGATTGCCGATCATGTTGTGCGCATGCATCGTTACAGGTAAGAACAATTATTTTATCTAGAAATTTGTAAATGTTTGAAGGCCTAAGAAATTTTTTGAATTGCCTTTTTGTTGAACCATTGCTTTGAACCTTAGATATTTACCCTAGTCGATAGAAGTTGAGTTCAAAATTCTGTATTCTTGTTCCACCTTAAACGAACATGACTTTAAGAATCTTCCAAAGAAAAACTGCTAAGTCAAATTTTTTTCTACAAAGTTACCCAGCTCTCAAGGAGTTTAAGGCCAATTCTGAGCAGTTTTGCTCTCAAATGAACAGGCACCTTAAGAGCAATCCACAATGTTTAATCCAATCTTGAAATTATGCTATAATTATTAGGGTGGGTCAAAAAAATCGAAAATTTTTTTTTTGATTTGGTACTCCGAAAAATCGATTGCTAGACCCCTCTAGAATATACACACCAAATATGAGCTCTTTATATTAATGGGAAGGTCCTCCGCTTTGCAATTTTCCATTTTTACATCAAGCTTCTACTAAAAAAAAATAATTTTTTTATTAATTGACTTTTTAGCAAATTTCTTTTCATATTCTTGTAGGAAATTGAACGCTCTACAAAAAAGGCCTTATACACTTTTTTCGTTTATCTAACCGTTGAATAGATATTTGAGGTCCAAAAATCGAGAAAATCTTTAAAAATTCGTTTTTTGTTCTTAATTTTGTAACAAATTGAAAAATTATAATGATTAAACGCGCAAGACATATTCTTGTTGGAAATTGATTGCTCCACAAAAAAGGTCTTATTAACTTTTTTCATTAATCTAACCATTCTAAAGATATTCGAGGTCAAAGTTAAAAAAAAATATAAAAACATTTTATATTTTTAAAAAATTTCTAATTCACTGAAACTTCATTATTTTCAAATTAACAAGATATATTCTTGTAGGGGCTTAAATGTTCTACAAAAAATTCCTTGGAATGAAATTGATTGCTTTAACCGTTTAGAAGATATTCGTATCCAAACCAATGCTCACTGATTTCAATAGTTTTCTTATGACCCGTATGCATTGCGATTTGGATACGAATATCTTCTAAACGGTTAAAGCAATCAATTTCATTCCAAGGAATTTCTTGTAGAACGTTTAAGCCCCTACAAGAATATATCTTGCTAATTTGAAAATAATGAAGTTTCAATGAATTAGAAATTTTTTAAAAATATAAAATGTTTTTATATTTTTTTTTTAACTTTGACCTCAAATATCTTTAGAATGGTTATATTAATGAAAAAAGTTAATAAGACCTTTTTTGTGGAGCAATCAATTTCCAACAAGAATATGTCTTGCGCGTTTAATCATTATAATTTTTCAATTTCTTACAAAATTAAGAACAAAAAACGAATTTTTAAAGATTTTCTCGATTTTTGGACCTCAAATATCTATTCAACGGTTAGATAAACGAAAAAAGTGTATAAGGCTTTTTTTGTAGAGCGTTCAATTTCCTACAAGAATATGAAAAGAAATTTGCTAAAAAGTCAATTAATAAAAAAATTATTTTTTTTTAGTAGAAGCTTGATGTAAAAATGGAAAATTGCAAAGCGGAGGACCTTCCCATTAATATAAAGAGCTCATATTTGGTGTGTATATTCTAGAGGGGTCTAGCAATCGATTTTTCGGAGTACCAATTAAAAAAAAAGAATTTCAATTTTTTTGACCCACCCTAATAATTATATATATAAAGAAGGCGTTACTACTTAAATGCTTTCATAGCCCGAAAAAACAACGTTTGTCAGGGTTGTTTTCAGATAATTGGACTAAAGTATCGGTTGTATCTTTAAATTGTATTCTTAATAAAAAAAAAAAAACTCGCGGAGAACTGTTTTTAGAAGAATTTCCAATTTAAATATTCCGGAAAATGGCTCCTGTTTTCTTTTAAATTACAACGAAAAAGATAGTAAGGTATAAATTCTTCGGCCTTAATCTTAAACTACACCACTTTTCCTGAAAACTTTTCGGCAAAATAAGACTGTTCATAAAAATTAACTTAAAAAATTAAAAAAATACGAATTTAAATCAAATGAAAGGCAATTATTAAATAAAAAGAAAAAAAAAGTAGTGAACCACCAAAAGCTTTTCAAAGTTTTCTAAAATGAGCTGAAAGAATTTCCTTGAGCAGAATCGAGTAGACTCGATTTAAAACAGTCGAATTATTAATTTCAATGTTTTCGGAAAGTCTAAAGTTGATGTCGCCATTAATTACAGAATTTATTTGTTTAACTAGGTTAGGTTAACGTGGCTATCAGCAGGAGAGGTGATACATTTAGACTATGATTGGTCCGTTGTGATACTTTGTTCAACTAGTTATGGGGCGAAATTCATAGTCGTTACTCAAGTTAAGATTTTTTTCAACTTGAGCATTGACTTGAGAAAATATTTTTCTCAATCAAACTCACAATGAAATTTGACTGATTTGAGTAAACTGTCATCTAAAATAAATATTTTTTAATTATTCGCTATCAGTTTTTTCCTTTAATGTTAAAAATCTCGTCAAACACAAAATCAAATCGATACCGAATTATTAAGAAAACACATTTTTAGATGATGGTTTATTAGTTAAATTAGTTAAATTAGTCAAATTTCTTTGTGAGTTTGATTGAGGAAAATATTTCCTCAAGTCAATGCTCAAGTTGAGAAAAATCTTAACTTGAGTAACGACTATGAATTTCGCCCCATAACTAGTTGAACAAAGTATCAGGAATATGAATTCCTCAGTTAGATGCTGTCATACCCTTACTAAGACGCAAAATTTCAATCACTCCGCTTAAAAATAAAAATAATTTTCATTATTTTTTACTTTGAATATGAATTCCGCTCAGTCTCTCAAGCTTTTAAAAATTTGAGAACAAAATCCAAAAATTTATTTTAATACTTAAGAAAAAAAATAAGAAATTTAATTTTGATAAGAAAAGTACCTACTCAATCTTCCTACTTTCTTTTTCTAATGTGTTCAGTTCAGTTTTCATTCTATATATTTATTATGGTTTATAAAAATACAGATTCAAGAGTTTTTTCGATAAAAAAAAATTAACTAAAAAAAAGCCATAAGAAATAAACAAAATTGCGATAGGCATTGATAAGTAAAAAAATAAAAAAAAAAAATAAAAACATATACATACATATTTGGAATCAGGGGGATATGAATCGTGTTTGTATAAAGTCTATACTTTCATACGATAACGCAAAAAAGGAAAAGTTAGGACAATCCGTTCCCTAACTCATTGGCAAATTCTGTCTAACTCTTGTTTTGTGGCAAAATAAACTTATTGGAACTTTATATTTTTATAATCAAAGCTTTTAATCGATTTTTACTCAAATCTTGCGAAAAATTTTTGATTAAAAAAAAAACAAATTTTATTTTATTTGAAAAATTAACTCAAAACGCATTGTATAAAATATTATATTAAACTAGATGATCCGGCGGACTTCGTTCCACCTTTTCTAGTATTTATTTCCAATATGTTGCTCAGCAGTGTGTGAACCTTTTCCAATACCAACAGAAATTGGGTCTCAACAACAAATCTAATACATAAAATTCTTGTGTCGCGGCGTTTGTTACCAAACTCATCCGAAACGGCTGAACCGATTTTTATGAAGTTTTGTGTGCATATCGGGTTGGCTTGAGAATCGGCCAATATCTACTTTCCATACCCTTAAATAGTTAGGGTGGTCCAACCAAATTTTTTTTTTTATTAAAATGATTTTTATGAAATTTTGTGTTTTTTCTGGTAAAAAAATTACAAATACAAATGGACTGCGGAAAGTAAAATTGTTCCAACTCCATAGGATTTTTTTAAGGACTTCGAAAATTTTGTTTTCACTCCATTTAAATAAGTCCTCTCGTTTTTTTTTTCAAAACTGCCTAAAAATCGAGGTAATATTTGTGCCCATGATTATGAAAGTGGACTAAGGGCCGGTTTGTTCACACTCGATTATCTTTTAATCTAGGATTAAGTCACTTTTTGCATTGTTTAAAGAAAAACTTACATAATAATTTTCTTATAACGATTTAATTATATTTTTTTATGAAATCACTAGAGGAACAATAAAAAAGTTTATTTATTGCAATTTCGCTTTCAAATAAACTTTACCCCTTGAATAATAATTATTTTAAAGCTAGATTTGAGGCCATTTTTAGGAGTGACTTAGTCCACTTTCATAATTAAGGGCACATTTGTAAATTTAACTGTTAAGTGTATTTTATTTTTAGGTGAACTATCGTTTGTAATTCAATTTTAACATTCATTTTATTGCCTATTTCTTATTTAGAAATCCAAAAGAATCTGATGGTGAGGTTTTATCTATGGGAAGTAGTTATGCTGATTCCCTTACCTTTGTGAGCAATAAAGAAGAAGTAAGAACCACAATTTACATAACTTATTAATTTTTACTTAGTTGTTAATTTTTTTAAATTTTTTTTGCAGAACAAAAAAGAAACAGAACTTTACGAAAAATACGACGCTCTTTTGCATGGAAAATCACGTAAGCGTCAAGATAAAATTCTTTCAGTTGATTTTATGCGGAAATACATTCAAGCCGCTAAATGCATGAAACCCAAATTAACCGAACAAGCATGTGAAGCCATTGCAAATGAGTATTCTCGTCTTCGTTCGCAAGACAATGTTGAATCCGATGTAGCTAGAACACAACCAGTGACAGCACGTAGTTTGGAAACACTGATTCGTCTCTCCACAGCCCATGCTCGTGCACGAATGTCAGCAACAGTTACAGTTGACGATGCACAGGCTGCAATTGAATTGGTACAGTTTGCCTACTTCAAGAAAGTCCTCGAAAAAGAGAAGAAGAAACGTCGTCGTGATGGTGATGGAGACTCGGATGAAGAAGAGGTTGAAAATGGTTCTCAAGAAACGACACCTTCGCGACGCAGTAAACGTGCCAGAGCAGAAACACAATCAGAGCCAATTGATGCAGATGAAGATGATGGTTTCGTGCAACCTCAACCAGATGAGGGTGATTTAACTCTTCGTGATACAAGACGAAGATCTCAAGCTTCATCTGGAACAAATGGCAATAGCGAACCAACTGTTGTAGCGACACCTGCTTTTATATCTGAGGAAAGATTGAATGTATTTAAAAATAGCCTTCAGAAAATGTTCCGTGAGGCGAGGGAACAAAGTTTGCCATTGGCTAGAATAACAGCTGCAGTTAATAAGAACAATGATGAAGCGTTTACATCGGGTGAAATTGAAGCTGCCGTTAATAAGATGACTGAAGATAACCAGATTATGCTGGCTGATGATATTGTTTTTCTTATTTAACAACATAACATGCTTAATTTGTTCAATTTTATATTCTGTCTTTTTTATGTTTTCTTTAAGTTTTTCTACTTATTTTCTAACCATAAAATATTATGATTACAACAATTAAAAGTACAATATTATTAAAAAAAAATAGAAATGTTTGTGGAAATTATTTCATGTTGCATCTTAGTAAATGTGATAATTCCATAAATGAGGGCTCCGATGCTCTTAATGCTCTTCGTGTGCGTTATCCATCTAGTTCTTTTAGTCCTTTCCGACAAAAGCTGCATGCAGTTTGATATCTATTAAATTACCGACAATTTGAATTAAACTTACGTGTTGGAAAAAGCTTTCAATTTAAAATCTTAAATAAATTTCGTCTCTTCTTTTTTTCAATATTATTACGACAAGTGAACAAAATAAAAACGGATAAGCAACGATATTCTGCGAATTATAAGATTGGGAACTCTTTTCCCGAACACCTAGAGCAATCAGAACTGAAATTTGACTTATTACTGTTTCTAACGTTTCTGAACCTATTTATTCCTTTGATTTAGTTGATTCAGTACGTCCAATTGACTTCAAAATTATTTCTTTCGATACATAACAATTCAACAATTAATGGGCCAACAATTTTAAAAAGATAAATTCATATTTTACATATTACATGTATTGCGAAAAATTTTTAAAAAGACGGAACCTTTTTTTAATTTTTATTCAATTAATTACTCATAGGGAACTTCAGTTATTGGTTTTAATTTTTTCGAATCGATTTAGCTGCGTACTAGGCTTTAAGAGGCTATTAATTTGTTGTTTTTTTTTTAATGAAAGAGCTGAACAAAAAGTTAAACGAAATGGTTGAAATTAGACACGCTCAGGAATCATTAGAGACTAGATATTTATATATTTAAATAACAACAGTTGACAAGAGTAATCCACCGTTTAGGAAAAGCTATTTAGATGGCAGCAATTAAACGCTTCTAATTTAAAACTTTCATGTGCATTAGATACCATAATAGGGCTGATCAGATTTTTATCCTTTCAACGATTATTATTATTACTAAAAACAAAAACCATTTAGCGAAACAATATTTTAATAATTCAATTTTTATAAACATAAAGATTTATACATATTTTTCTCTTCACATTAGATACTAATGCGATGTGTTCTTACAACAAAAAATAATAAATAATACTTTACAAAAATAAACAAATTTATTTTAAAGTTGAACAAATCTGATCACGTATTGCTTTGGCAACTTCAATGTAGTTATTATTTTGTTCCTCTGCAATTTCTGTAATTTCTTCCAATTCCTTCACTTCTTTGTTTAAAAATGGAACCTTAAACTTAATACATATATTATGCAAAGCAGCACAAACATTTATAAATCTGGCCATTCTTTCTGGATCATATCTAGATAGCTTCTCATGTTGTCCCAATAGAATTTGCCAACGGTTTTTCAATATTTTTATTGTCTTTTGTGTTATAGAATATGCTTCAGAATGAACTTTGTTAAAACGTTCCTCTGGTGAACCAGGTGCAGCATTTCGATAAGGTGTAATACACCAAGGCTCCAGTGAATAAGCAGCATCACCTAAAGTGCATGAAAGGTAAATATAAAATAAAAAGCAAATTGTCTATTATTTGAAAAAGATCAAACCTAGGAGCCAACAATCTTGATCCTGATTTTCGTTTAAAACAAATTGTTCCTCAAGGTATTCCCGTTCATCGCAATGAGTCCATACAAATGCATCAGTTACTGTTCCCCCATTGCGACAGTTAATTGCATTGATTTTTAGTTCATGGTCACAAATCTGTTAAAGAATTTTTAAACTCAAATGAAGTCTCAAGATCATAAACTTTGTAGACAATTTGTCTTCTGAGGTTTGGATTTTTCAATATTTTTTTTTTTTTTGGAAAACTGAAAGCAGACTTTTGAATTCGATGTTAAAACGCACAAGGCTAAAAAACTGCTTGTTCACATTTTGGTTATACCTCCACTCCCAAATTTTTTTTAGACTATCAAGATTGAAGCTAAAAAAGTAAAAATCTGATAAAAAAGTACTTTTTCTACTTTTCAATTTTCTCAACAACTAGAACACATAGACACAACATGTGGTTTTCATTGTTTGATAAGAAATTGATAAAGGCAGTTTTCGTTATCAGTCAATTTCGTATTAAAATCCACGGTCTTGACAAAAAAAAAGTATTACCTATGTGTTTTTTCAACCATTTTTTTCAAAAATTTTGACTTTGATATCGATTATTTCTAAAACCATTAACTAAAAGGACATAATTTAAAAATTAAAATTAATCGTATAACTCTAGCTTTTGAAAAAGGTATCACTCATATCATAACTGTAAGCCGTTGTTTTTATATATTTTTTTTAATTGTAAGTAATTTTTTATAAAATTAATTTGGCAACCAATTGTAGTTCTCAATTGCCAATAAAATAGTCAGTGTCAGCTGGTGGCACCCAAATTTGTGCCCTTAATTGAATCGTTTATTTTCAAAACATGATAAGTCCACTTTTTTCAAAATTCGTTTTTTTAACTGAATATGTTCTTGGGGGATAACCACACCTACCTTCAAAATATGAAGCATCTACTCAGTCTATATTCGATTTTACAGCTAAGCGAAACAAATTTTTATTGTCAAAACATCATAAAAGTCCCGGACTTATCATCTTTTGAAAATAAACAGCAACTTTTTTATGAGTAATTGACTACACATAGAGAAGCTAACTACTGACTCAAAATCTTAAGTTGAAAGCGTCTTTCAAGTAAAATAACTGCTCGAAACATTATATTCTATTCCCAAATGCAATTGTTTGATAGACTGAGGCTTTAAAAAAAATTGTATATTCATTTTAAAACTAATTTCACATTCGTTTATTTTCAAAGTATGATAAGTCCAAAATCGTTTTTATTTTTTATCTTTTAAACAATCGGTCCAAAAAGTAAATACCAAACGATATTCTGTAGCGAGGTAAAAGTTCTACAAAATATATTTTTTATACACTTTGCTACACTTAACAAAAGAAAATAGAACGTTTATTTCTTCTCCTCAAAAATTTGAAATCATGGACTTATCATGTTTTGAAAATAAATGATTCAATTATGAAAGTGGACTAAGTCACTCCTAAAAATGGCCTCAAATCTAGCTTTAAAATAATTATTATTCAAGGGGTAAAGTTTATTTGAAAGCGAAATTGCAATAAATAAACTTTTTTATTGCTCCTCTAGTGATTTCATAAAAGAAATATAATTAAATCGTTATAAGAAAATTATTATGTAAGTTTTTCTTTAAACAATGCAAAAAGTGACTTAGTCCACTTTCATAATCATGGGCACATTTGGCCTCTATCGAAATATAATTTAATAAGGAAAATGTTTTTAATAGTCTCTAACTGTAGGCAAATGTAGCTAAAATTATATATACAAAAATATGAAAAAATCAACCTATTTTTTCTCTTTTCTTTAAATAATTATATAAAATAATTAACATCTTACAAATTAATTATTTCTTCGATTTACTTCGATTCTAATTAATTCTTTTTGATAAATTATTTTCGTAGGCAGTAAAAAAAATAATACAAATTAAAAAATTCCCTTAATCATTACTTTAATAATGAACCGATTTTCATTAAATAAACGGCAATCGCTTTGTTTTATTAAAATTTAGGGGTGATACTTTTTTATTTTTCTTAACAAAAAAGTTATAAAAACACACTGTAATAATGGACTGATTTTCATAGAATAAACCGCAAACGCTTTGTTTTATCAAACCCAAAAGGTTATATTTTATGAAAATTGGTGCATTAGTCCAAACTTTTTTAAATTAATTTTTTTGGTGTTTTTATCCTAGGTAAACCACCCAATCATTGGCATCTTAAGCGAATGTCGCCACAACTTTAGTTTGCAGTTTTGTCCGTATAACAGAAAACTATTAAATTAAAATTTGTATTTGTAATAATCAATATGTCCTTTAAAATAATAAAATAGCTTGAGTAAAGATTATTAATTAAATTAATTAATAAATAAATAAAAACTTCATTAACTCAGTTTTGCCAGTGATTGGCATAGTTTTCGAATTATTGGCACCGGTCTTTCCAATGATTGGCACTTTATTTTAATTGGATTTTTTAGAGTCTTAATTGATGTTTGTTTAATACTTAAGGTTTATTACTGAATTAAACATTAAAAAGCAGTTTCAAAAACAAATTAGGAAAATGTATGTTTATAAATCTATTTTTTACTGACTAATATAAAAGTGTACTTGCATCCTAAAGAAATCTGACCAAAACTAAAATCTGTATGTTTGAAAACCTCAGCAAAAAAATTGTCTGCATAGTTCAGGATCAAGAACATCTATGTTTTAAAAAATCAAACTTACTATCATGGCATTTAAGCTATGTATTCCATTCTTGTTGACGTACGTCTTCTCGTTTTTTACCGGTCTCGAAAGAGAAATGTGTGTAGAATCTACACATCCAATAACTACAATTTAGAACAAACATTAAAAATGCTAGTTTAACGGAAAAGAAAGTGGGTACCTCCTGGTAATGCATATTTTTTTGCAAAGAATTCTTTGCAGGCTGTGAAATTGTTTTCGATGTCGAATTTGATATGTTCAAAGCATAAAATATCTTCCATTTTCTCTAAAGTTATTGACGACGCTTTGGACATTGTGCTCTGGGCTAATGGAAATAAATAGTCGCTGCCAATTTTTTTATGATAGCCGCCACTTCCGAGCAAAGAAAGTGTACAAGCCAGTTGGAGTATTGGCGGGACTGCATTGGCAGTTTTATAGGGAAGTTTCAATTTTTCAAGAACATATCTGAATGCTTCTTTGTTAAGTCGAAATCTTTGTATAAATCTACCATTTTTTTAAATAAATTTAAAAAATGTTTAAGTTTATTTGTTTAAATTAAAGATAGAACTTACATATTTTCTGGCAATGAAAGTGGATCGCTTTTTTCTCGAAGCAATTTTCTTTCAACTCTTTCATCACATTCACTTTCGTCGGAGCTACTTAGGAAGAAATATACACTAGTAAACATTTTAAATGTTTTTTAATTTCTTCATTTGTGAATGTTTTTAAAAAAGTAATTTTATATTTTATTTGTTTATTTTGTATTCGAAGACCGATTTCAAAAAAAAAAATGTGCGACGTTTATTAACGTTAGCTAACGCTACGTTAGCGTAGCCTCACATTACATTACGATTTACGAAATGTTGAAATCCAGAGATTGTAAAACTTTTTCGGCAACGATTTTTTTTTCGGTTTAAAAAAACAATTTTTGTTGTTTTTTCCAAAAACAAATAGCGCTAGAAAGAAATAAAATTTTTTTAACTTTTGTAAATTTCCCACTTTTTCACTTTTTAGGCCATTGTAGTTTAGGCTTTTATCTGTACAATTTTACAGGCCTATTCTGGCAAACCTCACTGATGCCTCACAAGTCACAATAACCTCACAACTCGAGTTGAACTCAATTTTGTGACTTTTTCGTATTCTAACGAAAACCTCACAAATCCACAGTCCTCATAAGAACCTCATAAGGTGTGGTGAGTTTGATTTTGTGAGGTTTTTCGTATTCTGGCGTTCCCTCACAACTTGTGACCCTCATAAAAATTGTTAAAATTGTGATCTCCTTCAGAGCAGGTCACAACTCACAAATTATTAGAGTTTTGATATTTATAATTTGCATAAATTTTTTTGAGATTAAATTAAAGTTTTTTTTTTATATATGATTTAACAAAAATGCAATTAGACCTTGTTTTGTTGCATCTTTATTGCAGAAAAAAGTCAAAATCTATCTGGGTGTTACTTTAGACAACGATATTTTTAATCACAGCATAACGATTTTATGCTTGAGACCAATAGAGAGCTGGAGTAGCTCAAGGAGTGGCCATATCATTCATCACCTCACTCAAATCGAAAGAGAAAACGAAGTTCACGGACCCACAACGAACAAGCCATGTTCGAACCATAGGATTTCTTTGCATTTCTTAAATTTAACACCAACTCTATGATGACTTTGGTGAACGATTCAGTGGAGGCAATATCGAAGTTATGCAAGATCCTAATGGGACGTAAACCCTGGAAAGGGTGCATTTTTGTACAACGGCAAATCCGATGGCAAATAGAGAAGTAAGTCAGGTGACTGTTGTAATCGCCAAACAAAAGTATTCCCCCAAAAGAACAACGGCGTTGGAGATTATGTGATAATTGCAAATAGTTTCTCGAGAGCCCATATAGGATGGTGATATCGATGCTGTGTTTTGGTTTGAGATTCTCTCCATTTACCTGTGTACCATTCCGTTAGGTTGATCAAAATTCAGAATCATAATTAATCAACAAAATGTTATCGTATGCTGACCGAATAAAGTTTCAATGAAATTGTGTTTAAAATTTGTGCCTGATGGGGATTGGACATGGGATGTACTTACATTTCAAGAGCCCATGACTTTTTCCATAAGAAAAACACTTATATCTTAAATGCAATTAACAAAAAAACAAAAAGCGATTTTATTTTGCTATGTAATTTTTCTTTAGGTATTCCAAAGAAAATATTTTTTCATGGGCTAATAGATTAGGATTAACCCCGATGGAGACGAGAACAGAGTTAGATCAGTATTGTCCACCGGTGGATAGACATTTTGAAACGAAATTCAACTTTCTCGATTTCTACTTCTATTCAACTGGTGATACAAAAAACCAAAATACAATTAGGTACAACTTGGTTACTATTTTTATTTTAAAAATAAAATCAATCTTTATTTTTGATTTTATTTTGCATTATTACTGTACAAATCGAATTATTTCAAATAATTTGAAAAAAAAAAAATATAAAATTATAGTTATTTTCCTGAATGTTTTTCTAAGCTTTTTTCTTCTTAGCCTTCTTTGTAATATTAATAGCTTAGTCCATTTGTTTTCACTTTTTATCAGCCTGGGGATATAGCTCTAAGTTCTGTACCATCAATTGACAAAAAAGTAAACACTATTTAAAAATAGAGATAACAAAAAAAAACTAGAAAAGTAACATATCTATTTTCAATATCTTATAAAGTTACCCTCCGGAAATGAGCGCCTCATGCCCATAAAATTCTCTCGATCAGTAAAAATTTTATTGCATTTCTTCTCGAATCAGCTTCCAGGTTAACACGAGTTTTCAGCAACTGCTGATTCTGAAATTCAGCTTCTTAAAATTTTCAATGCAAATTTGAAGGAATATAGTAAGCCATGAAATTCTTGCAACACACACCACCTGAGCAAAGCGTCTGAAAAATATCAAAAATCCATTTTTCAAAACTCAAAGATTGCACTTACAAAAAAAAAAAACAAATCTTATTTACTTGCAAAGCTCAACACCTTCACGATGAGTTCGAGCCCCCAAACGAGTGTTCCAGACTGGGTTGTGACAAAAATTCTTTAAAATTGTGGGAACATACTTTTCTACAACTCCATAATAACAGATTTTTTTGTTGGACGTTTGATTGATGACATACTGAATCGATTCCCAAAGAGAACTCTTAATTAACGACATTATCTTCAAGCAAATGTTGAGTCCACGCGATTCTTTTCCAAAGAGTGACATCGATTCAATGCTAGCGCAGACGTGTCCTACCATTTCGATGAAATTAGGCAGCCATTTCATCGTTCTCGCGCGTATTACATTTTTCGTCGTTGCGTAATCTCTCTGATTGATTTCTTTTACATGAAAAATAAAATGAAAATAAATTAATAAAACGGTTGGATATCGACAATATAAATTAATCACCTGTTTGTATTAGTTTCGGAATATTCAGATAGGCAGTTTTTGGCCTACTCTCCAGGATGGTATCTGGTATACAGCTGATCTGCAGCATGCTCAAAGCTTGCCACTATAGGTTTGGAAAAAGTCAAGAGTTTTTTTGACTGGAGTAAAATATCGCTTCACCAGTTGATTTGTTATTGATAAAAGAAGTTTAACGAACACATAAATAGCTGCTGAATCAGGTAAGCTCACAAAAAAGTTTTGCAGGGAGAAGGAAAATTAATTTTCATTCGATTACTTTTACAATTGTTGTCATTCCAAATGCAATAAAAAGTCATAAATAAACAAATATATGCATTTTTATTTTTGTTCATTTTGGCAACTTTTCTTATAATTATCATGACCATCAGCATCCATATCATCTTTATAATAAGAACGTTGAGCTGCAACGGTGTCTTGACAAAGTTACCACCATCAGAATATCCCTGATGTTGCCATTGAATATTTGGATAAACTGATCGTGGCTCATGGTTGGCACAGAATGAATCAAAACCTAAAATGAACGTCCGATAGCATTGTCGGGAAGTTGGTTGCGTGCAATCACATCTTCCACGTACTTCAGGATCGGTTCCAAATATAACTTAGTAGAAATTTCGGAGATTGTGAGAAATGTCGAGCATGGGAGACACGGTTTTTGGACGAGGCACTTGAAAAAAGTTCGAGAAGAAATCAGATGCGTTGTCTTGCTAATTGTTTTTACTCCCGTTGCCTCTGCAGCCACAACTCCACAGTCTGTGCAACTTAATAGGGAAATGTTTAGGATTTTAGACACCATCATCTCATACAAAAAAAATGCATATTTACTTACTGTTTCTTTACACGCTTGTCCTTTCTGCTCACGTCTTTCTTCTTTGAAGGTATCGGGGTGCGAATAAATGAATGCCATTAGATATCTTCTTTGTTTTTGACGAATTATCAATCAATTCGTAGAAATCCTGCCACTTGGCTACCACCAACATCGTAAGATTGCGCGGGAGCTGGAAACTTAGCATTTTTGTTTTGTGAAATTGGATTTTTTTAGAAGCCAAAGTCCACAACAAACAATAGGTGTGTTTTTTTGTTTATCTATATAGATTTTGTGCAAAAAAACGACATCGAGATTTTTTTAAATCCGTGCAAAAGTTTGGCAGCACTGAACATGAACTTTGATAGCTGTCTGTCAAAAAGTTTGCTTTTGCTTTTTTATTTAAAAATTAAAATTTAATAAAACAAATCTCTTAACAAAATGAGAGAAAAAAACAAACAAACAAAAATCGTAGAATTGTTCCTGTTTTGTCGATTGTCATGTTCCTCTAGCTGTGTTAGTTTTATACCATAACAGTGCTTAACTAGGATGCCCAAGATGACGAAGACAGATCGCTGCCACACATCGACCATGGTTTCCATTCCAAACTACCACCAGGAAGTCTACCACATGGTTTGCCCACTGTGAAGGAAGTTGCATCAGCCATAACACCACTTGAACACAAAAAAGAATATGAAGAGAAAAATAGAGTAAGTGAATTTTTTCTCTCCTGTCTTTACATCAATTTAACATTTGTGCTTTCAGTTAAGGAACTATCGGAAGAACAAAAACAGATGATCATCTTGTCGGAGGACTTTCAGAGGTTTTTTCTACGCGCTAGACGTGTCATCGAAAGGGCTATATCTGAGAATGTCGACATCTACACAGATTACATTGAAGGTGGTGATAATGAAGAGTCAAAGAATGAGAGGACACGTGCCAGGTTGTCATTGAATCGAGATTTCTACGAAGACCGATGGTCTAAGAATCGATGCATGACTTAAATGGATTAGTCAACACATTTTCCTGAACTGGTTGTTGCTTTATATCACAATAATGAGGTTTGCATTTGTATTTTTTTCTACGATTTTATCTAAAACCCACTAAATAAATTTTTATAGGAGAGTCCCAATGAACCAGATGGTGTTGTAATGGTCTGGAACACAAAATATAAAAAACAAACACCCGAAGATGTATTCCATTGTCAGATATGTCCATATGTCAACATGCTTTGCTAAATTCAATCAAAATCTTATACTCGGTGGAACGTATTCCGATCAGATTGTATTATGGGATAATCGAGTGCAAAAGCGGACACCCATCCAGAGGACACCTCTAAGTGCAACTACACATACGCATCCAGTGTATTGTTTTGCAAATGGTTGGCACACAGAATGCACACAATGTGATATCCATCTCATCCGATGGCAAGCTTTGCTCATGGAGTTTGGATATGTTGTCGATGCCGCAAGATACAGTGAAATTGCAGCAACGGCAATCGAAGCCAATTGCTATCAGTTGCATGTCCTTTCCGTCGAATGAGATTAACAATGGTAACGTTTATTCTGGTAAAAGTTTGTTGTGATTTTCCATTTGCTTATAAATAAATTGTTTTTACTCAAGCTTATCGACATGGAATACGTTCGGGTGTGCCTGAAGTCTATGAGAAGCATTTGGGTCCAGTGACGGGAATATCAACTCATCCAAATCAATCTACACCAGATTTTGAAGATTTGTTCCCTACATCGTCCAATGATTGGACAATTAAGTTATGTAGTCTTAAGGTGAAATTTAATATCTACTATAACGACCAATATGTATAACATTTTTTGTATTTACTTGTAGGACACTAAACCATTATATTCATTTGAAGATAATTAAGATAATGTTATGGATGTTGCATGGTCTCCAATTCATCCCGCCTTGTTCACTTCTGTCGACGGCAGTGGTCGCCTTGATATATGGAATTTAAATCAGGATACCGAAGTGCCCTCAGCATCGGTCGCAAGTTATCGTAACAATGCTTCCAACAAATTCTTTCGTCGATGAGCAGAATTTGCTTTAGAAAACTTCCATTACTGTACAAATTGTATGTGATGTATATGGGTTAGTGTTTTTTTTGTGTGGTTATATGTATATGCATAGCTATATTTAATACAAAATAAAAATATACAAAAAAAAATTAGTATGGGTTTTTATGTATGAATAATTTAAAAACTAGATCTGCTAGAAAAAAACTAAAAATGTTGTTTTCGGAATCAGCACCCTCCATTTAGTAAGACATGATAAACAACGGTCGGGAAAATTTTTGTGTGTTGGGCAGTGAATTTATGTGGTTAAATTAAAGAAAAATGTATTAAAAGAGAATTCAAAACTATACAAATAAAAATTGTTGTAATAATTGAAACTTATCAACCACGATTCTTATTTCAGTAATATCCCGCCTTTGTGAGGCCTCCCACAGCTGGACCAAGAATGCTAGCTTGCAAATAAGTTTTTTGTTTAATTGCAATTTAATTTTGATTTATTGAACTTCCTATTTACAATTGACTTAAAATAACTTATTTCTAAGATACATTGATAGATACAAAATTTTGTTGGCACAAAGAGGGCCTAACGTTAAATAATGACAAAGTTATAAAATATAAACAAATATAATACATGGATAAACTTTATTTAAAAAGTCTGCTGTCTAGGTTGTCCTCGAGGTGTTCAGACCCGGATGTCCAGTTGTAGGGTTGGTTGAGTTCGGTTTAATTCCTTCCGCTGCATAGCTGTTTAGGAGGGGAAAGTAATTGCGAAGAAGATTCATGCAGATATCATTTTCTCGGGATCCCGATGGGGTCTTTAGAGCCTTTTGTAGAAGACATGTCCTACAGGAACAGGACGACATCAAAGCAGGCAGAGTTCATCTGATGAAGAAGGAATAAGGAATATATCGAACCAAAAAAGGAGAATCAATAAAAAAAAATTACCCGCAACCAAAATTGGGGACCTAAATGATGCTCTGAAACATTTACTATAACGTTCTTTCAAATATTTCTTCCACATCAACTTTCAAGATGCCATTGTTTCCACACTTTACATGCACATGTGGTCCAAGTTTATAAACGTCGATACCATCATTTGCACAGGCAGTGAAGTGATCTTCTTCTAAGATGGCTTTTCATCAACGGGTCTTGGTCCTGATATCATTTACATAAAGTGAGGGCAATTTTAGGGAGCTGAAAGATATGGGTGTTGAATGAGCTGCATAATGCGATGTTAGGATTGTCTTGCTTATTGCTGTCTGCTGTTTGGGATGAAAAGTATTTCCTGGGGGAATATTTTTCGGCTTTTCTTCGCAGCGCACATACATGACGTGTATATTTTTAAAAAGTTATGAGACTGTTTTTGTGGTGGGCATTCTATTGAGGCAAATGATTAACAACAAGAGCTTTGTTATCATTTATCCATGTTTATCGTCAAAGAATAAACGTTTTCGCAAACGAGCGGGCATTCCAAGAGCATTTTACACTACATTTGGCTGTGAGGGTTGAAGGTACCGACACGATTAAGACACAAGCGCACAATACACAGAATTCTTTTTTTGTGAAATAATTCCTAGAAAAAAAGATAAATTATGCTAGCTCATTGTAAGAATAAATTGTTTTACTTTCCATCTGATTTCAGGTTTTTTTCTTTAATTTTGCGGAAGATATCGCACTCTTGCAAAAAACGTGAATCCTAAAATTATTAATCAAATTAAAACAAAACAAATTGTATGGTACAATTTTCATCTTTTTTTCAAAAAATATGCTTGTACTTACATTGATTTGTGTTGTTTGCTATTCCTAGTTGAATTCAATTTTAAATATTATATTTTTTGTCATATTATGTGTCAACTGCAGCTGTCATGCAATGGAATCTGACATTTAATACCTGTAATGCACCTTGGCAGCACTGTTTTCTATCGAGAGAAAGTAAAATCTGGATAATTATCTGGATTTTTGAAAAATCTATACAGATAAAGTTTTTGTTGTATTTAACACGTAAATTGTTTCGATTTCAAAAATCTCGATGTCGTTTTTTTGCACAAAATCTATATAGATAAACAAAAAAACACACCTAATAGAAAAATCACATAAACAGCACAATAAAATAATTTTTGTTTTCAATTTAAAATTTTCACATTTGTTTGTAAAATCAGCTGGCTGTCAAAACAGAAACTCACCTCTACAGTGGTGAATTTGTTGTGAGGTATCTCATGAGGTTTTTCGCAGAATACCAAATTGTGACAACCTCATAAGAAACCTCACAAAAATTACCTCACAAATAATTGTGACTTGTGAGCATCACAACTCCAGAATAGCCCTGTTAATCTCTACAAAACATTTTTTAATCCTCCGCAAAATTTTGAAGTTGGAGCAAATAACCTAGGGTAAACTTTCCAATCATTGGCACCTTAAGGGCCAGTTGTACAAACGTGGTTCAGCCTCGGATCAGGAATTTAACCCACCGATTTCGGCGGATTAGCTGCGGATCAACTTCGGTTCAAGCATGGATAAAGGCTTAACTACATACACCACTTTTTGAAAAAGTACAAAAGTGAAAATATTTTTTTTCTGGCTTGCGCAATTGTTTTGTAAAAAAGAGTATACAAATTGTTTATTATACTACGTTTCCACCTGACCTAAATCCGAGATTTAGCTAAGTAGATTTAGAATAAATCTCGAGATTTATTCTAAATCTACTTCACTAAGGGCCAGTTGTACAAATATTTAATCCGTGGATCAGCAACTGTAATCTTCTGAAATCGGTAGCAAGGCTGAAGTTTAGCACTGGTTCAAGGTTCATATATCTCGAAATAGCCACATTCATGCTTGAACCGAAGTTGACCCGCAGCTAATCCGCCGATATCGGTGGGTTAAATTCCTGAACCAAGGCTGACCCACGTTTGTACAACTGGCCCTAAATGGTTGATTTGGGTCCACCTACCCTTAAACCAAGATTTGCAGCTACCCTCAAACCGAAATTTAGAATAAATCTCGAGATTTAAGGTATAACTACATTGGCTCAAAAAGTGAAAAAGTACAAAAGTGAAAATTTTCAAATGCATTTTTGTGTAGTTTTTCGGGCTGGAAAATTAAAACTAATGATGCAGAAAGCTTATTTTTTGGTCTAAAAAACAATTTGTATACTCTTTTTCACAAAACAATTGCGCTAGCCAGAAAAAAAATATTTTCACTTTTGTACTTTTTCAAAAAGTGGTGTATGTAGTTAAGCCTTTAAGCTAAATCTATTTAGCTAAATCTCGGATTTAGCGTATGTGGAAACAAAGTATTAGATCAGAAAATAAGCCGGAAAAACTATACAAAAATGCGTTTGAAAATTTTCACTTTTGTACTTTTTCACTTTTTGAGCCAATGTAGTTAAGGCTTAAAGCCTTAACTACATTGGCTCAAAAAGTGAAAAAGTACAAAAGTGAAAATTTTCAAACGCATTTTTGTATAGTTTCTCGTCATGAAAAATTAAAACAAATTATGCAGAAAGCTTATTTTTTGGTCTAAAAAACACTTTGTATACTCTTTGTCACAAAACAATTGCGATAGCCAGAAAAAAAATCTTTTCACTTTTGTACTTTTTGAAAAAGTAGTGTATGTAGTTAAGCCTTAAGCCTCAAGGCTTAACTACATACACCAATTTTTGATAAAAGTACAAAAGTGAAAATATTTTTTTTCTGGCTAGCGCAATTGTTTTGTGAAAAAGAGTATACAAATTGTTTATTAGACCAAAAAATAAGCTTTCTGCATTATTTGTTTTAATTGCTTCTTCTTTTTTTCCATTTTTTATAATTTAATTCTTTGTTTTGTTTGGGTTAATTAATTTTCACTAATTATTTTACATCAAAAGAAACTAAATTACGGGACATGAGTAGCGACAACCATTATAAACAGAATAAAAAAGACAAACTGTTTATCATGGGCGACGCGACGGTGAGCTGCCATCTGTCAAAAATAATTTTACTCCATTGTATTTTTATTTTGCAATAGGGTTAGGGTATAGCAAAAGTGCAAGACCATTGTAAAATTTCAATCCATATATTTTGTTGTTGTAGTGTTGTAAGATTTTACACTTTTGCACCTTTGCAATGATACTAGACCAGTTGCATCAGATCGTGAATACCCCTATTATTTTTAATTTTGTGGTTGGAAAAACTGTCACAAAATGAGTTTGAAAATTTTCACTTTTTGACTGCTTTTGCTTTTCATCAGGGTCACGATTTATGATCCTGATGAAAAGCAAGATCACTATTCGTGATCCTGATGATTTTAATTAATTAATTATCTATATGGATCAAGTGGGATAATAAAAAACAGCTATTAACAAAATCTAAAGTGTAGGTGAAGAATAATAAAAAAGTGTGAACATACCATCAGTTACTTTCCACCAGCAATGCCAACATATAGATTACAAACAAATTAATGTGTACCAACCTCACAAACATGAATCGGTAAAAATAACCGCTCAAATTGAAAAATTCAAAACAACGAGCAACGGAATTATTTTTGTACAGCAAGCAATCCACAAGCAGAGCGTTTATTCTTTTTCTTTTGAGAAAAGATTTTTCTAATTTTTATTTTGTTTTCTGTCTTTTTTAATTGTCTAATTAATTTTAAAAACAAATAATAACAAAAATGAATGGTATGTATATTTTGCTTAATATTGACAAAAGTAATAAACAAAATTTATACCTATTTAAGATCAAGAATCAAAAACACCAAAGCGCAGTAGAAGAAATTCATTGAAAGATTCACAAAAGTCTCCTGAAAATGTAATTATTCCGGTTCTAAAAACACCAAGACGCACCAGAAGAACATCTGTCCAAGAATCACAATTGGAATTGCCTAAAATTGAAGAATCCAATGGTGTTTTAACAGTAAGTAAAATGGATCCAATAACACCTGGTAAATCTACTCGAACGCTTGACCTTCGAACTCCAAGTCGTTCTGAGAATCTTGCTGCAGTTCAAACACCTCGCCGCAGTTGTCGCAAATCAATAAAACCAATTCAAGAATACGAGAATATAGTTGCACAAAAAGGTCTTAGCGTTAAAGGCAAACGCCTTTTGAACGAACAAATTACAAGTGAAGAAGCCGATGAAGCAGCTTCTTCGACAGCTGCAGTTGAATTGAGAGAAAATAAATGGACTGCAGCTGATATTGGTCGTGTATCGACAAAGAGAAGTAAGAAAAAACGCAATAAGGCCAAAGAATTGAAGCGTCAGAAAAAAATTGTCCAAGAAAATGAAGATGAACAACTTTCAGTTGAGCCAAGTGATGATTTGGTTGAAACAACTGAGAAAGTTACAAATAAAAAAGAAACTATAGACCAAAATTATGATGAAGAGAAAAACAAAGAAGAAGCAACTAATGTTGAGGAAAATTTGAACCAAAATGATGAATTGGAGGAAAATAAGGAAAATGATATTGTTCCTGAGAAATCATCTGAAATTGTCAATGAGAATGAAACTGAAATTGATGAACATTCGGATCGTCGTGATGAGTTAGAAGAGAAAAACGAAGATGAAGTTAGTCTTATTGAATCCCCTAAAGTTGATGAACCTACTGACAAAGAGGAAGAGGATACAGAAACTAAGGTAATTTAATAACAAACATTCAATAAAATATATTGATCAATAGTTTATAAATGAAAGCATGTACAAGTAAAATTTTCCAAGCAAGTAATTCAGTCCTGTTTGGGTACCCATGTTTTTGAGAAAACAAAAATCAAAAAATCAAGTAGCTATGTAGTTCCGATTGGAACCTAGATTCCATTCGAAGTACATATCGGAGGAAAAGTACGACCTTGGCGCCAAAAAAATTTTACAGTAAAGATTAAGATTAGGTGAGAGGTGGGAATAATTTGCCTGATCACTGCGGCCTCTGATGGGCCTGTTGTGATTTCCTCTTTTTTAAAGTTCTCGTAGAAATCCTGAGTTTAGAAAACTTACGGCCAATTTCTTCACATAAGTCCTAAGTCAGCTTAGTACCCGGTCTAGCTAGACAAGGTACTAGCACTATACTCTGTCCGATAAGAATTGGCAGTACAGGCCTTATGGGAAAGCTTTTTCAAAAACAATGGAACCTAACGATTGCTAAAAAGCAATTTACGAAAAATATGCCCCTGAAACACACAAGAACACCACAGACGCGCCATGGCATTGTTGTTGTTATTTCTTTATTAAGCGAAGTACATCCTCCTATGACCGATCTGCCTCACGATCTGTGGCAGAATGAAACTCAATCATAAAAGCTGTTTATTAAAAGTATTTACAATACATAAGAGTTACCATTGGTAAACTTCCTTCATAAACTACTCCTTTTTCTATTATTTTTCTGAAAGAGCTTTCAGGATTAATGCTTTTTTCAAGCTTTTTGAGCGAAAAAAAGCATATGTGTTGTCGTGGTGTTGGTGGCTATTTGATTTTTATTTTGTGTATGTAGGAAAACAGTTAATGTCAACATTTTAACATGCATTTTAAGATTTCAACAGGCAAAATTTTGTACCCATGCGTGGGGTCGGCCTGCGTCTTAAATGAGTGAATTTTTATTTGTTTTTTTGGTGTTAAACGAAAAATTTATTTTTTTTTTTTTCGTTTTTGTGAAATTTTACTGACAAAATGGTAACGCTGGTACCTTTTGGAAACATTTTTTTTGGATAATACGGCATCGCTAAGTGAGCTTTTTTATGTGATAGACATATCCAGAAGGCGTGAAGCAGAGTGAGATGCAAATGCCCTGCCTTCCCTGTACTGCCAATTTTTATCGGACAGAGTATAGTACTCGGTCCTAAGGAAAAGTTAGGACCCGGGCATTTCTTTACATATATAGGACCTGATCTAAGTTCACAACGCAGTCCTAAGAAATAATACGTATAAAACTGGTCTAACTGTCAGTCTGACAATATTTTGATGTGTAAAATAATTAATTTTGAAATTTGAAATAATTTATTTTCATATTTAAGAGATTTTACCAAAATAAAGAAAGAAAAAACGTAGAAAATAATAAAAGGACTATCAAAAAAATTTTAAAACAAATGTGGTCAAACGTAACAAGAAACCAACAAGCAAAACAAATTCGAAATGCAGGTGACCAAAAACGAGGAAGGTTTCATACAAGTACTCCGAAGTATAAACGGATCGCCAACCTTAATGCAGCAGACCTATATTAAGTTAACGACGCTTTCATAGAAGTTTGTACCTACATACATGTGTATGTACATAAATAAAATAATTTTAATAAAAAGAATAATTTAAAAGAACGCAGTCCTTATATTGTCTTTTTTTTTTACTAAAATGCAACTCGCAATATTTTATCATGATTTATAGACAAGTCCGAGGTGTATTAGTGAGAGTGTAGTGTGACTAACAGGTCGAGCAATTTAAAGACCATCTTGGTTGTCACTTTTAGGAACATCGAACTTTTTTGGTACTTCTTCACCAAGAAGTATTCTCTTGTTTATTCCTCCGGTTCCGGAATTGCATTCGTCATTTCAGGTAATTTTGGTAATATTTTAAAAATCGCTGAAATCATTAAAATGACCAAAAAATCACGTAACAAGCAAAACAGCACCCAAAATATTAATAAATCTGTCAGATTTTTCTTAAAAAGACTAGACTACCGATTTTTAGGTTCTAACTTTAACGAAGTCCTAAGTAAAAATCGGTACCAATTTGACAGTACTAGGGCTTAGAACTTTTGTGAAGAAATCACTTGGTACCGATTTGAGTACTAACGATTGGTATAATAACCAAGTCCTAGCTGATTTTGAGGAGCTAGCTAGTACCGAGTCCTAACTAGTACTCAGTCCTAAACTGACAGTTTTAGGACTTAGTACTTAAGTGAAGAAATGAGTTGATACCGATTTGAGTATTAACTTTAGGACTAGGACCAGTATTAGCGCTAGGACTCTGTGAAGAAATCGGCCGTTAGTATGTTTATAGTCGGGAAAAGCAATTGAAAAAAAAACTTGTGGCACTCGAGGACTGCCGCGGTAAAGCTATTGCATTGCTTTTTTTATCAACTTATGCAATTACTACATAAAACCAATGATTGTGTTATGTATCTACCATCAATTCATATACAACAATAAGGTCACATTTGAAAACATGCATACACATAATCTCTTGTCATAAACTTCTCCAGATCAAAAAATAACAAAACACAAGAATTAATATCGCAATCGCAACGCAACGCTTTACTCTTTCACAAATCACAAAAAGTTGAACAAGAAACAGAAGAATGGGAAGAGAAAACAAAAGAAAAGAAAATATAGAAAATTTTTCCTGACTTCGTACAATCGTACCATATACAACACATACCATACACGTTTAGCGAATTAACCTAAGTGTGTTGTGTAATAATTTTTCGTTACGAAATTTTTTGGTTCGCCCAGTTAGGGCCATTAAAATAGTTTTTGAAATTTCAAAGACAGAAATTTAAAATAAAAAAATAAAATTAATGACAAGCAATTTTGAACTTATACTCATCGTCGCACAGTGCGGCGACCAGTGGAAAATTGTCATAAAATATGATCCTCTAAAACGGGTTTTGAAAAATGCAAAAATATAGCCAGATTTCTAACTAGATGAACTTTTTTTTTTTGTAAAATGCACCTACAGCAAGCTATACAACCTCTTAAAGGTAACATGTCAAAAGTATGCCATTTAGTGATTATCTACGAAGCGCTGCACCGCGGACTTAAATTGCTCCAAATAAACCGGTTTTTAATTGGATATTCTTTATATATTTTATTGGTTTTTTTTGCACTCGAAAGTCTTCGATCGTTTTAATAATTGGTTAAGTAACGGTTTATTTCAAACGGTTTAACAGCTTATTTTCAAACTTCAGCATCATTTTTGATTCACGTGCATTCATCAAAAAAGTTAATAGGTTATAAAGTGAGAAATACGACCTTTCCAAAAAGTTATCATTCGTCCGCGTCAACCCGCGTCCCTGCTGGCTATCACTATTTGTTTCAAGCCTTTTTACACACAATTTGTATGAAAAACGCACTTTTTGAGTTATAAAGATAACAATCCTTAGTGTACTTATGTGACAAAAACTTATAACCGAAATAAAAAATGTTTTTATACACTTTTTACCATGAGACTAAAAAATAATGTTACAAGAAAAGATCATAAAAATCAGGCTGTTTTGAATTTTTTCCATACTTTGCACTGAATCAACGCACTGTGCGTCGGCGTAACACAAAATTTTTCTAAGTCACAAAAAGCAAATTTTACAGGGGACGATTTTTAAGTTTCAAATTGGCTTAAAGTGACATTTTTCTGCTCGTTCACCATTTAAGTTATGTTTTTTTATAAAGTTTGTTCTTTTCTCTTGAATAAACCATACAAGTTTACTTCATTAGTAGGTGCATACTATTTTTAAATATTTTTGAAAACTAAAAACCCAAAATTGGACATAGAACAATTCTTATACAAGTACGCACTTTCCTTAAATAAAAAGTGGACTTAGAACAAAATATGATGGGACTTAGAACAATCAAGAATACTCTGAAGGCTACTTACCTGTGTTTAATGTTGTATGTCCCATTAAATTATATTAGCTGCTGAAAACAAATTTTTTGGACAAAACCCGTTTTCAAATTCGGAAAGAGCACCCTCGAATTGGTAAAACTGCATCATTATCTCATTTTCGGTAAAAAGTGGATTTAGAACAATTTTGCTTTACACCGACGACATTTACCCCAATATTTTTTTTATCAGTGGTAAATGAAAACATCTTTCTGCTTTCTCTTGCTTGATATAGACTTCGGAATAGGGTAAATTTGAACACAATTGATTCTTCTATGCGTTATAGTCAGCCTCGTTCATTTTAACCGATACTTCCATTTACTCCATAATTGGGAATTTTTTCACTTAAAAGACTTAAAAAGAGTGTTTTTATAGTTGAAAACCGTTGTAAAAGTAATTAAAAAAATATTATTTGTGCATTATTTATAAAAATCTTTAGTTTCGCACATCAAGTTGGTTGAAGTTGTTCTCCAACTGACCGCTCAACCTAAGATGAGGTCTTTCACTTTCACCTGGCCCATCGGGGTTGCATACGAAAACTCGACGGGCTGGTGCGTCGGTGTTCATACGCTACACATGACCCAGCCACTTTGACCGCTTTGAAACAGTATTTCAACTAAAAACTGAAGGTATAATACAACAGTTGCACGAATATTCAAAATATATGGCAACTATGTTTCTTGAATTCAGCTTAACTGGCAGCTTTTTAGTGCTCTGATATTTCACATAAGGTGTCACCCAAAAATGATAGCCATGGCAGCCAAAGGCTTAAAATAATTTATATTTGATTTTGAGCGAATTTAAGAAATTATAAATAAAGTCAATAAATTAAATATTCAAAAATAATATTCTGTCTGAAGCTTGGGAAGTAGCAAACAAAATAGTGTGTAATATATGTATCTGAAGTGTCCTTAGATGAGCTTTCTAATAACTGGTCCGTTCGAAAAAGTTCTGGATGCATTTTGTTCGGTCGACCGCGTTAGGATCGAAGGGATAAATTCTATATCTTCGATATGCATTTTGAATAAAACAAAGCGGTCTTTCTTTTCTAGAATGTGCTCAACAGTTAGCAGAAGTTTGTTAATGTCACCTATTTTCCAACGTTCGTTCCCTTTTAAACTGGTCCATTCCCCCATTGTCACTCTTGTGCCCTTAAGGGTCCAACATCTGCCGGCTCCATGATGTGGATTATATTCGGGGGAAATGAAGTGCATTTTTTTTTACGAAATATGAATAATTTTTTTTTTTTGTTTTAATAAATATTTTTAAACAAAATATATTACCCAATATGTTATTTTTTTCTTCGTTATTATAAAAATATATTACCGAAAATTATAGCAGTTGCCTAGTTCCGAAGAGCAGTGTTCATAAAATTTGGTTTCCTATTACCGAACAGTTTAAAATTAGAATAAATATTGGAATAATAATAATAGAGTTTCTGCATACCATCCTGGCTTAAGCCAAGAGTACCCATCTTCAGAAGATTGGGCTCTATTTAAATCCCTAGCTCTAGATTAAGTTATGAAAGAAACAAAGATTATTAGTTATATAACTTTAAAATAAACGATTGCATATAATTGTCATATAAATTGTATTTTTTGTATTTTTACCACGTGATATTATTTTTAATGAAATTAATAAGCTTTTTTATTAATTCGATTGTTCTGTTTTCACTCTTTATAACGGTGGGGAGGTTGTTAAAATAATTAATTCCGTCATACATAATGCAGTTTTGTGTTCTGGTTAAACGACAGCGTTCTGGCCTCAGGTTGTTACTATTCCGTAGACTGTACGGTTGAACTTCCGCTACTTCTAAGATTCCATCCGAGATATGTGAAAACGATTTTGAAAAAAATTTAAAATTAGTTGGATCCTCAAACGTTTCTAGCAAAATAATCTTGTGTACCCTTTAGACAATATCGATCTTTAAGGGAACACATTTTTGTTTTGGGTGACACTTAACATTTTGCAGTAATTTCACAAACTCTAGCCGCATTGGGTTGGTACTAGATGCAAATCGCTGCCTGCTACTGAAATTTGATGGTGTTTGGAATCTCTGACCCATTCTTGCCGGCACTATTTTGAAATCTGAAAGTAGCAATTAATCAATTTAATAAACTGGGAATCATTGAAGTGTATTAGGCGCAATTGGATTTATGACGATGACATCAAAAAATTAGTATTCCGACACAAATTTGTTTATAATTTTAACAATATTTAATACTTACGTTATTAACGTAACGCTACCGCTCTAAATTTTGAAAACTATATCTTCAGCCTTTTGTGAATAGGACCCTATTTCTGAATCACAAAAATAAATTAAACAGATAAGGAAAACAATTCAAATATTTTCTTTCGCTTTTCTTAGAGTTTATCAACCGAAGTCATTCCGCCTCCTGTATTACAAAGTGAAGAAGATAACGCCGTTGAATCTGATGATTCAATGGATGAAGGAGACATTATTCTAAATGGAATGCCAGTAACTGGAGATGATTGCATGCAAGATGAAGAGGACGTAATTCGAAAGGAAACCACATCAACAGCGGCAGATGATTGTATCCAAAGTCCCGAGAAACTTCTTCAACAAGATCAAAGATGTTCTTTACTAGTTACTCCTGCTGCCGACCCAGGAAACAAATCCGATGATAGCGATTGTATCATGTTATCTTTGAATGATGATAGTTCTAGGCGTAATTCTTCTCGCAGACCATCGTCTGTTGTTGGTCAATCAAAATTTGAAGCTAATGAGTCTTCTGATTCAGCAGGAATTAATATGCCACCTCTGATAGTGTGCTCCGACGACGAAGATGATGATGAAGAGTTTGTCGATGCTCTTAAAAGTCAAGAAGGCGGACAAAATGAAGCACTTTTAGACGATAAAGAGATTGAGACCCTGGATGGAACTTTTGTCACTAAAGACAATGAAGAAGAAAAATGCAATGACATTGAAGTGTATCCTGTTGAGGATGAAGAATTAATTGATAATGTTATAGCTCCTGAAGAAGAAAACAACATTGATATTGTAATGGGTCCTGAAGAAATCAGGAAAATAGTTCTTGGAATTGAACAAGACCCTATTGATATCACTACCCCACCTATTCAGAAGGATGAACAAATGTCCCCCTTAAATGAAACATTTGACGCTGATGATTTGACAAAAACTGTTGCAGGAGAAGTTGCTACCCCAAAAGGTCTGACCGCCCGATCGTCTGTAACTCGGCATTTAACACCATTCAAGACAAATACAAACATTTTGCCAGATATAATAATTGAACCCGAAGAAGAATTGGAAGAACCTATTAAAATAATAATTGAATCAAGGCAAAATAAACTAAAAAGTAGTCGCAAGAGATCATTTTCTTTCTGTGTGGATAGACCCAAGAAGAATGTTACCTTCCACAGTCCCTCAAACGTAACAATGAACATTTACGATGGTGATTTGATAAAAAGTGTTGCTAAAAAAACTCCTACAAGTAAAATAATTGTTATTAATATGTTTTTTTTTTTTTTGTAATTTTCTAAAATATTATTTATAGATATAACAAAACGTCGTAAGCGATCACTTTCCGTTACTGAAACAGACCGCGATTTAATGGATTACATACAACGAAAAAAACCAGCTCGTAAGTTTAAATAAATTTTAAGATGTTTTATGCTATTTACGTTATTTTTTGTTTCTTTGTTTAATTTCAAAGAAAATATAGCTACAACACCGCAAAAGAAAAAATCACCCCACACATCAAAAATTAAAATGCCTAACTTTTCGAATATACATCAAAAACAATTCCAACGCATGGAGTCTATAACTGATCATGTTGCTCGAAGAGCTGAGCGTGCTAAAATTTTGATTAATTCAAGTACTAAAATAAAGCCAGGTAAGATTATAACATTCATGGTGTCTACGAAACTGGAAAGTCAGGAAACACAATTTTGGTCAGGGAAAGTCAGGGAATTTGGAAAGCGGTCGGGGATTTTTTATTTTTTTTAATTCGCTGGTAGAAACATTTAAGCTGGGAAAAACAAAATGTTCGTATGTTAGCAATCACGGAATCTCACCTTTATTTCACGATAAAATGCTTGAAGCTTTGAATAAGTCTAAAGAATATGCTATTTGCTTCGATGAAGGACTTAATAAAAGGATAAATAAATTTGGTCGTTCGTTAAAACGAAAGGCAGAGGTAGGTGTGCAAAAGTATCTTCTCTTAGTTGTGGAATTAAAAAACAAATCGCATGAAACAAATTTTATCGATGGAAAAAAAATGTTGTGAACTAGTCTAGTTCAAAAAAGTTTTTTTTGCGTTTTTGAGGTTTTCAGCAGTGTAGTATAGATTGCAATTGAAAATTTAAAAAAATATAGGCGTGTGTTTTCTAATACTCAGTAGCTACTCATTTTTCATTTTATTCGCAATAATCCAGTCAAATAAGGGTTTAACCTCGGAATGAATGTTAGTAGAATTTTTTTTTGCTCAATATCTTCCTTTTGCCATTCTATAACATATCTCAAAAGTCTAGAAAAATCTCATGTCCGCTTGTCGCGATTTCAAGGTCAAATCGCGAAATGGAGATTTTCAAAATTAGCAAAAATAGGCTATGGTATTATATACACATATGATACATGATTTCAAGGTATTTTTTAATGTTGATTCCAAAAAATCTAAAATCAAGACAATCTGACGTCTCTGGAAAAAGTTACACCTGTTTTTCATCTGTCAACTCATATTATTATAACAGTTGCAAACTTACTGCCGAAAAACCCTTAAAAGTTATGGTAGATGAACCAAATTTTGCATGAAGATTTTAGAATCCATCATTATTAAAAATCAAAACAATCCATTACAAAAAATATATATAACTACGAAATAATGGCAATTTTTTTGATGGAGGGGCAAATTTTAGGATATGCACTAAAGAAGATTCTTGTTCATCTTAGGAATAAGTGCTAATAGGCTGATTTTTTCATTTTAATCTTTGTTTGGATGTTCTTTAACTACCCTCAAAAATCTAAAAAAATCTCATGTCCGCAAGTCCTAATTTTCTTGGTTTGAAAATAAGGTGCAGATTTTAAAAAATTAATAAGAAAAGTTTAAATTTTTATATGTATACCAACATAAGCGACATGATTTAAAGGTATTTTTTAACACTTATTCCAACAAAACTCACAAACAAGTCAACCTGACCATCCCTGAAAAGTAATGCACTTTATTCATGTTGATCTGACACAAATATCTGAAGTGTAGTTTTTCAATTTTTTTAAAATCTGCACCTTATTTTCAAACCAAGAAAATTAGGACTTGCGGACATGAGATTTTTTTAGATTTTTGAGGGTAGCTAAAGAACATCCAAACAAAGATTGAAATGAAAAAAATAGCCTATTAGCACTTATTCCTAAGATGAACAAGAATCTTCTTTAGTGCATATCCTAAAATTTGCCCCTCCATCAAAAAAATGCCATTATTTCGTAGGTATATATATTTTTTGTAATGGATTGTTTTGATTTTTAATAATGATGGATTCTAAAATCTTCATGCAAAATTTGGTTCATCTACCATAACTTTAAAGGGTTTTTCGGCAGTAAGTTTGCAACTGTTATAATAATATGAGTTGACAGATGAAAAACAGGTATAACTTTTTCCAGAGACGTCAGATTGTCTTGATTTTAGATTTTTTGGAATCAACGTTAAAAAATACCTTGAAATCATGTATCATATGTGTATATAATACCATAGCCTATTTTTGCTAATTTTGAAAATCTCCATTTCGCGATTTGACCTTGAAATCGCGACAAGCGGACATGCGATTTTTCTAGACTTTTGAGATATGTTATAGAATGGCAAAAGGAAGATATTGAGCAAAAAAAAATTCTACTAACATTCATTCCGAGATTTACCCCTTTTTTCTCCTTATTTTACTGTATTACAAGACAATAATAAAAATTAAATAAAATGTTTTTATTGTTTTTTGAATAAAATCAAAAAATGAGTAGCTACTGAGTTGTAGAAAAAAAAAGGCTATAGACAGTGAAAAAACTTTATAAAATTTCGAAGTAGGTTTTTCTAAAACAAAAAATACCGATTTCTTTTTAAATCTTTGATTTCGAAATATGATTTTTTTTAAATACATGCATTTTTTTATTATTTTTAAGAATTTTTTAAAACATCAAAAAATTCTCAAACTTACAAACCTTATAGGTATTATTGCAAAAGTTTTTTGACCATTCTCAACCGTTTTTTATTAATATATTTTTTATTCTGATAGATTGATGAATAAAATTTATACAGGAGATACACTTGATATCATTTTATTTAGAACTTAAAATGTTGATTTAACTTTATTTCTCATGCTGACGATTTGATTTATCACACCTGCACACTCTTAACTTCGAAAATTCCAAAATTAACATTGCATACAAAATTAAAAATAATTTTTTCGTGCACTCTTTTTAGTGCTTAAGACATTTACAAATTTTTAAAATTTTCTATTACCGTCAGTTTTACCGAATTTGTAAGTAAAACACTTCAAAACTACCTGTAAGTTATCGATATTTTGTATGGAAACATTAAAAATTAATTCGGCTCGGGTAAATATAATGGTAGAGATTTGAAATTTTGGAAATATTTACATAACTTGAGGGTATCTATTTTCAACTTAGGAATTTGCTTTATATTTGTTTAATTTATTTAGAAACTTTTGGACAGTTTAAAATTTAGCCTTGTTCAAAATAAGAGAAGCCCTATTGGCCAGGGAAATCAGGAAAAGTCATATCATTTTATTTTGAAAAATAGTTGACACTATGCACTGGTTTATAATTTTAAAAACTTGCCTTGTTATTCTAGTCTCAAAAAAGTAAAAAGTGCTCTGAAAATCCTGTTTTATTGGATTCAAATTGCAATATCTTTCATTTCAAGTTTAACTTTGAAAACTACAATGACAAAACAGTTTTTTTTTTTTAAATAAATTTACATTTGTCAATTTAAAAGATAAACAACTTAAGTGTATTCCTTTTTTCAGCTTCAGTTCAAAAAGGACTTCCTGTCAAAAACTCTGTTTTACGGGAACAAAATAAAGATGGTAATAAAACACAGATCCCCAAGCCGAAAGCACGTCAGAGGATTGACATGTCTGGCGGCCTAGAAAACAAAGCCAACATCAAAACTCGATCAAAACCAAAGCAAGACCTTGGACTCTTAGATGATTTGCCATTACTGGGCAAGACCCCAACGAAACCAAGTGCTAATAGCACTGTTTTATTCAAACAAAATAATATCAATAAGCCTCCCAATCCTAAGTTCAACTTTAACTTCAATTCAACAGCTTTGCCTTCGTGTGGAAATGCAACAGTCGCATCTGCGGCTCCGCGAGTTCATTTGCCCAATCCAAGGGATTTTAATCTAAGTACCCAAATAACCTATCCAACAACCACCAGTCACGCACCAAAAGTAGAAAAGGTTGAAGATCGTCGCAAAAGAATGATGGAGATGTTCAAATCGAAGACCACTCACAGGGTTGTTGAAAATAAAAAAGAAATTTTGAAAGGAGTTCGAACAAATCGAAGATTTGAACTTCAAATGATGTGCCGAAATCGTCAAAATTAAAAAAAAAAAAAAACAAAAAACATCAAATACTTATATGTTTTCGCAGTGACGAATTGTTTATTGTTTTATGTTAAATTTATTTAACACCCAGTGCTGGAGGTCCATAATATAATTAATCATTTTTATTATTAATTAATAATTATTTTATTTCAAATGAAAGTGGGAATTTAACTTGCATTTTATTTTATTTTTTTGTTTACTTTTTGTTTATTTTTTAACATGTATAATATTCCACAATAAATAGTTTTTAAATATATATATATTTTTTTGCAACTTAAAATAAAAATTGATTTCCACTTTTCAAATGTCAATTGAACTTAACACATCAATATCTCAAAATCCACAAATACGAAAACAGCAGAAAACTCCACTTTTATAAACAAGAGGAAAAGGAAAAACAAAAATCGGACAAATTTCCACTCCCACTGATACTTTGATAGGGCCGATTATAATTATAAAAAAATAACCGGAAATGTCAAATATCAACACGATATTTCATATTTATCAACAAAATGAATGATCGGTATTACCGTGATCGACTTATCAAAATTTTTGATAAACTGTGTCTTTGCTATATTTGAGATCTATTGTGAATAGTTCTTTTGATAAACTCGGTATTATGGATGTCAAAAATTTTGCTATGTATCAAATTTTCCATCAATTCCAAATTTCTTCCCGATAGATTTTTCTCATCATACTTTTTTATTAAAAAGAACGTCGTTGTTGGACATTTTCAGTCAAATAAAAATTGTATTGCAATAAAAAAAAAAGTTTATTTTAAAGTGTCAGTGAATAATGTAGTCGATAGAATTATTTATTGGAGAGAGTATTATTTATTGGAAATAAGCATTCGAATTTGCTTCCAATAGCTCCACAAGTCTGGTTAGTTCATTTCTGTTGCTAACTATTCTATAGGTCGTTTCAAATCAAAAGTCCTGACTCAGAGTTTATTTTCTCCCTTCCAATAAAATTGAGAGCAAATAAACAAAAAACTCAATTTTATTGGCTCATTGCGACAAATCAACTCAAAAATAACAACAAATCATGCTTGTTTGAATAAAAGAAATGCTAGAGAAAAAAATCAACAAACGAAAAATCTGAATTTGTTTATTAATGATTTCTATGGTGACGACTCCAAAATAATTGAAAAATAAAAATAAGATATTTACTGCCCAATTATACAAATGAAAAGATGTGAATAGAATTTTAAGTTATGAATTGCTATGATGTAAACTGGACATTTCTGGTCCATCTTCACCTAGTCCTATAACAATATCTTCGGCAAAGTTATCCCAACTGCCTTCAAATGATAAATAATTAAATAATTGTATGTTTTTTTGTAATGTCCGCGGATATGGAGTGATGCAAGCCCGGGAGACTTGCCTCCGCTTTCTGAGGCTTACTTAGTGAATCTCACAGACGCATCAATTAATTAAAATAGGGATTTCAAGAACTGTTCTTCATTATTTTATCGTAATTTTAGAAAAAGTTCAGCTGCCTCATAAATGCTTCCTTCCAGTAAGCGAACGAGTTTTTTTTATTTTTGCTCAATTTTCCATGGGACTTTTGATTTGAAACGACCTAGGTCGTTTCAAATCAAAAGTCCTGACTCAGAGTTTATTTTCTCCCTTCCAATAAAATTGAGAGCAAATAAACAAAAAACTCAATTTTATTGGCTCATTGCGACAAATCAACTAAAAAATAACAACAAATCATGCTTGTTTGAATAAAAGAAATGCTAGAGAAAAAAATCAACAAACGAAAAATCTGAATTTGTTTATTAATGATTTCTATGGTGACGACTCCAAAATAATTGAAAAATAAAAATAAGATATTTACTGCCCAATTATACAAATGAAAAGATGTGAATAGAATTTTAAGTTATGAATTGCTATGATGTAAACTGGACATTTCTGGTCCATCTTCACCTAGTCCTATAACAATATCTTCGGCAAAGTTATCCCAACTGCCTTCAAATGATAAATAATTAAATAATTGTATGTTTTTTTGTAATGTCCGCGGATATGGAGTGATGCAAGCCCGGGAGACTTGCCTCCGCTTTCTGAGGCTTACTTAGGTCCAATTTATTCACACTCCATTAAATTTAAAGTTGCCATTAAAAAAGGGAAATTTTAAAATTTGTATGCGATTTGACAGTTTTATAATTTTTAATGGAGCCTTTAAAAATAATGGAGAGTGAATAAATTGGGCCTTAGTGAATCTCACAGACGCATCAATTAATTAAAATAGGGATTTCAAGAACTGTTCTTCATTATTTTATCGTAATTTTAGAAAAAGTTCAGCTGCCTCATAAATGCTTCCTTCCAGTAAGCGAACGAGTTTTTTTTATTTTTGCTCAATTTTCCATGGGACTTTTGATTTGAAACGACCTAGGTCGTTTCAAATCAAAAGTCCTGACTCAGAGTTTATTTTCTCCCTTCCAATAAAATTGAGAGCAAATAAACAAAAAACTCAATTTTATTGGCTCATTGCGACAAATCAACTAAAAAATAACAACAAATCATGCTTGTTTGAATAAAAGAAATGCTAGAGAAAAAAATCAACAAACGAAAAATCTGAATTTGTTTATTAATGATTTCTATGGTGACGACTCCAAAATAATTGAAAAATAAAAATAAGATATTTACTGCCCAATTATACAAATGAAAAGATGTGAATAGAATTTTAAGTTATGAATTGCTATGATGTAAACTGGACATTTCTGGTCCATCTTCACCTAGTCCTATAACAATATCTTCGGCAAAGTTATCCCAACTGCCTTCAAATGATAAATAATTAAATAATTGTATGTTTTTTTGTAATGTCCGCGGATATGGAGTGATGCAAGCCCGGGAGACTTGCCTCCGCTTTCTGAGGCTTACTTAGGTCCAATTTATTCACACTCCATTAAATTTAAAGTTGCCATTAAAAAAGGGAAATTTTAAAATTTGTATGCGATTTGACAGTTTTATAATTTTTAATGGAGCCTTTAAAAATAATGGAGAGTGAATAAATTGGGCCTTAGTGAATCTCACAGACGCATCAATTAATTAAAATAGGGATTTCAAGAACTGTTCTTCATTATTTTATCGTAATTTTAGAAAAAGTTCAGCTGCCTCATAAATGCTTCCTTCCAGTAAGCGAACGAGTTTTTTTTATTTTTGCTCAATTTTCCATGGGACTTTTGATTTGAAACGACCTATAACAAATAAAACAAACTTAATTAAACAAATAACTTACATTTTTTTGGAATAAATAAATAAAGCCATTTCTTGGCTCAGTGTTTGAAAAATTAATTTTCAAAATTAAAATTTGAGAAAAAATTTGCAAAAAAAAATTCAAACTATTTTTTTTTTTTCAAAATTTTATGTAATTAAATAATAATTTAATTAAAATTCCATGCTCTTATTTGTTTTTAAATAAAATCAGAAAACCGAATCCAAAAATATCTTGTCATTTTTGAGAAATTAACAAAAAACCAAACTACTTTTTTCTAAAAAACCTCTTAACTTTTTGTTTTTACGTGGCTGGACTTGATAAATTAATTTATGAAACATTAACCATTCGTCAATTATTTTTTAAACATTCCGACTTAAATTAAGATACAGTTAAGTGACACAGTATTGGATTAACCCTGAATTTATCAACTTTTTTAATTGATAACAAAAAAACCAATATTTTTTTTGCTAACATCATTAAATCCATTTTTTTATGACAACTTAAAATAAATTTTATATGATCTGAAAGCTTATTATTGCACCTTTTATATGACACTTCAATCATATTTTTACGATGCCTACAAAAAAAGTAAGAACTTTTCAAAGCCAACCATGTAGAAATTTCAAACTGAAATTACGGTACTTCCTACACTGGTGACAACAAATCTCCACAGGTGTTTTATGGTAATTTTGAAGTTTTTTAAATAAAGCTGGTGTTTCTTCTAGAGCACCTATCGCTATGTGTGAAGTATGATATATCAAATGAAAGGTGATATTATTATGATGCGTATTAAAGTTAATTCAAATTTGTATGTGCTCTAGAACAAAAGATATAACGTGTTTAGAAAAAGATCGTCTTTTCACCGTTATCTCAAGATTTTGAATATGAAATTAATGAAATTTTGTACAATTATAGTTTATTCTATTACCTATCTACAGTATAAATTTCATTCATCTATCCTTTAAAACAAAAAAGTTATAATCAATTGATTGTTCATGTCGCTTTTTCGTTTCATCGTGTTTCAAATCACTACGATACTAAAGAAGTTTTCACTTAAAGGCTTGGTCACACCGAAGGGTACATTCGGTAGCGGTACGGGTAATTGTATGAAAATAATTCCACATCTGAACGTTGATGTGTCAGTTTGGAATTTTTTTTCATACAATTACCGGTACCGCTACCGCAAGTACCCTCCGGTGTGGTCAAGCCTTAAAAATACATCTGTCAAATTCGATGTAAGACATTGGTGTTCAGACAAAATAGAAGACACGATTGTCAAACATTGAATCATAACAAGAAATAGCGAGCCCCTCCACAAGACATTTCTTGCTAAGACACGTCAACATGACAAAAATTATCTCCTGTGGATCTAATTCAGAAATATTCAACTTCAGAGAGGGCATCGCATAACTGAATTCAATTTTTGTATACGACCAACCTTTTATCAATTTTACCCAATTTTTTAAACTTCTTATGAATTTTTCTTAGGCCCAGTTGTATAAACATGGTTCAGTTCGGATCAGGAATTTAACTTACCGATTTCGGCGGATAAGCAGTGGATCAACCTTGGTTCAAGGATGAATTTAGCTATTTAGACCTATATGAACCTAGAACCAGTGCTAAGAATCTATTTTTCAGAAGATAAAAGTTGTTGAACCACGGATTAAATATTTGTACAACTGGCCCTTAAGGCAGCACGAGGCACGACTTATTAAAATGCTTTTCGTTGATTTTTTTTTGCGATAGACCATAATTTGTATGTTAAATTTTTTTGACCAGCCTAAAAAACTTTTGTACCTACATATATATTAACAAAAAGTATAATGAATTAGAAAAAATATTTTTAAATATATTTTTTTAGTTTTTAGCTCCAAATAGACCCCAAATAAATCACCGTTGACCACATTTACGCGTTTTGATGTTCTATATGAAGTTCTGTGGTTGCATGCACGTTTAATGTCCGCTACGCATCTTCACCCTAAATCGCTTCATTTTTGAAAAAAGAATTGAAATGTGTAAATCCTTTAAAAAAATTAAAATTACCTACCTACATGTAGCTACATCTTAAATAAAACATAAAAAAAATTACAAAAAATACCCTACCCCACAGAATACTCTTAGTGCTCAGCATTTAGACAATCCAACTAAAATTTTCCACAAAAATTTCTTCCAACATGGGATTTTTTTTTCGTAAGAATTATCACAGATTCCTATAAGAAAATCCCTTTTTTCCCACGCTCAAAGGAATTTTCCCACGATAAACTAGTCTCAATCTCAACACAATGAACAAATGCCACAACAGTATGGCACATGGTGCAAGAACCAGAATTTTTTTTCTCAACATTTTTTCATATTCCATCAGTTGTTTATTTAAGTTAACGCTTTAAAACATTAACAAAAAAACTTAAAATTTATCTTACTCGGTGATTACTATTACGAATCCAATTCAAATATCCCATTAAAATTTCTTCCATTATGGGATATTTTTCCGCATGCGATATCACAGGTTCCCATAAGAAAATCCCATTTTTCCCACGCTCTTGGGGATTTTCCCACGATATGGTTAGTCTTAAGCTCTAAACACATTTGGTAGTAGTGGAATAGCACAGGTAAATTTTTATCATTTTATAAATTTAAAGCAGCTGAAGCGAAACGAAATTTTACATAAGAAAATAGCACAGCGAAATCTTGAACGAAATTTATTTTTTTTTGTTTTAGTACATGTTTTCTGATGTTTTTTCTTGGATTTTTTTATTTGTATTCTTATTATTTTGACTTTGACATGGGGTTGGTATACCTTTAAAGCTAAGTACGCTTCTGAAGCGAAACGAAAAATTTAGAAGTCTCCAAAGTCAACAGCGAACATGTTAACAAAAAAATACCTTACGTACGTTTATTGGCTGAGTTCGTTTGGGCTCAGCAAAGTACTTTTTAGTACTTCTGAATCCATTCAAAGACATTTTTTCTGTAGAAGAAATGGAGTTGAACACAACCAGAAGTACTTTGCAGTAGATACTTAAGGCCAAAGGAACACAGCTATTATACCAAAGTAAAAATAATAAAAATACAAATAAAAATATCAAGCAAAACATCAGAAAATAAGTTTAAAAGCAAAAACAAAACAAATTTAATTTAGTTCAAGATTTCGTTAACGAAATTTTGTATGGAAAATTTCGCTTCAGCTTCATACTAGGCTTTAAGGCCTAGTATAAGGCTTAAGCCTTAAACTACAATTACCTAAAAAGTGAAAAAGTGGGAAATTTACAATACTTCGGTGTAAAGCAAAATTGTTCTAAATCAACATTTTACCGAAAATGAGATAATAATGCAGTTTTATGTTTTTTTTACTATGTTTCCACCTACCCTTAATCCGAGATTTAGCTAAGTAGATTTAGAATAAATCTCGAGGTTTATGCTAAATCTCGGATTGAAAGTAGGTGAACATCTTGGATTTAGGGTATGTGAACGCAAAATCCGTGATTTAGCGAATGAGATTTAGAACAAATCTCGAGATTTATTCTAAATCGACTAAGCTAAATCTCGGATTTAGGGTAGGAAACGTTGTATTACTAATTTAATACTACGTTTCCACCTACCCTAAATCCGAGATTTACCGAAGTAGATTTAGCATAAATCTCGAGTTTTATTCTAAATCTCGGATTGAAAGTAGGTGGAAATTTTAGATTTAGGGTAGATGAACCCAAATCTGAGATTTAGCGAAGTAGATTTAAAATAAATCTCGAGATTTATTCTAAATCTACTCAGCTAAATCTCGGATTTAGCGTAGGTGGAAACAGTATAAGGGTGCTCTTTTCAAATTTGAAAACCGTTTTTGTCTAAAAAATTTCTTTTCAGCAGATAATATAATTTAATGGGACATAGAACAATAAACACAGGTAAGTAGCCTTCAGAGTATTCTTGATTGTTCTAAGTCCCATCATATTTTGTTCTAAGTCCACTTTTTTTTTAAGGAAAGTGCGTACTTGTATAATAGGAAGTGTTCTATGACCAATTTTGAGTTTTTAGTTTTAAAAAATATTTAAAAATAGTATGCACCCAGTAAAGCCCAGTACGCAGATCGCGCTAAACTAAATTTTATCTCGACAATTTTTATCTCTACACGCGTACGCTAAAAGCCAAGATAAATTTAAATTTAAAAATAACGACTGAATCACATTTTCATTTACTTATACCAGCTTACATTCAATATTACATTACATATTTTTTTTACCTGCAGAATACCTTTTTTACGCTCTCATTTTGTTTTATTCCTCTTCTTTTATATATTCCAAGGTTTTTTTTGCCTCTTATTCCTTGCACCAACAACAACAACCACAAAAATGTCAACATTTATCTGTGAAAAAATGCGCTGAGCATTATTTCGCGAGCTAAATTGAGTGGAGACTTATTGCAAAAGTAGTAGATGAGAATTCGAATTTAGCGCGTGAACTGCGTACTACCTGGCTAAAAATCCTCGCTAAAATTTATCTTTGGAGGAAATTTGTATGAAAGATAAATTTTAGCGCGATCTGCGTACTAGGCTTAATGAGGTAAACTTGTATGGTTTATTCAAGAGAAAAGAACAAATTTTATTAAAAACATACATAACTTGAATGGCGATCGAGCAGAAAAATGTCGCTTTAAACCAATTTGAAACTTAAAAATCGTCCCCTGTAAAATTTGTTTTTTGTGACTTCCCTACTAACAATTTTGCTTCTATAATGCTTTACAGAAGCAACAATTGCATCTGTAAAGCTTTATAGAACCAAAATTGTTTGTCGGGTTAGGCCCAATTTATTCACTCTCCATTATTTTTAAAGGCTCCATTAAAAATTATAAAACTGTCAAATCGCATACAAATTTTAAAATTTCCCTTTTTTAATGGCGACTTTAAATTTAATGGAGTGTGAATAAATTGGACCTTAGTGCCTGGCTACACGGTGATTTTTCAATCGCCTAAGCAGTGAGTTTGTAGGCAAAAGGGATGAGGAGTGAAGGGGGAAGATGCTCACGAAGGGAACTGAATTTTCTGAGGGCAGTACAGTTCCATTGCTAAATTTTTCCTCTTTTTGACGTTTGTTCCTAGAAAATGTAAAAGCGGAACGTGATTGGGCACAACAGTGTGTAGCCACCGCATGTGATTTTTCAATCGATTGAAAAATCACTGTGTATCCAGGCACTTAGAACAATTTTGCTTTAGTGCCTGGCTACACGGTGATTTTTCAATCGCCTAACCAGTCAGTTTGTTGGCAAGGGGGGTGAGGATTTTCCTCTTTTTGACGTTTGTTCCTATAAAATGTGAATTGGAACGTGATTGGGCACAACACTGTGTAGCCAGGCCCTTACGCCGACGAAAAGTAAATTTTTTTTATTTTTTTCTAGCGCTAAAAACTACACAAATTATTTTTGAAACCAAAAACTAAGATTTCTGCATCATTATTTCAAATTTCGCGCTCGGAAAAACTATCCAAAAATGAGTTTGAAAATGTTCACTTTTTGACTTTTTGCAAAAAGTGGCCGTTGTAGTTATACCTTTACGCTACGCTGATAGTTCAGCCCTTGAAATATGTCGTTGCAAAATATGAACGAAGCGTATGGAAATCAAAAAATCCTATTCATTTTCCATTTTTATTTAATAAAGAATAATTTTTCTAAAAATTATTTTGACAAAAAAAAAAACATTTTTTTAAAATGTCCTTTCATCATGAGCACTTCCCATTGTAATCCCATTTCCAACTATCCCACATAAAAAAAAAATATCCTCCAACTTGGGATATTTTTCTCCATTTAAATAAGACATTTCAGCCAGATTCCCATGAGAAAATCCCAATTTTCCCACGCTCCAAGGTATTTTCCCACGATATACCGAGCACCGCATTTACGTGATAAAAACTTTCTTCAATGGGCGCTAAACAGAGACCAATATATATATTATCCAAATCAACCTATACTGTCTTCTTCTATTTGATAGAAAAGAACCAACTTGAGAAATGGAACTAACACACATCTACACATTCATATATATGACCATTGGCCCAGTATGTATGTTCCATCTTATCCCGAGTTAAAATATTTTTTTTAGTATAATTTTTCTATGTGCTGCATTCTTGGGTTTTTTTTACGTGCGGGCACTTTTTCTATAAAATTTTTTAACACAAATTTGTTCAACTCATCGCCCAAAATATATACAATTTTATTAATTTAAATACCCAATTAAACTTAATTGTAATTGTTTTTCGTGTGTTTTTTTCCATACCCGAACATAAACAATTTTTGAAATTTTTTCATTCTCAATAAAATATACTAAAATTTCCCCCAATAGTACAAAATTTCGCTCGATCCACATCAAGACGACGAAAGGCGACAGTATACAATAAAAAAAAAGTCTTTTTTAAAAGAAATGATCAAAAAATTATCCCCTTTTCTCAGTGCAGTTTTTTATATACATTTTGTTTGTATACTTTAATACTAACAAAAACGAATAAAATGTGTTTGAATTAACGAATTTTCCTCTATAAATTGTTTATAATTATAAATTTTATCAAATAAAAAAAAAAAAAAATTACCCCGAGTAATTAAAGTGAATTGAAAGAAGAAAAAAAAAACACCCGCAAGAGAAAAAAAAAAGGGAAATTTTCAGTGTCGTGCTCATATTGGATTCGAAAAAAAAACTCAACCTATCTCCCTCTTACTCATTGGTTTTATAAAATTGTGATACCTCTTTCGTATTCATTTACTCCCATTTGACAGATCAAAGCATAATTATTTTGTTTTGCTTTCGAGTAGGTAGTGTAAAACTGTAAATCATTGAAAAGTCAAAAAAAAATACTGCTACTAATTTTTTGTTAATGCTAATGTTGTGCCGCCATAGTTCTCTCTGAGAGGAATTACATGATTATGTTGAAGAGAATGTGAATTGAATATTTTGATTTGAATAATTTGTCTAATTAAATCGACATACTAAAAAAAGGGTTGAAACTTTGTTGGAAAAGTGTGCGTGTGTGTGTGGTGGAACTGTGTGAGGAGATAGAGAGAGAGAGGAAGTAGAGTTTATTCTACATTCAATTCAGTTCATTTACAACACTGACACACAAGACAACCGCACTCAACACATCTCGTATAAAACAAAATGGCAGTTGAATTGACTTCGTCTTCGTACTTGGGGACCACTGGGTGTGAATGAACTAGTAGAAGAGGCAAACTACTGTCGCGCGAGAACACTGTGAAATCGGAACACGTTCGTGTGTTTCATTTCAATTGCCTTTTGCCTGTGCCGTCAACACCGCTGGTTTACCTACAATTTTTTTTTTAATTTCCTCCAACTTGCTACTGCTCTTTTTTTTTTTTTTTTTTGTCAAAAAGCCTCTCTGTTTCGTAGGTTGTTTGTTGGCTCAACAAAAAATCATTCCTATTTGCTATATTATTGTGGGGTGTGCATTTATTAAAAAACACCATCTCTCCACTCAATATAACCACCATCTGGGAAAAAGCCATTAGAATTAATCTCTTGTTGCTAAAACCAGGTGACGAAGAGAATAGAAGTCTCGGTAATCATATGGGTTGTCTCATCGTCAAAAAAAAATCAACCACCATTCAAATGTGCACCCACTTGAATGAATCCCCTTTTTGTTGGTTGTATTACAAAACCTAGAAAGGAAGTAAAAGAATAAGACAATACCAACAACGGAAACGAACGAGGACAAATCACTCGCTTCGAACTATACACAATTTTGGTTCCTACTAAAAACACGATAGAAATATGAAAATATTGCTTCTTCTCACTTTCAATTAAGATTATGATGATGCAAAAAGAATCTTGTATCCTAGAGAATTGGAACTATATATTAAATAAAATCGAAATGAAATTGAGAAATGAAAATTGAAGATTTTATTCAACGCCGTCATCATCAACAACAACATCATATTGCTATTAATTCTACACCATTTGCAACTGCTGCTGCATCAGCAATAGTTGCCTCTTCTTCTTCTTCTTCCTCGTCATTGTCTTTAACAACTAAACGATCATTATCATCATCTAATATTTTAGCAATTAATGCACCATCATCAAAAAAGAAAAATCATAAAAATGACGATGAAACAATATGTTCTACGAAAATGAACAATGAGAATAATAATAATAATAATTCAATTATAAATGCAACAACAGCAATAATACAACAACAACCGATTAAGAATGGTTTAAATGGTTCTTCTTCTACAACAACAACAAATAATACTACTCCCATTATTAGTACATCATCTACAACATCATTGAATAATAGTTGTTCTTCTTCGTCGTCTTCATCATCTTTATTGTCGTCGTCATCAATTATTGCAGCAGCAACTATTGCAACTAGTGCAAGTTCTGCTGGGGGATCATCATCATCATCTTTGTCGTCATCAGGAATTAATATAGTGGCGGCTGTAACTGATAGTAGAATACACGTTAGTCGAGCTAATCCAATTCATTCGACAAATAGTAGCAGTAACAGTAATCAACAACAACAACATCATTATCATCATAACAACAATAATAATAATAATGGAACGACGATATCAACATCGGGGGCGACGACGATTACAACAACAATATCGAACAGACATGGCAGCGGTAGTGCAATTTCTTCACGGATAAAAGTTGAACCGGTTGAAAATATAAATGGAGGAGGATTGGATTATTCGGGATGTAATAAAGGTGGCGGTGGTAGTATGGACAGTGATGTTGTTGTTGGCAGGATACAAACTACTTCATCAGCAACATCATCATCGTCGTTGTCAATGGCAGCAGCAGGAGGAGGAGCAGGAACGACAAGTGGTGATAGCAGTAGATCAGGCATCGGTGGAAGGTTGCAATTTTTTAAAGGTAAGCTTATGTCTCTGTAATTGCAAACTCTTAGGATCATTAAAAATTTAAATCTTTAAAAGAAAAAATGCACCCTTTGATTTTTTGAACTTCTAAGATGCGATTGTTTTTATAGCACTCGCGATCTCCAAACTCTGCCTCTAACATTTTATTAATTTCTTTGGGCCATATTCATAGACGCTGTCTAAGTTGCTCCTAAAAAGACTGGAGTTTATCCTATTCAATTCAACATTGGATAAATCCCAGTCTAAAATAAACTGGGGTTTTAAAACGACTATGAATATGCCTCGTTAAGTTTTTTAAACGAACTCAAAGCTAACGGGCTACAATGTTGTCCTACGTAAGTTGAGTTGAATATAAACAAAATTTGCTTATTGACAAGGTGTCTCACGATAAGTCAACTGATGTGTCCAAGTGAGCTCCACCGGGACGAAACCCTAATTTTTTTATGGACTAAAGGCCGTAAGAAGCTATATTAAATCAATAATATAACAAGTCCAATTAAATATAGTGCTTAGTCTTCTACTTTACTGATTTCAGTAGTATATAGAATTTGTATTATAAAATTAATTTTCTTCTTTACAATGCTGTCATTTAAATGTTAATTTCATTTAAATCTTTCTTTTATATTTTGTTTGTTTTCAAATGTTGCACCTATACATGGGAATTGTTATACAGTGGCGACAAAATAAATAGCACATGTACCCTAAAATTTATAAAATGAAAGTTTTTCGCACTTTTTTAACGTCAAAGAGCTGTTTTATTAATGAGGAAGTAAGAACACAGATATATTTGATTTATTAAAAAAAGAAATTAAGTACATTGAATTCTTAAACAAAAAATAACAACAAAATCATTAATACAGTTCAAGTTTTTTAGGACAAAATAAATAGCACACTTCCTTAAAACAAACACAAATTAACAAAAATTTTAACACGATTAAAAGAAAATAACTAGTATTTGGTTGGGTAACCCTACTTGTTAATCACAGCATAAAACCGGCGGTTAATATACGAAACAAGACTCCAAAAACGTTCAACAGGTACTAGTCGAAATTCCTGCCAAAGTTTGTCCAAATTTGAGGTATCAGATCTATTAATCGCTTTTCCCACGTCACTCTACAAGTCCTCAATAGGATTCAGATCTGGGAACTGGCCTGGCAATTCCATAACACCGACTTCTTGGACGCATAGCCATTGTTTCACAGACTTAAGTCTTATGTTTTGGAACGTTATCCTATTGAAACGTCCACTTTAAAGGCATTTCCTTCTCAGTTAACATCCCCAAACAAGAATACTAGCCCCACCATCCTTAACAGTCTTTATGTTATACTGGTCACATTTCAATTGCCCCACGTGGGGAATTTCCGTATGGGGCATTTGAAAATGCCTCTTATGCCACATTTGGGTGCAATAGTTGTGTTCATACCCCAGCCTCCACCACCTAAAAATATTTTTTTCAGGTGTACTGCCTCTTGAAATTGACAAAGCCTTCAGGAGTATCATTGTCATGAAAAAGTGCATCTTTGCAGTTAATTGAAGGGAATTACACGCACCCAAGATTGGTTGAGAGTTGTCAGTCACTAGGTCTTGCTCTTTCATAGGGTGTCGTGTCACAAATTTATTTATCTATTTTTTTTTTTAAATCCGCAAAAAAAAAAAGACTTAAAATGTCTCCTTTTTTGATTTGAGTTTATACGAAAAGTTTTTAAAATGTAGCCAACCTAAACTATAAGGCAAGTTTGTGCGGCCCAATCGTGGATTGGATTTACAAATTTTATTAAAAATCCTGGTTATCAGGATTACCACAGCTGCTTGCATGTAGTATATTTTAAATGAACTATAGAGATTCCCGTCAAAAGATTACTCTTCAAACTAAATCATCAATGCAAGTTTTGTGTTTGAACTTCAAAGATCAAAATTTTGTAAAAATATCGCGATTTTAAATTCGACCTACATTTGAATTGTTGAATAAAATTAGATTTTCTTTTGGTTTTTGTTGCTAAATCGATGGATTCTAATTTGAAACATAATTTTCTAGTACCTAAATACATTTATGACTCACATACTTGAAAATTGTCCCAATTAAAAAAAAAAACTTGATTTTTCAGAAAATGAGTTTTAAATTTAGTATCGATCGAGGCAATTTTTGAGGATCGATTTTTAAAATATTCTATTAATCGATTTTGATTGATCTACTTATGCCCCACAACCTGTCAAATGCTTTTGTCATATTGGTAAAGAATGAGCGAGCACGATCATTCATTTCGAGTGGCTTGCTATTATTAAAAAAATTACAGAACACCTACATTTATGTGTGTATATGTATGACGAAAAATAAAACGGCAATATTCTGGCAAAAAACAGTTATTCTGGCAAAATTACTGGTAGCCCGATCATCCTAGACAAAATTTCACTATATACATATCAAAGTTAATTTAAGTACAAAATTTTTTGATGCAGTTTGGTTCCTTTGATGGAGGAGAATATAAAACCACAGTTTTACACCAAAATTTGATATGGCGTATCCCCGAAAATGACCCCTGACCCCTAGGTAGTACGGAAAATGTGATTTCAGTCGAATTTAATAAAATTTTAGTATGTTGTAGTTCATGTGAAGCTCATAACAACTCTCTATGGATGCAACCCCCCTTGCCCCAAATAAACCCCCTCCTTAGACCCCTTCTTACCCCCTTTTTTACCCCATTTGTACCCTTTTAATGGGTTGAGTACGATAACTTAGGCGCCCAGAATTGATAACGGTTTTTTGAAGAGGAGTTCAATACAATAATTTTTTTCTATAGGAGGGGTGATTTATCTCACCCCCCTCTCCCGTTTAGGTGGGAGGGCCAATTTTCTAAAAAAATATTTAGTTTAAAAAATTATTAAAAAACAACGGCAACACTTACAGCTATGAATGATACCATTTTCAAAAGCCAGAACTGCACACTTGATTTTAATTTATAAATCAAGTTATTTTAATGAATTGAAAAAACCGTTATCAATTCTGGGCGCCTTAGTTATCGTACTCAACCCATTAAAATGGTGCAAATGGGGTAAAAAAGGGGGTAAGAAGGGGGCTAAGGAGGGGGTTTATTTGGGGCAAGGGGGTTGCATCCATAGAGAGTTGTTATGAGCTTCACATGAACTACAACATACTAAAATTTTATTAAATTCGACTGAAATCACTTTTTCCGTACTACCTAGGGGTCAGGGGTCATTTTCGGGGATACGCCATATCAAATTTTGGTGTAAAACTGTGGTTTTATATTCTCTTCCATCAAAGGAACCTAACTGCATCAAAAAATTTTGTACTTAAATAACCTTTGATAAAATGTCTGGATTGATCGGGCTATGGCATTAGGACACTAGCATTTTTTTCTTAATTCCCAAAATCTTATATGTGAATTTTTGATCATATGATTGAAATGAAATCACAAACGGTTTGGTGACTGGATTCTGATTATTTACTAATTCACAATCCTGTTTCTAACAGTTGAAAATTAGAATGATAATCATGGCTTCGCTGTTCATGTATTGGAAAGCTTTTGACAATAACTGCATGAGCTTTATATCTCTTCCGCAGTTTTTTGTAACTGTCAGAAGGGCTGCCTTTTCTCTTGTAATTCGTGGATTTAGAACGCAGCATTTAAATGCTTTTAAATTTATATCACCAAGACTATTTTATAAAAGAAATTAAAACTCACTCTAAGATTCTTTATTTTTCGGTTAGTGTAGTAACAAATCTGAAACATATGGGGTTTCACGAGTCCCCTGCATATCTTTTAAGGCAAGATATTCAAAATTTTTTGGCATGGATCATTTTATTCATATCAACAGTGCATTTAACAAATAGGGAATCCGATCCGTTGGTCATCATTCTAATTTTTATAATATCTGTGCATCATTTGATGAATGCACTTAGTAAATTATAAGATAAATTCTGAATGTATATTCAGATATCAAATTTGCATTTCGTTTGTTATGAATGTTCATCATATTAACTCTTTTTATTTTTATTTGCAGATGGAAAATTTATTCTTGAGTTGGCTCGTGCCAAAGAAGGTGAAAAATCCGGTTGGATATCTGTTCCACGAAAGCAATTTCGTTCGCCTTCGGCCACATCTTCGACCGTTACGCCCACATATCCCAAAAACGAAAGTTCAACATCATTAAGTTGTAAGATACACTTTAAATCATTTATCTTTCCTCTTCAATCATTCAACTTTGTTTTTTCTTTTTCAGTTTCGGATGATAACAGTTCCATACAGTCATCGCCATGGCAACGTGATCATTGCTGGAAGCAATCAACACCTCGCCGTGGCATCTCAAAGGAAATGTGTTTTTATTTCAAGCGTACAAAACAAACCATAGTCTCACTAGATGGCTTCAAAAGCGCTCGAATAAAACGTCGACGGCCCTTAGATAATTCTGTGTGTAAAACACCATTTAGGCTGGCGAAAAATGGAAGTAGCATAGCTGCTGAAGTTGTTGATAAAAAAGTCAAAAAAGAAAACGAAAATTTTCATGAAAATAAAACTGATGAAAGTGCTGATGTCGAAGACGAACACAATACAGCTATGGATGAAGAGAAATCTTCTGATGATTCAAGTACAGAAAAAGAAGGGTCCATACGAGATTCATCGAAGACCCCTACCCCAGAATCACAATCTTCCGATACTGTAGATGGTGCGTCTTCTTCTTCACCGCTCTCATCTAAATCCGAATCAATAGAAACCCCACAACAGCTACAAAAAACAACGAAAGATAAAAACAGAATAATGAATGGAGAAAAAAGACTTAAATCCCGAGCTAAGCTCTCAACGATTATACAGAAACTTCTTGACCGACTGCCGACCGGTCTCTATCATTTGTCAAAAACACAAATTATTGGAGGCGGCGGAGGAGGCAACGGCTCACAGCACCACCCACACAGTCATCATCAGACCCATTCATCGCACCAAATGCCATCGACATCGTCTAGATTAGCATCCGAACTGCACTACCATCAGCAGCATGTTTCGCCGCGAAAAAGAATACTCAGAGAGTTTGAAAAAGTATCGTTGGAAGACTCGCCAGCAGTGAATAGCAAACGAAGTCGTGCGAAAGGCAACTCTCCAGCAACAGGGACAATGCCCTTAACACCAATTCCAACAGGTCGAGGTGTGGCGGTGCCGTCCTCTAACACCAACAATTATGTTACAAATGGCAACCGCATAGAACCAACGGTAGCCACAACTAACAACAGCAATATTATTCCCAACAACACCCCAACTCGACTGTATAGCAGCTACAGCATCCACTCGTTACTCAGCGGCAACAATAGTAACTCCAGCAATAGTAACAATAATGCGAATAACAATAGCAGGGTTAAAGTGGAACATCATTCGGTGAATAATCAAAGCGGCGGTGGCGGCGGATATAATGATCCCTCGTACCTGCGAGCGATGCTGGCATCACCTAAGTCACCCGAAGGCTGTACAACAAATAGCAAATCATCGCCGTATTCATCTTCAACGAGTGGCAGTGCCAAAAAACGATCTCCCCCATATTCGCCGCTTAGTGAAATCCATCATCATCATTCAAGAAATCGAAGTCCCAATGTGGACTATGGAAGTATGCGCTCACCACCAGAAGCACATAGCAATAGATCATATGGCAACAATACAGCTAGCTCCTCGTCGCGACTGACACCGCCTCATGGGTATCTAACTTCTCCCAAGAATTCCAACTCTTCAGCGGGAAGCGATGGATACAAGTTGAAGTCAGAGAATTTAACAAATTCCTCGCCCAACCACCATTTCTATTCACCCTACATGATGTCGCCAAAATATGTACCGCCACCGAGTGCAATGTCACCGAATAATGTAGGCGATACATACCATCCGAAGCTGAAGGGTGCGAGGTCACCTAGCAGTCAGCAGCAGCAACAGCAACAGCAGCAGCAAAACTTGCGTGGTGGGATTTTTCGCACCCATTCGCCGCATGCGACCACAAATCACAGTGGCATACCTAGGGAATCATCACCCATTGGAATGCAATCGTCGCCGTCTCCTGGCGGAGGAGGTGGGACAGGAGGTGGCATGACATCGCAATCATCGTCAACGTCCACTCCAAGAACTGTACCAAAAAAGACTGTCTCCATACGTAGACAATTTGCGTCGCCATCATCTTCATCGCCAAGTCCCGGACTGAGTGAGCATTTGAAAAATTCCGGCAATAGCAATAATTATAGCAAAGGAGAAGAGCGAACAGCGATGTCGTCACCGGACAACAGGCGAACGCCAACTCAAGACTCAGCTGCTGCGGCTGCAGCCGTTGCGGTAAGTAAATACCATCAGCAAGCGGCAGCAGCTGCAATGATGCAACGCTCATCACCGCTTGGCGGTGGTAGTGCATCATCACTTTACTATATGTACCCGCCACCAAATGGATCACCGAGTCCGCATCATTCCTCTTCGTCACCATCGCCGTCACCATCATCGTCATACATTCCGCAATTAAATCCATATTATCATCCATATGTATCGACATTGGCTGCATTACGCAATCCTTTGTGGATGCATCATTATCCGGCAGCAGCGGCGGCAGCTGCAGCCGCTGCTGGTGCTGCTGCTGTAATGATGCCTTCGTCGGCTGCCGGTGGACCAGTTCCACAACAAGGAGTGCCCTTCTTTCCATATAATGGAGCTGCGGCAAGTACACCATCGCATTTGCACCACCACTCATCGTATGCACAAATGCATTTAGCAGCGGCGGGCCAGCTGGGACTGCAGCCACCACCACAACAACCACCTCCCGCATCAATGAATCGATCCCCACCAACGACTGACGATAGAATATCAACTAGTAGTATTAAAGAAGAACATAGTTCAGGTAAGATTGCTGTTATATTTTGAAAATTAATTAAAATAATTTTTAGTTGAAAAAATGAATAATTCGAATTTATTGAAGAAATCTAATATGATAGTATTAGGGGTTTGAGAGTTATATAAAAGGATCTGTGAAACCAAAACACAACATAGAACACAAATATTCGAAAAGTTTGCCAAATTTTTTGAAAAACCTAATAGTTTCGTCAAAAAATTGAAAAAAAAATGAAGAAAAAATTACATTTTATATTTTATAGTTGAATAACTTCGATACGGGGCAGTTTACCAAAAAAAATTAATCAGAGCTTTTTTGTAGAGCGTTCAATTTTATACAAGAAAATGATTAAATCTAGCCTTTTTGATAAACCATTAAAAAGTTATAAATTTCCAAACTCAAAAACACAATCTTTCCCATGTAAACTATATGGGAAATAGAAATTTGCGATGCGGCGGTACTTAATGTTAATATTAAGGGCTGAAAATTCTACAGTATTTTTTTTTCGTGATTTCCAACAATATTTTCGGTATTACTTTGAACAAAAAAAAAAAAAAACCACCGTTATTATTTTAAACCACCTCGATTGGCAATATATACTGCTGCATGTACCTTCTGGCTTGGAAATCTATTTCCTACTCGCTATTCAGTTATTTCTTTCGGAAGTAATTAATTGGGACCGATCCATACTGGACTGAACATTATCCGAATAATCTTTCTGTCGGAGCAAATTAGAAGATTTTCATCCGCTTTTGTCAATGTATGGGATGATTAAGGTTGTATACATTCTGACTTCAGATCTCAGCTAAGCAAACCAAAAATTGTATTTTTGTTTCTGTAAAAAAAAAAAAAATTGAATTTTGTTTACTAGTGTAATTTCTTTGTTTGACCTTCTCTTGCATAGGCAGAAAGTTTTATTTTAGTCTCAAGAGAATGATTTCTGAGCATGAGCTCCAGATAGTTGGATAGAGCATTTGCAATGAGCAAATCACAATTTGGTATGTCAAAAGTTTGTCTCATCTCACTGAAACCACAAGAAACCAGTCTCAAGAAACCATTAATTTTCAAAATGTCTTTTTCAAGTGAATGCAGTATTTTATGAAATTGGTTTTGACGTTGGGTACATTTGCTTTAAGTAGGATATTGCATTCTCGACATGAAAGGCTTCAGTGATGTTCTGGCCGATGTAGATTGGGCATACTTTTATCCGACCGTATATTAAGGATGAGTTGGTGTGTGCTTCTGACCAGATCATCTCCAGCTCCTTTAAAAAGATCGGCCAGTAGACCATACGCAGCTTTAAGTGATTTTTGAGACCGCTGTTCTTACATCTTTTAGGTGGTTTTGTCTTAAAGCGTTTGGAAAAGTGGTCTTTCCAAATCTCAGCACCGTCTGCGTATCTCCCACTATATTCTCGTATTTACATATTTATATTAACCCCAACCATCCAAATAAAATTAACGCATTTTTAACATATTTTTTATAGTTTTAATTTTATAACAAATTTTTTTTTTATTTTCAGATGTCCCTTTGAACCTTTCAAAACATTAAAAAAAAAAAAACGATCGATACATTGGGTCCATTTTTTAGCAACGTAAGTCAAACAATTCACTCTATTTTTATTAATATTTAACATAAACGAAAAAAAAAAACGACTATTTTATTATGATAAACAAACATATTTATATCTTTATATATATATATGCACACACACAATATATATGTATATGTATAGTTATAAACTAAGAACGAAAAGCAAACAAAAGAGCACACATAAATAAAAATAAAATTATTTTGTATTAAAAATATAAAACGATTTTTTTCAATTGCGAAATGGAACAATTTTTTTTTTAAGAAAACATAAATTATTATTTCATGTGTATAACTATAACTATATATATATTTTTTACTAAATTGTATTTGCTAAAAAAAAAAACAAAAAATAAAAATACGAGAAGAAAATATTTTTTAACAAAAAAAAACATGTATTTTATAAATGTGAAGAGAATGTTTTTCTTAAAAGAATCTCAGCCGTTCATGGTTTTTTTTTATATAGACTGAATGAATTTTATTTAAAAACGAAGGAAATTTAAGGAAACAAAAAACAAATTAGATTGAACTACATTTTTTTAAGATCTTAATAGTATATATTTAAAATTAAATATTTTGTAAATGCTTTTCATACAAAAAATAGAAACTGAAACAGAAACAAACTGAAACAGAAACAGAGGAAAATACAAAAAAAATCAAAATATTTCCTTATCAAATTTATATATAAAACAAGGAAATTTCAAAAACAAAAAATAGTTAAACTTTATACATACATTTACAACAAAAAGAAGAAAAAATAATAATACATATACTATGATGAAACAAAATATTTTAATTCAGGTAAAACAAAATTTAAGAATTAACAAACAAAAACACAATGATGTGCCTTTGAGAGGATTATTTAAACAAAACAAATTAAATTAAAAAAAAGAATGAATTTATACTATTTACGAGTAAGAGTAACAAGAAACACCCATTTTATTATGACAAATAAGATATTGGAAAACAAACATTTAAGAGTTTGGGGTCTAGTATGAGGATTTTATTTATAAATATGACCAGAATTGTTTTTTTTTTTTTTTTTTAATTTTAATCCCTAATCATAGGACAACTAATCATCAACACTCCATCAGAGGACAATTTATAACAAGAAACATTTCGTTAAGAGAAATCATTGAACAAAAAAATAAAAAAACAACCACTAGCGAGTGTCAAATAAAGTGAACTAAAAAATAAATTCCTCAAATCGAACCTTGTGATGACCTTTCTTATGATGAGTTGCCCATGATGAGTTGAACTATGATTATATTTGATGTGATATGTTGGGTTGATCCGTATTTTTTTAACCAGTACTTGTTGAAAACATTTTCTTTTGACTATTTTTTCTCTTTAAATAGTGGTGCTTTTTAATCCCAGTGAGAAGTTTTCAACGCCATTATATATATTCTAAAATCTGAAAAATAGTTAAACAGAATAACCCAACATACATTTTAAACATTCCAGTGAGCCACAAGAACTTTACAACGCCATTTAAATTTCCATATATTTTTATCTGAGCACGGGTTAAAGGAAGAGTTAAAAGTTATGACGTTTTGACGCTATTTTATTTTGTGATATGTTTCCTTCGAAAATAGAATTTTTCTATAGAAATTTGCATGTACAGCTGCGAGCAAAAAAATAGCAGCGATTTGAAAAATATTTGAAATAAAGCATTAAACATTAAAAGAGCTTTGATTTTGGAAATTTTTTTAGGTAAAACTCCTTAAGTTTCATTAAAATTTAAATTTTAGTAAAAATGGAATTTAATTTATTCCTATTAAGCTAAGAAATAATCCAAAAACAAAATAAGCCTCAAATTTAAGCGAGCAAAATAATAGCAGTGATTTTCTTTTTCTATTAAATTTAAATAAAACAAGGGCGAAAAAAGTTCAATTAAACGGTATTTTATTAGAGAAAAGGTAGTATTCGCTCCCATGACCGTTATTTTTAACTACCGCTTCGCAACGACCTTCAATGAAGTCGTAAAGTCCATGAGATCTTTGAGGTGCTATAGATCACCAAACCTGCTCAACAACGGTTCATAGCTCCCGCTTTATAAGTTTTGGCTTAAGACACATCTCCTTTTATATCCCCCCAAAGTTTCTAGAAGGGATTGAGGTCTGAAAGACTGAGCAGGTTACTTAATGACCTCAATCTTAGTATCTTGAAACCATTGCCTGGCTGCTCTGCTAGTGTTTTTTGGGTTATTATCCTGTTGGAAGACCCATTTAAGCTTCATTTGGTGTCGGAGTAATAGCAGCATAATGTTTTGCAAACTATTCAGGTGCCAGAGCTGTATAATTATACTTTTGATACAAGATATAAGGCCAAGTCCAATATTAAGCCTAGTACATACTTGTGAAGCAAGTCGTGAAGTGAATCCATACAATTCTTTTTTGTGCATCCGTGAACGTTCCTGTGAACCTTCGTGGTGAAAAAGAAATTCATGAAATTCTTTCACTCGTGAATCTACTCCCCCTATATATTTTTTTGAACAAAATTAATTTTAAAATTGAAAAAAAAAATGTATGAATTCACTTCACTACTTGCTTCATACTATTTTTTTTTGACAATTTTTAAACTTGCTTTACAAAAGAATTATTTTTGAATAAAAAATGCTCTCAAAAGATGTTGGACTATGTTCGTATCGTGTTTCTAGGATCGCTAAATCCAAATCCAGGATTTCTTGAATAATATTAGTTGAAGCAGGTTTGAGGGTCGTAGTGGGAAATTAATATCGAAAATCTAAAATAAAAATCTGACACGTTTTTTCGGGATCAATTTATCTATTGATTTTATTTTGTACAGTTCTTTCATTAAATTTAATATTTAGGAAATATTTATTATTTCGTACAAATCAAGTAACTGTTCGAAGTTTTAATGAAACTCAACGGAAACCACCTGAAGTTAAGTTCTGAATATTAAGAAGCTTTGATTGGTCAGTAAGGTGAAATTTGTTGCTGACCAATGAGAGCCTCTAAAAATATTGCTTTAGTTTTCTCTTGACTTTAAGCTTTTATAATTATTTAGCTTAAAGTTCACAGAAAAATACTGCAAATGTGCCCTTTAATACAAAAAAAGTTTTTTTTTTTTTTAATCTAGAAAAGGAATAACTATAATCAACTTTTTCTAGAGAGAAAAGAACAAATATTATGTTTCAAATTGAAATATTAAAAGAAAAAACTTCAATAAGTTTCTCAACAAAATTTTTAATAAGGAAACTCCATTTATAGACCTTATAGTTCAATATTAATTGCATTTAATTTTAAAATAAAAGTTTGGGTTTTTTTATATTCACAATTCTGAGAATGTGAAGATTTCTAGAATCTTAGAAAAAATCAAGTTTAAAAGCAACCGTTACAGATTTCATATTTCTTTCTGAATTCTGAGTTTTTATTATGAACAAAAACTTTTTTAACTTGGAATTCACAATGAAATATTATCGATTGGTTGTTGAAGGGTTGACTGACCAAACTGTTAAATTTGCTTAGGACACAAATTTTCTTTACACACAATATTGTATTCATCTATGCTTGGCTTCTGAGTGACAAATAAAAAATATCTCGCTCAAAAACCAAGCAAATGAAACAATGAAGTTCGAATAAGGAGTTAACTGATGCGTGTTTACTTTTAATTACTCTTGTAGTTCACCATAAGTTTTTATTATTGGTGCAAATGAAATTTTTGGAAAAAAAAAAAAACAATTCCTCAGACAAAAATGTTGCATGTTTGAAGATGTTTGAAGTAATTCGTGTAGTATTTATTCAGTAAACGGAAAAGAACTTTCTTTTATTTAAATTAGATTAAAAAAAAAACTTTTCGGGAATGCACTTTCAACTGACTTTTTCTACCAAAAATGGAAATGTATGCTGTTTTGCAATGTTCCCAAAAAAGGCTTTTGTTATGGTTTATGGATCAATACAATAGGTTTAACCTCATTTAAATAAGTTTGAGTTCACAGTTACATATTTCAGTGGGCATGTTTTTTGCGGAATAAAGTGCTGTTTATTGAAAAAAGTTTTATAACAAAGCTTTAGTTGCGAATAAATTAAAAAAAAAGTTGTAGACCGAACAAAATTTAATTTTCATCACTTTTCTGTTGTTCTTTGGAATCTATCTTGCGCAATATATCCCCTAATATGTGTCCTATGCGTATAGGTTTCTTTTTTGTTCCGTTTGAAAATGAACTTATTCAAGAAAGATTTCAGCTAAGATCTAAAACTTTTTCGTATAAGAACCAATCTTGTACTTTTAATAAGGTTTAAACTTTAAATCTTATTAAGACTACGAGGAAATTTTTTTTATTATTGGCATGTATTCAGTTTTTTTTTTTCATATGAATTACTTGCTCAAGGGTTTTTGTCAATTTATCTTGACTGTTATCAAACTTAAAAGCTATTTTATTCATTGAACCTTAAGATAATATGATAAAGCTTGGCAGATGAAGCAAAACAAAAAATGCAAACAACCAAATGCTACAATAATGATTGAGTTATGAGGTCTTCTACTTGTGTGCTAAATGAGAATAATTTTCTGAAAAATAAATGTAAAAAAAAGGAAAAAATTAAAAAAAGTCTGAAACGAGTTAAACACCGTTATAAATTCACAAATACTAAATTAGGATGTCTATTAAAAATAAAAAAATCGCGCGATTATAAAATTTGACACCTCGAAATTGATTCTTCGCTTGCCAAAATTTAACACTTTTGCCTTGAAAAATGCAATAAATTGAAAAACAAGTATTTGAAAATACATACATATATTTAAAGTTCAAGTAAGTTTTGAGTTCAAAGTAAGAGGTATTAATATCAATTTGTTACTAGATAGAGATTACTATGTAAAACACATTCAAAATCAGCACTGCTCAATTCCTTTTCCGCCAATTATCTAAAAAGCTAGAAACAAATCTTAAATTATGGACAATATTTAATTGGAAATTTTGTTATACATAGAATGAATAGGGAACAATTTTTATTTCTTAATTTTGTCCACAACTTATCAAGAAAACATACAAATCAAACTCGCCTTAAATAAAGCGAAGACAAATAGGTTATCTCGGTATGCATGTTCTTAATAAAAAAAAAACATTGTTCGAAACTGCGGCTCAACTTTTTCTCCAAATCTTTTCCAATTCTCACTTCAAGTGGGAAATTTTACACCAGAAAAAATTTCCACTAGAAGTGTTATTTCCCATGTGAAGGCAATTCCCGTGAAGTTAGTTCCCTACACCGTCTTACATGTGGTAGATTTACATTGATTTTTATATGTATATGTCAAATTATACTTATACATACACAGATTCTCTATCCTTTATCGTTTTATTCAAAATCTTCCAATATGAACTCATACTAGATTCATTTTCCAATTTTGTCGTCATAAAATAAAATACAAAAAACTATTTTTTGATAAAATTATAAAAAAAAGAAACAAAACAAAATATTTGTTAATTCTATTCCATGCTAAAAACTAAATATATCAAAACGGTTTAAACATATACCATACAAATTTTATTTTTCTCTACAAACAAACCAACAAAAAACATACAAACATTATAAAACTTGAAACAAAAAATTTAAAGATCAAAAAATAACTAAAAATCAATAAAATCACACAGTTTGAGCTTAGCTGGGCTAATAGCCAAAATTCCTATTCAGAAAAGACATTACTAGTTATTATTATTATTATAATTATAATATTATATATATATTCGAAGCATAAACAAAAAACATATTTAACAAATAATAATAAAACTAATAACAAAAAAAAATACAAAAAGAGAATTTTAATTAAGGTAATTTTGATTAGACCTTAAGAATATTTATAGTGTACAGTATTTTATATAGTTTGCATGCTTATATATTTTTTAATAAATACAAAAATATTAAAATATAAATATTATAAATATTTCCGCACAATGTAAGGGGTTAACAAAAAAAGAAACTATTTTTATATTGTTTTTTTTTTTTTTTGAAATTTTGACTGCAAAGTATGGAAGAATGAAACAAATTAAAAAAAAAAATAAAACAAAGAAGAAAAGAAAATCTTTTCTCAAATTCTCTTTAGAACACATGCAAAAAAAAAATTGTATAACTAAGTTTATATGTGTTTTATTCGTTTTTTTTTTTATATATACATACCATATATATATAAAATAATAGAATATAATTACAGAATAAGAGATGCTCTCTAGTTTTGCTACAAGTAATTTATTCAAAGAACCAATAAAACTGACCACAGATCAGGACAAACAAATAAAATTAAAAAAACAAAAAAATTATATACATATAAACAAAAGCTACATTTATTATATAGAATTATATATAGTTTTTAAGTTCTAAACAAAAGAAAAAAAAATATGTAATGTAAAATATTTTATTTAATTATCTTAAACAAAACAAAAAACAAAAAAAACATATTCCGTATTTTTATTGGTAAAACTTTTATACAAGTGTATGTATATTTTTGTATACATATATATATATTATATATATATATAAATATATATCTATACAGATACCTAATGTATGTATAAACAAAACAAAAAAAAAATAAAATATTTAAATTTAATAAATATATACTATATATTTTGGAAGAGAAAATATACCAAGTTAATAAAAAGAATTCGTTTTATTTTTGCAGGCAATAGTTTTAGGTAAAGAAGTTCTTATGCGAACAAGACAATGACCTGTTCGCTTAAGAATAATTATTGTGCCCCGCCTTTCGGGTATGTCATTTTGACTTCGAAAACAGAGACAAGGTGTTGGTCGGTTTTTATTTTAAGGCTGACTAAATGTTGCTGTCTTTGAAAGTGCTTGTACCAGTAGTTTTTACCGATACTGCCTCTTTGACGGTTTTTAGTTTTTCGCCAAAGTTGTGTTATTAAAAAAACTTGAATGGGTTTAAAAAAATATGTCATCGATTAATCAAGTTCAGTAGATACCGAAAAAGTTTTTTAACATAAATATTAAAACTCGCAGAAAAATAAAAAGTCTAATTTGCTATAGAGGCTTTTACTTCTAGCTTCTAGCTTCTAAAAATACATGTACATTGTACATCTGTCCACACACTCAGTTTGTCAAAAGCCAATGTTGCAAATTAGAAAGAAAAAAAAAAAAGAAACAGTTTAAAAGATTTTATATTTATTTGCAGTTTATTATTACATATTTGTTATTTTGATGATTTATATTTTTTCTATTTTTGAACCCACTAAAAAAATATATGCTATTATTCAACGCTAACGCGTTTACGACGGATAATTCTCAGATGTTGATATTTAACCAAAACTTACACTTAAATGTTCTCAAAAATTATAAATTTTGGTCAGTTGAATCATTTATTTTCAAAACATGATAAGTCCATGATTTTAAAATTTTCAGGAGAAGAAAAAAACTTTCTATTTTCTTTTGATGACGGTAGCTAAATTAAAAAAAAAAATATATTCTGTAGAACTTTTGCCTACCTACAGAATACCGTTTCGTTTTTAATTTTTGGAGCGATAGTTCAAAAGATAAAAAGTAAAAACGCTTTTGGACTTATCATACTTTGAAAATAAACGGATGTAAAATTAGTTTTAAAATGGATATACAATATTATTTGAGATTAAAATAAAATGATCAGAGTGCTTATACAGGGTGTCCCAAAAGTAATGGATCATACGAAATATGCTGATTGGGGAACTTAAGGGCTCTCAGAATTTGGTAACTTGTTCATCCCAAATCCTTACGGTTTTCGATTTAATGCAATTCTTGTGAAATTTCGAAAAATCCCTACTTTGCAACAGTGTTTTGCTTCCTGCCAAATAATCAGGAACAATAGATTAACCAAAATATTTTTTATTTCATACGCCATTTCGCTGCAAATTAACTAACAGTTTCAAGTTTTATAAAAAAACAATTTCTAACTTTTATTTGAGAGCAACGCCACAAAAAAAATGTGTACCATGTGAGAATGGTTTATTATTTTAAAAAGTTGCCTGTTGTTTTTAGTTTTCAAAAATTTTAAAAAGTTTCCAAAGTTGCAGTTAGATCGCAAAATATTACAATTGAAATGAAGAAGCTGTTGTTTATTTTCAAAAGATGATAAGCCCGGGACTTATCCTGTTTTTGATATTAAAAAAAAAAAAATAATATTAAAGACAGATGTGGTTATCCCTAGAGAACAAATTTGGTCAAAAAAGCGAATTTTGAAAAAAGTGGACTTATCATGTTTTGAAATTAAAGAATTCAATTATATTGTGTATAAAACGGTATATTTGCATATATTTTTATACTCATTGCGGACTATCGTGAATAAAAATTTTCCTTGGAACGCTTCCCATGTTTTAAACAGCGAAACGAAAATGATCATAAAAAGTTTCCCTCGGAATTTATTGGTATTGGCAATCAATTTTCCAGGGGATTTTAGACGTCACTTCATACATTTTGTTATTCTCTAGGGCGGTATTTTGTTAAACGATTTTTGTTGAAACTATGTACTTCGTTCTCGTTCAAATGCGATTACGTATTACGGCGAGCGTATTATTGCAACGATACTCGTTAAATCTTTACTGCCATTTGCCTATCGTTTCATTTTTGTTTTGTTTTCATAATATTGTTGCGTCTACAGTTAGAATGCATGGCAGAGCCAAACAAAATATTTTTTTCGGTTTAAATAGGCCTTACGACTTTCTCCAGCCCTATTCTGCTATTCGATTCACGTGAATCGAAGGATTCCCTTTCTTAACCATGTCAAATTGGCTCTGAAATACTTCTAACTTTCGATAGCAAAGTGATGTTTCCGTCTGTTATAGAAATTCTAAATAAAAAAAAATTGAAATAATTTCTATCTTCGTGAACTTTTTCTTATAATATTGAATCCTAATCTAGATTCAATAAAGACCTTAAGCCCGCTTAGGATTCAATATTATAAAAAAAATTGTCTAAATTTAATTTTAAGCACCTTTAAACGCTTCTTATTTTAGAATTTCACGTGAATCGAATAGCAGAATAGGGCTGCTCGTTTTACATAATCGTTCTTTGTTGTTTACTTCAGGGGTCCCATTTTGTAAAACGATTATCGTTGAAACTACTTCGTTGTTGTTCAAATGCGATTAGGTACTACGATAATCGTCGGATTTCAAAGATACTCGTTAATGCTTTCGACTGTCATTTACCACCTATCGTTTGACCTTCGTTCTCGTTTGTCTTGTTTAGAAAAAAAAATGCGTCAAACTTCGAATCCAATTTTAATTCCACTGATTGTAATGAACATACAAAAATATAAACATAATCAAATATTAAAACGAAGAAGCAAATTTCTTATTACTATTTTTAATTTCGTCATTAATAACTTCATTTTAAAATTAAAAATACATACAGACATTCTAAGTAGTTTTTTTTTTTAAAGAGCAACCAAAATAGAAAAAAAATACATTCAAAATTTAGTTATTTAGTTATTTTTATTGACCATACAAATGTATTTTATTCTTAAAAACAACATATTAATTGTTAAAAAAATGTTATGTAAACAATACAATTAAAGATACGAATACATTTCCCTTAAACTGAATGGGCACAACATTTTCCAAAGGATGTTGTAGCTTCTCAATTAAAGCAAAAAGTATATCAAAAATAAATGATTCAGTTATGTTTATCATTCGTCACCATCTGGCCGCTTCTCAAAAAGAGCCATAAATATTCCATCTGTAAAGTCTTCATCGGGCCGAGAATAAATGCAATTTTTTCCAATATTTTTAAATTCTGGATTTCCAACTCGAATCCATTTATTACGCAATGCTTTCTTTCCACTGAGCATTTTAAATTCAGGACATATTTGCAGACATCGTTGAACGACCTTAAAATTGTTTTGTAGAAAGTTCATTTTTTTAAACCATTATTTACACTAAAAGCAAACACAAACCTCTTCATTTTCTGCTTCGTTTAATGAACAAGTTGAATATGCAACACGTTTAACATTTGGAAATGACTTCATTGCATGTACAAGCATTTTAATTTGTAGTCCAGCCAATTTTTTCAATCTTGCTGGATCTATTTCTTCCGATTTTAAAGACATTCGATTTTGCATTCCATTTCCAGAGCATGAAGGATCTACTAGAACATATTCAACGTCCTCATATTGTTTAACATCTGCAATTCAAGGTTGACAAATTAATTAAAAAGTGAATTGGGAACATATTATTTTATAAAACTTACCCAATGCAAGAGCATCTGCGTGAATGGGCTCAACGATCGTTGCCTTTGCTGACTCGACATATTGACACAGTACACGATATCTATCGAAGTCTCTCTCAACGGCATAAATTTTACCCGTATTGTTCATGATATTTGAAAGCTTTACTGTTTTCATTCCAGGAGCAGCACACATATCCAAAACTGTTGAACCAGGAGGTGGATGCAGGAGCTCAACCACCAGACCAGTACCCTAAGAACGAAAAAATATTTTAATACTTATTCTATAGCTTAAAAACAAGTTTGTATATAATCAAAAATCACCCCTATCCCAACAATGAATGCTTAACGACGAAACCTTATTAATCTATAAAGTGCTTGACTTTCTATAAGAGAAAGATCAAGTACCAGAAAACTACGAATATAAAATTTGTCAAAAGAAATCGGCTCTGACTGACAGAATCTATTCGGCCTTATCACGAATTCCATTCGTATCGGAAGTTTACTATGATTGCCTTTTAATGGTAAAACCTATTTTATTGGTTATTAAAAGTATTTAATAAGTAGTATTTAAAAAATATTAATTACGACTTTAAAAAAATCCAGTTAAAATAATGTGCCAATCATTGGAAGGACCGGTGCCAATAATTGGAAAACTATGCCAATCACTGGCAAAATTGAGGTAATGAAGTTTTTATTTATTTGTTAATCAATTTTATTAATAAATTTGAATCAAGTTATTTTATTTTTTTAAAGGACATATTACTCCAGTCAAAGCGTCATTTGACCTTGCGCACAGAGGCAATGTCAGTTTTTATTTCATGGATCGATAGGGGTATATTTAAAAGGCTTAAACCCAATTTCTCACCACCTGATCATTATTTTTAGCGGAGTTATTCACAAAAATGCATTTTTTCGGATATTTTATTTCTAATTCTAAGCTAATATCTTTGCTCCAGATTGCCGTAGACCAAAAAATAAACATACATTCTCTTCCTTATAATATTTTATATCGTTGCATGTAATTTCATTGTATTTGAGTGAGTAAATACAAAATGGCAGCCATTTAAAGTCAAATTCTTGTTGTTAAAAAACACACTTTTGTCATTATTTCGAAAAAAAAGAGCTAGTTTTTTAGAGAGCTAATTTTTTTTCAAATTGTAGATAATTTAAAGGACTACAACAGTATTTTATTTTGTTAGCCAATACTCGCACCTTTATGTCGTTTTCCAAAATTCAAGGAGTGACACTCCTAGCTATATAATCACTCCAAAAGGAGTGATTTCAAATTCCAAAATTGAAAAAGGAGTGAATTTTTGGAGTGAATTCTTCACTCCCAAAATTTTGAAGGAGTGACTGAGGATTACCAATACTTCTACATGTGACTTCATGGACTGCTTGTCAAATTGTTGGGTGGTTGTTTTAACTTTTTTTTGTGAAGGAAATTATATTTATTTACAAAAAAAAATTCAATAAAGTATTGTAAAAAATCACTAAAAGTGAATTTAAAAGATTGTGTTATTATTTTATTCATTATTTCGTATTACAAACACATGCAAAGCAAACGTCAAATCACTCCAATTGTCAAATTCTTCGTGAACAAATTCCAAAATTGCACGAAAAAGGAGTGATTCACTCCCATAATTTTGGAAAACGACATTACAAAATAATAATGTCGTTTTCCAAAATTATGGGAGTGAATCACTCCTTTTTCGTGCAATTTTGGAATTTGTTCACGAAGAATTTGACAAGTGGAGTGATTTGACGTTTGCTTTGAATGTGTTCGTAATACGAAATAATGAATAAAATAATAACACAATTTTTTAAATTCACTTTTGGTGATTTTTTGCAATACTTTATTGAATTTTTTTTGTAAATAAATATAATTTCCTTCACAAAAAAAAGTTAAAACAACCACCCAACAATTTGACAAGCAGTCCATGAAGCCAAATGTAGAACAGAAGTATTGGTAATCACTCCGTCACTCCTTCAAAATTTTGGGAGTGAAGAATTCACTCCAAAAATTCACTCCTTTTTCAATTTTGGAATTTGAAATCACTCCTTTTGGAGTGATTATATAGTTAGGAGTGTCACTCCTTCAATTTTGGAAAACGACATAAGGCAAGAGTTTGCTAAACAAAAAAACGTCTTTGACTTAATATTCCTTATTTTTTATTTGTTTCAACAAAAATTATGTGCACAAAATCGATAGAAAATGTTGTAACGAACAATTAATAGCTTTATTTTTTGTCGTAGGACATTCTGAAGCCAAGTTATTCCCAAAAAATGATATTTTTGGGTGTTTTCGCACCGGTTTTTCATGCGTTCATTTATCAATTCATTTATCTTTGGTGACAAAGAGCTGATTTTTTCTTTAAAATGCAGGACATAAATAGGTCTACAAAATAAGTTAGAAAAATGTCAATCATGATATAGGCTTTTTTCGAAATAATGACAAAAATGTGTTTTTTTAACAACAAGAATTTGACTTTAAATGGCTGCCATTTTATATTTACGCATTTAAATATGAAAAATGAAATTACATACAACGATAGAAAATATTATAAGGAAGAGAATGTATGTTTATTTTTTAGTCTACGACAATCTGGAGCAAAGATATTAGCTTAGATGTAAAATATCCCAAAAAATGCATTTTTGTGAATAACTCCGCTAAAAAGAATGATCAGGTGGTGAGAAATTTTGTTTAAGCCTTTTAAATATACCCTTATCGATTCATGAAATAAAAACTGACAGTGCCTCTGTGCGCAAGGTTAGGCCCTTTTTTCCGACACTTTGACTGGAGTATATTGATAATTACAAACAAAAAAAAAATAAATAATAGTTTTATGCTATACGGAAAAAACTGCGAACTTAATTTGTGGCGACATGCGAACTTAAGGTGCCAATGATTGGGTTTACCCTATATCCAATTGTATGGATTTGGGTTCAGTAAGCTTAAAAATCATATTGGTTTCTTTCTAGCAGCATTAGTTTTTTAAATATTCAATTTTTCATATTTGGTGGAGTGTTCATACTAAGTTTTCCTTATTTTGTGCGTTCATTAAAATATTTCTAGAAGAATCTGTATTAAACTTAGGCCCTTATTGCGAGTGTCGTTTGTCTATCGATAGACGACTTTTGTCGAAAATCGAAAATGGATTTTGGTGTTGTGAAATTCTGTTGTGAACGAAATTTTTTGTTTTGTCTTTCGATCTTTTTCGACTCAAATCAAGTTCATAGTTTAAAATAGCAAATATTTTTGTCGAAAGAGATACACATTATCAAAACAGATATTTATCGTTTCGATTGACTTTTATCGCATCGAAAGTTGAACGAAACTCGCAATAAGGGCCTTAATTTATTTGCGGTCAGTAAGCTTAAAAATCACATTCATTTATTTCTAGGAGCTCTATTTTTTTTTTTTTTTTTTTTAATATTTTAGTTTTACACATTTTGGGGGTAATTTCGTACTTATTTTAAATTTATGCTAATTTTAACTGTATGTTAACATTTTCCAGAAACCTAATGCATTTGGGTTCACTACGCCTAAAAATCACACCTGGTTTCTTTCTAGGAGCTCTAATTTTTTAGATACATATTTTCATTTTTCACGTTTTGGATGTAATTTCATAAAATTTTTTTTTTTTTAGTTTTTCTTATCACATGCTGAAAAAATTTATTTCGAATGTAATGTATTTCGGATCACTTAAGTAAAATAAGAATACAAAAAAAAAAGTAAATATAAACTTGTATGCTGCTAAAAAAAACTAATGTTGTTTTCGGAATCAGCACCCTCCATTTCCATTTAGTAAGAAATGATAAACAACGGTCTAGAAAATTTTTGTGTGTTGGGCAGATTATAATTGTATGTTCTTAGCTAAGTAAAGCTTACGGTTTTATTTGTGTATATATATGATCTAAACGACTCACCTTATCTTGTAGCATCAATTTCCTTTGTTCAACAAAATCATGCATAGCCCAATATCTCTTCCACTTTGAATGAAACACCAACAAATCATCCATATGCATATCAACTAAATATTCATCTTCCTCTAGGCTACTAATGGCTTCCAAATATTCTGGATATGTCTCAAAATTACTATCCTTCTTTCGCCATCCATCAGCAGCAAGCATTTCAAATACTTGTTCCGTTGATAAAACATTTGTATTGACTCGAACATATCTTGGTTTATCTGCAAAAATCGACCAAAAAGAGAGAGAATCAACAAACCATCACACATTTTGAGGTTAGAAAGAAATGAAATAAAAAATTAAGAGCTCTTTGCTGAAACGAAACTCAAGGATTTAAGTTCTACATAAAACCTTTTGTGACAGTTTACGCAGAAGAAAAAGTAGGGAATAAGATTTAAAGTTCTTCTTAAATGTTCAAGTTTCGTTTCAGTAAATGGATCTAGGTAATTTTATTACTTTGGCACAAGAAAAAGATAAAAGTGTGCAAATGTTTTTTTATTATTTATTCTTCTTTCTTACAACTACAGTCTGTGTATCCTCACGAAAAGCCTTAATAACATACAAACAAATTATTAAATTAACAACAATAACAGCTGAAAATACTGAAATGCAATTATTTTCAAAACCCGTGACTCCGAAAGCGTTTTCAAGCCAACGTTTGACTGAGTAGAAAGTGAAAAATGGTAGAGTAAACATTAAAGTGCTGAAGAACAATAACCATAAATAAGCTGATCCACTTGTATCGGGACCATCATAAATCTCTTCCGAATCGTTGTCTTCATCATTTTCCGTAGCAGAGGAGAATACTTCCGATTGCGACGGAAGTTGGACAAGATTTTGAGTCTTCTCTTCGAGAAGTCTTTTATATTCATTTTTAGCATTTAGTTTGCTTTTTTTAGATGCCATGTTTTTTTTGTTTAGTAGCTAATTGATATTAAAACAACAAATTGACGGTGTGTACCTTTTTCCTTTAATTTGTTGGATTGTTGTTGATGTCCACTACCACCAAATGCAGTCTGTAATTTATCGTAATATTCTCTAACAATTGAGACAGGTTTGCTATTGCCGTTTAGTTGTTGTGTCCTTAATAATTCGGTGACAAGAACAATGCACAATTCTTTGCGAAAACGTGGATTGTCTTCGAGTATTTTTGTCTGTTCAATGGCGTAATCGATGTCGGTGCGATTGTCAATGTAGAAATTTAGGGTTTTTTGTAGAACGTCTTTGCGCTGATAAAAGAGATGAATGTATTCATTTTTTTGATTTTTGTTTCTTTATTGGAAAACTTACAGCATGTTTCTCTTCAAAAAACGATGATTTTAATGATTTTTTACCTTCCAAAGATTGTTTTATGATTGCAGCAAGGCGCCTGTACTGTGTGGGTACTTTTACAGAATGCTTGAAGCCACTCATTTTGATTTAATAATGGGCAATGGGGAGGAAAAGCTAAAATGAGAGTGCTGTATTTATGTGAAATGCACGTGATAAAAAAATAAAGAGTTATCACATTTTTTGTTTTAGGTGACATTTGGTGATTTTTGACAGTTTATCGGTTCTTTTTCTTTATCGTTACTTTCTTGTTATTCGTTAGTTTTAATAGGGGTTCGTTGTAAGAAATTGAATTGAAAAAAGTGTAGTATAATTTTAGGATTTTGTGTGTTAAAGCTTGGCCACACCGGAGGGTATGCGGTAGCGGTACGGGTAGAGGTAACGATATTTGTATGAAAAAAATTCAACATCTGAACGTTGATATGTCAGTTTGAAATTTTTTTCATACAAGTACCGTTACCTCTACCCGTACCGCTACCGCATACCCTCCGGTTTGGCCAAGCCTTTATGGGTGGAAGCGCATTTAATTTAATAAACTAATAGCAGTGTTTTATTGGGAACTGAGTTATATCGTTAGTAGCATTTTACAAGTTACATTTTACAAACTAGGTAAGGATCAAAAATGTTTGTTTGTTTGTTGTAATCCAGGGGTGGAATCACGGCATATGTTCGTTAACCTATGGCCACTATCTGTGCCTATCTTTTTCTAGTGATTAAAAATAGAGACGGCAATTATTGGCGATTGGTAAAGTTGAAATGCGCAACCGGTGGTCAAAACAAAAACTAAAATTAACCAGGACGGAAGGAGCTAGCATCCAACATTTAACTTTTTTTTTGTTAGGACTTTTGACATGGACGCCATTTTTAGAAATACAAAATGTAAACATCCATCCTGTTAAAATTAGTTCAAAAGTTGAAACTACGGCGCTAGTAGTATGTGCTCCAATCGCCAATAGTAAAAACGTTAACAGGCCGCCTCCACAGGAGATATTTTTCTTTAACTCAATGGGCCTTACCATAATAGGGGTATTCACTATCCGGTGTAACAAAAAAGTGTAAAAATGCAAAATTTTGTTTTCTACTACTACAACTACAATAGACAAATTTTGCACCATTGTATATTATTTTTGCAATAGGGTTGGGGTATAGCAAAAGTGTAAAAATGTAAAAAAATTGTAGTCTGTATATTTGGTTGTTTTATTTTAAGAAAATATTACACTTTTGCACTTTTACAACGATACAAGACCATTTGCATCGAATCGTGAATACCCCTAATGAATCGCTAAAGTGCCTGGCTACACGGTGATTTTTCAATCGCCTAAGCAGTGAGTTTGTAGGGAAGAGGGATGAGGAGTGAAGGTGTCCCCTTTTTGACACTGGTTCCTAGAAAATGTAAAAGTGGAACGTGACTGGGCACAACAGTGTGTAGCCACCGCATGTGATTTTTCAATCGATTGAAAAATCACTGTGTAGCCAGGCACAAACCACACGTTTAAGTATCGTCGGGTTAAATATTACCGTCGCGTTAAATTGGGTGTAGGGTCAATGTGGGTAAATGTAAACAGGGGTAAATGAAATGGGTAACAAGCTTCAGTTAAATCTCTTTGACGCATACATAAGTACAAATCGCGGACGCATGTTTCTTTTAACTTATACATACGTCAAGCTCATTGCTGTCAAGAGAGAATTCATTCGACAAGCGTATTTTCAGATAATTTTTTAAAGTGCCAACAAGTCGTTGGTCTTACAGAAAAATTATATATTTTTGCAGATTCAATTAAGTCAGTATAATTTTCAAATACTTTTTGGTTTTTAATTTTGATGTTGATTCTATGCGAAACAAACAAATTTTAAAATACGGGACATTTATGTCGATTTGCATGTGTTTACATCTACCCCAGAATATTTTTCATAATGGGTAAATGTAAACAATGTATTCTGGGGGTAAATGTAAATATATATTTTTGCTGAAATTATTGGTTTTAATAAAAATGAAGTATTTTTAGTCAATTACTATTGCTAAAGTGCCGCGGAGTCACATTTTAAAGTAGCCAACACCATCAGTTTCAGTGGATGATGCTGCAAAATCGGTCTTTGATGTAAAAAAACAAAAAAATATGATGTTCAGAGCTGCTCAGGATGCATATGCATATTATAAAGAATCAAAGGAAGAAAACAAAAACTTTTATTGGAATTTGAAAAAAGTTTTTGTCAAATACCTTCTTGAACGTTTTTCAAGTCGTTATCCATATGATAAAGAGGAAATTCTAAATTTTAAACCACTGTTTACATTTACCCCGAATTTGTAAAAAAACATAAACATGGTGGGGTATTTGTAAACATGCCATATTTGACAGTAATTTAAACAATTTGGGAAATATTTGTTTATATTTATAAAGAAGAATTGCCATCATTTCATATTTGCATTTGAAGATACCTGTCAAGTTGTTCCGTGAAAACATATTAAAATCTAAAGTCAAAAGAAAAAAAAGACATAAAATTGTTTACATTTACCCACATTGACACTATACTAATAATCAAAATAAACACGCGTTTAACTAATTGTGCTTCTATTATCAGATCTATTACATTTGTTGTCAAAATGACATCATTGAAGTGAAATTTTTTGCATATGTAGTGTAATAATGAACAAAAACATAACTACAAAATACCTACATATCTTCATATATTTTTATTTTGGTTGTAAAAGTTAAAAAATGGAGCCCAAGCAAGGAGGCCCAAAGTGCATACAAAAAGTTCATCTATCGTGAAGTACGACGATGTAAATTTGCAGATCTACCTATTTCTTTTTAACTGGTTGAATACAATGGTGTAGTTGTGGCTGTAGCTTGTAGTACTGCCAAAATTTTACTGAGGGAAACAACAACAAAAGTTGGCGGCAGCTGAGCAAAAAGTTGAGAATTCTTCAACTTGCGCTACAAGCTACAGCCACAGCTACACCATTGTATTCAGGGGGTTAATTTTCTTTTCCAGTCTTTTCTGAATTTAATGAATATTTGTTAATAAAAAAGATAAATATTTATAAACAAATAAATTTTTCCATTTAAGGCTTGGCCACATTGGAGGGTATGCGGTAGCGGTACGGGTAGCGGTGAGGGTACTTGTATGAAAAAAATTCCAAACTGACACATCAACGTTCAGGTGTGGAATTTTTTTAGTACAAATATCGTTACCGCTATACCGCATACCCTCCGGTGTGGCCAAGCCTTTACTTATTTAATAAATTGCCGCCAATATTATTAATTTTTCTCAACAACTTGTTGACTTGACAAATGTTTTTTATTGCTGTCAAATGACAGTGCAAACCGTGCGTTTACATACATGTACCTATGGCTTGGTTTGTTTTATAAAATCAATTATAATACCTGTTTAATAAATTCACAATAAATAAATTAATTCAAAAAGTAGGTATATACCATTTCATTAAATCTAATTGAATTCAACATAAAATTCGCAAAACAAACAAATATATTTTGTCGTTTGCTACTACGGAGACAACCTTGCTCATGAGAGGACAAAAAATTATGAAAAAACTACACTTCCAAAAGAAAAAAAAAAACACATCTGTCAAATTCGTTGTTAGACATCCGTGTTCATCCGTGTTCTCCGTTACCTTCTTTGTCTGTTAATAATTCAGCTATTTTGGATTAGTTTTTCTTGAAACTTCTAGAACTTCAACTTTATCATGAGCCCTTAAAGGCTTGGCCACACCGGAGGGTATGCGGTAGCGGTACGGGTAGAGGTAACGGTACTTGTATGAAAAAAATTCCAAACTGACATATCAACGTTCAGATGTGGAATTTTTTTCATACAAATATCGTTACCGCTACCCGTACCTCTACCGCATACCCTCCGGTGTGGCCAAGCCTTTAAAGGCTTGGCCACACCGGAGGGTATGCGGTATAGCGGTAACGATATTTGTACTAAAAAAATTCCACACCTGAACGTTGATGTGTCAGTTTTGAATTTTTTTCATACAAGTACCCTCACCGCTACCCGTACCGCTACCGCATACCCTCCAGTGTGGCCAAGCCTTAAGACCTACGTAATTTCAAGAAAAAAGATTGCTTCTTCAACGAGATAAACTGGATAATAAGGGTGAAAATGTCCTAAAAATGTAAATGGAATGGCCGATGACAGAAATGATCTTTTGTGGAGGAGGCCTGTAAGACACGTCAACATGACAAAAATTATCTCCTGTGGAGGTGGCCTGTTAGGTGCGTCCCACCAAGAAAAAATCTCTGAGGGCTCAATGTCGTATTGAAAGAGAGCAAAATAATTTTGTAAGACGTCAAAACAATAAGAACAAAAAAATTAAGAAAGAGAAAAAAAAACTGAGAAATGAATCCAAAAAATTTTCCGATCAGAGATCTCCCTTGCTGGGACACACCTATTTAGTTAGAGTAAAATATCTCCTGTAAAGGTGGCCTGTTAAGGTGACATTTGGTGTTCTTTTTTTTATCTTTACTTTTTGTTATTCGTTAGTTTGAATTTATTCGTTGTAATGAAATTGAATTGAAAAAGTGTAGTATAATTTTAGGCTATGTGTGTTATGGTTGGAAGCGTATTTAATTCATTAAAATAATAGAAGTGTTATTTTGAAATTAGAACTATCGTTATACTACGTTTCCACCTACCCTAAATCCGAGATTTAGCTAAGTAGATTTAGCACAAATCTCGAGTTTTATTCAAAATCTCGGATTGAAAGTAGGTGAAAATCCTAGATTTAGGGTAGCTGAACCCAAATCTGAGATTTAGCGAAGTAGATTTAAAATAAATCTCGAGATTTATTCCAAATCTACTTAGCTATCTCTGGGATTTAGCGTAGGTGGAAACATAGTATTAGTAAGATTTGACACGGTAAACAGTAACAATCTATTAAGGATACTTTTGATTGTTTTGGAACTTTTATATGTTATATGTTGGGGTATGCAAATTAACTTTTTGAAAAGAAATGTCAAAGGGATTAGCATAAGTAGCACCATCTAGTGCTAATAATTGTAAAACAGTTTTTTAATGGTATGAATCTACTAAGTAAATTTCTGTGAGTGAGAAGTATAACTTCAATCGCGTGTACATCGTACATGTTTACACACCCTTTTTTTTACTTGCGATATATATATATATATCGGTTCTATAGGGCAAATTTAGGATTCGTAAAAAAAAAATCGGGCTCGAGATAACAATGAGACATGACATTACGAAGATGGAGAATGCCAAAAAAGTGGGTCCTGCCATTCTGTCTGTCTGTCCGTCTGTATGCACCTCAAGCTACAGCCTAAACTACTCGAATGATTTTCTTCAAACTTGGTAGTAAACTGTCTTTGGTAATCCCCTAGAGGGGAAATTGAATGTTTTTTTAGGACCAAAACTAACGGTAGGTACCTGCCATAGAACGGAAATAGAAAAGTATTTTTTTTTTCTGAATATCTTTTACAGATCAACCCGATTTCATCAAAAAATTTTTGACAAAAGCGTTTAAGTAACCATAATGCTAAAATTTAAGAAAATTTTCAAAAAAACACATTTTTGTATTTTTAAAAAATATTTCAAAATATTCCACTGTTATTACGCTGTTTTGGTTTCAATAAAAATGCTATTAAAACAAGTTCTATCCCATTATTTTTACCAACGTTTCGTAAGAAGGAGAAAGGAAGCAAGTTATGTATTTATGTTTTGAATAATTAAATTGAATAAATACCCCTGATGAAGTAAGAAACACTTACGAAACGTTTTATTTGCATTTTCTTTATGTAGACCGAAACAGCCTAATACCAGTAGAATATTTACACTAAAAAATTGGTCAAATTTTACAAATAATATTTCAAAATGTTTTTTTGAAAAATCAATTTCTTGAAAACGGGTCGGTGAAATATTTTTTAAATTTAGTTTTTAAGTGTAAATTAATTACTGTCGACTCCCTCTAAGTCGAAGTCCCTCGAATTTCAATCTAAGTCGTACTTTTTCACCATTTTTAATAAACAATTTTGAAGATAAAATATTAAATAAATCCCTGTAACTCGAATTTCCCCCTAACTCGAACCGATTTTCGACTTAGAGGGAGTCGACTGCATTTATTCAAAATAGCTTACCAACTCTTTTTTTGAAGATGTTAAAAAAGTTACAAAAAAAACACGAATAGTAAAACAACCGTATTTCCGTGAGACTTCATCCAACATGAAAAACTTACTGGAAATTTCTACGATTTTTTTATGGTGGTGCCTGGTAAAAATAAGTTGGGATAAAAGTTGGGATGGCCCATTTTAGCCTAGAACTTTTAGCAGCTCAAAATGATTTTTTTTTTTAATTAATGACAATTTGACCAATTATTTGAACTACATATTAATGCCGGGCGTTTTTAGTGGTGGTATAAGTCCCTCCCTTTAGGTGGGAGGGGAAATTATATGATAAGGAAAAAAAGTAGTCTTTTTTTTTATTTTAAGTGGTTTTTGATACAGGGTTTCCCGAAAGTAAAAATTCAAACGAAATATGCTGAATTGCTGATAGACCAATTTAAGGGCTCTCACAATTTGGTAGCTTGTTTATTCCAAACACTTACTGTTCGATCATTAAATGCACTTCTTGTAAAATCTCGAAAAATCCTTGTAGCATTGCATTTTTCACTAAAACATTGGCCCGTATGCATAAAAAATAGTAAATACTAGCTATTGGAAATTAATAAGCATAAACTAGGTTTATACTTCAAAATTTTTCAAATAGGTAAAAGAATATACCTACTATTTTTTATGCATATCACCCATTGTTTAATAAAATTAGGAACAATTAACATATTTTACTTCCTTCCTCATTTCGCTACACATAAGTTAACAATCCGAATTTTTAATAAAATTAAATGGCTTACTTTTAGTCTACTTGAAAGAAAAAAAATGCAATGTTTGACACTGGTTTTCCTCGAAAAAAAAACTTTTATTTTAAAAAAATCAAACGAATTCATTCATTTAAATAAAAAGTCTCTGTTTTTGTACCACACTACTCGAAACTTGTACTCGCACTGGCACGCTTCTACAAATTAGTTTTCTGTAACTATACAAAATAGTTACTTTTTATTACACTGGTCTGCAATATTTCTCTTTTTTTTTTCTCCTTCAAATATTTTTTTGAAATTATAAAAGATTCGTCTTTCTTGAATCTGTATCTGGTTTCAAAAAAATTCTAGCACGTACCATTTTCTTAAAAATTATTTTTTGAAAAATCATAAAAACCGTCATAAATCGAAAACGGGACGAAAACGAGAAAATTACCTCTTAAGTTTTTCGACTTAAAATGACCTCAGGAGTCCATGGTTTCCATTTCAGGCTGTGACTCTTGGACACCCTGTATAGAGTATCTACAAAGATTTAGAAAAAAATGAAGAGTGTCACCTGTTTTCAAAAATTGAAGAAGGAAGGATAACAAAGCTCTTTTTTGATGACTTGGCAGAAGATGATAGGTATACAAACACGTCAGCTTATTTTTTCGAGCATAATGTTGCTCTAAAAATATGCTTAAAACCTGAAATCAACAAAATTCATTCCAGAACACTAAAAAATAAGACAATTTTAATAAAATATGCAATTAGATAATTTCCTACGTACGTATATTATGAACATTCAATTCAAAATGAGGTAATTTCTATATAATTAAACGAATTCAGTTTGGAAATAACTTCACATATGTACATACATAATATTGTGAATAAGTCAAAATTAGGTATCCATTTCATCCATGATCCGTAGGGATTTGCATAATGCTGTATCTGTCTTTTAGCGCTGTATCCTGCATTACATAATCCCAACTTCAAATGGCCAGTTTAATCATTTTAAAGGTCAGAAAACACTTTTCAAATTAATTGGCCAAGAATAAAACAATTTAGATTTTTCAATCTTAAAGTTACACATACGCCACAGTGACCATCTAAAATAAATCGATAAAAATAGGAAAATAAAATGTATGACTGAGTCGCACATATTGCATATTGTTAAATTGCTGGGGTCTCGTCATCATTCCAATCTAAAAAAAAAAATTGGTATGCTAGTTTTAATTGTAATAAACATGTTAAAAATGAAAGTTCGAAAGCATTCATCCCGTTTTCGAAGAATTAATTTTTGGTATTGCGTTGATATTTTGAAAACTGTGCGAATTACGAAAAAAATAAAAAAAGCCAAGAAATTAAAATAAGGGCCAATTTTTCAATTGTCAGATAAAAGTCAGTTAGAGCTTATTCCTAGGAATATCTATTTTTTTATATTGACATCATTCTTATAATAGTCTAACTGATGATTGAAAAATCAGGCCTAAATCAAATATTGGCGTTTTAATTATTCTCGGATGTTCTGAAATTTTTAAAAGTGGTCACAAATAAATGTTTTTGTAGTGTGGAATGAAAGTTACTTAATAACTTTAATTTTAGAAAATTATTTTGTTTATTTTTTTGTTTGATATAATGTATTGTGGATTTTTTTTTATTTACAACATTTCGTATGTTATAAAGAAAAAAATTAGAAAAGTACAGAATTGTTAAAAATTCTGTACAGAAATTCATAAAGGGAAAAACCTTTGAAAATACCATCTCTAATGTAACAGAAAATCATCCCGCCATCTAACTTTTCTTTTCAAAACATATCCTACCAAATACATTCCACAAAATATATATTTCGTTAAGTTCAAAACAATTTTCATCCACACTAAAGACACTAAAAATACTATATCCATCTATCTTTTCCTAACGCAAGATATAATATCTTCTCTAACTTAAAAAAAATATGGTCTCCCATGTCTACACCTATACTGTGTAACTCATGTATATTTTGAATATCCCCCCAAAATGTATCCATGCGCATACTCCACTTTAAAAAAATTTTTTTGAGATAATCTTGAGTTTTTCGCTGTGTATCCGTGCCTTTCTACCCCCCACAGTGAGAGAAAAACGCCACAAATAAAATTAAAAAAAAAGAAAATTATTATTTCCCTTAATGCTCTTGTGCCGACTATACGACACACGACGATGGGGTCGCGATGAGTTTTGTCCAACAAGAAACTCTAAAAAAAAAACAAAAATAGTTACCCGAGTTAGTATCCAAAAGTGAAAAAAATATGTAATAAAACAACTCCCACTCAAAAACAAAATAAATAAAAAAGTAAAGTTAAATTAAAGGTTTTTCAAAAAAAAAAAAAAAAACAGATTTTCCCAATATTGATACATTCCAATACACACTTTTTCGAAATATATAAAAAAAAAAAAAACAATAAAAAAAAAAAAATAGGAAAAACCGACAAGAGTCTGTGCGTGAACTCTCTTTCTCTCTCCATATAAATTACCAATCTATATGAATAGACATTCTCTTTCTGTGTTTGTGTGAAAATTTTCAATTGTATTCGAAAATTTTCCCTTCTTGATTTTGAGGAGGGCAAAAATATAGAAAGAAAATATAGATCACCAGGCAAAAAGGTGTGCTCTCTCTTCTGTGGCCAGCACCAACCATCAGAAGAAAAACGATTTTTCTCTACCAGATGAAAAACTACTAGTCGAACATTTTCCACAAAATCAAAAACACACACAGTTTTTGCTTAAAAATTAAAAAAAAAATATATAAAATACACAAAAAAAAGTTAACTAAATTTTAGTTGTTTTTTATTTTTAATTAAATTAAATTTTATGGAAAATATATTTTAAAAGAAAAATCGTTTTTCATTTTGGTCAGAAAGAAAAAAAAAATATTAAATTCACATGAAACGACGGAAAAGTTAGTGTTCTCGACTAAAATTGTATATCTACTTTTATATTTTCCATCAAATACATATATATGTATCCGCGAAATCAATTTCTTTTTAACTTGTGAAATACCTTAAAAGTTTTTATAGAGAAAAGAAAAAAAAATGTGTAATGAAAATTATGGATTTACAGTTAAATAAAAAAATCTTTTTTTTCTCGTCATTTTAATGTCTAATTTGAATAATCTCTCGTGAAAAATATATATATAAATATATATATATATCTATTCATTACCAAAAAAAAAGTTACTGTGCCGAAAAGAAAAAAATCATCCACAAGATACAATGTGTATCTATATATCTGTAGAAATTTTTTTTGCATATATTTTTAATGAGTTTCTAAGTGTGCTCGTGAAAAATACAAGAAAAATTAAATAAAAGAAAAAAAAAAACAAAAAATTACTATCAAAATCCAAATCAATAAAATGTTTCAATAATAAAAATTAATTAATTTTATCAACATATTTTAAAGTAAAATTAAAATAAATAATAATAAAAAAAAAAAAACAAAATCAAAAAGGATTTCAAAGGATACAAACAATTTAAACACAAAAAAAATAAAAATCTCAAAATTTTTTTTAAATTTACTCATCGTAAAAAATAGGAATAATTTTTTGTAACATTGTCAGTGTCACACAGCCATACAGTCCTTCTCTCTCTCTCTCTTTGGAAAATTTCCCAAAATTTTTGAAAGCTCATCCTGCCTTGTCTCCGGAAAAATAAAGGACTATTTTTGAAGTAGAGCGTTTTGTGAAACTTCTTAAGTTGAGTTGGGAAATTTAGAGAGTAAAAGAGAGAGATCGAGAGAATGAAAATATTGGAATTAAGATAGAAAAGTTGCTATAAAGAGAACACACTCTCTCTCTCTGGAAAATCACTTCGTCGTCGTCGAGAAATTCTCGGGACTTAAAAACAGGAGCAAGACAGACGAGAAATTTCCTTCTGTGTCGGTCAAATTTTTTTTTGGGGGGGGTGCGGTGTGTGTGTGTGCGGGTTAATTTTTCCTTTTTCGATTTTATATACACACACATTTGGCATTAAAAATGAAAATATATTAAAATAAAATTATTTTTTAGCTTAAAATTTTTTAAGTTAAATGATTTTTTTTTAATTTAATTTTTATTTAATTTTAATAATTTCTATAGCAGTGTTTTTAAATTAAAAAAAAAAAAAATGAAAAATCTCGTGGAAACTAAACAAAAAGGAAAATAAATAAAATTAAAAAAAAAAACAGCACAAAAGTGATAAAAAAAAATTAAATATTTTCTATTTTAAACAAAATATAAGCCTTTTTAAACCAAACCAAAAACCAATAACAACAAAACGAAATTAAAATACAAAAAAAAAAAGAAAATCCCCAACAACAAAAAAACTATCCCAAATGAGTTGTTCTCCTTAAATTACGCTTAACTCCAGCAAAAAAAAAATAAGAAATAAAAAATAGTGTTGCTCTCTCTCAGCCCCAAATGATAAAATGATGAAAAATGGATGAAGATGTCGTATCACCATCATCATCATCTTCATCGTTTACTACATCATCATCAACATCATTGTCGAGGAGCTGCTGCTGCTGTTGTTGTCGTGGTCATCAGCACCTGATCAGCCCATTCCGAGGAGCGTGAAGTTTCGTCGTCGTCGTTTAAGTACAACTTGTGTTTCTTCCGCCGGAAACAAAATCTCTCGGGTGGCAGAAGCTGAATCAGAATCAGGCCCTGGCCGAGATTCCATCAGATTTCAGTCCAGTCCGACATCGCAGTCAAAAGGGGGGCAAATATAGTATAGTATAGTATAGTGTACTGTGGCTGCTTAAAGCATCATCATCATAATCGGGCAACATTCAAAGCAGGCAGCAAAGTGTGGAATCGTGGAATCCATACACGAAATTAGCTTAAGCACAAAATGGCGGATGGTGGACACTCATTTGGGAAGAAGACATTTCATAAGCCAACTTATTGCCACCATTGTTCGGATTTGCTGTGGGGTTTAATCGGACAAGGATATATATGCGAAGGTAAAGACTCTATTTTTGTGTATCCTTTTTATCTTTTTATTTTCATGATTTTTTCATTGATTTATTAGGTATTAATGATATTCTAATTATTGTTTTCCATTTTGGATAAAGAAATTTTGAAGGTATAAGATGGATAAGAAAAGTTAGGGGTTGGAGAGGGTGGAGGTTGGGGTGGTTTGGTAGATTGGTTTTGGTTTACTTCTCTCTCTCTCTTTCTCGGTCTTTATACACATCAAATAGAGTTGTCTTTTTGGAAGTTTTTCTCTCTTCTTTATTTTTCTTTTTTTTTTGTTGTTGTTTTGTGTTACTTTTTTATACTTACTCACCTACAATACACACCACCCCCGGAAATTTTCATTGCTATGCTGATGGTATTTTTCTGTGAGAAAATATAATATTGGTATACCAAACTTTTTACTAGACATAGACACACTCACACACAGTCACACACAAAATTTCCACACGCAAACAAACATACTTTCATACGCTATTATAACAAAAACAACACAAAAAAAATATACAAAATATAATAAAAGAAAAAAAAAAAACAAAAAAAAAAATTGGTAACCTCTTCTGAGTTTTAGCAAGAACTCTAACGAATGAACGAACGAGACAAGTGTACACACTCCTCACAAATTTACACGAGAAAATGATCGATAATCAGGAAAAGTTAATTCTTATCTGGAAAATTTGTACACATGTACAGAAAAATATAACCCTCGTCGTCGTCGTTGTGTCGTCGTCGTTGTGTCGTCGTCGTTCTGGAGCGGAGCGCGCATATACACACAAATCTATATCTCTATAAAGTGGATTTTCCAAAAAAAAAAATACATATTTACAGAGGTTATTGCAAAAAACAAAAATTGCTAACCATATTATATCGCAGATATTTTTTTTTGTTAGACAATTTTGAATTAGATTTGATGTATTTTTCTTTAAAACAAAATTGACAGAAACAGTTTAGGATGATATTTTTCAAAAAAACCTACCTCACACCTTTACTTCTTGAATAATTAAAATTGCAAGACAAAACTGAATAACAGTTTTTTGTGCTTTTTAACTGGAACTGTTTTCATATTGATAATATGAGGTCCTTATTTGGGCCAAAATACTTTTTGATGCTTAATTTGGGCAGTGAATTTGGAAAAAAAAAAAAATATGGGAATTTTTATCAATATATTTTCATATATTTTAGTTGACATAGAATGGTTATAATTTAATCTATTATAAAATAACATTTGCACCGATGTTTTAAATGATATTTCTATATTTATGAGAGTTTAAACACAAAGTGATCAAACCCAAACAACTGCGTTACTTTACTGCAAATTTCAGTTTTATTTGTAAAATAATAATAATTAAGCTCTTTGATATTTATATTTGAAACTATAGGAACAACGGAAGGTTGTTCTGTAAGGTTAAATTACAGAAAAATTAATTTCAATTAAATATTCTTAATAAATAGTTTATTTCATTTAAACAGCTTTAAAACTTTGAACACCACTGCGTTACCAAGATAAACCACAATGTTACCGTGATTTGCAAACAATTCAATCCAAATTTGGGTTTCAAACTTGTAAATGTAAATAATTTTAATTTTATAACTTCAATATAGTTTTTCTACTAATTTGTACTTTTTCTTCAGGAAAAATGAAATTCAATAGAAGGGACAACTTTTTAGGCACTAAATAGTATTTTGGCCCATTTTTTTGTTTTGTTTTCTGCTTGTCGAAAAATAGGATATTGGTAGTTACTACATAGATACTACTGAAGAACTGAAGTTTTTCATAATTTTAAATCATAAATCTCAGCTTGTAACTAATTCAGTGTTTTATGAAGCTTTTCTGTAACAATACTCAAAGAATAAGATACAACAATAGATTGATTGCAGCATCGGTTAATATTACACTTAAAACGTTAAAACTTTAGAAAACATTTCGACTTCGTTTTTGTTCGTTCTTCCGAAATTCGGCCTTATTGCATTTAACAAAATAATAACTTTTATTCAACCTTATTTCAGCATGAATATAAGTTATATAAATCAAATTCGGCGTAATTTCACTTCTTTGATTTTATTTATTATTTCAAATGAAATTCTAATTCGAAATAATTCTCGTTCAAATGTGATATAATAAAATTAGTTTTTAGGATACTTTTGGAAGCAAAAGTATATAATAAAGCGAAAACCTAAAATGTTGCTTTATCTTACTTGGCATTATGGCAAGGCAGCTGTTTACACCCTTAAACCGCATATAAATTATTTTTATACTCATTTGTCTTTGTTTTCTCTATTTCTCAATTGGAATCCGGTGTTACTTCAATTTCTCAATTGGAATCCGGTGTTACTTCAATTTGACATTTTTTGGATTCGGCTATATTTCGTTTTCGTAAAATATATGTTAGGTTACTTTACTCGTAAAATGCTATGAAGAAGCCTAAATTCGCAAAATTCAAATCTTTAATAGCCAAAGTTTGATAAATATTAAATCAAAACTTTGACAAAAATGTATTGAAAATGTTCCAAAATATTGTTTCAATAAACTATAAATAAAATAATTTTGTTTCGGATTCGTTTAAATGACACTCCTCTTCTACTATCTGCTTCTGTTATTTCACGGTTCTTCCGAAATTAATTAAAAGCAGTTTAAACAGTGTATTGTTGGATTTTTTAATTTTATATTTAAACATGTTATAGAGAGATGAAACCTTACAAAATTTCCACAAATTGGCTACATTTGTTTTGTAAATTCTATCAATTTTTCTAATATTTATACTAAAATTGGTTATGAAAAATAAAACTTAAAAATAAAATTTAAGGAGAAGAATTTTTAAGATTTAAAGAGAAGAGCTTAGCATATTAAGCAAAATATTAAGCTAAAAAAAGCATGTGTGTTAATTGTTTCAATATTTCAGTTATACAAAAACTCCGCTGAATTGCTATTTTTTTTAATAAAATGTTTATTTTTTAAAGTACCTTATGTAAAATGTGACTTAGCCCACTTTTAAATATTAAACATTATAAGAACATGTTAAACTTCGTTAGCTTAAAGAAAATGATTTTCACATGTTGAATTTTCAAAACACGAAAAGGCGGTAACGATAATTCCAATTTTAACTCAATACTATACCATACCAAAAATTGAAGTTCAGTGCGGTTTATTGTTGTTCTTTTCTAGCCGAAAAATGCACCCGAAAACTCATAATTTGAGTGCATAACCATGTTTAATATCATAATTCTTTAAAAGTATATATGCAATGTTGCTACACTTTCAAATAATTTGTAGATGCCCCGCCACGGCCTGCAATAATTGTACCTACATCTCTTATATACAATTTAAAAACCTTTTCAAAAAAAATAACAACCATTTTATGTTATCACTCACATCCTTAGGGTCTTAAATAATGAAGACAAGTCAAAATCATAATTTTATTAAAAATCTTTCTTTCAATTTTTCTTTTAAAAGATTTCTTAAAATTCTCCTTAATCAAAATTAAACCAAAAGTCAAAAATTTTCTTAAGATAATGTAGGTATGTGCTTTTGTTTTTTTTTTTTAGGTTTCATTATTTTGCCAAGATATTTTAATCATTGCAATGAATGAAGCGACTGATACGCTGAATTAAGCTGAGCAACTTTACCGCTGAGCGACTTTAGTTTTTGCGACTTATATATATTCACTACCTCTCAACTTCAAAATCAAATATATTGCTTAAACATAATAGTGATCTTTTGCATTGTTAAAAGATTCCTATTAAAAATGGCTTAACTACAATGGCATAAAAATAAAAAGTTAAAAAGCACAAAAGTGAACATTTTCAAATTTGTGACTAGAAAACTTACAAAAATGATGCATAAAGCTAAGATTTTGGTTTAAAACAATGTATGCTCTTTTTTAACGCAGGCCACATAAAATTCTTTACCACAAAGACGGCAGGAATTTACCATTCATATCTGAACTTTTTTCTAGAGGGTGAAACAATTACTTAAATAGTTTTGAGGTTTAAACTAGGTAAATGATTTGATTATTTTTTATTATTTTTTTGGACAAAAAAATGGTATCATGTAAAATTTCAAATTAATGACATAATATGGAGGTATCACAGCTGAAACGGACCAAGTCAAAAAAAGAAAAAAATCCAAATTTAGTGCCCAAATCTGCGCAACGTTTGTTTGATCTAAAAGTGTTTCGATTCAAATTGTCATTTGTTCGAAAAAAAAAATATTTACCATAAGATTCAATGGAAACGTATTTACTTTAACTCGTTATATCTCCGAATTCACTTTTTGTGACTTGGTTTACTTCAGCTCTTAGCCCTCCATATAAAATGAGATGACTTTTGTGACTGCCACCAGTTTAAAAAAAAGTAGATGGTGTTGAAAAACTAAACTTGTAAATCAATTTCCGTACCTATCATTTAATATTCTTTAGTTTAGGTAGTTTCCTTTTTTAAACATCTACTCATGGTTGGTACAGGTACACTACACCCTAGGTCTTTTCAATGGAGCGGAATACGATGCATTGTTGCATACCAAAGAAAAAAGTAAACAAAAATGTAACAACTAGTTCAACGATATTTGAGAATAGAATTATGTACACTTTATAGTGTGGTGTAGAGTAAATATTTAATAGGAAGAAAAAACTAATCAGAATGTTAAGAAAATTCTACAAATTTTGAAGCTCTTCATAGTTTGTGCAGTGTTTTGTTTTTCTTTTCGATCAGAAGTTGAAAATGCATTCAAAATTTTTACCATTAAGTCATTATAAATAGAAAAAAAAAATTTGTATAATAACTCTGCTGTGGAGAAAATAAAGTTAGTTAAAAAAAGCAAGAAAGTGTAGTTTGTAAATCAAACAGCAAGATTTGCTAACTTTTTACACTTTGGTACTGATTTCCCTTTTATATTTTACGCATTCTATCTACATAGCTCCATTTCCAAGCTTCAATTTATAAAACTTGCTAAAATTGCTGTGCAATAAACTCATCAAATCAATACAACTCATAAATTTTGTTAAAAACAAACAATATCAGCCAGTGGCGTAGATAGGGGGGGGATCAGGGGGATATATCCCCCCCCATTGGGATCGATAATTGTGCAGTATAAACAGTCATGAATAAATAAGTTGAAGAAGCGCACTTTGAAAAAAACGCTATGGTTTTCGAGTTCTTGATTAGCTTAAAGGTTATAAATATGGTTTACCAACTTTCGTTGCCATTAAGTCGGTGTTTCAAAGAGTGAATTTAGACTTGGTCCAAGCAATGGATCTCGCTAAAGATTTAAGGGATCAACTAAAAATTAAACGGGCAGAAGACGACTCATTTTCGAAAGTTTCTTGTATATGGGAAAAATTAGCTGAAATCCTTGACATAGGCGTTAAACATAAGAGAATAGTGAAGCGACAAAAGAATCGTTCGAACCCTTCGGTTCAAAGTACAGTTAAGAATATTTTCGTGTTACTGTTTTCAATCTTTTTCTCGATTTCTATGTAATGGGCCTTGGAGAAAAATGTACAAAGCATGAAAACACACTAGAAGGGTTTCCGGTTCTTTCTAAGTATTCTTCGTCTGAAATAGACAAAGCAGCTAAAAAATTTAATGAAACTGTTGAGTTTTACCAAAAACTAGACTACATAAAATAGAACAAAAACTATAAGATTTCCTTATAGTTTTCATCCAAGAAGGAAATATTATTTAAACAATCGGGATTTCCTAATTGTTCTACCGACTTCCAAAAAGGAGGAGTTATTCAATTCGTCTGTACTTTTTTTTTTGTTGATATTAATAAGGTTTCTTCTAGTGAGGCGGCTTAGCAACAAAATCGTGCACTTTGTGATAAAAGCATGAAATTAACATCGTTGGTAGTACTCAATATAAGAGTTATTTTGAGATATTGGGCCACCTTGTATTCCATCCGGAAGGGTAGATACAAGACTTTTTCTGTGTTGCACTCTATTTGTTGCATATCATAGTATAGGCAATGAAACCTTTTTACATGATTTCGAGGTAATTTTTAACGCCCGATCGAATAAAGTCTCTGTGTGAAGAATTAAAAACTCAGAAAAGATATTTGATCAGAAGGAAAAATACTTCATCTATGAACTCATTGAAAGCAAAAGTTGTCCTGGTATTTATATTTTATTAAAGATATTAACTACACTGCTGGTTTCTACGTCAACTACCGAAAGAACTTTCTCCAATTTAAAGAGAATAAAAACACTACAAAGAAGCATTATCAAAACTTAAATAAAAATTTGCGAACTAGATCTATCCCCCCCCTTAGCAAAAAGTTATCTACGCCACTGATATCAGCAGTCACGCCTCCGATAAAAAAAAAAAACCATCAAAAACACTTTATATCACTGCACCTAGTGCAATATCCATAAAAACAAAATGTCTTCATAAAATACCTACATACACTGTCACATTTGCTGGTGACACACAATGCATCAGAGACAAACAACCTGCGTTTTCAATTTTTAAGTAGACCGACAAACAAAAATAAATACGCAGCACCGAGTTTTATTTTTGGAAAGAATTTCTTTTTGTAAAATATTTTCAGAAATGGAATTGTTAAATTAAAAAAAAAAAGAAAAAACTTTATATGTTCACAAAGGTGAATAAAAGTAAAACAAATTTTGAAAAAAAAAAACAGAAAACTCATTTGCAATTCTTCAATTCAAATTTAGGGAAACATTTTGTCTCAAATATATAACTATGTATATCGATTCTATTTTTAAATTTAGTTCTATGAACATTTTTAAAATTAAAATTAAAAGTGAAATTAATTGCATATTTCTAAATAGATTTACAAAATTACATTTTGCAAATTGTGTTACGGTGAATTTTAAATTTATTAAATTTATTTTTTATTTTCTCAAGTGGAATAAAAAAAATCACAGATTCTATATTTATGCCATTAGACGTGAAGAGTGCTTATTATCAGTGTTTCTTATAACATGTTCTTTTCCTCATTTTCTACAAAGACCCCAATTTTTGTTTCATGAATTTTGTGTAATGATCTTTCGGCACATGTATGAAAACTTTGGTGCCAAAATTTGATAACGTGTAGGGGGGTTCAATACAATATTTTTTTTTTAATAATAAAAGAAGAATCAAAATTTTAAAAAATTCTTTAAAAACAACGGCAACACTTACAGTTATTAATGATACTTCTTATTTATTTATTTTTATTTTATTTACGTGATTGCCTACAATCTGTAAGATATAAAATCTTATAAAATAGAAGTAAGCTAATTTTTCAGATTGATCAAGTTATTTGAAACAGTTGTTATCGAAATAAACGATTTTGAAGTGACGGTTTTTAAAAGAAAGCTATTTTAAGTTCTTAAAACTAAAAAAACAATCTTATAATGAGAGCAATTTCAATAAGAATCCATTTTTAGTTTTCTCTTTTTGGAACAATATCGGTTGTTAACTTGCACCGAATGTTTGTGATTTTTATGGAATTGAAAGACGGCAAATTCGACCTATGACGATAATGTCTGTTTGGCAGAGTGTCATCTACTATGAATTGTTGGAAACTTTTAAAACTGCCGGATTTATCGCTACACGCAGAAAAATAATGGACCTACCGAGAAGTGGGTTAAATAAAATGTGTTAAAAGTAACATAGTCTTGGTTAAAAACAACGTAGTTCTCGTAGCTAAAATGAACTTAGTCGCCTCGGTTAATGTAAATTGTTTAAAATTACCATTTTAGAAGAGAAGGTTATTTTAGCCGATAAACTTGTTTCTATTGATAAAGAAACTTGGTTAAAATTTGAGATTTAATTAAAATTTAACCGAGTAAGTGGGAAAGATTAAACAATTTTTCATAACTGAGTCGATTCGTGTAATATTAACCAGGGTTAGTTTGCAGGTGCTATATTAACAATCTTTTTTGTTAATTTTACACGAGTTTTACGTTGTTTTTAACCGACCATTTTTCTCCGTGTACCACTAACAATCAATTTCATCGTGCACATCTTCTTTATCAGTGAAGACAATGATTTTCGTGTATGACAACGAACCGTGCTTTTCAAACGTCAACAATGGTCCAAAACTAGTTTTTGAGTAAAAGTTCGACAACTACAAAGAAAAGTGTAGTTTTTGTTTAAAAGCTATTGCGTTGTTGTCACTCTTGTCGCAATCGTGAAGCAACGTAGAACTTTTGGTAATAGATTTCCATTTTTGTATGCTGCCAGTTTTCAATAATAAACAAATTATTTAACGACGATTAATAGTAAACAAAATACGACTGCTACAAATTAAAACTCAAAGTTGTAGCCGTATTTGTTATTATTATTAAAAAATCTATACGGTAATTTTATATATTATGTTCAAAAATATAAAGCAAGTACGTAGGTGTGAAATGAAATAAACTGTCTTGGAATAACAGATTTTGAGTTTGAATTTACTTTATTTTTACAATGACTCACTCAAAAAATTGAAGGATCGGTTTAAGTCATATCGGAACAAGAAATATTTTTTTGACAGCAACGTTTTAGATTTAGCAAAATCAGCTTTTTGATTGCAATACATTTAGAGTTATACTTTTTCATAGGTTTTTATAACGTGTCTTCATACTGAGTGCTTATCGATGAATTTATATACCTAATTATTTTATTTTGATTACAAAAAAAAAAAACATTCAAAATTATATAAAAAAAAAAATGTTACGCATACACCACAGTGTGCGAATTTTTAATTTCTTCCAGTCTTATTTTTCCCTTAACTGTACGAATACTTTAAACTTTAAAGTAGCCTAATTATTATACTATATTAAAATTTTTCCAAACACAAGTGCTCTGTATTAGGAAAGTGGACTAAGTCACTTTTTGCATTGTTTCAAATAAAAACTAACCAGACAATTCCATTACAATGATTCAATTGCATTTCTTTCTTGAAACAATTAAAGAAGTAATAATGAAGTTTAATTACTACAATTCCGTCTTCAAATATATTTTAACCGTTAAATTATTATGGGGGCTTTAAATATTTTTTATCTATTGAATCTGAAGAACGGGGGTCAATTTTTTTTTCTATTACAAGGTTTTTGAAACTTTGGTTACAAAATAAAATATTTTCTTCTTTGGATACCTATAAGCAAATTTTAAAATTTAATTCACTTTATTTAAATTTATTTGTGTTTTATATTCTTTTGGATTGCGATCTATCTTCCTTTCTGTGGAATCTTGTTTAAAACGAGCTGCTTAAAAATGGTTATAAATTAACAGCCTAAAAGGACGACGCGACGTTTCCAATAGTCTTATAGGAAAGCACCTGAACAGTTTAAAGAATCTCCTAACCTTCATAAAACTTCCAAAATTTTCAATAAATGGTAGATCAGGTTTAGGTGGTGAATCCTCAAAAAACAGAGTTGGTTATATCTCAAAGAAATTTCAATACCTGACATTAGGTTTTTCAGAAATCTAATATTTCTAGCTTATACTAATCAAACCTATTATTATACATGTATTAAGTGTTTATTACTTTTTACTGACTTCAAAAAAACGAGGAGGTATTGAATTCGTCTGTATTTTTTTTTGTTTTTTTTTTTTTTTTTTTATGTTTGTTACCTCATAACTGTGGACTGAGTGAACCAATTTAGATAATTCTTTTTGTATTGGAAAGTACCTGCAGTGTGGTGCTATAAGTTTAGTTATGGCTATAGAAACTATGAAAAAAAAACCCATAAAACCCAGTTTTGATCCATGGAAATCGGTTTTTTTTTTTTTTTTTTTGATAAAAATGATTATTAATAAGTTAGTTAGTTTAAATAGTTTAAATGACTTCTTTATTTCTTAGAATAATAACAATTTGTAATATTAATTTCTTAAGCCTAATTGATATGACCAATATGGCCGTCTACCAGACTGACATTTTGAAATATTATTACATTTATTAAAATACAGAAAGTGTTAAATATTTTTTGTTTATTATTTTATAGAACTAAAAATCTTCTTCAAGGATAGCTTTTCTATAACGTAGTGCAGTAACAATATAGTTGTAGAGTCCATCCCATCCTTGGTCGCCGTTGAGTATGCTGAGCATTTCTCCTTCTTCTATGCTGCGTTTGCTAAAGTATCTCAACCGAAATTCAATCAGCACTGGGCATATCGCAATAAAATGTAATGTATCTTCACGAGCTTTCATGTTACATAGACTACACAGCAAAGGCAGATCTGGTCGGTGTGGTACAAAATTTAGATTGAGCAATTCGCCTCTCGCTTTAAAAATTATATTTATTTTGTTTAATGAGTTCCTATTTAGAAGATACGAGTTCTGTTGAAGGTTGTAACTCAGACGACTATAGTAGCATCTAAACAGAGAAGAGCTGGCTTCCGATGCATACCTCTCGAACAGTACGCTTCCGAACTGCTCCAGGATCTCATTAAACTTTATCCTTAGCCTTGACGGTTGCTCTCCTGAAGTTATGTTCAAGTTAGTTCCACATGTTGTTGCAAGATTAGTCCATTCTTCAAACATTGTTCCTTTTTCTTTGGTGGCCGCTTTTAAAACTTTCTTTGGTATCCGACTATCTTCCATTTCAATTACCTTTACAATATAGTTGAAGTGTATGGCTAGGGTGTCCATTACCAAAGGTGGTATACCTGATTCTAGGTAAATCATGTAGTTTGGCGTATTTTTTGGTAATCGAAAGATTCTTTTTACAAAATACCTTAGGAATTTTTCCACAGATTCAAAGGCGGAATGCCCCCAAACTTGCGCCCCGTAAAATAGGACTGACAGTGCTGTGGAGCGGAACAACTTTTGTTTAGAACTGTGTGCAACGTACCTGTTCCTGATGCATCTTTCCCATAACGATGAGATTGCTCGTTTGGCCTCCGCCAATTTTCCCTCCAGATGTTTTTTCATGTTTAGGTTTGCGGTTAGCAAAACTCCAAGGTATTTGTACTCGCGCACAATATCAATTGTCTGGCCATTATACTTCCATTTTTCATTTCTTGAATATCTGCCACCTCCTCCTCTGAAAATCATCATCTTCGATTTTTGCAGGTTAACTTCAAACTTCCATCGATTGCAATATACCCCCAGCCTATTTATCATGAGCTGCATGCCATCTATTGTTTCGGAGAACAGCACGATGTCATCTGCATACATAAGGGCTGGGATAGTCAATCCTTCCACAACGATTCCACCTCTCACTTCATCAGTAATATCATTTATGAAAATTATAAATAGCAGGGCACTAAGTATACATCCTTGCTTAAGACCAGTTACTGTTGCAAACTCCTCGGATATTGACTCGCCGTCCCAAACGTAGGCTAAGTTGTTGGCGTACATCGCTCTTAGGACGCTTACAACTTTGCTCGACACTCCTGTCACACAGAGCTTGTAAAAAAGGGCTTCACGATCGACTGAGTCAAATGCTGCACGAAAGTCTATAAAGAACGCGTATAACTTCTTCTGTCTCCTTTTATAAAGATCAGCAATGTTCAATAGTGAAAAAATGTGGTCTATCGTCGAATAACTTTTCCTGAAACCAGCCTGGAATTCTGATAGAATTTTTTTGTTCTCCACCCACTTTGACAGTCTGTTGTGAATGAGTCCAGCAAAAAGTTTAACGCAGGTGTTAAGAAAAGAAATCCCTCTGTAGTTTGCTGGGTCCTCATAGCTACCTTTTTTGTGGAGCGGGAAGATAATTGATTTTTGGAAAGCTTCAGGGACTGACGCACTTTCAAAGATTCGGTTGAATTCCGCTGTTAAAAGACAGACAAATTTTTCCGTGGCGTGTTTGAAGAATTCGAAGGGGATACGGTCATCCCCTGGGGCTTTGTTTAATTTTGAATTTGCAATAGCATCTTTTACCTCTTGGATCGAAAAAGGGGCATCTAAGTAATCATCGAGGATTGAGGGGGCTGCATATTGTACCAATGGACCACTTGTTGTGTTATTGAGAAGACTGATGAAGTAGTCTCTAAGATTAGATGCATGTAAACCCCGAGCGATGAAGTTTGTTTTTCTATTAAGGTGCTTAGCAGCTTTCCAAAACTCCGAAGATGAGCGGGTGTTATTTATAATGGCTATATTTAAGTTTTCAAAGGAAACTTTCTTGGAATAGCATAAACGTTTGAAGTTCCTATTCGCATCTGAATACAATTTTCTAAAAACCTGTAGGTTCTGGCTTCTTAAAAGGTTGAGGTATTTAAACGATAATTTTCTTGCTTTTATGTATTCTGTATCAAACCATTTTTGTTTAAATAATGTTATATTTTTGTGAGGATTGTTTTGCGGGTTTGCTTTTTTAATAATTTCTAAAAGGGTGTTTATATCAGCACCGATGTCCCGATTTCCAAGCGTCTCCAGTTCCTTGTTTAAATTTTCTTGATAAACGTTTCGATTCTTATCATTCCATATCAATTTTGGGACAAGGTTAAGCTGCTTTATGCTGACTGGAGATTGTAATGATGTACACGAAAGTGTAATTTCTAGCGGCATGCCGCGGCATGTGGTCTGAAAATGTTTTGACTCCTACTTCAAAATTACTAATGACGTCATTCCATTTTCCAGATATGAAGCAATAGTCAATGACAGAACAACTTGTTCCTCTAATGAAGGTATATTCCCCTTTAGCATCCCCTATACAGCTTCCATTCAGAACATGACAGTTTAGATCATCTGAAAGCTCCAAGATTTTCGAACCCTTGTTATCGCACAAAGCGTCTTTCGAGTTACGGTTCAGATTGAATACCGGGAAATGTGTACTGCTGTAGTTATTTTGAGAGAGGCCAATTCTGGCTTTGAAATCTCCAATAATCATTACGTTCGTCGAGTCGATGTCTTGCAGGTTGTCACACTGATTATTAATAATAAGATCATATCGTCGCTGTAGTTCTTATACCTAGTAACCCAGAAAAAGCCGATTTTGGGCTAATGATGCAATTGTATTGCTGAAAAAAAAAATCCGGATGTAATAAAAAAGACCTTGTTTGCCTAAAATCGATATTTTCAAAGCTTCGTTTAGTCAAAACCAGATCATTCGTATTGCTCCTCATACATTTCACACTTAGTTTTTTGCCTCTCCTGTAAAATCGACTTTTCTGGGTTACGAGGTATTAGATTAGAACTATAGCGACGATATAACATTTAAAAAACAAACAAAAAAAATTTTATTTAAAAATCTATAACAGTATTTTTTTTAAACAGAAACTAAAAAACAAGAGTTCTATTTTTGAATCAGAAATAAATTACTGAATGAATTTTATATTGTACAGAAATTAAACACTAAGATCCAGATTCAGGGCATATAAAAGAGTGAAAACTCAACAAAGAACGCATCGTCCATCATCACGAGAAAACACACTCAAATAGGTAGTACGTCGTAGATGCCAGATTGAAAGTAAGTGAAAGGCTATATTATGTCGACTACTGGGGGGGGGGGGGGGGGGGCGACAAGAGGGTGGTGGTGCAAAAATACGACGGATGGAAATGAAAGCATCAACAAGAGTAAGCAAAGCCAAAAATATTAAATGAAGGGCTAATTGTGCGTCATTAATGACCGCGACCATATTAAGTTATTGACGAGGTTGATTATTTCGGTTGAGCACGGCTGGTGCACGTTGATGGTGCGTCAGTGAAAATAAACATTTTTAAATGTTTTGTAAGAAAAAAATAAAAAAAAAAGAATCAATATTACAACTTGTGAAGTTGAGTCCTTGTGATCGTATACAAACAATTTTTGAGAAGATTGTTGAATTGGCAAGAAAAAAACGTGATCCAGAAAATGTATTTTAAATCAAGTTGGATTATATTCTGATTATGAATGTGTAACTATTGACAAAGGCTGGAGATTGTAGAATAAAATTTCACACCAAATTAAAATAGTATGCCAGATTGAAAAGAATAGCTTTGACGGGGAAGACCTCTGAATTTTGGAAATTAATCGTATTCAATAAAATTTGACGACAATATCGTCCTTTAGCTCTATGAGATGCACAATGCATTTAACCATGCCAATCGTGCCAGGATGCCGACGGGAATACCTATGATTTTCATAACTTGTAATAGTCATCTTTCACTTCCAATTTGAAATTTTCTTTAACTCGATAAGTAGGTATAGTGTTTCTGCAGTCGCTGTGTGCTCTATTACTTACTTGACTTACGGCCATATTATTCACTAGTTTAAAAATACAAAATAAATCAAAAATGAATCCAAATCCTTAATATTTACTACTTAAATCCAATTTTTTAAATCCAATCTCGTTAAATCCAAATAAATTTAAACAGCTATGTAAAATTCATTTTCCCTGTGTTTAGTTGTTTTGTCATGCATTTTGAAAAGGAAAAATAAATATAAATGCAAATTATACAAAATTTATTGAATAATCACATAATTTTTTTGAGTGAATAATACACTGAGAGGTAAATTTTCCATATTATTCAAGTTTTGTACCCTTTCAGAACCTTTCAGAATACAAAAACTTAAATAATATGGAAAAATTACCTAAAAAAAAGTCGGATTTCTTAAGAAACAAAATTTTATCTCGGTTATTTATGAAATATTCCCAACAATGTTATACCATTTTGAAAAGAGAATTGAACACACCAACTTTTAAGGCAACTTGCCGAAACATCGTAGTGCATTTTTTTTACACTATGGCTCATTGAATTAGAGTCATGTAAAATTTTTTAGTACTAAGTTGGGTAAAAAAGTGATATTCTCTTTAAAACTGATGCAGCTGAGTTAAAATTTTTGAATGCATTTGATAGCAGGGTTATTCAAGGTTCCGTAACAAAAGAAAAAAATGAGAAAAATTAAGATTTGTAGTCACGGCACATAAAAAACCGTCACAGGGTGACCATTTTTTCGACTTTTTTTCAAATGCCGATAACTCCCAAAATATATGTGCCCATGATTATGAAAGTGGACTAAGTCACTTTTTGCATTGTTTGAAGAAAAATTTACATAATAATTTTCTTATAACGATTTAATTATATTTCTTTTATGAAATCACTAGAGGAGCAATAAAGAAGTTTATTTACTGCAATTTACCTTTCAAATAAACTTTAACCCTTAAATAATAATTATTTTTAGGCTAGATTTGATGCCATTTTTAGGAGTGACTTGGTCCACTTTCATAATTAAGGGCACATATGGCTGCGATTTTTTTTATTATTTTTCTGATAACTGTCACCACCTACCCTATCTACCGTTTTCGTTTCGACGTTAACTTTTGGGACACCCTGTATAAAAATAAAAAATTTAAAACCTCATTGGCCAGAAGTTGATGGACACTTTCGAAAGCATTTTTCAGAAATGTATCCAAAACATATAAATATATATTTGTAAAATCTACATGTAAAATAGTTCAAAATTTAACTTATCGATTGATCGATTCCAGAGAAGAAATTTATCGATTTGCAAAGAAAAAAGTTTGTTTTTTATTAAACTTTCCTGGTTAACATGCTTTATATGCACAGAAAGATGAAATTATTTCTTTGCAAAGGAAACCCAGAATGCTGGTTAGTTTTATACCATTTTCTTATTTTCTTGGCTTTCTGTTTTTTTATTTCCTAGAAATTCCTTACTTTTTATGGTTTGAAAAGAAATATGTATTTTTAATAACTTGTTTCTAAGAGAGTTTTCAGAATCAAGGCAACATGAATCATCCATACTTCTTAAGAAACCACCAATACACTGATAAAATTGTTCTTTTACTATCTCTAAATACCTTCGTTTTTTTGGTTCACATTATTTCTTCAAGTCCTGATTTTAAAAGGAAAATTGTCTGAAAACGTAGAAAATAACTGCTATTGTACCAATATTTTTTTTTAATTATATAGAAAACACAACTTCTTTGAGTAAGTTTATTTGAGAAATCCTCTACCCAAATAAAAAAACTTAAAAAAAAATCATTCACTCAAAATAGTCTAAATCCACTTATGCAAAAGAATTTTTACTATTTTCAAATAACCGAAAATATGTAGTGTAGGTATAAGTATCTTTAAAATGAATCAAATGCAAACAATAATAACCCAACAAGACTTTCCATAATAAAAAAGAAGAACAAAAAAATATTTTGGAAATAGTATTTGAAGAAAAAGAAAAACCGAAAACCTAGAAAATTTCCAGGGAAATAAGATTTTATAACTAAACGACGACGTCATAGAAAACCTATTTTCCAAAGTGGTTTTACCATAAAATATAATTTTAACGAAAAATAAGAACTAAGAAGAAGTAGAAAACTAAGCTATTCCATCCATAAATTTGAGTTTACATACACGCATTCTTTAACTCTCTAGAAATCAAAAACTCTCTCTCTCTTTCTGTTGGCCTATATATTTGACTCTTTCTATAAAATGTGTATTTTATATTGGAACGCGCAGAAGCTTTTTTAAATGCTTCCAGTTATACAATAGGCAATGGAAGTTAATTTTTTTTTTTGTTGTATAAATGTATTGGTATTTTGCAAAATAATATCCTTTTTAGTTTATAGGTTATGTTTTCTTTCAATACAAAAATACTTTAACTCTATACTTGAGGGATATTTTGTACATATGATTGAAGGGAAAATTTCTATATCTCCGAAAAACTCGGCTTATTATTGGATTTTTCATTTGGTATAAATCTTGGAAGAGTAATAAATGTGTTTTTTGGTTCTTGGAAATTATTTTATTCTGTCAGGTTGACTTTTGTTGGAGATTTCTTCAGTAAAATTCCTCATGTACCTTGTATGTTGTATTCAAAAGAGAAATATTTTAATAGATAGATGTATGAATATTTTCAATAATATTCTTTAGAACTAGTAAGAGAAGTCTTGTTGATGAAGTTTCTTGTCTTTAACAAAAAAAATACCTGAAGGAATTAACTGTCAAAATGAAGTCTTAATACTTATTGGAAAGAGTTGCTTTTAATTTATGTTTTTGATACCAAATTAAAGAGAATAAAATGAGCTTATTCTTATTTGAACAAAACCTCAAAAGTTCAATGTTATTACTTAACTCCTTTTAACTACTATGAGCTCAATAGTCTTCAAAAACATGAAATGATAACTGGATCGTTGTAACATTTTAGCCATATCACAAAATAGTATCCAAATTCGTTGCTCTCAGAATAAGCAACTTTTTTTTAGCTGGGTAATGATATTCGAACCACTTGAAAAAGCATGTAATCAAACTTAACAAACCAGGATTTAGATCGACCCATTAAAGACGAACGTAAACGGGTGCGCGATGACATCAAAATCTTGCAAATCTTCGACGTACAAAGAGAAGTCTTGATTCCAAATATGAAGAATTGCGACGTGTATCTCGGATCACCTAAGCTAAAGCTCAACAACATTCCTAACGTATGTTTATGATAAAATCAGCATATATATTTTTTTTTTTTAAGAAGTAAATTTGGGACACAATACATTTCTTTTAGTTCCAAAAAAATTGAAAAACTAATTATTTACTTGATATAAATTACGTATACACCCCAGTGTTTTTTTTCTTTCTTTCAACATATCAATGGTTGTCATTGAAATTTATGGTATTTTTTTTTTTAATTTGTGAAGAAGTATTATAGGTATTTTGTATTGTGTGATCTTTGTCAAATTAAATAAGTGCAATCAAAACTATTCACGTTTAGCGCATTAAATTTTCAAAGAGCTCTGCATACAAATTTCCATAACATTTCACTAGAAAAGATGAAATCGAATACAATAATGGACCTCTGAATAATGTATAATCTCTTAAAAGAAAAAATAGTAGCCCGTTTCGATAAAAACTAAACTTAAATATTTTCTTTGATATGTATTACAAGGGATCGGGTCAAAATTCTGGCTTCAAAATTCAGCTTTTCAAAATTCTGCTTTTTTTTAGCGAAAATTCTGTTTTTCAAAATTCTGCTTTTTTTCTATTCTGTTTTTCAAAATTCTGCCAGCATTATATTTGAACAAAAAAATTCTGCCAATTCTGTTTTTTTTATAGCATATGCGCTGGCTTAAGAAAAATACACCATTGTATCAACATTGGTACATTCCTAATTTTTTTTTGTTTAAGTGTAAAATATATATTAATTGGAACCTATTTTGTTTGATACAAAATACTATTTTTCTTATTCAAATTTTTGAATATATTCATCTTTGATAAATTGATAAATTTTTTATTATTTTCGGAAATGTTTAATATTAAAAACCTTTTCTTAATATTTTCAAATTTATTCATTTATAAAACCAAAATTAATATGCATTCAAAGAATGACATGATTATTAACCTACATAATAGGTAAGTAATCAAATAAGCAGATAATTTTCGAAAAAGATGATGTTACAGAATTCTGCAAAAAATTATAAAATGTTAAAAAGTGCCCCCTTTTTAACATTTTCCAAACCCTTTTTTAATTTTTTGCAGAATTTTGAAAAACAGAATAATGAAATGCAGAATTTTGAAAAAAAGAATTTTAAAAAAACAGAATTTTGAAAAGCAGAATTTTTTCAAAGAAGAATTTTGACAGAAGAATTTTGACCCCGGCAGAATTTTGACCCCAACCCGTATTACAAAATTAATATTACAAAACTAGTACATATTAAAAAACTAGTAATAATAAATTAACAGCATTACATTTGACTGAAAGATTTTAATAACCATCTTAATCATGTCAAAAGAATTTAGTATAACATTATAATTTCTTGTGTAAGTTTTAACTTTTGAGTTCAGGGGAGGTCATATAACTCCGTGACCTTTGATACGCCGCTGAATATTTATCTAGACTCGGAAAATGCCTCACACAATTTGAACTGTGGCTATCGTAGAATTTCATTAGCTTCGTTTTTTATGGAACTTTTCTTTCTTTCCAACATATTACAATTCAAATGTTTTCCAGACTTACAAAGAGAACTTTTGATTCTAAATTTGAAGAAATGCGACGTGTATCTCGGATCACCGAAGCTAAAACAGCTCAATTAGCTCAACATAATTTTTTTGATAAAATCAGCATTTATTTATTAAGTAATTATATAATAGAATAGAATACAATAATATTCCTTTTAGTTGCAAAAAAAATATCATACTCTTGCTCCAAAAAATAAAATCTCATTCGGTTGCATCTCCACAAAATTTGAGTAAAAAAAAAACCGCAGGGTTAGGGTTTCCATGGAAAAAATCTCCAAGAAGAAATTTTTTTGTCACTATCTCCAAAATCCCCAAAAAATCTCCACATAGATATTGTTGGTTTGAAAAGCTTATATTAAGAGTTCCATTTGTCATACATTGAAGATTAATGTATTAATGCTCAGGGAAAATGGCAGGGCATCATATTCGAATATGGCAATATCTTACGTTCTTAATGCATTGCAGCACGTTCATGTTCATAGTAAAAGTTATTCCCAAGTTATAGTTCTTGATTTGGTACCAACTTCATTAATGACCGCCGAACGTCCAAAATGATCATTCTCCTTTTGAAATAATGAAGAACTAAGTATTTAAATGAGATCGAAGAAGAAAAGAAGTATCACGTAGACGGGCTTTAATTGGGTTCAAAATTTCGTCATAATAGTTTTTTATTAATAAGATTTGTGTTAAATTGCTTCACTTAATAGTCTTATTCTGCTAAGATTGTTTTCTGGCACAGGGGATACCATTAATTTGCTATCAATTTAATTATGGTATGGTATTGTCACAACAGGCAAAAGCTTCGGTGAAACGTTGTGTAAAAATTTGAAAGCGATTGGCAAAGAACTTTTCGAGATATGCTATTAAAAGCAAATAAACATGAGATGTACCAAACACGTTGATTTTAACTTAAGATTTCTCAAAAAAGAAAAGAGAAATTTAAAACATTTAAACGGATTTAGAAAGAGAAATAGTTCTTTTAGAAACCGTTATAAATTTATTTATAACAAATAACAAAACGCTAAGAAATAACCTCGAAAACTGGTAAAAAGCGGCATTTTCAATTTTCTAACGGAATTATCTCAAAAACGTAATGCGATAAAATTTTTTCGAGCTCAGCACACCAAAAACCTATAAAAAAGTATACCTTGGTTTCTGTAACAAAACAAAGTTTAATTTTGTTGACCAGTGTAATAGTTCACAGATCAGGAGGAATTGCTTGGGTCCATCGTAGCACAGTGCCTTCAACTATGTTGTTTTTTTCCGAATGCTGTTGAAAACCTTAAGGTTGAGTCATACCCTAAGTCAATGTTAATTTTCTTTAAATTCAACATTGGACTCCGTAACGGTTAAAATCATTATTAGATAAACTTAATTAAAACAAAAAAAAGCAGTAGGTATATCTAATGCTCTTTTTTTTTAAATGCATACTTCTACTCTGTATCATTAATTTAGATAAGAACTTTTTCATTTTACCGACGACACGACGAGGGAGTTCCACTCTCCAAAAGTGTCACAGTTTTTTTTTTATATTATCATACAATAGCAGAAGCTTTATGTTTCATCTTCAACAACTCATTGAATCAAAGATGAACGTAACAAGGGCTTTGTCATCGGTCGGGTGTAGGCTTGAAAATGTGTAAACTGTAAACCCCACTTTAACCCTTTCCATCATAACCAAAACATTTGCAAAACCGGATAATAGGCAGCAATCAGAGCCACCTACACTTGAAAGCTGACACAAACTTGCTCGGTTACGGTTATACGTTACGTGTGTGTTTGGTTGACATCCTTTTAGCGCCGATAAGTAAAAATAATAGATTATAATGAACAATGGGCTGCCACTTGTATTCCTTATTTTTGCCTTTGCATTTCCAAGCAATAGTGGCATCAGGGAGTTGGGCGGGCAGGCGTGCGAATCATTTGAGGAAGCGCAAGAACAATGCAAATAAGTTGAAGCATAAGCTTGAACATGAGGTAGCAAAAAGTACGTCATCGTGTTATTTAATGTCAATATGACGGAACAGTTCAATAGAATGTACTTTTTTTGTGTCTTTTATTTTTTTCTTCTTCTTATTCAAGCTTTTTTTTTTGTGTGCTGCAAGTTGATCCCATGGAATAGCTATAGAGTAGGTACTTGAGTGTTTTCAATAGAACTACAAGTGCACATCATTGTAAGGTACATTGTATTGTTGCTTGCTTGCTTGCTTCATATTGTTGATAGAAATCGTTAAACGACATTTGAGATGCAACAAAAGCAAACTCCAAATATAGAAAAGACTGTAATATTTTTGGAATATACATAAGTCTTAAGTTAACTGTCAATGATTGCGTATTGATAAAAGCATAGGTGGATTTAGGGGAGGGGCACGGGGGCACGTGCCCCCCCCAGAACTTAAAGTTCATACTTAAAGGAAATCAAACTATAAGAGTTTTAAAAATATATGAATAATAACAGAAAGAACTTGAGTAAAATTCTTGTCTATTTCTGGCTGAAAATGCGAATTTTGTTGATTGTTTCATCCCTTTCCCATGAAAAGCTCCACCTCACAAATAAATAAACAATTTTTCGATTTAAAAAAAAGTGAATTTTTAAAGTGATTTTGGTGAAAAATTTTTATATGGACATCGAATGACATTGAATGATATAAAAAAAATAATTGTATATGCAACTATATTTTTTCATACAGAGGGGTTAAAAAATTTGCACTTTTTTCGTTGTTTTTTTTCAACATTAGTGTTTTTAAAATAGCGGAACACGTCACAAAATTGCATAAACTATACATTATAGAACTGCAATATATGTAGAACAAACTTGCATTTCAGAAGTTTGCCCAAGTTTGCACCCCGAAAATAAAGACCCCTTGAAAAAAAACTCCTCAAAAGCGACCCTTACTTATAGATTTTTATAAATATTATTTTATTGAGAAAATTTCTCCAGGGATACCTCTAAAAATATGTAAAAATAATAGTGTTCCAAATTTCAAAAGAATCGGTGCAGTAGTTTTGAAGTTATGAGGAGCACCGGCGTTGAAAACATTAGTTGTGGGGATAACGATTTAAAGTTTTGAACTCTGGACTAAAAGACTAAAACGTTCCTAAGGGTAGTATTAAAATACTTATAACTTGGTCAATTTGGCTCCAAGAGACCTACGATTTGAACACAATATTCTTGAGGTATAAAACAATTTAACCCCTTGTAGCCCCATGTGACATTTCTGTAACAAACCGAAAAAGATTGCATAAAAGCTCTACAAACTATTTTTTTTTCTTTTGAAGCTTCTAATATTATAATCTTTAAGTATTGCTTTATCGAATTAGTACTTCAAATTTCTAATAAATAGCACCAATAGTTTTTAATTGACAGTTAATGTTGAAAGTTGGGCTTTTTTTGAAAATAAGCAAATTTGTATAAAAACTACGAAATTCAGAAAAAAAATAGTTTTTGTTAGTAAACCCCACGGGGTTTTATTTTTGGATTTTAGGAAAGTGCCTAAAAATTAATATTAGATAGTTTTTTACTTGAATTTTTGAATTTTTATATAAAAATAAATTATTTAAACTTTTTTTTACTCCCAAAATATCGAAATAACTAAGTAAATAATGACTTTATTGGATTTTTAAAAAAATACGTGTTTTATTAAAGATAAAGGCCAATCGATTGACTTATTAATTTTTAAATTTACGACCTTGGGTTACAAAAGGTTAATGCAAATAAAAAAAAAAAACTGGGTTTCCCGGCAAAAAAGTAGGATTCAGTTTTTTTGTTATTCTTAGGAACTTTAATATTTATTAGAATGAAGTCTTTAGTATTTGACTAAAAACTACTAGGTCATTAACTAATGGTATAATTATGTCCATAATATTGCAAAATTTTATACAAAATCAATTAAAAAACGTAAACATTTTTTTTTTCAAAATTTCATCTTTAAAACTTAATTTCTCAAAATCTATTTGGTGAAACAACTTAAGTCAAAAAATTAAACAAAGAATAGATTACTAACTTTAATATAGCACAGAATTGTACGTGCATTTTCTGATTTTTTATATTTTTTTTTCTTCCGGCTAATCCAGGAGTAAGAGGGTTAGCACTTAAGTGGCTTTTACTGTAACAAGAAAATGAAAATTTTTCCTTCCGAATAACTTTTTGGTCATTTGGTACCTATTTGATGTGGGAAATGTGCCTAAATATTTTTGGCCAGGTTTTAGACCACTGTGGGTCGTTAAAATTTTCTGCTTGTTAGTCAGTCGTATGGTACTTCACTTTATTTCTAACTGTTATTGCTGTTTTTTTTTGCCAATCCGTCCCTTGTGCCTCCCCCAGAAAAAAATCCTGGATCCGCCACTGGATAAAAGAGATATTTGTGTTAGGTTAAAGAACAGAGAATGTTGTTGTAAGATTAAGTTTTAATATTTTTTTGTATGGTTATTATTTTTAACAAATAAAAGTTTAGGTTATTGAAATGTTTGATTTTTTGAAAAACGACTTCTACAATTCTCAAAAGATAACACTGGTCTGCAAGGAAATCCTCCTTTTAATAGAACTATACTTTTCTAAAGAATTTTTGTGTGTTGATTCCGAATCCGAAGTCAAAATTGGCCTAGCATGCCAGGTTTTTTTTTTTAATATTCCCGTTAGAAAATCTCGAAAACCCATTTTTTTGCTGTTTTCGAAGCAGTTTTTTGCGTAATGTAAACTTTTTCAACTAAACTTGTCACGGTTAATAAAGGAACTTATTTTTTTGTTTCAAATTCAGTTTCAATCTTCTCAATATGTATTCTCTTTTCTTATCCGAGATATCTATATTTTAAGTAAGTTAAGTAGGTTTGGCATATCTTACCATAAAGAAACTGATCATTTAAAATTCATATTTCTTTTTCCCAAGAACAAAAGTATACTTTTCTAAAAGATTTTAATATGCTGATTTTTGATCAGCTCACGTTTTTGAGATATAGTAGTTTTTTTTGAGATTTTCTAAACAAAAATTTGATTTTGTGATTCCCTAACGCGTATATCTCAAAATCCTGACGTGCTAGATTTTTTTTACTTCGGAATCAGCACATCAAAAACCGTAGGAAAAGTATACTTTTGTTTCTAGGAGAAACAAATCTAAAGCTTTAGAAGGCAGTGTATCGAATGGTTTTTCACAGATAAGATATTTATAAATAGAAAAACGGTATGTATATAAAATTACAAAACATGTACAAATTTATTTTAATGTATTTTATTAATAGTTTTCTTTACATTTTTGATTTTTAAATATAACGGGCGTTGAGATTTTACATTTCTCTTAATTAAGATCTTTTTGCTCATGTGATGGGATTTACTAAAAAAATATAGGATTTCAATATTTTTGCTGTTTTTATCAATAAGTATCTTAACCCTTTCGGACCCAGCGTTACTCTCATGTAACATATTTTTAAAAATTCGTAAAAAATATTCCATTAAGTATTTTTTTAGGTTTGGATGGCTCAATTGAAAGATATTGATGCCTAGTTACTGGATTATTACAAAAATTTAGTCAAATATCATACCTTTAATTATTTTTTATCGAAAAAGAAACTGAATTTCACATTTTTTCTTTTTTTTGCAAAAAAAATTTTTTTTTATATATTGTCATAATTTTGAAAAAAAGATATAAAAGAAGATAATCCAGAAAGTGTTTTGCTTTTTGGCTTAGAAGAAGTAGCATATATTATTGTTCCATAAAAAATTATTTTCTCAGTTGTCCGACTTTTTTTGGTGGTCATAGGCAGTGCATGTTACTTACATGCAACATGAGAGTAACACATTAGTTTTGCTATTTATTATTTTGGAAAATAACTTTTTGCTATTCATATTTCTTAGTTGTGACGTTTTTGATACGATAATACTGAAAAAACATTTTTTAATATTGATTTTCATAGCTTGGGTTCGAAAGGGTTAAAATGTGTGTAAATTTTAATTAATAAATACAAAATTGGTGTCATATGATAGATCATGCTATGAGAAATAAGTCCTCCAAATTTGAGCTGAATACGAATAATAGTTTTATTTTTGTACTATGTAGTTTCTTTGCCAGAAATTAAAGGAAAAATATTTTGTATTGAAATGAACAGATCAGAGAACACTCAACAAATCCAAATTAATTTGAATTTTATAGGTATGGAAATTTGTTTTATCAATTTTCGAACTTAATTTAAATGGTCACTGTGGCGTATGTGAAATATTTTTTTGTTTTAATTTACAAAAATGTTTCTTTGTTACTAAATGAGTAATGAAACCAGCTGACCTTTGTAAAAAGTTGTACGTGTAAAGTAATAGACCTTGGAGTCTTTTCAAAATTAGACCACAATGATATGTGATGCGTTCAGGCCCATTATAATAAGTCGAGTCCATTTGAAATTTATGCATTATACAGAAGTTTAAAAAACTCTTTTTCGAGTAAAAAATAAAGTTTCACAGATATGTAGATGTGGAAGACTGGCTGCGATAGCTTTTATATTCAAAACATTGTATAAAATTGTTAATAACTGAGTGTTAATAAATAAATTAATAACACTGTGATAGTTCAAAAAACCGACAGAGGGCTCTCATGTCTACTAAATATAATTCGAGTATGCTGAACACTGAACACTGAAAATATATGGTGTGTTTTATACCCTCATTTTTGGCATGTGCAAACAAAATTTCAAACGCTAAAATCTTTCTTATTTGACCTAATCCAGAAAAACTGAGTACGCCATCGTGTTCAGCATACTCGAATTATCTTTAGTAGACATGAGAGCCCTCTGTCGGAAAAAAAGTGTTCTATTTTCGAACACAGTGTAACTTACTAGATGTACAAGATCGTTATTAAAGGGCTTAAAGCCTTTAAGTTTGATCTAGATTGTTTGGTATTTAAACTTCTTTGAGAGAAACACTCTTCTCCAAAGAAAAGTTTAAACAACAAAATCTATGTTCTTGTGATTTTCTTACTTACTTTCTTACTTACCTACATATTTAGGGTGGCCAGAGGGATTTTTTTTATAAATTGGGTCTCTTTTATACATTAAAGGTAACAGAACTCTTCAAAACATTTTCACGATTTTCTAGTATCACCAAAAAAGGAATTGCGATTGAATCCATTATAATATGGGGAGATGTTATAGTTTATTATTTGATCAAAGAGTGAAAATTTATCTTTCACACCCTGCAAAAATGCACAATTAAGAAAAACTTTATTTTTTTCTTTTATTCTTTACTTATATATTTTTAAATAAGAGTAATGAGAAAATTCTTATAAGGCATCTATAAAGGTTATACAAAATTAGTCAACCCAGTACACACAACAAAAAAAAAGCAATGAAACTTTAAAGAACAATACAAATTGTTAAAACTTTAAAGAGCAATACAAATTGTTTCCCTAATTTTGTTGTTTATTCTTTGTTAAGCTTTATCATATAATTCAAAATACATATAGTTTCGCAAAAAATCAGTTGGTTTCGACATCGCCATTAATGAGAATGCAGAAGTGATTTCTACAAATTCTCAGCATCTCTTGCAAGTCCATTACGATGTTTCCTTGTTCTCCTCTGTAGGCTTCAGTTCTTGGTTTATATCCTTGAGATGTTCTTTTTCCAAACCTCATTCCTGCTATGGTATCGCTATATTTCACCGGTAACTCCTTTCACATGCTGTCTTCTTTTTCTTTTTCTTTTTCTTTTTCTTTTTCTTTTTGAGAAGTCGATTTGCCTCCTTTTTTTACGTTTGTAGAAATTATTAGCAGTCCTAGTCCTTCTTTGCAGCACCGTTTTCTGTTTAGCTGCATGTGCTTTCCGGCGTTCATTATCGAACTAGGTTTTAACTGTGTTGGCACAGCAGAGGTGACATCTCCTTGGCAAAGTTGCCACTGCACTGGTTTTCTTTATACTTCTTCTGGCGGTGTAGAACTTCTTAAAGCTTTTTTGCGACGCGATCGGAAAAGGACCTCACAATCCTTTGCTATTGTTGCCTTCCGACGTTGAACCTCGAATCTTTTCACACATTATTTTCACAGACCGTTTGAACGTCCATAACCCTGGAGGGATGTCTACCGTCGGTCGATCGCAATATAGTCAATTTGGTTGACGCTATGACATTATTTTGCCCTCAGCAAAGTAGATTAGCTTAAATCCCTTATCGGACGTGTTGTCGTCCGATTTATGCTTTCAAAAATTTCTTCTCTTCATAGTTCACTCCAGACAATTTTGATGTCATATCTAAAGATTTGTTGGTACGTTATTCGAGGAGCTCGTAGAAACTTTTATCGTTAGTTGAGTTGGTTCCTTTTAAATAAGAGTATAGTGTCAATGTTGCTAGAACGCACTTCTGTGCTATATGGTTATTTTTAAACAAAATTTCAATTTTCCTTCTAATTTTCTTAACATATACAAACCAAACTCCATCTGGATTATAACTTGTCCTGCATAGAGCCTATAGCAAAAAGAAAAGAAAAAAACTAACCCTTGAAAACTTCAAGCAACTTGAACTTTAGAAGCATTATGTACGAGGAATCCAATCATGAATTTAAATTGCGAAAATCTTCAAGATTTTGGAAGAATTAGAAACCATTTGTTTTGAATCAAAAACTGAAAAATGTTAATTATAAAGACTCAATCTTTCTAAGTGATTGTTTCGGATAAATCCAAAAGACACCTGCTGTCATTCATTTCATATGCCGATTTCAAAAAGCTCGTACATTTTCTTTTAAAAACAATAGAAATTGCAAACATTCTATTCTTTATATTTTTTTTTAAATATTTTTAAATGTATCTACCTACCAAGAAGGTATTAATTGTTAAAAATCCCTTGAGCTTTTTCCAGAAATTTGATTTTGAATGGAAGTTGTTCTCAGTACTCTCAATTACTCTCTTTCTCTCTCCTGGAAAATAACATGCACAGAAAAAAAAAATCAACAGGGAGGAGAAATTATTACTAGTGCGCAACTCTTTATTTTTTTTTATTAAAAAAAAAACACCAGGCAATAAAAATAGAAATGTGTGTTTCGCTATCACACACAATTGTTACAATGAATCACCTTTTCACAAATAAAAAATAAAATACAAAATACAAAAAAAAAAAAATTACAAATAAAAAAAGCTATTCATGCATAATATGTTCATTTTAGTAGTTTTCTATGAAAATAACTTCATTTTTTCTTATACCTATAAGTAGATTGTTTCAAAAAAAAAATCTCATCCCGCAAATAATCTCATATTATCTCATTACCTCTCATACAAATACAACTATGTACTTTTTTTTAATTTTTGAGGTGAGTTTCTTAGGAATGGTACCTATTTTATAAAATTAAGTGTTCCGCTTGTTGCAATATAGAAAATCATACTCATGACGTCACTGTCAGGTCAGAGGCCTAGTTTATATTTTTCAACGTCCTCCATCAGCACTATACACCCCAACCATCATCTCGACTTCGTCCCTGAGTCCATGAGTCGCAATGCCACTAGCTCACAGTCCTTTCTGATGGGGTTTTGTACTCATTTTCATTGTGCAATATTGCATGTATATTGCATGCATGCACAGCAGTGGCAGTGGTATTTTATAGCTTCTTCATTATGTGTAGTGGTAGTATGGCTGGTCTGAAACTGAACTAAATATGAAAGCTACAAGGTAATGTAGATTTTTTCATTCAGGGATTTATATAGCCTTTTTGCCATGAGCATTTATGTAGTTTTTTTTTTTTTTTTATTTGTATATGGCAGCCTTTTCATCTTATTTTAGGCCATGAACTAGAAAAATTAAAGATTTTAACATTGGCTGACTTGTGTTTTTTTTTTCTTTTTTTGAATGAAACGTTATTTTAAAAGGATACAATATTTACAAAATAAGAAGCATAATAATGGTAACATATAATTAAATTTTGAGTAGTTTATCAAAACTTTGAGAGCACTTTTTTCTTTCTTTCGTTTTTTATTAGCCTAAACAAGGCTAAAAAGATTATTAGATAAGTATTGAGATTAATAAAGTCACTGTACCTACTAACTTTTTTTCTGTATGTATAATAGGAATTTATTAGTGGCCTCTTCTTTCTTGAACTGGAGCCATAAGAAAAACTAAACTTTGTTTAAGAGTCTGTTTTGAATAAGGCAAATTAGATGATATTGATAAAATCTTCCAAATGTGCTGTTAAATTAAATAATTCCCAATTTTAAATGACCAGAATCGTAATAATTTGTTTAGGACCCGGCAGATGGCTAAAACAAACTTATTTATCAAACACATCCATTTTATCTCTAATTATTAACTTGTTAATTTTAAACATTCTGTACGATTAAAATAATAGCCCAAGAAGAAATTTGATTAAAAGTTTTAAAATAAAGAGACGACAACTTACTATTCTTCATTTTCAGAATTCATTCTTATATAGAATTAATTTAAAGGTTAACGAAAGTCAATCAAAACAAAATTCAACATGTATTTTCTACATTCCATAAACTTACATCGCAAATTTAGAATTAACGAAAGGATTAAAGTTAAAGATTCCAACAAAAGCAAAATATTTACTGTTTTTTTTTTTTTTAACACATACAATTAACTCCAATGTTTAACTACAGACAGTTTTGTGTACTAGTTTTCAAAGTAATCTCCTCTTTGGATGTCAGATTACTAATATACGAGTTTGTTTCATCATTTACGTTGACTGTAATGGCATTGCATTGTGACCATCGAAAGCTTTTAATATGTGTTTTGAGGGCATTTGTAATCCAGGCCCAAAATGTTCAGCAATAGGCTTTGGTTTTCATAGACGTTACAAGAAATTCCTTTATTTCTTTAAACCTGAACACAGGTATAAAAATTCGCAAAGATCTTCTGATTGAAAACAAAAAAATGCATATTTCTGCATCTTTTAAAGAGCCTGTCAAGCTCTTAACAGATGGAGCAATATTTTAAAATTTTATTTTGAAAAATTTTAACATTAATTTCTTAAGAATGCCAAAAAGAAAGTTTACTTTAAAAAAAACTATTTGATGTTCTTAGAATTTTCAAACAAAAATTATAAAAATTCTTTTTTATACAAAAGTTATTGAATTTGGAAAAAAGAGTTTTTAAACATTTTTTTACATTTCTTATAAAATTATAGATAAAATTAAATATAAATTTTAGTTTTACCAAAATTTAGGTTTTGCCATTAAGTACGTGGTATTTTATTTTATAGGTCAAGCAGCAAAAATAAACATTTAATGATTTTAAAAACTTTTTTCATTCAATCCATTCAGGACAGTGACAGGTTATTGTTCACCCTTTTCAGTATAAAAGGTTTTACTTATGTCAGTTTAAAGACCAGTTTTGTCTTCATATTTTTTTAATTTCACAGAATATCTTGTAATATTGTATAATTTTTTCAAGACTAACAATTTAAAAAAAAAATTTCTAACGGACAATATTACTTTTAGTAAATTCAAGATACCTTTACCATTTTTTGATGTTGGCGAATTCTTACACTCTGTTAAAAGTTCTGTTTTTTTTTTTTTTTTTTAACCTTCCTTCCTTCATTAACAACACACTTTTAGTTTGTGCTAGGATTAAATTTAAAAAAAAAATACTTTTAGGTATAATAAAAATTATTTATTTAATCATAACACTTCATAGGGTTTAACAGAATCAGAAAATAGATAAATCATTAAAAAAAAAATAATAATTGTCAAAAAAAAAAAAAAAAAAAAAAAAAAAAAAAAAAAATCAAGTCAGAGGTGGTACAGCACCCCTGTTGTCATCGGAAGGTTAAAACAATTTTTGGAATTTACCCTTTTGCAACACAAAAAAAATAAAATGCACGACTGGGGTCGTACGTACTTGCTCTTGCAGTTCAAAGCACTTTTATGTTAGTCTACTTGTAGATTTTAAAAGCTGGATCCAGGGCCGTCTTTACCTATCCTGGGGCCCTTGGGCACACAAGAATTTGGGGCCCTTTTAGAAAGTAAAATAAGTACAATGGTTGGATTAAAGGCAATTGTTATGGTTAAAAAGGCGTGCCAATGTATCGTTCCATATAAAGTACCTAGTGTCTTTATTATTGACATGGGGTGCCAATAATACGTGCATTGAGACATCAATCGTTGCCACTGCCAATAATTGTAAACTTTTTATACTGCCAATAATTATACACTGTATCCGTTATAAGTTTCAGTTTGAAGAATTGGAAAAAAAGAGCTCAAACGAATTGATAGATTTTTTGTTTTTTTGTCTTTTTATTTTAATGTCTCCTTTTCAACGGATATCTCCAATATAAAGTTTTCGGGATATTGCAAGAAGAAAAATATTTTTTTGGACCGTTATTAACGGTACCAACTTGGCATAGAACCGATTTCTTATTGTAAGGGACACAACCGATTTTAATGAAAATTTTGGCATAAAAAAGGTTTATACTGATATTAAAATGAAGAAAAATAGTTTTTGGATTTAAAACAAAATTTTTTTTTTTTTTTTTTGAAAAACAATTCTTTTTAAAGTTATTTAATGAATTTTATGTGTTAGTCTTTAAATACGAGAGCAATTCGCAATGCAAATTAAAAAATGGTGCCAACCATTGTACCATGGCGTTTTCCTTTGAACCAAAACATTGATGTACCGTCGACGAGCCGGCAAAAGTTTTCCAACGCAAAAAGTATTGATGTTTTTTTGCCGACGAATTGATTCTTTTTTCGTCTTTTAATGCAAATCTACACATATTTTTACACTGATTTTAACACGCACTACAAGTTTGACAGTTTTGCAAACTTCAAACGAAATTATTATTTAAGCAAAGATAATGGAAGAGAATTCGTTGTTTTTATTAATAAATAATCTTACCTACAGTGGAAAAAAAAAGATTTTTCTTGTTTTTTGAAAATATTATTGTCTTATTTTTTTTTTTTGAAAATTGAATTTGGGTTTGGCCGTTTGGATTTAAAATTTTGTCCGCATACAACGCCACATAATTTGTTTTCTTTTTGAAAACATATTGTTTGGATGCCACATAAAAATTAAAATTTTTTTGTAGATGATCTGGCCGACAAAAATGCTTTGAGAATAAAAGAAGTGTGAGATAAATTTGCGTACCTTCGGGGCCCCCCTGAGAATGGGGGCCCTGGGCACGGGCCCCGTGTGCCCTTATGGTAAAGACGGCATTGGCTGGATCTAAATTTGAAAAAATTGATATTGGTGAAGAGCCGACATTTAGGGAAAAATTTTGGTAAATGAAAAAAATTCTTTTTTTGTTATTTGACTTTTTTGAGAAAAAATAAAAATGCAGTTTTATTGCCACTGCTTTTAATATTACGTATGCAAAGTTTAATCAAAATCGTTAGAGCCGTTTTCGAGAAATTCGTAATATCGTATTTTTTTGTATGGGAGGTATACGTTCTAAACGAGATATAAAAAAAAACAAAAAAAAACCAACTTTCAGAATCATCATAAAAATCATCTGTACCAAATTTGAAGAAAATCCATCCACCCGTTTAGGCTCTGGAAATGTGTACAGATGGACACACAGACGCACGTACGGAATTGCGGGACCCACTTTTTCGGAATTCTCCATCATCGTAATGTTGGTTTTGATTAAAACCTCAATTTTTTTTTTCGACACGAAACCAATACTTGCCCTATAAAGCAAGTAAAAATAGTTTTAAATATTTCGATTTTGAAATAATAGTCCGGTCAAATTAGACTAAAATAAGGGGTTGAGGTTACATTAATTCCCAGCAAGCTGAAAATTGGTAGGATTGTTGAAAACACCATCATAAATTAAATCTAAAAAGTCCTCATCGATCCGAGGTCTGGAAAAAAATTTACGGGGGGTCAAAGGTCACAAAAACTGGTTTTTCACGATTTTCAGCAAAACGGTAAGTCTTATCAAAAAATTTTCAATGCAAGAATTGTAGACCAGGTCATTATATATAAAAAGTGTCATGACACTTTTTTTCCTGAAACCCACCGTTTCTTAGGTATAACGATTCAAAAAGTTGAAGTTGAGTTGTAATCCTCATAATCAGGCCTATTCTGAAAAAAACTCCCAACTGAAAAGATCTTGAAATTTCTTTATGTTTTTTTGCTTAAATTTCGTTCTTCAATGGTTAAGAATATGGGAAAGCAAAAAAAAAATGGAAATTTTCACCATTTGCCCGATTGGGGCCCTTCTCCCGAAACAAATTTCCCTGGGAATAGGTCTGAACATATACAGGGTGTCCGATAGAGAATGGACAACCCTGAGACGGCTGATAGCCACTCTTATGACTGTTCTAAAAACAGATAGAAAAAAGTCCAATCACAACCAGTTCATAAAATATTGGCTTTTTTTCGTTCAGTGTATTTTAAATTTTATCATTTTATGTTTTCGTTCACTACAACCACGAATGAATGAATTTTATTTATTTCTTTTTTTTTTTAATTTTCTACAATAATTGGATGAGTACATAAACGCTTTAAAAACTGCAAAGCTATTGCACATTTTCGTAAAAAAAAATTTGAAATCTGTTTTTTGATGCAAAATGTAAAAAAAGTATTTTATGAAAAATTTTAAACACCTGTGGTATAAAATAAATCTATGGAAACCTAAGTGGCCAACTTTCTTAAAAATATTCCCCTTAGACGAGAATATAGTTTTGAATGTTATCAGAAGTATTCAAACATAAGAAGTTTGTGTTAAAAACATATTCGTAAGGTATATAATTTACATATATCAATTTGAATTTAATCGGTCATTTCAAAATCACTTAAAATTTTGTAGGAAGCAATAAGAATTGTTTGGCTCACAAATGAAATGGATTTTAAATTATTTTTTTGAGCTGAATATACATAGTTAAAAAAATTTCTTAAATTTGTAATTTACTAATTGATAGTTTTCCTGTTTTCTGAAGACTATACCTTCAACATTGGTGATTTTTGTTATTAATTTTGATTTATTTTATTTTGATTAATTATGATTTTATATCTTTATTCACTTTTCCCGTCAATTGTCGGTTATAGTTAAAAAATATATTACATTTATAATTCATTGTTAATATTTTACAATTATTATAAGAAGGTAACTAACAATATTTAATCAAATACTTCTTTTCTTTTCCAGTTTGTAACTTCATTATCCACGAGAGATGTGTAACGAGTGTTGTAACTCCATGTTCTGGTATTGCTCCATGTATTATAAAGGTAAATACTTACAACATTTAAACATAAACAAAAACAAATTATTATTTAACTTTTTTTGTTTTATTCTTTTAAGAATCCTGTCGCCCATTGCTGGTCCGAGCCAACACATCACAAAAGAAAATTTTGCACTGTTTGCCGAAAGCGTTTGGATGAAACACCCGCAGTTCATTGTTTAGGTAATAGGTTATAACTTAATTTTTATTGATTTTTTTAAAACATTCTTTTCAAAATTAGTTTGCGAATATTTCGCCCATATTGAGTGCCAAGATTTTGCTGTTCCCGATTGCACAGAAAATGCAACCTATGTTCCTGGCAAGGAATTATTAAATGTTAAACATCAGGTAATATTTTTTTTCTTTTTAACTTAATTTTTTTGTTATAAAAAAATATTTATCTTTAGCATCACTGGCGAGAAGGAAATCTTCCACCAACATCAAAATGCGCCTACTGCAAGAAAACTTGCTGGTCATCGGAGTGCCTTACAGGTACGTTTCCAATATCTTTTCAATTCAAGATTTCATTTCAGGCACTGTGGTGTATACGTAACATTTATCAAAGAATCTATTTTTTGGTTCATTTTTTTTTCTATTAAACCTTATTTAAATGTTTATTTATTTATATATTTATTTTTATAATATATAGGCTACCGTTGCGAATGGTGCGGAATGACAACACACGGAGGATGTCGCATGTACCTGTCAACTGAATGTAATTTTGGAATATTGCAACCAATCTATTTGCCACCACATTCTGTTTCAATACCAAGAACAGAAGTTCCAATCGAAGCTATAATTGGAGTGCAAGTCAAGTCGAAGAATACATTAGTTCGAGATTATTCTTGTCGTAAGTACAAAATAAACAAAAAATTATGCACATTTATTTATTAAGAATTATATAAAAAAAATATATATTTGCACATTTGATGTTTAACTATATAAGAAAATTTAATTAAAAAAAAAACAAAGGAAGAAAAGTTTATTATTTTAAAACGTTGCAAATTTCAATGTTGTTTGTTTGCATTAATTTTCAAACCCATAAAAAAAAGTTAATTTTCAATGTTTGTTTTAAATGTTGTGGAAATTGTTTTAGTTTAAATTTATATTATTATTTTGTTTCGATGTGCGTAGAAAAAATTTATCATTATTAATAAAAATTTCATGATAAAAAGCTATAAAAGAAATAGAATGCAAAATTTTATCAATGAAAAAATTCCTTTTTCTTTTTGAAGGCTATGCAATGCACAGCTTTGTTAATTTTAATTTAAAAAATTTGTTGAAATCACTGCAAAATTTATCGGCTATTTATTAATTTTTTTTCTTATAGCAAAATTTTCTAGTCCGAATTCGCTTCAGAATTTTGGAAAACCAAAAGTCACATTTCATATCTGTATGTTGATTGTGTGTTTTATTTTACAAAATCATTTCTTAATTTAAATTTTTTTATTGATGAAAAGCTAATACATAAATGAGTCTTAAAAATCAATCACATTGTATAAAATTATAAAATTTATTTTTCTTAAAGGGAGATCATAACCATCGTATACATACAAATACTATATTGAAAATTAGGTACATTTTCAACAAATGGCAATATTAGGAAATCCGGCCGATGATCTTATCTCTATAACCTGTAGATATAGGTTAAAAATTGCCGCTGTTGCGGCCGTATTGTTTTTATATTTAATTGAAGATTTTATGAACAAAAAAATTTAAATTAAATAAATTAAATGATATAAAAACATTGTCTCGGTAATTTAAAGAAAAAAAAAAACTATATGGGAGTGAGGGACAATCTTCCAAACACAAAAAATATATATATTTTGAACATAATTGTAGCACCTACAGTATTTGAATTCACATTTTCAAAAAGCTAGAAGCTTATTTCTATTTGTAAAATTAAAATTAAGTTAATTTAATGAAGTGGTTTTCAAAAACTTTTCCTCAAATTTAGAATTTTGAAAAAAAAAAAATGTTTTGACAAAATTTTAACATGTGTTTTTTTTTTAAATTTTTTTCATTCAACAGCCTTTATTGTTGAAAGTTTGATGGTCATGTTTGTCTTAGAAAAAATCAATTATTTCAATACAAAAATTCAGTTATTATATAAAAAAAAAATTCAATGAAATTGAAGTAATTTTTAGTTTTTTCATTTTTATATTACATTGCCTCTAACAATATTTATGCCAAACAAAATTTTAAAGATAAATTCATATTTGATTGCGAAAAAGTTAAAAAAAAAGTCATTTAATATTTTTTTTTATAATTTTTTTTTTTAATTCTGGGTTGGAGGACCATTTCTCCAAAAACTTTTCATTAAATTTATATGATTTTAACTTAACATAGAAGAATAAACTAATATAAATCTACATAATGTATAAGAATGAACTTCTTGATTTTTAAACTGTGTATTTTAATATTGTGAGTGTTGCCATTGTGTTCATTTTTTTTGTGTTTGAAGTCAATTTGTGAGAAAATTGCATCTATCACTTAAATGATAGAAGATTGTCCCTAACTTTCATATAGTTTTTTTCCTTTAATATCCTAGGCAATGTTTTGGTATCATTTAGTTTATAAAATTTAAACAAAAAAATTGTTTTTGTTCACAAAAAACTTAATTTCAATTTTTGAAAACAATACGGCAACATGCAAATGGAATACCGTAGAAGTACCTCCACATAGTTTTTTGAGAGCTGAACAATCGCAACTCTATACAGTCGAACATTTCTGCAGTTTTAAATGAGAATATTTCTGGATTCAAGAACCACCGCCGAATCACAGCCGCAAGCAGAGTACGGCGAAATTTTTCGGCAAACGGTGGTGGTTCTGCTATAAAAAACAGTTTTTAAAAATTTAATTGTCAAGAATTTTGATCCCCTTCAAAACGCAGAACTAACCCTTCGGTTTTCGATTGGTTCCTAGTCTATTGCTCCTAAGGTCAAGAAACCTAAGATTGTTTCCAATTTAAAACTCGCTATGATTCGAGAAACTGGAATTATAATAACTGGCCTCAAAACTGATATGATTACCGAGGTCTACATATCTATAATAGACCTAGACCTCAGTCTCCTAGTAAATAATTAATTAAAGCTCTCGAGGGGGCCGTAATATTCTCATCGGCTCGAGCTGCCAAGTCAAATAGCCACTTACTTTCAATAGTACATTTTGTCTGTCAATAAAAGTCTTTGTTTTTTTTTTAAATTCCATCCAATTATTCCGCGACGAAAAACACGTTATTTTTCAATGATTTTACAAAAATGCAAACTTAGTATATCGTCATTTAGTGTTTCCCTACCTCCATGTTAATTATATTTTATCCATTTATGTATCTCCATAAAATATAATAATAAATTATAAAAAATAAATACAAATAGTTTGCAGTGATTTTAACTTATTTTGTCATCTTTATTTGGATTTATTATTTTCATTAGCATTTTTTCAGGAAAAGCAACATAAATTTAATTCTTCAATTTAAAAAAAAAATCCTAACATATTTTAATTAATTAAAAAATAATTTCTGGTCTTAAAAAAATATCTACCCTTATCGTTATCATACATAACACTATTGAATTAACCTATGTTTCCATTTTTTTTTTTTGTTTCTGTTGTAAAAAATCTTTTTTATGTTTCTTTTTGATTCTTCTTCTTGTTCTTCTTTTTTAATTTCTTTACTTTCATTTAATTTTTATCTTAAATATTATTTTCAAACCAACCAAAAACATACAAATTCTTTTATTTAGCGGAATTAAGAACAATAGGTTTATGTGAGGCCACCACCGATAGTGATTTATCAATAAGACAAGAATTGCAGCGAAATCGAAAACGTCCCAAAACCAATAATTCGAATTTTCATCTACTTTTACATTCGTCAGATGCCAAGAAAAAATCCTCAGCAAATAACAAGAAATCACGACACAAAAAATCAACCAATAATGATAATGCTGCTGATCCAAGTCTTTCAAGTGGTACCTCTCGAAGCTATACGAATATATTTCGAAAGATCAATGTGATAACAAATCCAAAAAGTTGGCAGAAACTGAATCGCAACTCGAATACGACTGAAGATGATATCGATGATATTGATGAGGAGTACCACAATGGAAATGCTACTGCAACAGCAATTGCAGCAGTAGCATCCGGTTCCGCCGATGAACTTGATCCGGTGTTTAATGAGAGTTTCTATGAAACTTCAGATACCGGCGGTGATCTGACAGCGGACGACATAGACTCTAGTACGAATTTAGTTAGTAGTAATATAAGCTATAATAGTAGTAATGCATCGATTGATAATCGAAATAGCAACGACAATAACTGGCATGATGCTCGTAGTGTGAAATTACACGATAGTGGAGTTGTTGGCAACTATCTATCGACGACCAATTCCAGTGGCAGGCAAGGAGGAACGACAACTTCTAGCTACTCACCGAATTCAAGTGAGTCTTCGTCGGTGGGACGAAGTAAGTCGTTTCAAGAACCTGGTCATACAAAAGTACCGGCGAGTAAGCGATATGCTAGATTCTTTACAAAACGAAAAACTTCCTCTAATAATGGTAGCAACAATAATAGCAAAAGTGAGTTCAATCTAGACACGGTTTCGCAGAATATCGAGATTACAATTCAGGATGAAGATGGCAATTATCAGCCGTATGATGATAATTTCTATGCGATAAGTGATAATCATCGATTACAAAATGGATGTCATGATGGCAAGATTGATAATGAACATTTGTTCAGTCGATTGATGAAGAGGATGCGGCGAATATCTTTTGGATTGCGAAAACCACGACACAGAGAACGGAGAGGTGATGACGGATACAAATTATTTAATTTTTTTTTTTTTTTATTTTTTTGACATGCGAACTTTTTTTCTTAAGTGGATTTGTTAATTTTTTTTTTATTTTTTCATTTTGTATTGTCTCTATTGTTTGATTATACATATTAACTTAAAATTTTAGTTGTTCATTTGAATTTTTTTGTAAATTAACATTTGAGTGCTGTCTTATCGAAGAGTTTTTTGTTTTTTGTTTTTGAAATAGGATTAAACCTAAATTTGGATAAAAATTATATTGCAAGTGAAAAAGTCACTCGCACAGTGTACTAAAAATTTTGTGAATTTGAAACTTGATGAACTTAATTTTTAGGAAGCAATACTTTATTACAGGGAATAGGAGATATGAAGAAAAAATCTTAAATTACAAAATTAAATCAGAAGAAAAAACTACTTTTCGTGTTGTAGTCCTTACACTTTTGATATCTTGAAATATTTTTCTGACTGACTTAAGTTTAACTGTACAAAAAGTTTCAAGTTTTATAGTTTGCTAAAGTAAAAGTTCTTTAACCTCGATCATAGAAATAAATTTCTACTTAAGATATTTTCAGAATAAGAAAATGGACTTATTCCTTAGTTTTACAGTCGACAAAATAAAATGTTTTGATTAAAAACGTTCTTAAAAATGAAGGTCTTCAAAATAGACGAGAAAGAACCATAGAAATTATAAATGGAATCAATCAGCCTCTTTTTAAGTTTCAAATGTGATCAAGTTTCACTGAAAAAAAAATTTATTTTCACTTTTCTCCTATTGTGAATAATTGTTCTTGGTACAAAGATCGAAAAATACTCCAAACTCAGAACAATTTAAGAGGCGTAGGAGAAAGCCAGCCAATTTTATTTTTATTTGAGTGAAACTCTAAAAAAAAGTTTCAAAAAAAGTCTGAACAATTTTTTTTCCAAATATGTTTTGATGTTTTTAAATCAAATTAATATTATTTTACGTAAAATTTGTTTTGAGCAAAATTAAAATTTTGCAATTTGGCATGTAAAATCATTTAATAATTTTGATGCAAGATAATAAAGTTTTATTTTTAATAATTCTTTTAAATATTTCTTGTATACATACATTTTTTTTTTATCAGCTACAGTCACAGAAGTAAAATTTAAAATTTGGCTAATTTAACGAGTCTCATAACTGGTCAAAATACTGACAAGGGAAAAAATTGTATAAGTCTTCAAAAAAAAAAAAAAAAAAAACTAGGAAACCTTTTAAGAAAGACTTTGTGGCGCAAGTTTTTATTTAATTGTCTATTTTATTAAACAGTTGATTTAATTGTGTTAATATTTTAATTATAAAATCCTTATGGAAATGCATAACACATCCCACCAATCATAACAAGTGTTATTGTCAAGAGAATCGAATAAAATAAGGTTTTAGAACTAATAAGAACTAGGTGTTAGTTTTTATTTTTTAAATTTTAATTTTCAATTTCTAATTTTTTCTCTTAAATATTTTTCTGTACAAAACAAAATATTTTACCACTATACCACCTAACACAACCTATTTTTCTTTTGGCCTTTATATGTCAAACTTTGCATCGCATTTAAATTATTTCAATTTTTTTCTCTTAACTTTAATATTATTTTCTTCTCTTTTCATAACTTTCTTAATTTTGGTTCTAACTCACAACAAAATTTAAATAATTTATAAAAAAAAAAAAACAAATAAAAAATAATTTTAAAAAACTGCACATTAATACTGGCATGAATAAAAATGAATTTTGCATGCAGAAATAATGTTTTATGTAAGTGTTTTTCGCTTTTGTGTTACGTTTATACATAAAATACAAAAATTTTTGGATTCAATTTAAAATAAAGTGTAAAATATTTTACTATCATATTTAAATACTTAACTTTATAGTCAAATCCTTTTTTTTTTTAGAAAAGTGATAATTAATAGAGAAAAGAAAATATATATCAGAAACCGAAATGATTCTGAATTTATTTATTAAATTAAATTTAAAAAAAAATTTTAAAATTCACAATAAAGTATTTCGAATGGAGTTTATGATCTTGATTGAAAATTATTGTTTCAAAAATCAAATAGTCTCAATGGATAATAATGAACCTAATATATACATAATTTAAAAATTCAAAAGAGATCCAACAAACAAATAATGGTTGATTGGCTAAGGCGGTAGTTTTGAGCTCAAAAATCCGTGCAGCAGCGGTGGATTGGTGGAATTCATTTGTAATCGACTTTTGTTCAATATTATATACCAAGTTATCTTGAATGCCTCTCACTTAGAAAATATTGGTTCAGAGACAACGGACTTTTCAATATGATTCTTCACCAGCTCAAAAGGCAAAAACTAACCAAGGAGGGGCTTAAAAACGACATCGGCCCTTCAAAGTCAATAACTACACATTGTATTTTAAGATGTGGTCCGTTTTGTGGTTCTTATAATTAATGTTTTTGGAACTGTATCTAGCATTGAAAAGTCACCAAGCCTTTACGGTATTCTTGTAATTATGATACAAAATGACAATGATATTAATTCAATGACTAAAAATAATCCTAACTTATACTTTAAAGCTTAATGATATAAACTGCTACTTTGTCGAGCCCTAGGCTTTGATCGTTGTAAAAGGTGTCAATTTCAAATCCACATTTCCGTAAACTACTGAAGCTTTTAAAAAGTGTGCACCGCAACAATATGAGACTAATGTCGTACTTACCTCGAAGATCTGACTTTTTTTTTAACAGATTAAGTATAATAAGCCTCTATATTACATACAATTTGGCAATAATTTTTTTTAAGTTAAGTGAATGTAAATAAAATACCTAATTCGCACTGTTACTGAAAAAGGATTTGAGTTGTAAGTTCGGTACAGAAAATAAATATTGTAATATATATCAAAAAGTAAAATCCCATTAGTTTTTTTTTCAAAATTATTTTTCTAACTAACGGCATTTAAATATTTATTTTTGCAATGAAAATAACAATTCTTTTGTTCTTAATTCCCCTTTTTTTAGCTCGAAGTATATCTGAAGAGTTTAGTAGTGGCGACGCACCTAAGTCAAAGGAAGATGAAGCATTCAGTAAAACTGATCCAGCAGCAAGTGGCAGTGGTTCAACTGGTGGCGGTAGTGGCGTTGGACCCACACACTATCGTGCTGACTCACAAACGCACAAATCCGACAAGGATAAAGAAAAGAAAGAAAAAGAAAGAGAAGAACGTGATCAGGGTAAGAATTGTTTTTAATGATAAACAAGCTTATGATCTTTTCCGGTCGTGATATATCCTTAAATTTCACTTCATTCCTTCTTCCATAGAAATGATAAAAGTGTTCGATGGAAATAGTTCCTTGAGACGGCAGCTTTACCGTGTCATTACAATTGCTAGGACATGTACATTACAACATTTACTAACGACTTCATTGAGAGCATTTCACATTACTAGGGATCCAAGTGTAAGGACAAAAGAGCTTAAGAAATTTTGTTTGAGTTCTTATAAAAATCCTTATTTTAGGCATTTTACCTAACCGATTTATATGCCGCGGCTGGAAATGAAGATACCCCACTGGCTGATCCATCACCAGTACTTAACTTGATACACCTGGAAGGCAAACGACCAGCTATTTATCTTCGGTTTCATGATAAGGATAATGGTTTTGTGCGTGTTTATCCTGGCAAATTGCAGTCATCGCTCGAAGATCCATACGTTAGTGTTCCTGTAGATAATTCAACTACCATTAAGGATTTGATCCGTGATGCACTTGATAAATTCGGTTTGCAGGATAATCAAATTCAAGATTATAGGTAAGAATCCTTGAAAAAAAAAACAACAACAAAACGACATTGTATTTCATCTTTTATTTAGATGTTCCGAGGTGCTATTGGATCGTGGTGTTTCTGAGAGAATTCTCTCATGGAACGAACGTCCATGGGATATTATGAAACAATTAGGAAATGACTCAATACGACAAATGGAATTAATGCGCTTTTATATGCAACACAAACAGGATCCACATGGACCAAATATTGCATTGTTTGTTGGTAATCTACCACCAGGATTATCACAAAGGAATTATGAACAAATTTTGGGAAGATACTTGACCGAAGAGAATAAATTTATGACTATTGGTCCGATTTACTATGAATATGGATCGGTTGTGTTGACATTTGAGGATTCACAAAAAGCTGTAAGTTAATTTCATTTTTTTTTTCGGAAGTTATAACTTAGGTATATAATTCAAAGATTAGAATTTAGAGTTTATTGAAAAACATGTTTGTGGGGTTAACTTGAGGATAATCCTGCCGCAAAATTAGTCTCATATCGAAAAACTGGTCCATAAAATATTTTTAACCCTCTGTAGGCACACCTCTTTTTTGTGACGTGATAGGCACACGGGTGCGAATTTGGTTTATACTTTTTCATGCCGCTAGAACTTTTTTCGGTCACAATATTTTATAGAGAATCAAGTATGAAATTGATGTAGAATATTCCGAGGAATTCGAATATTGTATTCACAATTCCGAAAAAAAATATTTTCACCCTTATAAAGAGACTTTTTTGTGACCACAGAGGTTCAAAAATGACAAGTCAAATGCCACTAGTCTTTGTCTATATTCTTTTTGAAGTTATACTTCTTATGGGAGGGTGGGTATGAAAATTTACTTTTTGACAAGAATGTCAAAGGGATTATGACGCAATCACCCTGGGTAGCAGGGCTGTCGTTTCATCTTTAGAGTAGGCAGTACTTTAGTATTTAAAAATGCAGTACGGCGCAGTACGGCGCAGTACGGCGCAGTACGGCAAACATAAAACACACAACACGTTGCAAGTTACATGTTTCATGTGGCAAGTTGCATGTGGCAAGTTGTATGTGGCAAGTTGCATGTGGCAAGTTACATGTGGCAGGTTGCATGTGACAAGTTGCATGTGGTAATTTCCATGTGGCAAGTTGCCAGGGTTGCAAAAAGCTCACATTTCAAATTTGAGCTAGGTACCATAGCTCAGCTCATTTGAGCTGAGCTGAAAGTGAGCTGAGCTGAAAGTGAGCGCCCCCAACTTCCAACGCCTATATCGCGGAATTTTGAAAAAAATGAAAAAATTTTTTTTTGATGCCAAAAGGTAGCGGGGACTCTAACCTACATTTGGGTACAACTCTCATCGCTGTAGGTCCACGCGTTCTCAAACCGGGAGAACTTAAAAGTAAAAAAAAAATAGGCATGATGTGGCGGTTTAACATGGAAGGCGATTTTTAAAAAATCTGACAATGTGCAAAGCGTAGGCCCATGACACAAGCTATCATTTGGCATCACTCCCAAAAATTTCTCTCAAGCGGTTTAGCTTCCAGGAGCGTTCAAAGATTCGGGGATTTTTCGAAAAAAAAATTTACCCCAACTTTCAAAGGCGATTTTCTCGGAATTTTGAAAAAAATCGAAAAACCGGATTATACCACTATCGGGTAGCTGAGAATATAAGCTTTCATATGGCACCACTCCCCTGTCTTTAGATCAAAGTGTTCCAACGCCTTTATCGCGGAATTTTGAAGAAAATGAAAATAAAATTTTTGATGCCAAAAGGTAGCGGGGACTCTAACCTACATTTGGGTACAACTCTCATCGCTGTAGGTCAACGCGTTCTCAAACCGGGAGAACTTAAAAGTAAAAAAATAAAATAGGCACGATTCTGAAAAAATAGGCATGATGTGGCGGTTTAACATGGAAGGCGATTTTTAAAAAATCTGACAATGTGCAAAGCGTAGGCCCATGACACAAGCTATCATTTGGCATCACTCCCAAAAATTGCTCTCAAGCGGTTTAGCTTCCAGGAGCGTTCAAAGATTCGGGGATTTTTCGAAAAAAAAATTTACCCCAACTTTCAAAGGCGATTTTCTCGGAATTTTGAAAAAAAATCGAAAAACCGGATTATACCACTATCGGGTAGCTGAGAATATAAGCTTTCATATGGCACCACTCCCCTGTCTTTAGATCAAAGCGTTCCAACGCCTTTATCGCGGAATTTTGAAGAAAATGAAAATAAAATTTTTGATGCCAAAAGGTAGCGGGGACTCTAACCTACATTTGGGTACAACTCTCATCGCTGTAGGTCAACGCGTTCTCAAACCGGGAGAACTTAAAACTAAAAAAAAAAATAGGCACGATTCTGAAAAAATAGGCATGATGTGGCGGTTTAACATGGAAGGCGATTTTTAAAATATCTGACAATGTGCAAAGCGTAGGCCCATGACACAAGCTATCATTTGGCATCACTCCCAAAAATTGCTCTCAAGCGGTTTAGCTTCCAGGAGCGTTCAAAGATTCAAGGATTTTTCGAAAAAAATTTTTACCCCAACTTTTAAAAGCGATTTACTCGGAATTTTGAATAAAATCGAAAAACCGGATTATACCACTATCGGGAGGCTGAGAATATAAGCTTTCATATGGCACCACTCCCCTATCTCTAGATCAAAGCGTTTAGCTCCCAGAAGTTTTTTCGCGCCCCCAACTTCCAACGCCTATAAAAATATCCATGTGTTAAAATAATTCCATTAATAACTAGAACCAAACATCTTAAGCTATGGTGTTTTATAAAAGTTTAAAATATCTTCATATTTCATTATACTTTCCAAATAAAAATCAATGTATCATCTCACCCATCACAGCTCAGCTCAGCTCACCGACAGCTCAGCTCATCCAACAGCTCAGCTCAACCATCAGCTCAGCTCACTTTCAGCTCAGCTCAAATGGTACATAGCTCAAAAGTGAGCTAGCTCAAAATTTGAGCTGAGCTGTGAGCTGAGCTGTGAGCTGAGCTCAGCTAACTTTTGAGCTTTGTAGCAACCCTGCAAGTTCCATATTGCTACTACTAGTGCTGAAGCACACACAATTCTCATAAAATTACCATATCGCACATTTTATGCGCAATTCATTTACTTTAGTTAACCATATACCGTACGTTCTGAACCGCACAACATGAGTAAATTTCACAGAATAAATTGAAAACTACATGGAAGCAAGGAGGATGAAAAAATTAATTTATTGTTCACTTGATAAAAATGAAAAAAAAAACTAAGTGTGGATTAATTAATTTAAAAATAGAAATTAAAAATATCAAATGAAATTCATTTACATATACTGAATGAGAAGTATAACTTCAGTCGCGTGTACATGTGTACACACACTCTTTTTTGAAAACAACGAGTTTTTATTTTGTGTTTAAAATGAAAAATGAGTAAAAAAAAACACGGTTATAATAAATTTAAGACTTGTGTGAACTTTACGAATATTGTTCATAAATTAATTCTGCGAACATTCTAAATAGGTAGGATAGTAAAAAATATTTTTGACAAATGTCGAAAGATTTTCAGACATTAAAAACGATCTATAAAAAAATATTTTTTTTGTATTGCTTTACCATTTTACTATTTTTAATTTGCAATACCTACATATTTTTTTAAATTTCAAATGCATTTTTGTTTTTATTTGATATTTTTTTCAACCCTACTTTAAGGCCGAGATTTATTGTGCTTTCATCAGGAAAGCATCACAACCCAACATTCTTTGAAATGCAATTTCTTTGAATGAAACGATAGCTCATACAAAAACGAAAAATGAAGCAGAAAACATGTCAGTATGCAAATTGAATTAAAAAGAAATTGACAAAATCTGCAGGTTTTTGGACTAAAGTTCTACAAAACTTAAACTTTGACCAAATTAAAAAAGAAAAACTATTTTATTTATATAAAAGAAAAATTTCGTAAGCGTTCACCGTTTCAACGCGCCGTTCAACGTAACTAAAAAACTAAAGAAGTTTTCGACTTAAATTTCGGTGCAAATTACTCATTGTCCATTGCATGAAACTGAAAGATTACCTAATTTAATTTTTTAAATAAATTATAGTTTTTAACAATTTGCTTGCAAAAAAATGTGTTTTTCGTTTTTTTGATCTCAAGTTTATATTTTTCAAATTTTTTTTTTTACTAAATTTAAGTTCATGCAAAGCGTTCTTTTCCTTTTTAATTATAAATAATTTCTTGTATCATTGGGCATTACAAGGCGCAAACTCGAGGCGTCAACTTTGAAGGACTGCAGAGCCATAATTTGTTTTGTTTTACTTCAAAACAAAAAAAAATTGTATCAATATTCAATACTTCATAATGTCAATAATATCATGTACTATTCCGAATTTCAATAAATGCTTCCAGTTTTGTAATAAAAAATTATTGAAAAAACAGTTGTCCAACGGAATTTCCCCCCCTTAATTTGCAATTTTTTCTAAAAGAATTGTTGTTTACAAAAAAAAAATGTAATCGAAGTGCATGAGTATGGAACTTGGTCGATGTGGCGAATAATATATAAAAGCTTATAAAATGTAAAGGTATTGGTAAACTTAACGAAAGAACGAGAATTTTATGAATATTGAAACAACGAATTAAGATAGATTCGGCGCAGGTCAGCAGGTAAAAAAGGTGGTTTTTTAAAACTTTTTCCATCATAATTTTTTTTTTTTTTTTTTTTTTTTTTTTGTCCGTGGGTAGGTGTTGAAATCTTCAAAAGATTCTATGAGGACCGGAAAACGCGTGCTCATAGATATGTGGGACTCTTAACCACTAAAACCACCTCCTCCTCCCGATTGCAACTAAGTTCAGATGGAACTTATCTAGCAATTTATCTTTCTCGAAGTTAAGTTACGTGTTGTAGGTAACTTTCCGATGAAAGTTCCTACTGATGATATTTAAAAATAAATAAATAACTTTTGTTTTAAATTAAATCATTAAGTAATGGTTTAAATTTTTGTTATCAAAAAAATATTTTAAAGGAAGTTAAATAAATAAAATCTCTAAAACATTTAAATTTATATTAATCAATGCCGATATTTCGAAATAAAGGAATTAAATTGAAAAATTTCACTGTACCAAATCGGAAGGTTTAGTCCTTCGCAAACGTCGTACTAAGTTTGTCTCGTCGAGAATTTCTAGTATTGTTCTATTAGTATGTTCGACTAACCGTTTTCGATGTTTTTGGGCAAACGTTTTTATTTCTTCGCGAACCGTGGGGATTCCAAGATCCCTGTGTAGATCTTCGTTTCTTATATACCACGGCGCATTTACAAATGATCTTAATAATTTATTTTCAAAAGTTTGTAATCTATTTAAATTTGTATCGCGTGTACAACCCCAGAGTTGAATACCGTATGTCCAGACAGGCTTTAGTACCTGCTTGTAAACTAATAATTTGTTTTCGATACTTAGTCTAGAATGTTGTCCTAGCAACCAGTACATTTCTCTCAATTTCATATTTAATTGATCACATTTATTTTTAACATGCGCTTTCCATTTTAATTTCGCGTCGAGAGTCATCCCGAGATATTTTGCCTCATTTGCAAATGGGACTTGAGTAGTATTAATAAAAACAGGTAGTCTATTTATTTTCTTATATGTAAAGTCCACGTGGACTGACTTAAATTCGTTAAGCGCTATTCGCCACGTTTTTGTCCATTCATTGACATTGTTAAGGGCATTTTGCAATTTAATTGTAGACTCGTTGATTGTTTTGCCTACTGCAAGTATTGCGGTATCATCAGCAAAAGTAGCTACAATTGTGTTTTCTGTTTGAGGTATATCGCGTGTGAATAGAAGGTACAAAATAGGACCTAAAACACTACCTTGTGGTACCCCAGCCACTATTTCCCTAAAGTCTGAGTAATCATTTCCGTGTCTGACGCGGAAAATTCTGTTCTCTAGATATTCTCTAAGAATGGTAAAGAGTCCTTCAGGTAGGACTTGTCTTAACTTGAATTTGAGGCCCTCGTGCCATACTTTGTCAAAAGCTTGAGATACATCTAAAAAGACCGCTGAACAAATTTTCTTTTCTTCGAGAGCTCTCTCAATCACATCGGTGATTCTATGCACTTGATCTATCGTCGAGTGCTTGTTTCTAAAACCGAACTGGTGTTCAGGTATAAGACCTTTTTCTTCTATTATTGGCTGAAGTCGCTGCAAAAATATTCTCTCGAAAACCTTCGATACTACAGGAAGCAGTGAAATGGGTCTGTATGATTTCTTTTCGTGTGATGGTTTGCCAGGTTTCAAGACCATTATTACTTCTGCGACTTTCCATTGATTTGGAATGTATTCTAACCTTAAAGTGGCATTCATTATATAGAGGAGATTTATTAAACCTTTCCGTGGGAGCATTTTAAGAATTTCCGCTGTAATTAAGTCGTATCCGGGTGCTTTTTTTGGCTTTAGCTTCTTAATTTCTTTTTTTAATTCGGCGAGTGTAACATTTCTTGTGATAAAGCTTTCACTTGACGTTAAATTCATATTTATACTATCATTCAATGCTTGCCCATTGAATGGTTTGAATGTGTCCTCTAGGTAATCAGCGAAAACGTTTGCTTTCTCTTTGTCGCTTCTTGCCCATGCATTTTGGTCTTTCATAATCGGAGGTGCTGGAAGCTTAGGTTTTTTCGTGGCTTTTATAGCTTTCCATAGAGAGTAGTTAGATTCTTTACCTGCCGTCAAATTTTCAAGGTAATTTTTAGCTTCGCGGTTCTTGAAATCTGATATAATTTTTTTAAGCAAATTACTTAAGCGATTTGAATTAGATTTGTGTTGAGGAGCACGAGTTTGTTGCCATTTTTTACGCGCTTTTCGCTTTTCTTTAAGTACGTCTTTTATCTCTTGGGGATATTTAGCATCTTTGTACCCTGAAATTTCTCTTTGGCAAGGTGTATTGTTCCATGCGGCTTTTTGAACAACATGCACAAAATTATCTACCGCTTTCTCAAGCTCAAGAGGTGTCTGTAGTGATACCCTTAATTCAACATTATCCTCAATATCTTTCTTAAAGCCTTCCCAGTTAGTTTTACCGTTTGTTAGTCTAGGTGGCATTTCAACTTTAACAAGACTTTCGCTGATTGTGAGTATAACGGGAGAGTGGTCTGAAAAAAGATCAAAGCATTCCGTTATTTTAATTCGATTTGACGGTATTCCCCTGACTATAAAGTAATCAATCAGGTCAGGTATTTTGGAGGTATCTGCCGGCCAATAAGTTGGTTTCCCAGTAGAATGAAAGTCACAATTGTTCTCCATACCGGCTTCGTATAACGCTCGGCCTTTTTGAGATATACATCTAGAACCCCAAAACGAATGCTTTGCATTAAAGTCGCCGCCGATAATTAAAGTTGGTCTAAGTAATTTTAGCAAGTTTGAAAATTCATTTTTATCAATTTTGTACCGCGGAGGGCAGTATATAGATGAGATATTAAGTACATCATGCTTAGTTTCAACTTGCACACTTATAAGTTGCATCGATTCAAGCTCAAGCTTAAGACCTGTCGAGTGTTTAACACAATCTTTTATGTATAATGATGCTCCGCCTCTTGCTTTGTTCGACGGATGAATTGCGTGGTAGTCTAGAAAACCATTTATATTGAAATTTGATTCTTTTTTAACATGGGTTTCTGATATCAGACAAATGTCAATATCTTTTTCCCGCATAACCATTTCTAATTCTCCAAGTCTTTGCCATAATCCGTTGGCGTTCCATGTTATAATTTTAAGCTTTTCCATCATTTATATTTTGAATAGTGTTGGATAAAATAAAATCTTCGAGTTTAGAAAGCCTTTCAGACATAAATTTGTTAAGTTTTAACTGATCCTCAAATTTTGACAAAATTATAGCCAAGCATTGAGAGAATGCGACAGGTTCGGAATTATTTTTGATTACGGGTGAAGCCGCCATTTCAGCGTATGAGTTTCCATTACGTTTCTTTGGAGACGTGTTTGATGTTGTTGGCGTTTGATTTTCCTTACCAGTGGCGGGTTTTGTTGTATTAACCCTTTTAGGGGTCTTAGAAGTTTCGTTCTTTGTGGGTTTTCTTTGAGCATGAATTTTTTCTCGGCGTTTTTGTAGCTCTTTAGCTACTTCACAGCCTCTATAACTTGCCGGGTGACTTCCGTTGCAATTTATGCACTTCGCTGGACTCTTGCTATTTCCGGTGCAATCTGCGGTTAAGTGTTTTCCCGCGCATTTCACACACCTAGGTTCTTTTTTACAATAAGTTTGTGTGTGGTTGAACCCTTGACAGCGTCTACACTGAGGAACTTGTTTTGTACGTTTTTTTAGAGGTTCGATCTTAACTACGAGGCTAAGTATTCTTTTGATTTTGTAGATTTCCTCTAGTTTTTCTGTTTTATCGAACGTGAGTATAAATAGTGGAAGACCACGTTGTACCACGACTGTTTCTTTATCTTTTTGTTGTCTTTCTTTCTTTACTATGTTTTCCGCATCTAAGATCTTGTAATTCTTTTCTTTAAGATCATTAATGATGTCGGTTTTTTGACATGAAGAGTGTAAGCCCCTCACCACGACGCGTAGGGGTCTTTCCGACTTGTTTTCATATGTGTACCACTCTACCTTTTCTTCATTCAGTCTTCGCGAAAGGAGACGATAGTTATCGGAGTCTTTTACACAAACTTTCCACTTGTTGTTATTAAGCGAGATAACTTTCAAATTCGTTGGCGGTAACGCCTTTAAAATGGTTTGTAATTTATTGAACTCCGCAACTCCGACAACATTAATCGGTGGCGGTGGCCTTATTTTAACCGGTTTTTCTTTGATATTCGTATCTTTTGGTGCATTTACTTCTTTTATTTCTTCTGTCTCGGAAGAAGAAGCACCCTCTGGTGAGGAGAAAACTTTACGTTTTTTGGTACGTCTTTTTGAATTTTTGGAGGATCTTTCCGTTTCACGTTCTAGCTCTTCTTCGTCTGTTTTATATTCGGGAATTACCACTTGCTGTGGAGTTGTTTTTGTTTCTTTAAGTGTTTGAGCTATTTTTAACATATCATTTTCCTTGCGGAGAAGATCGATTTCTTGATGGGCTTTCTTTAAGGCCTCATTTTCAATTCTTAGAAAATTGATTTCTTCTTTCAACTCTTGATAGAGTTTCAATGTTTCGTCGAGTCTTTGACGAAGATCGTTATTGTCTTTTTCAAGATTATCTTTTTTCTCTAAGTCTTCTTTTGCACGCTCTGGCAGTTTAGGCAGACTCTTTTGCCCGGTTGCACTCGATGTTGGTGGTGGTGATCGCGTTATCATGGGTTTTCTTGAAAACGGATTTATCAAGTGCTCGAATTGGAATAATTGGCTCTCCCCAGAATCCTTAGAGCCGACCTCCGAAGAGGGTGGATTTTCCAGAAAATCTGAATTGCCACCTGGGGTACTATATCTTTCTGTTTTATTCATTCCATATTTTTGTATACGTCATTCTCAGTATACGGAGGGTGGATTTTAGTCGCCTCTTACGACAGGCATGCCTACCTCGGGTATATTCTTTCTTTTCCCCTACCCGAAGGGGGCATAATTGTTTGATCTTTTATTTCACGGTTTACTTTTTCTAATTTGGGTTGGAAAACGTGTTTTCAGTCGGATTTTTTGGTCGCATTAATTGTTACAATAAAACCATTAAATTATATTAACTTTCCTCACGTTTCGGCAGGGGTTGCTGCCTCTTCTTCAGGGGAATATTATTTAGACAAAAAATTACATTATTAGTTTATATTAATACAATGAACTCTTTTTTTTTTAATAAAAATTACAAATATTTTAAAAAATAAATATAATGTAGTTGTTTAAGAAATATTTTGAAAGAAAATAAAATAAAAAAAAATTATTTTTGAGGGACGAGAAAACAAGTTTTCCAACCTTTTTAACTAAAAATTGGTCTATAAGTCTATAAGATCATCTTGAATAGTTAACTTTTTTCTAAGATGCGAAGGTTGGTAGTTGTTTTTCTTAAATAAATTTTCTTTGAGCTACGATACATATAATGCATACATTTAGGGGCCCCATTCTATGAAAAACGAAAACGATCATTCGTTTAAATACTTATTAAATTCAGTACCGAAACCTATAACAAATAAAAACTAAAGGCGCCTTTGTTTTAGTCAGAATAAATTGAAAAATTAATGGCGCCTTATAGTCCTTCATACGAAATAGGGCAAACAATTTGGCGAAGTAATAAAAGGCAACATTGGGGTCGCTTCGCTCCTCAAACCTCAATAGGTATTAGAATAACAGTCTGAAAAAATTAATGAAAATTAGGGACCCCTTCGTTGTTCATACATTAGATTTTATTCTTAGTGTCTCAAGTTAAAAGACAAAGCCTTACCTAAAAATGCTATATTGTTGATTTTTTTTCAAACAAGGGTAAAACCCCCAAAAAAACGACACTATTTTTCCAAGTTTCATTTTTAATTTATTTTGCTTCTCTTTCGTTTAAGGTTCGTGCATTTTATAACCTTCGGGAGACTGTTATCGAAGATAAGAAACTACTTGTATTATTACTTCCAAATATCGAACCAAGTATGGTGCCATCCGATGTAAGACCCTTACTTGTGTTTGTTAATGTAAAATCAGGTGGATGTCAAGGCTTGGAATTGATATCGAGCTTTAGAAAATTATTGAATCCTTACCAAGTATTTGATCTTGATAATGGTGGTCCATTGCCAGGGTAATTATATAGATAATATTAAATTATTTATTTATAAAATTAAATCATCTTTAATATATACCTAGATTATATGTATTTCGACAAATCAAACACTATAAGATTTTGGTTTGTGGAGGTGATGGAACTATTGGCTGGGTATTGCAATGCTTGGACAATGTTGGTCAGGATTCTGAATGCTCAAGTCCACCTTGTGCAATTGTACCATTAGGAACAGGTAATATATATTTTTTTTAGAAATTATCAATAAAATAGCTAAATTTAAGACATTTGATTAATTTATTTATCAACAAAATGTAACCCTTTTTATGAATGTGTATCTTCAGGAAATGATTTAGCTCGTGTACTTTGCTGGGGCTCTGGCTACACGGGCGGTGAAGATCCATTAAATTTACTGCGCGATGTTATTGAAGCCGAAGAAATTCGTTTAGATCGATGGACCGTTGTGTTTCATTCGGATGATAAGCCCGATGAAACAGCGCTTAAAGCGCCCTCAAATTCCACTGGTAAGAAGAAGAAGGCTCATCAAGCACATCTATCGCAACAGCATCATCTATTACTTGCCAGTGATATATCAGGTCATTTGATTTTCTAAATTTTGTTTTCTTTTTTGAAACACACATAAACTGCAATACTTAATAATAAATAATTCAATATATACCTATATATATTATATACATATACTATATATAAATTGCTAACGTCTTAAACTGCATTTAATATAAAATCAAAAAAAAAAAAAAAAAATTAATTTAAAAAAAAAATATTTTCATTTTTATATAATCTTAACGAAAATCTAAATGTTATGTGTGTAGAAGTTTTGCTATGCAGTTTTATTGTTGTATATTTCGTGTATAAAAGTAAAAATTTAATATTAAAAATAAAAATAATATTAAAATTAAAATTAACAGCAAAACTTTTTTTGCAAATTTTACAATAAAATTTATATAATTTGAATACTTTCAAAAGTTCTACATACATGTAGCACTTAATTTTCTCAAATTAAAAAAAAATTAAAACCAACAAGTATTTCTTTTAACACAAATTGTTGGTTAAAGTAAAAAATTATATTAAAAAAAAAAACAACAACCTCTGTAAAGTAAAATTATGTATAATTTAAATAATGATAAGAAAAAAAAACTCAAAAATCCGGAGAGAAAACGTTCAAGTTTGATATATGATTATGCTGCAAGTTCGATGTGAAAAGATGATTTGCTATAAAATAATTTGCATGATCATTATAAAAAAAATGAAACTGTTGTCATTATTGTATTTTTTTTTTTTCATTTTTATGTTTTATTATTTCACTGTGGTATTAATCAACTAAAAAATTGTAAAGGTAAGATTGTGTATTTAAATGTAAATTATAATTATTTTTATAGATTTGTATTGAGTAACAAAGAAAACACATAATTTTGTAGTTGCATGTAGTTTTTTTTTTTTATTTCTTATTTAAAATCAATAACATTGCTTTTTTGATTGCTTAGTTTTGTTTTAAAACAGCTTTTGTAAATAACATGCTTTTGATACTCAAACATGTTAATCGCAGTACAACTTTGCTATAAATACAACATCACAGCAAAAACAACAGAATTGCGTTTTAAAGTTATCTTAAGAGCCGAGTTTTCAATAGCCAGATAAAACCCAGTTAAGCCTTATTCCAAGGAATAAAAGTTTTTTTTATATTGATTGAAAAATCAGGGCTAAATCGATAAGGCTTCATTTGAATAATGAAATGTTGAATATTATGAAAGAACCTCATTTAGCTGGGAGGGGTAGTTTTCCAAAAGTTTTGCAACCCAATTGTTTTTAAAATAATTCACTTCCAAGTTAAAATGTACATCGTCCCGTCACACGTTGACCTTTCCAGCTTCACGGTATGATTTGGTCGAACTGGATTATTTATGTAGAAGCATTTTTACATTCAAGTTATAGATCATGTCTCATTTGATTCGGGATTCAAAAATAACTTGAAATAATGTTGCATATGGCCATTGAATCAACAAACATTTTCCAGCTTGAAAAATTGTTATTTTCAAACTGAAGCTACACCGACAAATGTTCATTTCTTAAAAACAACCATCACATAAGTAATCAAAAAGTCGGCTTTTCGAATATCTTACCTCACCTTAAATTTAACAGAATTTGAGCGGATTCCACTTACTTTAAGCAGATATCGTATTGTTGATTGTTGAAAAGGGTGGGATTTAAGGTGGGCATCATCTTATTTTATGGTGCCCTTTTTTCTCCATGTTCTCCTACTCTAACTAAGATTTCGAGTGATTTACAATTAAAAAATTAAGAAAAACATATTCTTTTAATTCGGTTTCTTTAACCCTCTGTAGGTACACCTCTTTTTCGCGGATTTGGTTTATACTTTTTCATATCGCTAGAACTTTTTTCGGTCTCACTATTTTATAGAGAATCATATATGAAATTGATGTAGAATTTTCCGAGAAATTCGAATATAGTATTTACATTTCCAAAAAAAAAACAATATTTTCACCCCTATAAAGACACTTTTTTGTGACCACTTTCTATTTTTGTCCTGCCAAATTCGCACCCGTGTGCCGACAGAGGGTTAATGATAATTAATTATAAACAAATTAAACCTCTAAAAAAAATATTTCACTAAAAAAAATCGAGTTTACAAATAAATTGTTATGTCTTTTTATGTTATTCTATTAATCTCCTAATTAATATAATCGAACTTTGCTGCAGAAATGTTCAAAGTTTGAAAAACCGATTTTTTTTTATTATAATAATTGAAAAATTTGTTTTCAAAAATACTATTTCAATTTCATAAAGAAAATGATACCAAAGCAATACTTTGGTCTTATAAAGCAAAAAAAATCTTTTTGGACCAGTTTGCTCATAAATTCACTTTGGACACAAACAAATATTTTTGAACACAACTGCAACACCTACAATACTAATGTAAATGATTTAAAAAACTGTAAACCCGGTCCTTATTCAAAATTTTTCGTAATAAAGAAAAAAATTCCCCTGGAGATTCACAATAGTACCCATTTTTAATGGTTACCGGTACATACATTTAGTACTTGCATGGTTTTTATTAAAAACTAGAATTATATTTTTTTTGCTTCAAAATATAAAACAAAATAATGTGTGCGTTTTATGAGCATTATGTTGTGTATGCTCGTTTTTTAAAATAAATAATTTATAAGATTAATTATAATTAAACTTATTTTGCATGAGTTGCTTTGAAAAAGGTATAATATGGAAAAAAAAAAACAAACACACACACAAGTACTTCAAGCGTATTGAAACATACAATTTTAGCAAATGTTTTTCAATTCTGCATACAACATTTTTTTGTTTACACACAGAGCAATCTGTTAGGAGTTGGGTTAAAAAAAGAAATAAAAAGAAAAATTGAAGATAAAGATTTTCACCATATCAATATGAAAATATTAAAGTCGTGGTATGATTCCCCCTGGAGAATCATAATAATCAGGCCTATTGTGAGTTTCTCGTGAACTAGATTCCACCCGGAAAAATTGAATTTCACTTTTCCCCTATTGTGAGTTCCGGGCGAAAAGTTGTTCACGTTCGTACATTGTATTTTCAACTTTTCAGGTTATTGCGAGGTATTCGACAGCTTATCTCTCACTAAAATGTTGGTGCCGAACAAGAAAATAGTTTAGCGGAAAATGTAAATTCCCTTCAGGTGAAACCTATGATAGCTTTTTAAATTCCGGGCGAACAAAAATATTCCGGGCGAAAAATATTCCACGTGAAACTCACAATAGGGCTGAGTATGAAATACATTTGAGGCCATGAGAGCCATAGTGACCCAACACATTTTTTAAGAGACGAAAAACGTGAGACGAGACGACGTATGGGATCTTTAAATTTTGGTTTTATTGGTTTTTCTGATCTGATAATACAAGATCATTAGCTTCGAGGTCCGCTTTAAACCTTGTTATAAACTTCTCTCACTTTTACTACCTCATTTCAGAGCTATTATATTCCTACTTTCGACTGATTATTTTTCTTAAAAAAATAGAGTTAGCGAATTCACAGCTGCAGAGCTGGTTGAAAATCCAAATTCAACCTTCACATTCACGAATTTTGATCTCAATTTGTGTTAATCAAAATTAAACGAAATTTCCTAAATTAAATCTGTTTAAAATTTTATGATTTTAATATCTCCGTTTTTCTCCATTTTTATTTCGTGCACTAAATTGTACCAGAAAAATAATGTACAAATGAAAATGAAAATGTAATTTTATAACTGGATCTACATTCTACATAATGTACAGGTACACCTCGGCCGGAATTCTTGAATAAATTTTAGCTCGGCTAAAATTTTAATGGAATTTAGTTTGGAAACTAAAATTTAGCTCGTTCTGCAAACTTTTTAGGCTTTGAGAATAAATTAAGACTTTTTGTTTAGGTAATAAAGATTTGAAGCTTAAACAATCTACGATTTAAGACAAAAATAGTAATTAAATTTTAACGGCAAACTATTAACTTTATATTGACAGTGACTGTATTATACAGTGTATAAAATGTAAATTTATTGATCCCTATATTACCCCTTTTTCCATCGAGAGGAATGATGTTGAATTAAGAAAAATCACCATTTTAAGCACACGTATTATTTTAGTTTTTTTTAAGGAATGTAATTTCTTCTCTAACAAAAAAATCCTGATTTGCATGTAAACTAAAAAAGCAAGATTTTCTGGCAAATGTAAAACAATAATGTTGATTTTATAGCAATTAACAAAGAAAAAAACTTTAATTTTTTTTGTTAATTTTTGATTGAGCTAAAACTAAACTAATATTTAAATTATGTATTTTTTTAATTTTCAACAATTGTATTTAAATTGTATGTTAAACTATTTTTTAAGGTGGCGGTGCACAAAGCGAAGATAATTCTCAAATCTATGTTATGAATAATTATTTTGGAATTGGATTGGATGCTGATCTTTGTTTAGATTTCCATAATGCACGCGAAGAAAATCCTAATAAATTTAATTCACGATTGCATAATAAAGGTTATTATGTTAAAATGGGACTTCGAAAAATTGTTGGTCGCAAAACGGTTAAGGAACTGCATAAGGAATTGCGTTTGGAAGTTGATGGAAAAGTTGTTGAACTGCCACCAGTTGAAGGAATAATTATTTTAAATATTTTAAGGTAATTTTTTAAAACCTAAAAAAGACTGAATCATTCTCATTATATCAATATTTTCAAGCTGGGGAAGTGGAGCTAATCCATGGGGACCGGACAAAGATGATCAATTTACAACGCCAAATCATTATGATGGCTGCCTTGAGATTGTAGGCGTTACTGGTGTTGTGCATTTAGGTCAAATACAGTCGGGTATCCGAACAGCAATGAGAATAGCACAGGTGAGTTTTTTTTTTGTTCAGTAAAACGAAACTTCTCAGAGCCCTTTAAATAGTTCTTAAGAGTTCTAAATCAAAATAAATTAAATACAAAAAATTTTAATTTTACAGGGTGGTCACATTAAAATACACATACACTCCGATATGCCTGTTCAAGTCGATGGTGAACCCTGGATACAGCAACCCGGAGAGGTTGTTGTATTGAAATCGGCCCTCAAGGTGAGTGACTTTTTCATAAATTTTCTAAAACAAAAATTGTATTATATTTTCAACTATTTATTGCTAATACTCTCACATTATTAAATTAAATTTTGTTTAAATATCAGATATAAATTTTGTTAATTTGAATTTTTTCAAATACCTACCTTCTTCTTAAAAAAAAAAACTAAACTTATAAATTAGAAAAAATCAATAACTAATTTCTGCATGAGTATATTATACCACGTTCAAATTGTTTAAAACCTTTTTCTAATTATTTGTTTGCATGTAACAAAAGCAATTTATTTAGTTCTTTGGTATTATTGTTAATTTTATTATTATTTTTATATAAATCCTATTTTTTGTTAAAAAAAAAAAAAAAAACAATTTATTTTTATTTTATAATTTATACCATAATTATACCACCCACGAACCCTTCCCAATAAACCCTATGCACCGATACGTAAGAAATAATTAATTTTAATTTGAAGGGAAATTTTCTTGCAATTTTATTGGACAGAAATATTGAAAAACAAATTAAGATAAATGTATCTTACAAAAGATATATAAAAAGAAAATTTCCCAATAAAAAAATAAATATTACATCCTATGTATTTGTATTTTTATTGAATGTCTCCTTGTGATAAATAAATAAAATAAAAGAAACAAAATCTAGGCGCATTACGTTTTTGAATTAAAAATTTCAGAACAAAATATATAAAGAATTTAACGACCATTCAGTAATAAAACAAAAAAAAAACCTGTAAAAGTTTTATAACATTTCTGAAATGCTTCAAAAATTGTTGCAATTGTGTGGACGCGTATTAAACAGTTTTCCATTTCCGACGAAAAAATTTGGTATGTTCAATGTAAAAACAGAAACTGAACAGGATTTTTTGAACGAATAGTACAGAAAATAGTAAAACATAGATTTGACAGTTTTCACATCATCATCTCTTAATTTCAAGCAAGTACTCGGCAACCTTGTTTTAATCCTGACATTTTTCTGATTATTAATATATTGAAAGTCTTCAAAAAAAACGTTTGAAAATAAATGAATGAGAATAGGCATTTTGGACGTTCGGCGGTCATTAATGAAATTGGTATCAATTGGTATCTTTCAACTGCAACCTCTATTACATTAAGAACGTAAGATACTGCAAAATTAGTACTGCTAATGCATCGTGCAATGTGTGAAGGACAAATTGAATTGAAAACCTTAATCTTGCATATCTAACTAATAGAACTCAAAATATAATTTTTTTAAGCCAACATCCACGAGATTGAAATTAGCAAAAACTAAAACGTTTCTAAAATTGAGTTATATTGAGAAACTAAAACTCTCAAAATAGACTAAAAATTGGTATTTGAAATACACGTTATTATTATAACATTGAGAGAATCTACATATCGCACATGTAGTACAAAAGTGTCACAACTCAAAAATCTTCATTTTTCAATAGAGGCGATAAACCAATTTACCGAGAATAGAATGAGTATATTTATTAATTAGTTAATTTTTAGAAGAGGAAATATACTTTTAACCAAATTCAGGCAACCAGCATCATTTAAATTATCTTAAACCTTGGAAATTCACGTTTTTAGAGTTGTGACAATTTTGGTGATCTTTGTACACAAAAAATAATGTATTATTTTGAGTTCAGCCACTTTAGACAATTTTTTTTGAGTTGTGACAGTTATGTTGTACTTGATTCTAAATAATTATCAAGTTTTTTCACTGCTTTCATATTTTGTTAAGAAAAAATTATTGAATATTATTTCAATACAATGTCGTTTATTCATCACACCTCTTTTGGAGCCTTTCCTTATCTTAAACTGAAAACTTTAACTTTATTTGGAATATGAAATTATTCAGAAATTCTCTTTGGTAGCACCGTTTATCTTGAGGTACTCATGGATCTCATTATAAACACCGTCGTAAAAAAAACATAGGTTTAATAAAACTATAAGACCGAAGCAGAAAATCACATTATATAAGAGATTTCGGTGAGATGAATCACAACAGGGACTTGAGATAATCACGTTAGGAAACCAACATTTTTTTTGAGACTAGCTTAATAACCTATGGGCCGTTGAAATATTTTATTTACCTAAGACCTAACTCATGTCAAAATATTGTTTAGAACACAACGAACGAAAAAATTTAATTTTGGATTTTTAGGCGAAGTGCTAAAAAATTTCAGACTTTTTTGAAGTCAGCATGTTTTTTGTAGCTAGAAGTTTATTCGTCTAAAGTGTCATAACTCGAAAAACATCAAAAAATGTATGAAAATAGGATTTTTTTGAGTTGAAGTGTTTGTAAAATATCTGCCCTAGCAAGCTTAAGGTTTGATAAAAAATTGGAAGCATTTGGGATTTAATTGAGCTTTAAAAAGCATTATTTTTAAATAAACAACAAAACTGTATTAACTCTAAATTACAACTTTTCATTTATCTAAAGTGTTGTAACTTAAAATAATACAAAGGGGATACGGTAACCTCAATCAACTAAAATGTCACAATTAAAAATGAAACAAATGCTTTGCCTTAGAAAATTCAGCAAAAGTGTTTCAATTCAAAATGCAACACTCGATTTTCTCGAAAATGGTGCAACTAAAATGACACAATTCAAATTAAGACACTTTTAATACTTAAGAAACAACTTTTTTCAACAAGAATCACGTCACAACTAAAAATATGTCATTTTTGTCAAAGGACTTTTTATTTCAAATGAAACATCTAAAACGACATTTTACCTTCTGGAATAAAAACTATTCAAATTATATCAATGGCAACTAGATAGATTTGTCCGGGAAAATTTCAAATATTTTTTTTTGTCAAAAACTAAAAAAAGGTGTTTTTTGAGTTGTGACACTTTTGTACTACATGTGCGATATGTATATAAAGTCTTAAATGTAAAAATACATTTTATCCGATTAGAAGTACGTCTGCACCTAAAACTACTTAAATTTTCGTAAAATGTTCTCATGAAGAAATGAAAATACAAAATAGTAGGTACTCAGGCACACGGCTTCAAAATAGCCACTTTTCCAAACAAAAACAAAATTAACTGAATACAAAAATCGAAACGCAATGAAACAAATTATAATATAAATTTAGTTTTGTGGTCCTTATTAGTCTAGTAATTTTACATTTATTTACATCATTTGTTCTAAAAGTCCTTCCAAAAATTTGTATGTTTCGTTTTTTAAAAAAGATTCTTCCTTGAATTATTTTAAATTTTGTACAATATTTTTTATCGTGAATTGAAAAACGAAATTATGCTCATCAAAAATCTATTAGAAATTATTGATTTTGTTTAAACAAAAATTTTAAACATTTGAGTACGTGTATTGCATAAGATAGATACGAAAGTTTAGTTTAGGTTGGATAAAAAAAAGGTTCTTAGGTTATGTTGTGTTAACCAAAACACCTTAGCTCCCTGTATATAAGAGATTTTCATATTCGAGATGTGACACTTAAAAAAACTAAATTGCAACACTTTTATCTTTTTCGATAATGTGTGTTTTGTTTGAGATGAGTTTGAATTTGAACAAATGTACTGTTTATTCACTAATAGTCAGTTATAATTCTTGTAATCATACAATTTCAAAAAAAAAACTGTAGGAACAGGAAAAAAACATCAACAAAAATTCACATAATTACCAAAAAAAACTGTAATGCGCCTATTAAATGAATATTTTTAGTTGTACCCCGTAAAAAAATAAAAAAACACTTTGTAAATTTTTATATGGAGCATCATTTGTATGGTTGTGCTTTCAGCAGAAATAAAAATAATACAAATTTAGAATAAACACAAACAGGCATATATAACTGAAATTTCTAAGTTAGACATTCACAAGTTAGTTCTTAAAAAAAAACTTAGATTTATAAAAAAAAAATTCAACAAACAAAAAAAAAATACTTATACATCCTTTACACCAGGCAACAATGTTGAAGAAATCAAAAAGTAAACGCCGTCTTACGGAACCGCATATTTCTCCAGCGATCCTCGCTGTTGCATCATCATCGGCACATCCATCAACATCACAACAACAACCACCTGAAAATGGGGATCGTGATAAGGAGCCCTATAACACATAGAGATCCCGTCCGTCCGGTCCCAGTTTTTTATTTTCATGTTTTCTTTAAAAACTACAAAAACAACAACAACAACAAAATAGTTATATTATTAAGTATATAGAAAAAAATATTATAAATGGTTAAAAAAAAACACACACACACCCAAAAATAACAATAAGCAAAATACACAAAAACTTTTACACCAAGATAACAAATCAAAACTTTTTAAAAAATATTTTTGTTTAAAATTTCTTAATTTTAATTTTAAATATTAAGGTATTTTTTTGTGTTGTCTTAATTTTTGAGCAGAGTGTATACAGTATAGTTGAAAAAAAAAGCATTTGTAAGGTTTTTTTTTAAGATTTATTTTACCATGTAAATATAATAATCGAAGCAGCTAATAAAAAAAAAATAGATTATTATTTATGACCTAAATTAATAAAAATCAATCTTATCAAGAAATCCTAAGTAATCGGAAGTTTGCTACGAACCTCGAAAAAAAACTGTCAAATTACGATTTAGTTTTTTTTATGGTCTAGCAATAAAACTCCAATAACGATGGTATAATGATGGGAGTAAATAAAAAAATAGAAACAAAAAATTAAAACAGTTCAAATTATATACATAAAAGAAATATTATGGAAAATAGTTTAAACAAATAAATAAACGATTCCTATGTAAAATAAAATTAGAAAGTAATTTATTGTGTCGTTTTCCAAGTCCATTTAACATTCAACAATTAATTCTTATACACCACACCACATATAAAAACTAATTTTTATAACCTCCAACAGTTTAAAAAAAAATAATATTAATCCCTGCAATTTATTTTTTAATCCAATTTATTTTTTTAATTTCGATATAAATTTTTTTATTTTATGTAAGTTAAAACAAAACTAACTTTTTAGCAACATCGTAGATTCAAATTAACGTTTTTTCTAACGTTATCACCTCAATATTTTTATACAATTCGCATTTGCTCTATTTTATTTAAATAATTTAATTTTTTTAAATTATATATTTAATAACTTTCTTCGTTTGCTATACCTAATAACTTTCCTTTTTGAGCATTTAGTTATTTTTTTTAAATTCCATTAATTAGCTTAAGACGATATTAATATTTAGTTTTTTTTTTCTAACATTAAAGTTATAATTTTTGTTTTCTTTTTATTAATAAAAATATAACCCTTGCTGTTAATTTTAAAATTTTTTTTTAGTGTTATCCAAATTTGTATTAATATTCAAAATTATTATATCCGCACAATATATACTTTTCATTTTTAATTTATTTCAAAAAAATTAGGTATATGCTTAAATAAAAAATTATATTAAAGAGGAATATTAAGTAAAACAAAAAAATATTTAATAAAATCCTTTTTATATTTTTCTCGTTTCATTTTCACGCTGACATTCAAAAAAATATATATAAAAAAAAACTATCAAACCAAAAATACACGTTACATCTGTACAAAAACAAACAAATACTTCATATTTATTCAAACATCTTTTACACCACCAACAACAAAAAAATACACAAATATTTTTTAACTGACATATTTTACATTCAAAAATGTATACAAATAAAAAAAAAAAACATATTTAAAAAATAAATAAATATATATATATACAATTAAATATATATGTATATTAACCCTTTCGGACCGGACGGGTAGGCGACCATGCTTAAAAAGAACAAAAGCAAAATGAAGCGTCGCAACACTGAACCAACAATGGTCGTGGCTGGAACTGCTACACCACAAATGTCACTGGCCATACAACCAGCGGAGGATAATAATTCGGATCAAGCTAATAATACGGATTTCTGAATATGGTATAGCGAGCGACTAATTTAACGACCTATTAGATAATGATTAAACAAAAAAATTGAAAGCAAAACTAAAATTTTTAAATAAAAAAAAAATATAAGACCTATTTTTTACACCAAACAAAACTAAAATCAAACAAAAAATAGAAATCAAAAAAATCCGCTTGGGGCGCTGTGGGAGCCACTTTGGAAAATATTCATTAATTGTTTTTGTTTTTCGTTACATCAAAACGGCGCTTTCTGCGCTAATTGGGTCATCAAGCTAGGCTGCTTATGATCGCCATCTCTACCTTTTGTTACATCAGAGCTTTTCAAAAAACTTTATTGAACAACAAATGAAATTCGCAATTGAAAATGATCAAGCTTTTCATTTCTTGTATTAACATTTCAGTGGCAATTTTGCTGCTTAGAATGAAGAAAGCTTTAAGTTAGCTTTTTTCAAGCTGGGTGTATCCTTTAATCAGTATTTTAATATATTCAAACTAATTTATAGTAAAATCAAAAACAAACAAGAAGAAACTTCACGTAAAAAAAGCTTTTTTTAAAGCTTTGTCATAAAATTGAGTTTATGCATCAGGAAAAATTATACTTTACTAGTTCCAACATAAAATGAAAAGCCAAAATTGCTTAAATTGAAAATATAACATCCTGATAACTCTCTATGAACTCTAAAAGAGCTTTCCTAAAAGCTTTGTTTGATAAAACATTAACAATTTGTGCATAAGTCTTTTAATGCAATTGAAGCTTAAGATAATAAAAAAAGCTTTAGGTAAGATTTGAAATTTTTTTGAAGTTCTTGTCTCCTTTAATCAGTATTATAAAACGTAAACTGTTCGATAAAGATATCAAAACTAAGAAAAGAAAAGTTAATTGATTCAATTCAAGATAATAGACCTTCAAAAGTTTATTATTATATATAAATACCAAAAATAACGAGAAGTAACTTCGTGTGAAAGAAAACTTTTTAAGGCTTTTCAGAACTAGCATTAATTTCAACAAGAAATGAAGAGCTTTTTAAAAGCTCAGGCTTAGAATTGAGGTAAGGTAATTAAGTCCTTAAAAGTTTCTTATGAACATTGGCTAAGAACATTCTTAGAGAATCATTAAGATCAATTTTGGACATATACAAGCTTTTGAAACTTTTCGAAAACGAAAAACAAAACTCTCGATGCATATTTTTTCTTATTCTTCTATTGTGCCCATTTTATACCAAAAAATATATTAAAAACAAACAAATAAATGATAAAAATTATAATTCAACATAAAAAATATAACAAAAAAAAAAAAAAAAAATACATCGGCATAAGAAATGAGAAGAAAATTATTAATTTTATTTTAAATATTATTCCCATATGATATATTTTTTTTCCAATTGCTCCAAAATCCAAAAACATACAAATTTTTTATTTTAGACCGTTAAAATAGTTGCTCTCTATTGTATTTAAATAACAAAACTAAAAAAAAAAACTAAGAAAAAAACTAGAACAAAAATTAACATATTTTTTCTTAATTTTAAATTTAAAAGTCAAAATATACAGACATAAACTATTTTTTTAATTTAAATTTAATTTTTTTCTATATTGCACAAAATTATCATTTTTTTTTTTTCAAAAAAATATACCTATTTGTAAAAATAATAGTTGTAAAATCAAAATCTAATCAATTCCACCGAAAGCAAAATAAGTGTATAAATAAATAAAAAAAAATATATAGCAAAAATAAAAAAAAAATAAATTATATAATTAAAATAGTGTCTTAGAAAAAAAAAAAAATAATAAATAAATCAAACCACAGCCATATGCACAACTTTCTTAATGATATTTTTTTTTTTTAATTTTTTATTTACATATTAAAAAATAATATAAAAAATTTATAAACACAAAAATATTTCTTTAGTGCGGTTTAAATAATCAAGAAAGGAGATGTGAAATAATTTGACATATTTTTAATTTATCTTGGAACGCATACAATTTCGCTCTGCAATAAGCAGAAATGACTTTCATTTCATAGCTACTTCATCGGATTTGTATTGGGTAGGTTCAATGAATTCAAAGGAATTAAGGAAAAACAGGATTATTATATTTGTTTATCCAGCTGTCAAAATATAGCTTCGTGTATAAGTATTTTTGACAGCTGAACAATTGGAAATCATAATCCTGCTCAACCTTAACGTGCCTTAATTTTTTTCATTCTCATTGAGAATACCAGGAGTAAGCTTATTTTTCTATATGCAGCCTTTTGATTAGTCTAGTTTTACTGTCAATATGGCAGCTAGTCAACTAAGGGCCTATAAGAATTGTTCATTACTTTATCTTAACTGACAGCTCGTAAATTACGATATTTAATCAAATAAGTCAGCTTAATTATTGACATTATTGCAATCCACCGCACTGCCTTTTTTTTTCATGTAATTTTTCTCAATCTTCGTAAACTGTCTTTTCATTCATTCGAGTTTACATTATTCTATATGTGCGATGCAAATTTACGTCATTATTTTGTTATTTGGCTTGTGTCAAAAAAATTGTCACTTACTTAAATGGCTATATATAAATATTCTATATTTTGTATAGTATACATATATTTGTAAGTTTTCAAAGAACTACATACAAAAATCGTGAAAAAAAATCATATAAAAGAAAATGAGAATATAATGATAGAAGATTATTATTATTTTTTTTCAATTTATTTTTATAATTATTATTTCTTTTTTTTTTATTTAACAAAATAAATGTGTCAAAATAAATAAAATATAAAAAATAAACAAAAAAAAAAATCACTTGTTAATAAAAAAAAAAATTACTTTATATGGAAAAAAGCCACTATTGTTAAAGTAAATGAAACAAAAATAAATAAAATTAAAAACAAAAAAAACTATTACCTACTCAACAAATAAATATTTTTTTAAATGTATTTTTGTTTTTAATTTAAACAATTTATATACTCTTATTATGCTTTAATGTAAAAAAAAATTAAACAAAACAAAAAAAAAACTTCAATGCAAATCAAACCAAAACTAGTTTGTAAAATTAACAAATTAAAGAAAAAAAAAACATACTTCAATTTATACGCTTAAATAAATATCTCACTAGATATTTCTTAAGAATAAAAAAATAACAATTCAAACTTAAAACTTAACAACAAAATACAAATTCTGTATTTTAAAGGTTTTATAATGTTTTAGGAAGGAAAATTTTTAAAAATTGGGAATCTACATTGAAATCTAAAAAAAAATGCTAAAAATATTTGAACACTATGGTGGTGGTTAAAAAAAAAGTCCAAAGAACTTAAATCTGAACTAAAAATATAGTTCTTCCAAAAAACAACAACATTACCAAACATGAACAACATTCATTTGAATATGTGTACTCAAAAGATACAAAAAAAAAAATTATTTAATTTTTTTAATGAAAAACATTGCATAGTTTTTGGAAAAAAAATTACTCTGCGGGACGAATAACTAAACTAAACTTTACAAAATAATATTCTTTTTGAATAAGAAAGACAAGGATAGTATTACAAAAAAATGTTATATAAAACAAAAACAAAAAACAAATAAGGTCGGATTGTGCAATTAGTATAAATATTCTCTGTTGTTGTTCTAAAAGAATAAAATAAAAACAACAAAGAAACAAAAAAAAAAACTATCTTTTTGTTAAGGATATTTGTTTATATCATACAAACAATTGGAAATGTTGTAATTGTTACAAAAAAAGGAAAAAATCCTTCCAAGCAATGAAATAATTGAATCAAAATTACTAAATTAAGATAAATAAAATTAAGAAAAAATATTTATTTCCTTTATAAAATATTTAAATTAAAAATAAATACAATTAGCTATATTAATCAATATTCATTACTTGGGATACATTTTTTTAAGGAATGTTGGAAAAAGTTTTTTTTAATTTAAAGTCGAAAGGATGTTTGTATGATAAAAGCAGGTTATCCTTAATTAAAAAAAAAAATTAAATTTACTTCATTAAATAAAATGAAAAGTAAAAAAATATATATGTGTATAAATGTCACTCGAAGTCTTACCCGGAATAAGACTTGGAGTGCATTTTATACCTTAAAACAAGTTTTAAAAAATTACAAAAAAAAAATTTATTTGATTCTACTCAACCAGCTGTTGATAAGGGGCTCGGTGAGATTTATTAAAAATCCTTTTTCCGGAAATATTATTTGTTGAGCAAAAATTTTAATTTTATAATATTTTAATTTACAAAATTTTTGCCTCAACATAACTTTTAATTTATCTCACTATATATATCAATAGCTGGGTGGATATAACAAAAATTACAAAAAAATAAAAAAATATTTAAAGTTTATTAAAAATATTTCAAATATTTAAAGAAATCCAAAAAATTAAATTTAAATAAAAAAAATAAAAACATTCATACATAATTACCAATACTATATATAAAAAATATATATATATTATATTATAGAACTTGATGTAGTAATTAAATTTAAGGATACAAACAAATATATAAATATATATATAAATAAAACTAACTTAATAATATTAAGTTTAAAAACAAAAACAAAATAAAAATATCTTTTTCAAAACTTAAAAAAAAAAGTCATTATAGTAAACTATGATACAGAACAAAAATAAAATAAATCATTCGAAAATTCTTATGCAAGATAAGCAAATAAATAAATCGAATGACATGAGAACCATTCCAACTTTTATTAAAAAAAAAAATACAAACCAAAATAAACACAAAAAATACAAAGAAGGAAAAAAGAAAGAAAGAACATTCAAAAACTTTGAAACCTGAACTTGATAGAAACATGACAGATCTACTACTTTTTCAAAACTAGTTCGACTTGAATGAATTATTAAAAAAAATGTTATAGCTAGAAAGCAAATGAACCAAGAATATTATTGAACGAAAAAGAAAAACAAACTGAAAGTAAATATTAGCGACTAAATTAAAAACAAAACAAAAAATTAATAATAAATGTTCATTTTAATCAAAACAAAATTATCCAAAGCTTTGACAAAAAACTATTCCCATTTTACTACAAAACAGAAGAAAATTGAAACAAAACAAACAAAAAATATACATTACTATATAAAACAAAATTCTATGTGAAAATATTGTATAGACTTACAGCCTATGTATTTATAAATGTTATAACAAATTAAAAATTAAAAAAATAAATTAAAACAACATTTCCTCGAAGGAATTAAAAAAAAAAACCTACAGAGTTAAGTGTTTTATTTTTGTTTGTATAAAGTCTTTAATATAAAGTTAAAAAATTAATAATTAAAATGAAAAAAAAAATGCTTATTTTGTGGAATCATTAATTCAATTTGCCACATTTTTATGCATAATAATATTTATAGATGTACGTTTGAAATATAAGTCAAAACTAAAAAAAAAAGATGAAAAAACTATATACAAAGGCGCATTCATGCACTTATTCCATATAAATGTTGTTATTCAAACACAATATTTAAAAAAAATACAAAAAAGCAAACAAAGAAAAATTTAAAAAAAACAGCAGGAAAAAGCTTTAATTTTATTTTTGATTAAAATGAATATTTATAAAAATTAAATATTGGTACATAGTCAAATGCTAATATTTATGATGGAAGAAAAAGTATAAAACTGATGAAATGACACAGAAGAAACAAAAAAATATATACATAAATATTAACTATGTATTTTAAAAAAATAAATTAAAACACAAAATAAATAGCTAAATATTTAATGGCAAATGACGCATTATTTAGCCCATTTACAAACTAAAATAAAATTTTAAAAACAAAAACACAATTTATGTGATTATTAAATAAAACAAAAAAAAACATGATAGTGGGTCTTGAAATACAAAATGAAAGAAAAAAAAAAAAATAAAAACATAAAATAAGCGTCTCAGAAAATATTCAATGTCAAAATATATAGTAATTCAAAATAAATAAAATAAATGTAAATTTAAAAAAACGCTAACAATGTTTTTTACTATGGATTATTTTATTTTTTCAGAACTGGATTTTTGTACATAATTGTTTAAGAACCAATTTCCCGAGATCTTTTGCATACCAATGACACATTTAACATTTATGTTTGGGTGTGTGATAAAGCATTTTTACCTAGAAAGTGCCAATTAAGTTTCCAATATTGGTAATTTATGAGTAAGTGTCACTTGAATGAGAAACTGGCTCTAGGGATTTCAATAACTAACAATCATGGCAGTACAGAAAAATTCATTTTTTTTTAAATAGAATTTTATAGAAATATTAATTTTTTCCCAGTAGTTCAATTTTTTGTAAAAAAAAAAGAGTAAGAGTAAACATAGCGTCTCTGAACATGGCCCATTGGTTATTAGAGGAAAAACTAAGCTTACTGCATAATATTTTAAGTTTTCCATTTGCAGAAACTAAAAACACTGCATCAAACTGTTCCTTCCGATAACAACAGATGGCGCCTTCTTTTCAACGAAATACCTGTAAATTTTACCACTTTCTTTGGGTTGAGTTTAACTCTCACACAACAGATTCGCAACAAATGGCAATACAAAAATTTCTTTTAATTGTCGCAAGAGGGGTACTTAGCGCTAGTGTAGCTAGAAAGGCGTTGAACTATTTTTGCCGGAACTTTTATATGAAATTGAAGAGCAACTGGCAGTCCATCGGATTTTGTCCGATTTCATCCGAAGCGGATAGTTTTTACCTATCGGAATCACAGCTCGAAGCATATTTTGAATCGAAATCGGAGAATTTTCGCTCTGACGGATTATCTCGCTAGGGCCGAATACGTCCATGCTAACAATCTTTTTATAAGCGTGTTGTTACAAATGAAACTATCTCTTAAGATTCATGATTAAAGTTAACGATGTTACATAACTTCCCTTACTATCATAATTCCCTTTGAGGTTAATGTGATTTTTACAAATCAAAACGCAACTTCGTTCAGGCGAATATTTAAAAACCAAATATCACAACAAACAATTTTGGATCTGTAAAGCTTAACAAGTGCTTCAATAGCTTCTGTAAAACTTTATAGAAGCAAAATTGTAAGTTAGGATTGATTGTATCAGTAATACAATTACTGATTAATGATGGTTAAAACATGTTAGCTGTTGACTTTGGAGACTTAAAATTTCGTTTCGCTCAGCTGCGTACTTAGGCTTAAACGGTGAGTGATACCAGAAATCTTTGTAAAAAAAACCTATGATTTTTAAAATGAGAAAAATGTGTGACCTTTGAAATTTCACAGCTTAAAAATCTCCCCAACACCAACCTATATTCCAAATTTACCTGTTACAATGTGTGGATCAGAATCAAAACCCATTTTATCCACTTTTTTTTATTTCGAGTAAATCGAGAAAAACTTGTATCTCAGGATTGATAATGCAGGATTGATTTAATTAGGATTCCCTACAGTTTAAGACCAGAAATCGTGATATGAGGGTTTTAGTTTTAGAGTTATACCCAAAACAAATATGGATAGAATGGGTTTTGAAAATCACCTCTGAATTTCAGACCAAAATAAGAAAATATGGCATTAAAAAACTCAATTAAAAACGAAAAAAACTTTATTTCCTTTTTTTAACTACGCCTACTTTCTTGAACAAATAAATTCAATCCTAAATGCAGAAATTTTTTTTCAAAAAGTCGTATAAATTTTCGGTATCCCCATCTAATCTCATCCCATGGATAAAATGGTTTTTGAATTTCAAATTTATTTTAGAAATAATGTTTTGAATGGATATAATGGATTTTAATGCGAATAAAATGTTTTGGATATAATGGGTTTTGATACAAAAACTCAAGTGGATAAAATGGGTTTTGAAACTAACCTCTAACTTTGTGGTCTGATTTCTATGCCAAAAAATGTAATTAGGGACTCAAACTTGGGCGCAACGTATGTATTTGAATAATAGAACCAAAACTTCATACCTAAGTCATTTTTTTGGAAAAGTGGATATAATGGGTTTTGATTCTGATCCACACAATTGTTTTCCTTTCTTTGGGCATTGTCAAATTTATATTATTTGTTTTACATTTTCTCTAATAAGAAGTACAGGAACGGGTGTTTGGAGAGAAAAGTGAGCGTGTTACACAAACGCAGATGCATTAAAACAGAGTCGAAGTAAAAATTGATGGTAACTTGAGGTGGAGTACACTTCCTAAAAAGATTCTGTTTTTGACTCTATTACTGACTTATTTAAATGCAAAGTGAATATCAAAGAATATTTTGTGAAAAATTATTCTAAGCAAATTAAAAAAAATAACTACACACAAAGAGCGCCAAGGGTTTCCATTTCCAGCGCCTTACCCTCAGAAAAAATAGATACGCCCTTGTTTGTGGGATCTCTAATTTGACAGTTCTTGCTCTGATTACATATAGGTACATCCACACTTCATGTGTATACATATATGTATGTATGTATGCATATATACACAGCACAATGACATTTCTAACTCTAATTTTGACATTTTGTATGCCGCACTACCAAACCATGGTATAATGAGAGAAAAGGTAGGTAGTATCATTAGCGTTTTCATTTGCAAGATGGCGTTATAAGTTTATGACGTTTGGTTTGTCAAAGTCAAAAGCAACAACAATTTCCAAGACAAAAAACAACAATATCAATATCAATAGGACAGCTGTCAAAAACATAGGAAGCCATCTTTTTTTCTTTCATTTGACAGCTCTCGCTTATGATAATACCTTCTTTTCTTATACCATGCTACTAAACACTGTAGGTGTAATATACACCTATTTCTGTACTTCTTAAGGCTTGACCACACCAAAACGATATGCGGTAGCGGTACGGGTAATTGTATGAAAAAAATTTCAAACTGGAACATCAATAGGTGTGTTTTTTATTACAACCGGTCTTAACTGGACAAAAAAAAACGCAGTCTGGGCTAAGCAATTTACATGTTAAATACAACAACACCTTAACCCCTTGGGATTAGTTGTTTAGCCCAGAGATTTCTCTGGGCTTAACTTTTTGAACAGTTTTAAATCTGTGCTACCAAACTAATTTTTTTTATAAATTGTTTAGAATTTGTTTACAAACGTGAAAACTGACGTTTGGAAGAACAAAATGTATTTAACTAGTTTTGCTAGCATACATTTTTGTAGCTCTTTGTAAAACATACATGAAAAATACAAGAAAAAGACGAAAGCGAAAAATATGACAACTCTAAGTTTTTGTCTTAGAGGATATAATATATGGAGTGCTTGTTCCTATACCTAATACATTGTAACGCCATATACATGGATAGGGGTCGCTGCCTTCGTTTTTCAGTGCGAGTCCGGTTCCGCAGCTGTAAATAAACACGCTTGTTGATGACAGCCATCAAATGAAAATAAAATGGAGGCATGCACTCATCGAAAAACTTAAAGAAACTAGAGTCCTCTATAAAAGCTTCACGGAACTAACAGCACAAGCACTCCATATATTATATCCTCTAAGGTTTTTGTTGTGTATGCTGTTTTCGGAACATTCAATATACAGTGCTGCCAAGATTTCAGGTTAAGCAATAATAGGTGTGTTTTTTATTACTACCGGTCTTAACTGGACAAATAAAACGCAGTCGGGGCTAAGCATTTTACATGTTAAATACAACAACACCTTAGCCCCGTGGGCTTACTTGTTAAGCCCGGAGATTTCTCTGGGCTTAAGGTTTTGAACAGTTTTAAATCTGTGCTACCAAACTATTTTTTTCAAAAATTGTTTAGAATTTGTTTAAAAACGTGAAAACTCACTTTTGGAGTGACAAAAGGTGTGTTTTTTTGTTTATCTATATAGATTTTGTGCAAAAAAACGACATCGAGATTTTTGAAATCAAAACAATTTACGTGTTAAAAACAACAAAAACTTTATCTGTATAGATTTTTGAAAAATCCAGATAATTATCCAGATTTTACTTTCTCTCGATAAAAACAGTAGTGCCAAGGTACTTTATTTGTTGTGTTCATACAGAAATATCTGAAAATATTAACAAAAAAAAAAAGCGGAGAAAACGAGGTTTGAAAAAAACTCTCATAGAAAAAAATAATCAAAAATTTGTTTGACATGGTTGCATTGAAATGTTAATATCTCGAGATATACGCAATGCACTTTTCAGATAAAAGTCTTAAATGGATCCTGATAAGATTGTTGAACAGATATGTATATAAAATTACCAAAGTTTTTTCGAAAAATTAGAAATAAAAATAAAAAAGTTTTCACATTTGATTTTTAAAAAATCGAAAAAAAATTCAATATGGCTACCTTCAAACGCTTATAACACAAGAACGACGCAACTAATGTTAATGGTCATGGTCTTAAAATGTAGCTAAGAATATAGAGATAATTTTTGGTTTTTTGTGAAAAAAACAATTTTTTTGAATCCAACATGGATGCCATGGCCATATGAAAATTTTTGTTTGCATCCAACATGGATGTAATGGCCTTCCCACTTCGAATTAAAATAAAAAAAAAATAAAAGCAACATTTTTGACAGACAGCTGCCAAAGTATATGTATAGTGGTGCCAAATGTTTGCATGGATTTCAAAAATCCCGATGTCGTTTTTTTGCACAAAATCTATATAGATAAACAAAAAAACACACCTAAAATGTATTTAACTAGTTTAAGTAGCATACATTTTTGTGTCTCTTTGTAAAACATACAAGAAAAATACAAGAAATACCCTAAAGCAAAAAAATGACAACTCTAAATTTTTGTTGTGTCTGCTGTTTTCGGAACATTCAATATGCAGTGCTGCCAAGATTTCAGGTTAAGCCCCGAGGCGTTTTTTTTGTCCAGTTAAGACCGGTGGTAATAAAAAACACACCTATTATACACCTATTTCTGTACTTCTTAAGGCTTGATCACACCAAAAGGATATGCGGAAGCGGTACGGGTAATTGTATGAAAAAAAAATTCCAAACTGGAACATCAATATTCAGATGCCCGATAAACAATTTTGGTTCTATAAAGCTTTACATATGCAATTGTTGCTTCTGTAAAGCATTTTAGAAGCAAAATTGCTAGTAGGGTGTGGAATTTTTTTTTAAACAAGTACCCGTCCGCTACCCATACCGCTACCGCATACATTGTCCGCTGTGGTCAAGCCTTTAAAGGCTTGGCCACACCGGAGGGTATGTGGTATAGCGGTAACGATATTTGTACTAAAAAAATTCCACACCTGAACGTTGATGTGTCAGTTTGGAATTTTTTTCATACAAGTACCCTCACCGTTACCCGTACCGCTACCGCATACCCTCCAGTGTGGCCAAGCCTTAAGGCTTGGAGGGTACATGCGGGAGCGGTACGGGTAATTGTATGAAATAAATTTCAAACTGACATATCAACGTTCAGATGTGGAATTTTTTTCATACAATTACCAGTACCGCTACCACATGTACCCTTCGGTGTGGCCAAGCCTTTAAAGGCTTGGCCACACTGGAGGGTATGCGGTAGCGGTACGGGTAGCGGTGAGGGTACTTGTATGAAAAAAATTCCAAACTGACACATCAACGTTCAGGTGTGGAATTTTTTTAGTACAAATATCAAGCCTTAAGGCTTGGCCACACCGGAGGGTATGCGGTATAGCGGTAACGATATTTGTACTAAAAAAATTCCACACCTGAACGTTGATGTGTCAGTTTGGAATTTTTTTCATACAAGTACCCTCACCGCTACCCGTACCGCTACCGCATACCCTCCAGTGTGGCCAAGCCTTTATTCTTAGCACACAACATGGGTACTGGTTTGGTTTCGTTTCACAATTTATTTGTTGATCTAAATCTGCTAAAAACATTTTGTTCTAAGAAGTTAATTGAAATTGATCAGATCAAAAATTGTTACTTTGACAGATTTAAGACATAACTACAACGGCCACTTTTTGCAAAAAGTAAAAAAGTAAAAATTTTCTAACACATTTTGTGATAGTTTTTCCGATAGAGTTTTGGCATCACTTTTTTCCTTTAAAATCGTTTGTTTTTGTTTTTACTAATCGTTTATTCTAAACTAACGAGTAAAATTTGACATTTAACTGACAGTTTTTATGACAGCATATAACTTCAGTCGAAAGTTTTTTGTTACAAAAATCCAAAACAAAGTGCATCATCCCTTTTATTTTTTCAAACAAAAAGAATAAATTTTCATTTACTAAACAAAGCTAAATATAAATACAAATAATGGCTTTAGCAAATGTCCTCGTTCTAAGCCAAATTGCTGGTCATGTTATTCTATTTATTCTCTCGCTTTGTATGATTTTTCCATTGAGTATGAATCTGAATGAATTCAAGTACGTATTTTATGTTAATATAGAAAGAAAATTCAATCAATCTTTAAAACTTTCTTCCACCCTCCCCCGCCTCTTATCAATTTCTGTTTATCTACTACAACAGTGGGCATTGTCTATTATTTGCATCGGGCAAATGGCGAGAAGAAGATGGTTTATTTAATGTTGAATGGGCCTCACCTGGATTTTGTAGATTCCCCCTTGCAACTGGAATTGTTTTATTTTTTGTTTCAAGCATACAAATTTACCGGTAAGTATTTTTATTTTGTGGAATTATTTACTTTCTTGAGAAATCAATAAAATTTGGGTATAAAATTAGGTTTGCCCGACTTCGTGAAGAAAGCTCATTTTTAGCACTCTTCATCGATGTTGTGCTTGGCATTCAAATGCTGGCAATGTCAATACTGTCAGCTATCATCATCACTCTGGGATTCATTGTTTGGTGTTCAGAGATGACTGAACGTTTTCCATCTTGTGAAATAGCTGCCGGTCAGAATATAACGCCTGGTGGCGAAAAAATTGATACATCTGGATTCTATATTGAAATGGGAACAGCTCAGGTATAATATACTGCCCATAAACGCTCAAAAGCCCTAACTACATTTTTCATATTTCGGAGGTATAGAGGGAAACAACTAAAGGCCATTTTATTCACTAATCACTATCAATCGACTTTGGGAAAACTCTTAAGTTGGAAAGTTTCTTCAGAGTTAACCCCAACTCGAGATTTAAATTACATTTTGAAAATTTTTGTTTTATTTAATAATTTTTTTTTAAAGCCTGTAACGCAGGGCTACCTTTGCGGCTCTAAAGAGGTTTTTTCCTCTTTTTTCACCCAATCCACTTTCCCTCCACTTTTCAAAAATTGTCAAAAAATTACTCTTTTTTATATCTATGTAGTTTGGTATTAACAGCATAAATCCATTTTTTTCGAAATTGAGTTAAATATGCAGAACTATTTAAAAAAAATCTATTTTCGCTTGGTCTTAACAGCATAACTGTAAGTAAATAGTAAACTAGTTCCAAAGATATTCAATGGCCCCAACCACACTTAACTCCTTTTTCTAAAACTATGTTTGATCATAATGGCATAACTCCAACTTGTACTGTTTTGACCAAGCAAAAATTCTTAAACTTTTTTTAACAATGACGGGAAATATTTTAATCAATAAAATTGATTCGTTTAAAAAAAAACAAAAGTAAATAGCGGTAAGTCCGAAAAATTTAAATTCTTAAAAAAAAACTAATTCCAATCTTGGCACTAAGGACACAACTCGAAATAATCTTATTCTTGTTTGGTCAAAACAACATAATAAATACTCACTAAAAACATAATAAATACGCTTAAAAATTAAATTTTTTTTATCTTATTTGTGTAAATATTATTATTTAAAAGAAAATTGCATCCTAATATATTTGTATTAAATAAAACTGGATTTGGAGGAATTTTTCTAACTTTAAAATGCATTTATCTCAAAACGACGATTTTGGACTTATGTCGTTAATACCAAACTCCATAGATATATTGGTACCTCTTTTACCTGTTTTTTTAAATTATGTAGGTTCGTTTGATTAAAAAAATTGACATTTTTTTGAAAATCAAGGAAAATGTGACTTATACCACAACCAATTATAACGATTCAATTGTAAAAAAAAAATATACGTTACTGTTGTTTAGCGCTGATTTGATTTTTATGAGGTTATTTTTGATAAATTGTGTGTTGTTTCTTGAAGAAATTATGCACAGGTAATGTTTTTATATTATTCTTATTATGTTGATACAATTTTTATTTTAAGAAATTGTGTTAAAAGGTTTGTGTTGCGGTTAGGGAAAGGCGTAAATGAGGTATTTCATGGGAATGTCGTACTTAACTTGTTCTATTTTCACATATTTTTGTAGGGCCTCTTTTTTATCAGTACACTTTTTTTTACCTCTTTTTGAAAATCTACAAAGGTAGCCCCGCTGGTACGCAGATCAAGCTAAATTTTAGCTCCTATTATCGAAAAAATTTAGTCGAGCTAAAACTTATCCCATACAATATCGATAATTTGTATATGAGCTTTAGCTCGATCTGCGTTCCAGGCATTAACTCCCTTGTTTCAAGGCCAACTTGTCGTTTTGAAAATATCCCTGGGATATTTGTGACAATTAATCTAGACCGAGAGCTGGGAGCATATTTTTTGCGTGAGAGGTAACCGATTCATATTAATATTAGAATAAGTCCCAGTCATGGTGATGACGAAAACGAACGTCTGCCAGCATGTGTCTGCGCCTTTGCTGAGAAAAAGTGCATCAAAAGTACATTTTTTCTGAAAATTGATTTAGTGAGGGTAACCACCTGGAAACAATTGGAACCTGACGCACTCGTCGCCCTGATTACAAAAACACCCATGACAGACGTTTTAACCGCGCCCAAATACCCGACAGACGAGTCCGAAAACGCGTTTTTTTACACGTTTTTAGGGATTGGGGTAACCACCTAAAAACAATTGGAACCTGACGCCCTCGTCGCGCTGATTACAAAAATACCCATGACAGACATTTTAACCGCGCCCAAACACCCGACAGACGAGCCTAAAAACGCGCATTTTTACGCGTTTTTAGGGATTAGGGTAACCACCTAAAAACAATTGGATCCTGTAGCCCTTAACTCCCTGAATGCAAAAATACCCACGACAGACATTTTATCCGCGCCCAAACACCCGACAGACGAACTTGAAAACGCGATCTTTTACGCGAACGCAAGGGCTTGGGGCAACCACTTGAAATTAGTCTCATTCTGTTGGTCTTGACTCTCTGGCTTCAAAAATACCCATGACAGACGTTTTAGCTGCGCCCAAACCCCCAACAGACGAGTCCTAAATCGCGATCTTTTCGCGAAATAAGAAACCAAGGACTTGAGGTCACCACTTGAAATTAGTCTCATCCTGTAGCCCTTGACTCCCTGATTGCAAAAATACCCATGACAGACGTTTTATCCGCGCCCAAACACCCGACAGACGAACCCAAAAACGCGATTAAACTTAATTGAAGATTTTTGTGAACAAAAATTTTTTTTTCAAAAATTTTGCTTAAGTTTCATACATTTACTAATGCCAAAAGATTGGCTAGGCAATTAAAGGAAAACAACTATTTGAGAGTCATGGACAATCTTCCATCGTTTAGGCGATAAATGTAATTTTCTCACAAATTGACTTCAAACACAAAATATTTTGAACACAATGGTCAGCACCTACAATATTTGCATACACGTTTGTAAAAAGCCAGAATCTCATTTCTACATATTGCATTTATCGCCTAAGCCATGGAAGATTGTCCTTCACTCATATAGTTGTTTTCCTTTAATTGCCTAGCCAATCTTTTGGCATTAGTAAATGTATGAAACTTAAGCAAAATTTTTGAAAATAAAATTTTTGTTCACAAAAATCTTCAATTAAGTTTAATCGCGTTTTTGGGTTCGTCTGTCGGGTGTTTGGGCGCGGATAAAACGTCTGTCATGGGTATTTTTGCAATCAGGGAGTCAAGGGCTACAGGATGAGACTAATTTCAAGTGGTTACCCCAAGTCCTTGCTTTTTTATTTCGCGAAAAAGATCGCGATTTATGACTCGTCTGTTGGGGGTTTGGGTGGAGGTTAAACGTCTGTCATGGGTATTTTTGCAATCAGGGAGTCAAGGGCTACAGGATGAGACTAATTTCAAGTGGTGACCTCAAGTCCTTGGTTTCTTATTTCGCGAAAAGATCGCGATTTAGGACTCGTCTGTTGGGGGTTTGGGCGCAGCTAAAACGTCTGTCATGGGTATTTTTGAAACCAGAGAGTCAAGACCAACAGAATGAGACTAATTTCAAGTGGTTGCCCCAAGCCCTTGCGTTCGCGTAAAAGATCGCGTTTTCAAGTTCGTCTGTCGGGTGTTTGGGCGCGGATAAAATGTCTGTCGTGGGTATTTTTGCATTCAGGGAGTTAAGGGCTACAGGATCTAATTGTTTTTAGGTGGTTACCCTAATCCCTAAAAACGCGTAAAAATGCGCGTTTTTAGGCTCGTCTGTCGGGTGTTTGGGCGCGGTTAAAATGTCTGTCATGGGTATTTTTGTAATCAGCGCGACGAGGGCGTCAGGTTCCAATTGTTTTTAGGTGGTTACCCCAATCCCTAAAAACGTGTAAAAAAACGCGTTTTCGGACTCGTCTGTCGGGTATTTGGGCGCGGTTAAAACGTCTGTCATGGGTGTTTTTGTAATCAGGGCGACGAGGGCGTCAGGTTCCAATTGTTTCCAGGTGGTTACCCTCACTAAATCAATTTTCAGAAAAAATGTACTTTTGATGCACTTTTTCTCAGCAAAGGCGCAGACACATGCTGGCAGACGTTCGTTTTCGTCATCACCATGACTGGGACTTATTCTAATATTAATATGAATCGGTTACCTCTCACGCAAAAAATCTGCTCCCGGCTCTTAGACTAATCAGTTTGAAATTTAATTTGAACTTTTGCTTCATTCCATTCGAAGTTTCAAGTTTTTTTTTTAATTAATGGCCTCATATTCTCTTATAATTTAAATGGTTTATATGATATGTACATGTTTTTACATCAAACAAATGTAATCTCGGCGGAAACTTGGAACTCATTTGCTTTGAAGAAAGTATAGATTTTCTAGACCACTAAAAGAAACCCCGAAGCAAATGTTTTTTATGAAGAACAAAATCAACAAGAAAAAAGAATCAATTTTTGTCACACACATCATTTTTTATCTATTTTAAATTTTCCAAACAAAATATATTTCGCTCATTTACTTGAATAATGTCATAACTCAAAAATCATAAATTTGTATTTATTAATGCAGAAGTTATTGGAATAAAGTAATCTTTAATCCTACAGAAAGTAATTTCTTCGTTTTTAAAATTGACAGAGAAGGAGCACTAGTTTTGTTTTAGAAACTAACTTTTTACGTATGTATGTATGTCCAATTCCTTTAGCAAAAAATTTTTTGTTCAGTAAAACATACTCGGCACATTGTTTACGACATGCATTGAGATCGATTTTAACTCGATTTTTTTTTTGTTAAAAAGAATTCGACAATAAAAAAATGGATCGATGCAAAATTTCAAACTCGTTTCCTGAAAAACCAGGTTTTTTTGTGTTATGACAGTGTTCAAGTAAATGAGCGATATGTATGTATGTATGAAAAAATATAGTGCGATTGAATTGCTTTTTCGAAAAAAACTTTTATTTTAACAAAATGAAAAAGAGGTTGCCGACACCATTTTTGCATCACAAAATTTTGTCTTCCTTTAAAGTTGGAAGCACAAGGCTCATCAGTTCCTTCATTTTCAATATCCAAAAACTATGTCTATAAGTGTACTGTGGAATGTACATGCTCAATTTTTCAGAAGACAACACAAATTTGTCTGTTTTTTTTTTCTTTTTTTTTTTTAATTTAAACACATTTGAAACAAAAATAAAATTTACAAAAAATCACATTTAAATGTAAACCAAAATCTCAAGTTTACTCGGCAAACTTCTTATAAAATCGCCCTAAATCCATTACAGCAATTTGCATATAAAAATGAAAAAAAAAAAAAAAAAAATCACAAATATTTGAAATTTTCTGACTTATTTATAAAAATCGAAAATTTTGTAGTAAGGGCCTTTACGAGATTGTTGGCAGTATAACAGTGTTTGCCTTACTTCCAGACAGACATTTAAATAAAACATTTGTTTACAGTTTGGTGCTTGGGGTAGCTTTGCCATATCAGTTGGAGTCGCTGTAATTGCCCTTCTCAAGCTCATCAACAATCACCAGATTCGTAATATCAAAGTCTCAATGTATTTGGAACGACAACGTCTTGTTAATGAAGATGCATTGAATGTGAATAATCAAAGAGATGGAAGATCAACGCCACCAATTGAAGCTGCTCGTTAAATTTGGCGACGGCTCGAATCATCGTTTTCAAATTTATACAAATATTCATTTTATTTTTTAGTAAATCCCTTTGTATGGAACTAAAAAATTAAAGATTATAGACACAATTAAGTTCTAGATTTATGTAAGATTGTATACAATTAATGATTTATATTATATTTTTTTGTTGATTTATAATAGCGAATTATTCTTAGTTCGTTTTTAGTTTTAAATTTAAAATCCATAACAAATTTCATACATTTATGTATTATGTGCACTTATATATTGGTAATTTGATAAATTAATTCAAACATTATTCAAGTATTTTCTTTTTCTATGTGATATTTTTAATTAAACTTTAATATGAATAAAGAATTATCTTAAGAAAGTAATAGTATTTAAAAGAGGATTATCGCTATTGGCCAGGTAAATATTTCCCTTGGAATTTATTTTACCCGAAGCAAGTTTACCTCAGTAAAAAAAAAGGTAAAATGCTTGTTTAACAGCACACGAGCCTGATATGAAATGTAAATGGGTACGTTCACGTACCGATCTTAGGGTATCCAGATACCTTTGTGTTGTTGTAATCCCATATAAAATCTCAGCTGATCGGAAACATGTGTTGACAAGAAAAAAAATCCAAAGATATCCTAAAAATTTCTGGATACTCGTGTATCTTATGGGAAATTTGAAGAACAGCTGATTCGTGTTCACAAACGTATCGGATACTGAGGTATCTTGGATAGGGTGTCTATGCGTACGCGAACGCACCCAATGGTTTTAGCTACTGTTAAGTTATGACCTACATATAAAGCCTAAAAACTTCAGAGCTGTTTATGAGGTGGCGATCGTTTTTTTTTTTGGAGCTCGAATTTACTTAAGAAGTTTGTTTTTTTTCAGTGTGTATACACTCGCCGGTTTATTTATTATAATGGAAGGTAATCTTCAATCCCTCATAAACTAAGATGCTCATTAATGCCTATTCACCATAATATTTATTTATTTAATTCATGAGTGGTCTCAACTACTCTAAATACCTTTGCTTTAAATTCCAAAATCCAATATGACCATATTTGTAACAAAGATGTGGCTATAAATTAAGCTGAGAATCAAGGCGTACTCTGCCAAAGATGAGAATTTGAAAAAAAAATATCTATTACTTTCCCTTAACGTTTTTCTTTTAAGTTCAAATTAAATCGCATTATTTTTTTATACTATATATGTTTTCAAGGACGTGATGCCTCATTCTCAGGATCAAGTTTATAATAAAATAAATACAATAAATTAAAAATTACAACGAGTCAAATAAGTCCTTGAAATATATTGATGTTATAAAAAACAAAAAAATAATGCGTTTTAATTTCAATTTAAAAGAATTTTATATATGTAAATTAATTCAGCAATACAAAAAACGAAATATATAAATTAGGTTCGTTATTTAGAGCCTTTTGCTGAATCGAAACTTATAGCGTTTTCGTTTGGTCGTCCGGGACTGTCCGGAATTCTTCCGAACGATTCTGAAACTGTTCGTTTGGCACTCAATGAATATTCTAATTCTGAAAAGAAGAGAAAATCGATTCCGAATTTCAGCAAATGGTTCGAGAATCAAGTTCCTAAGTGGAAAAACTGTTTAAATAATGTTGACTTATTTTTTTTAGATATAGCTTTAAAGTAAAATTTTTTTGATGAGGTTCTTGTCTAAATTAAACACCGTTTTCAAAAAGGAATTAACTATTTTTCTTGAACTAGGGGTTAAATCAGGACATGCATGTTTTTTTGAGTTTATTGAGGCAAGCATGTTTTATTAAAACAAGCATATGAGTAGCATGAAAAATAAATAAAACCCAAAAACAACATGGATGTCCTGACAATGGAAATAGAAATACCCATGTGATGTGGAATATTAATGGGCACGTTCAAACACCTATCGGATAGGCTATCTGGGATACCCGTATCTGGAATATCTTTTTGAACAAAGAGGTATCCAGATAGCTTGCCCAAGCAGCTACTAAAAAAATATGTAAATATTGAGAAGAGGAAACTTTTTCTTTTGAGCAAATTACATTTTTTTTATTGTTGAAAAGTACTTGCACAATCGCTTTGACTTTATTTCTTGCAATTTTTTTTTATTTTGAAGCTGAATAATAGCCCGAAAAGCAATCAAAATAAAAAAAAAGCCAAATGTATATCAGCTGATCACTCGGATACCTGAGGTATACCAGAAATTCTGGAATACCTTCAGATTATTTTTTGACAGAAAATGGTTCGTTTCCTTGCTAATTTTTAACATTGTTTACAACAACAAAAAGCTATCCGATAGCTTTATGTTAGCTCTTTGAACGTGCCCAATTTCTTCAGAACGGCAAAACATATTTTTAGTATTTTGTATGTACAAAAAAAATTTTTAACGGCTCCTGCAATTTTCAAAAAAAAAAAAAATTAATTAATTCCTAACTATAATTTTTGGAAAAGTTCAAAAGTAAAATTTTTTTCTCCGCTACCACAGTTGCTTTGTGAAAAAGGGCATACCTACAAACTATTTTTTAAACTAAGCTTTGCGCATCATTTTTGTTTTTAACTTTCAGCTTGAAAACTATAAAAAAATAAGTTTGAATATTTTCACTTTCGTACTTTTATGCCAAATGTAGTTAATTATGACAAAATATGATAAAAATGTACAGTCGGACACAAATTTTTTTTAGGTGGAACTGCGCACAACACTAATGGCATACTTTATTGGAGGTTTAAAAGGTGTTTTCAAAACTTTGAAAAAACATACGTACTTTCCTTCTATTTCCTGATCGCTATAACCGGCCCCTTAGGTGGCGGTTAGCGATCAGGAAAATGAATCAGGAAAAATTTTCAAACAGATATTTTGTGATGTTTTAATCGATTATAAATGACTCAAATGATTTTTTTTGGAAAAAAAAGTTTACAATCGAACAATTACATATATATTTTTTTAGTTGTATTTATTTGTTTTCCTGATGCCAATTCATTTTTCGTGCCAGCTGATTGACATTTCACACAAAAGGAAACAAATAGTTCCTCCGATTCCTAATGAATTTCCTGATCGCTTTATTCGGCCACTTAACCCCAAAATGTCAGTAATGGACAAAAAACAACCCTCCTGAAAACCAGGAGCTGTATCTTAATTTTAAGCGGTCGCTATCGTACTCTTAGATGATTTACAAGTATAGCCTAGTACCTACCTTATTTATTTGAACATGCTTTTAATTTTCAGTTTTCTAAAACCTATTTGATCTATAAGTTTATAGGCAAGAAACAAATCTAGGGTGTTGTCGGTTGGCCATTAAGATAATAGAGTTGGAATGCCTAAGCTGTGTCATATACATGTTTCAACTTCGCGTGGAACTCAGCATACTTCCCTTTGGGTGTTGTCCTGCTGGAAAAGCTAGTTTATTAACATATATTCAAACCCTACTTAGCGACGATTTTATGAAATCAAACATGGCATCAAATTCGATATAACTTGAAATTTCTGTCCAAATTCGGATATCGATTAACTACTAATTAATCAATTTAAAATTTCAAGTGACTTCAACTCCAAAGCGTTTCATCCAGGTATGAAAGCGAGTTAGATTTTGTTCTACACTTGAATTATATTTATTTATTTATCACTCCGCTGTAAATTAAAGTAATTTTAGTATTTTTTCTACCTTATTATTAAAATCTAATTTGTATTGGCGATTGACATATGCACTAATTCAATTCGTATCAATTGCCTTGTTCCGGAAAAAATATCAAAGACTGTTACTTGAACAAACGTTCCCACCCAGAAATGAAACAAAATTAAATTACTAGTCTTGAAAACAGAGTTTATTTATTTATTTTTAATAAATAATATGCAAGTTTCCTTTAAGCTAAACAAAACAAATTAAAAAAAAAAAAAAACACATTTTAGAATAAAATTAAAAAAAGATCCTAAAAATAATATCATTTTTTTATAATACATATATTATTTAACATTTTTACTTTGAAGTGGATAAATATTTGTATTTTTTTTTTTTTTTTTTTGTATATTTACACTCTTTGGATCGTATGCAATAAAAATGAGCCTAAGCTCTTTTCTCATTATCTCACATTTCATTACATTTTCTTGAGATCTATCTCACTTTCTTGAGATACATAGATCTCTAGAAAAAGTACTGAAAAGTGTGATAGAGCTTAAGCTCTTTTTGAGAGCCTTTGTCAAAGAATTTTAATTTAATTTAAATTTGCCTAACAACTATATTTTTTTGTAATGGTACTAAGTTTTTTTTTTTAACAGGAATTTGTTGGTTTATATTTTTATAATATAGAGCTTTATCTAATTGTTTTGCTGTGTGCAGCCGTGTGTGTCTTTTCTTGTCTTCTAAATTAACAAAGACTTAACTTCTTTAACATTCTCATCATATAATTAATTGATTTATATATGACACACATTTTTTTGTGTTTCAGTTTGTTTTTTTTTTTTTTTGTAGTTAAAGTTTTTTTTAAAAATAGATAAATTCAATATAATAGGAATAGTTTGTTTTTACATGAATAACGATTTTTAACTAGAAAAGCCTTTTCTGAACAATGTAGAAAACACAGGCAAGAAAGAAGACAAATGCAAAGAATAACAAAATCTTATCAGTGCATTCTCGTCGGCCGTACTTTTGTAGCAACTTTCCCGACTGGTGGATGGTTCCGTGAGTGCTTTGTAATTCATCACGCGTCGCATCGACATTCTGCGAGGACATAACTAAAGTGTCTAAGGTTGTGGCACTCTTTTGAGTGGTTTCAGACAAATGTCTCGAAATGGACAGCATCTTTTCGGTAACATTATTCTCTTGGGATATCAAACTGGAACGGTTATGACGACTGCTGGTGGCAGTACGTTTGCGCAAATCTGTTTCTCCGGTAATGGCCATGAGTTCTTCACGATTTGCCTTTTCTATTTCCAACATTGTAGCGACATTAGCCTTTCTAAATGCTTGCAATGTTTTGGAGAATTGATCACGGTGGGTGTCAACTTCTTTGGATAATTCTGGGTCGCCAACGTCGCGAGCCCAGTCATCGAGTTTTTCAATGCATTTTCTTAGAGCTGCGAGTTTGGAACGACCAACTTCATTGAGTGTTTCTAGATCGGTTATGGAACCACGATAGGATAAGATATCCTATTTAAAAAGAGTTTTAGAATAAAATTTAGATTTTTGTTGTTTTTTTTTCAGAGAAAAAACAAGGAAAAGAAAAATGTTTTTTTTTTTTTTTCATTGTTGGACTTACTTGTATAATAGCTTTAGCTTGCAAATTATTATCAATTAAATCCTGACGTATTTCAGGTAAAGTATATTTTTGAATATCCATTTTATATTTTTTATATATTTTTATTTTGATATGAAAAATTGATGTGGAATGATATTAGAGAAACAACTCATCACGTAGACATATAGCAGAAACTTTGTTTTGACGCCATATTTTTTTTTTTTTTTTGGCAACTGCATTTCAGTGACAGAAATGACAGGAAAAAAATATGGAGTTCAAAGATGAAATTTGTGTTGCAATAATGAAGGCATTCAGAGATTATTTAAAATGAAAACATTTCACTGATGTCGTTTTCCAAAATTCAAGAAGTGTCAAGCCAGAACTATAATTGGCGGATGGAGTCGGATGCTACTGTCAATTGTTGTTGTTTTCCATAAGTTTTCATCCGTCGAGTGCGGTTGCGAGCGCACTTGTCGTATGAAAACTTATGGAAAACAACAACAATTGACAGTAGCTTCCGACTCCATCCGCCAATTATAGTTCTGGCTTCACTCATAGCTATATAATCACTCCCAAAAGGAGTGATTTCAAATTCCAAAATTGAAAAAGCAGTGCATTTTTGAAGAGAATTCTTCACTCCCAAAATTTTGAAGGAGTGACGGAGTGATTACCAATATTTCTACATTTTTCTTCATGGACTACTTGTCAAATTCTTGGGTGGTTGTTTTAATTTATTTTGTGAAGAAAATTATATTTATTTATAAAAAAATCAATAAAGTATTGATAAAAAAACGCGGTTTTCGGCAAAAAAAAATTTGAAAACTTGAAATGCGTTCCCACAGGAAATTTTCAGGTTTTGGTTTGACGTTTTAATTATTTTAATTCTTCATCACCCAGACCCCTCCAAATTAATGGTAAACATAGAAACAAACGTACTCTATTGAACGGTGTTCTATTGTTTTTTATTAAAGCCTGGTACGCAGATAGATCATTAGGGGTATTCACTATTCGATGCAAATGGTCTTGCATCGTTGTAAAAGTGCAAAAGTGTAACATTTTCTTAAAATAAAACAACCAAATATACAGTCTACAATTTTTGTACACTTTTACACTTTTGCTATACCCCAACCCTATTGCAAAAATAAAATACAATGGTGCAAAATTTGTCTATTGTACTTGTAGTAGTAGAAAACAAAATTTTGCATTTTTACACTTTTTTGCTACACCGGATCGTGAATACCCCTATTAATTAACACGTATTGCAACTATTGAGATCTTGCTTTTCATCAGGATCACGAATCTTGATCTTGCTTTTCATCAGAATCACGAATCTTGATCCTGATGAAAAGCAAGATCTCATGTAGTTGTTGTAATAGGTGTTAATTAATGATCTATATGGATAAAGTGTTATAATAAAAAACGGCTAATGTCTGAAATAAATATTTCTAATGTAGGATACGCCTGAATGCTCACATTTAAAACAAAAAGTATTTTATGCGCTGAACATAGCCATTCACAGTTCAGCTTGAACTTACCTGAACACACTTTTCCTGTATGTTCAATGCTTCCCTTTTATCTCTTCTTCAACGCCAAATCAGACACCTCAGTTAAAAAAAAAAACTCGTGCATTGAAAATTTTTCTCATCTAATTTGTTTATAAAATAATAAAAATTACAGCTAAATTTTTAAAACAAAACCAAACCAAAACAATGTCAAAATCATCCCAAAACAAACACAATATAGCTACCAAAAGAATTACCGCCGAACAAACAATAATTATTATTCGTTTAATTAAAAAATACAAATGCATTTGGGACAAGAAGCACCCAGATTTTCGGAAGCGCCAAGTACGTTATAATACTTTTAAAAAAATTGGAAGTTATTTTCAATTAACGCCCGAAGATGTTAGTCGAAAATATAGACGGTATAGAGATTGCTATATTCAAGAACTCAAGCATTTGCAAGAGAAGAAAAAATCATACACAAGTGTGTTTTATTTTGACGAAATGGACTTCTTGCGGGATCAAGTGAAGCATCGTTCTTTGACCAACAAAGACACTAAGTATTCAATAGCATGTTCTGATGGGGTTAATTCTGGTGATAAATCTGATACGGATGAAGAGTAATGATTTTTTTCAAGTATTTATTGGAAATTAATTAATTAATTAATTTAACCTGTCATTATTTTGTAATTTGTAGCTTGCCAGTAGAGTCCCTGGAAGATGAATTTACCTTAGAAGAGCCTATGGAGGAATTCCAATTCTCTAGCAATGAATCTGATAATTCGAAAGAAGAAGAAGAAGAAGCACCTGCAATTGAACAACCTATTAAAATTAAAGAAGAAGTTGTTAATGAAGAAATGGTTAGGAATGAAGAAACTACAATTAACGACGATAATGATCCAATTGAAGAAATACGAGAAGAAAATGAAATGAAAACACTAGCAAAAAATGATAAAACAGATGAGTTTGACGTTTTTGCTGGATACTTGGCCTCTCAACTAAGAACAATGGATAAGCTGTCAGCGTTAGAGACTATGGAGGAATTGCAGGGAGTTATTTTTAAACGAAGGATAGAAATTTTGAAAAGAGATAGGAAAAGTAATTAAGATTTTTAAAAGTAAATTGTTATAAACAAAAGTCCTAAGATCCTTTGATCTGGGGAATGTGAAAAATTCGTTTAGATTTAAGATCAGAAATGGTAGTAGTTTTAAATTTACATACAATTAAAAAAAATATATAAAGTTTTAGAAGTTATTTAAACAAAAAAAACGAAAATAGTCGTATTAGTGAGGCGGCTTAGCATCTAAATCGTGCACTTTGTGATAAAAGCATGAAATTTATATCTTTGGTAGTACTCAATATAAGAGTTATTTTGAGATATTGGGCCACCTTGTATTCCATCCGGAAGGGAAGATACAAGACTTTTTCTGTGTTGCACTCGATTTGTTTCATATCACATAGTATAGGCAATGAAACATTTGTATTAATATGATACATGAAATCAATACCAAAATGTCTCGACCATCATGTAAAAAGTTATTGGACTCTTTATGAATCTTCTTTTACTCAAAGAGCAAGAGTCAGAATATTACCAAGTACTCCTTGAAAAAAAGTGGTTGGTTGATAAAATTTCGTGTGGACGTTTCATATACCATAGACAAAAATAATAAAATATGTCCATCAAAAAATTTCAGGTCAAAGGGTGTTTTTTTTTTAGCAAGAAAGAAACACTTTTGAAATGGTACCATTGCAGCACATGGACAATTTTTGCATTTTTTTGAACCGCATATATATTTTATACATCGTATGAGCATCAAAAGTAATCAAAAAATGAATTATATTTACCATGGAATATTGAATTTTCATGCAAAACTTAAATTGCTTGCTTTTATTTTTTATTAAATTTTCATACAAATTAATATTTTAAAGGAGTGAGGTGCATAAGTAAAAGTATGAAAAAATAATTGTGCAGTTTGTGATAAAGGGATCAAATTAATAGGATTGTTAATACAATATGTAACCCTCATTTTAAGATATTCGGCCACTTAATATTTTGCCTATGGGCAATTCCATGGTAACTCACGTTACATTCACAAAAATTTCCAACACATAAATAATTTTTTTTTTTCAATTTTAATGTAAATTGATACGAAATTACTATCCATGAATGGAGCATAACAATTACTTTCATAATTAACTAAAAAAATTGTCTTTATTTTTAACATTTGCTTGGGAAAAATAAAAGTTTGATGGTAACTCACGTTACAAAAATCGGACACAAATTTTAAGAGTCCGACAGTATGAAGTTTTTATGTGAAATTAAGAATCTTAATTTGTTTTCAATGAAGATTCCATACATACAAAATTACAAGCTTTTAATATGAGTGACAAAACCAAACATTTTTTCAATATTTCGAGGAAAAATTTAAAAATATTTAGGTAACTCACGTTACATTATTTTGGTAACTCATGTTACCTGCGATTTGTGGTTCCAAAAGTAAAGAAAAGATGCATTTTCACTCAAGTTTTTTTTTAATCGAATAGTGTGTAACGAAGCTTGCTTAAATGTTAACTTATTTTAGCACTCACGAGGGGATATTGTCATCGTCACTATTAGACTCATCATATTTTCAGTTTGCTTGTATTTCCGTCATTTTCATGTGAAATTCTTCTGTTGTTGGCAAGCTTATGCTATAAAAATGCTTTAAGATTATTAAACTCCCTGAATTTTATGTCTATCCATAAGGGAATACAACAAAAAATCTTTTTTTGCAACTTGCATAAAGAGTTGCCGTTTGTAAATAGTAATTTGCTAATAAAAAAAGTAAAAAAGACTGCATAATTTGTTCAAAATTCCTGTCCACTTTTTCATGGAATTACCCCTATGCAGATACCATAGAGCCATCTAATAATCACAAATTTCACAAAACTTCATTTAAATTGCTTTTTGTGCATCGTTATAAACATCCTCATTGGTGAAATATTAAGTGGCCCAATATCTTAAAATGAGGGTTACATATTGTATCAATCCTATTAATTTGATCCCTTTATCACGAACTGCACGATTGAACTCTTTTTTAATGCTAAGCCGCGTCACTATATCAAATAATTTAAATTATAAAGAAAAACACATTAAATTCTTCTAAAGTGGTGATTTTATTATGGAAACTCCAGTTTCTAATGCATTCCGATTTTACTAATTGTGCCCTTAATTATTAAAGTGGACTAAGTCACTGTAAAAAAAAGGATTGAAATTAGCATAATAGCATAAAACTTATAATTTAAGGTTTAAACCTCATTTAAAAGCGAAATTGCAGTAAATAGACTTATTTATTGTTCTATTTATTGTTTCAAAAAAGAAATCCATTAAATTTTTTAAATAAAATTATTAAATTAGCTTGTTTTGCAACAATAAAAAAAGTGACTTATAGTCCACTTTCGTAATTATGGGCACAATTCTTTGTGACTCATAGATTTCTTTATTTATATCTTTTAGTTTATCTTGGATCTGCATATGAAAAGAACGAACTTTAAACAGGAGGATCGGGGGATCTTATATACATATGTACATAGTTACATATAAGGCATCACAGTAATCCAGGAAGTGCGAAGACCGGCTATTCGGGTATGGTGTTATGATAAAAGCCAGGTTTTAAACAAAGAATCACGTGCTTGAAATATAATAAGGGAGTACCTTGTCACCATATACTTTTGGGAAAAATTTAAAAATATCACACTAATCTATGCCCATTTCTTATCTTTTAAACCAAGAAAAGATTATATGGGCTTGAATTCCATGACAACCCACTTTTAAAAAAAGTACGTGACGATAATATAAATTTTACTATTCAAGACATATATTATATTTCGCCGGTAAATCAAAGATCCGGGGAAATTCTTGAAACAGAAAATGATAACCTGAAAATCATAGAGGTTAAAACTATCATAACTTCTATTCTTGACAATTTTATTTAACTTTTATTTTTTTTTATTGTTATTGTAAAACGTATAACAAAAAAATGTATTCATTCAGTCATTCATTAATCTATGCCCAGCAGAAGAAATGACCAAATCACGGGATCATTCTGTCCTTCTTTAGAAGCCGCCTTGTAACGAACTTGTATTGTTAGATAGCGGTAGTACTTTTGTTGTTGAGTTTTTTTTAGTCTTGCAAAATTGAAAATTAAGAATTAGTGCTACCCATAAAGTGATGGTTTTCATATCATCAAGAGAATTATAACACATGTTGAGCAGAAAGAGAGCCCCATGAATGGAAGTCTTGAAAAGTATAAATGCATCTGTCCCTCCTTAGCCTCTGAATTGGAACATCTCTAGATGTATGCATATTTTATTTGTGGAACGATACCGCATGAAGAATAAAGGCCTAATTAATGTGCAAGAATGAAAGGAAACAACATTTTACCGCCGAATCCGAACAGAGATGCAATTTTTCATGACATAATAGTCCTTGAAAAATTATTTTGGGGGTGATCAGGATTTCAACCAGACCTCTTACGTTGTAGTGTAATTATTGGGCCATGGAGAACTACGTCTCCAGATGTATGTATGTCTTCTCAAAATCTCTTAAAATTTGGCTGGTTAATTATTGTCATCCCCTACAAGCCCCTTTCAAGCTAAAGGCTTGGAAAATCTATCATTGACCAAATCTTCACTCTCCGGTAGATTTTGGATAAACAAAGAAGCTTCACCATCTTTTTCAACGCTTTTTAAGTCTCATAATGAAAAAAAAGTATATGATTTCATCGAGGAGAGAAATTCAACATCGTCGGACAAAATGAAGAAAGGCTCAAAGTACATTCAAAACTTTGAATGATTCCGGAACACCAGTTGAAATGTATGTAAGTACGCTGTATTTCTACTAAAGTTGAATTGAATATTAAATGATAGGTGATAACGTCTGCTCTGCAAAATTAAATATCCATAGCTTAAGTTTTGTCATGCACCATATTTTAAAGTTAGGAGTGTTAATCGCTTCAGTTCCAGTAATCATAGGAATTCGCACAGCGAATGGTCTTGTGGTGCATACAAAGGAACAAATCGAAAATTTGAGATTTTCAATTTAGGGGGCGTTGTAACCGCCCATTTTCGCTGAATTTTATCAATTATTTTAGAGCATTTTTGATTATCGTAGAATCTTGAAACTTTTTAGAATTGTATAGCTAATAGACAAAAGGAACAAAATTCAAATTTTTGAATTTTAGCCAGGGGGCGTGGTAACCGCCAATTTTCGCTGAATGGCCATCAAACATTATAGAGCACTTCTGATAGAATATTACAGATTGTTAGAATCTTATACCTTTCAAAAAGTAATGAAATCACAACAAAAACATAACTGTTAAAAAAAGCCAAGTTAAGTCTTTGTAAAAAATAAGTTTAAAACAAATTGATTTAAAAAATTGATTTAAAAAAAAATGTTATCCGAATCAGGATATTTTTACATATCAATTACAAAAATGCATTTGAAATTAAAAAATTGTATTAATTGCAACTGAAAAATATTTGCTTAGAAAAAAAAAAAATAAAAAAAAAGAAAAATATTTGTATTGAAAAAAAAAAAAAAATATTTATTGCAACTAAAAATATTTTGCATTAAAAAAAAAATTGTATTGCAAATGAAAGAAATTTGCATTGAAAATGAAATTTTTATTGCAAATAAAAAATGTTCTACATTGAAAAAAAGAAATTCAATGATAAGTGCATAGAGGACTTCCTCTATGGATAAGTGTGTGCATTAAATACTACAATTTTGAATATTTGACCATACATTAGGTTCAATGTTGCATTGAATACAGAATTTTTTTTATTTGCAATACAATTTTTTTTTCAATGCCAAATATTTTTATTTGCAATAAAAATTTTATTTTCAGTGCAAATTTTTTTCATTTGCAATACAATTTTTTTTTAATGCAAATTATTTTTAGTTGCAATAAGTATTTTTTTTTTATATGCAAATATTTTTCAGTTGCAATAAAATTTTTTTTATTGCAAATATTTTTCAGTTAGGTACCTACAGTAAATATTTTTTTTTCAATAAAAAGTTTTTTTTTTGCAATAAATATTTTTTTAGAAGTTTGTAATGGAGAGCAAATGCATCAATAATAAAATGATTTTTTACAAGCCTGTTCCGGATACAATATTTTTTTTTAAATGTTTCATTATATTAAAATTAAGGTTATTAACGTTGCTAAACCTAAATGTTGAAACTAAAACAAATGCAAAAAAAGTCTTTTTGAAATGAAATTTTATTCTGGTTTTTAATCATTTATTTTTTTTTTTAATAAAAAGAATCATTTTCACATTAAATCATATACCTACCTACTATTGCTCCAAAATAAAATAAGTTAAAAAACATTAATTATTTTGAAATAACGAAGTATTTTATTGGTCTAAAATGATTGGTCGACTACTACACGAGTCTCTTCTTTCGTGCTTTTTTGTACATTGAAAAGCTCTTTATAAAGCTTCAAAGCAATTACATATTCTTAAATTCGGACGAAAAAAAAAATAAACTATAGAAAAACTCAATAAATTAATTGTTGTGTTTTGGGTATTTTGTTTTGTGTTGTCTTTTGGTAATTTTAAGTTGAGAGCAAAAACTTCGGAGAGAAATTCCTTCTGAAACGCCTGTTTATACAGTTAATAAAACGTTTACATAAATTACTACAAGTTTCGAAAAAAGTCAAGTGTATTTTTCCTCTTGCCATGAAACATAAAAATAACTAACCAACTACTTGCTGTGACGTTCTCTTTCTCCATTCATTCCGAATTCTCGACTGAAAAAGCGACATGTTCGGAAAGGGGTTTTCAACATGAGGGGATTGCAACATGTGTCATTCACTGGTGTAAAGAAGTAGGGGGCTCGTTTGAATAAAGAAAAAAGTCTTCTCCGACTCTATCGGTCGACTTCGGTTCAAACAAAATAACACCAGCCAAATCATTTCATTCGCGTCGCGAACACTTTAGGAACAAGCTGTATTATAATTGTTGTGCTGTGTGCAAGCTATATCTTTTGGTTGTTCAAATCGCGCGAAAAATATTTTTGTCTGCCATTTGCTTAGGCTAGATAAACACCCACCTTTGTTGAAAGATATCAATATTATTTTTTTGTAATTGCGAAAATAATAGCTATCCGTGGTGGTATATATCATTTTCCATACTTTTTATAACGTTGGCTATCATAATTATACTTTAATTTAAGATACCAAGAAAATTTTGTTATTTTTCCTGAACATTATTTTTTTGTTTACGTTTACGACTTTTACTCATTCTTGTTTCGATTTCTGTTGAAAGGAGTTCGTCGTCAGAGTTCGATACCTAAGCGAAATTTGAAACGATACCTACGAAAAAAAAGTGATTGCAATTTTGAGAAACATATAGCTTTTTTATACTCTCTTTTTTTTTAATTTTTTAATTGCTTTTTTGGAGAGAGAGAGAGAGAGTGAGAGTTTTTGTAATTTTTGTTTTGTGTGACTGTAAATTATAAACAAGAAATGCAGCTTTTTGGCGGAATCGAAGGGTAAGCACGATTTTTGATTTTTTGTTTTTTTTTGATACCTAATCATTCGATATTAAACTTGTTCTGCATTCCTAAGCCTAGACTTTGTTTTAAAACTTAAAAAAATGTGCTGACGCAACACATGTACTCTGAGCTCACATTTTTTTATTATTATTATTTTAAACTAACACCCCCGTAGTGGCGTTGTTTTGTGAGATTACTCGAAAAGAATGTCAAACGTTTTGTATAAAAGATTAGAAATAATCAGGGTCATAATAAATGTAGAAAAGTAGTATTTAGAGAGAGTAGAAGAAGTAGGATCAGTATGACTTATAAGATGACTTTGAAATTGCAGCAATAAGTATGATAAAAATACGAAAGGAAGTATAGATCGTTATTTAATTGCAAAAAAATGTAAACAATGTGATGTAGGCATGTGCTTATTTTATGATTTAAATATTTTTTATTATTCCGTCCCTATACCAAAATCATTAGATAATCCCACATATTTAAGTTATTTAATAGTAGGTATCAAGATTGATATAAAAAATTCAACATTAGATAAATTCACTCAAAATATTCATAGGTATTAATTAAGTTATTTTTAGATTCTGTTTTTTTTTTTTGAATCAACAAAACTTAATAAAAAATAGTTTTCAAAAAGAAAACAAAAAACAAATAAAAAAATAGGAAATTATTGTCTCAAGGAGAAAAGCATAAGGTGGTGCGAAAGTATTTTTCTAATTTAAATTGATAAGAGATTATTTGTTGTAATAAACTGTTCTAGGAAAACGATTTTTACTTGCGGTATACTATAGCTATAGTAGGTACCTATAATAAGTTTAATATATATGTACATAATAAGTTTAAGATTCAACTCATTTCCTTCTACAGATATAAGGTCACCGAATACACTTAGAAGTACAAAAAAAGTAGTTGGTAGTAGTTACTGAAGTCCAAAAAAACACAGCGTCATTATGATGCTGAAGAATGCCATTGAATATCTGCATGTCTATCTGAACCTACAGCCAAAACCACTTCACTGAAGCGATTTACTTCAAACTTTGTAGTAAAGGGTTTTTAAGTGATTTCATAGAGGGGAAATTTAATTTGTTTTATCTATCAAACAGTTTTTCTGTTCTATTTTTGAGATATGAAATAAAACACCATATTTTTGCAGCTGTAAATGACTTAGGTATTTCTAATCACCTTTTTATGAGCAAAAAAAAAAAAATTATATTAACTTTACATTTTTTTAATATTTTAATAATTAATACCGTTTAAATTTAAGATAAATCAAAGAAAAATTAAAAATTTTCAAAAAAAAATTAGGTAGCTTTTGAAAAAAAATTTTCATACCATTTTTGAAAACTTTTCCTTATTTTGAAATTTTTAGATTTTTCTTTAGTTTATCTAAAATTTAAACGATATTTATTAATAAAATGTTCAAAAAAAAAACTCAAAACAATTTGACGTGCTCATAAAAAGTGATTAGAAGTAAGTCATTTACAAAAATGTGGTGTTTTATTTCATCTCAAAAGTTCAATCCTAGATGCAGATTTATTTCAGGTATCTTCGGGTTCAATAAATTAAGCCTCATTTACATATATCTTATCCAACATAGTTATAAAAATAGCAGTTAATTTTCTTAAAAAACCGTAAACAGGCCCATTTTGATTGCTTTTTTAAATTTCCTGTAAAGTGATCCCTTTAATTTTTTTTGTTCTAGTATAGTTGTACAGTCTAATCAAATAGTAGGTAGTTTGAAGAGGAAAATGCTGTATAATAAGAAGCACCTTACTACTTAAAGAAGTAGGTAAGAATTTCGATAAAAGGTTAATTCTTTCTCTCTTAATTGAATCTTAAAATTTTTTAAAGCGGAATGACATTATTCTTAAATACTTCGTTATTCCTTCTTAAAAAGGTTTTACATTTACTTTGCTCATAAAAGCCTTTTTCAATAAATTTTTTACTCCTGCTTAAATAGGTATGGCATTGCTTAAGTAATAATAAAATTAATACGTTTTACAATCGGCCAAAAAGTTTAGATTATTCATTTTTATAAAATATTTTTTCTTTTTAATTTTTATTTTTTTGTCCTTTTATTCTTGCATTTAATATTGCCCTTTCTTTTAAAGAAATTTTTATTTTAACATCAGGATTCGAATTCGACGGTATTTGAGTCGTTATATAAATGAACATCGTATAGGTTTTATATGACATTACTGAACTCCCGATATTAGAAGAAAAGTTTTGATCTCTTGAATAATATTGACTAGCACTTCGCTTCCCATCAACAAAAATACGATTTTGAACTCTTGCTAAAACTTTGCCAAGATAACCTTAAACAGAAAAAAGATGAAGAAATCCTAAAAAAAAAATTATGACATAGCCGCCGCAATCTCCTGATAAGAACCCTATAAAGCGGTTGTAGGAGCAGGTGGATACATCTGTGGTAATAAGTTAAAAGAGCTTATGTCGACATAAGTGAAAAACGATTTTATTTGCTTAACATGTTCACCTTTTGTTCAGCTTTGTTTTAGTCTGGGTCTCATTTCTCTACGCAAAATATAAACCGTTAAATTAAAAAAAAATCATAATAGCTTAAGTCTTTTTGGACAAAAACTGCATTTGCAAAATAGCTTATGTATAAAATCGTCAAAATCTTAAAAATAATACACTTTTTTAAATAAGCTTAAGTCATGACATAAGCTACTATGACAATTTGAATTCAAATATATTCATCGCTTAGGTCAACATAAGCTATTTTAAACTTGTGGTCGAGTGAACCATTTGTGTTCTTATGTCGACTCAAGTCATTTTTAAAAAATGCATTTTGAACCAAACCCAATTTTGCAAAACAGCTTAAGTAAACATAAGCTGTTTTGTTCCTTGAAATGTCTGCAAAATTGTATACTTAAGTCAAAGTAAGTTATTTTTTCAAATGTAACGGCCGTCCCGAACGTTTTCAAGGAAAAATATACATATGAAAATTAAGGGTATAACAAGCCTGTACCCAGAAAAAAAAATTGTTGGTTTAGCGGAAACAGTTTAAAAGTAATCACAAAAAAAGTAAAAAAAAATCTGGTCCACAAACTTCATTTGCTTATACTGAAAAATGATAAAAATTGACTTAAGCTCTTTTAACTTATTGACACAGACATATTATATATGAGGTCAGTGACTATCATCGGATACTGCGTTGCTAAATCAAAAAATGAAAGTCTGAAAAAGGCAAAAAAGACATTTCGTTCACTGAGATGCCATTTTTTTTTTCATATTAAAATAGATTCTTTATTTTGTAGTGTTAATGTAAAATTTGTTTAAGGTGTTGATTCTTAAACTAATTGTTTGTATGAAAGAAATTTAAGGATTCTTTGTAGACCTAATGTGAGTTTAAAAATAAAACAATGATGAAACAAAATGTTGCGTATACGCCACGTTGATTTCACTTTTACATGAGTCTGATCCTGATCCTCCGATCTTAAAGACCTCAATACAAATTGATACATAAGTAAAAAAAAGTTTACTTGAAATTTAAGTCAAATATTGTGAAACAGAGGCTTAGTGAAATTTCTATGAACTGACTATTTTTTAATGTTCGGTAGTAGGCAATGCATTAAATTGTAAATAAATGTATATTTTGTCAAAAAAAAAGACATTATTTTCACAAAGCACATTCAAAACTTGACCCTTTGTTGTTTATCAACCATCCAGAATGTCTTTTCAAAAAGTCGTTTGAAAAATGGATCAGAAAAATGTTTATATTATGTAAAATTTTAGTTCTTAACTCTTTTTTCAATAAACTGTGCGCGGTGCACTGCACCTTTGCATTATTCTGGGTCGTTGGCACCGTGGAGCAAAGTCTAGACATAAAACCCTCATTTATTCATGTTAAGCTAATATAGACAAAATTAAGCCTTAAAAATCATATTGCGTTTTTAAAACAGCGCATCCGTCTGCATTTTATAGCCAAAAAAGACTAATATTAAGGTTCAAATAAAGAAAAAACTGAGGGATTTGCTATTTATTGTCTCAGTCCAATTAAGTATTAATTTGCAAGAGGGTACGTTTGAACTTGGCGCTTAAATTATTTTATAAGCAAGTCTGGTTGATATAAAATAAGATAATTATCTTCAGATTAATTTATCATTAAAAAAAAAAACGTCAAAGATTATAGCAATATTATTTTTATTTTGCAATAAAATTTTTTATTTTCAGTTATCTGCAGATCAAGTAATCAAAATAAAGAACATAATTATTATTTTGGATTTTATTGTTTTTGATCTACGTTGCGTAGGTACTTAAAGAAATTTTAAAACTACGATAAACAAAATTAACCACCACACGGTTTTTATAAAGTTATTAAATTGATGACGATAAAAAGAAACGATAAGTTGATTACAAATTTGCTACTTAGTAAATTATTTGCTAAATAAGATTAGACACTTAACAATTTTTAACAATCTTCTTATCTGAACTCTTGCTAGCATCTTACTGTAGATATTTTTTTAAGAGAAATGTATTTTACGCATTAAATTAATATGAATAATTAAGCAGGATTTAAAAAAAAAAGTTTTATAGAAAAAAAAGTTTAAGAAATCTCATTCATGAAAATTTTGAATTACCTACTTGTTTTGTTACCCTTCAAATAAAATGCAAACCATCTCCTATTTCTCTAATAATATTAATATGACATTAGCAAATGTTCAAACTCAAGTGGAAACAATGTACTTCGTGTGTATTTACTTCTAACACTAAATCAAAATGTGAAATACGTGATAAAACCATGGAATTTACGGTATTTTCCATCGAAGTCAATGGAGAAGTTGATTTACGACAATATCCTACGTATGCAAACACCATCATGTGTAAACAATAATAGTTAACCATTTTGAGTGTGATTGAAAGATATAGTAAAGTGTATAATATAGGTATACAGAAAGGTAGCCAGGCTCTAGGTGTAAATAACTTTTGTTTGATACAGTTCTTCGGTGCTTTTTTAATTTTTTTTAACCATTTTATGAAAAATATGCAATTTCGAAAAGGTCACATCTCCAAATGTTCGTCACATTCACTTTTTAATAGATATGGAATCTATATGCTTCCCAGCATCATCTATGTTCGAAAGAACGCGACTTTCACTTTGTAATAACTTATAAGTTTTTAATGACATTGACATGAATGCTTATAAAAAAGTTCAGACATTTTTAAGAGATGTGCGCTTTTCGAACATACTTAGTTCATTTATATCTACAAAAAAAAAGATCATTAAAAAAGGATTTTTAAAGTATTTCTGTCACCTCACTTTTTTATAATTTTGATGTTGTATTTAATTTTTGATATTTATATAGATGTTTCATAATAATGCTAAATAATAAGTTCATATCTCTTACAAAAAAAAAAACCTGAATAAATATATCGAGTCCTTCCCGCTTATTTATAATAAACACCAAGAAAGTCATGAATTTTTATAAAATAGTGCGTATACGCCACCGAGTCCCACCGGATTTCTTTTTTAAGAAGTTTGAACATACCATTATAAATTGCTATGAGTCGCCATTCTAGTATCGTATTATTTTCTCACTATTCCCTTCTTTAAATTTTAAATACTAAGCAGGTTATGTAATACATACATATGTAATTAATAAGCTAATTTTTCATTGTGTTGAAACTCTTAAATCACATAAGCCAAAAACCTTAAAATAATTCCAAGAATTTTTTAACAAGTTTCAACTTTTTGTTGTTGGATCTAATTTAAAATTTACTGTACAAAGAGCAAAACTCCATGCCGTTCTCACAAGAAACCGTTGCTTGGGAATGAGTCTGAATTAAAATAGAGACTTGAAACTTGGGGAATATTTATTTTCAACTTTCTGAGCTTCTGGAATAGAAAACCGATAGTTACACCAACACACCAAAAATCAAAAACTTTAAATTTTCCATTTATTTGTGCTCCAAAGTGTGCTGAGTAAAACAACAAAAGTGGGTATGGTCGTATAGTAGAACATTTTTTTTTTTCGAAAACATTATAACTACATTTAAAAATGCCTGTAAAAGACTACCAGTCCTGCTAGGATTGTCAAATATCAATTGATGATAAACTATAGAATCTAGCAGTTGATTTGCAACGATTGTGGTTTCAATTTCGTATTGATATATAATTCGTCGCCGTAAAGCAAAATTGTTCTAAGTCACAAAAAGCAAATTTTACACAAGACGATTTTTAAGTTTCAAATTGGTTTAAAGCGAGAATTTTCTTCTCGTTTGCCATTCAAGTTATGTGTTTTATAAAGTTTGTTCTTTTCTCTTGAATAAAATATATAAGTTTACCTCATTAGTAGGTGCATACTATTTTTAAATATTTTATTAAACTAAAAACCCAAAATTGGACATAGAACAAGTACGTTTTTTCCTTAAATAAAAAGTAGACTTAGAATAAAATATGATGGGACTTAGAACAATCAAGAATACTCGGGCTCATTTTCAAAAGGCTACTTCCCTGTTTTTATTGTTCTATGTCCCATTAAATTTTATTATCTGCGGAATGAAATTTTTTTTAACAAAAACGGTTTTCAAATTCGTTCAAAATTAGTAAAACTGCATTATTAACTCATTTTCGGTAAAAAGTGGATTTAGAACAATTTTGCTTTACGCCGACGAATTGTCAACCATAATAGAGTCTTAATTCTATGATGCTTAGGGCCTGTATATTTATTCACTATATTTAACCATGAAAATTGAATGCTCATAAAAGGTGTTTCAAAATATTTCAATAAACATTTGACAGTCTAAAATGAAACATACCCATTGAGTGAAAGTGAGCTCAAATTTTTTTCAAGTGCATACATTAAAATAAAATAAAATCGAGAACTGAAATTAAATGTTTTGTATACAAACGAAAAAAAAAATAGAATTTGAGTTGTTTGTTATATTTTAATTGAAACTAAATGAGAAACGCAACTTAAAAGTGTTTATTTATCCCCCGACTAAATTGTATCTTTAAAAAATTTGTTCTTTTACAATTGCATTAAGGGCTGTATGTCGGTTCAATATGAACTCAAGTGTTTTATATGCAAAAGCTGGTTTCACTGGAAGGTTATATTTCATGCATTCAATTGGATTGCAGAAAATCCTTGGGTTGGGATATTGATTTTTTTTGTTTGTTATGGTATTTATCTTATATTTTAATCTTTGGTTTTTATGGTGTATTCTATGAGGGCACTTAATTTACATTATTAATACCTTCTCTGTGAATCGGTGACACTATTAAATCACTTGTTGAACATGAGCTTTTGGGTGTGTGGTTACAGTTTTGTAAACAAAAATCGTGTTAATTGTAAATAAAATCATAAATGCATCGGGCATACCTTTTGGGAAGGAAAAGAGAGATTGGTGGGTAATATTTTTGTAGTAATGTATTTTCTTAATGCTTCAAATAGGTAATAATAACAAATTTGTTAAGTATTAACGGGTGTCCCAAAAGTTAACGTCGGAACGAAAACGGTAGATAGGGTAGGTGGTGATAGTTATCAGAAAAATAATAAAAAAATCGCAGCCATATATTTTGTGAGTTATGGGCATTTAAAAAAAAGTCGAAAAAATGGTCACCCTGTGACGGTTTTTCATGTTCCGTGACTACAAATCTTAATTTTTCTTATTTTATTTCTTTTCTTTTATTTCAACTCAGCTGCATCAGTTTTAAAGCAAATATTACTTTTTTGGCCAACTAAGTACTAACAAATTTTACATGACTCTAAATTCAATGAACCGTAGTGTAAAAAAAATGCACTACGATGTTTCGGCAAGTAAAGTCAGTGAATATGGACCGCCAATCATATTTTTACTAATAAAACTGATAAATTTAAAGTTTAACCATAGATATTTATTTAAAACAAAATAATAGTGCATTCTTATGAATAATTAGCAAGGCAAATAAAAATTCACTTTACAAAAAAAATTACAAAAAATAAGTTTTGAAGAAACTCAAAAACGTAAAAAAAAGCGGAGGGTAATTTGGACCACCTACACTCAGAGAACAAAATAGTTATTATCGGGATAACTATTAAAATAGTTAGAAAAAATAGTTATATTTGACTATTTTAATAGTCAATCGACTATTAAATAGTCAATTTTAACTATTAAAATAGTTATACATATGTGACTATTTAAATAATCAATATTGACTATTTAATTGTCAATAATGACTATTTTATAGTCAATAATGACTTTTTAAAATAGTTATCCCGGTTTTAACTATTAAAATAGTTGTTTTTTTCTCTGTGTAGGTATTTTCTCAAATTAAGGTGGGAAAACTAACTTAAAGTTAAAAAAAACTTCTAGTATCAGGATTTTCAAATTTGCATAATCTTATGAGCGTAGTTTTTTAGAGCAAAGCCACAACATTAAGACGTAACCATCTCAATCACTCTTTTCACAGCCTCTGAAATCTGGATACCAAGACTTCCTTTTCTCGTATTTTCTTTTGTTTTCGAACTCGTTGCATGCAGTTATACATAGAAAATATGGTTTTTAATATAAATTCAATAATAAGAATTAATATAATCCATCCATCCCATAACATAATCCAAAAAGCCCATGGTAGTCCATATTTCCCACAGTACCTACAATGTCTTAAATAAAAATTATTTAAAATGAAAACAGTCGACAGAGTCGAAGCGTCGAAGATGAAAGCTGAGAGCGTGTGCGCATAAATGCAAATAATTCTCACACGATTGCATTTTTGTGTGCGGCGAAAATCTGGTGATCCATATTAGACGCATGGTCCGTATATGCCGCCTTTACTTTATATAGTGCAGCAACATAGTTTTGAAACATGTTTCTACACTTGGGAAAGATTAATACACCATGTTCCAGGTACATTGTACCTGGAACATAAAAAAATTGAAAAAAAAACCGCCTGAAACAGCGGTTAAACACTGGTTTAAAAAATTTTTTTTTTTAACAAACGATGCTACATTCTTTAATAGATTACTTCATGAAATTTACAGACTTGCAATCTTGCATTTAAAATTCAATTTTTACAATTTAAATTGCTATTATATTAAAGTGTCTGACAAATTAATATACTCAATAGTACCTGTAGCCCGATCATCCTAGACGAAATTTCACTATATATCAAAGTTAATTTAAGTACAAGATTTTTTGATGCAGTTAGGTTCCTTTGATGGAGTAGAATATGAAACCACAGTTTTACACCAAAATTTGATATGGCGTATCCCCGAAAATGACCTCTGAACCCTAGGAAGTTCGAAAAAGTGATTTCAGTCGAATTTAACAGAAATTTTATCAAAGTTAATGGAAGTACACGATTTTTTGATGCAGTTAGGTTCCTTTGATGGAGGAGAATATGAAATCATAGTTTTACACCGAAATTTGATATGGCGTATCCCCGAAAATGACCTCTGAACCCTAGGAAGTTCGAAAAAGTGATTTCACGATTTTTTTATGCAGTTAGGTTCCTTTGATGGAGGAGAATATAAAACCACAGTCTTACACCAAAATTTGATATGGCGTATCCCCGAAAATGACCCCTGACCCCTAGGAAGTTCGAAAAAGTGATTTCAGTCGAATTTAACAGAAATTTTATCAAAGTTAATGGAAGTACACGATTTTTTGATGCAGTTAGGTTCCTTTGATGGAGGAGAATATGAAATCATAGTTTTACACCAAAATTTGATATGGCGTATCCCCGAAAATGACCCCTGACCCCTAGGTAGTACGGAAAAAGTGATTTCACAATTTTTTGATGCAGTTAGGTTCCTTTGATGGAGGAGAATATAAAACCACAGTTTTACACCAAAATTTGATATGGCGTATCCCCGAAAATTTTTTCCTACTTTGTTTCTTTTCCTTTTTTGGAAATTCCACAGCTTTTTCTGTTGTTCTGAAATGATGAGAATATTATTTTAATTGAAAAAGAACACATTTTTTTATTTTCATCACATGGGCCGACCAGGAATCGATCCCACATACCTCTGCATACCTAGCCAGCACCTTACCAGTAGACCATACTGGAATATTAAAGATGAGTGGAAAAAAGGGAGCTAATTGAAACCTCACATAAAAATGCAATGTTTTTTTCTAAAGCGTTACAAACATTGCATATCTGCAGGATAAAAGCTTTGCATACTTATTGGTGAAAAACATTGCATACTTGAGAGATGAAAACATTGCATACTTACAAGAACCTCTTGAAACAGGTCTTATGAAAGCCTTCGACTGAAATCACTTTTTTCGAACTTCCTAGGGTCAAAGGTCATTTTCGGGAACACGCCATATCAAATTTTGGTGTAAAACTGTGATTTCATATTCTCCTCCATCAAAGGAACCCAACTGCATCAAAAAATCGTGAAATCACTTTTTCCGTACTACCTAGGGGTCAGGGGTCATTTTCGGGGATACGCCATATCAAATTTTGGTGTAAAACTGTGGTTTTATATTCTCCTCCATCAAAGGAACCTAACTGCATCAAAAAATCGTGAAATCACCTTTTTCCGTACTACCTAGGGGTCAGGGGTCATTTTCGGGGATACGCCATATCAAATTTTGGTGTAAAACTGTGGTTTTATATTCTCCTCCATCAAAGGAACCTAACTGCATCAAAAAATCTTGTACTTAAATTAACTTTGATAAAATGTCTAGATTGATCGGGCTACTGATCTCCCCTTATTATTACTTAATGTGCATGTCATTTAAAGAGTGCTTCAATTCTATAATGCAGAATTGCAGGCAGACTCTTAGATCATTGACATTGCTATAATTTGCAGTATGCTGCAACAATGTTTTTTTTTCTCCTCAACAAATGTTCTTCTTTCACTCAGAGCTAACATTGTTATTTCAAATTGCTTTCATCATCGGCATAAAAAGTCATTTAACTCTCTATCTTTCTTATTATGAAATAAGTTTTAAATTCCAAAACGTAATATATTTTTTTTACAAAAAAAGGGGGAATATAACTTTATTGGGCTTTTGTATCTATTAAAAGACCAGCCAAATAAAAAAAATTATTCTTCAGGCACATAATTCAATTAAGACCTTATGTAGCCACAATCATTGTGAATTCTATGGATAAATATAGAACTGAATTAGACTCACCCAATTGATGACAGTCGGTCGTTGATTAGTTCTCCTTTATTACTTAGTTTGTTAACCGTCAAATGTAAAGTGAGGAACGTGCCCCTAAAAGAAGAAAAACTTTTCATCTGCATCAAGTATTGAACTTTGGAACCCTATAACCAGATGCATTATTTAATTTAGGCATTGTTATGAATTTAAAAAATTCTCTATTGAAGTTTGTGTTAATTTAATATAAGAAAGTGTATAAAATTGCTTCATAAAAAAAATATCTGTTCATTTATAAACAAGCAGTAATGCAAATCTGGAAAAAACTAAAATGAAAGCAACCACTTTCAATTTTTTCTGGTTTTATTTATATTATTAAAATTAAAATATTTGTGTCCAACAAATAATAAATATATCTCTTTATTCACTTAAAGTGGCGCTACAACGCTGATTGCTCATGGGCGTTAACTGAAAACATTTAAATTACCATTTTATATTTTTGGCGTTTTTTGTTCATAAAAAATAATTTATTTTAAAATTGTTCATCTTGGGAATATGTAGCTGTATTAGTTTTAGTACCTACAGCGTTAAGCCAAAAGTAACTGTACTTGCTGCAATTAAAAGTTTTCTTATAGAATTAAATTCCTTAAAGCAATATTTTTTTTTATATTGTAGGAATCTCTATGATGTACATTTTTTTTGGGGGAAAATACGGTTTCTGTTGCTCTGAAGTTGGTATAGAAATAACGGTTACAAATTTAAGGGGCTTTGTGACCCAATTATCTTTAATTGTGACATCTTCTCTTTCAAAAGGATTGATATAATATGAGGAGTTCACACGCCAAAGTGGGATTGTTTGTTTGTTTTGTTTTAACCATCATACATATACCTAATTAAAAATCAATAATTAAGAAAAATATACTATTCCAAACTTTACTACAGAGTAGCTAGAAGACAGATGTAGGGATTCACCATTTCCGTTCGTTTCGTAATTTTTCGTTTGTATCCTGTACTATATCTGTTTATGGTAGTGGACTAATATGCGATACTAAATCAATTAAATGATATTTCAGTCACTTTTGTAACGATATAAATTTAATATTTTCTTTGAGCAATTCAATGAAAAAACGACACAAGTACCCGTTGATCTTAGATCCAAAAGTAAAAAAAAAAATATTTTAATAATATTTAATTTTTTTTCATGGTTTCATTGAATCCACAAATATATCCTTTAAATATTAAAAAAAAATCCTTACTGAAAACGATTTTTTGTACTAAAATTAAGAAACCCTGAAGAGCTTCATTGCTTCCACCTTTAAGTCTCATAATTTTTTTTTCTCTGGAGGTTTGGGAAAGAAGAGTTATGACCTCTACGCCTCCTTACTTATATCCGCCACTGAGTTTAGGGTATACCAAAATCGTATATGGGACGTATACGTTTTATTGGAGGAGGAAAATTACGAAAACATTAACTGTAAAAAAATTCAAAATTATAGGCTGCAGCTTCATTTACATGTACAGATGAACGTACCGCATAGACCCACTCGTAATATTAGTTTTGAATAAACCTTTGAAATTTGGTTTGAAATCAATATAATGTTTTCTATAAAAAGTACGCATACACCACAGTGACCCCCAAATGGTTCGATGATTTCTCACTTGACACTATCTTCGTTTTAGTCTAATTAGATTTAACCCTTTATATCACCGTGTGACATTTCTGTAACAAACCAAAAAAGATCCCACAAAAAACCATACGAAGTATGTGAACTGCTTTTGACTTAAATAACTTAATTTTTAAATACTTTTTTATCGAAATAATTCAACATGTTACACCGAAATGTCGATATAATTATGTTATTAACAGTTTAGTTTGAGAGTTTGGTTTTCTTGAAAAGATATATATACCTACATATCAATGCCTACATAAGTAAGAAATTCAAAAGACATATTAACTTACAGGGTTTTCTTTTTGGATTTTTGGAGAATGTCTAAAAGTAAATATTTAATAGTTTTTTCTTTTAATTATCACATTTCTGTACTTGAAAACAGCTATAAACACAAGGGTTAAGAAGAATGCTACTGGACTGTTTTCCTTATGATTGTTTTCTTTAGGTATATTGTTTGTATCAATCTTTAGAATGATTTATAATTAAAATTTAAATTTTGAGGTGAAAATTGTTAGTTCGAAAAATTTACTCGAATCTCATACTTCCTTGGATCTTTGTACTTACCTTATTTGTACACAAAGGCATTTAATAAAAAAAAAAAAAAATATATAGAAAATTGTGTTCTCATTTTTACCTACAACTTAAAGGTTTCTATTACCTTATTTAAGTTATTCATATTCATTCTTAAATTTTATATCACCTTTTTCTGAAACAAAAAGAAGATAAAAAGCTGAAACAAAACACGTGCCGTTTATAATTTTATGGCAAATCACATTATAAATTGCTTATATTTTGCAGCAATTGTAATTTAATACATAGTAGAATCCGACTAAGACTGTAGAAATCTCAGTTAATTTATTCTGAAAATCGCCCACTGTATTTATTAAAGAAGTGCCTAAGGAGAAACATTCATCCTTTATTCTTCTCAAAAACCTTTAATAAGGATTGAAAGTTAATACCGAGCACCTGATGCTCACAGTTATAGAAAGTTGCATGACAGAAGTGGGCTTTGGACGTCTACGTATTTTTTTAATGGACTTAATATACCCTAAGGGTTGTTTCAGTAACTTCTAATCAGTTTAAAAAAGATTTCTACCCCCTATAACAAATAAATAAAAATAATAAAAAAGTATTTTCACTGACATGAATAAGACAAAAACTACCTATATTTTGCTTGCAAATAAGTCTTTAAAATGTTTAGTAAACCATAATAATACTCTGCAAGGTTGTCATACATATTATTCAAAAACTAGACAACCCTCAAGCCATCCAAAAATTTCAAGGTCTTGTCAGATGTTTGTTGTTATAGCTTGAGCTTGTTTCTTAAATAGCATGAAACTGTCCAAAACTTGATTTTCAATAACAATCATTTTTTTTATAACCATTATGCAAATTCTAATTTCCGTTAAACACATTTTATATATTAAGTCAATGACCCACTGATCTTTACCTACAATAATTTAATAAGTTCGATTAACAATGAAGTTGTAAAGTATAACGCTAATTAAGATTCAATATGTCATTTCGTCTCGAACCAAACTATAAAACTAAAAAAGTATCTTACAAAGGCAATAAAACAGCATTTTTTTAACGTTAACTTTTACTTTCAGTGGTGCAACCCACTCCCGCTTGGTGATTTGCAATGCTGAAGGTGAATGCATAGCCCAAACAACTGGTCTGAGCACAAATCACTGGATGGTTGGTATTCCGGAATGCGCTCGACGAATTGCTGACATGGTCCATCGAGCTAAATCAGAAGCTCAAATATCAAACGATACACGTTTGACTAGTTTGGGTTTGAGCTTGAGTGGCTGCGAACAGGTATGAAAAAGAAGTTAAACATTACAAACTAAACATGCTACTGTGAAGTAAATTATATACTTTTACTGAAATTAATTGTTTAATTGTTACCAATTGTGTATAGTTAATCATTATCATTATATTCTATCGATTTTTTTTAGGAAGCCACAAACCGACAGCTTGAAAATGAATTGAGGGAGTCATTCCCCGACCTTGCTGACAGCTATGTTGTTTGCAGTGACACTGTAGGCAGTGTGTTTACGGCTTCTCCTATTGGTGGCCTAGTTTTAATTTCCGGAACCGGATCAAATGCTTTGCTACGTAATCCAGATGGAAAGTCATATTCGTGCGGTGGATGGGGCAATTTTCTCGGTGATGAAGGCAGTGGTGAGTATAAATACGAATAAAGTTTTACCTATAAATGATATTAATATTAATTAGCTGTAGTTTCGATAAATTATATTGGTAACCTAAACGAACACTCAGCATCACTGGATTGATGCCGTCTTTTTAATTATTTTTGTTTTTTGATCGAATATAGGTACCAAATTATTTTTAACAAATCAAACTTTGCGGTGTAGTAAGTTCAAAGCAAGATGTAACTATTAATCATTATAAGTGCATTTGTTAGTAATACAACACTTAGCATAAATTTAATAATAACATCATAAATAACAAAATTATAGCTGCAGAGCACGGTTAGGAATTAAATTTCAACTCAATTTTCTTAGCAAATTAACTATCCGAAAAATGCATGTTATTACAAATTGACAAAGACAAACTCTCCAAAATGTTTATAAACAAAAATATATAGAGTTTTATACTTTGAATCAAATGATGAAATTCCTCATACTGAGAGAAATATTTTTCTAGTTACTTAACGACAGATAGCTACAGTGACTTGCAAACCAAACAACTCGTTAAAAAGGAAGGTTCGACTCGTGAACTGAAAGAATAAAAATTATAGTAAAAATCACTTTTTTTTTTGACACAGAAAAAAGCACTCCCAATAAACAATATCCCTTCTATAAAGCTTTACAGGAGCTACATACGTTACCACCTGTAAAGCTTTATAGAAGCAAATTTGTTAGTCGGGTGGACCTGTATTTTTGTTTTTAACCATTTGAAAAATTGCATTGAAGAAAAAAAGTATTTGTTGCAACTGAAAAAAAATTGCACTAAAAAAATGTATTGCAACTGAAAAATATTTGCATTGAAAATAAAATTTTTTTCACAAATAAAAACATTTTGCATTAAAAAAAAATTTATTACAAATAAAAAATTTTCTGCATTGAAACAAAAATTCAATCCAAAATGTGTGCGTGCATTAAATATTTTTTTGTAATATTCGTCGAATTTTTTACAATTTTAGTTATTTGACCATACATTAGGTTCAATGTTACCTATAGTATGGTCAAATAGTTAAAATTGTAAGAAATTTAACTAATATTAAAAAAAAGTGCATCTCTGTAGAATTTGCTTGTAAAGTGGCAGCTTAGACCGTTCCGTTTCCGCAACAGTGAGTGGCTTTCTACAAAACGGCTGTGGTATCGTATACGGGTTGAAATAAAACAGCTAATGTACATTTTTTTAGATACTCATTTAAAAGAAGCTTTAAAAATTTATTTTTGTAAACCGATTTAAATATTTTTAAATGGAAAGTTTTATCAACTTAAATCATTAGAAATTCAACTCAGAGTTATTAAACGAAAATTATTGGGAATTATTTCACATTTTGTCTTTCAGTAAAAATACTTTGGGAAAATTTGAAACAATAAAATAACAACCATACAAAAACCGGCTTAAAAATCAGATTATCACTTTGTAACGTTTTAGTGCCCTTAATTATGAAAGTCTAAGTCACTCCTAAAAAAAAAACGCCCGTTAACGAAGAAGATATTTATCATATTATTAAAATAGATGGGTGTATGTATATAACACATGTTTTGAGTCTTTCAATTATTGAGGACCTTGTATTAAAAGCAGGCAAAGTCCAAGTTTAACTTTTTTTGTGGGAAATTAAAAAAAAGTCTTCGCAAAATTAATTATTTCAGTGATGTTTTAAAATGACATTATATTAAAATTATTTGCATATTTTCACAATTTTTTAATCAAGTTTTAGGTTAAATAAAAAATTGCATTATCTGTTAAAGTTCGTAGGTAGGTACCTATCTGCCTAAATTAAAAATTCACCTTTTTTAGATTACTTGTAGAGAATGCCAAAAAAAAAACCCTTTGCTTTGGTAGGTACAAAAAACATGTTAAAGTAGCTTTGCATCTCTTTACAAAAAAAGACTATTAGGCATTATTTTACAGAAATTTAATGTTTGAATTTTATCCCGAGTCCCTATAATTAAAGTTAATTTAAAGTAAAAACAAAATGATTTATAAAATAAAGCAGCTCAAATCATCTGATCAAGGATGTATAAAACTGAGTTTCTGATTAGCTCTCATGCGGGTGGTGTTAAGTTAATGTAGGTATAGGGCACTTAATGCCAAAGAGTATGGCTATTATAAGCACAGATAACCTTTTAACTGCGTGCTTTATATTTAACGTAAAGTTTTTAAAATTGTATGTACACAGATTTTGTGTTTATTGTTATAGTGATAACATGACATACAAATTCAAAGTCATTGAATTTTTTTTTCGTTTGGTTTTGTTTTGATTCCAGGGTTAATGTTCTGTTTATAAAATTCTAGAACTAATTTTCTCGGACAGAGTGAGATAAGCAATATATTACGTAACTTAAAAAAAAAAAAATATGCCACTTGTCTGCCTCTGCACGTATTACCCTCTTCATCGATTTGTTATCAACCGATAATTTAGCACGATTAAGGCGCACGTTATTGCTCTTAAAGATCAAGTGGATCAAGATTTGTTTATATTCTTAAAAAAATAGTGATTTAAATAAGTATTCAATTGGATTATATTTGCACGATCTTGGTGGTATTGACCATATCTAAAAATTATCAAACTTTTTAGATTAAATTGCTGAAAATATTTTCTGATAAAATCAAACTATTTGAGATTAATGTTTGTACCTACGCAAATGTCTTTTGTTAAGTTCTGGGCATTTTTTTACCGTAATAGATTCCTCTGTGGTTATATTGCACTTGCTAACGAGTTCGAGAGTTGTCTCGAGATTTAACAAGACTCTGATAAGCCAGTTTTAAGGGCTCTTGTTTATCCCAAATACTTACAATTTTCGATTAAATGAAGTTCTTGTGAAATTTCAAAAAATGCCTACATTGAAAATTTTTCACTAACACATTGGTTGATAAATCGTCGCCGTTCAATGAAAACTCCCTAAGTCCATTTCGACTTCAGTTACATTTTCCAAGTTACCCAATGACCAAAGCTTTATTTTTCAATTCTAACACAGCAATTATTTTACCGAAATGTTAACGAACACGTAGATTAGACCATTTTTGAATTTTTAATATGGGAAAACCAATTTCTAATGCGATTTCTCAAAAAGTGAAAAAAGGACTTAGGGAGTTTTCATTGAACGGCGACGAAATACTTAGAAAAAAATAAATAATCAAAACATTTTTCATTTCCTTCCGTGAACAATTTTAATAATATTAAATTTCTTCCTTTTTTTAAGAGCAACTTCCTGAAAAAATTTGTATTGTTTGACACTGGTTTTCCCCGAAAATAGAGACTTTTGTTTAAAAACTTGTACTCGCATTGGCACATTTACTTCTACAGAATTTTTCCGTGGCATGTGACTATTAAAATAGTTATTTCTAACTATAAACATAATAGTTAAAAATTACTATTACTATTTTAATTTGTATTCTATAATCTTTGATTATATTCTCCACTTCAAAACTAATCAGGTTTGAGATGCTGCAAAATATAAGCATTTCAAAACATTGCAATTGAAGCCATAAGAAGAAGAGATCTAAAGTTTACTTCTAAACTAATGACGCTAGATGAATGCCGATAACACCTAAATTTAAGTTGTTATTTGACACCGCTGGAAAAAATTAAAAATTTCACTTATGTAACTCCTTCTTCTTCTCATGGCTTCAATTGTAGGTTGTAGCATTCTTTGGTTACCACTGGTATTTGATTTGACAAAATTGTAGCTTTTGACAGATTATTTTTCAAAAAAAAAAAATATCCCTAGTATATTTTTAACAGAGTTTTAAATTGGGCACGTTCAGGAAATATTAGGAACTAATTATTTAGGCAACGTCTTTTTCTGAACGGAAATTTGAGTAAATTCCCTAAATTAGTTTGGATGTGATATTATTGTCAAATTTCGAAATGTACTTAACAATCTATAGATCGCATGGGGCAGACACTAAATTTCACTTAACTTTAATGAATAAATAATATTAATTATAACCGATAATGCACTTTTTACTCGTTTTACACACAAATAAATTTAATTTTGCTAAATTAATTCTTTAATTCAAATCAATCTACTGTCATGTTGACAAAAAAAACTTTCCTAAATTTTTAGGGAAAATTTTCTTGCCTAACTTTCCAGTTAGCTTTCCAATAAAATTACCCAAATTGGAAAATTTTTTTTTGACAGCTGACCAATCAGAGACCGAGAAATTACCTAAATATTTAGTGCCTAACGTTTCTGAACCTGCCCATTTAAAGTTTCCATTAAAAGTAAGGACTTTAACTAAAGAAGAGTGAATTAAATGAATTTTTAATGATGTATACTTAAAAGCATCAATACGAGGCCGTTAACTAAAGCTATAAATTTCAAAATTTAATGGAGGCTCAATAAATTGGCCCTAATAGTCATATTTTTAACTGTTTTGTTAATATTTTCTGTTTAAAAATAGTTATTCGCAAAATTTCATTAAATTCAATCAAGTGACTGCAAATAGTTACAAAATAACTATTTTTTCTCTGAGTGTACCATACAACTTGAACCATTGCTTGACGATAGAATAATTACAATTAAAAACTTGACAAGTTGCATTTTAAAAATTAATGAAAATTTTTTTATTATTTATTTTCAGCCTGGTACATCGCCCACAGAGCCATGAAAATAGTTTTCGATGATGTTGATAATTTTGAAAAATCAAAATACCCAATCGATAGAGTATGGGAATTAATTCAACAACACTTTAACGTAAAGACTCGCTTAGATCTATTGGACCATTGCTATGCCAAATTCGACAAACCATTCTTTGCAAGTTTGTGCCAAAAATTATCTAAAGCAGCCGATGAAGGTGATGGTTTGTGTCTTTTCCTCTTTCAAGAAGCTGGTCATCATTTGGCCCGTAGCACAATTTCCTTACTTCCCAAAGTTCACGAGGAGCTAGTCAAGAGTGGTGATTTACATATTGTTTGTGTTGGATCAGTTTGGAATAGTTGGCATTTAATGCGTGAAGGATTCTTGCATGAACTACGAAAGGTTCCTCTCAACTATGGAATAAAATTAATTAACATAACTAAATCAATGGCATATGGAGCAGTGTATATTGGAGCTGATGGTATTAATTATGATCTTCCAAGAAACTATTCGGACAATTATAAAGTTATGTTCCATTATACTAATACACCAATGAAGAACGGCATCACAAATGGTCATTCAAATTTATGAAGGTTCTATTTGTAGACTTGTGTTGCGCATTAAGTTTCTCTAAAGGCAATTGACCGACTAAGCCCGATGTGATAAAGGCCAATTTTCTAATATACCTATGTTTTTTTTTTGTTGTTATTTACTTATATTTTTTTTTGTTTCTATTAAATTAACTTTAATTTAGTTGTATAGTTAAATAGTTAAACAAATGAAAATAATCTTAACTATTATTGGTAATATTTGTAAAATATAAAAATTTTGATACGAAAATCCTATTACGTATACTTACGTATTCTATACATACGAGTAGGTATATATGAATTATATCGTTTAAAATTAAGAAAAATAAAAATATTTGCAAAACTCTTAAAATATTGAGTTGAAATGTGAGTTAAATGTTTTTTAATTAATTCGTTCTCCGTTTTTCTTTTATACCTAAGACAGATACAAACTACCTTTATAACTTATTTTCGCTTAAGAAACATGTAGTTAAAGGCCCCGACAAATTTTAAATTAAAATAGGTAACTGGCATAATTGCTTAGTCAGCAGATTAATTTGTATATTTTGTATATTTTTAGAGTTTAACTTAAAGGACACTGCGGTGTATGTGTATCATTTTTTTTTATAGAAAACGGTTAATGCAATTTATTTATTCCTAAGAAATTATCATCTTGTATGGATTTATGGATTTTAATTTGTTGTTTTTTTTTACGAAAAAACTCTTTAATTTTTACTCCACCCCAGAATAATAACACTGACTGGTCTTAAACAAAAATCGCCTTTGAACGGAAACTAAACATATTTTTCCAAAAAATTTTGGTAACTAATTTTCAAAGTTGAAGAGGCTCTGGCACGTCATGTTTTTGAGTTATGTATTTCAATATTTCTTTCTTAAAGAAACTCGATATATGAAGGAAATAAAAAATAAATATTCATTTGTCTAAAAAATGAAATTCTCTAAAAATTAAGAGTAATGAAACTTAGGTACATCTAGAAGTAGTTCACCCATATCTAAGTCGATTTTAAAACTAGAGCACTTTTTTAACAAGTGCCCTTATTTTTTTAATTTATAAATTCTGAATTTGAAACAAATTTTGCTTTATTTATAGAAGAAAATGGATTTTAGAGAATGATAAAGTTACAGAACAGGGGCCAAGATTTTAATTTTGAAGTATTCAATCTCTCTCATCATTTCAAAACAATATTTGAAGGATAAAATAAAAATTGATTTTTGCAGAAGAGTGTTAGTAAATAGTTGATGCAAAAAAAAAAAAAACAAAAATCATTAAAGCAACTTGATTTAAAAATAAATAAATTGCACGACTGGGGTCGCACGTACTTGCTCTTATGCTTAAAGTAACTATAATGTTAAAGCTTTTTATTCAAGAAATTTAAAATTTGATATTTTGAAGAAATTTTATAAGTAGTATAAAAAAATTAAATCTGTTTTTATAATTAATTAAACTCCGTTTTAAATTATCTTAAAACAAAAAACAAATATGCCATTTTATTTCTTGTATAAAAAGGTATTTTTAGAAAAAAAAATTTCGAAAATTGTAGGAGCCGTTTTTTAAAAAAATAATTTTTTATGTATAAAATTTTTTTAACATTTTTCAAAAAAAAAGTTGGTATGCCATTTTGAAGAAATAATTAATTTACACATAAAAACTAAATTTCAAAATTTTTCATTGATCCGTTTTCAAAAAATTGATTTTTCAAAAAAAAATTTTGAAATATTTTTTAAAAATCCAAAAATGCGTTTTTTGAAAATTTTCTAAATTTTTAATATTATCTTTACTTACACACGTTTGTATAAAAATTTTCATTTAAATCGGGTTAATGTTGTACGAGATATTCAGAAATGAAAAAACCCGTTCTATGACAGGTACCGTTAATAACGGTACAAAAAATATTTTTTTTATTTAAAAAGTTGGCTCTTATGTGTAGTACTATACACAAAAATTTTAATCAAAATCGTTAGAGCCGTTTTGAAAAAAATTAACTTTTCTATTTCCGTTATATGGCAGGTACCGTTAGTTTTGGTCATAAAAAAAAAATTTCAATTTCCCCTCTAGGGAATCACCAAAAACTGCTAACTACCAAGTTTGAAGAAAATCACTTCACTCGTTTAGGCTGCAGCTCCAGATAGAGACAGACACACAGACAGACAGACAGACAGACAGACAGACAGAATTGCCGGACCCACTTTTTTGGCATTCTCCATCATCGTAATGTCATGTAAAATTGTTATCTCGAGTTCGATTTTTTTTACGAATCCTAAACTTGCCCTATAGTTACGGTGACCATATTTCTGGAAGCCAAACCCGGGACAGATACAAAATTCTTTGGATCGTTTTGAAAATATGTATTGATTTTTCAAAAAAAATTTCAATTTTTTTTAAATGAGTTTTCATAATTTTTCTTTATATTAGGTGTGTTTTTTTGTTTATCTATATAGATTTTGTGCAAAAAAACGACATCGAGATTTTTGAAATCAAAACAATTTACGTGTTAAAAACAACAAAAACTTTATCTGTATAGATTTTTGAAAAATCCAGATAATTATCCAGATTTTACTTTCTCTCGATAAAAACAGTAGTGCCAAGGTACTTTATTTGTTGTGTTCATACAAAAATATCTGAAAATATTAACAACAAAAAAAAAAGCGGAGAAAAAGAGGTTTGAAAAAAACTCTCATAGAAAAAAATAATTACAAATTTGTTTGACATGGTTGCATTGAAATGCTAATATCTCGAGATATACGCAATGCACTTTTCAGATAAAAGTCTTAAATGGATCCATATAAGATTGTTGAACAGATATGTATAAAAAATTACCAAAGTTTTTTCGAAAAATTAGAAATAAAAATAAAAAAGTTTTCACATTTGATTTTTAAAAAATCGAAAAAAAATTCAATATGGCTACCTTCAAACGCTTATAACACAAGAACGACGCAACTAATGTTAATGGTCATGGTCTTAAAATGTAGCTAAGAATATACAGATAATTTTTGGTTTTTTGTGAAAAAAACCATTTTTTTGAATCCAACATGGATGCCATGGCCATATGAAAATTTTTGTTTGCATCCAACATGGATGTAATGGCCTTCCCACTTCGGAGTTAAAATTAAAAAAAAAACAAAAGCAACATTTTTGACAGACAGCTGCCAAAGTATATGTACAGTGGTGCCAAATGTTTGCATGGATTTCAAAAATCCCGATGTCGTTTTTTTGCACAAAATCTATATAGATAAACAAAAAAACACACCTATTGATATCAAGAACGATTTTTTGGGAGCGTTTTAGTTGAAATCATTTAAGGTCCATTTTCTTCACTCGGAGTTGAACAAAACTTGAGAATTTTTATATTAAAAATTCTCAAGTTATGTTCAACTCCGAGTGAAGAAAATGAACCTAAGTCGGTTACGAAATCAGAAATCAAGAAAATGTTTCATAATAATGTCTGTTAATAACTTCTAAAAAAATATTTTTTAAATAAAATCGTAAGAGTTGCTTTTTAACATTTTAATTTTATTTTAAATGATTTTGAAATTGTATGATCTTTAACACAACTTTTAACATGTCCTTAAAAGTCTTGAAACTTATCTGTGTTATTTACTCTTCCATATGTTGTTCTTTATTTGAATACATTTTTCCTGGTGTAGCAACCAGACAAACAGAAGCTGGAACTTAATAATTGACGAACATTAAAAAAAAAACTAAAGCCTAGCCTAGAGGCGAAATGAAAATTTTCATACAAAACCAACACAACGAAATCATAAACAAAAATTTTGCTTTTCGTTGCACAGTACGCAGCTTAGGCAACGAAATTCTTATCTGTCAGTAGTTGGAAATTAAAATTTTTCTTATTTTTCGGATAAAGCATTAAGCCTAGTACGCTGTTGAAGCAAAACGAAAATTTGCCTGGACAAATAAATGGTGGTGACAAACGATTGAAAACTATCCATATATTCTAGCACGCACTGCTTTCTTGTTTTCCGAACAAAGTATTTAAAATATTGAATACAAAAATCAGAGAATGTGCAAATACTGGACAATCACGGGACAAATTATAAAATACGGGACATTTATACGTCCCGGGTTTCTTAAATAAAAACCCGGGACAAGCTGTAGAAATACGGGACAGTCCCGGGTAAACCGGGACGGATGGTCACCGTACCTATAGTACCTATATCGCAAGTAAAAATGAGTACACATCTAGTTTTCTGAAAAGGTTATTAAAATTATGTTATTATAGGTGATGCCGTTATTTTTAAATATGTATATATTATGCAAGTATATTTTTTTTATTTTTAAGGCCTTTTTAATTAAATTTAACCTACCGTCTCAAAGGAGACAAACGGACCGAAACAATTTAAATTAAAACTTGCGTAATGTATGTCACAAGTTTTAATTGTATTTGGAAATATACATAGTAGGTACAAGTATAGAATTTGTAAAAAAGTCGAACTCGAGATAACAATCAGAAATGAAATCATTAGTGTAGCTAGCCTTCTATTATGGGGTTCAATTAGTTTTCGAAACAAAACAAAAACTAGTATGACAAAAAAATGCAACTTTGGAACAGTTTTCAAGTTGGAAATCATCCTATAATTTTGATCCTGACTTACGCAAAAAAATTGATGTAGTTAACTATAAGCCAACTTAACAAATGTATTCTCCCAGATACGAAAATTATTTAAGTGCGATAAAACCTATGGAAATATATTTTCCTGGTACTTTTCCTGGTACTGGTACTGGTTTTGTGCCGCATTTCCCTGTAGGAACTATATTAATGTTAAAAAATTTTCCTATATTAACGTGACCTTGTATATTAAATTTCTATTGGTATTATTTTAACTAGTTACTAGTTTTCAATTGAAACGATCATTAGTTTGAACATTTCAATTCAATTACTGATAAGCAATGCACAAACTTGAAAGAAATCCCTTTCCTGCAAAAATTTGAGAGGTTCAAGTTTAAATCACTGACAATTTCAAAGCATCTTACCAAATAATTTACTTATACCTAATAAAGAGTTATTTTACACGTGCTTTAAGTATTTTCTTCAAGTATCGATAACTTAACTCATAAAAAAAAACAACTTAATAATTGTTTTGAGATAAGATGTAGATGGCCAAAAAAACGATTGGAAAGTTTTTATGTTTAGTAATTCGATTATGATATGAAAAAAAAAAAAGCGTGCTGATAGCTTGCTAATAGGCAATTTCATCTGAATACTGGAGTAATTTTAGTTAGTAACAATAAGAGCATGATCATCACCGCACGTACAGGGTGTTCATTATCATTTTATCTAAAGAACATGTGTATAATTAAAAATGATAAGATAATGAACAACAAAGTACAACAAAGTTTATGCTGATGGATAAAACACGAGCCAAACTATTTTGTTATAAGCACCATTCATTCTTTATGCCTCTAAATAAATGGATGTTAGTAATTTAAAGCGACTTTCAAATTCATTTAATGAGCTGGAGCGTTGCGAATGACGACGCGACGCACGGCTATAGTGTGATTAGATTAATTTTAATACAAGACGCAGTTTTATATCGTTTTTTTTTTTACAAAAATAAAATACGCACTTCATTTCTTTGGCTCAGATATTAACTGATTCAAAATTTGATAGAGAAAATAATTACAAAATGATAAGAGTTTAATTAACAGGCAGATAAATTGGGCATCAACTGCGTCATAATCAGTAGCCGAACCTTTCTCCATATTCGCACCTAAAGCTATTGTCGTGGGGCCACAATCTCAGATGTAGAATTTAAATTCAAAATTACAAAAAAAACTACATTTGGATAATCGTACCTTTATTTCAGATTGCTAGACTGTAAGAGGCAATTATTTGGATAGATGAAGACTGGCTTCAGAATTATCTATAGGTACATTAAGTTATGCTTTTTTTTTTATTTATCAGCAGTTCTGTTATAAAGATAACAAAGAACATAAAGGTAGCCATAACACACCACGCGTTTTAAACTAAACAGTCCAAAATTAGTAAATAGAATAGATAACCAACTATGTAACATTGCCGATCGCCCGAATAGAAAAGGGGGAGGAGACCGTAAAAAAATTCCAATTTCTGGAAACGAGTATAAAGTAAATTGAAAAAAAGAAGGTTTTACAAAAGGGTTTTTTATAACACTTAAAGCTTAGAGGATATTGCATGTTTTTCAAAATGGCGGCTCTTCCCTGTTTCCCACTGTACCAAAATTATTTTTACTTGTTCTATATAGCAATTGTCTTCGGTTTTCAGTGTTGATGTTTATTCTTCGTAATAAATTTAATTGGGTCTTATTCATAATTTATGTTTTACTTGACCTATCAAGCTTTTTCCAAAGGATGGTTTTGTATTTAAATTTGTATGACCGATATTTTTATATTTTAGTGAAAACATTTCTTAAATCGTCGGCCAACACATACAAAAACAAAGCTTTATGAAAAAGATCACTTTTTTAACCTAAAATACACTAGATTACAAAACTTGCTTAGGTTGGACCTGGAAAACCTATGAATTTCGAAAGAAGATTCTATTACCTTTAATTTGACAATAATATTTTTAAGCTCTATCAGATGCACACCATTATAATGGCTCAAGACCATGATTTTCAATTTTGAGAAGATTTTTCTCAGGAACTAAAGGAACTTTTGAAATAAATGTTTCATAGATCAATAACTCTAATCTATAGAATTCCTTTCTTTCGTTCTATTTGATATAAAACCAAACCCTTAATTTTTAAGACCTTAAAACATCCAACCTATAGAGAAGTGGGCTTGACCCATTATTTTTCCGAACGCTTCAATAGCTACTAATAGTCATCTTACACTTTATATTTGGGACCCTATTATGATTCGCGAGTCGAACGATTTGGGAAACACTCATATCGTGGTATTCCGATTATAAAACTAGGACAATCTACCTGCAATGCAGTCAAAATAAAGGAAACGATGTGAAAATATAATTTTTAAAACGCTAAATTGCTTATTAAAGAATCAATAATGGGGCCCTTGATATCCTTTCCCCCTAATTTCTTTCAATTGCTTGATTTGTTTTTTTTTCTGTGATTCAAGGGGATCATAACTCTCCCAATTTATCCACTTCACATTAGTGATCCGTTTGTGTTTCACCAAGTTGACTTCAGAAAGCTTCGGCAAGCTTCCCTGTTTTAATTTTTTTTTTTTTTCATTTCTGAGGCCATTTCATGTCCTACATCCAACTCCTTAAATTAATTGCTCAACGATAGAAATTTTGTTTTTAAGTTTTTTAGAAAAAAAAAACAAGTATACGCCACAGTGACCTCAAATCGCTCGATTTTTCGCAAGGAAATTAAATAAAAGATATATATTTTGTTTATACATCTCTTTCGTTCTCCTATTGAAAGTCAAGTTTTGTTTTATAAACATATTTCGAAAGTGAAAGAATAAATAAAAGAGATCTGTTTTTTTTTCTAAATAGTAATAAATATTTTATTAATATATAATTATTGTGTCGTACATGTGTCCATTTGTTTTTTAGAAAACAAATTTTTCCCACAATGAGTCATACAAAACGGCAGTTTTATAACGACGCCGCAAACCTCACTTATAAATTATTAAAATTAATTTGTTATACAATAATTATTAATTGGTGTATAATTTATTATTATTCATTCTATTACTCTTTTATTCTTACATACTTTCGATAGATTTTTTTATAGATAAAATTGGGAACAATAAAAGAAAAAAATACAAAAAAAAAAAAAAAATACGTATGAAAATACTGAAATGAAAAATAAGAAATAGAAACAAAATACAAATGTATATAATAAATGTAGGTAGGTATTTAGTCATTATTCACTTAACATCTTAATATAAAAACTTTCTCTTAACAAATTAGAATAATACAAAAAAAAAAAAAAAATCTCGAATATATTATGTAAATCAATATTTTGATCTTAAAATAAATTCATAATAATATTATAATATATTTGTATATATATATATTTTGTAATAATAATTATAAAAAAAGTGTTGTCATTATAAGAAAAATGCACATTTCTGCAAGGTAGCATAAAATAGATCGATAGATAGATTTGATAATTAAGAAGACCAAGGATGATATACATTCGTAGAGAATATTTAATTATTCAGACTCTGGCGAAGCTTATTTGGATCTTGATAGTGTGACGATACCATCGATGGATGCTGAGGTGGTGGGAAACAACGAACATGTTCAACATTCGAACCTTCACCATCGCCACTTTTAAGATATTTATTAAGAACAGCAAATACTTGAGAGTTGAGAACTTGGAAACGACGAATTCGATCAACCATTCGTTTTAATTTCTAAAAAAGCAAAGAAAAAATATTTATATAAACCTTAGGCAAAAAATCATGTTTTTAAATATTTACAATTCCATTGACATCTTGATCTTTTCCATCCACTCGTTGTATTCTTAAAATGTGATAACAAAAATCTAAAGCCTCGAAACGTCTCTGTTGTCCCAGTAGAACAATCATAGCGCAACCAGCCCAGTTCAGACCTTCGCCGAATAGCTCTTCAATTGTGTATTCGGTTCCTCTCACTGGAATGCAATAGACAAATTGCAAGGCTGACCAAAGACGATGGAATTCCGAGCATTCGTCAACATGAATAATTCCATTGGCTGGCGGTGGCCCCACCCACACAGGATCGTCCAAATAGCTTTTGATACGATTGAGGATGACTTCAAAAATGCTCAATCCACAACAGAGTCGTTCTCTGGTTAAAAGGTCACCCTCTCTGGCAATCATTGCTTGCTGCAAAAAATTAAATTTATTAACCAATTTCTTATTAAAACTTGGTAAACTTACTTTAGCTGAACCAAGTTTTTCCACATTGGAGACAATTTGCAAATTCGCAAATTGAGCTTCTAATCGTTTTTGTTTGGCTTCAGGTTTTTCATTTTCTGTGAAATTGCAAGAACAACCAAGAATAATTCACATTTTTTTTTTAGAAAACAAAGTAAATTTCCAAACAAACCTTTACAAAATGGTCTTGGGAAAATATTTTGGAAAAGAGCAGCATGCAACAAATCACAAACTTCTTCTTGTGATAGAGCTTGTTCAATTAGCAGGCAAAATATAACGCAATTTCCAAATTCTCGGAATGATTGGAAGAGTTCAGTTTTTGTGTCAGGATATTGCACAATGTCTGTTAAATGGGCCTGATAATAGCTTAACACACCCGGCGAACCATATTCACATCGTGGCAATTTACATGACTTTGGCATTGCACTCATAAGGGTTTTGGTAAATTGTAGTAGACTTCCCTGTATGAGAGGTTTGACGATATCTTTGAGAATGATGTCCATTACAACAGCAATTCCTTGATAGCCAAGTAGGCGGCACATTCCATGGAAGTGAGGGGCACCAACAAAACCAGCATATTGGCCGTATTGAGTTGAGTAAGCGGCATTCAGTTGTTTCGAACCCCACAAGTAATAGTGAGACATTTGTGGTGGTTTCTCACGCTGAATAGCTTGAGAGGAAGATAAATTGACTTTGCTGCGCACAAATCTGAAATTAGATGAAAACGTTTTTTTTTTTTTTTGTTAAGAAGACTAATAAGTTAGTATTTAAAAAAACTCACCTATTGGTTGCTGCATTGTAACAATAATTTGATAAGAAATCATAGTTTAATTCGACAAAAACGTGTAACGTTATACGGCCGTATGGGGCGAGGACATTATGATTGGCTTCTTTAACCATTCCATCGAAATTATCCATTGCTAACCATTTACTTAACAGTTTATGGCATATACGGTTGGCTTCAAGTAGACCGTCTAATTCCTGCAATTCAAAAGATTAAAGATATGAAAATAGTTCAAATCAAACAATTTTACTAATTTTACGATGAATAAGTTGAGAAAACATTCCTCGTGGTTGACAGTTTAACTAAAGCCTTAAACAATGCAAATAGTACCAGACTACTTTAGAAGAGATTTTACAAGTGCTATTCAAAAAAAAAAGTGATATCACAGTTCCAGTTTTTTAAGCCTAGAACGCAGCTGAAGCGAAACGAAATTTTTCCATACAAAATTTCGTTAACGAAATCTTGAACAAAATTAATTTAGTTTAATTTTTGCTTTAAAACTTATTTTCTGATGTTTTTTCTTGAATTTTTTGATTTGTATTTTTATTTATTTTTGCTTTGCTATAATATCCGATGGAATTTTTTGTCAACATGTTCGCCGTTGACTTTGAAGACTTCAAAATTTTTCGTTTCGCTTCAGCTTCGTACTAGGCTTTAATTCGATTCCAAATCATAGATCGAAACTTATTAATACTAAAAATGTACAACAAAGGAGTGTCGACAAAGTTTGTAAACATTTTACAACTTTGAATTCAACGATTTCGCCAGTTGTCCTTGAAGTTCAGAGAGCAAAACATTAAATTCATCAATCAGTAGTACATGGATCAGGTAAAACCCATTTCGATCATAATTTTGTATGAAGTTATGATATTGAGGTTAAGGGCTATTGTGTTTTTTCTAGACGTTTTTAAGGATTCCCATAATGTAACCCTTTTTTGTCTTTAGGACCTTTTCCTTTTCCCAAGATCATAGAATAGAATTTTTTTATACGCCTCGATTTATTTACACTCCATTAAATAAATTTCAAGTCTTCATTAACGTCAGAACAAATATTTTTTTTTTAATCGAATCGCATCTCAGTGCATGACACTTTTTCGAAAGCAAAAACTCTCGAAAAGTCAAATTTTTCCAAAATAATGTCGAAAAAAAAAATTGATATGCTGAATACATTTGTACGCAAAACAATAATAACCGTCATTTTGGGTTGCTTAATGAAGTTCTTTAGTTTTGCCTTACACGGCTGTTCTGATTTCCGTTCGAGTTCTATTTTCTCCCATTTTCAAATTTAAGCTGTTCCGAATTTTGTATTCGAACACATTTTGCGAATTCATACATAGGTGTTTTGAAAAAGGAACGGACCTACAATCCGACAAATTTTTGACGTTTTCAATCCGGGTAGCAATTTGCTACCGGAAAACAATATTCTCAAACAAAAAAGTCGAATTAAAATCAGAACAACCGTTTTCAATCCGTACGGATTCAATTTTCGTTTCCGTTTTCAAATTCGAACGAATATTAGAAGTGCCGTATTAGTTATTTTTTCATTTAAGAAGTTACTTTTTTTTATAAAAATATGATGATTTTTGTTTATTTATTTTTATAAAACAAAAAACTTTCCAACTTACCACAATTCCAGTTATATCATTTGCTTCGAAACGAGAAATAGCCAATTCGATGCTCTTATGCATATTTGCATTAATACGTTGTGTAATAAGTTTATTTAAATCAATTGAGCGTCCTAAAAAACAAACAAACCAAAAACGTTAAACCAATTACAGTTATTTAAAATCTTTGAAAATTTTACTTACCAAGTAACTGGACATGTCTTTGCTTCAATAAAGTTTCATAACGATTATTTCTTGGATACGATTGAAAATTAAATCCAAGAACTTCACATTCCAAGCGGAATCGCTTATCCAAAAACATACTAAGAAAAAAATATCATTCATTTTAAAATAAATAGGTTTTTTTTTTAAACTATAACAAACCTTCCAGCTAATTGTTTATAATGAGCAAATATTTGTTCACTCAGTTTATACACAAATTGATCAAAGCACAAGTTAACTTCAGCCTCGACTTCATCGTATAAAAACTGTTTACGGAAGACAGTCAGCGCATAGTGTGCTGAATCGTTGTACAAATCCAATGGATATAAAACGAATCTATCAAACAAACAAACGACAATTGAATTTAAAGAAATAAAATAATCATTATAAACTCACTCCATCATAGATGGCTCCTTCGTTTGCAATATATGATCCGTTAATATCCAAGGCATCGACATTTCAATAGGGAACTGAATTCGCTTCTCCATTGTTATCAAATCTTTGCATTCCTCGTTGTGTTGATGACGAACCAGACATTTGTTCACTTTCCTTCCCATGGTCATTTCCAGATAGAACTCTCGATACCAAAGTTGTGATAAATCGCAACACTTTTGCAATGTGTCACTGAAATTCAGCAAATAACTCCAGTAGAACGAAGTCTTATGGAACGAATCAATTTGCATCAAGCAATTGCCATCGATGTCCTTGCGAAGGGTCCTTTTGCCACCACTTTTATCGGCGATAAGAGACTCCAACATGGTTCGCACCATGTAGAGTTGTGTCGATGATGGACCAACATTCAAACGTGGCACATGGATGCGAAAACCTCCATCGGGATCTTTCTTTCCCTTGGAAGCTGGATCATCAGATGGTTCATAGCCTTTTTGCCAATCGGATGAGGTCTCTCTCACTGACATTATGATACTTCTGATGAGATCTTTTTTGTTTTTAACGGCCTTTCGTAACGGTTCTCGGAGTGTCAACTGAACAAAGTCTTGCAGTTCCGAATAGATATTTCGGCGTATAGCTTCACACAAAACGGTCTCTATACGAGCCATAAGGACTTGGAGTCCCTTTATCATGGCAATAACTTCAATTAGAGCAAACTTCTCCTCGGATGTATAATTATAACGAGTAGCTCGTTCATACTCTTCCGCTTCAACGGGACATTCTTTATTCTGATGATGATCGGTTGGATGAAGCAACTTCCACGAGTACAATTCCGTTACTACACTTGTCCACTCTGAGAGCAATTGCAAGCCCCGCAAAGCCAAATCTGAAGTGCAACGATTTTCAAGATCAGAAGGATTTTCCTTCACAGTTGTTGTCACCTCATTTGTGTATCGAGCCAGCTCGGATATATACTTAACATGATCTTCTCGAATTTGTGGCAAATGTACCATCAAATCGGCCTGTGGACTGGTTGCTGTGGAGCTTGAAAGTGGCCATTTACTGGCATCAAAGTGTTTGCTGCGTTTAATATAATTAAATGGAGCAATTTGCATGTCCCCAAAGAGTGGGACAACTTCTAGATTTTTGAAAATACGATCAATTCTATCCAAGCGGATCTTTTTCTTCTGATCCAATTTGTTGATATTGCAACCATCTGAGTCCATCAAAAAGAGACCAAAGCCCATGACTTTAACAAGCATATGCTTTTCTTCGGGAGTTAAATACATTTTTGTTTCGAACATATGTACACAGATGTTTACTACATCTGAAAGTAAATCCTCATAGCCGGGGATTTTTTCGAGAGTGTCTTTGACAGTGTCTCGAATTTTATTTTGTGTTGCCAAGAACATTGATAGATTTTGAGATTCTTGCAATGTATGAGAATCGGACATGACTTTTAGAAATTGAGCAGCCCTTCGGTATGTACTATAGTCATTTTTCACACTCGATTTCATGTTTTTCAATTCATCAAGAACTGCAAACATGTTGATGAATTTTCCCAAGGTTAGAAGGTATGCTTCGGAGACAAAATCTTTGCGTTTCTCTGCATGACATAAGCGTTTAACTTCGCCGGAGAATGCGTCAATAGCTTTGCGCTGCAAATAAAAACATATATTTTTAATTTTAATATGAAAAATTTATTGGCACAATTTCTAACAATTATATGTTAAACAGAATTTTGTAAAATTTGAGTTTTATGGAAGTCCTCCGTTTTCGCATGATGCAATGTCCATGCCTGATCTAAATGGATCCCGAGGGTTATCATATAATGCAATAGATTGCATTTGAGATTAAGAATTGAATTTTTGTTAATCGATAGATAAATGTGTTACAAGAATGGAATACGAGTAGGTTTTAAAAAAAATTCTTACAAATTTCAAAACTAAGGTATGAACGGTTTTCTAAAACAAAGGCATGATATAAGCCTTAAAAACAGTGATTGTTATGCGTTGAAGAAGTTTTACCAATGGAAATTTAATAAAAAAAAATTAGAATTTTTTTCTAACGCGCTAGATTTTGAATATTTTGATATATGATTTTTTGTTTTAAACCTATTTTTGGCGGTTTTTATTCATGCTTTCTATCCCAATTGCAACGTTGGTACCAAAATTCCAAACTGGAACATCAAAATTCAGCTGTGGAAATTTTTTCATACAATTAACCGTACCGCTACCGCATGTACCCTTCGGTGTGGCCAAGCCTTTATAGGTTTGACTATTGCCCATCAATTTTGAAAATTTAAAAAAAAAATTTGGTTATAATGATTTTTCATTCAAATAAATTAAAATAATTCATTGGCATATTTGTTCACTTTTCGTAATTACAAGATTCTAAAGAAAATCAAATTTTTTTTATTCATTTTATCATATTTTTGTTTGAATAAAATAAAACAGCTGTGTCTGACAGTTTTCACTTACTTGCTCTACCTCAAAAGTAGGAGCAGAAAAACTTGAACTAAACTGTCATGGAACACAAATTGACAGTTTGTAGAACAGTTTGGGGCAAAGTTTTCTTTCATGGAACACACAAACTTGTACTTTTTGGATCTTTTCTGTTCTTTTCTGTGCGGATCCGATTTATTAAACAGACCTATTAATTGATTATTTGTATTTATTTAAACAATAATCAATTGTTTTTGAAGGTTCAAATATGTAAAAGTTTAGAAAAAAATGTTCTCTGTAAACAAATAAATAAAAAACTTTTGTTTATCCTTAGCCATCATTTGCCTTTTTTTTAATAGAAAAAAAAAACACCCTTTTAATCATGATGTTCTTATAGACACTATAGATTCTTACTTTCAATCTCAAAACTAACGCAATTGCTGAATTTTAATAGACTATTATTATTAAAATGTACTTTGTTTTGTTCAATAAACCCACTTTATCAATCCTTTGGCCTGCTTTATCTAAAACCTTCATCCAGAATTTTTTTAATTTAACATGTTTTTCAAATCGGTTGCGGCTATATTTTACCTGTTGTTAATTATACTCTACAAACAATTTTGTTAATTTTTTGTTACCTTCTCTCCCTCCCTCCTTTCCACAAAAAACACCCATCACCTAATTTTTGTATAGGTTCTTTTGATCCAAGGTTCTTATTCCAAAAGCAAACTCTTTGCGGAGTTTCATGTGGGAGCGGGTCAAAACTCTGAATTTTGAATTTTTTAAATTCTGCCAGCATTATATTTCAACCAAATAATAAGCAGAATTTTGTAAAGCAGAATTTTGATACTGGCAGAATTTTGACTACAACACGTTTCATGACGGTTTTATTTACAAGAACTATAAACGAAAACTATTTGTTGTTGCCTGATGAAGAGTGTATTTACGCTCAAAACGTTGTAACCATATAAAAATCTTTTATTGGAGCCTGCATTCAAGTTTTTCATATATTTATACCAAAAGCTGAAATCCGTTTTAAGAAGCCATTTTGTAAAAAAAAACTTGAATACAATGGGGCAAATTCATATTCGTTTTTAGACTGCAGTTTATCTTAGACTGAGGTTTATCCAATGTTCTTTGTATAAGATAAACTCCAGTCTTTCTTAGTAGCAACTTAGACAGCGTCTACGAATATCGCTGACTGAGAACTATAATGTTCTATGTTCTAATGTTCATAGAACATTATAGTTCTCAGCCAGCGATATGGCAAAATATAATCGTGAATTGTGATGTAAGTATTTAATTTTTTTTTATATTTGAGGCTATGAGAACAATAGTAGCCCACTTTTTTTTTTTGTTAAAATGAGTTTTTTATAAAAATGAGTTTCTTAATATATATCTAATACATAAAATAGATTTATGGACAAAAAAAGTGTTGTTTTAAAAAACCCTATCTCTTAAATCTCTCGTAGCTGAAAACTTAATTTTATGACCTACGCCACTATTGTTTTCATAGCCTCATTTAGTAATATACTAAAGGAAAAGAAAAAAAAAAAGTGTATTGAGTTTTTAGTTCACAAAAGTCTAGTCTTTGCCTTGACCTTCTATATCTAAGAAAAGGGCGTTTAACTGATAATGTAAGTCTACAGACCATAGTTGGACGAATCCTTTACATGGCACTGAATGCTTTCTCCTTAATGTTTAAAAAACGGACATGCTTTCTTATTCTCATTCAGACATCCTAATATATTGCTTTTCTAATTGAGATAAGTTTTAAGAATCAGTCATAAATACTATTCGTGATACGAAAGTTATTCTAATTTGACTACAGTTTTGCTTTCATCGTTGTAGACAAATAACAAATTATCATAAATCTCTTATGCGGTTTAAAGCATAGATATGTACTATTTATTCTTGAAATCTTATACATGACTTCCAGAACTAATCAATTGTTTAGTTTTAAGTTTATAAGTTTTAAGAATCAGTCATAAATACTATTCGTGATACGAAAGTTATTCTAATTTGACTACAGTTTTGCTTTCATCGTTGTAGACAAATAACAAATTCTCATAAATCTATTATGCGGTTTAAAGTATAGATATGTACTATTTATTCTTGAAATCTTATACATGACTCCCAGAACTAATCAATTGTTTATTTAAACTATCGTCAATACAATTGAATGAATATTATCATGATTTAGTTGTGGCTGCACCCAAAAGAGGTTTACTAAAATTGTTTACATACCTATTTGCTTTCGTCAAACAATAAAAACAATTCATGAATCATTTCTTGTAAAAAAGATAATATCAAATTAGATTACGTAAACAAAAAAACAGAAGGTCATTTTGAAAACTACACACCGGATGTGGTTCATATACCTACTTTAAAGATAAACAAAAACATCTCGAACATTGAATGCTTTTTGAAAGAAAAACTGTTTAATTTTGATCTTACCTGAAAATACATAAAATTCAACAGCTTATTAACTTCTGGAGCAAGCACCTCCACAGTTTTCTCATAAATCTCAACTCGATTAGGTTGTTCATTTGATTTTGGTTGTGGAATTGCCCGGGAACAACATCTCCAAGTGTATAACATGACAGCATGTTTTTGTCCTTCATCTAGAAGAACATTCTAATAAACAAAAATAATTCATAAGTCTCTGACCTCTTATAAACATAAAACAAATCAAACAAACCAAATTAGCATGAGTTGTAGCTTCCTCAATGTATTTAGCAACTCCCGTGACAAATCCATTGCGATCTTCGAAATTTGTATCAAAATTAGCTTTGTAAATAATCGAACAAGGTTGGGCTTCGATGCATGGTTGTTCGTCGGGCAGCGACAACTCATCCAGAACTTCCACGTTGGATAGAGCATCCGCAAGGGTGATCTTTTCCGTCATGGTGTTTTGCTACAAAATAAAACCAGACACAAATAAATATCATCTATAATAGAAAAAACTACACATCAAATTCCGCTCCTAATTAACAACTAATCAAGTGCGTCTTTTGAGGCTTTTTTATGGGTGGGTCTAATTTTTTTTTTTTCATCTTCACTTCATTGAGAGAATTCTATTGAGCGAAAGAATTTTCAATATTTTCACATAAATTAAAGATGAAATTGATAGTTTTGTTAGTGGAATTTAATGTATAGATTGTTTATTTATAATTTAATAATATTTACATACAATTTTTTATTAATATTTATTATGAAAAAAACCTAATTTATAAACAATAAATATTTTTTTTGGATCGTTTACTAATTTTGTCCGTGTTGGAGGGTTAGACATTCCAAATTCCAAATTGGTTCATTTGGCTTGGAGTATTTTTTTACACACACGCACACACTAGAGAATGTTGAGGAATGTCAGATAATAAGGAAATGTCAAAAAATTGTTGTTCTAGTAGGTTTATGGAAGAAAATTGGAATAGAAGTGGAAACATTCAGAGAAATCGTCAGAATTTACACAAGCTGCAACAAAACGAAAATTTGTTTAAACCATGGTTCAGACAGATATTTTAATCTTTTAAAATCTCTGGTATAAATTAGGTTTAGCTGCTAATCAAGGTTCATATATTATGTTTAAATGGTCAAATGGTCATTGATTGAGCTACACAGCTTATTTAGCGAAATTAGTGATTTAAAAATTTGGATACGGTCTCAACCATAGTTTAAACCGTGATTTATAAAATTCCTATCTTGTTAAATGAACGATATATCTATTTCAAGTTCAATATAGCCAAATAAATGTTTAAACCAAAGTTAAACCACAGCTATTCAGCTGAAATCGAAGAGTTAAGTCATAACTACAATGACCTAAAAAGTGAAAAAGTGGGGAAAATTACAAAAGTAAAAAATGTGTATTTCTCTCTAGGGCTATTTGTTTTTTGAAAAAACTACAAAAATTTATTTTGGAACCAAAAAATAAGCTTTCTGCATCATTATCTTTATTTTTTTCTGCTCGGAAAAACTGTTACAAACTGAGTTTGAAAATTTTCACTTTTTGACTTTTTGCAAAAAGTGGCCTTTGTAGTTATACCTTTATGGCTAAAACAGATGTGCGGTACATCTCCCAACTAGCACAACATCTTCTATAATTTGAGATCTCGTCGGTACTACTTTTTATACATCTTGTATTAAGCTTGCTTCAGAATTTAATTGCTTATACAAGTTCGAACTTGTTTAACAACTTCTAATAAGTTGTTTAAATACTGTTAAAGAAACTTAAACGAAAAAAGCTTGTTTTCGGAAAGGCCTGCTTAATGAATTTATAGAAGTTTTAAAGAAATTACCAAGTTTAGTATTTGATTTTGGTTTTGATATTGAATAATCTAGCTGGGACACTTTTTGGTTTTGACATTGAATAATTTAGCTCGGCTATTTTTTGTTTTGACATTTCTGCTATTTGAACTGATTAAGTTTTTGACTTCATTAATGAATATTCTAGGATAGCCGAGTGGGTAGAGTGGCGGACTGCCACCAAGCAGATACGAAGTTCGATTCCTGGGTGTGGTAAAAAAATTATATAATTTTAAAATTGTTATTAATAGATAGACTAAAAACTAATGGAATAATATTTATATAATTTCAAATAAAAAGATAAAATTCATGATTTAAAATCAAATAAAAACCAGTTAAAAAAGAATTCTTTTTTGTTTTTGTAGTTGTTTTTTTAATTTCGGTAAGACATGTATTAAATGGCTGAACTGTCAAAAGTCTTCCAATACACCCACCGAAATAATTATAAAGGCAGTCGATTTTTTTCGCTTTTAAACCATATAAAGGATATTTAATTTTTACTCCTTGCACGAATAAGATGACAAGTACATACTGGATTGTTTGCCACCCTTTATTTTTATAGATACAAGCTGTTCCGAAGCTATCTGTCAAATCTCAAAGCTTCGGTAGAGCTTCGGTAAAGCTTCGTTTACCTTTCCTTTTTCCATGCCCAACAACCTTACTAAAGTTTAAAAGAAGCTGAAATGTAGCTTTTGTAATACCTTAACCGAAGCTGAAATGTTAGTTGGGCTGCACGCATCCATACAAAATTTCGTTAGCGAAATTTTTTGTTTTTGAAAAAAAAACTACAAAAAATGTTTTTGAAACCAAAAAATAAATGCGGTTAAAAAGTAATGGTGGCAGTAATAGATTATTGTTTTCGTCTACCCAAGTCTGGCTACACGTTAATTTTTCAATAGACTAACCAGTTAGGTTTGTAGGCAAGAGGGATCAGTGGCGTATCCAGAAAAAAATTTGGGGGGGGCTGAAAAATTTTTCAAAAATTTTTGATAAGGTAAATGTACTACAAATTTGTCTCTTTTTTTATTCATCTTTGATCGAGAGAAAAGCGCTGTGCTGCGGTACTGAAAGTCGTATAGTAGCATTTTACTGCTCCCGACAACTTCGTACTATTGTCTCCTTTCACATTCAAAGTAGCTATTTTTCCAAGTTCTTGTATCCCAAACATTTTACACAAACAGCAAGGTGTAATCTTAAAAAAAAAAAAAAAACACTTTTTCGTTCGAACTGTTTCATGTGCTGAATTCAAAACTGTTTATAGATTTACTCCTATCACGTCTAGTTTTTGAGCTATACTCATTAAGGTGGAGTGATTTTATTTTTTTTTTTTATTTTCGATTCGGCATAGTGATAAAAAGTTGCGCCATTTATAAACGAACAAAACTGTATATTTAAAATTTTTAAATAATTTCATTTTGAGGTGCCCCAAGCCCTCTGAATGCTTAAAAAGGCAACTTTTTGACCTTTAAATTAAATGGGAAAAAATAAAGTTCAGTATAGATTTTCTTTTAAATTCGTATTTAACTGAGTTTGAATCATCTAAAAAATATGTTTTACTTCACTTTTAATTGAGATTTCAATCAAAAATCTTAACAAAGGTGCGGTTAGTTGAAAATCTAGAATTCTTAAATTTCGATGTTCATTTGTTCATACTTTTCGTAAGACTTTTTTCTAAAAAATATATTAAAAAAGTCAAGTAACTTATTTTTTTCAAGTTTCACACTCAGTGAAACATGAATTAAAAAGAAAATAAATTGAACTTTATTATTAAAGGTCAAAAAGTCCCCTTTTTAAGCATTCAGAGGACTTGGGGCACCTCAAAATGAAATTATTTAAAAATTTTAAGTATACAGTTTTGTTCGTTTATAAATGGCGCAACTTTTTATTACTATGCCAATTCGAAAATAAAAAATTAAAATAAAATCGCTTCACCTTAATACTCATCACTTTTTTCGGTATAAATGCCCATATTTCCGCAATTCGACCGAAAGTGAACTGGCATCACTTTTCAATTTCACGTGAAATTGATCTTCGATCGATTTCGAAAACTTCGAAAATGCTTCGAACTGTCAAAACTGAAGGATCATCCATTTTTATTTTGTTTCTAAAGTTAAATTACTGCTACTTTGAAAATGGATACAATTTTATTGGCAACTTTACTGAAAAAAAGCAGAATTTAAAAGAAAAAATAAGAAGTCACATTTTGCGAGACTTGTAGGTAAGTGAAATGCAGAACATGGGCGATATTATTGCAAATTTTCAAAGAAAAATGAATTAGATAAAGTGTAAAGCGAATGAGGTTGCCAACACAGAGGCATGATATTCATGCCTTATGTGTTTTATGTATTTTGTATTAAATTAACAACAAATAAACATTACAAAACAATAAAAATATAAGTTTTGATAATATTTTGTCCAAAAATTGGAGATTCATTGAAAAAGATACCAAGTTCACAAGCAGAAACAAAGCGAATTGAATTCGATCAGAAAATCGAAATGAGCGAAAAAATGTAGAACTCCTAATTTCACTATCGGCAACGCAAGTGAATGCTCAAAAAGGAAATGCAGAACGTAAAAGTCTCAAAAACTAATTTTCAATTAAATTCGTTTGATGTTTAATGCGATATATTTTTTAATAATATGTTCCTTTTTTAATATAAATCAGAAGCACAAACTGGAATTTGCTTAAATAAACTATTAGTTTGTTGACCACTAAGATATTGAGATATAAACAATTTGTATTTCCAATATCTTTGAGAAAAATATTATTTTTGAAAAAAAGTAATATACTCAAGACAATAAAATACAACGTGATGGCATAAGAAGCTTTGCTAAATTTAACGGTGATGTAATTCGACGTCAAAACAACAAACAAATTATTTGAAGAATTCTGAATTGGACTAAAATCCTGAAAATCCCAAACCTCAACGTCAACTAAGGCACTTACAACACAAACAACCATTTTATAATTTGGGGGGGGCTCGATCATTTGAGCTGCCTCTAAATCTCTACGATTTACGAAGAAGTTTCAGTTAATCATGTAGATTATGATGAAATCAGCTAAATAGTAACATTATTTTGGAGGCTGGGGGGGGCTTGAGCCCCCTGAGCCCCCCCCTCAATACGCCACTGAGAGGGATGAGGATTTGCCTCACAGTACACATAATATGTGTACTGTGGATTTGCCTCTTTTTGACGTGTTTGTTCCTAGAAAATGTAAACTGGAACTTGATTGGGCACAACACTGTTTAGCCACCGCCTTAGTTAGATATCATGTCGTTGGAGTCTCTGTAGCAAAAACACCGTCAGCATAATTCTTAACCGTTATATGGTTTGAGATAGAAAAAACTTTGCTGTGCTGTTCTTTACTTTTTTAAAACTGTGAAAACAACCGGAAACGGAAAAAATAAATAGAAATATCAATCTATTACATTTTTTTTAAATCATTCTTCCGTTCCGTTCCAACAAAAAGAAAGAAAAAAAGAAAGGAGAACAAAAAAAAAAAAAAAAAACAGGAACCAAATGTCATCTGTCATTTGATGTTGCATATATAAAAAAAATTGAATTGCAAATCACCGTTCACCGGTAATTTGGTTTTGGTTATATTTCGCATTCGGCTTTTTTATTCATAAAATTGATTTTATTTCCATGCGATTGTTGAGTTTAATTCTTCCCAAAAGAACAAGCCATTTAAACGCATTTATTAACAACACCAACTGCCTTCAAAGGCTTCGCAAGGTAAGTTTGTTATTAAATATTAAGATGAGCAACTTATATCTATGTATTTCCGAGGAAAAAGATTTTTGTAATTTTAAGAATACCTTGAACTATTTTTAAAGTTAAATTTATTTAAACTCAGTTCCAAATATTATAGTTTTAACATATTCTGCATAAAATTAATCTTAGACGATCTTAAGAAAGTGTGTTTTGTTATCCGCTTTGATGAAACCTGAAAAATGCGTTTACGTTGCCAATAAAGCAATAACAATCATCTTTCATTTGCATATTAAAAGGTCAAGGCTTTTATAAATAACACTAAATACAGAACCTATTTTCTAGGTTAGTGTTATTGTTAAAATATGACAAAATATTGACGATAGCAAAAACATAAACAATCAACAGGCCGAGCGCAAGCAACAACCTATTGCAATGTGTTTGGTCACTTCAATAACATTTCGAGATTTCTGTAGCCCTAAGCTTCCTATGTAAGTACCTATGCCCACAGAAACAGGTTCTACAACTGAGAAGAAGCTAATTAGAAAATTATCTTGTTTAAGAATTTCTAAGCAAGGAAAGGATTATAATATTGGTTAATCTTTGCACAGAACTTGTCTAGTTGAGAACTATTTAAGGGATGTGGCATGGTGTGGGGCCATTTCATCGGATAGGGGGAATTATAAACCACCTTAAGTACAAGGAAATCCTAAGGGACACTATTCTACCTTTTACTGAGAAGGAAATGCCTTTAAAGTGGACATTTCTACAGGATAACGATCCAAAAATAAGACTAAGTCTGTGAAACAATTGCTATCCGTCCAAAAAATCGGTGTTATGGAATTGCCAAGCCAGTCCCCAGATCTGAATCCTATTGAGGACCTGTAGAGTGACGTGGGAAAAGCGATTAACAGGTCTGATACCTCAAATTTGGACAAACTTTGGCAGGAATTTCGACGAGCTTGGTACTCAGTACCTTTTGAACGATTTCGGAGTCTTGTTACGTCTATTAACCGCTGGTTTTATGCTGTGATAAATAATAAGGGTTACCCAACCAAATGGTAGTTATTTTCTTTTAACTGTGTTAAAATTTTTGGTAATTTGTTTTTGTTTTTAGGAAGTGTGCTATTTATTTTGTCCTAAAAAACTTGAGCTGTATTAATGATTTTGTTGTTATTTTTTGTTAAAGAATTCAATGTACTTAATTTCTTTTTTAATAAATCAAATATATCTGTGTTCTTACTTCCTCATTAATAAAACAGCTCTTTTAAGTTAAAAAAGTGCGAAAAACTTTCATTTTAGAAATTTTAGGGTACATGTGCTATTTATTTTGTCGCCACTGTACATTAAAATCCTCAGTTTTGCAAGTTCAAGTAATTTATAAGAAGAGTGATTGTATAATAAAGGTATTCACGGTACCAGGCATAGACAAAAAAAACATTACTATAGGGCTCAAAAGATAATACGATAGTTATTCACCCGTATTACGGATGTCGTTTGTATTAGACAACAAGATAACCAAATCAATTTTGTTTTACTTAGATCTTGAATATGTCATATAGAGCGAGTCATTTTTCTATCGCTTCAGTGCAAAACGTCATCGGTATTGGGGCTGATAACATCTTTAAAACCCTATTGAAGCTGGCAAATTAAGCTATGTACCTATACACGATTAGAAGATCTTTCAATATTGGCTGAACTGTCAAAAGTCTTCCAATACACCCACCGAAATAATTATAAAGGCAGTCGATTTTTTTCGCTTTTAAACCATATAAAGGATATTTAATTTTTACTCCTTGCACGAATAAGATGACAAGTACATACTGGATTGTTTGCCACCCTTTATTTTTATTTAATTCGTTAAACTTAATTTTAAAAATTATTTTTTGAATTTCTGGTGCGAAATAATTATAAAGGCACAGCTGATTTTCACATTAAAAGTGTGGTTTAGCGAGATCAAATGTAACCAAAGGTAAGCAAAACAGTTGGAAAATAAATTTAACCCATTATGAACATTTAATAAGTAAAATTGTTCGGTTATTTTTAAATCAGGCGTGAAAAAACCTTGACGCAGGCAGAAATGGGCAAAATTAAGGCTTACCATGAAAATTGATTGTCCAACCGCGAAAAATCTGGAGGAGTAGAAAAATCCGATTGTGTAATTGATAATTTAATTTACAAAGATGACAAGTATGGGTTCCTAAAACGATCAGGACGGAAGCCTTTGGTCGAGAGAGAGCCAAAAGTGACAAAAAATGAAGTAATTTTCGTGAGAATTTGATAACAAGAGAAGTTTTCGTGAAAATAAACTTGGTAGTGGAAGTACGACAAGTGCAGCAAATAATTAAGTCGGACTTAAGCCATTCCTACGAAAGAAAATGTGGAAAATCGGTGCTCTTATCAAGGCATAAGCTTTCCCGCCTTCGCCTCGGTGAAAAGTATACATTCTGGGATGAAAAATTGAAAAACTTTTAAGTTCACCAATAAGAAAAAGTTCAATTTGGATAGCCTAGATGGTGTACACATCAGTTTTTCCATTTTTCATCCCAGAATGCATACTTTTCACCGAGGCGAAGGCGGGAAAGCTTATGCCTTTACACCTTTGTCTTTGTGGTTTACACTTTTAATGTGAAAATCAGCTGTGCCTTTATAATTATTTCGCACCAGAAATTCAAAAAATAATTTTTAAAATTAAGTTTAATGAATTAAATAAAAATAAAGGGTGGCAAACAATCCAGTATGTACTTGTCATCAAATTCGTGCAAGGAGTAAAAATTAAATATCCTTTATATGGTTTAAAAGCGAAAAAATCGACTGCCTTTATAATTATTTCGGTGGGTGTAGCAACCAATGAGCTGCCAATTTTCTATCAAGTGAAAATTATCTGTTGGAAATTAATAAATTATAAATTTGAAAGAAATTTAGCTTTATTAGCTGTGTTCCTTTGGCCTTAAGGATCTACTGCTAAGTACTTTTGGTTGTATTCAACTCCATTTCTTCTATAGAAAAAATATCTTTCAATGGATTAAGAAGTATTTTGCTGAGCCCAAGAAAATGGATTTCATAGACATTAAAAACTGGGTATAGGAAACATCTATGCAGGGTCGAAAGTCCACAGGCCAAAAGCCCATAATGAACTATTGGCTCACTAGTGTGGGTCATAGCTCCATAAATCAATTATGGACTTACAACCCACCCAAGTGAGTCAAAAGCTCACACATGCGGCTGAGTTCTCATATTCTAATTTTTTTCGCAATATCTCTCCAAAACATTTGTAAAAAAAGTAATCAAATATTCATCAAGTAATCAAGTATTCTAAACTGGAACAATCGGCAATTTTCGAAAGTTTCTTCATTAAATGTTCAATTGGTGTCCAAGTGAAATAAGACCAACTTTCAAAAATTGGTTTTACTTCAATTTTCAACATTTATAAATATACAATTATTCAAAAGCTTTTTAAAACATTTGAATAAACATTGAAAAATTAAATGAAAAAATCCCGTTTTGGCAATTGTATGATAATACCGCACACCAAAGATGTTTATGTTATATGTAACTCGGTAAACGCTTAGCGAAAAAAAACTTGCTAACATGAGAATCTATTTGAATTGCACAAGCTAAACGCGAAGCGGAAAAAAATTTCCACGGGAGAATCAATTTTGAGGTGTCAAAATAAAATTTCACACCTCAAAATTGATTCTCCCGTGGGCAAATTTTTTTCCGCTTCGCGTTTGGCTTGTGCAATTTAAATAGATTCTCATGTGAGCAAATTTTTGTCCGCTTCGCTTTCCGCCAATTAATTGGTATTTATTTGTTTTTAATTCCCATGTGATAATTAATTAGCCCGCTTTGTTTGCAAGATAGTTCCCCAAATAAGTGGCGATCATCACTATGAGACTCCAAACTAATCGTCTTTTGAACAAAATTTTGTTCTTCTTTGCTTTGTGCAAGTTTTCGAAAATTACTTCAATAAGCTTTACAAACAAAGCTCGAGTCAGTTAAGAAAAAAAAAAACATAACATTTTCAAAAAAAAAAAAAATTATAAAAAAAACTAAAAAAATCAATTTACAAATGTTGTTGAAAAAAAATTAACGTTTCAACATTCTTTACAAATTAATATTCCTTAAGCACCTTTTCGACATTATGGAGTTCTGGCTCACTTTTTTGTGGGTTTCTGACACCCTTGGGTGGGTTGTAAGTCCATAATTGATTTGTGGACTTATAACCCACCCTAGTGAGTCAGTAGTCCATTATGGACTTTTGGTCCGTGGACTTACAGCTGCGAGCAAAAAAATAGCAGCGATTTGAAAAATATTTTAAATAAAGCATTAAACATTAAAAAAGCTTTGATTTTGGAAATTTTTTTAAGTAAAACTCATTAAGTTTCATTAAAATTTAATTTTTAGTACAAATGGAATTTAATTTATTTCTATTAAGCTTAAAAATAATCCAAAGACAAAATAAGCCTCAAATTAAAGCGAGCAAAATAATAGCAGTGATTTTCTTTTTCTATTAAATTTAAATAAAACAAGGGCGAAAAAAGTTCAATTAAACGGTATTTTATTAGAGAAAAGGTAGTATTTGCTCCCATGACCGTTATTTTGAATTACCGCTTCGCAACGACCTTTCATGAAGTTTTAAAGTCCCTGAGATCTTTGAGGTGTTATAGATCACTAAACCTGCTCAGCAACGGTTAATAACTCCCGTTATTTTAGCTTTAGACACATCTCCTTTTATATCCCCTCAAAGTTTCTAGAAGGGATTGAGGTCTGAAAGACTGAGCAGGTCACTTTATGACCCAAATTTAAGTATCTTGAAACCATTGCCTGGCTGCTCTGCTAATGTGATTTGGGTTATAATCCTCTTGGAAGACCCATTTAAGCTTCATTTGGTGTCGAAGTAATAGCAGCATAATGTTTTGCAAACTATTCAGGTGCCAGAGCTGGTTAATTACAGTTTTGATCCAATGTATTAGGCCAAGTCCATAGTAGCAGAAGTATCCCCAAAACTTTATACTGGAAACTCCTAGTTAATTAGTTCTTCTAATGTATCTAGTTTTGAATTTCGTTTTCCGTGGTCGTTACACATAAAGAACCAATTTTCTCTCATCAGTAGAGAGAATATTCAAGATAATATAGAGGGTTTAATATTAAGTTTTGGGGATACTTCTGTTACTATGGCCCCCCTTTGGGGTTCGCCCGGTTGACTTCAGAAATCGGTGGCAAGGCTCCCGGTTTTTTATTATTCCATTCTGAGGCTAACTGAATCCTATTGTTTTTTTACCTTTGCTTGTACCAGTAGTTTTTAGTCTAACCTTTTTTTCTACTTCGCGGTCCATGTAGGCTTTCTGGGATCTTCGTACTTTTATATCGATTAAGCTTCGTTATTCCTGGTATCAACCTTATGCCATTAACCTTACGAGTTATAAATAAGATAAGTATAAAATTAAAATATAATAGCAATTCTTAGAACTATTTTTCTTAGAGTCCTGAGGAAGATTGTAAGCACTATCGAAACGTCGAAAAAAAAAAGAAGAGTTAAAAGCAAAACAAGACCTATAGCCAACGAAGAAGATACCATTTACTTATGTGAGTTCTCCACAACTGCGGTGCAGAGCCTTCTTTTCAGCTTAAGGGGCATTTTTGGATCGCAGATAGCAGAATTTTACAATCCATTCTACACTTATGCGATGATTAATATCGTTATCTCAAGTAACTTAGCTATTTATAATAGACCCCATATATTTAAACTTTTCATATTTGAGAATCACTTCCTCATTCAAATAAATTTCAGGAATTGGTATGTATGTATGGATCATACCTATGTATTGATAGCATAGTTATTCTGTCTTTTTTGTGCTTATGAGGTACCCACTTCCTTCCTGAAAATCATACTTCAAGCGCTGCTGGTTGCAGAGATAGCCGATTTTCCTTAGCTATTCCCTTATGTATTTTTTCACCGATTTTCAATTATTTCTATCACTTTGCCTTCAAGCAGGAAATCAAAAACTGTAATAAAAAGGAGAGGAGTTAAGACGCTTCCCTGCTGTGCACCTACTTTGATTTTGAATTTATCGGTGACACCAACTGCACATCTAACTTTAGCAACTGTTCCATTATATGTACATGTCCATAATTATTCACACATAGGTTTTTTAGGAATTCCTCGTTGCCAGAGGGCCATTCATATCAGATGTTTTGGTTGTAGATCGAATATTTTTTTCAAAATCAACCCCTCAAGAAATCCAGATGTTTTTCAATTATGACCCCAATACTTTGGGTTGCATCTGTGGTTGAGCCAAGAATCATAATATATCTTGTGATAAATGCGAAGTCGCACACTTTTTCGCAGGGTATTTCGTCTGGCCCAACAGCTTTTCCATTTTGGAGTATTTAACCCCCTCAATAATTAGGTGAAGCAATGGTGTAAGCATTTGTTATCAAATAGAGTACAAGGCTAAATGGTAATGTTTGATGTATAAAATTCACCTTTAGATTTAGATTAGTTGTTAACTTTATCTAATCTATTACGGGATAGTTTCTACTAATGTTCGATATTAACAAACAAAAACCAAATATTCAGTCATTTCCATCCATGCGTTTAGATGGTTCTGGTAATGTTTTGCTTAATTCTAACTGCGGGTTTGGTTTTGTTCACTTCACATTGATTTAATGAGCAAATTAAGAAATAATATATAAAACAATATAAATATACAATCATAGTAGCAAAAATGTTAAAACGGGGTGCTAAAGATAGAAAGGTAAATCAAAAGTGATGAAATTTTAATATTTTTTTTGTTTTATTTAAGAGTTTTTTTTACCGTATTCATATCCATAAATAATAAGCAAATAATTTGAAAGAAAAGCTATTTCAGTGATGCAGTAGAAGATTAATTCGTATTTATCGCTATAAAAAGATAAGACCATTCACAAGAAAAAAATGTTGAAAAAAAAGAAAAACTTTAACAAAATTAAATCTAGGGCACAAAATAAATTGATTAAAAAATTAAAAAAAAGGTATCAAGAAAATACGGTAAGATTGCAGCTTCATGTACAGATGGACGCACAAACAAACCAAGGAACAGACCGAAGGGGACGGTCAGTATGTGGAAACCAACTCTTTAGTTACCAGCATTTTTTTTTATTTTTGGTGCCGGTGTGCTATCTTGGTCATTACACTGGTGGTGCAGGCACAAGTGTGGTGTGTATATTCCATAATTGTAATTTTGGTTTTGAATAAAATCTCAATTTGTTTTTGATACGAAACCAATATTCTCCCTACATGAGTAAAAAAAGAGTTAGAAAAAATGTATTTGTGTTTTATTAACCTATTTCATGAAAAGTGGGCTTTTTTCGACAATGTACAGAATACAAAATTCCCAATAATCTATGGTTGGCAAATTTCTTTGGACTACTTAACTTATGGCTTAAAAAACGTTGAAAAATTCGTAAAAATCAACATTTTTGAAAACAGACGAAATACTTCTTTTACAGTTTTTTTCTTTAAAAAAGTATTTTACAGCCATGATTTGTACATTGACAAAACATAAATTATTGTAAATTGTCTCTTCTTTTATTTTACAGAATCAGTTTTTGTGAAAAAATTTCACTTTTCAAGAAATACGGCAATAACACAAATTTAAACTTGTTCGGGCTTCTTCGATAATTTCTCAAGTTTTTCGTGAAACATTCACCTTCAGACTAGTGTTTAGCACCCCAAAAAAACATAAATTTAGCTATTAAAAACAATTACATCAGAACAATAGTAGGAATTTATTCACCCCGTTTCACATGGAAATTTTTCCTCCCGGGATGTTTTTGTTCAACCGGAATTTTGTGAGTTTCAGCAGAAGGGAATTGACATTTTCCGCTAAACTGGTTTTTTGTTCTTCATCAAAATTCAAGTTAAAAAAGAGCTGTCGATTCAAAATACGATGAGTTTTTCGACCTTGAACAACTTTTCACCCGGAACTCACAATAGGGGATAAGTTGAACTTAATTTTTCAGGGTTGAAATCTTTTTCACGGGAAACTCACAACATTGCTGTAGTGGCCTCTTTGTCAAGTTTGTCACACATTACACCAAAACACTTTTATATGAATTACAATTTGACTAGATAAAGTTAGCTTTAGACAGTTTCTAACTCTTGTTAAGAATCAAGGTTCTTCATTCTTTGTGCACTTTATTTTGAAATTTTTTTATAATCCTTTTAATGCAATCTCTTATACCCTAAAGTCAAAGTACAAAAATTAAAAGTCTAGATTTTACTCCCAATTTTTTACTTCAAAATATTCTATTTGTTTCCAAAATTATTTTGTTTTTTATTTTATATTTCCCCCCCAGATGAGTACTGATATCAAATTCAATTCATCTTTAACTACCAGCGATCCGCATGTGACACCAGTCCTTATCATCGGCCAGCTGCGTCATCTTAATCTCCTCAAGTTTCCCATAATTGAATGTAAGCTTGCGCCACGTGTCACCGAAGACACATTCAAGCATGCCGTCTCATGCCTTCATCCATCACCAACGGACTCCTGTTCCCTTTATTTGGATATGGCAACAATTGCTGCACTTCCACTAAAAAGTTCCCGCCACAATACAAGTTCGCGTGCTCATGCAATCACTAATTTAGTGAAGAACAAAACTATGAACGTCAACGATAATGTCGTAATTGTTTGCGAACGTGCGGATGTATTTGCAAGCGGATGTGCAGTCGTTCGAGCCTTTCCATTGTACTCACGAAAAACTTCCAACAATGGTTTCAACAACGAAAAATCAAACAACACCGTTAGTATTGAGTTTGTTGTCATTGAAAAAGACGGCCAACTTGCCACATCTGGATTGTCTGCTGATGATATTGCCTGCATGGAAGAAGCAGCGCGAGGCATCCGTTTGGCTGCCAAAATAGTCGATATGCCATGTAACGAAATGAATGTCAGCCACTTCATTGAAGAGGTTAAAGTCATTGCTGGGGAGCTTTCGCTCACTCCGCACATCATTCGCGGCGAAAAGTTACAAGAGCTGGGATTCGGTGGGATTTATGGTGTGGGGAAGGCAGCGGCTGTGCCACCAGCTCTCGTTGTTCTCTCGCACGAGCCGAAGGGGGCGAATGAAACAATTGCGTTGGTGGGCAAAGGAATTGTCTACGACACTGGTGGCCTGAGCATCAAAGGCAAGACTGCAATGCCCGGTATGAAAAGGGATTGCGGCGGTGCTGCAGCTATTCTTGGTGCATTTTATGCGGCTGTTAAGTGCGGATTCAAAGAGAATTTGCATGCAGTCTTTTGTTTGGCTGAAAACTCTGTCGGACCGAATGCCACACGGTGAGTGAGCTAATTGAAACGCTAGCGTTTTCGTAGCCATCGTTGATGATGAGAATGATGATGATGATGATGACTACGACGATGCACGACGATGACAACGAAAAACCACGACCAAGTCGCTGGCAATGAATAATAACGATTTTAATTATTACTATCCCCGTGTTTTGTCTTTTTCTTTTATTCACATGCTATTTGGGATTGCTGCTTGCTATTGCTACCTTTGTTATACTGCTTGTTATTGTTTTGTTGGGAACTGCTGCTGCTACTGCTGTACAGCCCAGATGATGTTCATACACTGTACTCTGGTCGTACGGTGGAAATTAACAATACGGATGCCGAGGGACGTCTGGTCCTAGCCGACGGTGTAACCTATGCACAAAAGGATCTGAAGGCAAACATCATATTGGATATGGCAACACTCACCGGAGCTCAGGTAAATATACCTTTGGTTGCTATAGTTGCAATTCCATTTTATAGCAGAGCAGAGCAGAGAGAGCTAGGCAATTATTCAATATTGCGAAGGTTCCGTGTCTTTTGTTTTGTAGTTACCTATTCTCATCCCTTAGTTTTAACTTGCCTAGCCATGGATGGTTTGTTCTATTGTGCTTGTAAAGTTCATTAGCGTGTTTTTGCTTAGCTCCAACAATCATTGGATTTTGTAAAGTTCTTTGTGATAATTATTTCGTAAAATGAATGCAACATGGAATTTATGTGGTAATCGTAGAGACAACTAGACTTGAATGTGTATGTACAAAATGTTTGTGAGAGAGGATTGTGATATGTACATTCGATGATGATGTTAATTGATTTATGAATTTGAGGGGATGAAAAATTAAAAATGATTTGGATTTCTTTTGGTATAGAAGGACATAATACGAAAATCTTTAATTGAGTTAATGTTAGATCAAACAAATTGATGATGGCTTATATTTAATCAGTTAGAATAATGAAGCTACAGTTTATATCCTCTCCATCAAATTTAAAGTGTGAATGAAGTGTGAATAAAATTGCTGCTAGGGTCTAATTTATTCACCGTGAATCACATTTAAAGGCGGCTTTTAAAACAGGAAATTTTCATTTTTTAAGTTTAATTAAATTTTACGAAACTCACCGCGTATTTATAAGAAATATTTGATTTATTTCTTCGTCCCGACGTTTCGAAGAACCTTCAAACTTCGTGGTCACGGGATTACGCGGTGAGTTTCGTAATATTTAATCAAACTTAAAATGATTGATACCCGCGAAAAGCATAACTTAAAATCTTATATAGGAAATTTTAAATTTTGTATGCGATTTGACAGACTTCTTATTTTAAATGGCGACTTTAAATTTAATTAAGAATGAATAAATTGGGGCAAAGTGTACTAGTTAATTAAAATTTGACGAAAATATAGGGGTTTTTGTCGGTACAAAAATTATTCATAAGACTTTCTATGCATTTCAATGTTTCTTCAAATCTAAGGCATATAGTATTATTTTCTATTTTCTAAAACCTTTCAGAATACAAAAACTTAAATAAAATGGAAAAATTACCTAATAAAAAAGTCGGATTTCTTAAGAAAATAAATTTTATCTCGGTTATTTATGGAATATTCTCAACAATGTTATACCATTTTGAAAAGAGAATTGAACACACCAACTTTTAAGGTAACTTGCCGAAACATCGTTGTGCATTTTTTTTACACTACGGTTCATTGAATTAGAGTCATGTAAAAATTTTTAGTACTTAGTTGGGCAAAAGAGTAATATTTGCTTTAAAACTGATGCAGCTGAGTTAAAATTTTTGAATGCATTTGCAGGGTTATTCAAGGTTCCGTAACAAAAGAAAAAAATGAGAAAAATTAAGATTTGTAGTCACGGCATATAAAAACCGTCACAGGGTGACCATTTTTTCGACTTTTTTTCAAATGCCCATAACTCACAAAATATATGGCTGCGATTTTTTTTATTATTTTTCTGATAACTGTCACAACCTACCCTATCTACCGTTTTCGTTTCGACGTTACCTTTTTGGACAACCTGTATAAAACAAAAACAAGGTGTTGTAAGCGTCATGTCGCTTATTTGGGGGGACGTGCGCGATATGTTGGAACAACATATTACTTTTTTAACAATCAATATTTTAACATAAACAGTCCAATTATATCGGCCCCTAACCCTTGTTGTTACTAAAGTAATTATTATTTCTTTTATGCATGTCTATTCTAGTAAAAAAAAAATTTTTTTTTATGTCCGTTTAAACAAAATCTCTCAATCGACTGGTTTTATAGAGAGGACTTTAAGCTTTAATTTTATTCGATTTTTAACTAATGATTATGCTCAGTAAAAACATGAAGTCGAAAGTAGTTTATTCAGGCAGACCGTAATACTATGTTTCCACCTACCCTAAATTCGAGATTTAGGTAAGTAGATTTAGAATAAATCTCGAGATTTCTTCGCTAAATCACGGATTTAGGGTAGCTTAACACCCGTAATTTTGCAAAGTAGATTAAGAATAAATCTCGACTACCAGTTTTGAAAATGCTTCAATTTTTACAAATTAAATTTTAATATTCTTAAATTTCTGAACCAAAAAAAAAAAAAAACTAAAATAAGTAACATTTAAATTCGTCATATCAAACTGAAAAACAAACAAAAAAAATTAAGCCTGAACTACATCAAAACACAAAGTAAAAAAAGTACGAAAAAGTAAATAAAGCTTAAAATATAAAAATCACATGTATATTTACCTGACATCTATTGGAAAAAAATTAACTAAAAATTCAAATTCAAATTTAGATTTATTGAGACTTATTTTTGATTACAATAAAGTACTTATGTTTGAAATACATTAGTATATTTAAAAAAAACTGACTTATAATTTTAATTTAAATATTGAAATTAACTAAAAAAGCTCTTTTGTTTTTGAAGTTTTGAAATTTCAAATAAAAAAATTTAAAAAGTAAACAAATTACAGTCAACTCCATCTAAGTCGAATTGTCACAAGACACGAAAATTGCTTCGAGTTAGAGGGAAATTCGACTAAGAGAAATCTATTTAATCTTTTTGCTGCAGGCGGTTTCATTAAAAACCTTAAAAAAATTGAGTTAGAGGAAAATTTGACCTAAAGGAGGTACGACTTATAGGGAATCGACTGTTTTTGAAATTTCAATTGTTTGTCAAAAGAGCTTTTTTTTCGCAAAATGACAGGAACTATGTGATCGAAGAGCTACCTTACAGAAAGGATATAAAATATTGTTTCAGTGTATTTGTTTTTAAAACTTTGTGAAAATTGAAAGCTTGGTCTTGTTCAAGCTTTTTGAATCGAATACTTTTTTAAAATGAAAGAGAGATATACAAACAAGCTACTAGGGGGAAGAAAAAAAAACATCGTGTTTACTTTTTTGTACTTTTTTGACTTTGTGTTTTGATGTAGTTCAGGCTTTAAACAATGAATTCACAGAGCGCTCGCGCATACCGTTAAAAGAAATTAAATATTTTGTAAAAACTGCAATAAAATGTGACATAAGGAAGTTGCTTTATTATTCAATTATTGTAGGTATAAATTTATTTTAAATATTTTTGTAGTAAATCCTTTACTATCCCAAAACTCATTCCTAATCTCTTTCAAATATCTGACATTTGTTTAAATTAACCTGTCAAAATTGAAAACATTCTCCAATTAGGAAAATTCAATTTTATTTATGAAAATCACATAAATTACCTTCTAAAACATCCTGTCCTTGATTTACCACTGTGATTGATACCACTCTTGATCTCTCCCAATAAAATTCAATCAATCATGTCAAGAAAATGTGTTCTTATTTGAATACTGTTGTGTGGTTGTTGTTATTGTTGTTATTTTCTATCAACCATATCTCCTCCACCTGCAAAATGCATTTAATTTACTCCTCTCTTTTCCAATTTCCTAAATGACGATCACAATCGGCTGCGAGATTCCTTCAAAACTCTTGCAGCAACCCTTGGTTTGGTGGACCACCCCATTATTTCCTACCCTAGCACCAAGACACTATCTTTGTTAACCAAATAAATTATATTGCTCCTTGAAGCTTAAAATTTACATTATCCACCCTTCTTGCAAAAAACCACCAATACCACCCAATCTGCTCATAAATCGAGTGAATCTTATTCCGAAGCCATTGAATCGCATCGCACCGCACTGCACTGCTTCGAAATAAGTGAAATATAACCCAATACCCTACACCCTTCCCACTATTTAGCTATATGTATGTGGTACACACAGGTATGTACAATGTACATACTCGAATGAGATGATTTTAAAATGATTTAAGTGATCTGCTCCGTCGCCTCTTCTATCTTTTCGTATATCACGGGCACAAACCGGCACGGGCAATAACTTCTTGCCGCCACCTTGTGCTGCTGACTGCCTCCCTTATCCCTTTAACCAATATGCTCCACCAAAGAAACAATAAAAGGTGGAAAAAGAAATTTAACGGAAATTTCCTGTTTCACAAATTTGTTTCCTTCCTCTAATTCGATTGTCTTCCTTCGGCCTGCTCTCTTCCATCCATATCTATCTACTTCTTTTAAGTGAGAGTGGGCGTGGGCGTGTGTGTCTCTCTTCCATTGCATTCTCAATTTTCTACACTTTACTGCTTGTGTATCCTGGTTTACTTTTTCGTATGCATTCTATCTTTGTGTTTTTTTTTTTATTTTTTTGTTCGTTACCATCCTGCAACAAATTACCATCTGTGTACCCACTCGATGTCGATATCCGTTCAAGGTGTACAAGGAAGAAATACTTTTGCTCCATTGACAAGGCAGTGTTGTTATAGGTATGATTTGTTTGTTTCAAGTAAACACAGTGACCTTGTAGAGCGGGTGACCACTGCAAAAACGCTTTACTCATCGGGCAAAAGAAAATTTCAAACTGGAAGTGAAAGTTGACTATTATTGTGCATCTCATAAAGCTAAAAGACGATATTTGTGTCAAATAAAAGGTAATAACAACTTCTTGCTAAATTTAGATGTTTTCCGTGTTAGCCTGTTAGGAAAAAGGAAAATAATTAAAATGTACGCTGTGGTAATCGTACCAACATACTTATCGAGTTAAATGGCGAAATAATTATAGGTAATATCGCCTAATTATTAAAACAAAAAAAACTTCCAAGTAAAAATTCTGAAGTTTTGTGAAGCAGCCTGCTTAGTTTTGTCGTTGAATTGATAACAAAAATTCCTTAACTTGTCGGCGAACACACAAAAAACAGAAATTTTCTTAAAAAAACTAACGGTTTTGAACCCTTAAACAAAGTAGAGGAAGTGGGACAATACCGTCTCTTTAAGGTTTGCCTACCTTAAAACCCAATAAAAAACGTTTCTTATTTAAAATAAAGTCTTTATTCATTAAATTATTGTTATTAGTATAAAAAAATACTGAACAAAAGATAGGACGTTTAAAAAAAAAACATCTAAAAAAAGGGTCTTGCCTCCACATGGGTGCCCGACCGCCCCATTAAATTTTATTTTTTAAGAATGCAATCTATTTGCACTAACACACACGTATGCTATTGATATCTTCATTGGATCCCACTTTAACCCAAGCTTTGTGGGACCATTTCGTACACATATTGCATTTAATCCACCTAATATTTTGGTTTGGATTAAGAAGCAGGAAGGAAATACAAATACAGTCTGCAACATCCTTTTCCTCAGTATCTTAACTTACAGTAATATTTAGCGCCTGTCTCTTACCTTTTTTGACAACTTAAACAATGAACTTCTTTTTTAAGCTGCCTGAGTTTGCAATTCCGCACATGGACTGTCTTACCTGATGTTCTGCAATATTTTTTTTTGAAATTGAATCTTTACGACTCTTTCTTGCGCAAAAAATACTTTTGAATAACTACCTTTTATTAACCGACTTTCAAAAAGGAAGACGTTATCAATTCGTCTGTTTTTTTATCAAGGGGCACGGTAGTGCCCAGCCAAGTTCTCTAGCAACTTTGGCACTACACCCTTATTTACAGGAAACAACTCAGGCCATTTTCGACCCCCCTCTAACTTCCACACCAAATATGCTAGAAATTTCAAACTCACTACGTTTGTTGAGCTCGTCAAAACCAAACACCTCACAAAATTTCAGCCTCCTACGATGAGTAGTTTCTGAGATATAGGGCTTCAAAAATCGCAAAAACCGTAACTGACTCACTGACTCACTGACAGATCATCAAAATTATGGAGAACTTCCCGATATCGTAGAAACTTGAAATTTTACACGGTGATAGGACTTGTGGTGTATACAAAGGAAAAAGAAAGAAAAGAAAGAAAATTTGAGATTTTCAATTCAGGGGACGTGGCATCCGCCCATTTCCGCTGAATTTTCATCATATATTATAGAGCTCTTCTGATTATCGTAGAATCTTGAAATTTGGTAGAATAGTAGAGCTGGTAGTTTATACAAAGGAAAAAAATTAAAATTTGAGAATTTTAGCCCGGGGGCGTGGCAACCGCCCATTCCCGCTGAATTTTCATCAAATATTATAGAGCACTTCTGTATGTCGTAGAATCTTGAAATTTAGTAGAATGGTGGAGCTGGTAGTTTACACAAAGGAAAAAATTTAAAATTTGAGAATTTCAGCCAGGGGGCGTGGCAACCGCCCATTCCCGCTGAATTTTCATCAAATATTATAGAGCACTTCTGTATGTCGTAGAATCTTGAAATTTGGTAGAATGGTGGAGCTGGTAGTTAATACAAAAGAAAAAAATTAAAAGTTTGAGAATTTCAGGCAGGGGGCGTGGCAACCACCCATTTTCACTGAATTTTCATCAAATAAAGAGATTTTATATTCTACAGCCATACCTTACAAAAAGTAGTGAAATCACAACAAAAACATTACTGTTAAAAAAAGAGCCAAGTTATCCTATGTTGAAATTATGCTGGCACAAAAAGTACTGAGATGTAAAAGTGTACCAAGTTCTAAAGTTTGGGTTCAAATTCGTATCAATAAAATTTTGATTGTTTACTTGGCAATTTTTGAAATAACTTTAAAAATCGATGGTTAAGAAAAATTGTCAAGAGAACAATCAAAATTTTATTGATACGAATTTGAACCCAAACTTTAGAACTTGGTACACTTTTACATCTCAGTACTTTTTGTGCCAGCATAATTTCAACATAGGATAACTTGGCTCTTTTTTAACAGTAATGTTTTTGTTGTGATATTTATTACCTCATGACTTTGGACTGAGTGAACCAATTTTGAATTTTGTATTCGAAAGCTGGTGCCTGTGGTCCCATTCCATGAGAAAACCATAAATCTATGTTTCGTTCCATAGAAGTCGGTTTTTTTTTTTATATATATAAATGATTATTACCTATAAAAAAAGACAAAGTTAAAAACTTTTAATACTTCACTGTTAAAAATTCAACTTACTTTTCATATAAACGATTTGATGAAAAATCACAAAATTTACCGTAACTTTACCGTAACGACATGTTTTTTCGGTCCACTTAATCACATTTTTTATTTTGATTGCCTTGACATAATTTCAACTCATTTGTATCTGGAACTTACTATATCACCGTTATAACAACGCTGTTCAAAATTGAAAATTCTTAAGTACGACTAGATGACGAAAAAAAAGTTATAACACACACGAACGAATATCTCTCACCCAGGATTTTTCCTTTCGAATAGCATTTTCTTTAGACAAATAAACACGGCGGATACGCTTGGATAACGAACAAAATGTTGAGTTGCGTTTCTAGGCGGTAAGAGTGAGGTAGTAGGGTGGTATTGTGTATCTACGTAGCATATATCTGTGGCTAGAATAGGTTTCGTCTTTTTACATAGGTTAGGGCCGTATACCTACACAGCCAAGCGCCAAGCTTTCTGTAATGGTTCAATAAATTAACAATAATTTATAGCAACTTTACAATACCCTGTTTGCTTGCAAGCTAGCTTGCTTAGATTGTATCTTGTGAAAGTCCCATATAACGGTACTCCAAACCCTTTTTAACTTTTTTTTTATTGTTATTTTTGCAGGGAATAGCAACAGGCAAGTATCATGGTGCCATTTTGACAAACTCAGAGGATTGGGAGGTGAAATCACTTGATGCTGGACGCAAATCTGGAGATTTATTAGCACCAATAATTTATTGTCCTGAATTGCAGTTTCCTGAATTTACATCGGCGATAGCTGACATGAAAAATTCCGTCGCTGTAAGTATAAAAGAGCCTTATGTATTTTTTGTGAAGGTAGTTTATCCTTTTTTTTTACGGGCCATACGTTTTTTTTTTGCATATATGAGGTTGATTTTTTTTATGGACGCGTGTTGGATGGGAGAGACGACGACCGGGTACATTCTATGAGTCTATGTGTGGTAGTTGTTAGGGATTAGATTTTAAGTCTAGAAGTCCAGCGCGTCCAAATTCAAATATACAGAAAACACCCCCGGGTTTGGGTTAGAGTACGAGATCCACCTTTTCGAGTGGCTTCGGTTGTTGTCTGGTTACGGTCGGTGATTTATTTTATTTTGTGTGCTATGCTCTGCTCCTCTACTCATAGTGTCCTGCTTGCCGCGTGCATGGGCAAATTGTTGTTGTTTTATTTTTTAAGCTTTATTCTGTTGTGTTTTTTGTTGTTGTTGTGTTGATCTTTATAGTGATGCATGACAATGTCAGAGATGATAACTCGAGGCTATTTGATGGCGACATGGTGTATAGAGATGATGGAGAGCTAGCCGGACGCTATGCATGCGACAGTCATTTAACCCGATGGGATTTTTGATCGATTAGGTCGAATGATGTAGTATGTAGTGGCTGTAGTGCTTCTGCTTTTGCTAGTACTGGCTGCTACTACTGCAACTCTATTGTCCGATTGAAGAGAAAATTACACTCTGAACATGATGGGTGTATAGAGCATAATGGTATACCTAGTAAAGAATGAGGACACACACAAACATGAACAAAATACAAAATACAAAAAAATACTGAAAGGATAAAGGTTTACCCTCTTCTGCATCGAATGATTTAAAATCCATAATTTAAAGAGAGATTTTTTTTTTGATTTAAAAATGGGATTGAAAGCCTTGTTTTAAAGAATATTTTATGCATTTTCAAAATAATGTATGATGAATCAGTGACGGTAGTGTATTTTTATGTACACACTATATCGTATATCGTGTAATTTGTTATTCTTTTTGCAATGGTTTTTAATAAAATGTAATTTAATATTGAACAATACAATGACAAAATTGTGATATATAACAGAGATGTATACAATATTTGCCTTAAAATGGTATTCGATTAAGGGCCAATTTTTCAATAGTCAGATAAACTTCAGATAGAGCTCATTCCTAGGAATAAAAGTTTTTTTTATATTGACATTTATTCTTCTGATAGTCTAACTGACGATTGAAAAATCAGGGCTAAATTGAAAATATTACAAAGGAAGAAATTGAATCTGTTAAGAAATATTATATGAATTTTAAATTAGTAATTCAAATTGCTCTTAAAACATTGTATCCATTCTTTGACTTGATTTATTAGTAATAGATTTTTTACAAAAAACCTTTAATTGTTTAAGGTTAATCTGGCCTTATATAAAATTTTTCAGACTGGCACCTCTTTAAGGGTCCACATAGAAGAATAAAGAATTAAAAAAACAAAAATGGAGGATGCTTCAATAGAAAATTTAAAGCTTTACATTAAGGGTCTTAATGATACTTCATAATCGCTAAACCAATTGGTTCATATGTAATTAAAAGACAAAGTTAATTCTGGAACTAACCACCACAAAAAAATATAGGTACCCAAATTTTTAAACTGCAGGATTTATTAACGAATTATTTAAATTAAAAACAAAAGAAAATTGAAAAGTTAAATCAATTTTTTAATAGGATTAAAGTACCTATCGAGTTATAATTTATTTTTGTTTTTTTAATTTATTAGAGGTAAGATGTTTTCGCGTTTTATAGTGATCTTAGAAAAATATAAGCCGAAAAAATATGTTTTACAAGATATTTGGCATAGAGGAAGGAATACCTAGAGAGCCGACTCGTACCCCCCTTACCTAAAACACCCGCAAATTTAATTTCAGATAATCTCTCTTATTTTTCTCTTGTTTTCCTATCTGTGAATACGTGTGAAAAGTACAATTCGTTTAATACCTTCCTTTCACCAGTAGATGTCCTCACAAATTTTGAATTTAAACATGATTTTGGTTTGTACATGAACTTGAATAGCTCAAATAGCTCACTCCAGACACCCACCTTTCAATAAATATGTACAGAAATAAAAAAAAAGGTTCGTGTTTTGAATTTATTACATTATTTTTTTATGAATTTATTTCCTACTGAGCACTTAAATTGTTTTTAATTGTTTTGAGCTCAACTCCACAGTTGAATGTGTTGGTGCCATTTAAAATGCACGGGAAAACTACCACATATAAGCACTGTGGAGTTTTTCCTCTCATTGCAGCTTGTAGGGTGGAAGAGAAAAACCAACCGAAGTCGCGTCTCTAGGTATTCCTTCCTCTATGATATTTGGTTGGTGAACTATAAAAGTATGTTTTTGTAAACGTTCATGTTACCCGTGTTTTTTTGGTACTCAGTATTTTACTGAGTAAACATTTTATGATGTAAATAACAACAAACGATTGCTTTTATTTATTATTAATAATCTTTTATTGTTGAGAGGTCAAAAATGTATAAGTTAAGAAAAAAGATTTCTCTGTAAACCAACAAATAAAAAACTTTTGTTTATCCTTAGCAATCATTTGTTGTTGTTTACCGTCTAAAATCAAATGAAAACCTTTTTTGAAAATAACTTTAAAATAAAGGTTATGCGACTTTCGACAAAAAAAAACATTGTTGAAATAAACATATTATGTACCTAAGATGAATAAACCAGTTCTTGTATCAATTTATTCAAATTTATTTAAGTTTCGTCACTCTAAAAACACTTTTAACTGCTATTTTAATTGTTGCTGTTTTTTCATCGAAGTCAATAAGTTTAGATCTTTCAAAATCCCCCATTAAAAATCTACAATCTTATTTAAATCCTTAAAGACCCTTCTAAATGTACATTCCCCCCTAAAATCCGTCATCATAAAATATGTTAGGTACAAAATCAAATGAAGAAATAAATATATATATTTTATGGATTTCATTATCAGATATAGAAATCAGTAATTCCATTTTAAGGGTAAATATCCATATCGAATAAGCACAACAGAGTACTTAACATAAATACAAACAACAATCTTTTGAGCCGGAAGAATGTTATATACCATTTTTTTTTTTTTTTTTTGAATTCGAACATAACATATTATGACCATCGAACATGAACCATAAAATCATAATGACCAACAATTTTTATATCTCATCATGTTGCTTGCTTACTCATTTGTTTGTCTCATAAAAGGTTACACATAAAAAAAAAAAAGGTAAGATACTAAATTTTCATGAAGCACTTTAAATTGATAGCCACCAGAAATTATTATGTATAAGCAACTTCCTGATGGTTCCCTAAATACCACCTACGGATTGACCTCATCATTCCAACCAAAAATGTGTTATCCGACAACCAAGAGAAGATTGCTATTAGCACCGCAGTAAATTGCACAAAGTATTCATCTCATTATTTTTCACATCCAACACAACAAGAAACCCATCATCATTCTATTGCATCCGCCCATCATCAAAGCCATCTCCATCTCCATGCTCCATCCATATACGCACACCACCTTTCCGCCTCCTTGATAAACGGTTATTCTAAATAATAATATTTGCTCCTCCGTCTAGTTAACGTTAGTGTAGAGATTTTACCCAAAGATTGGGCCAAGGATATGTTGTTGCAACAGCATCCAAGGTTTGAGCCAAGCACCACCACACACACAAATTCCAGATTCATTTAATCCTCAAAACGCAAAAGGATGCTAAGTTTTGGGGTAAACTTACAGACTTTTTTTTTGGGTGTGTTATTATTCTGAATGAGGGCCTGGTCCTGTTTAGCAGTGCGAATATGAGAATAACTGACATTAGGAGGCAAAAAAGTGCTCTTTAGCCGAGTGAGATGGGCTCCTTGCTGTGGGATCAGGGATTTTTGTACATTACGTATAAATATTGGTGTGCAATAGAACCGTTACTTCTTTTACACTCATCCCATAAATAATGTAAAGTAATATTGTGTGTTTTATTCATCGTGTGTAGAGAACAACGTGCTGGAAACGATAGAGAATCGATTTAACACCATACAAAAATTAACATAGGGTACGCTCGGGTAAAGTGGCCCGTGCACACCATACTTTTTTGCGCACTAGTGGCTGTATCTGTCAAGGAATTTTTTTAAAAAGAGAGACTTTTAGCTTCATCTTTAGTTTTCCTCAGCTATTTCTATCAATGATCTTTTTATCCTATTTTACCCTATACATTCAAGGTAGACACTGTGTTTTGTGCGGTTGTGGTGGAATTTCGAAAAAAAATCCTTGAAATGAAAAGAACCATGCAAAAGAAGAAGATGCTGTGCACAGCACGATTTCTTAAGGAAATACAGCAAAACATAGCTTTTGTATCCTTGCATTTTCGCATTATAAGTTACGACCAAAGCCTTTATTATAGAGATGTATTCCAATTTTATGATGGGTGTTTTATAGAAGTAATTTCCGTAAACGGAATGTTAGCTCTACGTTGTCGTTGTCGACGTCTTCTTCTTTTGCTGTTGCTTAGTGCTCACCGAGCCATAGTGTTATTATTCGCTTATCCAGCAGAGAGAGAGAGAGAAAGAAAGAGAAAGTGAATGTTAGAGACGATAAGCTAAGCTCCAACTGATGTTGAACGCGAGAAAGCGCGCGCTAATACTCAGCATGAATCCTTATAATACAGAAGAATACCAATGAAGGAGTTAAATGCTTCGGAATGAAAGTTAAACATACAAGGATGCAACAATATTTTTCAAATGATTTGAGATTTTTTTTTGTAGTGGGAAGGTTGGGATTGAGAAATATTTTAGCAGATCAAAGGAAACAGGGAGTCTTTTCAGAAAATAAAAAATGAATTATATGCCTGATCAATAGAAAAAAAAAACACTTTTGTACTACGAATTACGCAAAATATTGATTGGGATATTAGAGTTGTAGTTTTTTTTCAAGCTGCTGTCCCACTTTTTTAGAAAAAAAAGCTACAGTTGACTCAATAGATTTTTATCTATTTTTTTTTATAAAGAAAAGGAAAAAAAGCTACAGTTGACTCAATAGATTTTATCTATTTTTTTTTATAAAGAAAAGTTAAAAATTCCGGGAAATTCTTTGAAATGACAAATTTGTGCAGAGTTCTGTTTTAATATCTTACCTTGTGTGCTAGAATTCTAGATATTCTGCATTTTATGTTACCGGTTTTCGGGTTTTCTCATTTTTATTTTTGAGAATATACCTAGATTCAAGATGGATTTTGGATTTTAGGTTTCATGGTTAACTATTCAATATTTAAATGAATAATTGTTTTTGAGCAGGTTTTAAATTTCATTTAAATGTTATTTGAACGTCAGATACCTATACATTGATTAACACAAAAATCAATTATTTAACCACACAAACGTGTTTCAGAAATGAAACTTTTCGAATTCCTAAAATTTAAGTCAGTAACACTTTAATTATACGTTCTGGAACTGTATGAGTTTCAATATAGATAAATATAGATAAAAGGCCAAACAAATAATAATGAACGTTTTCGGGAATTACAATTCCCGTCTTCAGATTACGAGCAAATATTTTTGATTTTAGATTTTGCTCGCAATCTGAAGATGGGAAGGTTGTATTTTCTAAAATAAAATTTTGACCATAATTATGACTTGCAAATCGCTGCAAAAATTTAGGGAATCACAGTTATTGAGTTATATTAGAGTTTTAAAAATTATATAGACGCATATTCTTTTCTTTATTTTAGCTGCATTCCAAGGCGAAAACGTTGTAGTTTTCTAATCGGAATACCACTATATGAGTGTTTGCGAAATCGCTCCACTGGAGGCGAACGTTCGACTCACTAGTGATAAAAGGAACCTTTTTTGTTACTACAACCCTTTTTACTCATTCGTTTGATGTTTGGGGCATTCCATAAGAAAATTAATCTCGAAAAAATTTTGCAAAAATTTCTATTTTTGATATTATGTACCTACTATGTAAACATTGCCGATGCCGATTGCCGATGCCGATTGCCGATGCCGCGAATATTTGGCCACTATTCGGTAATTGGCCTATTCGGCCTATTTTTCTGGTATTCGGTATTCGGCCGAATAGTTTAACTAATCGGCCGAATACCGAATACCAAATGGAGAAGAAAATGGACATACATTATTATAACAAAATATGTGTTTTATTAAAAAATTGTAATTTTAGTAGGGTAATTGCGGGAGAGATGCCGCGTCGGGAGAGTTGCCGCAGTCAACCGAAACCATATATCTAGTCGTCCAGGCAAACAAATTTTTTTTCTAATTTGTTCGTTTTACATTCAAATTTAAACGTAGCAAAAAAAATCTGCACTTATTGTATATGTAACGGGATTTTTTGTCATTTGTTTTGTTTTATGCTCGCCTTTTGACTATGGAAATTTTTCAGCCGGTTGGAATTTTTCGTTTCTGAGACAAGTTATTTCGTTTTTTTATAAATTTAATGATTTTGTTTAGTTAATAAGTGTTTCAAGAAGTGATGGGTGTGATTTTTTTTTTGTTCTTTTTTTTGTTGTTGTGTGGTGTCGTGCGGCATCTCTCCCTCACAAAAGGGAGAGATGCCGCATTTTTGTTGGGAGAAGATGCCGCATTTTGATTTTAGTGTTTTTTTTTTGTTTAAATGAAAATATTTAGCTTTATTAGGTCACGAAAATATGTCTGTAAGAATATCAGAGGAAGTTAGACCAAAGATGTCTTAGAAAAAGCTTAAAAATGCATCGTTAATTCGAGAAAGGGATAACTCCGCCACATCTCAGCTTTCAGAAACAGCTCTTCTTCCTACAACAATTTCAGAACTGACGTTTCCCACGTAAGCAATCACGTTCACTCTTGCAATCATTTTGAAAAGGGAATTCACACATCATCATGCTTCAAAAGCTCTGCGCCAGTAAAATTATTTTAAGAAATTCACCACTTCCAAAAAAACCGATGCCAAGTTTTTCAAAACTTAGGGTATTTTCAGAGGTTTTACCCACTACATAACTACCTCGTTAAAAAAAGAAAAATAGGTTAAAAGAAGATAAAAACTGAAAAGTGAATGTTGAGTTTGCAGAGCCCGCTGGGAACCGAAAAAATTGTGACCAATGTTGCAAAAACTATTTCTCAACAAAAAACAAGAACATTGAATCTTATGCAAAAAATGTAGCAAACGGGTACAAAAAAATTGTACCCGTTATAAAAATAAACGAATTCATCAATCGTACTGATTGTAGGCGTGATGATCCCAGAAAACCACATGTTCCATATTAATTAACTACTACAAATTCAATGCATTTGCTATGCGGCATCTCTCCCACACATGAAGGGAGAGATGGCCCACTTAATACTTTTTTCTTTGTTATTAATTTCATAAAAAAAATAATTTTTTTTTAGGTTAAGTATTTTTTTATGATAGCAAACAAAGCAATTCTTACGCTTTTTAAAAAAAATTTAATATTTTTCACCATTATATAATTTAAAAATTAATTTTTCAAAAACCGCGGCATCTATCCCGCAATTACCCTACTTATAATCTACTAAGGCAAGTTGTGGTAAATGAAAACTATTTGTTCCGCATTTGTTGGTAGTAAACGATTACGTTTATCTACGTAGACTATTCCTTCTTCGGAAAATAGTCTTTCGCTGTTAACACTTGTCTCAGGAGACAAAAGGTAGACTTTAGCAAATTTTGTCAAAATTGGAAATTTTGTAGTATGTGTTGACCACCACTTGTATGGGTCCGCCGCCGCCGTTCGATCTTGGCGAACAGTCGAATTATAAATTCGATTTCAGATGTCTACCTTTGCAGTAGTAGGTAGTGTGTTCAGACATTTATCTTAAAAGTAGTTCAGTTATTCATCGTTACAATACGATGTTGTTGGGAATTTTTTAAGCCACATCAATTCTTGAGACAAACTATAAAATTTTTGAAATTACCAACGTTTTTTTCTGAGTGTCCTTGGCCGAATATTCGGCGGTTTCATTATTTCAAAAACGTCTTAGCTGTATTTTCACGTTTAAGTCTGAATCATTTAGGTGTAATGGGTTTTAAGATAGCTTAGCTGACGTTTGTTCGAACACAGAGAAAATTGATTGCAATGAATCAGACTTCAAATTAGTACCCTCTTTTGAAAAAAAGATGTTATTTAATTATTAAAATCATAGGTTTTTAGATTTTGTTTTCAATAAACATAAAAAAATAAAAAGTTGTTAGGCTCGTGATACCAAATAACTAACATTTTTTATGAGGACACGAATGTTTTATGAATGTAATAAAAGGATTTAAATGAAAATTTGAAATAGATTTGCAGACAATTGGTGAGAAAATACTCTGTCTCAAAATCACTATTTTTATTTTTGTCCCACCCGTTATGGAAAAAACTAGCCTAATTTAAAAAATAATAGAGTTCGCATATTTTTCTTTGCAGTTTTGTTAATTAACAAATTCTAATCTTGGTGTTATGAAAGTGTATGCAAACTTTCTCTATATTATAATTGTACAGGTGTCCCACCCGTGACGATGGAATGCTCCATTTTTCTTTATGAAAAGCTACTTTTTGTTTCACACCAAATAGTGGCTACAAAACGTAAAAGTCAAATGAGTGCTCTTCTATGAATACCAGAATCGTTAAGAATTTTGTCAAATGTATCAACTCTTTTATTTAATGATCCTAAAAATTAATTTTCTTAAAAAATTACGTCAAGTGAAATATCTTTCTTTTCGATTTATGCAATTCGATCTAGATTCATAAATTGATAAAACCCTTCAATAAAGCCCTTTCATAAAAAAATATCAATCTACCTTATTTTTTTTTTTTTATTTTTTTTCATCAAGTACCTACCTCATAGATACAAACTTAATTAAAAGAAGACACCCACAACCATAAGTCCTATATATATTGATGGCCAACAACACTTTAGTGCTCCATTTTATTTAGCCACTCAAAACGTTAATGTTGGATCGTAATAAAGCGCTATAAATTCGACTTCTTTTCCAACAACATCCGGGTATAGGGCACAAGGCAACGGTATTCTCGACATCGACATCCTTCTATTCAATATTTAGGTGCAATGAATTGAAAATGAAAAGAACTCAACAACCATTGCAGAGTGTTCCACTTAAACCAAAATTATGAATCATTTATTGTCCCGGACTAGTTGTTTACACCAATGTTATGGGGCAATTAATTAAGATTAGAGCAATCAATCTGTTATTTTGTGATTTTTTTTTTTTTGCGCAACAAAAATAAATCATAAAAAAGACCAAGTTGATTGGCAATTTCTCGTCGGGGCTCAAAGGATTGAAGACTGAAGACGACTGCAGATGGTGATGGAAAGGAACATGGAGATGGAGATGGAAATGGTGGAGTTGAAGATGAAGAGAGTTGAAATGTTCAGAAATCAAAGACCAAATGAACCCAATTTTTATTACACATCCAAGTGCCCATCAAGACGAAGGAAGAATGTTGGTGCGGGATATATAGACAAGGACGACGACGACGTATAGGTCGGTCGGTTGGTCGTTCGGTTAGTTGGTTGGGTTCAGGTTCATGTTGGGGTTAGGGTTCGTGTTCTTGTAGAATTTAGAAGATGCTTCTTGAATTTGATGTTTGGAATGTGTGATGGTAATAATATTTCTGGAAACCGAACGATATGATTCATTCACACAGCATTTTATTTGGTGCAATAAAAATACAAGTATTGCCCATAAATATGGCATCCACATTCGAAATGGGTTTTTATGGCTTCTTTTTGGTTTCAAAAGACCCAAGAAAAAGATGAATTCAAGAGTTAGGTAGAATAGAAGAAGGAGGAGGAATTATTTTCTTGTTTTCTTTTTTATTTTCATTTTTATTTGTATTTTATTTTATCTCTAAGCAGAAGTGTATGTCTATTTGCTGTGCATCTAGGTCAATTTCAATAAAATATTTATTATTTCAATCCGCTTTGATGTGGTTCTATGAAATTGAAACAAAAAAAAAAATACGAAAATATCCAAATCCAAAACAGGAAAATAGTTTCATCAGAATGGGTTTTGTTTTTTTTTTTTTATTGATTGTACCCAAGAGACAGTTTTTGGTAGTCCATTTTAAGTCTTACTACATTTTGGGGTTTTTGTTAGGGCAGAATTCATAAAAAAGGGGTTTCGAAAGGTTTATGGAATACATTTAAAAACGTGTTTTAAAGGTTCTGTGAATTTTGTGTGTAGGATGCGTTAATTTTTTTTAGAAAAGTTAATCTTTAAAGTCTCTAGTGAGAACATGCCAAAACTTATTTGATGTTCAAATAAGTCCAATATCCAATTTATGTTTAATTTAGCACTGTGGCGTATGTGGAATAATTTTTGTTTTTATTTTTGTTGGCTAAGTATTATATAAAGTTTAAGTTGATGTAATATTTTATGTACAAATTGATATAAAAGTAATTTTATTTTGCTATCAATTTTATAAAAAATGTGATCTTCTTACTTCTTACTAAGTTTTCACCTCCAAAAAAAGTATTTATCAATTACAAATACAAGTGCATGTACATAAGTATGTTATGTACAATCAGGCACGTAGCCAGGATTTCGTTTCGGGGGGGGGGGGGGCTTGGTTCAAAATCTGGTGAACAATTTTGATGTAAGATAAAAACTGCCTGTATACTACATGCTTTATGTAATACCTAAAAATCTTGAATATCCAATATTATTTTTTTCTCATAAAACCATCTATGGTTATTGCTATCACGATTCTCAATTTCAAATTATTAAGTGTTTTTTAATGCAAAACTATTTTATTGAACTCAGATTGTCTCGGTTTTAGTTCCATGAGATTCAGCATCGAAAATATCCTAAGATGATGCGCCATCCTAAGATTATTTTTTAAATGCCGCTGCGCTGTTTGCTTATTTTTATGCTTAATGTAGATACATGATGGACACAGCCATTATGTGGATCTGTTGTTGATATTGTTGATTCGGATGTATAGGATTCAAAATTCTTGCAAAGCCTAGTGAGCTGATTCCAAAATAAAGTGCACTAATTTTCTTAAATAAGGATGATACTCAAAAAACGATACCATATATGTATATTGAATTTTCTTCCACAATACGAAACAATTAAGTTCAAAACGGTTTAATGGTTGTCTTCTGACCGGCAATGCACTTAAAAACGAATACTTTAATTGCATATTTGACATTTTGGTAAAAGCTAAGGAAGAAGAATAAGAATCATCGTAGCAACTTTCGGGGAAGGTTTTATTTGAAAAAAATTTCATATTTCTTATTTACGATTGATGCCTTTTCATTTTGAGCGGTTGGAGGTTTTTTTGGCATTCTTCTTTATAAACAACTTTTTGGTTTATATTTATATTTTTTTCTAAGTTTTAATAAACAATTTTTAAAAGTAAGCAATAAAATTGGTTCACATGAATAAAGGCTAAAACAATTTGATTGGCTGTAGCTGGAAGCTCGATGAATTATTTAAAATTAGAAACGGTTTAAAATAACACTAGTCGACTCGGTTATTCAAAATGTTACCCACTTTCTCGGTTAAATTTTACTAATATCTCAAATTTTAGGCAAGTTTCTTGATCAATATAAACAAGTTGATTAATTTTAAACAATTTAACTTAACCGAGGCGACTACGTTGATTTTAGCAAGGAGAACTACGTAGTTTTTAACCAAGACTACGTTATTTTTAACACATTTTTTTAACCCACCGAAAAACAATTTTGGTAGGTCCATTATTTGTCTGTGTGTGTGTCAAAAATGATTTTAGAATACAAAATTGTACACCATTCAAGCCCACTTGCAATGGGTGCTGTTCAAATACCTTTCCAACTGGTACAGGTTTTTTTTTATATTCGGTTAAAATTTTTTGTTTTTCAATGAACATATCTTTTTATTTTATTAATATTAATTTTAAAACTGCCTATATATACACCAAATTTATTGAAAATTTATAATCACTTTATTTAGATATTTATTAATAGTCGGTAGGTATATAATTTCCAAAGAACCATTTTTTAGAGTATTCAAAGAAAAGTCTTAGTATTATGGTTAAAGAAAATTTACAAAAACAAAAATTGGGATTTAAAGAAAAATATTTTTTTTCACTAATTTTTCTTAAATAGGATACTACATACCTAGTACATACATTAGGGTGCTTCTTAAAAATCAATTTTCGAAATTTTAATGGGACACCCTTTCATTTTGTTCTTCCTGCCTTAAATATAAATTGGGTAAAATTTGGTCCAGTTTAAATACGTTCTAGGGGTCGCTACCACAATTCAAAGTTTTGAAAAATACACCAAATTTTGTTTTTTTTTTTCTCCGAAAATTTTAAAATTTGTAATCAGAATTAATTACTTTATATTAAATCTTTAACTGTTTTGAAAGAAATTTTGATAAAAATACAGCGGAATAAAAATGAAGTTTAATTTTGAATATTTTTGAACTGAAATTTTTTTTTGTGTTATTCTGTAGAATATCTAACTGAAAATTCAATGATTTTATCTGATTTTTTATGAGCCTAATATCTTTGTTCGACAGACAGTTAACTGACTGTTTATTAGAAGATTGAAAAATCGGGTCTTAAGCGTACTTTGTATTGTAACAAACAAAATTTTGTTGAAATTGATCTTTTTTTTTACTTAAATCTTTAGTGAATGGTAGCGACCACTAAGCCCCCCCCTGGCTACGTGCCTGTGTACAATAGATTTTTCTATCTGTATGCAGATAAAGCTAAATTTTAAGTTCGTGCGCAGCTGTTATTTTATAGCCTTTTATAGACCAAATTAAAATCATTTTACAAAAACACAGTTTTTTTAGGTTAAGTTTCTAAAAACAGAAATTTTAATATTTGTTCAACAGATCTCAACAACTTAAAATACAGGGTGCCCCAAAAGTAATTCTCGAACTAAATATATCGTCGCCCTAGTATTGAAGTGCCGTATACGCCATTTTTACATTTTTTGGGAAATCGCATTTAAATGTTTGGAAGATTATTGCGAAAGAACTAATCGCTGGCATTTTTAGTATACATGTTATTGGACATCTGGAATTCGTTTAGTTTTCAAAATATTTAAATTTTTGTCCAAAATGAGTTTGCCGTATACGCTATGAAAATCAGAAGTTTCTTTTATTCGTACACGTACTTAAAAAAAAAAAAAAAAACGATGTAAGACGTACGTCAAAACAATTCTCAAAATGTTCGTAAATTGCATGAAAAATTTGACGTAAATGCCAAAATTTGTTGTTTTTGTCAAAAAAAAATAGTGAATATCTCTGCAACGAAAAAAGATAGAAAAAAACAGATAACAGATTCGAAAACATAAGACTGCATTCCTAGTTTAATACTAGGGCGACGATATGTTGAAAAACCAAATCAACCAACAAACCAAGCTCTTAGAATTTGTTTTTTGCTCTTCAGTATTAATGAATTCAAATTGCAACATCTTTCGTTCCAAGTTGAACTTTGAAAACTTTTTTAAAAGCTACAAAAACAAGAAAAGTGTAAAATATTAAGCCAGTTTCAAGCCACACAAATTTTTTTCAGGGTGCTTGTCTTAAAATTGATGTTGACCCTAATTAAAACATCCTAATTTTAATAACATATTTATATTATTTATTAATGGCGTACGAAATAAATAAAATGCACGACTGAGGTCTCACGTACTTGCTCTTGCAGCTCAAAGCACTTTTATGTTAGTCTACTTGTAGATTTTAAAAGCCGGCTCGTAATTTAAAAAAAAAAAATTGATATTGGGGAAGAGCCGGCATGAAATTTTTTTTTTTTGTTTGACTTTTTTGAGAAAAAATAAAAATGCAGTTTTATTTCCACTGCTTTAAATATTACGTTTACAAATTTTAATCAAAATCGTTAGAGCCGTTTTCGAGAAATTCGCAATATCGTATTTTTTTGTATGGGAGGTATACGTTTTAAACGAGATATAAAAAACAAAAAAAAACCAACTTTCAGAATTCCATAAAAATCATCTGTATCAAATTTGAAGAAAATCCGTCCACCCGTTTAGGCTGTGGAAATGTGTACAAATGGACGCATAAACGCACAGACGGACAGACGTATAGACGCACGGACGGAATTGCGAGACCCACTTTTTTGGAATTCTCCATCATCGTAATGTTGGTTTTGATTAAAATTTTTCGACACGAAACCAATACTTGCCCTATAGAGCAAGTAAAAACAAAAATCGTAAATTAATTGCTCAAAAATGAAAGAATTGTAAAAAATAAAAATAATTTTTGTACAAGGAAATTAAAATATTAGTTTAACTCTTTCCGGGACAGTGGTACGAAAATCGTACCACCAATTTAAGCATTTTTTCAAGCTTAAATGTGCAATTATTAATTTATTTTTATATTTATATTATTTAATACCATTGCACATTAAAGCTTGAAAAAAATGCTAAAAAAAGTGGAACGATTTTCATACCACTGCCCCGGAAAAAGTTAAAGTGGAAGAATTTAGAAATTTCATGGGACACCCTGTGTAAGTAAAATAAAAAAAATGCTCATGTTATACCGAAATACTCAAAAGGAATCGAGTTTTTCATGCATTTTCTAATATTACCCTGAGAAAATTTGATAAGCAACGGATTCGTGTTCAGCACTCTCCATTAGAAAAAATCGAACCCACGAAAACTGACAAAAATATTGTACCTCTACCAATTATTATTATTAATTTTAATTATCTTTCAATAATAATACTTTTCATCTGAAATCTTTAAGAATACGATAAAAAATAGAGTTCCAAACCGTAGCATTCCTAAGCTTAAACAAAATATGTATAAGTATAACCCAAGAGAAAATTATTATAAATGAGTGGAAGGATGCTACGGGTAGCTCTTATCATCATATTTATTTCAGCTAAACTCACTTAATTTTCTCAATATTAATGTACACACATAAAATGCATTACAAGCATCAATTTATTATTTCTATTTCTTCACTTCATTAAATATTCTTATGTTGTTTTTTTTAATTTTTTGTTTTAATTTATTTTTGCAGGATCGTAATAATGCACAATCATCATGTGCTGGTCTTTTTGTTGCAGCTCACATTGGATTTGATTTCCCCGGTGTATGGATGCACGTAGATATGGCAACTCCAGTTCATTGCGTGAGTATAAAAATCTTCTCTCTCTCTAATTCCATTAATTAATTAATAACATTATCTTTTTGCTTTACTCTCCCCAACACAGGGCGAACGAGCTACTGGCTACGGTGTAGCCCTGCTGCTGGCCCTATTCGGAAACCATACCAATTGCCCGATGTTGCAGTCCGTTGCTCCAGCAGAATATGAGCCACCGTCGAAGCGCATCTGTCGTGATTAATAATTCATTAACTTCGTTCATCATCGCTGTAAAGTTTACGAAATTAAATCAATTTCACTCTTTTGGAGTTTGCAGAGTTTTGCAACGAAATGAAACGATGCACAGTTTTTTTTTCTTCCTTCATTTATTTTTCCCTTTTTGTTGCTTTTTAATTTATTGCTTGCTATGCAACTACCTTTTGGTTTCCTCATCTTTTTTTTTTTGGCCCGTTTCAACTCCCTTCAATTGTCGGGGGCTATTTTGCTTTTGCACAATTCTGGTTGGTTCCCAGCTCTCTGAGTTCTTAGTTCTCAGTTCCCAGTTGCCATCACCAAACCCATCACCATCACATTTCTGTATTCTGTTATAAGCGAAAGGAAGAAGAAGATTTCCCAGATTTCATCTGTCGTGCACATTTTAATGATGGGGTAGCCAAAACTGACGAAGAGAGATGATGTACCCCATCGCCAGCAGGCAACTTCAGAATCACATTGTAATATCAGCTGGACAATGGAATACATCCGGAAAGCATAATTTCTCATCTCTCCCTCTAGGGGGCCTTACAATTTAGCAGCAGTACGACGAAATACGTTTTTGCAGCAGATCTTTTAAGGAGCCAGAGCTCTTCCAATTGCTTTTATCTTTGTTGCTTTTGAATTCAGTTTTTTTTTTTTTTTTATTTCTTTGTATTTTTTTTTTTCATCTCAAATGTTCCAAGTGGAACATGATGGTGTACAAAAAAAAGGTAAAAATGGTTGAATTTAAAATTAAGTTCAACAGTATTGTAGCTTGTGGCTTTTTTTTATTTTGTGTGGTAAGAGGAGAGAAGACTACATGTTTTGTTTTCCTTTGAAGGACTTTCTGTTCACGAAAAAAAAAAAAGAATTCTGAATCAGTCGTCCATCTCTCAGAAAAAAAAAGATTAAATACGGTTACAACGTCCACCAAAGATATAATTTGAATTTTTTCTTCTTCTAACGTATCCAATATTTTTTATCTTATAGTTTTTGATGTAGACTATAGTCTATATACCATTTCGTGGATTTTCCTTAAGGACTAGAAAAAAAAAAAATTAATAGAAAGGTTTTTTTTTTTATAAAATTGCCAATTAGACCTATCGAATTATTTAACTATACCTATTCAATTTCTTTCTAGGATAACTTCGGACCCATTCCGAATTATCACTATAGTACGGGTAAAATTGGCATCTAAAAAAATAATGTTTTAAGTAAAGCAGAGACAAAGGATTAATAAAGCTGAAATTAATTTTGTTATTTTTTATAAACTTGGTGAAAATAACGGCTGTTCTGATTTCCAATCGAATTCTATTTTCTCCCGTTTTCGCGAATTTTAGCTGTTCCGAATTCCATATTTGAATACATCTTGGGGATTCATAGATGTTTTCAAAAAACGAACGGATCTACAATCCGACAAATTTTTGCCGTATTCATTCCGGGTAGCAATTTGCTACCGGAAAACAATATTCTTTACCAAAAAAAAATCGTATGAAAATCAGAATAACCGTTTTCAATCAATCAAAGATTCAATTTTCAATTGTAGAGAAAATGTGGGTCTATTGAAATTTAGCAACTTTGTTACTTTTGAGATTGGAAACAGGAATATCATGGGGTGTTTTTATGAGTGAAAAAACAAAATTGATACCCTTATGAAACTTGGTAAAAACCTTGTATTTGAGATCGAAAGCAAAAATAAAGAGTTTTCATTAAAAATAAATGGGGTGAAAGGATTTCTTTTTTTCGAAGAGAATGTAAAATTTGGACTTGGTCCTAAAAAGCCAATGATTCATTTTATTTTTTGTACTTGAGTTCTTAGACGTTATACGTGAATTATAGGCTTTTTGGAAATCACAGATTTTACTGTCTCTTCGACAAAAAACACCCTTTCACTCAATTTTTTTTAGACTCTTTTGATCCTTGGTTCTTATTGCAAAAGCAAACTTTTTGCCAATTTTCATGAGGGCAACAATTTTTTGTATTTATTGATTTTTTGTACTATTTAACCTGTTCCTTCTATCTGTAAACGAAAACGTAAACATAAAAAAATAATAAAGAGAACTTTTCAACATATTGCAGTTGTATATGTATTTTTTGTAGGTAATGTTTTTTCAATTTCATGAATGTATTCCGTTGACGTAGTACCTAGCTTGACGGGTTTGTAGAAAACTTAATCGTTCACTATGGCGTATGTGGAATATTTTCTCTTGATAAGTAAGGAGCTTTGGATGTAAACAAAACTTTTTTAATCGATTTTTAAAAATATTTCTATGAATATTGATTCTAATTCTATAAATAAGTTCAAATTCTCTGCAATGGCAGACGTTAAACCATAGAAAATTCTAAAATGCTTACCAGATTATAAATATGAAACTAATATCTTGTATTACGCCTTTCATAGTATCGATACCAAAGCCACCTTCGCTTAAAAATAATGATCAATAACGTTCACTATTCCACGGAGAAAGTCAAATAAGTTATCTTGCAAAATCTAACAGAAAATAAATATAAATGGTTTCTGTTGTTTTTATACATTCCAGATTCCAAACTGATTCCATATACCCTATGAGCTTGGTTCACTTAAATGGTCCCTCAACCCATCAACATCATCAGCTTTTGGGTAGAGTGTTTTTCTTTATTTTAAGGCTCCCGCCACCACCACATATCGGTTGGAATTGTTTTGCACCCAAAAACTAAACGGAACGGGTATCATAAAGAAAAGAGCCTTTAAGAAGAATGTTCAAACTAAATCACGCACACAAATTCGTGCAAGCACATCAGTTCAGTTCAAATAATCTCTTCTCTTCGAAATATCTTACGTTCCATCATCGATTTGTGTGTCCTTTCTGCGTTTCGCTCTGTCATCGCGTCATCATCATCATCGTCTTCAGTCCCAGTTGTTGTTTTCGGTGGTTGGTATTTCAATCGTTTTCAGTTAACATGTTATGCGTTTAGGTCTAGAGAAGTGGATTCCAGATATTCCAGGTTCAAAAGCCTTTTTTAAATGTATGTGACAAAGACGAAAGCCTTTTTCGCATTACAGCCGAAGCCGAAGGACGACTCTAAAACGACATTGATGCTAAAGGCTTTTTTTGTTGTTGCTTTTCTTGCGACTCTGATAGAGCACGTGCGATTATTTCCTAACATCAAACCTAAAAATCAGGATATATATATTTTGCATAAATTGGGAATTGTTTTTGAAAGGGGTTTTTCGTTCGTTCGTTTTTCTGTCCTTTGCGTTCCAAATGACTAAAACGATATCTTGGCGGTATAGTGTGGGAGTGTTGTTTTCATGATAGAACGAAATCAATTACGTTTAAAAGAGACGAAGACGACAACGAGCATATGGAAGAGGAAGGGGTATAATGAAAGTGTTTCTTCGATTCCCTGGAGGCTCGCTTTTGCACGAATATATTTTTTTTTTTTTCAGTTTTTTGTTAAGAGAAAATTGAAAATTGAAAGCTGTTATGGCGCCCAATATTCAAGACACGTGAAATTATCATTTGAAAATACGAAATAACGAAGATAGAGTCTGAATGGTAAAATATTAAATGGAATTGTATGGATTTTGCGATGAAATGTTTAAAGATTTGTCAAAAGGGATCGTGTTTGTAGTGTGAGAAGTCGTTTAAGCATGTCACAAACAATAATTGAAAATTGCGACAGTTGATTGAAGTATCCACCTATTTGAAAAACAATATCCTTTCAAATTTTCAAAACGCGTGATTATGTTCCGCCAAAGACATTTTTACATGAACAAAATTGAAAAACTAAATATAACATTAATTTAAGAAAAGAAATAAATGTTTTTTAATAAACGACACTTTAATTAGATAGTCTGCCCCCTTTTAAATGCAAATGAAGGGTCCATTGGAAAAACGGCACATGTCCACTTTTTGTCAAAAATAAATTAATGATGAGGTCTTGTAGTATTTACTGAGCACTATCTGATAGCATCCTTACTTTTAGAAAACTATTTTGAAATAAATAAATAACTGACGTGACTTCAAATAATTTCAGCTTATTAATTTTTTTTTCTAATGAGCAAGCACTAAAGGGGTTTTGGGTACCCTTGATTTGTTAACACGGTACGAACTTTAGGATTATCAGTAGAGTAAAAAGCTGACAAAAAAATTTTTACTTGCTGTGGGACATTGAAGTATTTTTTCACGTAAAAATTTTGTTCGTCGAATATGGACATTGCTTGCTTTTCTGGCTTGTTTAAACTTTGTGCGTTGAGGTTGAAGGAACGTTACCTTTTAATCCAGATAAACTCGAGTCAAACCACGAATTATCTTTTGGTTTGAATGTTTCCATTATAATTATTAGGGATGAAATATCTCGTTGCGGAGAGGATTTAATTTTTGTCCATATCTGTTAACTGGATTCAACGTCAATATCGAGGAAGCATAGCGTACAGTTAAAGTTTTTAAAGAAACTGTTGAAACTCTCCCAGTTGGCACTACCGGCTATTGATGACTATATCAACAATGTGCTTCATACCAGAGTTGTAAAAATATCAATTGATAAAAAAAGCATTTGAAATTTAAAATTAAATGCACGACTGGGGTCGCACGTTCCTGCTCTTGCAATTCAAAGCACTTTTATGTAAGTAGATTTTAAGAGCTGGCTCTATATAAAAAAAAAAATTGAGATTGGGGAAGAGCCGACATTTAGGGTAAAAATGTTTTATTTGACTTTTTTGGAAAAAATAAAAATGCAGTTTTATTGCAATTGTTTTGAGTATTACGTATGCAGTTTAATCAAAATCGTTAGAGCCGTTATCGAGATATTTGGTTTTAATTGATGAAAATTTGTATGGGATGTACCTACACTTTCTAAGAGAGATATAAAACAAAAACAAAAAAAAAACAACTCTCAGAATTCCATTAAAATCATCTATACCAAATTTGAAGAAAATCCGTCCACCCGTTTAGGCTGTGGAAATGTGTACAGATGGACGCACAACCGCACAGACGCACGGACGGAATTGCGAGACCCACTTTTTCGGACTCCTCCATAATCATAATGTTGGTTTTGATTAAAACCTCAATTTTTTTTTCGACACGAAACCAATACTTGCCCTATGCTATAGGCTATAGCTATAACACTGGTTAACAAAATTAAACTTTTTTTTTGTTGCCGAAACAAAAATATACTTTTCTGAAGGTTTTCGGTGTGCTGAACTCGAATCTGAAGTCAAAAAAAATTAATCAGCTCCCGTTTTTGAAATATTACCGTTAGAAAATGCAGTACTTCGGACCTTATTCTTTTATATAAGGAAAATTTTTTGAGCATATTTAGTAACGGTTTTCATAAGTACTACTTACCACCTTTTTAAATCTGTTTAAATCTTTCCAAAATCTTTTTTACTGCCCGAGATATCCTAAGTTGTTTGGTATTTTTATAAATTTTATAATGTCATTATCTTCTTTATGATATATGAAGCCAAACCCACTTACTTCAGTTTGAGATATCTCGGGCAATATAAAAGATATTAAAAAGATTTAAACAGGTGTCGAAAGATGGAAAACAGTTCTAATAGAAACCGTTACTAAATATGCTCAAACAATTTTCTTTATACAAAAGAATAAGGTCCGAAGAATTCAAAAAAACGTATTTTTGCATTTTCTAACGGTAATATCTCAAAAACGGGAGCTGATTAGTTGTTTCTGACTTCGGATTCGAGTTCAACACACCAAAAACCTTCAGAAAAATATATTTTTGTTTCGGCAACAAAACCCTTGTAAACCAGTGTAATAGAGCAAGTAAAAATGTTATTGCAACTGAAAAATAATTGCATTGAAAATAGAATTTTTATTGCTTATAAAAATATTTTGCAAATAAAAAAAACTCTGCATTGAAAAAAAAAAAAAATAAAAAAATTAAATGCAAAAGGTATGCATTTTTAATATTCGTCGAATTTCTTTGAGTTTTGACTATCTTAAAGTTAAACTAGCTAATGTATGGGCAAATAGTCAAAATCGTTTAGAAAGAAATTCGACGAATAAAAAAAAAATTATTTAACCCCTTGTAGCCCCATGTGACATTTCTGTAACAAACCGAAAAAGATCGCCAAAAAGCTGTAAAAAACATATTTTTATTCTCTTAAAGCTTCTTACATAATCTTTAAGAATTGCTTTATAGAAATAATGCGCCATATTTCAAATAAATAGCACCAATAGTTTTTAATTGGCAGTTAATGTTGAAAGTTCGGCTTTTTTGGAAAACAAGCAAATTTATGTAAAAACTACGAAATTCAGAAAAAATATTTTTCGTGCGAAAACTAACGGGGTTTTATTTTTGAATTTTAGGAATGCGACTAAAAATAAATATTAGATAGCTTTTTGTTTGAATTTTTGCATTTATACACAAAAATAAATTATTTAAACTTTTTTTTTACTGCGTAAATTTCGAAATAACTAAGCAAATAATGAACTTATTGAATTTTTTAAAAAAAATTTACGATGTTGGGTTACAAGGGGTTAATGCACACATTTTGCAGTAATTTTTTTACTTGCAATAATAATTTTTTTAATACAAAATATTTTTATTTGCAACAAATATTTTATTTTTAATGCAAATTTTTTCAGTTGCAATAAATATTTTTTTAGTGCAATTTTTTTGTATTGCAATATTTTTTTTTTAAATTTGTAATGGAAAACAAATGCATTAAAAATTTTTTTTTACAACTTTGGTTCTAAGCGTGACTAAGAGTGAATTCTGCTATCTCAGACTGTTGTTCATAGTGACGTCTGCTATTTCACACTGCTATCTGCTGCTATCTCACCAAATTAAAATCACCTATTACACCATTCTGTGTGGCAAAAGAGTCTTATAAATACTTTCCCGCATTTGTCCATTAATTTACCAGGATCGTCCGTTGATTTGCAAAATCATTGGTATGTAGCTATAAAATTACATTTTTTTAATGAAACAAATTTTTTTTTTTTAAATCTGTCGGACACTTCAAGAAATTTGTAACGTGGCAGAGGGACAAACATTAATATAGCATTAGAAATGCATGCTTTTTTGTTCTTATTGGTTTATGTAAAAACAAACAAATAAATTAAAACTTTCAAAATAACATTTTCACATAAATAAAGATTAAGTCATTTATTTTTGACTTTGTCACAAAACACCTTCTAAAAATATCTAGCTACTTTGTTAAAAAAATATGCACAAGCACATGCATAACTAAACTTTCCATAAAGTAAAGAGTATACATTATAAAACACTTTATAAAACCATAACCACAATTATTACTTTCCAATCTGCATGTTATGTGAAACAGATTAAACTTTTTCCAACACACACGTCCCCGCAAGAGTTCTAAAAACTAAAAATATAAAAAAAAAAAAAATATTTAAACTTACTACCAGTTTATGCAAAGTATAAAAGTCAAACTATGTACATATACTTCCATGGAAATTTATTGACCTGGTGATATCAAAAGTTAATTTCCCTTCTGTGACACTCTAAACTATGTATAGAGTTTAGTCTATGTTCAGTTCAGGGTGGTACACTCTCAATTTTCAAGACAAAGTTCAAAAGAAAACCCCTTAAATTGATCCCAACTATACTTCAGACCGCCAAAATAATTATTGCCAAGAATGTATTTCCCTTATGCACCCAGTAGAGAAAAAAGAAAACCTCTAACCGCTTTACTTCCATTTATGTATTTTAACACACACACACACACACCACCCACAACCCCACAAGTGTTTGTACTTTGAGAGCTTTAAATTTTTGGATAAAAGGACATGATGTGAACTTGCTTCTCTATGCAACACAGGAGTAAAAGACATTGTGCAGCACTATGGTAGATGAAAGTTATCCTCGAGAATTGTCCTGAGATAAAAGCAGCCAAGTTGCAAATTGGCTTGATAGCCAGTGTTACCATAATGTAGTTTATCTTTTTTTTTTTTTTTAATTTACCTACATATAAAAAAAAGTTTACAGTCCAGCGTAATAAAACTTTGGCCCAGACAAAATATATCACAATATTTTATTTGTGGAAATTGTTGGCAGCAATGTCCTCACTCATGTTCTTAAGGTTCCATAATAAATCACATTTGGAGCTTAGCCACTATCTTGAAAAAAAAATTCAATTAAATTGCACTTTTCGATTGGAAAACGAGTTATCCTTGTAGTCCAGTGCATTTATGATGTTCATATATGGGCGACCCAGCAGTTTGTACCACCCCCAAATTTTTTTTGCTTATTCGATAGAGCATTGGCTGAATATCATTACCCCGATGTTTTGCACTCGCGAAATTCACCTTTCGGCCGCCATCTTGGATTTTACTTTTTGTTGAATATCTCGGTTTATATTTATCCTACATAAAAGTTGTGTATACAAGAAACGTTGGCAATTAAATTTCGCGTCTTTTATGTTCAGAACACTTTTTCGATATTCTGAATATTAAAAATGTTACAAGCCAAAAAAGTAAAAAAAAAACGAAAAAAATGACAGTTTTAAAGATTTGAACACTTTCTCAAAATTATGAAAAAACATATCGAGAAAAGATTATTCGCCTTAAAATTCTCTACAACTCTGCTCTACAACTTTTTTTTGTATCGCTATAATAATTAAAGTTATTAATACTTTTTTGGTAAAAAACACCCCTTTTTACGCAATGAAGAGACTTAAATATAAAAAAATTGCAGGTCTTGAATTTTCTCTTGTAACATAAAGCTATAAAATACTCACTAATCATTTAAAATTCAAGATTTGGTAAAAAAAAATTAAGAAAAAAGTAAAGATAAAAAACACAAACAAAAAAGAGCATTTTTAACAAAAAAAGTATTAATAACTTTTGTATTTATAGCGATAGAAAAAAAAGTTGTAGAGCAGAGTTGTAGAGAATTTAAAGGTGAATAATCTTATCTCGGAAGGTTTTTTCATAATTTTGATAAAAAGTGCTGAAAACTTTAAAATTGTCACTTTTTTCTGTTTTTTTTACTTTGTTGGCTTGTAACTTTTTTTAATATTCAGAATATCGAAAAAGTGTTCAGAACATAAAAGACGCGAAATTTAATTGCCTACATTTCTTGCATACACAACTTTTATGTAGGATAAATAAAAATCGAGATATTCAACAAATACTAAAATCCAAGATGCCGGCCGAAAGGTGAATTTCGCGAGTGCGAAAAATCAGTGTAATGATATTCAGCCAATGCTCTATCGAATGAGCAAAAAAAACTTGGGGGTGGTACAAACTGCTGGGTCAAATTATAAATGCACTGGACTATTGAGAGACAATTTAAGTAGGTACCTATTAAAAACAAGCTGACTTGCTTAGTTTAAAATTTAATCAGGCTAGAGCTAAGAATATATTCCAATGTTAGTATCCGGAGAACACTACTTCAAATATAGACCTCGGTGATTAAAAATAAAATAAGAGCCAATTTCACAGTGTGGACTTCAGTTTAGACTAGGTAGGGCAGTTAAGTTTTACTTATAAGTTTCCACAATTGGAGACTTAAAACTTTAGTGCCATACACCATACTTATTCAATTTATGAAATGACGAAACATTTTATTTGAAAACCTATGAAACAATTTCATAAAACAAAATTTTAAAATATTTGAAAATTTTAAAACTTTTTGTACTTTTTCACTTTTTACACAACATCAAACGATCACTTTTACTTACACTCAGAGGTCCGAGAATAAAGTTAAGACTTCAATTCTTGCTTCAAAAATATTTTGTTACAACTATTTTACTGTTGATACTTTAGGTTTTAAAAGAAATAAGTTGTTGGTTCAACATTTTATTCTTAAAATGAAAATATTTCCTTTTAACACTTTGCATTCTTAAATTAACAATATCTTGTTGGGAATTTTTTTAAGCCACATATATTCTTGGGACAAAGTATATAAAAATCTTGAAATTACAAACGTTTTTCTCTGATTGTATTATTAAGTATTCTTTGTTGTTGAAGGGTAAAAAACGTATAATTTTCTTGGTACACTGAGGGAAAAGCCACCATAAAACTACGTAAAATCAATGAAAACCACATTGATTTAACTATTATTCGGAATGATTTTGCGTTGAAGATGAACATTTTAAAATCAACGTTAAAAAAAGGTTAATTTTTGATGGTTTCGTATCTTAAAGTCACATAAATCAAAGTAGTTCATCTTTGAAACAACGATGTTTCAACTTCAATTTATTTTTTCCCTCAGTGTAGGTATACCACAACCAACGAGTACTTTTTATTACCCTTAGCAATCGTTTGTTGTCTATAACCGTGCAAAATTTTACTGAGCTTATTATACCGAGTTACCAATAAAACATGGCTAAAATGTTTCAAGTTTAAAAATTTGGTTCAAAATTTTGATCCATTGAATTTCAATTGTTTTACTTAGCAATTTATTTTGCTTACCATTTATTTGCGATTATGTAAAATGTGTATAGAATATACATCAATTCATGCATTTCTAAAAAAAAAATTCATGTGTGCAATTCACACGTGGTAGAAGTGAAACCTTAAAAATTATTTTTCTTGCATAAAATAAAAATCGAAAAAATTTACCTTTTTTTATTCTATCACCTTTAAATCCATATCTTTTATATGACAACCTTATAAATTAAAAAATAATAAATTTTAAATCATCTGAAAGCTTATTATTTCACCTTTTATTTGGCTTTTCAATCATTTTTCTACCATGCCTACAAAAAAGTAAGAATTTTTTAAAGTCAACCATCTCGAAATTTAAAACTGAGATAATGGTATTTCCTACACTGGTGGCTGGTCATCGGTAACAGATCTTCACAGGTGTTTTGTGGTATTTTTCAATTTTTTCAATTTAAGATTGTGTAACTTGTAGAGTACGTACCGTTATGTGTGATATATCAAATAAAAGGCTATGTTATCATGTATTAAAGTTAAATCAAATTTATATGTGCACTATATCAAAAGATATAACGTGTGTAGGAAAAGAACATCTTTTTACCGTTATCTCAGAATTTTGAATATGAAATTAATTGAAACTTTGTATAATTATAATTTATTTAATTACCTATATACAGTACAAATTTCATTCATCTATCTATTAAAACAAAAACGTTATAACAAGTTGAAGTCGTGTCGCGTTTTCGTTTCATCTTGTTTCAAATTAGAGCCTACGATTTTGTTCGTGTATTTAATTACACGTGTACCCGATACACGTGTACACGTGTATCTAAAAAACGTTTACACGTGTATCTTATTTACACGTGTATTTATTAAATACACGTGTATTTATTTTTACACGTGTAAATACGAAACAAAATGATTTTTTTGCTTTTTGGGGGTAAAATAAAAGTTTTTAAAACTAAACAACTGAAGATTATTGTGCAAATAAATAGTTCGAATTGGAAAAATAGTATTTGAACTTTTTGAAGACCTTATAAATAATTTATTCAAAAATTAAAAATAATGATGTGCCTTTTCATTAAAAAAAAGCTAATAAATTTTTCCAAGATATATTTGCATATTGCCTACTGTGTCTTTCTCAGAAGAAAGTGTACCAACTGTTACATGTTTTTTTTTTTTTTTTTTGTTAATCACCGTTTATTTGAAGATCATATGGTTTACTAAGTTCATAGTGAAAGTGTAAAAGGTGTTTTATAAATAAAGCGACAAATTCAATCAAAATAAATTTTAAAATAAAACTAAAATATGAAGCCAAGGAGTTGGATATGGCAATATGCCCACCGAGCAGTGGCGTAGATAGGGGGGGGGGGGATCAGGGGGATATATCCCCCCCATTGGGATCGATAATTGTGCAGTATAAACAGTCATAAATAAATAAGTTGATTTCGAGTTCTTGATTAGCTTAACACCTTATCCGCATGATTTTTGTGTTTTGCGTGAAAAAAATATATATGGTAGATTATGTTAAATAAAAAGACACGTGTTTCAGGAATTTTCAATTTTTTGAGTAAAAGTCGGAAAAGTTTGGGTTTTCCGGTTTGGATCATATTTGGCACATTGAGCAGAAAACGAACAAAAAAAATTTAAATTTAATTAATCATACGTAAAAACTACGCGCTGGAACTGTATGAGTCTCAATAAAATAGATTAAAAGGCCTTTTAATCTATTTTAAATTAAATCTGTACCATTCCGCACGTAAACGTAAAAAATAACGGGTATAGATAATAAGAAAAAAAGAGAATTTGTTCCCTTATTGCATGATGGCTAACATATGGACCAACAAGAGAGGAACATTTCTGCATGGTGGCTCATATATGATCCATTCACTTAATGCCACTTTCAAATGACTCAAACTTGATAAATGTAAAAAAAAATATATTTGCAATAATAATCACATTATATCCTTTATTGGCATATTTTATTTTTCTTACTCAGTGTTTTATATTTTTTATTCAATTTTCAATTTTTCAAATATGCTCAGTCCTGCCTATCACCAGTTTGGCCACTTTAGCGGATAATTATGCTCGCCCAAATCATTATAAATTTTGAAAGAAAAATACTTCCTCTACTAACTCATTGAAAGCGCTCGAAAGCTGCACCGAAAAAAGTTGTCCTGGTATTTATATTTTATAAAAGATATTAGCTACACTTCTGGTTTCTACGTCAACTACCGAAAGAACTTTCTCCAATTTAAAGAGAATAAAAACAATACAAAGAAGCATTATTAAAACTTAAAAAAAAATTTGCGAACTAGATCTATCCCCCCCCTTAGCAAAAAGCTATCTACGCCACTGCCACCGAGAAGGGACAAATGCCTACTGTGACTTATGTAGTTCACAACAAAACAACCGTTTTTCTTGTCCCGGTGGAACAACCGGAGCCCTTGGACGGCATTTAAAGGGACTCCATGGAGTCAATTTAATTATTTTATATGTTTTGTTGCTTGGTAATCTAATCTAATCTGCTTTATTTTTTTACTTTTTAGTCGTATAATATTTGAAAGAAGATGATAATTTGATTGGGTGGTATGAGCTCCCAAAGCCCCTCTCTTGCAATTGACCTACAAAAGCTTTTGCGATATTTAGAATGGGATAAAATAGATTTGGGGTTTTTCAACCCCCCAATGCCCCTCCCCTGAGTTCGGACCCCAAAATATTGCGTTGCAATCCAAACTTCATATGTGTACAAAGTTCAGTTCGATACGATAATGGGAATCGGGTCAAAATTTTTTTCCAAGATTTATATGGCTAGGGTTGAATAAGAATTTCCAATTAAATTTTCCGTGTAATTTCAATGTGTAAATCTAGCCAATAGCCGCAAAAACCTGAACAATATCCTTTTCATTCAATATAATACATATTTTAGGAAATCGCCACCAAATCTACCTGTACGAACGCTATTTACACGTGTAAATATAAATACACGTGTAAATATAAATACACGTGTATTTACAAATACACGTGCTTCGGCACGAATTATTTAAATACACGTGTAGCACGTGTACCTTAATACACGTGCAATAGTAGGCTCTATTTCAAATCACTACGATACTAAAGAAGTTTTCACTTCAAAAACAAAATGCATAACTGGGTCACACGCACTTGCTTATAATAAAAAGTACTTAATATTAGCTTACCAAAGGAATTTTAACGATTCGATTCGAAATCAGAAAAAATAGTAAAAGAAAAATCACGAACAAAAACTATAAAGTGTTTTTTCGGCCAAAACTATTTTCAGCGAAGTCCGATTGTCTTCATTTTTATTCCATGAGATGCAACATCGAAAAATACCCTAAAATCATGTGCCATAAGCTAAGGTTGGATTTTAAATGCCGCTGTTGGCTGGTTTTTTGCTCGTTTTGAGATAGCCAATGGAACACACGACACACGACGAAGCAAAAAACTGGGTTTTGCGGTCTCTCTGTCTGCCTGACATTCTGTCTGCCTGACAGTCTGTCTGCATAAGGTATGTGTATACCAATTTTTAAACGACTTTGTTTAAAAAAAATGAGTGTTAGTTTTTAATCAAGTCCTACCTTTTCATGGAAAAGTTTTTTAATTTCTAAAACTATGCAAAAAATATTTTTTTTTTTTTAAATTCACCCTTCGACGAATATTTTTTTAAATTTTGTTTTTTTCTTTTTTTGTCGAATAATAACAAAAGAGTATAGGTACCTAAGATAAAAAAAAAAAACAGAGCATAAAAAGTACGAAATATGAAAAAAAAATTATATTAATGTTAAAAATAAAAATTATTTAAAAATTAAAAACCTTTTTTTACTTTTTCAATTTTTTAAAAAAATCATTTTTATCAAAAAACTAAACCGACTTCCATGGCTAAAACTGGGTTTTATGGTTTTTTTAATAGTTCCTATAGCCAGAACTGAACGAACCACCAGCCACCAGCTATCCAATACAAAAAGAATTATCAAAATTGGTTCACTCAGTCCAAAGTTATGAGGTTACAAACACAAAAAAAAAAAACATCGGAAGTCGGTAAAAAAAAAAAAATAAATGGGTAACATACTCCGTTTTGAAAACGAAAACTTTCAAAAAGGTGTTTTTGTAATTTTAAGAAAAAGTTTAATTTTTTTTACACATCTTTTCATATGTACCTATGGACATAAAATTATTCTTTTATGAACTTTTCCATACATGGCTTTTATATTCTAAGCAACTTTTACTAAAAGAGCTATTTTAATATTATTTGATAAAAAAAATTAACTCTAAGTCTTTGAATTTCGTATACTTTTATAACTCAGTGCTTTTTGTGGCAGCCCTAATTTCAACACAGGAGAACTTGGCTCCTTTTTTTTACAGTTATATTTTTTTAATTATATATATGTAATTTTAAAATAGTATTAAAATTTTAAATTTTGCTGAAGGTGTTGTTGTTTTTTATAATACTTCTTTTCCACTAAACTCATTTTCTACAAAATTGCTTCACCTACCATAGGTATAGGCTACTTAAACGGAGATAGACAGCCTCGAGGCCACCTGCAGAGTGCACAACCTATAAAGGTACCTACATGCTTTAGTTTCTTGTCACATTTTAATAATAGTCCAGTGCATTTATAATTTGACCCAGCAGTTTGTACCACCCCCAAAATTTTTTTGCTCATTCGATAAAGCATTGGCTAAATATCATTACCCTGATTTTTCGCACTCGCGAAATTCACCTTTCGGCCGCCATCTTGGATTTTAGTTTTTGTTGAATATCTCGATTTCTATTTATCCTACATAAAAGTTGTGTATACAAGAAACGTAGGCAATCAAATATCGCGTCTTTTATGTTCGGAACACTTTTTCAATATTCTGAATATTAAAAAAGTTACAAGCCAACAAAGTCAAAAAAAAAAAAATAGAAAAAAGTGACAATTTTAAAGTTTTGAGCACTTTTTATAAAAATTATGAAAAAACCTTCCGAGATAAGATTATTAACCTTAAAATTCTCTACAACTCTGCTATACAACTTTTTTTTCTATCGCTATAAAAACAAAAGTTATTAATACTTTTTTGTTAAAAATGCTCTTTTTTGTTTGTGTTTTTTATCTTTACTTTTTTCTTAATTTTTTTTTACCAAATCTTGAATTTTAAATGATTAGTGAGTATTTTATAGCTTTATGTTACAAGAGAAAATTCAAGACCTGCAATTTTTTTATATTTAAGTCTCTTCATTGCGTAAAAAGGGGTGTTTTTTACCAAAAAAGTATTAATAACTTTAATTATTATAGCGATACAAAAAAAAGTTGTAGAGCAGAGTTGTAGAGAATTTTAAGGCGAATAATCTTTTCTCGATATGTTTTTTCATAATTTTGATAAAGTGCTCAAATCTTTAAAACTGTCATTTTTTTTCGTTTTTTTTTTTTACTTTGTTGGCTTGTAACTTTTTTAATATTCAGAATATCGAAAAAGTGTTCTGAACATAAAAGACGCGAAATTTAATTGCCTACGTTTCTTGTATACACAACTTTTATGTAGGATAAATAGAAATCGAGATATTCAACAAAAACTAAAATCCAAGATGGCGGCCGAAAGGTGAATTTCGCGAGTGCAAAAAATCAGGGTATTGATATTCAGCCAATGCTTTATCGAATGAGCAAAACAAATTTGGGGGTGGTACAAACTGCTGGGTCGCCCATATATGAACATCATAAATGCACTGCACTATAAGTCGGCTTTCAACTGTCGACAAAAAAAAGAATCTATTTGGCAACTCCCACTCCAAAACTGCGCTTCGATTGCACGAATAGTTGATAGTCACTAAACTGATAGTGGTTCTCATTTTTCAAAGGACAAAGCACATATCCCGAACTAACGTAATTTGGGTGACTTTTTCCACCAAAAATAACTTTTGGATTTGGTTTCGGTCATAATATTTGTACATCATCTGTTTTACTATATCTTTTAAAGCTTAAATAGGTGAAGGGCTTGATGCATATAGGGTTGATTAAAGTTCGGGTCTAAGCAAAAAAAAAAAACAGCAAGTTTATAAAAAGGTCATCTTTTGTTTTTGATAAAATTTTAAATCCTCTAGGTACCATCAATTTCGCTCACCAAGAACAGATTCTATAGCATACAACAATATTCGAAGCAGCATGAAAACTAAACCAAATAAATTAAATTATGAAAAGTTTAGTCTAATTAATTTTTCATTTCCTAAATTCTAAGCAGAGGTCTTTTTTTTTTTTTATTCCATTTTTATGTTTTTTCAGCTAAAATTTTATACTGATGATGATGATGAGGTTAAGGTTTTTTTTAGGAGAGGGTTGAGTAGGCAGTATCGCATGAATATAACAAGCATAAAATTTCACTTCTCTCTCAACTCTGGTGAAGTGCTTTTAATGGATGCATCACAGCTTTGCTTGGGTCCAGACTAAACCAAACTAAACCAAAAAACCACCCTCCTCCAGACCAGTTGGAATTTCTCTCTCAAAACTATTTTAACAACTTTTTGATTGAAATTATAAACGAAAGTTTTTCGACAACCACGTGCTGATTGCATTAAGTAAAAAGTTCGTTGTTCGAGCATCACACATTCATTTATGTGTAGGTATGTATCATAGAGTCAAGGGTGTTGTATCTTGTATGTTTAGTTAGGTAAAAGGTCAAACATTTGGAAAACATTCCATAACATTTATCTTCACTTTTAAAAGTGGTAGAGAGTTCATAAACGCAACAAGAAGGGTGAAAACTTTTACTTATTATAGATTTTTCAGAGTTAAATAATTTCAATCTAGAGTATTGAAAAGTTCTCAATTTTAAATCTTATTATGATTTTGTTGTATGTCTGGTACCTACATTTTATCATATTTTGTTAGTTAGGTTGTTACCATGAACAAATGCTATACTTGTTACCTATTTCTGCAATAAGTTACAAATACGAATTTAGGATTGTAGAAAAATTGATTAAATTCCATATAAAAATAATTTATTCAATGTGTTTTAACAATAAAAAGATAAAGAATATTTTCTTATTCTCCTATAAGTTTATTGTTTATTTAAACAAAAATGTTCTCGAGAATTCTTCTCATCTTTAGTTTAAATTAAATGAAAAATATTATTTTAAATTTATACAAAAGTCAATTTATAAATTTTTTTTTTAAATTTTAAGAAATTAAAGTAATTTTGAGGATGAAAAGAATTCTGGAAAACGTTTGCTTAAATAAACAGTAAATTTATATGAGAATAAGAAAATATTCTTTATCTTTTAATTAAGCTTATATTGAAATGAAAAAAAAAAAAAAAAATTATAATTTATTATAAATTTTAAAAATTATAAATATTAGAAAATAATTGATTGATAATAATAATACTGAGTTTACAATAAGGATTGATATAGAAAAACATTCATTCAAAAACAAAAAAGATTATACCTACATTGCTGTAGAACCAAAGTATTTTTACTACAATGTAAGTTTATGATTCGTAAACAAAATCGAACTCAATAAGACATGAAATTACGATGGTAGAGAATTCGAGAAAAGTGGGTCTTGCTATTCCTTCGAGCTACAACTTAAGCCACTGAAGCAATTGATTTCAAACTTCCTAGTGGTTTTGGTGATTCGCTAGAGGGGGAAATTGAATTCTTTTTTGGGACTAAAATTAACGGTATTTGCCATAATTACTTTCTTGTAAACGATCTAACTGATTTCAACGAAAATTTTTATAAAAAGACGTAAAAATAAAGAAAACATACATATAAAAAATGATTGTATTTTGAACTCTGTCGATTAAAAAAAAATGTATTACAATTGATATGCCATTTTGTTGTTATTAATGAATAATTTAAACCACAAATTTCAAAAGCCCGTTTTCGAAAAAAATGATTTCGAAAAAAACGTTTTTCAACTTTTAAACAAAAAGTTTGTATTTAAAAAAAACTATTTTTGCTATTGTAAAAAACGAAATTATGAACCAGTTATTTAGGAGTAAGTTTCAGATAAAAAAAGAGATCCATTATAACCTTTAATAACGATTTTCCAAAAAAGAAAATATTTTCATCAAACGATAATGATAGCTACGAGATATGAAGGAGTTATTTTACTAAAAAGTTTCTGAAGTTGAAAAGAAAATTGTTTTCAAATTTTAATAAGAAATTTCAATTTTAACCTTTGATTTGTTGAGATGTACATAATGTATGTACATTGTTACAAGTTACATTTTTTACCTTTTCAGTTCAAATTAAGTTACTTTTTAGAATTAAGTTAAAAAAAAAGCTGTTTTCAAAATGAGTTACGGCAGCGTATGAGAAAAATTGACATTTTCAGTCCCATAACTCTTTCCTCAAAAATTAGAGCCTTATTTCGTTTTTAATTTTATAGGTACTAAAATTCAATTCCTTCCTTCCATCATAGTAATTTTTCAGTATGCACATTAGAGTATACCGTCATATTTTTTTGCGGCTTATCATCACTCAAAAGTTGCGTATTCAATTGGGGAAAACGGGACCTCTACCAGCCTTTTTAAAAAGCAAAAACCCGTCAAAAGTCTTACTTTAAAATTTTTAAAAAAAACTAATTATTATTTTTTTTCGGTAGGGCTCAGTGTTGCTGAATTTTCGCTTGTTATGGAACACGTACCTGATATTGAACAAAAACCGAAAAAAATAACTTTTTTAACTATGTCAAGCGATCAAACTAGGTTATTTTTTTTAAAAGTTATATCACAAAATAAAGTAAACACATATTATTAACCTACTCGTCAATATGCAACTTTTGATACCTCTTAAGATACAAAACTAAAAAGAAAAATTTCCCCTAAATGAACAGGACACTCTAATGTACATACTCAATAATCAGAATAACTGCCACTTTATTCGTATTTTGTTAGTAGATAAAAATTAGCGAAATAATCCTTTTAATTAATTTTAAAAGAATGAACAACGATGAACCAGAATCAATTGTTAAAATTGCACAGCAGTCTTTATACTGCATACGATCTAAGCGTATATACCAGAGTAATGCACGATTATCAACTTTCAAAACTTTTCCAAATAGTTTTCCAGCATCTGCATTAAGTTCCAAATAGTTTTCAAATTTAATCAAATTAAGTGTGGTATAGTTACATTTGTGGAGCTCCAAACAAAGTTAACACGAAAATTATACACTGTGGCGTATACGTACTATTTTGTTTATAATTTTTAAAATATTAAAATTAAGTATGAGTATTTAAATTTTTAAGTTAAAAGTTACGAAAATGTATTCAAAACAATTCTTACTCCCCATTCACAGTAAGCAGCACCACATTTGTCGATTTTCAAGAACCCGACCCTATTGTATTCAATGAATTGATTGCTTCATAATCAACTCTAAGTACTTTCCGAGATTCAAAAGCTCAAAACAAATTTAGCATATTATTCAAATCCTGGCTGAGTAAACTTTTATCGACTTGGGATTTACTTTGCAAAATCAGTTCAGATTTTCAATGTATATAAGTAAGTAAATTGTAGGTGTTTTTTTTTTTTTACTTTTCTTTGCTTCTTTAATATTTCTACCAAAAAGTTCCCCATTACTGCCCTGGGAAATTAACTGCAAAAAGGATAAACGAGAAATTAATTATCTTTCTAGCTCATCATTTCCATGGGAACAACTGACTGTGAGTATAAAAGAGATAGAAAAGGAGTGGAAGGAGAACAGCAGAGCAGAAAACAACTGCGACACAACGGTGAACGTGTTTCACTACCACATTCGTTGTCCCAAAAGTTATACCAACCTAACTCCCTTTGCGTTTCAAACTTTTCTACTTTTTTTTAATGTTATTTTTTTTTTTTGCTTTTTTTTGTGTAAAAAGTTTAAAAACATTTTTCACCCGCTGAATCCCCCCCCTCCCCTGCCATCACAAAAAAGAGGTTATTTTGCTTGGTAGTGGTTCCTCTTTTCAAGAGGTTAAGAGAATTCCTGTGTTCTCCATCTGGAATAAACGCTGGCAAACGTCATTGGGAAGTTGTTTCGCTTGAGTGTCAATTTACACATTTCTACAGGATCAAAGGAGAGAACAAACTTTGAAAGTCAACACGGACGAAGCGACGCGCTGCTGTCGTGTGATCTCGGCCGCATGAGAAATTGGCCATCACCATTCGCCAGAGTGTTCCCTAGTGTTGTTTTGGGCAAGTTGGTTTTGTTTTTTTTTCTCATTTTTTTTTTAATACGAGTATTCGTGTTTTTCTGTATATTTGAGTTCACCCTTTCCAAGCTTAAAAAAAAACTCTTAAAAAGAAGGAAAACAAACCAAATAGGGTTTCACTGGGAAGAAGAGAGGAATGGAACTTGGAGGTCTGCAAGTTTTAAATTATACCCAACGGTCACCTTATAAATGCGTATTAAGAGACACACAGAGTGTTTTTTGGACAAAGACTTACATACGAGAGAAATTTTCAAAATGTACAGATAAATTGTTAGGGAAGCCTGGAATGGTGCAGTGTGACTTATCATCCAAAAATAAGACAAATTCGAGATATGGGGTGTTGACTGTGCGATAGAGTTAAGTGAGACTTTCCTTCAGGGCTGTAATAATTGTGAGATAGAATTTGTTGTTTCCATTGGTACTTGTTATGAGAATCTAATTAAACTGATACATGTGCATAAATATTAAAATTCTTAAAATTATAAAACTCGTTGCTAATAAAAGTGTTGTACCAAAAAAAATTAGAGACCCGGATCAAAAAAAAAAAATGATAAGTTTTTCGAGTCAATTTGAAAAAAGCAACTTAAGTTTGAACCGGTCCAGAGGAATACCAAAATATTGTGATAATCTTATTCGAATTCGGTGTCTTTAAACCCATTTTTTGAGGAAAAGTTTATAACGTTGTGAACGGGAGTTCTGAACTGGAATCCAGAATTAGAATTATTGAATTAGGTTAAACTGAGTGTGTGGACGAATAGCATTTTGGCTAGCAATTTAAAAAAAACAGTGTTCATCAACATAGTGTGACGCAACATAAGATATCTCACACCAGAAAAAAAAAATCGCAAAGATTTAACCCTTTGTAACCCAAGATCGTAAATTCTAAAATTAATAATGTCAATCGACTTGCCTTTAACTATAATAAAACACGTAATTTAAAAATTCAATATCTTCATTTAATTATTTACTGAGTTAATTCGAAACTAACGGAGTAAAAAAATAAGATTAAAAATTTACTTTTTTATAGAAAAGCAAAAAATCAAACAAAATAAGCACTTTCCTAAAATTCAAGAATAAATCTCAGTTAGTTTATGCAGGAAAAATATTTTTTTTTTAATTTCGTTGTTTTTACACAAATTTGCTTATTTTCAAAAACACTTTCAACATTAACTGCCAATTAAAAACTATTTGTGCCATTTATTAGAAATATGTCTACTACATACACAATTTTTCTGGTGTATTTAAAAATTATGTTGTAAGCTTCATATAGTTTGTAATATAAGAAAGAAAACAGAAAACTAAATAAATTCATAATTTTTGTTTAGGTTCAGTGGACTTTATGAATAAAATTCAATTTAAAAAGTTTTGTATGACCTGTAATCCAAAATGCGTTTTGCCCAGGTACAACAGTTGGTCTCATCAGCATCAGTTAGATGCTGTTGTACCCTTTCGAATCAAATTCACAGTATATTCATGATGTAATTTTAATCACAACAAAATCATTACTGTTAAAAAAAGAGCCAAGTTCTCCTATGTTAAAATTATGCTAGCACAAAAATTACTGAGATGTAAAAGTGTACCAAGTTCTAAAGCTTGGATTCAAATTCGTATAAATAAAATTTTGATTGTTCTCTTGACAATTTTTCTTTTAATTACCTATTTTCAAAGTTATTTCAAAAATTGCCAAGTAAACAATCAAAATTTTATCAAATTTTTGTTGACCAGCTCAACAAATGTAGCAAGTTTGAAATTTCTAGCATCTTTGGTGTGGAAGTTAGAGAGGTGTCGAAAATGGCCTGAGTTGTTTCCTGTAAATAAGGGTGTAGTGCCAAAGTTGCTAGAGAACTTGGCTGGGCACTACCGTGCCCCTTGATAAGTGTCGGTTCGGTAATAATCGACCAAAATTTTGCGTCTTAGAAAAGGTACAATATTGTACTATGAATTAAATATAAATTTTAAATATACATACCTACTCTGCTTGTTTGTGAATAAAAAAGTATGTTTTTTAATTTTTTGGCATTAAACGTGTAAAAAGCGATTTTTTGACAAAGTCTGAAAAAATGATTTTCTTTACCAAGCTAAGTCTATAAAATTATAACAATTAAAAATTTGAGTCTGTAAAGTTTAAGATTTTTTGAACAAATGGTTTGGCTGGAATTTTAAATTGATCGAACAAGGTCCGAAAAACCCCGTGTTATTCCCATAAGAAACTTCAACCGCTTGGAGGCACGGGTTAGAATTAAGTTAGAGACTTGAAACTTTGGGAAAATTTTTTTTTAGTTTATTTCCAACCATATAAGATCTCAGCAGAATACAAATTCTAATTATTTTAAAATAACGAGCACCCTATTGTGCACCTTGCAATGCACATCATGATATGCTATATTTTCTAATTACAAAAAAGTAGCATAGATTCCGCAGTTTTGATTGAATTTGATAAATTAATACACCAATTTATGCCCAAATAAATATTCAGAATATTACCTTATTTTATTTTTTTGTTTGTTTTATTGTGCAATAAAAGATGGGTAAAGTTGAAAAAATTGACGAAAAAATCACTTTTTCAAGATTTATGGGATAAAAACCTACATTTTTTTTGTTTAAACAATAGACTTATGTGAATCATTCAAAAGGTCTAAGAACGTTCTTTCCTAAAACATATAACATATTGAGAAAAAATGACTGAGATATTCATAGATTACCTCGTAAAGTCTGTAAAAATGGTTTTTTGTACATAAAAAAAAAATGGAGGGTTCCAAAAATATAACAAAAATATTTGTATGCATTATTCGACCATATAAACAGCCTACATTGTGTTAGTTGTCGGGTGTATTTATTTTTTTTATTTTGTAGCACAGTGTAATAGTAAGTAGTAGTTGCTAATCCCACGAAGAAAATATTCATTCACACATTTACCAGAGAAGAGGTTAGCGCTTATTTATATCAAATTCTTTGAAAACTTTTTCAGAAGTTTTCGTTCCTCGATCTTTTTTTTTCTAAATTGCTTTCGAAAGAAGGCACGTAAAAGGCGTTTTTGGCTCTCTAGCTTGTTTGAACTCTTTCTAGTTTTCCTCATTGGTGTTTGGCTTTGTAACTTTGGAAGTTTACCTCTTTAACCCCGATAACCTCTTAAGTCTTTACAAGAGCTCGATGCTAAGACTGCATTTAATTTTGGTTTAATACTTTCAACACTTTTCGGGAAGTTTCTGAAGAAATCATTGTGACCATCTAAGTTGACTTTCTACTTTTGCCAAGCAGTTCTCTAAGGTTAAGTGACAAAATGATCTGATATCCAGAAAAAAAATATTGACAAATTTTGATTTTTATAAATATTGCATAGTTTCGCTATTTCTGCTATAAAATCATATGGTATTTTCTTAACTTTTTTGAGTACTTAAACAAATCAGTAAGACTTCATAATATTCGATGGAATTGTTCTCGTTATAACTGAAATATTGACTCACAACATACCTAATACCTTATTACAATCCTTAAGTATGATTATAGTATACTTGAGCATTTTCTACAACATTCCTTTTCGTTGTCATTCTAATCGCAATCTCCTAATGCCTGATAATTGCATTAAAGGCCTTTAATGGCACTACTGCATCCTTACTTGACTCCATTGGGCCATTGACGCGTTAGTCCATTGAAATGTTACATTAACCTTGCATTTTGGGTAGGACAAGATTTTTTGGTTTTGATGTGTAGAGGAGGTTAATGTGAGTATACAATCTAGTTTTCGGGGTTGAAAGCCCCCCCATTTGGCCGGCATCTTGGAAAAAGGGGTGTAAACTGTTTTTAATCGATATCTTCCGAACGGTAAGTCCCACAAAAAAAATTTCTAAAGCGATTTTGTAGATAATTTATTTCTGTACAATTTTGATTAAGGTACTTTTTTGTGTGAAATTGAAAATAAGAAAGTTATACTTGAAAATAGATGTACATTTTCAAGAAAAAAATCTTTGAAGGGCCATAGCTTTTTTTTTACAACTTTTTTTGAAAAAATACTCATGACAGTTTTTAAAGATCATTTAATTTTCAACAATTTGATGTGCTCATTTTGCAGATTTTGTTTATATAAAGCTGTTGGAATGGTTTTACAAAAAAAGGTAACAATTTATTTTCGTACTTTTATATGTATGTTCATTTTATTTTTTTTTGCTTCAATACAGGCTGATTCAGAAGGATATGTAGGTTGGGTTGAAACAAGAAAAAAATCATGAGGTATAGGAGGGTCCATTCCCTACCGTTTAGTTAGGAGATCAATTTTCTAAAAAAAAATTGTCTTACTTTTGAAAAAAAAATTACTAAAAATCAACGTTTACACATATTTTAACGTGTTATATTTTTTTGTAAAGCCGAAAACCCTTTCTTTTATACTATTTTTAATTAAACCTGTTTTATAGAATAGCTTTTGAAAAAATAATTTTCAAAATAAAAACTTTGAAAAAAGAAATACGAAAAAAATATTTCGAACTAATTTTTTTCAAAATTTTATATAATTAAGTACTAATTTAGTTTTCAAAATTCAATGCTGAAAATCGGATGCAAAAAAAGTCTTGTCGTTTTCGAGAAATTAAAAAAAAAAACAAAACTACTTTCACCACTTATATCCAATTTTTTAAATCCAATCTCGTTAAATCCAAACAAATTTAAACTGCTCTCTGGGGGTCTGTTTACCTTTAATAACCCAGATGTAAAATTCATTTTCACAGCGTTCAGTTGTCAAGTATTTTGTGAAGGAAAAATAAAGATAAATACAAACTATACAAAATTGATTTAATAATTAAATAATTTTTTAAAGTTAAAACAAACAATAATGGGGTTATTAGAAAAAAGTAGTTTTGGTTTTTTTTAATTTCTCGAAAACGACAAGACTTTTTTGCATCCGGTTTTTTAGCATTGAATTTTGAAAACTAAATTAGTACTTAATTATATAAAATTTTGAAAAAAATTAGTTCGAAATATTTTTTTCGTATTTTTTTCAAAGTTTTTATTTTGAAAATTATTTTTTCAAAAGCTATTCTATAAAACAGGTTTAATTAGAAATAGTATAAAAGAAAGGGTTTTCGGCTTTACAAAAAAATATAACACGTTAAAATAGGTGTAAACGTTGATTTTTAGTAATTTTTTTTCAAAAGTAAGACAATTTTTTCAGAAAATTGATCTCCTGACTAAACGGTAGGGTTTCAACCCAACCTACATATTCTTCTGAATCAGCCTGTATTGAAGTAAAAAAAAATAAAATGAACATATAAAAGTAGGAAATTAAATTGCTACCTTTTTTTGTAAAACCATTCCAACAGCTTTATATAAACGAAATCTGCAAAATGAGCACATCAAATTGTTGTAAATTAAATGATCTTTAAAAACTGTCATGAGTATTTTTTCAAAAAAAGTTGTAAAAAAAAGCTATGGCCCTTCAAAGATTTTTTTCTTGAAAATGTACATCTATTTTCAAGTATAACTTTCTTATTTTCAATTTCACACAAAAAATTACATTAATCAAAATTGTACAGAAATAAATTATCTACAAAATCGCTTTAGAAATTTTTTTTGTGGGACTTACCGTTCGCAAGATATCGATTAAAAACAGTTTACACCCCTTTTTCCAAGATGGCGGCCAAATGGGGGGGCTTTCAACCCCGAAAACTAGATTGTATACTCACATTAACCTCCTCTACACATCAAAATAAAAAAATCTTGTCCTACCTAAAATGCAAGGTTCGGTCAAATTTTTGTAACATTTCAATGGACTACGTCTCGGCCCTCATCGTCGCACAGTGTGCAATTTTGCCAATCTAGCAGTACTTAATTCTAATTCCAAGTAAACTTAATTTTTTTGATGCAAACCAGCTTAATTTTGTTTAGTATTGTATTTCTACAAGGGTTTTATTGATTTTCAAAATTATATATCTAACTATATGTCCAATATGTATTATACGAGTACAAAATGTACCACAATGGGTGGGGAAGAGCCGACATCGAGCAAACGATTTTGGGAGTTGGTTCTTAAACTGTCTCTATTTCGAAAACGAAGCAAAATATCGAAAAATTTTATTTAATCTTTTTGTCTTATTTTGCCAACAAGAATCTAAAAAAGTCATTTTCAATTTGTAAAAATGTGATGTGCGATTTTTCAAAAGATCAAAAAATTGGTTTTTGGCCTATGTACCTGAACAAAAAAAAAAATTTTGTATGGGGTCAGCAGTCTAAAGCATGGAAAGTAAAGAAATTCTAACACAGAATATACCAACGGAGATTTTAAACCCAATAACACGAAATATACACGAGGATACATTTTTAAAACGCTTCACAAAGTTACAGAACACAATTAAAAAACATCACTTTTAAGGACTTCAAACAAACGACTTTTTTTTTTTTATTTGTAAGTGCAAAAAAAATTACTTACCCTGAGAAGTTATAATATATTACCAAAAATAAATAAAATAAATTTAATTTACACAACTTATTTTCCACTTGACCACGCTGTTATCAACTTGACACAAGAAAAGCAATGAGCTTCAATTTTTTTTTCTCTTGAACCAAGCTGATGTTTGTGATTCTGTTGAACGGTAAATACAGTTGTTTTCTTGTTTTTTTTTTTAACACTCTATTGCCAGAGGTTTTACCTTTCATATGATACCAATTTTGTCGCATTTGAGAGACATTTATTTTTGATTAAAGTTCCGCTAGATTGGCAAAATTACACACTGTGCGTCGTCGTCGCTAGAACGAATGACTTCACAACTTTTTATCATCAGCAAGACACCAATAAAGAACGTTACACGTTTTTTTTTAAATGAAATTCGAAGCACATCTTTATCGAATGGGAGTTTATGGAAGCTTTGCACACTTTTTCGACACTCTCGTCTGCCTCCCACAGCATCGATAACCGGGACGGGAGATTCTTTTGTGTTAAGGAATGGTAAAGGAGGACAAACGCCAAACAAACACCAACGAGTGACAGAAGCTAATTTATTATTTATTGCGGTAAATATTAATAAATGGGCGATTTGTTTTCATTAGACAGCCAACGCTATGAAACAGGAATCGTAGTCCTCGTCGTAGTCGAAGCTGTACTTTCGCGTTTTTGGAATTCAAAGATATGCGAAGGTGGGTGGGATAGGCGGGAATAGAATGTGTGCCTGGGGGTTTGAGTATTCTCTTTTCACGTAAACATCAATAATGGAATAGTGGCAACGGTTAATATTTTTGTTTCGTATTGCGGAGGAGTTAAGGGATTTCAAAAAAAACCTTTGTGTTTTGTGTTGAGAAATGATAACTAAAAGTTTTCATTCTATTTTTGGAATAGAAATTCAAAACAAAAAAGCAATGAATTCAACTTTTGAAACTGATAAAGTCAATTTTATAAATAGAATTTGGAATAACAACAACAAAGAGATGGAAAAATAACGACAGTACAGAAAAATAAATGTTAATTTATTGTTACCCACAAAGAGACGTGAATATATTGATTAGAAACAAATTTTTTCCACTGAAGAAAAGTTATTCATCGTGTAAAATTAGACCGCTGCATAACTAGTTTTTAGAGGTCAAAAAGGAATATGTTTTTTATAAATACTAAAAGACCATTTTAAATGATTTTTGACCACAAAACGAAGTATGCGCCATTTGATTTATTGTATAAAAAGAAATTTTTCGAAGAAAATTTTAAAATCGTTTGAATGATTTTTGAAAAAAAATAATTATTTATAAAAAAATTCGTTCACGCATTTAAAAAAAAAATGATTTTTCAAAAAAAAATTTCAAAAATGTTTTAAAACTCAAAAATGTATCTAGGGCCTACATATGTTATAGTTGTTCGGCTGCAGATGGCCTATTACAGGACCTAACATTCTACTGGCTGATCTGGAGGCTGTTTCTCGACAAGCTGCATCAACTACATCACCTATGTACATTTACTACATCGACGACCCCACAAAATCCAATAGTATATCTCGATTTAATATTGGGAAATATTGTTTGTATCATTGTCCTTAATTTGTATAAAGAATTTTTCATTACAGCTCGTTTCAAATCAAAAGTCCTGACTCTGATTTTATTTTCTACCTTCCCGGAAAATTGAGAACAAATAAACAAAAAACTCAATTTTATTGGCTCATTAAGACAAATAAATTTAAAAATAACAACAAATCATACTTGTTTGAATGAAAGAAATGCTATAGAATAGAGAAAACAATAAACAAACGAAAAATATGAATTTATTTATTAATGATTTCTATGGTGGATGACTCCAAAATAATTGAAAAATAAAAAGAAAATATTTACTGCCCAATAAATTACACAAATAAAAAGAGATGAATAGAATCAGGGCTACCTTCGCTGATTTTCAGAAAGAGGCAAAAAAAGAGGAATTTGATAAAAAAAAGAGGCCCCAATAAAAAAAATGTGAAAATAGAATAAGTTAAGTACGACATTCACACGAAATACCTCATTTGCGCCTTTCCCGAACCGCAACATAAACCTTTTAACACAATTTTTCTTAAAATTAAAATTGTTTGATTATAATAAAAATAATACTCGTATACAAACATTACTTGTGCATAATTTCTTCAAGAAACAACACAGAATTTATCAAAAATAACCTTATAAAAATCAAATCAGCGCTAAACTACTATTTTTTACTTGCGATATATAGGTACTATATTATCAAGTTATGCTTTCGTACAAAAAAAAAGTTGAGATAACATTTTTCCATGACATCACGATGGTAGAGAATGCCAAAATACCGATTTTAGTAAAATTGAAATATCTCGAAAACGGCTCCAACGATTTTGTTTAAAAAATTCAAATGTTAGTTTTAAGCTAAGGTCTATATTTCAATGAAAAAATTTTTTTTTTGAAAAATCATTATTAACGGTACATGCCATAGAACCGTTTTTTTTTTTTTAAATCCGATTATCTCCGAAACTGCTTATTCGATTTCAAGGAAAATTTTTGTGAAGAAGCACTTATATAATCTAAATATATGTAAATCAAAAATAAAATTTTAAATTGAAAAATCAAATTTTCGAAAACGTTACATTGAATTTTTTTGAAATTTTGTTTTTAGATGTTGCTTAGTGATTTCTACAAAATGGCATACCAATTTTATTTTAAAACTTTTTTTCCAAAAAATTATTTATAAAAAATTAGTTTTTTAAAAAACGGCTCTAACGATTTTGAAATTTTTTTTCTAAAAATGCACCTTAATATATCAATCAAAACTGCATACTTGTTTTGGAGGGCAATTTGATTTCAGATTTTATTTTATTTTTTTAAAAAACGAATTTTATTTTTTTTTCCAAATTTCTATATAAAAAGTCTTAAAAATTTAAGAAACTTTAACTCGAAGAGCAAGTTCGTGCGACCCAGTCGTGCATTTTATTTTTTTTACAATTGAGTCGTTATAATTGAAAGTGGTATAAGCCAAATTTTCCATGATTTAAAAAAAAATGTCTATTTTTTTAATCAAACGTACATAATTTTAAAAAAGAAGAAAAAGAGAAATCAAAATATCAAAAAGAGGGATTTTTTTGACAATTTTGAAAGAGTGAAGGGAAAGTGGATTGGGTGAAAAAGAGAGGCAAACACCTCTTTAGAGGCGCAAAGGTAGCCCTGAATAGAATATGGAGTTATGAATTGCTATCATTAAAAGTGGACATTTCTGTTGCATCTTCACCTAGTACTATAAGAATAACTTTGGCAAAGTTTAAATGATAAATAATTAAATAATATTTTTTTTTTTTGTATTGCCCGCGGATACGGAATGATGCAAGTCCGGAAGACTTGCCTCCCCTTTGAATGAATTAAAAAAGCGATATCAAGAACTAGTTTTTATTATTATATCGTTATTTTTTTGGCGCCGGGTACAAAGGTGTTAAGTCAGAAAAGGTAATTTTGAGGAAAATGAATATAAAGTTTCAATTTTTGTTTGTAAATCTGAATATTATTATTTTGAAAAAGTAATGATGCAGAAACATTATCTATAAGATCTTTTTTAATATCTATATGCTGTTGACCAGAAAAGGACAGTTCTTAAAAAAATTTGTGTTGACTTAACACTTTAGAGCCATTTAATTTTTCAAAAATAAGCTTGGTGTTAAGTCAAGAAAAATCTTTGTTTACATTGATAACAAAGTTAAATTTATAAAGGAAAGTTGGAAATGTCAATGTGATTGATTACCATATGTGAGAATTATATTTGAGATAGAAAAATGGCTTTTCGTTTTCTGTCTTCGTCTTGACTTAACGCCTTAGGATCAATTTTTTTATTTAAAAATAAAAAAAATTAATGCAAAAACAAAGGAGTTAAGTCAACAAACTTACGCCCTTAGTACCACGCAATTTTAAAATTTTTTTACTTAAGCGCTTTGTACCGAATCATTTCTAATGGAGATACGCTAGAGCAGGCATGTCAAACTCAATGGCTACGAAGGGCCAAATCAGCGAGATCAAAATTTGAATGGGCAGCAGAAAAAAGTAAAACTAAAATTTTTATAAAACAAATTTATAAAAAAAAAAGAAAAATGATAACATTAATGTATTCCAGTTACCATGTTTTTTCTAAGACCAAGGTTAGTTAGGCTGGATATTTTAGGTAACTCATTTCTCTTATCTTAATGACCTTAATAACAGCTCGTATCGACAGGTACATTTAACAGGAAAAAAAAGCGAAGAAAATCAAGAGAACTTGTCTTTCAAAGACAAATCTGCATTCCTTTTTTCATATTCAGTTTTAAGGCCCAACTATAATAGGCATAATGCGCGCATGGGCTTATGTCACAATTTAGATTTTTGTTTTCCATAATTTTTGTAAAAAACGCGTTAAATTTACACAAAAATATTTTTCAAACTGTTTTTATTCAATTCACAATTCGTTTATAATATTTTTATTAAGTGGAAATTAATTTAATTTTTCCATCCCCCTTGCATCCATGTTGTTTACATTTTATTCTGAGAAATTTAGCATTTAGCATTATGGCTATCCCATAAAAATTGTGTATGTTCGACAACTCACTCATGCCATTTTGACATAAGCATAAGCGCGTATATGCCTATTATAGTTGGGCCTCAAAATTTTAGATTTTCTTGTGGATTATTTTTGATACGACCGACCACCAATGCAAACTAACCTAAATGTTGCATGCTGGTGTTTAGGTTTTTATCATCAAAACCTAAAAAAATTCCCAAGACCCAGAGCCGTTTGTTAGGTTAAATGGGAATATTCGCTTTCTAATTCACTTTAAGAAATCACAGAACTTCCCCTGATTTACGCCCACGAGATTTTATACATTTTATAATTTTGTTTTTAAGAACATGTTCCACACTTATTTATTTGTTGATTAGAAAAAAAGGCGGTGCATGTATGTATGTCGAAAGCTGGGAGCACAAAATCTAAATTATAAACTTAAACTCAGAATTATTATAAAATGTTGACTGGGCCGCAGAGTTATGCGTTGTGGGCCGCATGCGGCCCGCGGGCCGCAAGTTTGACATGCCTGCGCTAGAGCTATGGCGATAGGACCAAACGAAAGAGAAAAAAAAAACTGACTGAAGTCAGTTCGATTTTTTTGACTAAACCCCTTTGTACCCGGCAGCAAAGATTTAAAAATAAGTTCAGCTGCGTCATAAATGCTTCCTTCCAGTGAGCGAATGAGTATTTTTTTATTTTTGCTCAATTTTCCATGTGACTTTTGATTTGAAACGACCTGGGGGGCTGTTTACGACAAGCTACATCAACTACATCAGCTACATTTACTACATCGACGACCCTAAAAACCAATAGTAAAAATCCATTTAGCATTGGGAAATATTGTTTGTGGTCGAAATAACTCAAAAATACTAAAATTTTATCCGTGAGATTCCATGTATATAATTTTTCGAACGAATTACCCCATCATCTCAAAATCAAATACTTAAGCCAAAAATCCAAGGAATAAAATTCATTAAATGCATATCTCTTCAGGACCGCAGTGTAGAGATAAGTTAGATATGGGTAATTCCATTGTACCGGGTTACTTAATTTTTTTGTTCTTGGCTTATGTATGTATTAACTTGTACTATTAATATTCACTAAATAAAGTATTTAATAGGCTTAGGCTGTTTTCACTAAAGCCCGAACGAGATAATTTCGCAAATGAGTAGAGTTCAGATTTCAAATTAAATTTTTTTTCTATAGAATATGACATTCGAAATTATGTAATTTGCGTAATTATCTAATTTGGGCTCTAGTGAAAACAGGCTATAATAGCTCGAATACCTTATATATATTTAGCTGTTAGTATGTGTTTAAAATAACATTTTGTTAACCTGTCTTTCAACGTCTTAAATTCTAAACATAAGACTTTTGAATGAAAAGTCTAACCATGACTTTTCATTCAAAAGTCTACAATATGGCTTTTATCTTGCATATTCAATAAGAAAGAAGATTTAATAACGTTGCCAGTAGGCATATATTTTTAAGGAAATTATAGATATACACAATGTGGTTTTATAACAATTCAAAAATGTAACGGGTGTGACATATTTTTGTAACGGTTGTGACACTGTAAGAAAAGATTTATTTTTAAAATATTACATTAAAGAAAAAATCATCAAGTACTATTTACAAAATAAATTATTTTTTAGGCTCAGAATCTCAGTATTTAACAGAACAATTGACTGGAATTTTGTTTGAGCAAATTATTTCAATTTTGGATAAAAGCGCGCGTCCATCGTCAATAAAGTTTATTCTAGGCTTTTTAAACTAATGTCGGCCCTTGGAAACTTTTAGATTGCCATTTTTTTTAAATTTTTAGTTTGAGGAATACTATAAAAAAAATCTATATGCAATTATAAAAATAAAATGCAAAAGTATTTAAATCACATAATAAAATTTCAACTTAAGTAAAATTACCCATATTTAAGCTATTTATCCTTTGGACACATCAGGCCCTTCTAATACTTTTCGATTTCCAATTGAAGAATTCTTAACAATCTGCAAAATATAATTTCAAGATTTTTCTTATTTTTCCTGGTTCTTTACAATTCTACTGATTGTAAACATTTCTTCGTTACATTTCAAAATGAATTCACAAAAATAAAAACCAAAGAAAAAAATAATTTTTTTTTTTAATATGTAATCCAACAAAATACAAATTGAGGTAACCGACCAGGACGAGTTTACAAAAAAAAAAAAAAAAAAAAATAAAAAAAAGAACAACGAAAAAATGTGTTATTTATGCATGATGCTTGCTAAACATTAAACCATCAGACAAAATACACAAATGCACACCATCTCTCGTACTCGTACCCATTTTTTCTACCATTGCTATATATTCTAGCTCCATGTTCTCGATCTTCTGAGCTGAAAGCTGACTCTAACTCAATCTCCATTCGTTATCCTTTTTTCATCAGTTTTGTGTCTGATTTTTGCTTGCTTTCCTAATTAAGAGCATCAGAATCAGAATAGCAAATAAAAACGAATAACAAGCAGAAAGCAAACAAGTGTGTAAGTGTGTGTATGTTAGTGTGTATTTTCATATGCGCATTCAAAGGATAATAGAAACAAAAAAAAAAAAAATGCACAACGACGACGACCAAGCATCGAGGATGAAGACGAGGATTGAGGAGGATTGGAGACTGGAATGAACGACGAAGATGTTGCCACTTGCCACCGCCTGTCATTGCCGCCACTGTCGACGTCGATGTGCCAACTGCCAATGTTGGCACAACCACATGTTCTAAATAGGTTTTTCTTTTTTTCTACTTCTCAACTCTAGCCCTGTCATGTTGGGTTTTTTTTTGCTATTTTTCTGCTTTACTTCAGCTATAAGTTCGTTTTGTTGAATTGTGTGACTATGTTTTTGTGAGAACACATAAAAACTGGTACAGAGAAAAAAAAGTTAACAAAAGGATACGTGTACGTTTAAACAATCTCTCTCTCAAAGGAAAGAAACGCACCTTCATTTGTATAAGTTATCACAGTATAAGTTGTCGTCGCTAACAACACGCGCGACACAACTTAGCTGACACAACATGTTGTCGACCCCAGTCAACACGAGCCAGTGACCAGACTGCAGCGAGGGTTCCCACAGGTGGGAATTCCAGGAATATGAAGTCAGCAGTACTACAGTCAGCAACACTAACAACATAACAACAAAATTAGGTTTCTTTCGGGCCAACAAAATATTTATAATTGAGTTTACTTCGATCAATAAAAGAGCTCACTTCACTGAGCAAAAAGTACAAAAACTGTTTTTTTTAGTTCATATAATAAACAAATCCATAACTGGCGCCCGAGCAGATTATCGCGGAATAAATAACCGTTTACTGAAAACCCGTGCAAACTTAAATAAAATAAGTGAAACCCGGTTAAAGTTAAAAAAAAATAAAAGTGAATTAAAACACTAAATGCAAAAAGTGAACTAAGACACTAAAAGCAAATAAAAATAAAAAAAAGTGAATTAAAACACTAAATGCAAAAAGTGAACTAAGACACTAAAAGCAAATAAAAAAAAAAAGTGGATAAAAAGTGGATTAAAACACACAAAAAGTGAACTAAGACAGTGCGTAACTCCCCTGAGGAAAAGAGGCCCCCCAGTAGCAACCAGCAAAAAGGAGGTGAAATTATTTACCAGCCGCCCAGGACATAAGGAAGATGATAATTACAATCATAATAGCGTAAGGAAGTTTATTATTTTTTTAAAAAATTTTTTTTTTCTCAAAAGAAAATTATTTTTAATTTAATTAATTCAAAATATATTAAAATAATACGACAAAATATATAAATAAATTTATATAAGAATTTACAAAAAAAAAGTTACGAAAATTAAATAAGAAATAATTACGCAGTAATTCAAAATATATTAAAATAATACGACAAAATATATAAATAAATTTATATAAGAATTTACAAAAAAAGTTACAAAAATTAAATAAGAAATAATTACGCAGTAATTCAAAATATATTAAAATAATACGACAAAATATATAAATAAATTTATATAAGAATTTATTACAAAAAAAAAAGTGACACAAATTAAATAAGAAATAATTACGCAACAAGCGAAAAAAGAAACAAATTTTTATATTACAAAAAATCCAAGAATAAATATTTTTTATATTTCAAAAATATTATCTTCACAAAAGTGTAGAAAATTTTAAATCAAGAATAAATAGTTTTAAGAAAAATATATAAACATAAAAAGTGCAACATGGCAAACCAAAACAATAATTTAGTTCCCCCACCTATTAACCCCCCTAATTTGAATATACCCCCTCCAAATCCACAACCACAAGGGAATCGACCACCACCACCTATTCAACCTGCCTTTATCGCTTCTCCGGAATTAATAAATATTATCGCTGAAGTAGTTAATTCAATAGTTAGGCCAGACTTTGATGCTGTCCCTACACGGGACCAAGCCATTCGCCCCGAATTATTGAACAATTTGGAAGAACTTGATAAGATACCCGATGTCGTAAGATCCTTGCGGGATTTTTCGGGTAAGTCAGGAGAATTCAGCTCCTGGCGTAAAAGTGTAGAACGTATCTTAAAAATTTATGAACCTCTCCAAGGTACACCAAAGTTCTACGGTATCTTGAGTATAATTCGTAATAAAATTATTGGTGATGCAGACGCCGTATTGGAGTCGTATAATACTCCACTAGACTGGAGAGCAATTTCCAAATGTCTAACCTTACACTATGCGGATAAAAGAGATTTGGGTACTTTAGAGTACCAAATGACATCTCTTGTTCAAGGATATTCTTCAGTGCAAGAGTTCTACCAATCGGTATATAAACACTTGTCACTCCTCCTAAATAAGATTTCCTGCATGGACGTTGGTCAAGAGGCCATCTCTCTGTTGACTAGCAACTACAGGGACAAGGCATTGGATACCTTCATTAGAGGCCTAAACGGAGATCTTCCAAGACTCCTAGGCATGAAAGAGCCGTCGGACCTCCCAGAAGCCTTAAACTTATGCCAAAAACTGGAAAATCAAAAATTTCGCTCCCAATATGCGAGCAACCATCAAAATCAGCAACATTTAGGAAACTATCAAAAATTCCAAAATAGACGACAACAACCAACATTGTCCACCGGATATGCACAGAATAGGAGAACACCACAACAAAATGCTTTCTATCCAGAAATTGCCTACTTGCCACAACCTAACAACAGTATCCCTAATCTTGCTTACCAAAATAAGCAAAGAAATTATCCCAACTACCCCAACTACACGCACCCTAATTATAACTACCCCAATCCTAATTACCCTAACTATACACAAACACAACCTAACTATAATTTTCCCAATTTTGCTCCTCCACGCCCACCCAAACCCCAACAGAAACCGGAACCAATGGAGACATCAACTATCCACTCTGGTGCCGTAAACTACCAGAACCGTCCCCAACCGTTTAAATACGCTGGTAAAAGGACACAAGGGTTCAACCCTTCAGTTCAAAATATGGTACCTCAGAAAATCCAAAGGAATTTTCATATAAATTCTGAAAATCCAGTTCCATCATCTTCAAATATACCTCCAGATTTCACCCTGCAGCCAACTGGATATATCTCTCCTAACGATGCTTATGCCTTCTACCAACAACCAAACGTACAAGAAGCAGAAAACGATCCCGATCTTTATAATTATATGCAAGAACAGATTGAAGATCAGGAACCCGAAGCCGATGAATGTGACATTCATTTTTTAGGTTAAATGACTCTTCGCTGCCATATTTTCAATGCAGAACGAAGAGTGGACAACTACTAAATTTTCTAATTGATACAGGCTCGAGTAAAAATTACATCCAACCATGTTTGGTAGAGAAACCTCTTCCAAACGAACAAACATTTTTGGCAAAATCAATTGCAGGTAACATTGAAATAACGAAACACACGTTCGTTAACCTATTTAATTTAAATGACGTCAAACTGAAATTCTACCTTCTCCCAACCCTTAAATCTTTTCATGGGATCTTGGGAAATGATAGTCTTAAAAATTTACATGCAGTTATTCATACAAAAGATAATTTTATGTCAATTTTAGGCAAAACTAAAATTCGAATTAAACAACTTAAGTCACAATACGTAAACCCCATAGGTATAAAAATTGACCATATGTCAGAATCGCAGAAAAAAACTATAGCCTCTATCTCTCAAAAATTCAAACCTCTATTCGCTAATCCAAATGAAAAACTTACATACACAACAAGAGTCATAGGAGAAATACGCACCAACACAGATTCCCCAGTATACTCGAAATATTACCCTTACCCCGCCTCATTAAAAGATGAAGTGGAAAAACAGATAAATGAGCTTTTGGAAAACAATATAATTAAACCTTCTCGATCCCCATACAATTCACCTGTGTGGATTGTACCAAAAAAACCCGACTCATCAGGAAAAAAGAACTTCAGACTTGTAATTGATTACAGAAAATTAAACGAGGTCACTATCTCTGATCGTTACCCCATCCCAGAAATTAACGAAATATTATCCCATTTAGGTCAAAGTAAATTTTTTTCAGTTCTCGATTTAAAAAGTGGTTTCCACCAAATTCCCCTAAAACGTTCCGATACGGAGAAAACAGCTTTTTCCATTAACGGAGGCAAATACGAATTCACCCGACTTCCCTTCGGACTTAAGAATGCGCCATCCATTTTCCAACGTGCAGTTGACGACATTCTGCGCGCTTACATCGGTAAAATATGTTATGTCTACATCGATGACATAATTATATTTAGTCAAAACGAAAAAGACCATGCATGTCACATAGAAAAAGTACTACACACACTATGCGAGGCAAACATGAAGGTACAACTAGACAAATGCCACTTCTTCAAAGAAGAAGTAGAATTTTTGGGCTTCATTGTATCGTCAAAAGGTCTAACGACAAACCCTTCCAAAGTTCAAGCAATAGCAAATTTCCCAATTCCAAAAAACCTAAAAGAATTACGATCATTCTTAGGATTGGCCGGATATTACAGACGGTTCATTCACGATTATGCTAAATTAGCAAAACCATTAACGAGGATGTTACGCGGCAAAGAGGGCCACATTTCAAAATTTAAATCGAGCAAAGTTTTAATTTCACTATCCACCGAAGCAATAGAAGCTTTTAACAAACTTAGAAAATCCCTTACTTCTAAAGATGTAATCCTCGCCTACCCTGACTTTAAAAAAAGTTTCGAACTCACAACCGATGCATCAGAGTACGCAATCGGTGCAGTTCTCTCGCAAGATGACAGACCAATAATGTTCATTTCAAGGTCATTAGACAAGACAGAAGAACATTATGCTGTCAACGAAAAAGAAATGCTTGCCATCATTTGGGCATTGGACAGCTTCAGAAATTATTTATACGGAACAGCTCATGTTAAAATTTATACAGACCACCAGCCGCTTACATACGCTATGAGTAACAAGAATAACAATTCGAAAATGAAACGCTGGAAAGAAATCCTTGAAGAATACGACCACAAAATTATATACAAACCAGGGAAAAGCAACGTAGTCGCAGATGCACTATCGCGTGCTCCACAAAACTCCGAAGTATTCTCACTTACCGCATCTCAACATAGTGACCAAAGCTCGTCGCATAATTTAATCCCTAGTGTTGAAAGCCCAGTTAACGTTTTTAAAAATCAAATCTTTCTTCTCATTGGCAAAGAAACAAAATACGAATTTAAAATCCCTTTCCCAACCTACCATAGACATATATTCACACAACCAGATTATACCATAGACCAGTTAATTTCAATATTTAAAAGAGTCTTAAACCCAAGTGTTATCAATGGTCTTTATACCAACGAATCAATTATGGGAAGAGTTCAAGAAATGTATCCGCTTCACTATCAAACTTTTAGAATTCGTTTCACTCAAACACAGGTTACCGACCTCACAAATGTAATTGATCAGAATGAAGAAATCTTAAAAGAACACAATAGAGCCCATAGGAACGCTAAAGAAAACAAAATTCAACTCCTTTTCAAATATTATTTCCCAAAGATGAACGCTCGAATTTCCGAAATTATTAAACAGTGTAGAATATGCAAAGAACAAAAATATGAACGACATCCTAATAAACCAAAAATTCAAGAAACCCCAATTCCACAATTTCCAGGCGATATAGTTCATATTGACATTTACTCAACAGATTCAAAACAGATACTCACTGCAATAGACAAATTTTCAAAATATGCGCAAGTAAAAATTATTAAATCAAAAGCTATATTCGATATAATTGAACCTTTAAGGCAGCTCATATTTTCCTTCGGCGTACCGAAAAAAATAATTTTCGACAACGAAAAATCATTCAATTCAGCAACAATATCCTTCATGCTTCAAGATCAGTTAGGAATCCAAATTTATACCACCCCTCCTTACAGCAGTTCGGTAAACGGTCAAATAGAAAGATTCCATTCGACACTCTCTGAGATAATGCGTTGTTTAAAAGCTGAACGACCTCGAATGCCATTTGATCAACTTCTTGATTGCTCTGTATACGAATATAATTACTCTATTCATTCTGTTACAAATAAAAGACCAATCGAAGTATTCTTCGGTAGGACTGTTACAACAGATCCGAAGCAATTCGAATCAGCAAGACAGGAAAATATTGAAAACCTCCGATTGAAGCAGAGTAAAGATTTGCAAACCCATAATAAATCAAGACAAGAATTAAAAACATATTCACCTGGTGAAACCATTTATATCAAAATTAATAAAAGGCTAGGAACAAAATTAACCCCCAGATTTAGAAAAGAGATTGTTAAAGAAGACAAATCAACCACAGTTCTAACAAATTCAGGCAAAATAGTCCACAAAAATAACATTAGGAATTAACTTTTTCAGATTTTTCCTTTGCGGTGTGCTAAGCGAAATACAAATTTTGGATTATTCCAATTCAAAAATTGTAGCCACGAACATGGGCCCAGCAAAATTACAAATCGGCGCGTTAAGAATTATCCACGTCATCGACCTAGGCCAATACGAGGAGATCTTAACGAATATCCAAGCCGACATAGACCATCAAGTCAATAAATCCGATCCCAGTCTTCCCTACCTGTCCCACCAAATATCCGAAGTCCTCAAATCCCTAAATAATTTAAAACCCAATAGAAATCCGAGATCAATGAACTTCTTAGGAAGTGCATGGAAATGGTTGGCCGGTACTCCGGACCACGAGGATTTCCGAATTATAAAAGCACACACACAAAAATTATTACAAAATAATGAGAAACAAATCATTATTAATAATGTATTAACAAAAAAAATAAATAAAATAAGCAATATAACAAACAATTTAGTAGAAATTACTAAACTTAATGCAATCCAAAAAAACGAATTTCTGTTAGACATTAAGTTCAAAGTACAAATCATAAAAGAAGAAATAATCAATATAGAATACGCTCTACTTTGGGCAAAAAATAACATAATAAATTCATTTATTTTATCTAATTCCGAAATCGAAATTGTCAAAGAAAAATTTAATAAGCAAAATGTACCATTCATTAACTTAGAAGAGGCACTAGAATTTTCGAATGTAAAAATAGCCTCCAATAATACAAATTTACTTTATATAATAACTATTCCCACAACGGGAACAGAGATTTGTACAAAAATTCTAATCAAACCTATTAAACAAAATAAAAATGTAATTAAAATAAATTATGAGAACATATTAAATTGTAACAATAAAATATATGGTGTAAAAAGTAAATGCAATACTTGCAACAATCTAACTATCTGTAAAAGAAACGAAATTATAAATTTAGAAAACGACAATTGTACAAGAAACCTAATCCAAAGTAAACAACTAAACTGCGACGAAATCAACAACCAGCATATCCCGACTGTAGAGGAAATACACCCAGGAACAATACTACTCAACCAATTCAACGGCTCTATTCTGGTGGAAAATAAGAAAGTAAATCTAACTGGCTCCTTCATTGTGCAATACAGCAACATATCAATAGTTATAGATGGGCAGGAATACCTATCAAAGGAGACTCCAGCAGGAAAGCCATTACCTGCAATCTTGCATGAGAACTTTTCAACAAAAACCTACAAGGAGATTCTCACAATGGAAATGCTCAAAGAACTGCACATCAACAACACGGTGCATCTAAAGAAAATCCAAAGCGATGCAAACATCCATAAAATCGCCAACTATAGCCTTTCGACCATCCTAATACTTTCCATACTAGCAATAATCGTCAAAATAATCATTCCAACCAAGAAAGTCATACAAATCAAAGAAGAACCAAAGAAAGATCATATGGACCAAAACAAAATACCAGTGCTCTATTTGTCGACTGAGGACAGTCGAATTTAAGAAGGGAGGAGTTATCACAGTATAAGTTGTCGTCGCTAACAACACGCGCGACACAACTTAGCTGACACAACATGTTGTCGACCCCAGTCAACACGAGCCAGTGACCAGACTGCAGCGAGGGTTCCCACAGGTGGGAATTCCAGGAATATGAAGTCAGCAGTACTACAGTCAGCAACACTAACAACATAACAACAAAATTAGGTTTCTTTCGGGCCAACAAAATATTTATAATTGAGTTTACTTCGATCAATAAAAGAGCTCACTTCACTGAGCAAAAAGTACAAAAACTGTTTTTTTTAGTTCATATAATAAACAAATCCATAACTTATACACGAGGTATACCCAGGGTATCTAGTTCTTATTGGAATAAAAGGGGGGGATTAAAGTTGTCTATTTCGTTTTTTTTTTGTTTTAGTCTTTTGTTTTTTTTTTTTTTTTTTGCACAAACATAACAGAGGAGTTATCTAGCTTCGCACTCGTTTAACTCTCAAAATTGAATTAGGTTACCTTTTCTTAAGTGTCCTTCACACAGGAGGACATTGTTGCAGAATTGGAAAACTCAACTGTTCGTGATTTTGTGATTTTATGTCCCTAACAGACACAGCAGATGGATCAAAAGGTTCGTATTCATAAACAGTTTCTAATGCATTGATAAGAAAAACAGGAGTTTATTTATTGGTTAAGACTAAGTTAACCCCCTTTTTTTTTAAGGAATACATAGTTTAAAAATGATTTTATTTTACTCAAAATTTTGTACCTAACTTGAAAGCCTTATCAAAGATTCAAAAAGAAAATAAAGTATTCCACAAGGTTGTATCTTGTGACCAATCATCTTTACTCTATTAACTGACTATATTTGAAATTTCTTCTAGGTAATCAGATTTAATAAAATTCACTACTGGGGTCGCACGTACTTGCTGTTATGGTAAAGGTTATTCTAATGGTAAAGCTTTTTATAGAACATAATAATTTTTATCAAAAAAAAAATACAAAACCGACTTCCATGGATCAAAACTGGGTTTTATGGTTTTTCCAATAGTTTCTATAGCAATAACTGGACGAAGTTGAAATGGGACCACATTGCAGGCACCAGCTTTCCAATACAAAAAGAATTATCAAAATTGGTTCACTTAGTCCAAAATGAGGTAACAAACACAAAAAAAAAAAAAATACAGATGAATTGAATACATTCTAATTTTTGGAAGTTGGTAAGAATTAGGGAAAATTTGATATTTTCGAGGAATTGGCTAAACACCGTTTTAAATGATTTTTTACATAAAACCAAGTATGTTATTTTATTTCTTGTATAAATAACAAAGTATTAGACAAAAATCGTTAGAATGGTTTTTTAAAGAATAATTTTTTATAGAAATTTTCTACCATTAAACAAAAAAGTTGGTATGCCATTTTGAAGAAATAATTATTTTACACATAAAAACGAAATTTGAAAATTTTTCATAAATCCGTTTTCAAAAAATTGATTTTCCGAAATTTGAATATTAACTTTACCTAAACGCTTTTGTATAAGAATTTACGTTGAAATCGGATTAATCTTGTACGAGATATTCAGAAAAAAAAAAAACCGATCAATGGCAGGTACCGTTAATAACGGTACAAAAAATATTTTTTTTTATTTTAAAGGTGGCTCTTATGCGTGTAATACACACACGCACACAAAAATTTTAATCCAAATCGTAAGAGCCGTTTTTGAAAAGAATACGATTTCAATGAACAAAATTCCCACCGAACTTATTGAAAAAAGCTGATATTTTGACACCAGAATTTTCGTTCCAAAATTAAGGTTATTTTTTGATATTAAGTCAAACTAAGGTGAACACATATTTTAAATCAAATAAATTACAATATATTTGGGATATAATAAGGTAATTTTTCACCAAACAGCGAAAAAAAAAAAATTATCGTTGAAAAAGATAAAAATAAAAAACCAAAAACTTGGTTTTTTGAGTTTTTCCCATAAATCTTTGAAAAGCTGTAGACCTTTTTATTACCTACACCTTTACTATTTAACTTTTTTTCATAAGATTAAACCATTTTTATTTTTTCACTTTCTACTGTTTTTTTTTTTTAACTTAGTCCAGTCAAATAAGGGTTAAACTGAACGGCAGAATAAGAGCTAATAGAAATTTTTTTTTATTCAAAATCTTCGTTTGGGCATTCTATAATCTATCTCAAAATTGAGGTTAAGAAAAATCTTATGTCCGTAAGTAACGATTTCTAACAACAACGACAGACCTTTTACCTCTTTTTCGTGTGTCATCTCGATCCCGTTTTATAATAACAGAAGCAAACTTACTACCGAAAACCCTTTAAATGTCCGGAAGTCCTATTTTTCCAGGTCGAACTAAGTTAGATTTCGTGCCACATCAAAATGAATAGATTCATTACTTTTCAAAGCCATCAGACTCCTCTATCCATTAATTTCATTAACACCAACTCATAGTATACAAATGGACTTAAAATATATTTCAAATAGTGGAATCTTTGCTGAATGTTTATTTTTATGAGGTTTCAAAAAACCACAATAGTAAAACGAAAATGTTACGTATACACCACAGTGACCCAAATACAAATACTTACTTTTGAAACTTTCTAATCATTCTCAGTAAAACACGATTTAAAGCGACCGCTTATTAGAAAACGTGTACAGTAACCTTTAGAAATGCATTCAGCGATATTATACCATGCTATTCGTAGTTTACCCTAAGTTCATTTCCGATTGTCATAATTTTCTTTTTAATGCAATAAATGGAAATCATTCAACCTTTTCAGACATATCTCTTAAACATGTGTTTTTTTTTTTTTGTTATGTGATGCTCGCTGCTCCAGTTCTGGGCAAATATAAAAAAATGCTGAAAAAAAAAATACATAAACGCTTCAGCGGATGATGTCTTGTTAATAGTTTGCCAGAGGAATTCCTGCGTATAGAATGAGATGCTTCTGACATATATTTCTGTTTGACTGAATAACAGATACATTTTTTTATTTTTTATTTTTACAAACCAACCATAAATGAAGCTTTGAAGTAATGAAAGTATGCATCAGCCCAACATAGAACGTGCAGTAGGTTAACATTTTTTTTTGCAAGAGATAAAACGTTTTTTTTTGTGTTGGAAAATGTTAATCTCTTTAAATGGGGTTTAAGAGTAAGCTTTAAGATTAAACTGAAGTATTTTTAAACTAAAAGCACAGGGCTTAGATTAAAAAGGAAGTAAGGTGGTTCAAATTGCGAGCATTAGCTGACTGGGGAAAAAAAATTCAAATATAAAAGAATGAGATTTTATGTAATAAAAATTGCAAGTAGGGGTTTTACTTATTCAATTTCAAGTTAAACACAAATCTAAATTTAGAAACGTGATCTTGAGAAAACTTATATCTCCTGGTAGTTGCCGTATTACCGAGTGTGTCGCGCTTTTATTGGACCGCTTGGGACATGTAATGCCAATTTTTGTTTTTTATCAAACTTTATGTCAATCTCTTCTGCAGTTGGTGTTGTCAGCTAAAGTTCCAGAAATTCATACTAATGCTGTCATATCTTTTTTTTTTTGGTCAGATAAGAACATTTTTGAAACTCCAAACAAAAGCCTATAATACAAAAAAAAATTAATAAAATAATATAAGAAATATAACCCTACAAATGTGGCAACCCTATTCAAATGAAACCCTATTCAAATAAAATAATTGCAAATAATTTTCTTTCAACAAAACAGTACATTGTTTGATATACTACAAGGCTACATTATACACCAAACCTTAGCTGAGAGTCTCTTCTTTCTAAGAATTGTCGGATGCCACTCGGCAACCCTACGCAAATGCAAAAAAACCACTAAAAATACAGCTTTTTCGGCCAAATATTATACACATATTGAAGAGTACTTGTCCGTAAAAAGGGGTTACCAAATTACAAATTTTGTAGTCTTACATTCCTTATATTATTTGATTATTATATATACAAAATTAAATAAAATAAAATAAAAATGACCTGGGGATGCGACGTTAATTTAATTTTTTTTTTTCATAATTGAAACCGGATCCGAGTCCGTTTCACTCGATTACGTCAAGTTTACTGGACAATCTCAAACAATCTCAAATAATGTTCATAGACACCCTGAAACCAAAATATTTTTTGATGTTATGTCGAAAACATTATGTGATCTAGTAAAATGAACTTAATTTGGTTTCAGCGACCGAAAAAACGTAAGTATCACCAGCCTGGTCGGAATTTTTCGTCACTGTTACTATTTCCCATCCGTTTCTGTCTTTCTGTCCAGTTATTATTTTATTGTTCTGAACAATACATACAAAAGAACTGTAAATAATGTGGAAATGTTTAAACTTAAACGGTCACTGTGGTGTATGAGCAACTTTTTTTTTAACAAATTTGTGTTGGTAAAAAGCTTGAAGGGGTAGGGCCTTAAAGTTTGATCTGCTTATAAAACTATTTGAGGATACTTAAATACGAGAATAATCCTTCCTTAAGTAAATTTGGTATGATTGATTTCGCTTTCAAAAGAAGGATCTACAATTTTCTTTTTAAGATTGGCATTAAAAACTCCTCCAACTGATTTTATCATTATTTTGAAAAATTCTAACAGCTCTCAGAAGAATTTTTAGAGTTGTAGTACCTACATAAAAAGAATTTAATTTTTGTTTTAAACGCATTGATGGCTACAATTACACTTGCGCTGACACACAGTGTTGGGTTTTAAAATTGACAGCGCGTTGACCGATGATTTCTGATGATATCATAGAGTCAACGCGTTGACCGATTTCGTTGACCGTATAATCCCAGCTTGATTGCATCACTTTGATAGATTTCATATTTTTTTGTTTTTTTTGATCATTTTGTTTATCAAATTGTTCACATCAATCCTTATTTTTTTTTCTTCACAGTATTTAGAGCAAGATTTGTATTTTCATTTCATAAAAGTTACAAAAATTTGTCCTTCGATTCTTCTTTATATTATCTAATTAAATAAAAACACAAATCAATTTTATTTTATTATGAGGATCATAGTTTTATTTTATTTATTTAAGTTTTAAATAACAAAAAGTAACATTAACCTTTATTTCATTTTCGTTTTCAATTTCTTATAGATTTTTGTTTTATTTTGTTAAATAAATAAAAATTAAAATGCAACTAAAAAATAATTATGGTTTTTCCTTAGCAATATATATGTATATTTGTTTTATTTTTTTTTTAATGAATTTTTATAAATTTACAATTTGATTTTTTTGTGTGCATTTTAAATGACTTAGAAGAGAACTCTACATGAAAATTTTATTCTGTTTTTTTTTTTTTTTTTTCATTTAAATGAAAATATCTTATCTATTTATAAAATGTATGGGTGCAGTTATATCAAAACTTAATAAATTTTTTAAATTTAAGAATTTTAAATTCCAAATTTGTTTTCTTAGAATTTCAATTATACATTAAATGTATTTATGTTTTTATTTATTTATAATCATTTACACCTTAATTTTATTTTAGATATTTTCGTTTATTTTTTTTAATTAATTTGATTTTTTTTATTTACAATAACCTACATTATTTAAATTTTAAATATTGCTATCAAATTTAAATTACATATATCCATGATTTTTATTTATATATATATTTTTTTAAAGAAATGTTGTTTTTTTTTTTAAGAGTGTGCGGGTGTTGAGAATGAAATCTAAGAAAAATGTGTAGGTATGATATGTATGAAAAAAAAAAAAAATCAAGAAATCTGAAATTTGATAAAAAGAAAAAAATAATAAATTTTTGTATGAATTTTATGGGTTTTTTGTTTCTTTTTTAATTCGTACAGGTTGCAATAAAATTTTCCATTACAACTCCAATATTTAAAGTTTCTGATTAAAATTTCTCATAAAATTTCACTTAACTTTCAACCCAAAAAAAACCCCTCATCCATAAAATTTTGCAATATGCAATAAAAATATCAATTTCGCCATTCATATTCCATTCCGCAAACATTAATTTTGATTTTAAATATCCCCAACAAAAATACAACAAAAATCGTGAGGGAGGACACAACAAAAAAAACCCATACGTTAAACTAATTTTGAAAATTGTGTGCTCATTCATCTATGTAACAATCTCAAATCATGCGTTCGTGCCTCGTGTCGTCATCAGAACAAAAAAACGGCAAAAACACCAACAAAATCAACATCTTCTTGGTTGTCGTTGGCACCAGAAAAGCACGACTCGACTATACTCTACTCATACAACAACAACAACGACGACGACGATTCAATATCAATCAATCGAAATTATACCTCGGAAATATATCGCATTAGCATATTTCGTCAATTCCCCGGCCATTATTTTGGCGCACAATAAAAGCTGATAACCAGATTTATACAAACGTATACACGATATAAAAAAAAAAAAGAAAAAAACTCAAATCGAATATAAATTTTAAAGTCTTTTCTCCTTTTTTTTTCATCATTCCATCCACCACCACCGCAACCAGATTTTTCTATTTCCACTTTTTAGAATAATAAAAAAAAAAAATACCCGTTCAAATAATTTTATTGAACTCTCCCGTGATGAATTCCCCTTTTCCCCCATCTGCCATCGACCCATCTGCCTGCATCCGGCGGAAAGAGACTCCCATCGCTATATATTAGCTTTCAATAGTAATAATCAGCTTGGTTCGATGAGAAAGAGAGAGTCTTCCTCAAGGGATATCCTTTTGCGGGATTGTATAGTATAGGGCTCGTCTCATAGTCCCTTTTTCAACAAAGTCGTCTTACACTCGTATGTTTGAGTGTGAGATACAAAATACACCAAAAACCAATAGAATTTAGACGTTTGCTCTTTTGCGCCCATCGTTTCTTCGTTTCTATAGCGTTCTATATTGTAGCTGATGGAGCTGTTGTATAGTACAGTCTCACCCAAAGGACCTCATCCAAAAGATTCATTCAATAAGAGAGACAACAGAAAGGAAAAAAGAAAATTCTTGAATTTTGAAATCCAATTGAAATTTGAATAATATTGCCATTAATAATCGAAACGATGAAATTGATTTGAAGTAAACAAACGAACATGGCAATCCTGAATGTTTTGTCCTTATTTTTTTCATTTTTCTTTTTTTTTTATTATTTTATTATTGGATGATTGTTTCTTTGAGATTTTGTCCTTTGTATATTTGATATTATTTTGTGTCCTTGACTGTTTTTTTTTTTTTTGTTGGGTGGCTTATTGTGTGTTTGTCATTTCATTTTGTAGTTCTAATTTTTTTTTTTTTTATTTTATTTTTTTATTCTTGTGTGTTCCTTCTCATTCTTTTCTATTTGATGTGTGTGTAATTTTTGTTTTTTTTGTTTTGTTGTTATTTTTTTTTTGTTATGATTTCATTTGGGAATTTAACTTTATTTGTTGTTTATTTTTTTGTTGTTGTTCGATATACTTAATGGATTTTGAAAATGACAAATGATGTTTGATTGACGTCAAAATGCTTATAATTTGAATTCAAGGATCAAGTTAAAGTAACAAAATTTATAATAATATGAGAATGAAGGAAATCTAATTTAACGTGTGGAAGGAGCAGGAGGATTGTTAATTTTTGAATAAGCTTTCTCATTTATATAATTAGTGGCTAAAAATTAGAAAATTAATTTGCTTCAGTTTAGAGTATATGTATGTATAAGAATATACAATATACATATTATGTTTTTTTTTAGCTTTGAAATGTCACTTGAATTTTGAGTTCAAATGGCACACTTTATTATTTGATGAAACAAATTGCAAACATTTTGTTGGCCTAAGACATAAAGTAATCAAAACTTCGAAAGCTGGTTGACATTTTCTTCAATGATACAGTAGTTTAGGAAACTTGTTGTTCCATCTAAATCATGAATATCTTTGGAAGAAGAAAAAGAAAAGCCTTAAAGAAAAATATACTTTGAATGAACTTTACGGAGCTTTGTAACTAATGCTATCCGAATAAGAAAATACGTAGCTACTCTCATAGGAAGGAAGAGTTCCATGCCGAAAATCATTCAATATGGACAAGGTGCTGCATCCTTAGCAGCTAAAAAAGCTGCTGTATTTACCAACTATTTCGAGGAAAATTTCAAGGACCAACCTCTGACACATCTTCTAGATTTTATAGAAGAAGTAGATGCTAGATATGAGGAAATAGACACTAGAATTATTAACATCCTCAGCAAGGACAAGTCCGTAGAAGAACAACTTTCAAGTTATATACTTTCAATCAAATGACTGTTTTTTATTCATAATAAGAACTTGAATAATTCAGCAGAAAGTTATAAGATCTCTAACTTTGTAGTTCAAAAGTTACCAAATCTTGCTATATTTTTCCTACTTGGCATCAACCACCAACCCACGTAAAAGGCTCCCGACCAATCTTTCCTAGCTGCCATTCCAACACGGAAGAGGAAATCATAGCACATTTCAGTACAGCTTTCGAGGAAAACACTCAACAATTCATCCGCTCATTAGACTTTACACAAATTTTTTTTCTGGACTCAACAAAAATGAAACAACAAAAGCATTTCTCCAGTGAAAAAGCTTTTGGTACAGCTTGGATAAAACAAGAACGAGTCTATAGAAGGACATGGGACTTATACTCTTCAATATCCATACCGCTGACCGTTCGCCAACATGGGAGCGAAGCTGTCTGATGGAGAGTGAAAGACCAAATCAGGAATTTATTAAAATACTATCTAAAATGCTACAAGACATCAGCAACAGTAAAATCCATAAGCATCAAGCAATATGAAGCTTAAACAAGCACGCTGCCAACTTTTCCCCTTACTGGGACTTCAGCTTCTCAGGAAGTTAGATAGCAGTAAAGTAAAAGAAGTATAAAATAAATAATGGTCTTTCATGATTTCGTTTTTAAATAAAGATTTTGAAAAAGCACACAACAAGTGATTATTCTTAAAGCTTGAAGCCATTTTGGTTCCCTTTAAAGAAAACCTGGAGTAAGTTTACTTTGTTTAAAAACAAGATCGATTACATGTTTCTAAGTCACGTTGTTTCCTCACGTTCTTCTGAGTATGGAAAAATACTGTATACTTCTGTGGGGCAGGGTTGTAAAAGAATGCAATCTTTTGTGAATGCAGTCATCGAAATTCAGTTATAAAATTCCAAAAAAAGATTGTATTCATTGACTTACACTTGAGACTTAGACTTTAAATTTTGCAATCACCAATCATTTTTCGTGAAATTATTGCAATTTTTTTTTTTACCAATCAATTGACTGCATTCAAATGATTGCATTAATTTGGGACTGCATGCAGTCTTTGCATTCTTTTTGCAATCTTTCCATTCCTTGGCAGTCTTTGCATTCATTTGCATACCTTGGCAGTCTTAGCATTCTTTTGAAGTCTTTTTGCATTCTTTTGCAGTCTTTTTGAATCTTTTGCATTCATTTCCATTCTTTTGGGACTGCATGCAGTTTTTGCATTCTTTTTACAATCTTTCCATTCCTTGGCAGTCTTTTGCATTCATTTGCATTCCTTGGCAGTCTTTGCACTCTTTTGAAGTCTTTTTGCATTCTTTTGCATTTTGCATTCTTTTGAATTCTTTTGCATTCTTTTGCATTCTTTTTGCATTCTTTTGCATTAAAAAAAAATTTTGCAATCATTTCACTGAAAATGATTGGTGATTGCAAAATTTGACGTCAATGAATGCAATCTTTTGATTGAAGTCATTAAAGATTGCATTCAAAAAAGATTGCAATCTTTTACAACTCTGCGGTGGAGAACATTTACATCTCTAATTATTACTTACAACTCCTCCTTTGAAAACAAAAATATAGCTTAAATCTATTTTTTAAGATTTGGGCAGTGCTCTTCATTCTTAGTATTATTACAAATCCTGAGCCACAAATACGATATATTTTTGGTCTTGAGGTGTTTCATAATAAGTTTTATTTTGTGTTTAAAGTAATGTAGGTGCCTACTTCGGACTTTCTTATTACTAAAAAAAAAAAAATAATAGATACTGAGTGACTCGCTTGATCGCTCAGTCCCTCATTGCATGGTCGTACCCTCATACCTTGGCTAATATATGAGTTGTTCACTGGAAAAACGGCACACGTTCATTTTCTAATGATGAGGTCTTCTAGAATTTACTGATGACTAAAAAAATTTATAAATTATAGGCCTTTAGTACTAAGTTGTATGGAGAACAAAATTTTAAATTGTGTTGTTCTCGGAATGAGTTGGATTGGAATTTTACTACACATATTTGACTTAGAATGGGGGAAAAAAAATTAAACAAAAAACAAAAGCACATTATAATGCCTTATACCTTTTTGGAAAGCTAAAATATACACCTTGAATTTGATGTTTATTTGAAGTTAATTGAGTAAATAGTTTTTGAGAAATTTAATTTCAAAGTCAAAATTTAAAAAAGTCATTCTAAGTCAAATGTATATATTTGTATAATGCCTGTAACTCAAAAAAGGGATCAGGTACGATTTTTAAATTTACAAATTTGGAATCCTGAGATCATTTCGAACAAATCTGCATCATTACTTTTGGGATCCATTTTTATAAAACCTGCCGTTTTTTCAAGACCACCGTGATTTATTACACATTGCTATAAACTTTTTGAACCAAATTTATTACAATTAATCACGACATATAGTTTTAGTGTGTTAAAGGTATAAAAAAAAAACTATTTTACACAAAATTTATCCCACAAACGATTTTTCTTAAAAATTCATTCAGCCAATAGGTAATTGTGATATTACTCTAAAGTATCTATATAAATCCATATATCTGATGGTGAGCTTATAATCCCTTAATAGCAAAAACCACCCGCATGTCATCTCTCATCACCATTAGTATGTCAGCGTCAACAACATGTCTATATACCGCAATTGGCCTTTCTATACCAACATCCTATCCCTCTCTACATATATCACAAAACCAACAAAATCGAAAAAATACAACAACAAAAAATACAAAATAAAAAAAAAAAATTTCCAACACCAAGGACTTGATATATGTACATATTTTAACTACTAACGACCAGAATCGAGATAGAGGTTAGTTGCCGTAGGGAAGTTCCTACATCATGTGTAATGTGTTTAACAAAAAAATATTTTCGTTCTTTTTTTTATTCTACTTGCTGTTGGTTGTTATATTCCTATATCATCATGCCGGGAAAAAAAGTCCTGTCCAGTTATTTCACATTCATCAATCTTCCTCGAGCTGGGGCAGGTTTTTTTTTTTTGGGTTGGTTTTTGTTATTCCTCTCGCCGGACACATTTTGAGCATATTGACTGCGTGCGTGTGTGTGAGTGTTTGACGTTGTTGGTATACTCGTAGATTGGGTTTTATTTGGGATATGGGACACGACAGGCGAGTGTTTTAATGGATTTCAGTTTAGCACTAAATATTGTGTCTACTACATCGGCCCTTGATTAACGATATAAAAAAAATGAAAAGACGAGCAGAAAAAAAAAACAAAAATATCCTTTAAAATGTATTTATTTTTTCACAGTAACGCATTTGAATAGGGTGTTAAAGGAAATAACTTTTTTTTTTACATTAAAAATGGATAAAGATTTTCAATGTTTCTTTTCTACGTCTCGCTTTTTAATTCTGGAATTACATATTTGGTTTGCATTTTAATGTTTAAAAGATTTTTGTTAACTGAAAAAAAGTTACGTATACGCCACAGTGTCTGAAACAAAATCGAAAACGAATTGCATTGCGTCGCTAAAAAAGTTTGTTGGTTTTTTAACTTTGAAATAACATATTGAATGATTTGAAATGTAACTCATAACTCATAAGGTCTTTAATTCTCAGCTAAGCTTTACGGTTTTTGATTTGTTATCAGTAAAGTGGCGTTTTACCAGAAAATTATGATCAAGAGATTTATTTTCTTCTGCCATTTCGGAACTTTCTCATGAGATAAGATGCTTTTATAAGCTACATTATTACTATTAAGTTTACCTGAGTCAAGTGTAATCCTTTCTTAGGGTCAGTTCATAGTAGATTATAAAGATAAGACACGGTTGTCGAATTGTTGAAGCAAGGATAAGTTTTTTAAAAGTTAATTGTTGAGTGATGAAGTAAAAATAGATTCCTTGTTTTTGTAAACCATTCGTGATGTTGAGAGCTCCCCAAACATTTTCTGTGATTAAAAAAAAAAAAAAAAGTAATGTCCGTTAAAATAAAAAAAAAACTACATTCTGACGAGATCATCACAGACTTTAACGGCTATGAATTTCTGGAGCTTTTGAGCAGTCCAATAGCTAACAAATTTTACCACTACCTGCAATCAAGAGTGCTCCAGAAGATTCTACAAGAAAACCTACCTCCTAAAAAACGACGAAGATGAAAATTATATCTAAATTAAAGGAGATTGGGCAAATTTGTATAGAATGTGGTCGTTAAACGACCAGAAATAATTTATTATTTTTTGATGTAACTAAGTCTTATAATATATTGTGCAGAAGTTTCATTCTTGTGACGTACTTCACAATCGGATAAAATGCATTTTTGCATTTAACACCTTTCAAAATATGACACTCTATCATTTTCCCTGAGTCTGAAGACTTTTAACTTGAATATCCAACCATATGAACCCAAACTATAAGCATTTTAAAAGAACAATTTCAAGCCTATTCCGAGTTTTGTTGTTCAATTTTTTGTTATAAATTTGTTTGAAAACTCTCGAACAAAATCTTCAAGTGGTTCGCTTTAAAATCTTATATTATGAGTTCAATTGGTCGGATTTTTAAGAGTAATGTCTTCAAGCTCAGGGAAAATGGCAATGTATCATAATGATATATTTTAAAAAAAATTTTAATTCAATTTGTCCTTTACACATTCAACGATGCATAAACAATGCTAATATTTAAATATCTTACATTCTTAACGCAATATAGTGAAACTTCCATTGTAAAATTTTTTTCTAAGTCATAGTTCTTTTATTTGATACCAATTTCATTAATGGCCGCTCAACGTCCAAAATGATCATTCTCCTTTAAATTTCTTATCAAAAGACCAAACTGATTTTTACTTGCTCTATAGGGCAAGTATTGGTTTCGTGTAGAAAAAAAAATTCCAGGTTTTAATCAAAACCAACATTACGATAATGGAGAAGATCAAGAAAGTGGTTTTCGTCATGCCGTCCGCGTCCGTCGGTCTGTGCGTCTGTGCGTCCATCTGTACATCGAGATAGGGCCTAAACGGATGGACGGATTTGCTTGAAACTTGGTACAGATTATTTTTGCGTAATTTCCTAGGTCCATTTTTTTTATTTTTTTTAAATCTCCTTTTTGACGCATATCTCCCATATAACGTTTTCGAGGTATTGCAATTTTCTCGAAAACGACTCAAAAGATTTTGATTAAATTTGATGTGTGTAATAGTCTTATTGATTCTAACAAATCTGCGTTTTTAGTTTTTCTCAAAAAATGCGGAGAACGGAAATATGGCGTTGCCGTTTTTCAAAAATTGACATATTTTTTAAGGTTCATATATTTTATCAAAGCATAAGTCAATTTTATTTAAAATTTACAGATATCATTTTGAAGTGTAAAATGTAAAAAAAGTTAAAAAAAAGTTGTGGAAAAAAAATTTTAATTGAATTTTTTTAGCTTTCGATGTTTTTTTTATTTTTTTTTTCTCGACACTTAAAAAATCTAAGATTTCTCAAAAAATATTTAAGATAAAGATACTTTGAACTACAAGAGCAAGTACGTGCGACCCAGTCGTGCATTTTATTTTACTTGCACTTGCAATATCAAATATAGCGATTGCATGTGGTTTGTTTTTTTAATCATTTTCAAATTGTGCCACTAAAGCAATTTTTGTGCTAAAAAGCCATTGGAAATTGTGAAGAAACCTCGCTTAAGTGGTCAACCCCTACAATTATAGAAAAGACGTAACGTAAAATGTTATATGGTTAACTTTGATGCAACGTTAAAAAAACGTACTACTTACAACCTATGGTAGAGCACCTGCTCAAAAAAACCAATTTGCACTGACTGATTTGTGCCCGTTTTAATACCATATGTATTTTTCGAGACCTTAATTGTTTGTGAAATGCTCAAGTGTGGTTCTGGCCCAGTGTTAACTCGCGTGCTGTTTTGATTTTATGAGGTTCTTTATTGTGACTTCCGGTACCTGTTTGAACATTCTTCCTTAATCTACATATTTCCACAAGTCTTAGAACATACTGATGTTTTGATTTTTTAGAAAATCCATACAAGCTGAAAATCCTAAAAATCCGATATTTTTTTTTATTTCATTCAGAAAATGTACTTAAAGTGAAGGTTTACATTAGTTAAATTTGCTGAAACCTCCATACAATTTCTCGGTTATCTTTACCTGTCTGTACGCTCTGACTGTTCTTTGTAATTTGATTAACTTTAAAATGAAGCATGTTAGAAATAGAAGTTTCTTCCATAAAAACAATTTAAAGAAAATAAGAGCAATAATAAATCAGATTTGTCTGTACGTGACGCTGAAATGCATCATTAAATGGCCCGTTTTTGTCGTTTTTTTTTTTTTTTGTAGTTTAGCCTTTCATTATTGGGAATTATTAAGATCTACCGTTGTATATATATAGGTAAGTACTTTTTTGTATCCAAGTATGATTTTTTTTCTGTGTTTGTGTGTTTCCATCCTTTGAACCTTTGAGTTTTCTTTTCAATATTTTTAACACAATGATTAATATTAATTCAGCATGAGAAAAAATATAAATTAAATTATTTAATTTGTACACCCTGTTGAAAAGTTTAAAAATAAAATTAACAAAAAAATAAAAATAAAATGAAAACTTGTTACTAATGACGATTTATTCTTTTCACAATCATTTCATTGTTTATGTGTGTAATGTTATGTTTTTTTTTTTTTTTAAGTTTAAATTTGTATAGAGATATTTGTGAATTTCATGTTGGATATTTATTTATACACAAAAAATATAATAAAAACGACTTATATAAAATCGCTTTAAATCTACCATAAAAATCCCGTATGCATTTTTTATTTTAATTTTAAATTTACATTTTTTGATTGATATCTAGAAAAATTTACAATATATACAATAAATTTAAATTAAAAAAAAAAAAGAGAAACTACATTGTGTGGGTTAAAAAATGAGTTTTTTTGCATTTTTTTTTTTATGATTTTTTAAATCATGTAAATTAAAAAATAAAAATATATATTTATACGATATACATATCTACTTTGTACAATATTGTGTGTAGTTTATTGTGATTTTATTTTATTTAATGAATTTTTGTTGTGCTTTAAAATTTAAAGTTTTTTTTTGTATATTTTTTAAAGAATTTTCTTTGTTGTTTTTATTTTTTTTTTGTTTAATGAAGAGAAGAGTTTTGTATAAAGAATATAGAGGTTTTGATTTGTTTTTTTTTTTTTTTTATATTAAATTTATATATTAATTAAAGAGTTTACTTTACTATCTTTTCATGGCAGTCATGAATGTGCTATGATGAACACTTATCGTTGTTAGAAGTGTAAGTAGCAAAAGTACATTTATACGATTGTTTGACACTGAGGTAGACATACCTGAAAAAGAAATTTAAATTTATTTATTGATTTATATATTTTTTTTTAAATATTTTATTTAATATAGAAGATCCTTTAAGTATCAAAGACGGGCGTAATAGGTCTGAGTAAGCAAGGCAGAAGAAGTATAACGTTTTTAAAACAGTTTAAAACGTCACATTGTGTTTGGAATTATGAAAAAGTATAGAAAGATATTGAATGAGTAAAAAAGAGTAAAGAGTACGAATGATAATGGTTTTTCTGAAAACGATTGCTGGTTCCTGGTATTTAATTTATGTATGCAAACAATCTTGAGAGTCAAAACTGATTCTTTGAAAACATTAATCGAATAAATTGTCAAAAGAACTTTATATTAACCACACTTTATAATTTCCCATGTAGCGCAAAAAGTAATAAAAACACATAAAAGTACTGGAATAAAAATTTAATTCTCACAATTTAATTAAAATTTAAACATTAACATACGAATATTAAGGTTAAAGGAGGTTGATATTTGTCATTTATGAAAAATGACTTCAATTAAGTGCACATTTTTTGGAAAAGACCGATTCTTGAGCACAGAAAATTAATTTAATTCATTTAATTTTAAAATTGGTATTGCAGAGTTTCTCTTGTAAGGCTTAAACATTTTGAAATTGCTTATATTTTTAAAACATTAATTCTAAAACTAAGAAGTGTAAGTTAAAAAATTTAATAAAAATAGATACATTTTTTTCTTCAAAGTAGAAAAACAACTTTTTAATAAAATTTGAGCAGTTTGATTTATTCTTTTAAGGTGCAGTTTTAGCAGAAAATTAAATTTTTTTGACCGAATTTATTTTTAAAGGAAAAATTTCCAAAAGTTTAAAAATCCTAAAATTTCCTTTAGGAAGGTTTTAGTTTGATTTATTTATATAAAAAGAAATATATATTTTTTGTAAGAATTTAAATTTTAGGTGGATCTTATCTTCAGTTTGTGTTTACTTTTTAGGAGCTACGAAAATGAAAAACTTTTAAAGTTTCATGAAGCTATTAATTTATTTCATTATTTTGAAAATTAAAACAAAAACGAAACGTTTGTTTGTTTGGTAAGCCGTTTACTGAAATTTCAAAATATAACAAAACATTAAATTATATAATCAAAATTAACGGTCCTTGAAATTATCACTAAAATGAATTAAGTTGTTTTTTTAAGAAAAACAAATTTTTGAACCGTATTAACGGTACTTGCCGTATAACTGTTTTCTTGATTTCTGACTTGCTCGTGAGGGAATGAACCGATCCCAACGAACATTTTTGTACGAAAGCGTCTTAGGCCCATTTGCTCATATGGATCATAAATTTGAATCTTAGGTAGGTCAAACATATGTTTTACTTAGTTTTTTCTAAGTTGCTAAAATATATTTATGTTCAACCTAGCAATTATTTACTTTTATGCGAGAAATCGCTGAGAGTTTTAAATTAAAATGCCAAATCGACTCAAACGTCAGTTAATTTAATTAATATCTTCCAAACTGACATTGGTCACCAAATTGTCAAAACATGACAATTTGGCGACCAATGTCAGCTACAATAATTCTTATTTTATTTATTTACCGACGAAAAACGCACAAAAGCCGAAAAACCACGCATACCATTAATTTTTTAACAATTATTCACCATTTTCCGCGAAGAAACACGAAGAAAATTTGTTAATTTTTAATTTATAATTTTTTCAAATGACATTTTCTAAATTAAAACAAAAACAAATTTCCTGTTTACTGCGATTGAAAAAAAAAAACAATTTTGACAACGTTCGGAAGATATTACCTTATTATCTATGTGTACTGTGGTGCAAACCGATATGTGGAACATAGTCCTTTATGTTTTACTTAAATATTTAAGTTCCGTTTCAGCAAATTTGCCTTATTAATTTTTGTATAAAAAAAAATTGAATTTTGTTTTTTTTTTTTAAATATATTAAAATTTTTTATAATCAATATTTTCAAAACGGGTTAGCGAATTTTCTTAAAATTTTATTTTATGTGGATTTAATTTTTTTATTTTTTGATTTTATTTTTTTTTATGTGGATTAATTATTTCTTGTATAAGTATCTATACAAAAAATTATTTTTAAAAAACAGGTCCTAACATTTTTAAAATTTTCTATTTGGAAATTAAAACCATTTGAAAAGATGTTTTCGTACTTTGAAAAACAATTTTTATTTTTTTGTGTACATTGTTTTTAAAAATAATTAATTAATTCAATTAATCAAACACTATCTTATATATAAAAATGAGTTCGTTTAGTGTGTGTGGCCGATAAACTCGCGTTTGGCTGGTCCGATTTTGGTAATTTTTTTTTTGTTTGAAAGGTATTAATATGTAGATGGTTTGTATCAAAAAAAAATAATACCTTTCCTCGCATCTTTGCATAGCTGTCAATTTGTACGAGTAAAAAAACACTCTCGCTTTTTAAAAATTTTAACCAAGCTTAATTTGTAAAGCTTTCAAAATAATTAAAAAAGCCTGATTTTGAGTGAAACAAATAATTATTCGTCTTGTGTCATTAAATCCACATATGGACTGCACAAATAAAATGTATATTCAATCTCTGATCTTCATTAATGACACGTGTTTGATTATTGCGAGCAAAGCACTGGCACAGTTAGGATTGGTTGTTCCAAATCACGCAGACCAAGATGTTCTTGATCAGAAATACAACGCGAAAGGCAATACAATTACATACATACGTTGAATAAATTAAAAATATTTGTGCAAACCAATGTGCCAAAGTTAAACGATCAATAAAAGTGTGTGTATGTGCAAGGTGTCATCAATCAGGGTTATGGTTTGTATCTTTTGTATATATTTCTCCTGTGCGTTTGTTTGTGACCCTACTCCTAAACGAATAGACAGATTTTTTCGATATTTTGTGTGAAATGTATGTGAAAAACTCAATCCGAAACAGGTTTTGTTTTATAATTGGACCCGGTAGGTGGCGCTGCTGTCAGGTTATAGGCAAATTCCATATTTGGGGTCGAATAACTGGACAGATATTTGTGAAATTTAGTTTATGTGATAAGGTCTATCCGTTACAGGTTTTGTTTTATGATATGATCCGGTAGGTGGCGCTGTTTTCAAGTTATACACTGAGGGAAAAAACAACTTAAAATCAACGAAAACCACAAATTTCATATTTTGAGTCCGAAAGACTTGACAGATTTTTGTGAAAGTTCGTTTGTGTGATAAGGTCCATCCATGTTTTGTAAATTATAATTGTATGCGGAAGGTGGCGCTGTTCTTAATTTATAGGCAAATATTCCATGTATGGAGTTCGAGAGACTTGACGCTGCTGTCAAGTTATAGTTAAATTCCATATTTGGAGTCCGAGCAGCTGTATAGACTTTTATGAAATTTTTTGCATTTGATAAGGTTCATTCGAGACAGGTTTTGTTTTATAGTTGGACCTGGTACGTGGCGCTGCTGTCAAGTTATGAGCAAATTCAGTATTTGGGATTCAAAGAGCTCATATTCAAGGCTAATAAAAACAAACATGATTTAAATCTTTAAAATGTTATATCCTCAATTAAAATTGTTTACCACTAAGCTATCTCACAGTTGAAAATTGGTATGATAAACTGAAACTTAAAATTTGTTTAAGTTGTTTCAACTACACCAAAAAAAAATTTGATAATAACAGCTATCAAATTAACATTTTTCAGTGACAAAAGTCGTCCAACAATTAAAATATCAATTTTGATATTTTATCATATCATTTTGACATTTTTTAATTTCAGGTGGGATAGTGAAAATTTCACTTTGACAATTAAAATATCAATGTTGACTAGATTTTACGTTTTAGTTTATTATAATGAAACCTATTTCTTTCCTTTTCATTTTTATTATTTTTATTATTTTAAGAATTTTCTTTCTTTTTTCAAAACATTACAGAAAGGGAATATTCTTTACAAAATAATGGCGATATTATTTTTTCTACTAAAGGTGATAATAATTGTTTTGTTATTTTCTCCCAAACTATGTGAAGTAAAATCTTAGTGACGATCAAATTTTCTCAGTAAATCATACATTTTACTTCGAAAAAACACAAAGCGCCTTTAAATTAGTACACATTAAGAATTTTTTATTTAATATTTTTCAATAATTTGGAATGAGAAATTGATATGAAAAAATGATAATAAAATATCAAAAAAAATTTCCAAAATGTGACATTTAAATATCATCCTGATGATAAAAATGTTGTTTTAACATTTTAAATATTATAAAACACATTTTATAGAGCATTTTTGGCTGATATTTAAAAAATGTTAAATTGATATTGGTTTTTTTTTTCGGTGTAACAATTTATTAATACAATATTTTAATACTAAGACGTATGCATAGAATTAAGCGGGAATCTTTTCATTTTAAGTCGGTTTTTTTTACAATTTACAAAAAAAGATCGCTACTGTTTGAATTTCCTAAATAGCCAAAAATATCAAATTTTAGTAGCGATTGTAAGTGATTGAAAGGAGGTCGAGACACATACGATTTTGTTTTTAAAAAAATTTTTTTACTATTTGACGCAAAAAACCCGTGCCACTAACAGAAAAAAACAGTGGCATGCATACAAGATACATAAATTATAATAGCTGTCAAACAAATGGTTTGCTTTTTTTAATACTTTATACAATTTAATGTTTGTGCCCCATATATCAAGTTGTGGCCCGATTTTTTTATATTGGAAAAGGTTAACACATTACAAAGCCAAAAATTGGAAATAAATACTAGAAAAATGCGGAACGAAGTCCGCCGGGTCAGCTAGTTATTTTATATTATAAGCTTTAGCATTCTTAGCTGCTTTAAACGTAAGAGCAAGTACGTGCGACCCGTCGTTTATTTTTTTGAAAGCCAATGATTCGTGTTTTATTGGTCATATGTAGAACATAAAATAAAATAGGCGCGTCCCACCAAGTAAAAATCTCTGAGGGCTCAATCACATTTTGAAAGAGAGCAAATTCATTTTTTGGGACAAGTTTCTCACATGAATTCAATTTTTTTTTCAAATCCAACACTTCAACTGCAACTTCACACAATTGCAACTTTTCTTCAAATATTAAATTGTGATAAAAAATTATTTGAAAATATCGTGAAGCAATCTCAAAATAATAACATTTTCTTTAAATTTTCATTAAATTTTTCATGTTTTTAGCACATTTATAACTGGCACACCACCAAAAAACAAACATCAAAACAATAACAAAAAAAAATTAAAGAAAGAGAAAGAAAACTGAGAAATTGAATCCCAAAAATTTTTGTCTCAGAAATCTCAGAAAAAAAGTGAGCGCTTAGCAGAGATTTTTTGTCTTACTTAAAAAATCTCTGAGCGGTCACACAGATAAAAATATGACCCGCTAAAAACTAACACATTGCCATATTGTTTTACCGTCCATACATTTCATAAGGAAATCTTATTAAAATCAACGATTAATAAGGTTTTTTTAAGGAGATTTCTTATTATTTTTACAGAGAAAATCTTATTAAAATTTGACTGAAAAGTAGATTTTTTTTGCAACTTAGCACTAGAACAAAAATCGCGATCAATATTTTCATGGCAGGTTGGTTCAGGTGGTAAGGTGGGCGGCTAATGATTTGAAGTCTCCAGTTCGATTCCCAGCCTGGTCATCGTTTTTTTTTTATTTTTTTGCAGATTTTAAAACAATAAGGAAAACCCGATTGTTTTAATAAGGTTTCCTTCTTGGATGAAAACCATAGAGAAATCTTATTGTTTTTGTTCTATTTTATGTGGTTTATTTTTCTCTGTGCAGAGATCTCACTTGGTGGGACGCACCTAATGACCTTTTGGATGAAAGGGTGTTTTTTTTTTTTATAGAAACATTAGTACTTTTTACCAAAAATCTGTCTCAAATCTAGAAAACTAAAAATACATTGCTGATATAATGGCTAAAGGGTGTTTTTTTCGAGAATGAAAACTATCATGATTATGAACTTAAATCTGAATTCAGTCTCCACCACCTGCCATTTGCGAAGAATTGACAAGCCCTTCATAAAAAAGGACATATCTTCTAAACCGTTCTAACTTGTAGCATTGTAGAATTGCAGGTCCCATCCATTTTAAACTAATTAAATCGATGCTGGTTTTTTTTTTATTCATGCATTTTTTAGTATTCTCTTTTCACAGAATTAGAAGAAGAGCTTGTTTTTTGTTAACAAAATACAACATAAAAATAGAAACATCAACTCACCCGAACTAAGCAACATTTGATTGTTTAAATTTTCATCATGCGTTAGGACGGCACTCAATGATGATTCTCGTCTTAAATCCGGATATTTGTCAATTTCTGCCACACATTTCAATTGTAAACTCCTTCCTGAATTAAAATATCTCGGTCCATTAAGATAGAAATGCACTTGCAACGTTTGCCTACGCAAATTGTAATCGTGCGCAGGTATAGTTTGTTCCATTCTTGGTTGTAGTTCACCCGGAAATGCCTATCCAAATAAGAGTAACAAACAAAAACAATAAGAAATTTTAAGTCGTTTTTACACAACAATTATAAGAACTCACCCTTTCGCCATTTATGTACCATGTCAATGTTGCTGGTGGACTTGAATAATCGGATGAGCAGTTTGCTGTGACGAATTCATCAAGCCGGTACATTGAGTGAAAGCTGCTTATAAGCGGATTATTTTGCGGCAGAGCTGAAAAGAATCAAACAAAGAGCGAGTCAACACCCATTCTGACAAATTCTATAGACATGTTTATATTTATGTAAAATACAGCCAGAGGAGTCGACTTGTGTGTTCGGTAGGTTCTTTTGTCGCAGGATGTTTAAGGATGAAAAAAAAAAAATATAGTATACTTTCAGGCTGAAGGTGCTTTTAATGCGACACACACAAAAGCAATACTTAATTTGTTTCCAAAGAAACAAAACACTTTCACTACAACCGACGATAGCAGCTCTTTCTCTGTTAAAATGAATAAGCAGTTAAGAAGATTTTCCAACACAATATTTTCAAGGAAAACCTTTAACTACATTGCTTTTATCCTCGTCTCGTTTTGTGTGTTCCTTTCCGTTTATAAGGGTATACAACAAGCTACTTGAGCTTGATGGCAATATATAGAAGACTTAAATTGGCTTCGGCTTGTGGAAAAGTTTTTTGATTGCAATCATAGGCGAGAGGACTGAAAGTCAATATTTATGCGAGTAAAATATCTTGTTATTGTTTTGCCAACAATTTAATGAAGCTCCAATTAGAATTTCTCTTAAAAAGCAAGGAAAAAAAAAAAAACACTGAGTTCTTGAATTTTGTGGAAATGAATGGGAATTAAGTTTTGTATTTTGACATTTGAATAAAAAGTATTGTTAGAAAATTCTAAAGAGTTCTTAGGAAAAGTCAATGGCAATGCTCATTAGAAAAAAAAGTTTCAGCTTTTTAACTTAACTTGGAAACCAAAAGATGTAGGTACATGTACATCGTTTCTGAGTATACCGGAAAATAATGAAAGGAAGGACCAAATGTGGTTCCGTGTCTTTAAGTGAGTATTTAATTAAAAGACCACGTAATTGAGTGTATGATATTTGTGATAAACATATTAATAAACATTTATCACCGAAAAAATCATGAATTATGGACAACTATTTCTTACAAAAAAAAAATAATAGAGATCTTCTGTAAACTCTGTTGGTGCAAAATTTGTACAAAAAAAGACACAGAAGTTCGGAAATGCTTTTGAGTAGGGTTGCCGAATTCTATTGAATATCAAACATTTTGGCTGAAATATTAGTATTTTAGTGTTTGTTAGCATTTGAGCATAAATTAAATTGATTAAATAAAATCATTTTCTTATTAAAGTAGATTCTTATAAATTAAAATTTTCATGAAATTAAGAAGATTTCACCATTTGTTTTAAGTCAAAAATCTGCTTGGCAAAAAACCATGCAGAAAAATACTAAATTTAACACAGATTCTATTTGTTTTTAGATTTTCTTTTTTCTCCTTGTACTTTTTTTAAATAATTGATATAGTGCAGTAAAAATTGATATATACAGTATTTAAATGTATGAAAATGGGTACATTACCACGATAAAGCATTGTAGTCCGGTAAATAAAGGAGTTTTACCCTACAAAAGGTCCGGTAGTTCTAAATTTTTGATATGTTGTTAGGTATGGTTAGTAGATAGAAAAACCAAATTTCCACAACCACGCCCCCTCCGCCCCCTTCAGCATCACCGAAAAACCATAGAAATTTTGCACTTTTTTCACTTTTATGCCCATAACTTTCTTCTGGTGCATTTTATTGAAAAAAAGTTGTTGGTAGACTTGTAGAAAACATAATTTCCTACGAAAATGACTTTGATAGTATTTTTATACAACCAAAAACAACGAAGTTATGAAGCTTCCAAAAACATGTAAAATTTCGGATTTTGCAATATTTTCAGTTTCTTGTCACTTAACAGTGCTATAACTCTTTAACAATTGACTTTTACGCAAAAATCTTAATCAATCTTATAGACAATTTAATTACCTAAATTAAAATGTAACCCACTTTGATTTTGTGAATCAAATAACCGAGTTAGGGCTAAAAAAGTAAAAAAGTATTTTTGATAGTTTTCGACACTTTTTTAATTATCCATTAAATGAATAATTTGTATCCCACAAAAGGTCGGGTGGTTCTTATTTTATATTTAATCAGGTTTTAATGGTAGATTGAAAAAAAATTCATATCCACGCCCCCTCCGCCCCCTTAACCATACTCCAAAAACCAATTCTGCATTTTTTCAGTTTTATGAAGTTTCATATTTATTTATGAGTTGATGAGTTGACAAGTACCTACGATTGAAGGAGGTTCAGCTTTATTGCTATATACAATAGGGTGGTCCTTAGGAACAAAAAAGTGTTGACGCCCCCTAGAATGGTTCCAAATCAGGAAAAAAAAGCCCTAATTTTTTAAAATTTTTATTCCTAACCCTTCCTGACCATATTTAATTAAGAAGTTTATATCAAAAATCCGCCATTAACCCAACACTGGACACAGAATATAGCCTTTGCTATAGTAACTTCTTAAAATAGGGCCAGGAAGGGTCAGAGATAAAAATTTGGAAACAATAAGGTATTTTTTTTTCCTGATTTGGAACCAATCTAGGGGGCGTCGCACTCAATTTTCGAAAAAGAGTAAAATAAGGACCACCCTAATATACAACTATCAATCGATAGTTGATACAAATTTAATTTTAATATCTTATTACTTAATTAAAAAAAGTTTTGAAAGCAGAGAATGGTCCTAGTCATTATAAAGAAATCTAATTACAAAATTCCAGTTGACCAGTTTTCCTATAATTTTGGTTTAAAAATCCCAAATTTTAGTATTTATCAACAATCGATTGACAGTTGTTAATCACAATACGGGTGATTATAAAATGGATAATAGAACAGTCAAATCCTGTTTGCCTAAGAAGTATGGAGAAGGTTAAAAGGTTGAGAGTAGTCAAAGCAGCTGCAGGCACAGTTTTGGAAGTCATTCGGTCTAAAGTTTACAATACAGATGAGTACCCATCCTCTATTTTTTGAAACTGTAATACTGAAGAATAAGAGTGGTCCTTTGGATAAATGGAAAAGGAAATGTTTGGCCTTATCCCATGCTGTTATAGCTGCTGCTCGTCCCCGATCCTTCCTTTCCCCCTTCTAACCAGAATAAGTGTATATGTATAGGAAGGTCCTAAGCTTCTCATTGATATGATTACACCCCTTGGCTTTTCATCAAGTCACCACGAGGCGCAGCTACTTTAAGTTTCTACTAACATGCAAACACAACCACCCCTGATTCAACACGAACGTACGGATGCTTTCTTCCAGTTGCGCCAGAATTAGTATCTAAAGCAGGTACCATAGAGCTTCAAAGATTTTTGAGGAAGACATAGTAAACCTATTGCCGAGAACGTGTACCTTCGAAAACCTGGGAGGATCAATTTATCTGATGAATTCTCATTTTTCACATTCAATTCTATGGAGAACGTCTTACTCATTCCATTCATGCCATAAGTGAATGTGACAAATTTTGCAAAATGTTTCAAAAACCCCTCTGCACTTGAAGCTGCAGAGAAGCTAAGGACCCAAATGCCAGAGATCAGAAAGTATCGGAGGCGGAAGAACATATCTTGTTGGCTTTATATGGAGAGGACAGTAGTCAATCTCTAAGCTTTCTTCGATATTTCAAATTTATGATTAGTTCAACAAACTTAATTTGTGCAAACTACCGCCTACAACAGATCCAGCACACTTTCATTTCCTCCGGACTTATCACCAGATCATGGCGTGGATGGGTATTGAGAAAAATCCTCTGGAATGGGGCTGGACGAGAGTATGCCACGTATTGCAACCCATTAAAACTGTGCAAGATCCTGCTCCCCAAAAATTGATGAAAGCTGTGTCATGCAAATACCTATGTGCCTAAATGCATTGGAGCTGGCAGATGCAGGAAAGAGGGACTTAAATGTTCCACATTCTGTAAGTTTTGCTGTGGACAATCCTGTCAAAATCGTCCAAATGAATTTTTTAGGAAGATGACGAAGAAGAAGATCAGATATCATCGATCAATTTGAAGAAAAATTCAACGAAGCCAACTTTTCTCATAATTCACCATCTTCTATAATTTACCTATTACTTCTATATTTCCCCACCTGTGCTACCCCTGTCCCTCATACCCCAATTCTTTTACCTTCGTCCACTCATAGCCCACCGCTTTATAAGCGCATGAGATATTAAACTAGGTTATTAAGAAATATGACTTTTATTAAATAAAAATACTTACTACCTATTACCTGGTTCTTATCAAAAGAATAAAGTTGTATTCATCAAAAAGAATTCCCTACAAAAGGATTTTTGGCTAAAAATTAAGAATTAGGAAGTTATAGCGCTGTAAACAGGTAAGAAACTGAAAATAAATAAAATCGGAAATTGTAACTTTTTTTTTTAAATTCTTAGTTTGGTGGATATTCTATGTGCAAGTTGTAGAAAATTTTGTGTTCTACAATTTTTCACATTTAAATGACCAGAAACTGAAAAAATGCAGAGTTGGTTTTTGGGGTATGGTTAAGGGGGCGTGGCTATGAATTTTTTTCCAATCTACCATTAGAATCTGATTAAATATAGAATAAGAACCACCCGACTTTTTGTGGGATACAAATCCTTCGTTTAATAAAAAATTGCAAACTTTTTGAAGTTTTTTTCCTACAGATCGAAAACGGTCTATCAAATCGAAAAACCGTTAATGTAATAAATGAAGGTAATAAAAAGATCTACAACTTTTACTTCAAATTAATTTTTAAAAAAGCTCAAATAAAAGAGATATGACGAAAATAAGAAAATCACCCTTTGACTTGCTTCAAAAAAACCACCCTAACTCTTAAACCGAAGGTTTAATCGAAAAACATTATTTAACATATTCTGTAGGAAATTCAATTATCTTTAAGATTGCTGTACAATTATTTCTGCTAGGTCCAATAATACGCAAGTTATGTGAAAAAGTAAAATAAATAAATTTTCAGAAAAACTGCATTTTCGGGAGCGTCTGCCGGGGGTTTGGCCGCACATAAAATGTCTGCCATGGGTATTTTTGTCATCAGGGAGTCCACCGCTACAGGATGCGACTAGTTTTAAGTGGTTACCCTAAATAAATCAGTTTTCAGAAAAACTGCATTTTCGGGACCGTCTGCCGGGGGTTTGGCCGCACTCAAAATGTCTGCCATGGGTGTTTTTGTTATCAGGGAGTCTACCGCTACAGGATGCGACTAATTTCAAGTGGTTACCCTAAATGAATCAATTTTCAGAAAAACTGCATTTTCAAAACCGTCTGCCGAGGGTTTGGCCGCACTCAAAATGTCTGTCATGGGTATTTTTGTTATCAGGGAGTCCACCGCTACAGGATGCGATTAATTTTAGGTGGTTAAGCCAAAGTCTAAAAACGCCAAAAAAAACGCATTTTCGGGACAGTCTGCCGGGAGTTTGGCCGCACTTAAAATGTCTGCCATTGTTATCAGTGAGTATGTGGCGTTGCGCAGTGGGGAAAAGGCGGAAAAAACCCAACTTTCGGAAGTACGATTTATTTTGATACTGCACGTGTTTCTAACAGTAAATTAGTTGAAGAATCAGAAAATGAAAACTGTTTTTCAAAAAAAATTGTGGTCCTGGAAATTATCGCTCAAAGTTGAAAAACAGTGAAAACTGATAAAAATACAAGTAGTTTCAAAATGATCTATTTTCCTTAAAATTTAAAGGTTTGAACAATTTTTTTTTGTAAATAGGCTTAAAATAAATTGACAAACAATATGGTACATTAGTTTAGCGAAAAAGAATTGAATACAATTTTTTTAACAAAAAAACATTCAATTTTAGTGACTTTTTAGGTTCAAATTAGGTTTTAACTACTGCCTCCGTCTGCCTCTGTTGGCGGATAGGTTTTCCTAGATAGTATTGAATCTCAGCAATAGTTTAAAAAAAAATCTCACCCGAAGACGTCCGTATTCGGTTTTTATAGCAATTTCAATCTGAAAAAGTCATTCAAAAAACCAAAAAAAAAAAAAATAAGGCAAAAAAGAAATATGCAGCTATTTTCGCCAGACAAATCTTTCTAAATGTATTTTGGTATTCTGAATCTGAATGTGAAGTCCGTTTTGCTAAACAGCCCAACATTTTTGATAAGATTGCAAAAAAAAATTTTAAACCCACAATTTTAAAGTTTTTCCCAATTTAGTTGCTGTTGGGATCAGGAGTTTGTGTTAATGAAACCTGCATTACACATTTACCTATTAAAACAAATGTTTTTTTCACTAAGCCACTTTTTTTACTTTATTTATAACTATCGGAATCGGAATACAGTAAAACTGGTTATTTGAAGATTCTCTTATCTTTAGTTCCACTTGTTTCCAAAAAAAGGATGGAATGATTTGATGGAATGTTCAGCTAATTGAAGGAAAAGTTTAGGCTTGGTAGCCGTTTAAATTTTAGAACTAATCAAAAAAAAAAAAGTTTCCAAGAAAGTTAAATTTTGAAAAAAATGCCATACCTACCGTTTTTGGACATTTTTCCTTTTTTGAAAATTTTTGATTTTTTTTTTATTTGTGTAAAATTTAAACGGTATTTATTAATAAAATGTTCAAATAAACTCAAAAAAATTTGATTTTTCTAAAAAAGCGATTGGAAGTATAAGTCATTTACAGCTGCAAAAACTTGATTTCTGATTTTTTAATATAATTTTTTTCTGAGTGGGCGTGGCAATGGGTGGTCATTGGTGTAGATTTGTCTTGCTATTAGCTACCTTTCCTGCAAATTTCATGAAAATTGGTTCAGTAGTTTAGTTTTAATTGAGTTTTTTCCGGTCTCCCATACAAGTTGCCCCACAGTGCGTTGGTTATCAATAAATTTTAAGTACCCTCACTAAATCGATTTTCAGAAAAATGGTACTTTTGATGCGCTTTTTCTCGACAACTCCCCAAATAAATGCAGGCAGACTAAGGTATTCGTCATCACCATGACCCACGCTACCTCTGACATTCATATGAATCGGTTACCTCTCACGCAAGAAATCTGCTCCTGGCTCTTAGACTATCCCGACTGTACGTTCACAAGTAGTCCATTTTCAATAAAAAAATCTACGAAAACCAAGATAAAAGTGTTTTCAGAGAATATTTGTAAAACACAAATTTATGCGGGTCACTGTGGCGTATGCGTCATTCGGCTTGTCAAAAATGGAAATAATTTTATACAGAAATGTTAATTTTGTGGATTTTTATGGTTACCACTAAAATTTTCCAAAAATATTAAGTACAAAAAAGCGGTTAAAGTTAGATTTTAAAAAAGAAATAGAAAAAATAAACGAAAAATTCATTGATATGATGCAATGAAATGTTAATATTTCGAGATCTATGCTACGGTCTCAAAAGAATTGTAATGAGATTATCAAACGAATATAAACATAAAATTTCCGAATATATGTAAACCTAAAAAAATACAAAAAAATGTCCATGTTTGATTTTTTTAAAAATCGAAAAAAAACCTTCAAACGCTAAAAACATAAGAACGCCGCAACTTACATATATTAGTTTTTATGGTTTTAAAATGTAGCTTAGACTATACAAATGGTTTTTGTTAAGTTTTTTCACCAGTCCATATGTTCCTCACCAATCCACAATGGGACCAAACACCAAAACCATCTCAAAATTGGTTTTAACAAATGTGATCATTTCAAAAAAGTAATGATTGTTTAACATAATAGAAATGTGCGCCATTATGATAGCATACATCGTTTTTAATATATTTTGGATAAAAGTACTTAAAATGAGTCTCGAACCTTACATTTCAATTGTTATTGTTTTTCGTCCAATTTTATATAACAGTTTAAACTTAGTTTTCTTAGAAGTTTGTGAAGAAACCTTATAAGTGTTGTATATCAATAAAAAGGTTAGAATCTCTACTTTATAAATCGTTATTTGTTTTTGAATGTACTTTAAATTGATTGCTTAGAAAAAATAACAATTAATGTTAAGTAATTTGGACAACTTTAATTTTCAATTGTAGATTTCTCCTTTGCCGACGACTGCCGATGTCGAGTTATGAATGAATTTAGAATCTCATTTTACTCAAAATTAAGGAATAAAAATAAAATTTTGCGCATATTTGCGCCATTTTGATCTACGATCAAAAATGTATAGGTAAAATAAAAATTTTCCAAAAATGTTTGCAAATCTTTTTTTTACTGTCATCTACAGGGTGTCTCAAAATTAATGATTCAAATGAAATATTCTGATAGGCTATTTAAAGGGCTCTTAAAATTTGGTAACTTGTTTATCCCAAATATTTACGGTTTTCGATTAAATGCACTTCTTGTGAAATTTCGAAAAATTCCTACTTTAAAACAGTATTTTGCTTCCGCTGTTCATAATTTATTTTTGTTTTTTTTTTACAAATATGTCCCTAAAACAATAATTGACAATTAAGAACAATTGACAAATAAAAAAAAATTATTTCGCTACAAATTAGTTTAAACAAAAGCCTATGTTTTTTATTGTTTTTTTTTTACTCTGAAAAACCTTGTTTTGTTGAATTCAAATTATAGTATCTTTCATCCTAACTTCAATTTCCGAATTTTGTATACTTTTTTTGAAAACTTTGATAACTAGGCAAGTTATAAAAATGATAAACCAGTTTCAAAATGTACAATTTATTTTTTAGGGTGTTGCTCTAAAATAAAAGTAAGAAATTGAGTTTCGTTAAAACTGCTAACTAATTTGTAGCGATATGGCGAACAAAATAAATAATGTTTTGATTAAATAATTGGTTCTTATTTACCAATGTTTCAGTGAACGTTTGTTAAAACAAAAATCAAAGTGAAGTAAAATACTGTTTCAAAGTAGGAATTTTTCGAAATTTCACAAGAAGTGCATTTATCGAAAATGGTAAGAATTTGAGATATGTATTTTAAATTATTACTTTTGGGATCCCCTACAAAGGGAATTCCCAACAAGCTTGACCATCTGAACGGATTTCAAGTCCCATTTTCTACCGCAAATCAAAATCTGCAGATTTGATTTTATTTAATTTCATCCCATTTTTTCAAACTATTATTTTTTTGCGCTATTTTATTTCTTATCTCAAGCTTTTGTTATATATAAATTATTTTCATATTCTATTTCGTTTTAATACTTTTTTCCTCTTCATTCCTTTTTTTTGGTTTGAGTTTTATAAAATACACAATAATTTTGATTTTATTAAGAAAGTGGTTAATTTAGTCTCTACGCTTATGGATACTTATCCCTTTCACATTTTTTCTTTCTTTTCTTACTTATAAAATAAATTCTACCTACAATGAATTTTATATTATCTTTCATTCGTATGCTTTTTTTTAATTAATAATCTTTTAATTTTTGCTTTCTTATCAATATATTATATATAGGATAACTTCACTTATATTTAACACAAATTACAACGACTTAAAATATAATTTTGTATATGAATTAAGCCATTAATTGATGAATTTGAGCTTTTTTTCATAATTTCTGTTTTTTAGTTCTGATTTTTATTCCATGTTGAAGCATATACATTGTAGTATATTTGTGCCAAATTTCAAACAAAAATATTAAGAAACAAAAAAGTTATGGAATTTTGAGATGATTTACATCGTTTTTTGTAAAACTTTTCCTTAAAAATGGATATTTTTTAAATGTTTTGATACATTGCACTTAAACATCTGGAGTAACCGAAAAAAGTTGATTGAGTGTTTCTTGCTCATTTATTTCGCTTTAAGGTGACGGTTCTTTTTATTGATATTGATAGTTTATTACTCAAGATATAGCCAAAATACTAAGAACACTGGGAAAAACAACGACAAAAAACTTTGAAAAATCATATCTCCAAAAACTATCCGCATAAACATTTTTTTAGATTAAATTTTCGAGTTTTCTGGGCTCAAATCTATACGAAAAGTATAACGGCACTTGGTGTCCAAAAATTTGTTTTTTCTTTTTTTGTAAACTAGTGTAGAAAGCAAAAAAAAATGTATTTGATTATTCACCAATGCATAGCTATATAAAATTCCAGAATTGAGTGGAAGTGATTCAGACTGTTTTGTTGGATCTCAGAATGACTGAATCCTTGAGTGAAACCAATCGAAAATTACATAATTAAAATGTATGTCATTTATTTGGTTTCACTCATTCTGAAATCAAAAAGAATGATTTTGAGTGAATTCTGCCAGTTTTTTTGCGAACAAAACAATTTCTTTCACTTTATCTCAGTATACATAAGTGTTGCCAGAATTTTGAACAGTCAATAGCCGCTTTTAAAATTGGTCCAAAAACACGCAAACAATTTTTTTTTTTAGTATGAGATTTTTGATTTTGTTTTAATTTGCAGATAACTTTTCCTTATCACACTTCAAGTATAATAATTTTTTTTCATAATTCTTGTTTTCACGCTCAATTACGGGGGTTAAATTAGATTTGTAATACGTAAAAAATGAAAAATGTATGCAAATTGGTTGTCTCTGTTCACATCTTTAGTAGATTTTTGCTGCAAAAAGCTTTGATTTTAAAGGAGCTTTAAATCACCATGTTCAAAATTAAAAGAGCCAAATTCCGACAAATCGGAAATCAAAACTGGCAACACTGGTATGCATACATACATAAATAAGATGCAAAGTATTAAACTATTTTTTTCCACAAAAAAATCATAATTTGAAAAATATTTTTTTTTTTACTTAAACTATTATTTGTTTAAGTTTTCCTGTATAGGTACTTTAATAGTCTGTTCCAACTAAAGCTAAAATGGCATACAATTTTGTTGCTTTTCCAGGTACCTATTATTGCTCCCTTTTTTCATATACTCTGTTTAAAAAGTTAATTCTAAGAACAATAATTTTTTATTTAAAAATAAAATAAAAATAAAAACCTTATTTAAAATAAAATTTACTACAAATTGTAAAGGAAAAGCAGAAAAATTCTTAAAACTCATCTTTCTCTTTCTAAGAACTGAAAAATTTCCCTTTGAAAGATACACAATTTCAAATAAATCTATCTGCTTGTCATGTGAGATTCATGTGAGATTTTATGACACATTTCTTATATTTTTTTTTTGTATAAAATTTTACATTAAAATGCAAAAAGAAAGAATGAAAAAGAGAAAAGAAAAGACACAAAAGTGCAAACGAAACATACCATAATGCATTTGACATGAATGATAAGAGATATCCTCTTGGAGCTTGCACTTCTTGGAAGAAAAAGCATATGCACTTGCGAAGAACTTTTTGTTGGAACTATAAGTCCCCATACGTTAAATATTATAAAAGACGAAGTGGTACTGGGAAAAAGTGGATATCCATAGTCCGTCCACCATTCATTCTTCATTCACATTTATTCAGTCTCACAGAGTAAAGTCGGTCGGTGTTGCGCTGCAGCAAAGTAATATTTCAAAAACTCAGTTCCAAGGACCAAGATACTTTGAACTAACGTCATCGTCAACGACGAACGACCGACCGACGCGACATTTGCACGAAACGAACTGGATGAATGAATGAATGAAATAGGGTGAAGATTGAGTGGATTCACTCTGCGCTTGAATGCAGTTGAACTGCTGCACACAATAAGAGCTCGTAAAACATGAAAATCCTTGATTTATGAGGCCTCGTTAATCTTTTCCATTCAGATTATGGCTATATAAATGATGATACAATCGTACCTCGTTCTTCATTATCTTAATGATCGATGTATGTGTGTATTTTGGGAGAGATGAAGACTAAACCATTATTGAAACATTTAAGTCGAAAAATAAGAAATCACAGTAAGATATAGTGGAATGGTGTTAAATCGGATGAAATGTCATTTGGCTTTTAAGTTATGAGAGTCGAGAAAAAAAAAGTTAAGAGACTTACCTGCAACAGTCATATTGGCAGCTTTAGTTGTCAGCTTAAAATGTGGTGCATCACCAGATACTTCGCATCGGTACACACCTGATGATTTTTTTCCTTGCAAACTCAATTCGATTTGACACGAAAATTCGTTGCAGAAATTTTTATCTTCGCTCACCATCACACCAGCAACTGGAAATTTCATGTAAACTGGATGCATCATTGGAGAGTATCTGAAAGTGAATTTAATACAATTAGTTTTTTTGTTTGTTTTGTGTAGTTTAATGTTACTTTGTCTAAGATTTTAACTGTTAAAGATGACATGAAGTAAAAATCAATACAAACCTTATGGCAGTAATTTTAAAAACTATTGTGAATTGGAACTTAACTTTAACGTATCTACCTCCCTACCTTCATACAAGATACGGTTTGTAGGTCGCATTACTTTCAACTCTGACAAACTGAAATCGTAATCATTTTAAAGGGGGTAAAAAGAGTTGTTATAGAATGTCCAGAAATAAGATTCTTTAAGTTCTTTGCATTTAAAGTTTGAAAAATCAAGAAACCAAACATTCAATAGTGGTTGAAATAAATCGATTCATTTGGAATATTCCAATATTTATTTTTATAATTATTTGATGTATCTTCCCCGTCTTATTTCATTGTAGTGCCTATATATTTCAATTTCATTAGAAGTATGTGCGATTAAAGCATTAATTGCTTATATGCTTTTATGAAATCCTCACCAGTTTTGAGTTAGGACTATGAGTGTGTAAAGTAACCCCCCTTTTTTAAATCGTTGCTCACGAAAGTTGTTCCAGGTTGATATCAATTTGTTTCGGAATATTCCAATTTATTTTCGATCAAATCGTTTTTGATCTAGCCCCCCTTGGTTTTCTGTAATTGAATTTTTGAAATGTATTTCAGGTTATAAAAGCTGTTTTCAAATTTTTGGACCTCCAACTTCAACATTCCAATTTTTCAAGATTTTATATTTTGGCAGCTTTTTAAAAAAGTATTCTAACCATGGTTCTTAAAACAACATGATGTCGTTAAATGTTTGTTTTTTTAAGATATCGTTTTCGAAACTTTTGTTCAAAAAACAAAAAAAAAAACCTTTTTGATTTTACTATCTAGCAATGCATTCGTACAAAAAAAAAAAGTTGATAAAGAATGCCAAAAAAGTGGTTCGTCTGTCTGTCTGTATACGAAACTATACATATACAGCCTAAACGGATGGAATGATTAACATCAAACTTGGTGTGTGGTGTTTTTTTGTGACTATCGAGAGGGTTTTTTGGAATTAATTTGTTTGGATTAAAAATAACGGTACCTGCAATAAATCGATTTTAGTTAAAATTGAATTTGATCAAAACTGGCTCCAACCGTTAGTCATAATACAAGGTCTATCTTAAAATCAAGAAATTTTTTTTTTCAAAAATCATTATCAACTGTAGGTACCTGCCATGGAACCATTTTTTTAAAATACCATTTTCTCCGAAACTACTAATTCGATTTCAACGAAATTTTTTGTACAAAAGTATTGATATAATTTTAATATAAACCAAAATTTTTAAATTGTGAAAAAATTAGCTTTTGGATTTAAAAAAAACATCATTTTTTTTAAATATAAAATTATCGAAAACGTGACATTAATTTTTTTTTGAAATTTTTGTTGTTGTAGGAAGGTAGGTTGATTATAATAATGGCTACATAATGGCACACCTATTTTATTTCATTTTTGTTTCAAAAAATTATTTATAAAAAATTTATTTCAATAAAAATGGTTAAAAAAAACTTTTTAAAAATCGAAAAAATATAAAAACTTAAAAAAAAATTATTTTGTAATAGAATTGTCTTTTGTTTTCAAGACACTGGACTTATGAGAGGCCCAACAATAAAAAAATTGTTAGGAAAAACTTTGAAAACTTGAACATATGTAATATAGTTTTCGAAAAAAGGTAAAAGCATTCGGGAACATATCGAGAACAACCTGGAATAATTTTCAAAAATAATAATTTCAAAAAAAGGGAGAACAATTTTACAAATCTAAGGATTATGCCCTTAGAAACACAAGGAGCTCTTTTATTAATATATGTAATAATAATAATAATAATTTAACTATATATATGTATGTAGTTTGATTTTTTTTTTCTTTTTAAACTGCAGTTTAGTTTTTTTTTTAACGATGCTAGCTTTGCTTAATATATCGAAACTGCCTTCTTTTCCACATTTTAATGAAAAGTTATTTATAATAATCTTAAAGATTGCAATTTTTTCTAATAATTTAATGGTCATGAAAATTTCATGAAAATTACCAATATTTGAAAACAAAATCAACACGGGGATGACGTAGTTGTAATTTTTGACAATTTTTTTTTGTAATTTTAAGCTTTTGAAAATAGTACCTAAAACAAATTCAAATCCATTGAGGTATTAAATTGTTCAAGAAAAGAACAATTAAGATTTTTGAAAAAAATGTTACACATACGCAACAGTGACCATCTTAGCTACATTGACAAAAAAAAAAAATAAAATTAAAAGAAGTAAACAAATGTTGACTCTCTCTTCCATAAATTTAAAATAAAATCTCTATTTCCCCATTATAATTATTTTTCTATAGGTACTTATCTAGACTTTATGCACATTTTTATGGGAATGCTTACTTGTTGCTTTTATCTTAACAATCGTTAAAAATCTTTTAATCTCCGAACGCGTACAAATTAAAATACACATAAAGGTAAGCCTCAAGATCATCATCTTCTTCTTTTTTTTTTTTTTTGTTCCTCTTAATGTCAATAATATTCGCAGGCATATCATAAGCATTTGACAAGTACCTATCTAGGTGCCTACTTCACCTTCATACGAAAGTACCTACTACATAATATGTACAACATACCCATCATGTATCTCTCCATTTCCATTAAAAAAAAACATGATTTCCTTATGACAACCCTTGGGTTATAATGACAGAGAGAGAGAGAAAGTCAAACGTTGGCATTGAACAAGTTGGAAAACGTACAATTAGTTCCCCTATAGCTTCAACCCAAAACATAGAGCTTTTGCAATGCAGCCTTCAAGCAATTCTGGTCTGGTGACATTCTATAATCATGTTCTCAAATACTCACACACAAACACACACATAGACAAAGAGACATTTTGTGATTGTGATTCAATCATATGTTCCCTCTCTTTGTATCTTATCGTGTATCTTAACCATTAAGCAGCCATAATTACCACGTTAATAACAAGCAGAAGAACAACTCCTCACATCGTTTTAATTACGTACCCTTGTGCACTCACAAGGGAGCCAAGAGGCACAAACAGAACGGGTGCGGGGTAGTGTGTGTGTGTAGGAGAGTATTTGCTAATAGAAGATACCGCTTTTCACTTTCTTTTAGCAAGCGTCTCGCCTGTTTCAATCTCATCTCATCTCAACCCATATCATCGTATAGAGAGCGTAGAATTGTTTCAACAACATTATCCTTAGCGGATTACAAGCGAACGGGAAAAAGGAAAACATATTTTATCTTCTTTGAAGGGGATAAAATGTTTATGGTGTCTTCGGATATTTTTTAACAGGGTTGGATCTAGCAAGCATTTCAACTATTTTTCCCCACAAGTATTAGAGACTCAAATAGAGGACATTGGGGAAACGGGAAAACTAATAATTGCTTTGTACCTAGTTAAATGAGATTGTCATATTTTGTTGTTGTCAGCAATTATTTGGGTACGAAAAAGAGAATCGCGCACCTTATTTTGCCTTTTTTTTAAGAGGGAATCATACTTTCTAAGCTAGTTTGTTTGTTTATACCAAGTAAAATAGCAAAGCATTGATTGAAAATATTTAAATAAAAATGTTTTTTTAGGAAATTTTTGCCAATAAAATATCTAACCCAAAGAAAAAATCTTTGGAGTCCTTATTTTGCCTTGAAGTTTGTAAGAAAACAAGATATACTTTTCTTAAAAATTTATAGATAAGTTGTAAAGATATGATCGTTTTTTTCCACTTATCTTCAAAACTTGATAGTCCATTTTTTTCAAAGTGTTTTTTTTTTTTTTGTTTTTACTAAATTTGTTTTCTTTACCTAGATAACGACATTTGTCTTCAAAATCAAAATATAAAGTATCCATTCCATCTATATCCGATTTTACAGCTACGCAAAATATTTTTTTTACTATCAAAACATGGTAAATCCCGGACATTTTTTATTGCTTTAATAGACTACTTCTTTCTTATGTTTTGAAAATAAATGATTCATTATATCTATAAAAATAAAAAATTGTTGATGTTGAAAAGAACCCTTTAAAAAATCATGCCTCGAAAAATTATGTATAAACATTTTTAATTGCTCTGTAAACTAAACAGCAAGTATTGGTTTCGTGTCAAAAAATTTAGAGGTTTGAATCAAAACGATTATGGAGAAATTCGAAAATTTTGGTTTGTACAGATGATTTTTATGGAATTCTGAATGTTGGTTTTTGTTTTTTTTTTTTTTATATCTTGCTTAGAACGTGTACCTCTCAATACAAAATTTTCAAATTGTTGCATATTTTTCGAGAATGGCTCTAACAATTTTGATTAAGCCTTGCATGAGTAATATTGAAAGCAATTGCATTATAGCTGCCATTTATTTCTCAAAAAAGTAAAAAAAAAAAAAAACAAAATAAAATTTCATTGAACATGAATCTATGTCCAACGATGTGGCCGGTTTAAGACTTTTTTAACCTATGCCCTAATATAAATTTCTAAATTATACCTAAATTTTTCAACAAGTTTTTCAAGTACATATTTTTTGAGCTTTCAAAAACTAAAACAATGGCCCTTAGTAGTACACCCGCATTTATCGTAACCTCGATTAAAACAAAAAAAAAACATACATCTCACTTCCAAATTAAAAAAATCAATTTTTCGGATAAGGCCAAAGAATTATTTATAAGCTAGCTGACCCGGCGGACTTCGTTACGCCTCTTTTGCTATTTAATTTCAATTTTGGAGTGTGTCAATCTTTTTCCAAAAAAATAAATGAAGGTTTTTATAAATAAAAGAATGTTGTTTTTTTGAGTTCTATTGATCGCTTTATCGAGAATTATGTCTTCAGGCCAAATACTGCCGGGCACCATTTAGTTTTATGAAAAAAATATTAGTAGATTCTCAGACTTAGACGATATGGACATAAAATTTCATAAAAATCGTTCAAAAAAAATTTAAAAACAAAATTTTGAGTGGACCACCCTAACCATTTAGTGGTATGAAAATAGATGTTTGTCGATTCTTTAACTTATCCCATATGCACACAAAATTCATAAAAATCGTTCCAAAAATATATAAAAAAAATTTTTGGTTAGACCACCTTAACCATTTAGTGGCATGAAAATAGATGTTGGCTGTTTCTCAGACCTACCCGATATACACCAAAAAATTCGTAAAGATCGTTCCAAAAAGATATACAAAAAATTTGGCTGGACCACCCTAACAATTTAGAGATATGATAAATAGATGTTGGCCAATTCTCAGACCTATGCTAAAAGCACACAAAATTTCGGATTGGAGTTTGGTAACAAACACTGCGGCACGAGAATTTTATATGTAGGGGAGAGTGGGGCAGTTTTGAACACGGGGCACATTTGAACACTGCATATAAAATTTTAGTATATCAATCTTTTTTAGAAGTATTTCGATATTTGAACCCGTCAACACGATATCCATAAATGTCAATGACTTTCCATCGTTATCTCGGCTGACTTTCAGATATATAGGTGGAAGATGATTTTTATAGTGGTTTTGCATTATTTTAGTTTTTTAGTTGTAAGAGTTTAAAAAAAAATTGGTACGTGATTTCAAAACGCAATACAATTTTTGTTAATGGTTAATGAATTTTAAACTAATTGACGGTGAATTTTTGAATGAATATATTAATGTTAAATATTTATTCAACATTTTATGTCGTTGACACAGTTGGGGCAGTTTTGAACAAGTGTGGTGGGGCACTTTTGAACATGTTCAAAACCGCATCCAGCAGTTTGTATCAGACATTTTAAGGACACTTGAATGTGTTTTATTTAATAAATCGTAATGTTCTTATAAAAAAAAATAATGAAACTATAGCATTTGTGTTTGTGGGCAAAATTAAAGAAAAAATGGGAATATGTACAACATAATTGAAAATTTAAAAAAATGCCTGAGTACCTCAAGTTCTGCTAGACTGTTCTCGATGAGAACTCGATTATATACCGCTTAAGTGTTATAGAAATTAAAGTCAAGCTACCTACACCAATTAATGCTCCTGGTACATGAAGACCATACGCTTTGTTAGCATTTGGATTTAATGTCTAGAAATAAATCTATACATATTGAAAATAAATCTATTTTACTCTGAGAAGCATAAATGGTATGAATTCCATTTTTCTAAGATATATTTTAAATGAATTTTTCTTGGTTTTTGTTTTTCTTTTGAACTTATAAATGTGATAAACTAATAACTATAGTTTAAATTTTAATGTTATTTTTTCTGAGTTTTTATTATTTGTTGGTTAATTGAATATGATATAATAATCAATTTGGAGTTTTTGTATGTTCTTATTAAAAAACTAATAAAAAGTTAAGTATTATTTATTCATTACAACGAAACTAATACTGCTGTTCAAAAGTGCCCCTCCCATGTTCAAAACTTCCCCATACATGGGGCACTTTTGAACATAAGAGCCTATATTTTTAAAACATCAAATACAATATAAATAATTTGTTTAACTAACCAAATGTTCTTTGAAATCGAAGTTCAATGTTACTGTTCAATGTTAGTAAACTTTATACATCAAGAAAACGAACATATTTCGTTCAAGCAGTGGCGAAAGCAAAAAGTGTTCAAATATGCCCCACTCTCCCCTATATTAAATTTAATTTAAATATTTTATTTAAATTTTTGATTTTTTTTTCTTTTGGTTTGTTAAAAAAAAAAAATTATAATAGAAAAAATCAATTCTACACACTATATTTTTTTCGTGCTTAAACGAATTGTATGTTTTAATTAACTATTATTTCTTGATAAATTATTATAAATTGCCATACTGATTTTCGAGTTGAGATTTTAAAAACTTTTTAAAAGAAAATACATTATCTACCTATATAAATGTCAATTTATGTAAAATATTGACATCAATAACTGTGAAGTAAATTGGGTTCGTTGTAAAGCTTGCGACAATTTGCCTATCATTTTGTGGATAAAAAATTTCCCAAGACAAGTCGTTTTGTCGAAACTATTAAATAAGTAAAGAATCTTTATGTCAACATCGAAGAAGAATTTTCAATCTCATATATTCATACAGAAGTGATTTACTATTACGTATGCTCAGTTTATAATGAGTCACTGTGGCGTATGCGCACTATTTTTTTTTGTATTTTAAAAACTTGTTTGTTTGTTTGTTTGAATAAAATAACTTTGTCTCGACCCAAACTGAAGTAATTATGTATTATAAAAATTTGAGCTTGAGACCAATCAAAATTAGACCAGCTAAGATAGAAAATCTAGTATCGTCAGCGTCCGAAAAAATAAATGCATACATTTTTTGATTTGAACTGTCATCGATGAAAAAGGCCACGAAATCGAATTAAATTCTAGTTCCAAATCCGTCAAAAAATATCATCAAGCTAAAGTGAATCATCACATAAAGTCCACTGTTTTCCGAAAATGACCTTTTGATGAAAATACATTGGTACTATAGGGCAAGTTTAGGACTCGGAAAAAAGTCGAACTCGAGATATGAATTTTACATGACATGAGGATGGTGGAGAATGCCAAAAAAGTGGGTCCGGCGATTCTGTCTGTCTGTGTGTACGATCTACAGCCTAAACTACTTGAGCGATTTTGTTCAAACTTTGTAGTTTTTGGTGATTCCCTAGAGGACAAATTGTAATTTATTTTATTACTAAAACTAACGGTAACTGTGATATAAAATAAATTGAAAAGTTATTTTTTTTTTCAAAAACAGGTCTAACGACTTTGATTAAAATTTTTGTGTGTAGTGTAACACATAAAAGCTTCCTTTGGAAATAATAAAATATTTTTTTGTACCAGTATGAACGGTACCTTCCATAGAACGGTTTTTTTTTGTTTTATGAATTTCTCGTAAACAACAAAGCGGATTTCAACCAAAATTTTTATACTGAAATGTTACATAAAACTATGATTATTTAAACAATTTAAACAGTTTTTGAAAAACACATTTTTGGATTTTTAAAAAATTAAAAAAAAATTTTTTTTTTTGAAGACGGGTTGATGAATTTTATCGAAATTTCGGTTTTATGTGTTGAATAACGTTTTCTTAAAAATTGCATACCAACTTTTTGTTCAATTTGATCAATTTAAAACGGTGTTTAATTAATTTTATTAAAACAAAATTTATTTTTTTTTACACTACTTATAAAATTTGAATAAGTAAAAAATTAATTTTGTTCAGCAAAAAGCTTTCAAATTAAAGTTACTTTTACCATAAGAGTAAGTACGTTCGACCTCGGTCGGGTATTATTTTAATTCAAATGCTTAGTATTTCAAGAGTATTGTGTCAAAATTTTAAGTCAATTTGAGTAAAATAATGAGAATATATAGCTCAAACATCACAAAAAAAAGAAATAAAAGGACCCGATTCTGTTTTTTTGCGTTTTCTCAACAGTTTTCCAAAGTGAACTTATTTTGTTCTGATGATTCAATTAACGATCTCTTTAAACTTATGTGACTTCGTTTAACTAGGATGTCATCACAATCTGGATTTCTAAATCCGTGCAGTCCATATAGTCAGACTTTGTTATAATCACCTGTATGAATTTGATTTAACAACTTTTGAAAAAATTATTTTTATATATTTTGCCTTTTTCAAAAACCTGCTATTATTTTGTTTAAAAATTATCAATAAAAAATTTTAAAAAAAGGTAACCAAATCCATCCCTGATACTTTTATTGCCTAATGAAGTTGTGTTTTAAGGATGATAATTTAAATTATCCATCTCGTATACGTCCCACAATCCTTTTGTATACTTCACTTCTTCGTTTAAACGAAGGACTCTTGTATTAATTAAAATTTTCGAAATAAATCTATGTAAATACCAGAAAGGGGGTGGCACACTAAGCAAACTCTTGACAAATAAGATCGGATTAAGAAAATCACTACCCTGAAGATGTTGGCTGTGTGTTTAAAATGAAGGAGTGATGTACCCGTACCTTTTCTTCTAGCAAAACCAAATTGGAGACAATCTTTTTTGTTCTTTTTTTTTGTGCTGTCACCCACCGAACAGACTGTGTCTCTGTGTAGTTTCTTTTAAAACCAACACATAATTGAAAAATGTTGCACCCATGTGTTTGGTTAAACACAAAATGATTAAGAGGAGATCTAAAGAAGCTCATCATATATTTTGAAACCACAAGGTAAAGTCTGTTTTAAAGTTTATTCGTTTGTTCGTGTGTTAGAGGGTGTTGGGGGGGGGTATTTTGTTGTTTTTTTTTTATTTCTATTTTCATTATTTTAATCCTTTTCCTTGATTATGACATTTCTCGAGAGCACACACTCATGACCTCGTCTTTAAAAGGTATACCAAAACGAATCAAGATTTATGTGGAAGCTGCTGCTGCTGCTACTGCTTCTGAAGCTGATGTTTCTGAGAGTTCTGAGAAGGGTAGGGTTGTGTTCGTGTAGCGGTCGCAAGCAAACACTATACGATGCATGCATGGAATAATGAGTTGGTTTATGCTGAGTGGTACTGAAAACAGCAAATACTTGACTCAGATCTTCTTACCATCATCATCATCAGCAAGCATACAAACATATATCCAGCAGCAGAAGAAGAACCACTTTACATCCAACATGGCATTGGGATTTTATTTGGCAAGGAGAAGAATTAAGGATATAAATTTACACGCGCGTGGTGAAGCTAATTAAAAACTTAATAATTGGAGCACAAGTCCTCCTCGTCGCAAATACTCGCTCTCTCTCTCTCTCGCTCTCTCTCGCATCTACTCGTTTATATGAAAAAGATGCTGGGATAATGAGCAAGGAGTAGATATAGCAGAGACTGCAAAAACAAACAACATTGTTGCATGACTTGATATATTCCATTGTTCAAAATTTGTGTGTGTTTGTGTTTTTTTTTCTTCGTAAATATTCGTTGTTGGTTTTACGAATTAAAACCAATTGAAGGATGGATGTGTACATTTCTTTTGCCGCAACCAAAAATAAAATAAAATAACAAAAAAAACAAATTGGGAAGACAGAAAAATAAATCATTTAATTAAAGGGTTTTTATTAAGAAGAGTACCTTCTAATTGAGTAGTGACATCAGACAGGGGTGGGGTTTTATTTCGAATTGTTACATCGAGTGGGTTTTCAGGTGGCGGATAAAGAAACACTCCTCCTCGAGAAAATGAAAAAATGAAGTAGCAATTATAATTACGAACCAAAATCTGTATGATTGATTTTTTCAAAACATGGGCTATAATTACTGTGACCATATTTCCGGAAGCGAAACCCGGGACAGATACAATATTTGTTGGATCGTTTTAAAAATATTGATTTTTCAAAAAAAAAAAATTAAATATTTTGAAATGAGTTTTCATAATTTTTCCTTATTTTGATATCAAGATTTCCTAAACGATTTTATGGGAGCGTTTTTGTTGAAATCATTTAAGTCATTTACGAAATCAGAAATCAAGAAAATGGTTTTATAATAATGTCTGTTAATAACTTCTAAAAAACGGGAGAGCTGTTTTTTAACATTTAAATTTTATTTAAAATGATTTTGAAATTGTATGATCTTAAACACAACTTTTAACGTTTCCTTAAAAGTTTTGAAACTTAACTGGGTTCTTTACTCTTCCATATTATGTTGTTCTTTATTCGAAAACATTTTACCTGACGTAGCAACCTGACAAACAGAAGCTGGAACTAAATAATTGACGAAAATTAAAAAAAAAAAAAAATAAAGCGTTTGTCACCCTAATTTATTTGTCCAGGCTATTTTTCTTGCAGCAAAAGTTTTTTGACTTTGGAGACTTAGAAAAATTTTCGTTTTGCTTCAGAAGCGTACTAGACTTTATGCTTTATCCGAAAAATTAGACAAATTTTAATTTGCAGCCACTGTTTTCCCTTTTTCCGTACAAAGTATTTAAAATATTTAATACAAAAATCACAGAATGTCCATATACGGGACAGTCACGGGACAAATTACAAAATACGGGACACTTATACGTCCCGAGTTTCTTAAATAAAAACCCGGGACAAGTTGTAGAAATACAGGACAGTCCCGGGTAAACCGGGACGGATGGTCACCGTAGCTATAATACTCAAGAAACCTGCAGATCTATTATAGAACAGTTGCAAAGACGACAAGAGAAGTTGGTGTAAGGGGCTGGAAAAAAATATTTCTGCAAACTGTGAATTGCAGATTTTTTGGACTAATTTATATTTGAGGTACTGCAAAGCCTTACATGAATTTTTTTAAAGGGGATAACACAAAAAAACGTTTTATATTTGGTCAGAAAATCGAAAAACTAAAAGCACAATTGTGATTTTTCATACGATTTTCAGTTTTTAGCTGTTTTCAGGGTCGAATTACGACATACGATTACGATCATACGTTATCGTTTTGACTATTGCTGTCTCTATTTAATCAGAAAAAAAGATGGAGACATAAAGCGTCAAAATTCTTTTTTAAAAATTCTGCTTTACAAAATTCTGCTTTCAAAATTCTGTTTTACAAAATTCTGTTTCTCAAAATTCTGCTTTTCAAAATTCTGCTTTTCATAATTATTCTGTTTTACAAAAATTCTGCGAAAAATTTAAAAATGGTTTGGAAAATGTTTAAAAGCGCGCGCTTTTAAACATTTTTTAAACCATTTTTTAATTTTTTGCAGAATTTGGTAAAATTATCTCTTCGCTGCTTATTTGATTACTTACTCACTTTGTTAGTTATTTTTATGTTCATTGTTTGTTTGATAAATCAATAATTTTAAAAAATATTAAGAAAGGATTTTTAATTTTAATAAATAATTTCGAAAAATAATAAGAAATTTATTAATTTATCAAATAAAAGTGAATGTTCGAAAAATTGACTAAGAAAGGAATATTATGTTGTGTCTTTCCTTTTAGTTTCTAATAGTTTTCGACGGTTTATAAATGTGAATTAAAAGGAAGTCAGTCTATGCATTAAAACAAATGTTTGGGGCAGTTACACAATAAACAAAGGCAAGTAGTAAAGTTGAATTACTATAATGGATTAATGAGATGCCATCGCTTTTGCTATAAAAAAGGGTTGGGGTCAAAATTCTGCCGGTGTCAAAATTCTTTTATCAAAATTCTGCTTTACAAAATTCTGCTTTCAAAATTCTGCTTTTCAAAATTCTGTTTTTCAAAATTCTGCAAAAAATTAAAAAAGGGTTTGGAAAATGTTAAAAAGCGCGCGCTTTTTAATATTTTCCAAACCCTTTTTTAATTTATTGCAGAATTCTGTAAAATCATCTCTTTGAAAATTTGTTTTATAAATGAATAAATTTGAAAATATTAAGAAAAGGTTTTTAATATAAAACATTTCCGAAAATAATTAAAAATTTATTAATTTATCAAATAAAGATGAATATTCAAAAATTTGAATAAGAAAAGGAATATTTTGTATCAAACAACATCGGTTCCAATTAGTTTACATATTTTATTTGAAAGAAAGTCAGTAGGTATATGGAATTCAAAAAATATTTGCTACACTTAAATAAACAAAATTAGGAAAGTACCAATGTTGAATTACATTAATGAAGTGTATATTTCTTTAGCCAGTGCATATGCTATAAAAAAAAAAAAACAGAATTGGCAGAATTTTTTTGTTCAAATATAATGCTGGCAGAATTTTGAAAAGCAGAATTTTAAAAAGCAGAATTTTGAAAAACAGAATAGAAAAAAAGCAGAATTTTGAAAAACAGAATTTTCGCTAAAAAAGCAGAATTTTGAAAAGCAGAATTTTGACCCGATCCCTATGAAAAAAAAACAGAATTAGCAGAATTTTTTTGTTTAAAAAAATATGCTGGCAGAATTTTGAAAAGCAGAATTTTAAAAATTAGAATTTTGAAAGACAGAATAGAAAAAAAGAAGTATATTGAAAAACAGAATTTTCATAAAAAAAGCAGAATTTTGAAAAACAGAATTTTGAAGCCAGAATTTTGACCGATCCCATGCCGTAATTCCACCTCTTATTTGTGGGACCTATTTGAAAAAAATTAAGTTTTATTTCAAAAATATTAATTTGGTGACAAAATTTTGAAAATCAATTTTGGCTAATATTCTTATCTTAAATCGAGGAAAAAGAAGTTAATAAACTAAGGATTTTATTTTTTGACGTCATACCATCTTATAAATCGGTAAACTTCTGCTGCATCAACGCAAAAACGTAACTAAAGTTTTCTCGGTGAATGATCCAGAGGAAAAAAGGCTCATGTCGCACTCTTAGTCCAAAATAAACTAAGTATGAGGCAGAAGCGTACGTTGAGTTGCCGGGGGCCCCGGGGCAAGACTAAATTTTGGGGGCCCCTTTGATATAGAAAATATGAACACATAAAAAAGTATGTATTGTATACGCATTACTATTTTTTTGGGGCCCCCGATGTATCATTTGTTGGTCGCTAAGATTATTCAAGTAACATTTTTTGGGCAATAAGATAATATATATAATTTTTCTTTCAAAAAACCGATTTATTTTTTTGGGGCCCCTGAGGTAATATTTTTTTTTTTTGTCCGGCTGGCTATCAATTCATTACGCATTACACTGAAAAATATAATTTTTCTCTCTATGATTCAGGTCAAATTTTTTGCTTCGTTACTCTTAAAATAAGTTGCCTTTTCTGCATTGTATCCAGTTGGGGCCCCTGCGTGTCGGGAGCCCCGGGGCACCACCCCGGTTGAACCAATTTTTTAACAAACTTTTAACTTTTGTATTTGTTGAAAAATTGGTGCAACAGAATTTTTTAATTATTTTACAATTTTTGTGATTTTAAATTGAAAGTTGGTGCAATAGGCCATTGATGGTATAAAATTTATAGTAGTTCGTCATAATAAAAGCATTGACAAAATGTTGTGCGAAGACAAAAGAAGTTGATTTTTTTCGCTTTAAGCCTGAACTACATAGAAACACAAAGTGAAAAAAGTACAAAAAAGTTTCTATTTTTTCAAGTAATTTTCATTTTTAACTGTCACATCAATAAAATTGTTTTTGTTCTAGCTTTACTCAGGAAAAATTAGAGATTTAAAAAAATTATTATGATACTTTTTACAATACATACGAGTATAATCTTTAAAATAGTTTTTATAAACTTTTCAAATATAAAAATTGACAAAATTGAAAAAAGATAATTTTTTGGCTTTTTTTTTGGAAAAATATGATCGTTTTTTTTTTTACAAAACGTACAGATAATATTATTATCTTATAAATTTTTTGTACAAAAAAAGTTTACAAAAAATAATTTTTTTTAATCATTTTTTTTTTGTAATGTAAAGCACACAACCATTTTTTAGAAATTCCTGCTCCTTGACACTTCTCACTCATTTGATCTGTTAAAAATTAGGAGTCAAAAAACTTGAGTTAAACTGTGCTTCACAACAATCTGTCATTTTGGATCTATGCGGAACAGATTCATTAAACAGACCTCTTATTTACCGGATCTAGAAACCATTTTGGAAATCACAACTAATTCTACCTAATTAAGTGATTAATTCCAATTTATTGATTAAACTAGTTTTTTTCAAATCTCGTTAAAAAAAAAAACAAGTTTTAACGAAAACTAGTTTTATTTCGAGGTTTGATAAATGTTAATAATATGGGCGTTAGTTATTTTTTGAATCTGAAATAATTGATCTTCAAATTTTAACAAAAATTATTATAGGATTAGAACAATTTAAAAAACTCTAACACTAACATTTAACTGTTAAAGTAAATAAATATACATTCATATTTAAAAAAAAAATTTACATTTTAAGACGGAAGATTTATCAAGGACTAAATTTTCAAAAGTTTTAATTTGTAAATTTGGTTTTCTTTTGTTTTTAAATGCACTTTAAATCTTTATCTTTAATGTCATACATTCAAAAAGTAGTTCTTTAATGTTATACTAAAAACTTTGATAAATGGAACTATCGAAAATGTTGATTTTTTTTTTTAATAAATTTTGTGAGATTTTATGAGCTTTTATTTGTATTATTTGTAACAACTTCGTTTTCTTGAAAATAAACTGTTAATTTCTGTGATTCAAAATACAGAATTGTAGGTTCTGTTACCTATCATTATTTTTTTTTGCGACAAATTATACCGCTAGTTATTACAAATTCTTCTATTCTTGAAATTATTCAAGTTTTCTCACTTATTGTATTAAATCGATTCACAATATCACTAATTAGACCACCAGATAAAATCGAAACCAAAAGAAGACAAAACAAAAATAAAGAAAAACTCTATAACGATAACAATTTTTTTCTCAGATTCATTCAGCGATGTAATAGCTTTTGGCATGATAAGATATGTATACAAGGACACAAGGTAAAATTATACCTCCTACGCACATTATATTCTCGACTAAAGCAATTTTAAATCTCCAATTCCTAAAAGGACACCGCACGTGCGGTGAATTTATAGGTTTTTCTTTATTCCCTCCACTCGAAACTCCATTTAAAACTAAGGTAAATACTTTTTTATTGCAAATAATTCACAGACTTAATTATAATAAATTGAGAGTTCCCATAAGCAAGTATTTGTCAACATTAAAAAACAGAAAAAAAAATAAAAAATATACAATCAACCAACAAAAAAAAACCTCAGAATTAATAGGCAAATGTTGCTAAAATAATTTATCAGCCTCGGAAGACATGCAACAAAAAAAGTCACTCCATGAAAAAAAGGATCTAATTTTTGTGTTCGTCCTAACATTATACATTGTATTTGTAAAATACAAAAAAAAAAATCTAAGAGCACAAGAACACGAGTCTTCTCTGCTTTACATTTTTGATCCTTTTTTTAAAAACCTTAACCAAAGAGCGTATACCGCATTGTTTTATGTTATGACAAAAGGAGAACAAAATCTAAATAATTCTAATGTGGTTCTCATGTCGGGAGCGCATTAATGTGTACACAAGCTAAGGCTTTAGTTACACAGCTTCTTTGGTACTTAAATCTCTATGTGTGTATGTCGTGTGTATCCCTTTGAGCATCTTTTTTTTATTTTTTTGCTTTTTTACTTGCCCTCAAGAGTGAACGGGTAAATAAATTGCGTGTTCTGTCGAGGTTTTATGTTTTATAAAGTAGATATACCCAACAAGAGAGTGTCCTAAATGAATGCCTACAGACTCCAGTAGGATCGGGTAGGTAGGTATATCAAAAAAGAGATGGTTTTTGTGTATCCTCTCACTCACTAAACTAACATTATTATTTATTACTCAACATGACATATATACACTCTAACAAAAATGATATCACAATTTCACCTATACCATCCACATTTTCAAGGAAAAATAAAAATGAAACCAAATAATTACTAAAAGGACCATAGTCTAGGGTGACATGACCGAAGATTTTATTTTTTAGAAATTGGATATGGCAGCACGTGGCACCATCCACAAGTTCCTCAGACCAAACTTTTTCTTTTTTGCGTTTTAAATGAAATTCTGAAAAAATCTATTTTTTGTTCTCTTCATATATATTCAGTTTTTCTAAGGAAAATGGAGAAAATGGGTTTGAATATTAAATTTTTCTTTCAAATTTATTAAAATCAAAAAGCCGAAAAAAAGTCAATTTTAACTTTTTAGAGAAAATTAAAAATCTTAAAAAATTCTTGATAAATTAGAAATTAGAAAAATTGGGAAAAAGCTGAAGTGAAATCAGTATCTTGAACAAAAAAAAAACTGTTTTAACTCAGCCATGTTTTTTTTTAAACATTACTGGAGACGCATGCATAAGAAACACGGCAATTTTTTTTGCATTTCAATAAATGAAATTACCATTTTTGGCATATAATCGTTATTTTAAATTAATTAAAATTTGAAAATAGATAAAAAAGTCCATTTAGGAGAATTAGTTTCGTTAAACAAAAGAGCTGAATAGCGAACTTTATTTTTTAATATCTGAGAGATTGGTGTACAATATTTATTGAAATGATTAGAGACACTATTAAATAATATATTCACTGAAAAAAAAACATCACAATACTTTATAAATCGTGCACTTATGCTTCCTACAGGAAAAACGTTTGATCAAAAATAGTAAGGAAGGGCACAAGTATGTATATTGAGATTTGTCTTCTTATCCTAATTGTAATCACACCTGGTGATAAAAGAGGAGCGGGCAGTTCTTCAAAATACTTGTTTTCAATGTCTAATAGAATATAGACACGAATATAGTTCTTAGTTTATTATTTATTTCATATTAGACATCAAAATGTAATACTTGATTCCGCTACTAAATAGGACTGTTTATTGTGAAGCAAACAAGCTATAATTTAAGGCCCATACAAAAAAAAAAAAAAAACACTACATTTATAGAGACCTTTTCAATGATAGATGTGTTACACCGATAACACGATGTTATCCTTCCAAATAACAAAAAATTTATTTTTTGAATGTTTTGTTTTAGAATTATTTTATTTATGTATTTTTAGGCATTCTCCTAAAATCAAAAATAAAACCCAGTTAGTTTATCCAGAAAAAATTCTTTTTCTGAATTTCGTAATTTTTACACAAATTTGCTTATTTTCAAAAAAGCCGAACCTTTAACATAAACTGCCCATAAAAAACTATTGGTGCCATTTATTAGAAAAAAGATATACTATTTTGATAAAAAAAATATATCTAAAATTTATGTTATAAGCTTAATATAAATTGCACGACTGGGGTCGCACGTACTTGCTCTTATGGTAAAAGTTACTCTAATGTTAAAGTTTTTTTATTAAACAAAATTAGGGAAAATTTGATATTTTCACGGAATTTCGTTAGTGGTACAAAAAAAATAAAATCCGTTTTTATAAATAATAAAATACCGTTTTAAATGATCTTTTACAAAAAACAAAGTATGCCATTTTATTTCTAGTATAAAAAGGAATTTTTAGAAAAAAATTTTCGAAAATCGTTAGAGCCGTTTTTTAAAAAAATAATTTTTTATATATAAAAATTTTCTAACATTTAAAAAAAAAAAAAGTTGATATGCAATTTTGAATAAATAATTAATTTACACATAAAAACAAAATTTCAAATTTTTTCACCAACTCGTTTCCAAAAAATTGATTTTTCAAAAAAAAATTTTGAAATATTTTTTAAAAATCCAAAAATGTGGTTTTTGAAAAATTTTAAATTTTTTGAAATAATGATTAATTAAACGTTTCTGTATTACAAATTTGGTCGAAATCTGTTATGTCGTTTATGAGAAATTCATAAATCAAAAAAACCGTTCTATGGCAGGTACCGTTAATAACGGTACAAAAAATATTTTTTTTATTGTCAAAGAAGGCTCTTATCTGTAACAGTAAGCAGAAAAATTTTAATCAAAATCGTTAGAGCTGTTTTTGAAATAAATCAACTTTTCTGTTTCCGTTATATGACAGGTACCGTTAGTTTTGGTCCTAAAAACAAAACTTCAATTTCTCCTCTAGGGAATCACTCAAAACTGTTAACTACCAAGTTTAAAGAAAATCGCTTCAGTAGTTTAGGATGTAGCTCGAGGTTCTTACAGACAGACAGACGGACAGACAGACAGACAGAATTACCGGACCCACTTTTTTGGCATTCTCCATCATCGTAATGTCATGTAAAATTGTTATCTCGAGTTCGATTTTTTTTACGAATCCTAAACTTGCCCTATAGTACCTATATCGCAAGTAAAAAATATAGTTTGTACTGTGAGTTTGTACAGCTTTTGTGGGATCTTTGTGGATTTGTAACAGAAATGTCACATGAAGCTACAAAAGGTTATACGAAATTCCGTAAAATCAGTGTTGTCGTTTGAGAGAAAGTCGTTATTAATGATAAATAATAGTTTTTAAAAAAAAATAAAACCGGCTTTTATCGATCAAAACTTAAACTTATATGATTTTCTCATGAATGTCATGGTCAAAACTGAACCAAAAAATGGGACGACACTGCATGTACCAGCTTTCAAATACAAAATACAAAAAGAATCATCAAAATAGTTTCACGCAGAAAAACATCATCTTTAACGAATTTTACCTCAAAAAATTTATACAATTCTATTCCCAACTTCCAGAAAGGAGAAGGCTATCCTATGAATTTCTCTATACTTTATTTATTTTATGGTTGTGATCTTATATCTTTGAACTGGTTGAACAAATTTTGATGATTTTTTTTTTGTATTCGAAAGTCTGGTTCCATTTCTGTTTTGACCAGGTCTGACTATAGAATCCAGGAGAAAATCATAAATCCATGTTTGGATCGGTATTGATAAAAAGGATTCTATCTAAGATTTAAGAATTCAAATTAGTTAAAAGTGTTATTGAAAAATAAATAATTTTTTTTTAATAAGTTTGTCAAAAATTAAGTTAGAATAACATAATAATTGTCATACTCTCCCGTTTTTACTTGCGATATAGGTACTATAGGGCAAGTTTAGGATTCGTAAAAAAAATCGAACTCGAGAAAACAATTTTACATAACATTACGATGATGGAGAACGCCAAAAAAGTGGGTCCGGCAATTCTGTCTGTCTGATGTCTGTCTGTCTGTCTGTCTGTGTGTCTGTCTCTATCTGGAGCTGCAGCCTAAACGAGTGAAGTGATTTTCTTCAAACTTGGTAGTTAGCAGTTTTTGGTGATTCCCTAGAGGGGAAATTGAAATTTTTTTTTTATGACCAAAACTAACGGTACCTGCCATATAACGGAAATAGAAAAGTTAATTTTTTTCAAAAACGGCTTAAATTTTGATTAAACTTTAAATTTTTGTGTGTAGTACTACACATAAGAGCCAACTTTTTAAATAAAAAAAATATTTTTTGTGCCGTTATTAACGGTACCTGTCATAGAACGGTTTTTTTCGTTTCTGAATATTTCGTACAACATTAACCCGATTTAAATGAAATTTTTTAAACAAACGTGTGTAAGTAAAGATAATTTTAAAGTTTTAAAAAATTTTCAAAAAACGCATTTTTGGATTTTTAAAAAATATTTCAAATTTTTTTTTTGAAAAATCAATTTTTTGAAAACGGATCAATGAAAACTTTTGAAATTTAGTTTTTATGTGTAAATTAATTATTTCTTCAAAATGGCATACCAACTTTTTTTTTGAAAAATGTTAAAAATTTTTATACATAAAAAATTATTTTTTTAAAAAACGGCTCCTACAATTTTCGAAAATTTTTTTCTAAAAATACCTTTTTATACAAGAAATAAAATGGCATATTTGTTTTTTTTTTAAGATAATTTAAAACGGAGTTTAATTAATTATAAAAACAGATTTAATTTTTTTATACTACTTATGAAATTTCTTCAAAATATAAAATTTTAAATTTCTTGAATAAAAAGCTTTAACATTATAGTTACTTTAAGCATAAGAGCAAGTACGTGCGACCCCAGTCGTGCAATTTATTTTATTTAATTTGATTTTTCAAATTCTAAAATTAAAAAAAAAATATTTACAAAAAAAAAAACAGCACGACAACTTCGGCAATTATAAATGAATTCAATTTTTTTACAATTTTGAAAGTATAACATTGAACCTTTTGTATGGTCAAATAGACAAAATTTTAAGAAATTCAACGAAAAAATATTTAATGCAAACATTTCGCATTGAATTTCTTTTTCAATGCAGACATTTTTTAATTGCAATAAAATTATTTTTTTTAGTTGCAGTTAATATTTTTTTTCTAATGGTAATTTTATTTGCAATGAATATTTTTTTACTTTATTTCAAATGCATTTCCTTAATTTATATTTTTACAACCCTGTTTTTTGACCAACGTTGATACTTACGACTGTACGTATTCGACGTAGGTTCAAAATTCATAAAAAAAATAAGAAGTCCGACTTCTGATAATTTGATAATTTTATTAATAAATGTAAGTTTTATTATCCGTTTAATTTCTTAACAATTATTGGATAATGCTTAATTAATTAAATTTAATATAAATAACTATTTTCGAAAGATTTGTGCTTGACGTATATTGTCATCGAACACTTTCCAATCGAATTTTTAATTATAAATACTACTTTATGTTAATTAATTACTAACGATCACAATTAAAAAAGGGTTTTTTCGAGATTATATTCGAACGACGTATATTGTCATCGATCGATTTCAACTTCGAATTCCACCTTTTCTTTACTATTTAGTATTAAATGTTAATGTTAAAAAATTATATCAAATTATATTTGTTTTACGTATATATTCGTAAAACAATTTCAATTTGATTTACAACTTACAATTTTGTACGATCCTTCTTGCTTGAGATGTCGGGAAAAAAGTGAGTTTCTTCGGAAAATTGTCGCCCTTTTATATTCTAATTCGAGCTTTGGTGCTGCCATTCAAATTTGTAGAATTTTATTGAAAATAATGAGCCTTGGCAGCATTTTTCTTCCAGCTGCTTAGCTTTCATATGATTGTTTGTTGTTGTCGGTATATATGTTTGTCTCTTTTTCACTTATTGGATCTATTGGGAATTATAAAATATTAAATTATTAATAAATTATTAACATTTTTTATAATTTATTATAAAATTATTGTTCCCCAACTAAATATTTGTATTGTGAATAAGTTTTTTAATCTCGGTTTATAAAGTTGTATCGTCAAAACAACTTTGTTTATTCGCGCATGTTTACAAGTGACGTTTAACTTTATTTGTTTATTTTATTCGTGAAATATTTGTGTTTTGTTTAATTTTTTATTGTAAAAATATTAAAAGATTGTTAAATTAATTAAATTTAATGTGTATTTGTTCGGGGACATAAATTTATAAGTGAAATTTTAGTAAAAATAATATGTGTACTTTGTAGGTTATGTTTTGATAAACCTTTTTGTTGTAAATTTGTTTATTTAATTGTTTATATACAATTAAACATTTTCGTTTAGTCATTGAAGTGATTATATTTGTTTATTTTAATTGTTTATGTATATTTAATACAAAAAAATAAACTTGTGACGTTGTGTGTTTTAATATAAGTGTTGCAAATTGCAACTTCAATGTAAATTGTTAATTTTCTGATTTATGTGTTGTTTTTTGTTTGTAATTTAGTGCTAATAGTTTACAAATATGAAACTAAAGCAATTTAATTTAATTTTTCTTTCATTTGCAGGTTCCAACTCCCTTATTAGGCAATTGGATTTTGCTGGTGCTCCAATGGACATAAATTTGCAATTTTTTTTTTATTTACATTGCATTTATAAAATAGGGTAAATTGATGATATTTTACCTTTGCAACATATAATAAAATTTTTTTTTCTTTTTCAGGATTGAAGCTGAATATTAAGAATTTTTATTAATTTTAAGTTTAGAATTAAGTTAGATTAAGAATTTAAAATGTGATATGTAATATGTGATCTTAAAAAAAAATGAAAAACAAGATTTTTAATAAATTATTTAATCTTTTAATTCAGTGTTTAGTAAATTCATTTCTTTTATAAAATTATACAATATGTTTTAATTTGTATTTAAATTCATTTTAATGTGTGGTTGAACATACTCCCCCCGTTGAACGGTTACGTTCAAGTATTCTGGCCTTTATTTTTTCTATCCCACGGCGATGGTGGTGATGAAAGACAACCTTTCCAGCCTTGTTTACGTTTACCTTAACTTGGTACCTGTCAGGTAGGTTTACCGAAAATTGCTTCCTCTTACTATTTCGGATCCTTTCAAAATCAATCCTACTAAGAGTATCCCTGTTAATGAAGAGTTCTTCCCCTTCGCGGGTTATAAACTTCTGGTAATCATTATCTATCCTCATTTTTATTTCTTGGATAGTGGAGGATGGGCGTAATCTATCGAGGGAATGTATCGTCGACCCATTAATAGTAACCGGAATCGGTATGCCTTCGTTTCTATGAATTTGTATTTGGGGTTCGGTAAAGCCTTCATTATTTTGAATAAATTCGGATTCATTCTCCACTTCAGCCGACCACCTTAATTCGGATTCATTCTCCACTTCAGCCGACCACCTTAGGTTTTCCTGTATCAATTCTACCAATGGGGTTGAAATGGTAGGTGGTGAAAACCTTATATCCTCAAGAATGGTGATATAATCCATATCGTCCCAGTTGGATTGCATATTAAACTGTAAGAATATTTATCTGTAGAAATTTGTATGAAAGTTTTATAAGTACGACACGACATGTAACTACTACAAACAACACATGGACAAAGTATTAGTATAAATTGGTTTCATGTTGTCGTAATAGTTTCGACTTGGTCGATCGGCAAACGACAAATTTTTACAATGGGTCTTTGACAAGTACTAAATCTTGTTCGAACCGTTACAACTCGTACCAATCCATCCTTTCCAGGATGAATCATTTGTATTATCCCTAAAGGCCAAGCAGTCGGTGGAGTGTTTTCATCCTTTATTAGGACAACATCTCCAACCTTAAGGCTTTGTTCGTTGGTTAGCCATTTAGGGCGTTGTTGGAGACGGTTTAAATATTCCGTTGACCATCTTTTCCAAAAATGTTGATTCATTTGTTGGACATGTTTCCATCTTTGGTTAAACGAAGAGTTTGATGCTGTTAGGTTAGGTTCAGGGATTGCATTTAAAGCCTGACCGATGAGGAAGTGACCTGGGGTTAGAACCGCCAGATCATCAATATCATTTCTCAATGCACATAAGGGTCTTGAGTTTAGACATGCTTCAATTTGAGCAAGCAATGTCGCGAGTTCTTCAAATGTGCAAACCGTTGTGCCTAGCACACGACGCAAATGATATTTGATGGATTTTACACCTGCTTCCCATAATCCTCCGTGATGTGGAGCGGCAGGTGGGTTGAAATGCCAGTTAATGTTTAGGGCTGACAAATAATTTGCTATGTTTGGAGCTGCTTCCTTGATGGCTTGTTCTAGATCGCGATCCAATTTCACCTTTCCACCTTTAAAGTTCGTTCCGCAATCTGAATATATGTCCGAGCATAATCCTCGTCGAGACACGAACCTTTTTAAAGCTGCTATGAAAGCCATTGAGGTCAAATCTGATACGACCTCTATATGTATAGCTTTGGTTGCCATGCATACGAAGATACAAAAATATCCTTTGTAATGTTTTGCGTTTCTGTGAGTGGACATTTTAAGTTGTATGGGTCCAGCGTAATCAATACCCACATGTGTAAAGGGTCTTGTGAGGTTAACTCTAGGTGCCGGCAAAGCTCCCATTAGTTGTTGTGTTGTTGCTGCTCGATGTTTTGCACATATAACGCATTTATGAATTTCCCGTGTTACGACTCGTTTTCCATCGAGGATCCAAAAATTATTGCGAAGAGTGTTAAGAACCAATGAAGTGCCTCCATGCAATGTTTCCTTATGGGCCTTATCAATAATCAAGTTACAGACGTGATGATCTCGTGGTAAAATGATGGGGTGCTTCATATCATATGGAACATCTGCGTTTTCCAGTCTACCTCTAACTCGGATCAAACCATTTCCATCTAAGAATGGGCTAAGTGTCATAAGCTGACTTTTCTTGGATAGAGGTTTTTCTGCCTTGAATATATCTAACTCAGATTTAAAGGCTGAGATTTGTACCATTTTTAAGATCAGCGTGCTTGATTCATTCAATTCCTTAACGGATAACGGACTTGTTCGTTTATTTTCACGGTCGCGACAATTTTCGACGAATCGCAATACCGTAGCTATTACTCTGACAAGTTTAGTGTATGATGAATACTTTGGCAACCAGTCACTTGAAGACGTTGAAAGTAATGCATTTATAGATGGTGCCTTGGCTTCTAAGGTTGTTCCTTCGAGTTGAATTGGATTTCTTGGCCATTGGGTTTGATTTTGGCTAAGCCATTCAGGTCCATGCCACCATAGATCACAATCAAGGATTTGCCTGGTTGTTATTCCCCGCGAAGCTAAATCAGCTGGATTATCCTTTGTGGGAACATGATGCCAATACTCAGTAGGTGTCACATCTTGAATTTCTGCAACTCTGTTTGCAACGTAAGTTTTCCATTTCGATGGATGCTCTCGAATCCATTGTAAAACAATAGTAGCATCCGTCCATAGAAATACAGGAAAGGATTCAAGTTGCATGTCTTGAATCGTAGCTTTTATAAGTTTAGCTAGCAACAATGCGCCGTTTAATTCCAAACGAGGTAAAGTTATTGGTTTTACTGGAGCAACCTTGGATTTTGCAGTTAATAAATTTACCTTGATATTTCCATTTTCATCTTGGGTTCGAATATATAGAACTGCGGCATATGCTTTAATAGAAGCATCACAAAATCCGTGAATTTGGTTTGTTTGGTTGGTTTTCGATATACCAATCCATCGTGGAATTTTTAGTTTATTCAGATTTTTTAAATCCTCTTTAAAATCGTACCATTGTTGTGCGATATCTTGAGAAACCTTGCTATCCCAAGAGTAACCGCCGATCCAAAGGGTTTGAATAAGTATTTTGGCTGTTATAATGATAGGCGAGATCCATCCAACTGGATCATACAATGATGCTATTTCCGAGAGTATGATACGTTTGGTTTTGGCCTGCGTATCTGATAAACCTTGAACATTAAAAGTGAAGTAGTCTTCTGCAGGATACCATCGAATTCCCAGAGTTTTTACAGATTCCGTTTCTTGTAGTTCGAGTGAACCTTGTAGCTCCTTATCTTCTGTTGGTAAGTGTGATATTACTTCTACTCGGTTACTTGCCCACTTTCGGAGTTTAAATCCACTCTTACTAAGCATATCTCGTAACTGCCTCTGTAATTCCAGGCATTCATCGATGGTTTCTGCTCCACTTAGTAAATCATCAACGTAAAATTCTGATGAAGTTGCCTTCACTGCTAATGGATATGTTTCTTGTTCATCTAGTGCTGCTTGTTGTACTGTGCGAACGGATAAAAATTGTGCAGGGGACACGCCAAAGGTGACGGTCTTAAGTTGATAATCTTTAAGCATTTTTGTTTCTGGATCTCTCCATAGGATGCGCTGAAACGTGCGATGTTCTGGGTGCATCCAAATCATTCGATACATTTTTTCAACGTCTGCTGTGATCACTACCTTATGTTTTCTCCAATTGAGAACAGTAGAGAATAACTTCGGCTGTATGGTTGGACCGATCAATAATTGCTCGTTCAGTGATTTACCATTTGTAGTTTTAGCAGATGCGTCGAAAACTACCCGTAGTTTGGTAGTGGTGCTTTGTTTAAAAACCGCATGATGTGGTATGTAATAATGTGGTTCATTTGGTTTGGGTGGTTCACATTCTTCCATGTGACCCATGGTTATATATTCATCCAAACAGGCTTCATACTCGCGTTTAAGTTGTGCGTTCTTGGATAGTTTCCTTTGTAAATATTCATAACGCCTCAGCGCGAGTTCCCTTGAGGAACCTAGACTTGGTCCATTTGGATCTGTGAATGGTAATTTTACCATATATTGATTATTTGGCAGCCGTTCATAATTGGTTTTATATAACTCCTCACATTTTTGATCTTCTGGAGTTTGTGTGTTGAAGGTTTGCACTTCTTCCATCTCCCAGAATTTCTGAAGTAGAAATCCGAGTTCGTTGATGGGGTTTGTAGTTGCGATGAATACCTTCACTGAAGCGTTAGGTGAGATAAAATTATTTCCTAATATTATCCATCCAAATATAGTGTTGATGGCAACTACGGATCTACCTGGAGCGTAGCGTATGCCTTCGCGAATAATATGGCCATATACATCGGCTCCAAGTAAAATGTCTACTGGATTAGGTTTCCAGAATGTTGGATCCGCTAGTTCAAGATTTTTGAAATGTTTTAAGACTTGACTTGATGTTTCTTTAGCTGGCAGTAGGTCAGTGATTGTTTCTAATACGAACATTTTCACTTCTACCGCCGTGTGGTTGTTTTTAGTAGATTTAAGTCTTAACTGCACCCTTTGTTTGGAACATGCAGTTTGGTTTTTGCTTAGACCGTGAATTTGTATTGATGTGGGTGTTCCACGTATTTGCATCCTCTGACAGGCTTTTTCTGTGATGAATGAGGTTTGCGATCCTGTATCTATCAGGCATCGCAATATTGTTGAACGACCATTGCGGTCACATGCTGTTGCCAACGCCGTTGGCAATAGAGCATTACAATTTTCCATTGACAGGAAAGTGTTTGTCCTTTCAGCATCATTACTGTTAACCCTTTCAGTATTTGAATCCTTTGATGAAGACTCATCGAAATGAAGTGTAGTGTGATGTGATTGATGACATTGTTTGCATTTAAACTTATTTCGACACTTTGCGTGCGAATGTTTGTTTGAAAAACAGTTAAGGCATCTATTCGATGCTTTAATTATTTTTTTGCGTGTAGGTACATCCATATTTAAATAAGTTTTACAGGTCCCAACGTAATGTTTTTCATTGCAGGCGGGGCAATGAGAATTAACGACGGTGTGATAGGTTTGAATGTTTTCCCTTTTTATGTTGGCGGTACTTGGTTTTGCACCAATGGTATTACCGATGGATTCCAATACTCGAATCCTTTTGTTTAAAAATGCTAAAAATGTTGAGTATTTTGGAAGTTCTTGGTTATCTCCCAATTCCTCTTCCCAGAGGCGCAATGTCATAAATGGTAATTTTTGAACTATCAAAAATATCAACAATGCATCCCATTGACTGGTGTCTATTTTCAACGCCTTGAGCTGCTGTAAGCACTCTTCGGTTGTATCGACTAACATTTTTAGGCTCTTTCCCGATTCAGCAGTAATTTTGATTTGGTTGACTAGGGTCTTGAGGTGAAAATTTGCTAAAGTTCTAGTATTTTCATATCGCTTTTTTAATTTACTCCAAGCCGGTTCATAATCTTGATTAGTGATGGGAGTATGTTTTAATAATTTTTCCGCATCACCACTAAGACATCCCTTTAAATAATGGAGTTTTTGTACCGGTTGCAGCTGGTTGTTATCATGAATTAATGATGTGAATAAATCGGAAAATGATCTCCATGAATTATAATCACCATCGAATTTTGGCAATGTAATTTTTGGCAATTGAGTATATTTGAACTGAGGTTCTGCTAAAACCGTTGAATTTAGGTTGGTATCTGTAGCTGTTCTATTGATACCATCTTCAAGCTCGCCCATATACTCATCGTATTTGATTTCGATTTCATCGAATTGTTGCTTTTTTATATAAGCATTCTCGCACTCAGCCTTTGATATGATGATGGCTTCATTTATTTGTCGATCTTGTTTAACGAATTCATGCCAAAACTCACGCATATCGATCATTTTTTGTTTGTAAAAACCAGCCGTTCGTTTTTCCAATCTGGTTTTCTTGCCATTTTCGATTGTTTTTTCAATCTTCGTTTTCAAAACGAGTTGATTGACTAATAGCTTGTCAAGATCATTCATGATTGAATGGATATAAATGCGATTAATTTGTGACCCGGTCGTGTAATTGATTTTTTTTTGCTGTGATTAGCACAGAAAAAAAAACAAAGTGAACAAAAAAAAAATAATAAAAAAAAAAGAAAAGTATTCGGTTTTAATAAACTAACAAATTATTAATATTTATCACCTTCCTGGATGGAACCACCAATGTTTTTTGACCAACGTTGATACTTACGACTGTACGTATTCGACGTAGGTTCAAAATTCATAAAAAAAATAAGAAGTCGGAAGCGGTGATAATTTTATTAATAAATGTAAGTTTTATTATCCGTTTAATTTCTTAACAATTATTGGATAATGCTTAATTAATTAAATTTAATATAAATAACTATTTTCGAAAGATTTGTGCTTGACGTATATTGTCATCGAACACTTTCCAATCGAATTTTTAATTATAAATACTACTTTATGTTAATTAATTACTAACGATCACAATTAAAAAAGGGTTTTTTCGAGATTATATTCGAACGACGTATATTGTCATCGATCGATTTCAACTTCGAATTCCACCTTTTCTTTACTATTTAGTATTAAATGTTAATGTTAAAAAATTATATCAAATTATATTTGTTTTACGTATATATTCGTAAAACAATTTCAATTTGATTTACAACTTACAATTTTGTACGATCCTTCTTGCTTGAGATGTCGGGAAAAAAGTGAGTTTCTTCGGAAAATTGTCGCCCTTTTATATTCTAATTCGAGCTTTGGTGCTGCCATTCAAATTTGTAGAATTTTATTGAAAATAATGAGCCTTGGCAGCATTTTTCTTCCAGCTGCTTAGCTTTCATATGATTGTTTGTTGTTGTCGGTATATATGTTTGTCTCTTTTTCACTTATTGGATCTATTGGGAATTATAAAATATTAAATTATTAATAAATTATTAACATTTTTTATAATTTATTATAAAATTATTGTTCCCCAACTAAATATTTGTATTGTGAATAAGTTTTTTAATCTCGGTTTATAAAGTTGTATCGTCAAAACAACTTTGTTTATTCGCGCATGTTTACAAGTGACGTTTAACTTTATTTGTTTATTTTATTCGTGAAATATTTGTGTTTTGTTTAATTTTTTATTGTAAAAATATTAAAAGATTGTTAAATTAATTAAATTTAATGTGTATTTGTTCGGGGACATAAATTTATAAGTGAAATTTTAGTAAAAATAATATGTGTACTTTGTAGGTTATGTTTTGATAAACCTTTTTGTTGTAAATTTGTTTATTTAATTGTTTATATACAATTAAACATTTTCGTTTAGTCATTGAAGTGATTATATTTGTTTATTTTAATTGTTTATGTATATTTAATACAAAAAAATAAACTTGTGACGTTGTGTGTTTTAATATAAGTGTTGCAAATTGCAACTTCAATGTAAATTGTTAATTTTCTGATTTATGTGTTGTTTTTTGTTTGTAATTTAGTGCTAATAGTTTACAAATATGAAACTAAAGCAATTTAATTTAATTTTTCTTTCATTTGCAGGTTCCAACTCCCTTATTAGGCAATTGGATTTTGCTGGTGCTCCAATGGACATAAATTTGCAATTTTTTTTTTATTTACATTGCATTTATAAAATAGGGTAAATTGATGATATTTTACCTTTGCAACATATAATAAAATTTTTTTTTCTTTTTCAGGATTGAAGCTGAATATTAAGAATTTTTATTAATTTTAAGTTTAGAATTAAGTTAGATTAAGAATTTAAAATGTGATATGTAATATGTGATCTTAAAAAAAAATGAAAAACAAGATTTTTAATAAATTATTTAATCTTTTAATTCAGTGTTTAGTAAATTCATTTCTTTTATAAAATTATACAATATGTTTTAATTTGTATTTAAATTCATTTTAATGTGTGGTTGAACAACCCTGATTATAATCCTTTTTGAGTAGCTCCTGTCCGTATTTTGTTGGATTTCTAATTCTTTTTTCTACTGCAATTTTAGTTTAAGGCTCTATACATATAAGGTACATATGTTCAAAATCCTATGTCAAAAATGGTTTTTAGTTATTACTATAAGTATGGTCAGCCGCCATGCATTCCAATTTTAGAAACATATTTAGTTTAATTGACGAACAAATATCCAAATGGTCACCCTAGCTCATTAATATGCCTCTATATCTTGAATATAATTTGTCAAATTACGTTATCATATATGCCATTTCGCTACTCACCTGAAAAACTCCATTTCATCTTTGTACCATTTCACAGAGTTTAATGTGTGCCCACTCATATCATAGCTGCACGACAAAGTCACATTATCCCGAAAGTCAACAATTTCTGGAACATTGATGTCAGTCACAAAGAGGCCGTACACGCCACTGGCTCCCCTACCACCACCACCAAGTTGACAATCTGTAAAAAAAAAAAAAAAATTCCAAAGGATATACAAAAAAGGATATACATATTTCTATCTCGCTTATAAGAGTGAAAAGGATAAACGATGTGAATGTTGTGCATATCATGAATAGGAAGTAGCAAGGGATTCGGTAACGATATTTGCATAAATCTAACTGACATGTTACTCTGACAGCATTTTGTCACATGTTAGGGGAATACCTATCTACTACCTACCTCTACACCATATATCCCGTCACTTCATTTGTTTTCTCATTCTCTTTCCTTCATTCCCTAGAATTCGCACCAGTAACCAGCAACCAAGCAAGCACTTCAGGACTTCAGCACTTTGCCATATAATATTGGATCCTGGATGGTTCCTCAAATCTACCTTTTGAAATGGGTGAGGGAGAGGGGTGGCTTTAAGAGGCTTTAAGAGCAACTGCTTATTCCTTTTTGGCACTTGAGTGGATAAAGAATGCAAAGGCGCAGTGCGTAAGCGTAATCGAGCGTGAAGTTATAGAAACGAAGAGAAAAGAGATGTGTTGGAATAATGTAGCAAAAGCCTTGGAGGCACATTTATATTATTATTTGCTATCAGAAGTAACAAAAAAAAAAGAAGAAAGGAATCCCCTCGCGTAAGCTTTGATGAGAGGTGTTTATGCTCTTATGACAAAATGCGTTTTGACACATATGTGTGACTGCGTATGTAGGTTTTTATGTGTTAATAATGCCAAATCGATAAAGACTCATTTTTGAAAAGTGTTTTAGGCTTTGACTTTTTTGTGTGACAAAAAAAGAAAGAAAAAAAAAATATATCAGGCACGAGGAATATTGATGAATTGATGTCTGATTGCAGAGACTTTTATGCTTGATGTCCTACATTATAGCGTGAAAGAGTGATAGAATCGTTTTATTTTCTGACAGCTTTTTGATAGATTTAGGATGTAGGTAAGAATGAAGGTAATGTGTGGAAAACCAAAAGGAATGTGTTACTTCAAGAGAAATAGGTCAGATGAACTACTTCACTTTAATGGATATTAAATTTTAGTCTTTTTTTCAACTTCTAGGTGATGCATTCCAAAATAAATTTTTTACTTAAAAGCATTTTTATTAAAAAGACATTCTTTTTTAAATTAATTTTCTCCTTGTAATAGAAAAGAAATTACGAATGTTTACAGATATTCTGTAAGATCATTTTCTGTTTCGAAATCACTTCTTGTTTTTGTCCCACCCATGACGGAAAAAAGACCTCGTCTATATTAAAAAAATAATTAAGTTGACATATTTTTCTTTGCACAGTTTTATTTATTAACAAATCATGGTATTATAAAAGTCTATGTAAATACTTTCTAACAATGGGTGAAACTGGAGAGGGGAACAGTTAATTGATTATACAAGTGTCCCACCCGTGACTATAGAATGCCCCATATTATTGCTGGAACTCAGAATGCGAAACTCTTTTAGCATATTAAACCTTCATATTATGTAATAATTCATAACAGAATATTTTGATTTAATTAGATGAGAAATTAAATAAAAACTTTAAAAAATATTTTAAAAGTTTTAAAAATTACAAAAATATCTTTTCAAATGTTGTTAATCTTTTAACAAATTATGACATTTAATTCCATATAAAAACAGAAAGTTTGAAAAATTTTAAGTGTTTTGTCATTCTTAAGAGATAATTAATTACATAATTGACAAATAAAAACGAAGTTTTATAAAATAAAATGCACGACTGTGTCGCACGTACTTGCTCTTGTGTATGGTTAAAGTTACTTAGAATGTTAAAGCTTTATATAAACATCCTAAAAGAATATTTATTTAATTTTATCATTATTCTTATAAGAAATGTAAAAAAAAAGTTGATTTTAAAATTACGAAAACACCTTTTTAAATGGTATTAATCTCTAAATAAAGATTGCCAACGGATTTCCTATATAACAAAAGAGTTTTGAAATTTTATTTGAAAATTTTTAAAGCCGTTTAAAAAAAACAAAAATAATTTTTGTATACAAAAATTTTCGAATATTTTTCAAAAAAGGATTTGGTAAGCCATTTTGAAGAAATTATTTTTCCACATATTCAAACAAAATTTCAAGTAAATTCTTTGATCCGTTTTGAAAAAATTAATTTTTCAAAAAAATATATATTAATTTTTAAGTTAAATCTACTAAAACGTTGTTGCACTAAAGTTATTTAGGGGAAAGTCAGAAATCAAGAAAATGTACATTTCAGCTATCGTTAATAATATAAATATTTTTTTTTATCAAAAGAAGCACCTTTTGAACTACAATACATACATTTTTACTTGCTCAATAGGGCAAGTATTGGTTTCGTGTAAAAAAAAAATTTCGAGGTTTTAATCAAAACTAACATTACGATGATAGAGAAGTCCAAAAAAGTGGTTTTCGTCATGACGTCCGTCGGTCTGTGCGTCGGTGTGTCCGTGCGTCTGTGCGTCCATGTGTACAAGTAGCTACATCCTAAACGGGTGGACAGATTTTCTTGAAATTTGGTATAGATGTTTTTTTCGTAATTTCCAGGGTTGGTTTTTTTTTTGTTTTTTAATATCTCGCTTAGAACGTATACCTCCCATACAAAATTTTCGAGTTATTGCAAATTTCTCGAAAACGGCTTTAACGATTTTGACTAAATTTAACACACGTAATGCTGTACAAAGTTCTAACAAAACTGCTTTTTTTGTTTTTCTATAAAAATACGGATAATGGAAATATGGTATGTTTCATTTTTTTAAATCACTCATGTCGGCTCTTCCCTTAAATCTTTAATTAGTTATTGCAATTTTCTCGAAAACGGCTCTAACGATTTTGATTAATTTTTGCATACGTAATATTCAAAGCAATTGCAATAAAACAGCATTTCTAGTTTTTCTCAAAAAAGTCAAATAGCTAACAAAAATATGGTCTCCATGTCGGCTCTTCCCTTACATAAACCAAATTTCTTAAAAATGTATATAGATTCTATATTCTAGATTCTATATTATAGAAGCAGCTCTTATAATCTACAAGTAAACTAACTTAAAAGTACTTTGAACTGCAAGAGCAGTTCAACAGATTTTGTTTAGCTAGAGATAACTTTAATAGAATTACAAGTTTAAAGTATCTGGAATATTTACAAAAGGTGCAAAGAGATCTCAAAATGAATCCTAAACATTTTTGGAAATTTATTAATAGTAAAAAAAGTTCGTGTCCATATCCATCTGTTCTAAAGTCAAATGAAATGTCTAGCCATGACCCTCGAGTTATTACACAATTATTTTCAGACTTTTTTCAAGGCGCCTTTAACTGTGATACTAACAACTGTGATACTTTAAACTGTGATACTTTAAACTGTGATACTTCGATCTGTGATAATTCTGACGAAAATTGTCAAAGATTTGACTTTTTGAAACCTTTTTCATACTTGACTGATATAAACTTTGTTATAAATACTGACAACATTTCAAAGTTTATATCTAATCTTGACGACAATTGTATACCTGGTCCTGATGGTATACCTTCTATTGTTATAAAAAACTGTGCAAGTCAATTATTGTCACCTCTTTCTGTACTTTTTAATTTATCGTTATCTTCTTGTGTATTTCCTTGTATCTGGAAAAAATCATTTATTATCCCTCTACATAAGAAAGGAAAAAAAGACGAGGTCCAAAACTATAGACCTATAGCAAAGTTGTCGGTTATTCCGAAACTCTTTGAGGCTATTATTTGTGAATCTTTGTCTTTCTATGTTAAATCAGTTATTGTCCCAAATCAGCACGGATTTACAAAAGGCCGCTCTACCGTGACTTTTCTCATGGAATTTGCCGAAAATTGTATTGAGTCATTTAAAACTAAGAAACAGTTAGACTGCGTCTTCACAGACTTCAGCAAGGCGTTTGACAAACTCTCGCATAGAATTTTGTTAAGTAAGTTGAGAGCTCTTGGATTTAATGAAAACTTTGTTAAGTGGCTTCAATCTTATTTATTAAATAGATCATACTCGGTGCTTTTCAATGGTTGTCCATCAAAATACTTTTGTGTTAATTCTGGAATACCGCAAGGCAGCCATTTGGGCCCTATACTTTTTATAATATTCATAAATGACTTACCATCCGTCTTGAAACATTCGAATTGCCTTATTTATGCGGATGATGTTACAATCTTTAAAACCGTCTCTAATGTTCGTGATTGTGAAATGTTGCAATGTGACCTTAACTCATTTTTCGATTGGTGTGTTCGTAATTGTTTGCTTCTTAATGTCAATAAATGTAATTTTATGAGTTTTACGAGAAAACTATCTAAAATTCCTTTCAATTATTTGTTAAATGGAGTTTCCTTGTCGAATGTAAGTCAAGTTTCTGTTCTTGGTGTCTTATTTGATCCTAAACTGGAATTTATTGAACACATCAATTCCATAAGCAATAAAGCCAATTCGCTTCTCGGTTGGATTAAGAGAGAGTCACGTCAGTTTTCCGATCCTTTTATTGCAAAACAGCTATTTGTAACTTTTGTCAGACCCATCCTAGAGTATGCTTGTCAGGTTTGGTCACCTCATTATGAGTGTCACATAGCGAGGCTAGAACGAGTTCAAAAAAGGTTTTTGCGGTTTGCCTTAAGAGGCTTAGGATGGGACAACCCTTACAACCTCCCCCCATACATAGACAGACTCAAACTTATTGACATGCCTTGTCTTCAGAATAGAAGGTCTTATTTATGTTTTTCGTTCATTGTAAAATTAATTAATGGGAAAATAGACTCTTTGCACCTTTTGTCTCGCATTAATTTTAATATTCCTCAACGCAATTTCAGAAATGTCCCCAATAGTATATTAATCTCAAACTATCGTACCAATTACGAACGTTTTTCTCCTTTAAATGTAATGTTCAGTTTATTTAATGTTTTCAATAATAGATTTCATAATTTATTTGACCAATCACTTAATTTATCTCCTAAATTTCAATCAAATTTTTACTCGATTTTGTAATTTATACCTAATATAATGTTTTAATGTTTTGTTAAAATTTGTAAATTAATGTAAATTGAAGCTAGTATTTAGCTGTACTGAATAAATAAATCTTATAAATCTCATAACTACTACAAAATTTAAAGAAAATGGCTCCAGTAGTTAAGACTGTACATCTAGATAAATACAGACAAACGGACAAACAGACAGAATTGCGAAACGCTTTTTATCGCGTTCTATATCATCGTAATTCCATGTCTGATTGTTATTTGGAGTTCTATTTTTTTTTCTAAACTCTCCCCCTCTCCTCCCATGCGGAACGTAAGTATTTTTTTTTTAATTTCAAAATCTATTTGTAAATATTTTTAGTTATGAGGTTATGACACTCTAAGCAACTTGAAAATTAAAAGAAAGTTCATGTAACCGAGTTTATCGAAATGATCAAAATGTCGTGTTCCATTCCTCCAAAAGAATTACATTTTTTGTCTTCATCGATAAGAGCCTGGGATCCACCAATGCCACAAAGTGTCCAATTGTACCTTCTTTGAAACAATACAAAAGCAAAAGTAGCTGCTGTAAGGCCTTATACATACAAAGAAACTTTTTGGTTGGGTAATGATAACGGTGGTGAATTCACTCTGATTTTGTTATTTATTCACAACCGATTTCACATTGGTTTTGCCTCATGGTCTTTTCGCAATATTTGTCGTCCTTTAAAAATTGTCCAGCATTTAAAATTTGGCAGAAAAAGAAAATTTTTTAAAAGTATTGAACAAAAAAAAAATCGTTGAAAATCTGCTGTTTCTAAAAAAAGAGTGTGTGTACATATTTACACGCGACTAAAGTTATACTTCTCATTCAGTATATGTAAATGAATTTCATTTGATATTTTTAATTTCTATTATGAAGTAATTAATCCACACTTAGTTTTTTTACATTTTTATCAAGTGAACAATAAATTAATTCTTTCATCCTCCTTGCGTCCATGTACACAGAGAAAAATATGACCCGCTAAAAAATAACAGATTGCCATATTGTTTTACCGTCCATACATTTCATAAGGAAATCTTATTAAAATCAACGATTAATAAGGTTTTTTTAAGGAGATTTCTTATTATTTTTATAGAGAAAATCTTATTAAAATTTGACTGAAAAGTTGATTTTTTTTGCAACTTAAGCACTAGAACAAAAATCGCGATCAATATTTTCATGGCAGGTTGGTTCAGGTGGTAAGGTGGGCGACTAATGATTTGAAGTCTCCAGTTCGATTCCCAGCCTGGTCATCTTTTTTTTAATTTTTTTTCAGATTTTAAAACAATAAGGAAAACCCGATTGTTTTAATAAGGTTTCCTTCTTGGATGAAAACCATAGAGAAATCTTATTGTTTTTGTTCTATTTTATGAGGTCTATTTTTCTCTGTGTAGTTTTCAATTTATTCTGTGAAAATCGTGTTTGAAAGTTGGGGTACATTTTTTTTTTCGAAAAATCCAAGAATCTTTGAACGCTCCTGGAAGCTAAACCGTTTGAGAGCAATTTTTGGGAGTGATGCCAAATGATAGCTTGTGTCATGGGCCTACGCTTTGCACATTATCAGATTTTTAAAAAATCGCCTTAAATGTTAAACCGCCACATCATGCCTAATTTTTCAGAATCGTGCCTATTTTTTTTTTACTTTTAAGTTCTCCCGGTTTGAGAACGCGTGGACCTACAGGGATGAGAGTTGTGACCAAATGTAGGTTAGAGTCCCCGCTACCTTTTGGCATCAAAAAATTTTTTTTCATTTTCTTCAAAATTTAGCGATATAGGTGTTCGAACGCTTTGATCTAGAGACAGGGGAGTGGTGCCATATGAAAGCTTATATTCTCAGCTACCCGATAGTGGTATAATCCGGTTTTTCGATTTTTTTCAAAATTCCGAGAAAATCGCCTTTGAAAGTTGGGGTAAAATTTTTTTTCGAAAAATCCCCGAATCTTTGAACGCTCCTAGATGCTAAACCGCTTTAGAGCAATTTTTGGGAGTGATGCCAAATGATAGCTTGTGTCATGGGCCTACGCTTCGCACATTATCAGATTTTTAAAAAATCGCCTTAAATGTTAAACCGCCACATCATGCCTAATTTTTCAGAATCGTGCCTATTTTTTTTTTACTTTTAAGTTCTCCCGGTTTGAGAACGCGTGGACCTACAGGGATGAGAGTTGTGACCAAATGTAGGTTAGAGTCCCCGCTACCTTTTGGCATCAACAATTTTTTTTTTCATTTTCTTCAAAATTCCGAGATATAGACGTTGGAAGTTGGGGGCGCTCACTTTCAGCTCAGCCCACTTTCAGTTCAGCTCAAATGAGCTGAGCTATGGTACCTAGCTCAAAAGCGAGCTAGCTCAAATTTGAGCTGAGGTGTGAGCTGAGCTGAAATGTGAGCTTTTTGCAACCCTGGCAACTTGCCACATGAAAATTACCACACGCAACTTGCCACATGCAACTTACCACACGCAACTTGCCACATACAACTTGCCACATGCAACTTGCCACTTGCAACTTGCCACATACAACTTGCCACATGGAACTTGCCACATGAAACATGTAACCTGCAACGTGTTGTGTGTTTTATGTTTGCCGTACTGCGGCGTACTGCATTTTTAAATACTAAAGTACTGCCTACTCTAAAGGTGAAACAACAGCCCTGCTACCAAGAGTGATCGCGTCATAATCCCTTTGACATTCTTGTCAAAAAGTAAATTTTCATACTCACCCTCCCATAAGAAGTATAACTTCAAAAATGGGCAAAACGTAAGTTGTCTCTCCACATTGGTTACCTGATGTGTTAATCTAAAAGACTAATTAATGTCTTTGCAACATACGATATAAGCTTCGAAGAAATAATTTTCTTTAAATTTCAACCAAATTTTAAGAATAGAATTAATAAAAGCTTTAATTTCAAATCAAGTCTGCACAAAATCTGAAAAAAGACTGTCCTCAAAGAAGGTTTCAATTCATATTTATGAGGTAAAACAAAAAAAACCAAAACTTCTTTCGGATAATATGAAAGCATAGGTCAAAATCAAGCCTTATTTTAGGTCACATCGTAAACGATTTCCATTTATTTCACTCTACGAAATAGTTCGTTTTTGGCATACCTAACATATATACATTTTCGTATAAAAATGGACACATTCAATGGTCCCGCATAATCTTCCCAACAGTCAAGGATTTTCCCAAAAAATATATTCCATGACGATACGGCTCACTTACTCAACCTGATAACACCCATCTGAAGCACACTATAACAACCAAACGCCTTCTCCTTTTTCGAAAGGCAACAATCCTTTTCTTTTTTTTTTGTTGCTTTTCAAATTGCCTTCAGGCATAAAAATGAATATATTGCCCTGGTGTCCATAAAACATTTTGCAAAAGTACGTCATCCAGATAGAAAGACGTCTGTACGACATAATACGACCCGAAATAAAATATATATGTGCATATGTACGAGTTGAGTATTATTATGGTAGAAGGCAGGGTGTAAGGATCTCTCTCCACATGTGATGAAATGATAGTTGTAAAAGTCTCTCTCTCACTCAAACTCAACCCCTCGACGACCTTTATACCGAATGACGTAAGGTTTTAACAGCTCTACAAGAAGACGAACCTCCAGCTTCAGCCAAGCATTCCTCTATCCATCAAAACACAAAGCACTTACATAAATGACACTTTGATGCCGAAGAAAGTATAATGGAGGAATTCAGCTCGAAATTTCACACCATTTCCGGCCACATCATACAGCCAGAGTGAGCCCAAGGCGATTGGGGCGAATGGGGCGAATGTTTATGTTATGATGGCTAAACGCGCGAGCATGAATAAAACTGACAGAGCGACAACATACAATTCTTGCGAGGGAAGTCGAAGTCGAGGACATCAAAAAGGGCTCGTTTTTGCAAGGACTTCAAGGAAGTATGATTCTTTAACTCTGTCGATAGAGTGTTGAAGTGCAGAACGGAACGGAGAAGAAACTAACTCTTCTACAGCTTGGAGACAAACCGTGTTTTTTCTCACTTCAACATCAATATGAACACCACCGCCATCATGCAGGGGAAGGATGCTGCTGAGAATAACAAATCTGGAAAAGGAATAACAAGTTTATGTGACATGATACTAATGCCTAACCACCAAACCCTTCTCTCTTCTAACCACCCGTTGTCATTTTTATTCAAATCTCCCCCCACTATTCTCTCACTGATTCTTCCTGCCGGAAACGGGACAGTTCTGTCGATTTGAATGGTTTTTCCTCCCATTGAGTGAGTGTTTTCTTCTTTTTTTTCTCAATTTTTCTTGTTAACCATCTGCATCAGATCGGCGTGTCCTTGAAGCTGCTTTAAGTTATTTTTATTTATTTCTTTAAGGGTTTGTTCCTTTTTTTTTGTTGTTAGCCCGATTTATAGCCCGATTCGTAATGGCAATGGGCGGTGAAAAGAAGGCGGAGAGTTTTGGGGTGGATGCGAGAGTGAATGCGAAAAAGCCATTGTAGGGAATAACAAAAGCTACAAAGTCGTTCGGTGGTGTTCACATGTGTTTGTTTAAATTAAATGAAAAATAACAAAAACACATTTGCAAGTGGACCCAAGCAAAAAATAAAAAAAAACGAGGCAGATTCGTTTTCATGATATCAAGTAGAAGGCAGACCCAGATTAAAGGGAGGAAGGAAGCTTTGACACAAAATATTTGAGGTGTACTATAAACGTTGTTATACGCAGATATACATAAAAGCCTTATCCGTTTTGTTTTTTTTGTTTTTTAGTCAGTTCGGCCTTGAGCTAGCTGCTGAACATAAAATATGTTTAGGACAGGTGCATTATACCTACCTACATCTACATACATAAATATATATATGTATGGTTGTAGGTACAAAGTATGAAAAATTGAAATGAAGCTCGGATATTATATTACAACAACAGGTGACTTGATATAAATGTTTTTTTTTTCGTGAATTATGGATGGATTTTTTTTTTTTTCAATATTAATTGTAGACTAAGAATATAATTTGTTTTTCTTTCAAAATTGAATTCAATGTATAAATCGGATTGTGTTTAATGTTTTACGCATTATAAAGAGAATGCTTACAAAGAAAGTTCCACGTTTTTTATGCCCAAAAATAAGCTAAAGTGTTCAAATATCTACAACTCTTATTTGGATCTTTAATTAAATAACCTCAAAAATATTTAGAATAATGCAAAAAAACAATTTTTTGTTTTTTTAAATTTTTAAAATAAAACATTTTGTGAATATAGGTACGTAAACTTGGTCTTAAAGTAAGATTTAATTTTGTTTGAAGCAAAATATTATTTTCTGAATTGTTACAGTTTTTTTTTTGTCCAAAAAAAGAGTCATAAGAATTGTTGAAAATTTTGTTTGAATTTTGAAAATTTCAATAAAGCATACATTTTTTGTCGAAACTTCAATATTTCCAAAAATGAACATACCTACACTGAGGGAAAAAATAAATTGAAGTTGAAACGTCGTTGTTTCAAAGATGAACTACTTTGATTTATGTGACTTTAGCGCAAATGCGGATGGTTTTTCGCAAGTTTCTTGATTTAACATTGTGTAGCTTGTAGTTAGTCTACCGTTATGTGTGATATACCAAATGAAAGGTAATTGTATCAGGATGCTCATTGAAGTTAAATAAAATTTCTGTCTGCTCTTGGTCAAAAGTTATAACCTGTTGAATTCTAAAATTTTATTTTACCGTTATCTCAAATTGTGTTTACGAAAATGATCGAAACTTCGCACACATATAGTCGTAGTCATGGTCTATCATTATTCTACATATTTATTCCTGTATCTATTAAAGAAAAAAAGATAAAAATAAAAAACGATGAAAAACTGTCAAAAAACGTGTTTTTTTTTAAAACTTGTTTCTTCCGTTATTCAGTCAAAACTCACTAAACGATTACAAGTTTTTGCACATGTATGACAAAACCTACATGTCCTATAAGTTTGAGATTTTTTGAACGCTCCAAAAAAAAGCTAAAAATCAAAAATTACCCAAAAATACCCCTAAAACAAGGTGTTTTTCAAAAATTCATATTTCGAAACGTAGAGTGTTGGAAAAAAATCCGTATCAGACATTTAATTTTTTTTCCTCATCTTTCACCTGGCATCTTTAGAATTGTAAAAAAAAAAAATTCCTTTACCCAAAATCATCATTTTGTCATAGCCCCAACACGTGTACAACGTTCAAACAAAACGCTATAGCTTACTTTCAAAATTTTTCAGAATTTGTTTTTAAATGCAGTTATTCTTCAATTAATCTCATCTATCTATAGCAAAAAAAATCAATTCTCTACGAATTCGCGTTTAGATTTTAACAAAATTTTCATCATTCCGTTTTACCCCTGTTTACCCTATTAAATTTAAAAATCCTTCATTTTGATTAAGCTTTAGGTTATTATCTTATTATTCAAATAAGCTATAGAAGATTTTTGTATCTCTAATAGTTTATTTTTAATTTTTGAATTGAAATTTTTTGCCGCACTGCGAAAGTGCGAGAGTGTAACGTTAGAAAATGGCGTCACTTTTTTGTGATGGCTGCCATGGTTCATCGACTTATAAGACGATGAAATGAACTTGTACTGTTTTTTGTGTTGACAACAAAAAATATCTTAACCAACAAAAATGTGCTTACAAAAATGTTACACATACGCCGTAGTGACACTTTTTTAGTTTAAAGCTTAACAATATGCTACCACTACAGTAAACAAATGTATTTGTTTTTGAACCATCTCATATCGTCATATCTAGCCATAGGAGTTAAACTTTAAAAAATATTATTATCCAAAACATTCCCTCTTATAAAACCATATTTTCTAAATCAAAACATTACGCTATGTTGCACATCTAAAATCAATAATTACAAATTACATGCTTCACAAGTTTCCCAGACATTCTATACCTTTCCCTCTTCCCCGCAGTATAATAACTCTCCAAAACAGGACAAATATTTTTGGCCAAAATAAAATCCCACAAATTAATTAAATTAAACTGTCAAGTTTTTTCCCTTCATAGACATTATATACAAATTCAAACTCAACTTTTCCAAAAAAAAAAAAAAAAAACAAACAAACTTTATTCAAATTCTAAATGCTAAACTTCGTAAGGCAAATAACATTAAACTGTCAAGTTGGGTAAATAGCACTCTTATACCCTCTAAATAAACCAACCTTCTCCCTCTCTCTCTTTAAACTTGGCAAAAAAAAAAAACAAACAACCCAAGCATAGTGTAGTTTCAGCAAATTTTAATTCCACTTTTTGAGATGTCAAAGTCAAAAAGTTAGACGACACGACTATGACGACCAAAAACCAACGACGATGAAGATGGAGTACAAATAATAAATCCTGCTAGAAAAAAAAAAATACATTTTCTCGGCATTTTATTCTTACCATGAACAAAGGCCAGCAACAGCACCAAAAACACCGACATTTTGCGCCAAAAAAAACCGATAATCCACAAAAAACTTTCTTCCTTCTTCGTGAAAATAATACGAAAATTGTACAAAAACACGTCCACCCAAGAGAAATAGCAGAACAAAATAAAAAAAAAATTTATGAACTTAAGAAAGTTATTAAACTTTAATTGGGACGCACATTAAACCGTAATCACAGGAAATTATAAATTCGCAATTAATTCACTTACGGCTGTCACGGCCACCGTACTTTTTTTTTTTTTTTAATTTTCTTTTCTTTCTATCTTTATAACTTTCCCCCCAGGACGCTGCTCAGAGGATTGATACTTATTCAACTTTAATTAGAATATAATTATTCAGTTAGGTAATGTGTCTCCCACTTTATCCTTTCACGACGACAATAATAAAGGACTTTACCGAACTAAATCACTGTCAAGGTTTCAAAAAAATAATGATGATAAAAAAAAGTAATTAAAATCATTCACTCAAAAAAAAAAAAAAAACAAAAAAAGAAAACATTTGTCGTGCTTCCCGCGACGACGACGGATGAGAGAGAAAGGATATAGACGTTCAAAACACTCACACACACACTCTCCGCCCGTCTCCGTACTTTTTTTTTCTGACGTCAGATTAATTTTATTCCGATTAGCATGGATGGATTTTTTTCTTTCCCTGTACGCAATTGAATGACACAAAAGCTTATTGTTATCCTTATGGTATAGTAGCTGAAGCAGAAGAGCTCTCACCCACGCAAGGACGAGTTAAGTCCTCTCCCCCCCACGACGACAAACGGAAACATGAACCGAAAAAAGCAAAAATAATAAAAAAAAAAAATCATGAAACCATAAGGCGAACAACGGATCGGATGGCGTAAAATTAATCCGATATATTGTCATGAGTGTGTAAGGACAATTTGCCTTGGGACAATTAGGGATCTATTAAGAGGGATTAAGGTCCTTTCAAGAATTCATGGCGAAGAATTCAAAGATTCATGATATTTTTTTTTTCTATTTTCGTGTATTTCTTTGTGTTTTCCTTGTGTCATTGAGTTGCTACCCACGCGTACAAAGTCATATTTATCACGGTAATTAACGGATCTTTAATAAATTGCAACTTTATCCTATATTCCGTAGGGTTGTTGTGGGGGAAATTATTTTTTTTTTTCGAACTATCAAAACTATCACAATTTTATGCCTATTCCACGAGAGAAACGGAAGATAGAAAAAGAGAATGTGTGAAAAAAAGAGCCTTTAACCAGCTATTCTGATTGAACCTTACAATCGGACTGAAGTACCATGGACCGTATGTATTATCGGTGAGTTGTTAAAATTTACTTTCGTTGATGTGCTCCTTTGGTGTTTCCTGGCCATGATTTTCTGAGCATCCTGAGTGTTTTAAAATAATCACAAGTGGTAGAATGTCAGTACTCTCTCTCTCTCTCTCTCTTCCTGAGAGAAAACAGATGAATTCTTTTGCTTTTGTGGATGCTATCTAGGATTTTGACATTTATTTTGTTGTGCTTTTCATGAAAGATTAAAGTACCATGGAGGCTGAGAAGTTTATGAAGCTTTTTTTCTCAATTTTCGGAGTTGGTGTGGTTTTTTCAAGCGCACGCAGGTTTCAAAAGATGCTGAATGGAGAGAAAGAGTTTGGGAGTAAAAGCTTTGATATGATGGAGAGAATTTGAGAGGAGATTTTTATCTTTTGCAATTTGAAACGTTTTTTTCTGAAGATTTTCTTTTTTTTTTGTTGTTGTTGAAAATTCGGGGCTAGGGCGCGCCCTGTGTACCAGTTTATTTGATAGAGGTAGACAAAAATAATTTTTGAAAGTTTAGTTCATCGTCATATGCAATATGATACTTGGAAAATACTGTGGGTAGGTATAATTTAAGTTTAAATACTTTTTTAATTTTTTTTTTTTTTTAATTTTTGTATCTTTTATAAATAAAAATACAAATTGAAAATATTTTGCTCAAACATTTTATCTTTTTTTTTCTTTTAAGAAGGATTGATGAATACTGGAAACTTACAAAATTAATTGGTTCAATTAGTGGTCCATATCAAACATGTAAAAATGTTAACCTACAGGAGATATTTGACAAATACATTTTTTAAAAGTTTACCTACTTGAATTTTTAAAAGAGAATTCATATTTTGGAGCTCAATTGGAGATGTAGATACTTACAAGATAAATAAGCAGACGCAAGTCTGTTCTTAACATCCAAAATAAAATATTGTGGGCTATGTGTTGTGTAGGTATTATGTTGTTAGTTTGCTCAAGATTGGGAGAGCTGACATTTATTGTTGTGTGTTCGAACTAAGTTTAGTAGGTAAGGAAAAAGAAACTCAGCCCCAGTCTAAATAAGAAATCCCAAGAAAATGTTTTGGTTAGAAAGAAGGCTCCCATCAATCGAAAAATTCCCAGAATACGGCTCTGCTTTGTCTTAAATATCTTTCTATTTTTTACTTGCGATATAGGTACTATAGGGCAAGTTTAGGATTCGTAAAAATATCGAACTCGAGATAACAATTTTACATGACATTACGATGGTGGAGAATGCCAAAAAAGTGGGTCCGGCAATTCTATCTGTCTGTCTGTCTGTAGGAACCTCGAGCTACAGCCTAAACTACTGGAACTATTTCCTTCAAACTTGGTAGTTAAAAGTTTTTGGTGATTCCCTAGAGGAAAAATTGAAATTTTTTTTTTAGGACCAAAACTAACGGTACCTGTCATATAACGGAAATAGAAAAGTTAATTTTTTTTTCAAAAACGGCTCTAACAATTTTGATTAAAATTTGTGTGTGTAGTGTAACACATAAAAGGTTTCTTTGTAAATAAAAAAAAAATATTTTTTGTATCGTTATTAACGGCACCTGCCATAGAACGTTTTTTTTTTTTGATTTATGAATTTTTCGTAAACGACAAAACATAAACGTTTTAACAATAATTATTTAAAAAATTTAAAAATTTTTCAAAAAACACTTTTTTGGATTTAAAAAAATATTTCGATTTTTTTTTTTAAATCAATTTTTTGGAAACGGGTTAGTGGAAAATTTTAAAAATCCGTTTTTATGTGTAAATTAAATATTTGTTCAAAAAGGCATACCAACTTTTTTTTTGAAAAATGTTAGAAAATTATTTTTTTGAAAAACGGTTCTAAAGATTTTCGAAAAATTCCTTTTTATACAAGAAATAAAATGGCATACTTAGTTTTTTGTAATTTCAGGATGGTTCAGGGAGGCCCCTAACACTAATTCCAACACCTAATTCCCAATAAACCCTTCCCTTACCCATCCTCACTCCTGCCCACCCTAACCCTGGGGATCACAATGGATCCATCGAGATCCGAGTGGGATAACTCGACTTGTCGGATTATCACCCCGTTCAACCTAACCTAACCTAGTTTTTTGTAAAAGATAATTTAAAGCGGTATTTATTCTTTATAAAAACAGATTTAATTTTTTTTTTTGCAACACTTATGAAATTCCGTGCAAATATCAAATTTTAAATTTTCCTTTATTTTGTTTAATGATAAGCTTTAACATTAAAATAACTTTTACCATAAGAGCAAGTACGTGCGACCCCAGTCGTGCAATTTATTTAAATATGTATTACAAAAAAAAAAAAGTGAAAAAGGCACAAACGTTCTGGGAGTTTTTTTTATGGGGAAGGTTTCTCCCGAAAATGTTTTCATAGAATAGGGCTGAGGGCTGATAGTTTACCTCAGAATCAAAAAAAACTTAAATTTGTAGGTATATACATAAGTGCTATTCATATAAGAAAATTTCAGGGCTTTTCTAATTTATGAAAGAGAAGGCATTATTTTTAACAATTAAAAGTGCTGTTACAAAGTTTCAAGCAGCACTTAGCATTGAATTTCATACCGCACCGCGAAGACTTAGCTCTGAAATGCCCCTTATGCAATACCAACGAAAGGGAAAATATTGTTCATTTCATCGCAAGATGTCCAATTTTGGCAGAAATAAGGCGACAAGTATGGCAACAAAACTATTTGGATGAAAATGATCTTCTTGCAATTTTAAATGGGAAAAACTGGCACCAACTATCGCAATATATAAAAATATCATTAAGTTATAGAAACAAAATATTAAGAGAAGCCTTTTAAAATTATATTAAAAAGAAACAAAAATCAATTAATTTACAAATTCATAAATGTAATCATTTAGCAAAGCTATCATCTGGATGACGGCCCATCTGGCCATGCCCTTAAAGATTTAAGTTAATTAAACAAAATGTTTTTGTAATTCTTTTTCTCGATGAATCAATAAATCTAAATCTAATCTAATCTAATCTAATCTAAAAGTTTCAAGCTGCTCTAAAAAAAGACATGCATGTCCTGACTAAACCCCTAGTCCTAGAAAAATGGTTTATACCTTTTTGAAAAGGGTGTTTAATATAGAATACAACCTCATCAAAAATGTTTACATTTAGGCTATATCTTAAAAAAAAAAATGGCCTAACAAGTCAACATATACCTATTTCAAATGAGAAAAACTTTAACCCTCTTGGGGCGCCATCTAGCGTCAATATAAAAATCTGAAAAAATTAGGGGATTTTTTTTTTATTATTTAGAAACAGTTTTTACACTTAGTAACTTGATTCAAAAATAACGAACGCATAAATGTAGTATACTATTTTTGTTTTAAATATTACATTACTAATGAAGTTCCATAAAAATCAAATTAAAATGTTTCCATGAAAAGCTTTTACATGTATTTGTGACCCAGTCGTGAATATTCTTTTTTACTGCAGTTATTGTGCTTTAAAACCGCTATCTTCACATTTTGATTTTTAATTTTTTTTTAGTTTTTATTTAAATTAAAAATAGTCTTAATGAAAAACTTTAATATTTACCGACTTCCAAAAAGGAGGAGGTATTCAATTCGTCTGTATTTTTTTTTTTTTTTTATGTTTGTTACCTCACAACTTTTGACTAGGTTAATTGGGTTTTTAACCGGGTTCACATAAAGTTGATCAACACATTTCAAGATTTTCGAACCCATGTTTACTTAACAGCTAACATTTTTATTTTAACACTATTTTAAGCGATCTTTTACCTATAACCCCTATTGGCTTTTCAAAAAATATTTTTATGGAAAAAATCAAGAACTGGAGGAGTCTTCAAAATTAGGATTTTTTGTACAGATATTAGAGTTTGGCTTGAGTTATTTTCTGTAAATACAAGGCCGTTCGTTACTTAATGGTTTTTGAGGATCGTGTTCCTAAGAGGAAAAACTATTTCAAAATAATAAAATAAAAATCTCTTAATTTTTTTAGATTTTTATTTTGACGCTAGATGGCGCCCCACGAGGATTTAAGTTTTATCTCATTTGATATAGGTATAGGTATGTTGACTTATGAGGTCATTTTTTAGATATAGGGGAAGTTGCGTTTTGGTGGGATAGAAGAAAAGGTGAAGGTCAACAAAATAGTGAAAATAAGTGCTAGGCATATAAAAAATGTGACACATGTTTTAACTTATTTATAATGCTAAACCTAATGACACCCTGTTACCTCAAAAATAAAAACATTTGCCTTTAGAATTTAAAAAAAAGTTATTTTTACATTAATATGTCATATTTTTATATTATTTTACCTGCACGATAGATATAATATATTAGCAGCAGCAAACTATTTTTTTTTAAGTTTTAAGTTATTATACATAAATAACTTTTAAAATTATAATTCTAAAAAATCTTTGTTATACTTAAACTAAGGTTTTTCTTACAACTTACATTTTATATAAATTTGTTTCATTATCTTAGATAAATTCTATCAATTTATACCGGATAATAGATTTTAATTGAACTATCCGATCAATATAAAAAACAAACAAAATACATTTTCATTTTCTCATAAAATTGAATTCGCTTAACAAAATTTAATCAGACAAAATAAAAACAAAACGTAAAAAACTGAACATCGTTAAAAGCTATTCATGGTAATCGAGTGCGAAGATGAAGAAACATGATTTGCTGCTATTTCGCCATAAAGTGTAGATTCACTTGTAAAGATATACAAAAATAAGTGCATTGCACTGAGTTCTCAAGTAGCACACTGGTGTATAAATCAGTGTAAATTCATTAATTTTGGTGTAAAATTGAGGAAATTGAAAAAATATGGTGTATTTCTCAAAATTATTGGTATACAAATTATACCACTGTCTTTTCTGTAAAAAATTTCAACATTTTTTTAAGATTCCGTGCAAAAAATACACCGATATTCAGTTGTTTTTATAATATACCACTAATGGTGCATAAAATTAATCGATTTTGAAATCAACCAAAACGGTATATTTTGTACACTCTCTTTGGTGTAGGAAGTACACCCTGTGGACATAAAATTCACCAGAATGCATAAGTGGGAGACGACATATTTTTCAATGGCCGCCATTAAAAAAAAGAAGACAGCGATTAAATATTTTACTATAATAGTATATTTATTGACCTAATTATCCCGAATTCTTGGTTTTTTCGCTTCGGTATATTATACTATAAAAGAACTCTTCTAAAAAAATGTAAAAGCAACAAAAAAAAATTATAATTTTTGAAAAACTGATTTTTAAAATCGAAAAAAAATCATTAATTCACTGACATTTTTGAGGCGCTCGATTTTTAGAGGGGGGTAGTATCTAAAATTAGTAGACAGAATGTGTTTCGTTTTAAAATTAGGCAAACAAATTCATATTTAACCATTAGTTTCTTATAGCAATATTATAAAAGTGAATAATAATTCATTTTCATTTATTTCATAAGAAATGGTGTGAATTAGAATTCATCAAACTGTTTGAGGTAAAAAATAAACTTTGGCTCAAATTTTAAATCAGAATAATTTAAATGGTGTATTTTATCCATAGATTTATTGTGTATTTTTCAATTTCAAAGGGATGATTTTCACCAAAAACCAGATCATTTAATATACCACTAGCGCCATTTATACACCAAAATCGGTATATTTTTTAAACCACCGGAGTTTATTATATACGAGAAAATGGTGTATTTTTTATATTGAAAATGTATGTCACGAAAGTGCAAAAAATACACCAAATATTTTGGTGTATTTTAGACTTTTGTGCTACTTGAGTTTGTTCAGTGAATTGAAAGGAAAAGAGAATACTCTCGTTCATTTCACTTTTTTTACGACTTTCTCTCATCATTTCAGATAGTAAATTGAAAATTTTGAAGAAAAAGTGCGATGCAAGAACATTGACTTGAAGTTGAAATATGCAATTCTTGTTTACTTAGTTTTATAGAGATATAAAACACCTGTGTGCATACACACAAACAAAGAAAAAATAATTTTTCTAAGTTGTTTAATAGAGTTGAATATAGTTTTTAGTTTCTGAAAAGGTTCAAAACTCAAATCGGTCACTATGGTGTATGAGTAACATTTTTTTTGTTATATTGATTCTGTAAAACAATTTAACTTTCCGATAGATACTTCTAACTGACAGTTTCCTGTTAGTGTCGTGATATATTTTAGATGCAAACTACTTGACTTTTCAATACACATAATATCAAGAGGTCAAAATACTTGATCGAATTTATGCTCTAATAATATAAAATAAAAAAAAATAAGTATATCTATCTTTTTTGAAAACGTCGTACTTTTTTTTGGGGGGGGGGGGCAAGAAAAACAGACTGAGAAATATACAAATGAAAAAAAAATCTCATAACCTCATTCTGTCATTTTTATTCACCTCTGTCAGCCTCAAACTATATACAGAAGAATAATTTCTAATCCATCAAGTTAGCCAGCAGAAGCAAGACATCACACATTCCTAGCATATTCCCTTCAGGGACATTTAAGTGGACTCATAGAGTCATGATTTATTGTCCTTTTAGCAAATAAAAAAGTCATATTGTTAACTTTTCTCCCACTACACACTAACACAGTGGGACAGTGTATTTGATATAATTGGAATCAGTTTCAAATAAAAAAAAAACACTAAGTAAATCGAAAATTGAAATAAAATTAGTTTTGAGATTTAAGGTGAACTGATTTAGAATTTTTTTTAACTTAATCCAAGTAAAAACTATAAAAACCTTGTGTTCTGAGCTTAAATTTCTCAATTTTTTTTAAATATTGTCTTTAACCTATTTGAGGCGTTCAGAGTAATAAATGAGTCAAGTCCACTTTTCTACAAATTGGATGTTTTAAAGTCTTGAAAATTAAGAGTTTCGCCTTTTCTTAAATATAATGAAAGAAAACTTTGGAGGTATAGAGCTATTGATCTGTGAAATATTATTCCCATTTTTCTCCTGAGATAGAGCTTCTCAAAGTTCTGTATGATGCACAAATTTCAAATGGACTTGACCCATTATTATTCTGAACGCCTCATTTATTGGTTATTATAAGTTAAATGAGTTTTTGAACAAAAATGGTTGTACACAAAATTTAAAGACAGTTTTGAAAACTGAATACATTAAAAAAAAAACGACAGATATATTATGTAAATATTATATTATGTAATAATATTATGTAAAGTAAACAATTTTTTTTTTTTTTTTTGACAAATGTAAAATAAAAAAAAAAACAAAACAAAACAAAACTATTAAAAAGTTGCATTCATGAAATTTTTAACAAACAACGATAAAATTATAGTTATAACTATTTCTTTGTTATAAACGATCCTTTTTTCACCCGAGTAAACATTTTGGAAATTGTTGGAGCCATTTAAAAAAAAAATATTTTTCAAAAAATAATCATTCCTTTCTCAAAAAAATTTATGGTACAAATGTTTCAACAAAAGTTTAAGAAAATTCATTGTTCCGTTTTCAAAAAAATTGATACCTATATATGTATTTAAAAAAAAATCAAATTTAACTTAATTTTTAAATTTAGGTCATTTAAACGTTTTTGTTTAAAAATATGATCCTGAACTTTGCAGACAATTTGCCTATTGAAGTTTGAAAACCCACCAAAGTCGATTCCGATTTATTTATTAGTTTTTTTTTATTTGTCTTAACAAAAAAGTTATGGCCAAAAAACTAAAAACAAATCCAAAAAATTTAATTTAAAAAACATAGGACTGTAATAATGGACCGATTTTCACTAAATAAACGACAATCACTTTGTTTTATCCAAATCTAGGGGTGATATTTTATGAAAAAGTGCTGATTCCGAAAACAACATTAGTTTTTTCTAGCAGCTCTAGTTTTAAAATTATTCATACATATAAAAGCATACAAGTTCATACAATTTTTTTTCGTAAATTTTGTTTTTATTTAATTTTTTTTTTTATTTTTATGTTACTTACTGATCCAAAATATATTACAGTAAAAATAAATTTTTCCAGTCTAACTTTGAAAACACATATGATAAGAAAAACTAACAAAAATAGTATGAAACTACCCCAAAAATCTGAAAAATGAAAACATTTAAAAAATTAGAGCTCCTTGAAAAAAAAACCAATGTGATTTTCAGGCTAAGTGGACCCCAATACTTTAGGTTTAATACAAAATTTTCCGCAAAAAAGTTAACAAACTGTTTAACTGTTTTAGCATAACTTTAAAATTAGTACAAAATTACCCTCTCTAAATGTGAAAAACTCAAATATTTTAAAAAATAGTGCTCTTTGATAAAAACGAATGTGATTTTTAGGCTTACTGGCCCCAAATACATTAAGTTTAATATAATTTTTTTTGGAAAATTTTAATAAAGGCTCAAAATAAGAAAAACTTGAAAATTTGTATTAACATGTCCCCAAATATGAAAAATTAAATTAAATATTTAAAATATGCTAGAGAGAAACCAATTTGATTTTTGAGCTTACTGAACCCAAATCCATACGATTTGATATAAATCTTTCTGGAAATTTTTAAAAAGTTGAAAATTGTTGGCCAGTGTTATTCATTTGGGTCATATTGATCATCAGTCAAATGCATTTATTCTGTTTAGGGTACGAACTTAATTTCACACTTTATATGAAAGATTGGTGCTTAAGACTGTACAGAAATTTTGTATATAAGACCTCATAACATGTACCTTTCTCAAGTGATGACGTTGATTAGCTAAGACTTTATATATGATCTCAAAATTTTCGAACTGATTCGGTGATAAACTTTTTGTTTTTAGGAAAAAAAGCACCATAGTCTAAGAGCCGGTAGCATATTTTGGCAGTTTTGATATAACCGAAATTCGAGTGTGCACATATCTAGATATGCACCACAGTATGTCAACGGAACAAGTCTGGCAGTGATCTTTTTCAGCTTTCCCTTGCCAGACGCATCCAAAGTGCAGCAAAAAATCAATTTTTGGCGTTTTGGTATAACCGAATAAATGATACACCAAAAAATCATAAAAAATCCCCTGATTTCGAATCTGTGGGTACCGCAAGTTTCTTTTTCAGCTTTCCCCCCGCCAGACCACTTTAAAGCATTTTTAAGTGCATTTTTCTAATGAAAAACCTAATAGCTTATTTTCTGTTAGGTATAACCGTATGATGGTAACAAATTAATATTCTATGTCTATTCCAGGTCTAGAAAATATAATTTTTAGCCAGCTATTTTTCAGCCTTCCCTCTGCCAGACGCATCCAAAGTGCAGTCAAAAATCAGCTTTTGGCGTTTTTCTAGGTATTACCCCAATAAATGATACACCAAAAAATCATAAAAAATCCCCTGATTTCAAAAATGTGGGTACCGCAAGTTTCTTTTTCAGCTTTCCCCCCGCCAGACCGCTTTAAAGCATTTTTAAGTGCATTTTTCTAATAAAAAACCTAATAGCTTATTTTCTGTTGGGTATAACCGTATGATGGTAACAAATTAAAATTCTATGTCTATTCCTGGTTTAGAAAATACAAGTTTAAGCCAGCTATTTTTCAGCCTTCCCTCTGCCAGACGCCCTTAAAGGTTTTCCAAACAGGTTTTTCCATAGAAAAAACACCTAGTTTCTGTGTTTTTCTTATAAAATTGAAATAATATTTTTTTGTTTAGAGTAACCATATGATGGCCAAATATTAACTTTCTCTGCCTTTTCCTGATTTAGAAAATGTAAGTTTAAGCCAGTTTTGTTTCAGCCTACCCTCTGCCAGACGCCCTAAAAGGTATCTCAATAGTACGGGAAAGTTAGATTTTGCTATATGGGAAAAAATCCGAAATGCATTTTGTCTTCAGGGATTAAAAGAGCATAAACCCAGGGATCGAAAGAGTCTAAAACCACATTTTGTACAACCGCACCAAGAATCATTTTGTTTGTCCCTATACAAAAAATTGCAATTTTTTGAAGTTTTTTGCCTACAGATCGAAAACGGTCTGTCAAATCGAAAAACCAATATTGTAAAAAATGAAGGTAATTAAAAGATCTACAACTTTTACAACGAAGAAATTTTTTTAAAAACGCTCAAGTAAAAGAGATATGACAAAAATAAGAAAATCACTTTTTGACGTGTTTAAAAAAAAAACACCCTAACTTTTAAACCAAAGGGATAATCGAAAAATGTTATTTAACATATATTGTAGAAAATTAAATTATTTCAAGTTTGTCATACATTGTTTTTTTCGTAGGTTCAAAATTACGCGAGTTATGTGAAAAACTAAAATTTGTATTAAAAAAAAATGGCGGCCAAATGACTCTTAGTGCGATTGAAAAAAATTTGGTTTACTACTCGTGTCTTTATGCCTTTCGAGCCCTGAAGTCAAAATGCATTTCGGATTTTTTGCCCAGACCCCCATGCCCCATATAGTAAAATCTAACTTTCCCGTACTATTGAGATACCTCTTAGGGCGTCTGGCAGAGGGTAGGCTGAAACAAAACTGGCTTAAACTTACATTTTCTAAATCAGGAAAAGGCAGAGAATTTTAATTTGTTACCATCATACGGTTATACCCAACAGAAAATAAGCTATTAGGTTTTTAATTAGAAAAATGCATTTCAAAATGCTTCAAAGCGGTCTGGCGGGGCGAAAGCTAAAAAAAAACTTCTGGTACCCACATTTTTGAAATCAGGGGATTTTTTATGATTTTTTGGTGTATCATTTTTTGGGGTAATACCTAGAAAAACGCCAAAAGTTGATTTTTGACTGCACTTTGGATGCGTCTGGCAGAGGGAAGGCTGAAAAATAGCTGGCTAAAAATTATATTTTCTAGACCTAGAATAGACATAGAATATTAATTTGTTACCATCATACGGTTATACCTAACAGAAAATAAGTAATTAGGTTTTTCATTAGAAAAATGCACTTAAAAATGCTTTAAAGCGGTCTGGCGGGGGGAAAGCTGAAAAAGAAACTTGCGGTACCCACAGATTCGAAATCAGGGGATTTTTTATGATTTTTTGGTGTATCATTTATTCGGTTATACCAAAACGCCAAAAATTGATTTTTTGCTGCACTTTGGATGCGTCTGGCAAGGGAAAGCTGAAAAAGATCACTGCCAGACTTGTTCCGTTGATATACTGTGGTGCATATCTAGATATGTGCACACTCGAATTTCGGTTATATCAAAACTGCCAAAATATGCTGTCGGCTCTCGGTCTACCAGGTTTGATGATTTGCAGGAGGATTTTGTCTCTTTTTTGTCCCACTGTAAACCGCATCTCTTCCGTCTATATTTATCTCCCTCTTTATTTTGTTTTTTATTTGATACATGTGATAGCATTTACTGCACACAACTTTGTGCACACACATAAGACACACATAATTCTCTCTGGACATCATCCAGCCACACCTACATAATATTTCATTGCGAACACTAAATTTATAGTTTATCCTTATATTTTTTGCTTTTTTTTATCCAGCTGTTTGTTTTTTTTTTTCATTTTTTTTTTCTTTTTTTATTTGTTTTTCTATTCTGCTTTTGTTTCAGTGTTGATTGTTTTTTGCTTGTCTTGTTTGATTCATAGTCTCGCGTTATAGTTTCATACTTTATTTCTCCCTCGAGATGATAATTCCCTTCACAGCCAGCCCCCGAATATCCCGATTCTTCTAAAAATTCCAAATAGACGAATATGGAAGGAGAATATATAATATAGAGGAATCTCTTTTATTCCCCGAAAATATTTCTAGGACTCTCTGAGATAAGGGTGAGGGGGTGTATTTGTGTGTGTGTGTAGTGTGTCTGTCCAACAAAAAGGATATGTGCGAAATTAATATACTTATAGAGTTGATATTGTTGATTTCTTTTTTTTTTTTGTTTTGTTCTTTTTCTTTGTTGTGTTGCTTTGTTTCTTTTTTTTTTTGTATATAACCAGACATGGTCCTGAAGTAGGTACGATAAATTTTATTTTATGATATAAGATAGGCGTGTAATTTCGTCCTGACATTCTGTAATTACGCAGAGAATGAAAATGAATGTTTGATTATTTTCGGTTTTGTATGCTGGCAGCACAAAATTCTCATAGAGATATTTTTTTTTCCTTCTTATCTTTAAGATTTAGAAACATGGATCAAAAAAGAAAGAAAGAGAGAGTTAAAGTGGAGAAACATAAAAAGATTACTTAACCAAAAGTTATATTGGAATTAAGAGTGGATGGGGGAAGACAAAAATGGGGGGGAAATGGAACAAGAATAATGACATGACAATGTCGACAGTATGACAAGGACATGTGACTGTAATTGTATTAGAATTTATGTCATTTTAACCAGTTTTTTTTTTTTTTAGTATTATTGTTTTAGTGTTGTTTTTTGGTTTTCTAGTCACTCTGGTATTTATCAAATTTTGAAATGAACAGGGTGCCCACAAATCACAACTCCAAAGCAAAATGGCGAGTCCCCTAGCAAATTTGAAGAAACCCAGAGGGTTTACTCTATATAATTGTGTTAAGCAAGGACAATGTTGAATAGAATCTCAGAAATATGGTGATTAACAATGCCAAAGTTATGATAGTAATGTATTGGTACACTGTGGTGAATGTGTAATTTTTCATCACTTTCTTATAGCATTAGAAGAATCAAGTTCATCACTCAACATTTGTGGGTAAGGAAAAGATACGACAACTGAAAATTATTGAGTTTTTTGTGGCATTAGTTATTTGGTTTAATGGTTTGCCATATATTCAATCTCCACAGCACAACAAAATTAAATCCTCGAAGAGAAGGAAGCATTTTAGAGTTTACTAGTTGCACTCAAAACATCAATAGCTGAATCAAGAAGCCAAAGTCAATGTCAGCTTAATGATCAAACTAATATTGAACCGCTAAAGTGTTGAATCTGTAATATCCGTATAGGTACTTCAAAAGTTCATCAATGTCTCAAAAAAAAAAAGCTGGAAACCTTCGTAAAAGTTTAAATTACTATTCCAATATTCGTAAAAGGTTTAAGAAGACGTAAGCCAGCAATACAGTGAAACCTACACGAAGAAAAATAAGGCTCTTTAAAATAAAATTATGTGATTTTGTCCCGTCATGTTTTTTTCAATCCCATTTCAAAATTTTGTACTCATTTCTTTCCTTTTTACAAGAAAACCTTAATATTAATTTGTATATAATACGCTCAGATACAAGTTTGTAGAACATAATTTTAATTAAAACAAAACGTTTTTTTTAAATTAAAACATAACATTTTTTAAAATTAAAACTTTGTTAATCGTTTTAAATTAACGTGAAAATCTGCTTAAAACATTTACTTTTGCTTGTTATTCTTTTGCAGATAGATTGTTTGGTTGTTTGAAATTTAAGTAAATTCAGTCAGAAAACTTATTGCATTTAAGTGCCTTAAACTTTATTTTTAGTGAAAATCCACCTTAAATTAAAATGTTTTCACATGAAAATAAAATTTCTTTCTTTTTAAATTAAATGGATATTTTAAATTGAAATATTCAATAAATTAAGAAAATTTGTCCGCTTAATTGAAGATTGAAATATTCTTAGCAATAAACCATGCAAGTTAAGTCCGCAAGTAAAACGTCTGTCATGGATATTTTTGTAATCAGGAAGACGAGGGCGTCAGGATCCATTTTCTAAGTGGTTGAACCCACTATAAAAGCGTCGATACATAATGGCAGACGATCGTTTTTGTCATCACCATGACCGGACAAATTTTAACTTTAATCTGAATCGGTTACATCTCACGCAAAAAATCTACTGTCAGCTTTCGGTCTACTAAGAGAATATTTTTTAATTTTTCTGTATATAAATTTATTAAAAACTTAAAAAAAAATGTATAAAATTTATTTAAAAACATATTTTTAAACAAAGCATACCAAAAAATGTCTTGTATAACGCAGAATTTATTCTTATTAAAGTTTTATATTCAAAAAAAAAAATTAATACAAAAACAAATTAGTATGCCAATAGAAACATTACCTAAAAACAAAGTTTTGAAAGAATTCACTGATGAACTTTCACAATAATTGATTTTTCAACAAACAACGATTTTTTTTTAAATTCAAAAATTATTTTTGGAACTTTGACAATTAATTTACTAAAATTTGTTTGCATCAGTGATTTAACGTAGTTCAATATAACAAAAGTCCTGAGTTGTAAAATCATCTGGCCTATCGACAGGAACTTCCCTCAATGTAATAAGTTCATCGATATAAGATTTCTTTAAATCGATAGTTATATATAGCTTAGGGTGCTCCTTATATGGAGTAATAAATTTTGTTAATTTTGACCGTACCAACCCGCCATTTTGTTCATTGTCAGAAAGAAAATTTGTCTACAAAATTTATAAAAATTGAATAATATAATATTTTTTGGTTGGGAGAATGTAATTTCAAAAGTTTTAAAATAAGGCGCATCCTAATATAGCTCCTCAAAATCTTTGAACCAAACTAGTCTAATTCGTCTGCCCACCCTTCAAATTTTTAGACCAAATTCTTTTTTCATAGGAAGTTTAAAAATGAAAAATCAACTTAAACGCTCAATTTAATGAATTCGTATAAAAATAAAATAGGATTTTAAAATACACAAAAGTTACGCATACAACAAAGAGATTTTCTTAGTTTAATCTAATTTAATTAATGTAGCAGGTAAAGCCATCTGATTTATTTTCACAATTTAGTAAGTGAACAATTTTGACTATGGGGCTTATACAGTGCTGCATAGTCTGTTTTTTTATTCCCAAAAAAACTCCTTAAATTATAAAAATTCAGACACATGTAGAATTTATATTTATATCTTTAACCGACTTGTAAAAGCAGACACATATGACATTGCAATTTTAAGACTTGAATTCCAAGAACTAACTGTCTCTATTCCTTGGGTTTCTGCCGGGACGAAGTCTTCTTCTTCTCATGTAGAGTACTTATTTTTTAAAAATGTTTGGATTTTTGTTTTAATTTTGAGGACTATTTAATTTTGTACCGTAAATTTCGTTTTTTGAATATATCTTGAGCGTAGAGTGAACAAATTAAGATTTTTGGTACATCTTAAGAACTCGAAGTGGACAAACGACAGAATTTCGAAATTTTTCAGTACTAAATTTGTTTTTTTTTTTAATATCTTAAAAACGAATTTTACAAAAAGATAAATATAATTTTTTTTAATAATTCTTAAAGGGAGAGTGGACATGGAAAAACGATGATTTTTGTTATGTATAAACACTCTGGGTAGGCAACCTATTGCAATGGTCTATACGTCTTTCTCAAAATTTGACCGTTATATACGATTTTTCACTTTCAGACTTCCTATAAAATAAAATGCACGACTGGGTCGCACGTACTTGCTCTTGTAGTTCAAAGTATCGTTATCTTAAATATCTATCGGAAATTTAAGATTTTGTTTAGTGTCGAGAAAAAATACAAAAAAAAAATGAAAGTTAAAAAAATTACATTTAAATTTATTTTTTTCAAAAACCTTTTAAAAATTTTTTTTTAAAAACTTCTTTTTAATTTTTTTTACATTCGCCAGTTCAAAATTATGTCTATAAATTTTGAATAAAATTGACTTATGTTTTGATGAAATTTATGAACTTTGAAAATATGTCAATTTTTGAAAAACGGCAACGCCATATTTCCGTTCTCCGCATTTTTTGAGAAAAACTAAAAACGCAGTTTTGTTAGAATCAGTAAGAGTATTACGTACACTAAATTTAATCAAAATCGTTAGAGCCGTTTTCGAGAAATTTGCAATACCTCGAAAACGTTATATGGGAGATATGCGTTAAAACGGAGATATTAAAAAAATAAAAAAAAAGGGTCTAGGGAATTACGTAAAAGTCATCTGTACCAAGTTTCAAGCAAATCCATCTATCCGTTTAGGCCCTAGCTCGATGTACAGATGGACGTACAGACGCACAGACGCACAGACGCACAGACCGACTGACGGCATGACGAAAACCACTTTTTTGATCTTCTCCATTATCGTAATGTTGGTTTTGATTAAAACCTCAATTTTTTTTTTCTACACGAAACCAATACTTGCCCTATAGAGCAAGTAAAAACAAAAAGAATTTGCTCTAAAAAAAATGTAAATGTAAAAATGTAAATGTAACATTTTTGGTACAAAAACATACTTTTCACTTCGTATTATAACAGGATCAGTCCAAGATCTTTTCAGAAGATTTTCTATAGCAATTTCCAATTCTTGAGTTGATTATGAAAATATTCTCTGAAGAGACGAGAACCATGTCAAAATATTTACCTTAAAATTGCTTTTACCGACTCGGAATTTTGAAAAATTGCAGGAAAACTTCTCAAATCTCTACTATTGCGATGACGAAACTAATTCCACCCCAAAGTTAGTACATATTTGAGATTTCACTGTATTAATATTCCTACGATCAGAACAACAAATAACTAACATAAAGGTAACTAAGATATCAATTGGCCTTAGAGCTGCTTAATCCGACCACTAAAGTCAGTACCCTACAGTTATTGAACGGATATGGTAAATGATGAATAATTAAGCTTCCCACAAGGGTCCATATTCAATAGAACAAAAAAAAAAATAAGGCTTATAACTCCTCCACCACAAACACATTGTAACTGAGGTTGACACTACCCTAATTTCCCGCTACGCATCATACGAAGCCCTTTGATGGATAACAAGTCACACCATTTGCAACAATTTACTACACGCAATTAAATATAAAAGGTTAAACATTCCTACGGCACACATGATATTGCTAATAATCTAATTACATCAAGAGATTAGAATCAATTAATAAAGCGAAATACATTTATATAAGCTTCTACTTCTTATCCGCAATGAAGGTGTCACTTCTCATGAGATTTATCCCCTCCCCATCCATATTTAATGAAGAAGATAATGTTAAAGTTTTGTGATTGTACGAATATATTGCAGCTCACAAAACTCTTCTAAACGGCTTTAAGCCATATACGAGAATAGATACATCTCTACTTCATATACTTGAAGAATATTGATTGTTACTTCAAGGATTACCCGAGGCACTTTGTCGTTCGTCTCTCCAGAAACTAATTCCGTTTATGGTTGTTTCTTCATGACACGACGACAACGACAAGACACATACAAGTTTTCTCTTTAACGTAGGTATATCTTGTCTCTTGTCTTGTTTGTAGTATATAGCTTTAGGTTTATTGTGTCCAAAAATTGAGCAATGTTCCTTTGAAGGTATTCACTCAATTCTTTGAGGGATAGATGAGACTTGCCTGCCATTTCCCATTCATCCGAATCTATGTTCAACAAAACCCCACCCAACCAATCATATTATGTTTCTTAATTTGATTTTCTAATCTTCCGGTAGAACGAGAAGCCTTTTTTTTTCTCTCTCAGATGGTATTTTTTGCTCTATTTATATCTTCACTCGACTTGTAAAAAGCAGACACATATGACATTGGAAATTAAAGACTTGAATTCCAAGAACTAGATGTCTCTATTCTTTTTAGCCGGGACGTCTTCTTCTTCTTCTTCTTCTTCTCATCATCATCATGTTCAAAGAAAAAGATTTATTTTTTTAAGACAAGATTAAATCACATATAAAGAGGTAAGACAAGATCCTATACTATGTCATGCCAACCCTTAACCTTTTACATATACCAAGCGAGCAAGAAGAAGAAGATGTAAAATGAACTATTTAATATGCATGACTCCACGTTGGGCGCCAGACGTTAGCGAGGATTTTATTTTTTTTGTTGAAGGGGTTATTTCATTTTTGTACCATTCTCTCATCGCTCTGTTTCTCATACTCTTATTCATTTTCATTAATTACTATGTAAATTGGGATGGTTAGTTCTTTGAGGATTTTTTTCGGTTTTTTGTCTATTTTTTTGTGAATTTCTGGAAAATCTTGTTTCTTCTTCTTCTTTCTTTATTTTTCTTTTTGTTCTTCTTGTTGGAAAATTTGAAATGTTAATTTCATAAATGAAAATTCCTTTTTCTTTCCCTCTTCTCGTCCTCAAAACACCGTGTGACAGAAGAGTGTTTTCTGTAGGAGAATTTTGAAAGAGTGTTACACAATTCATTAACAGGTGAAGGAGATAAATCATATGTGGATAAGAATATGCTTAGATTAGCATATTATTATTAGCATATTGTCTGTATTATGTCATGCAGAAGTGTAATTTTTTGGGGAGAGAGGGGGGTTGGTTATAATTTTATAAAGACAAAATTTTTGAAAGATTTTTTTGTGAGTGTGTGACAGTTTTCTTGATTAAGGTAAAATCTTAAGAGAAAAAAAATTAAACATTTGAAGAAGGTTTTGTTTGTTTTTGAAAGAATGTTTTCTTTTTTTTTAAATAATTTTAAAGTGTTACAGCCCGAGCAAAAATATAAATGGAATTATTTAAGGAAAAATATAAAAAAAATCTTGACTGCCGCACCACGTCCGCACCATTTCATTTTGTATGAAAAATAAGCCGCACCATGATAGTTAATAGGATTATTGAAAAATAAAAAAAAAATCTACTTACGAGAAGGAGATTCGAACCCGAGTATCCAGCGCACTTTCAATTAGAAGTCCAACGCATTACCCACTGGACCGTCAAGTCATGTTGGCACGAACTGGTAATTTGTTACTTAAGTCAAAATAACTTTGAAGACGACTTAAACATTTGTAAAAGTACGAGAATAGAATTCAAAATAAAATGGTGCGAACGTGGTGCAGTCGTGGTGCGGCGGCGGTGGTACAGCGAATTTTTTTCATATTTTTTCAAAATGAAACGGTGCACACGTGGTGCAGCGGTTTAGAAATGTTTGATCATGTTGCGGACGTGGTGCAGCGGTGGTGCGTCGTTCAAAAAGTGCTGCGGATGAGGTGCAGCGGTGGTGCGGGGGAGCAGTTCTATTTTTACTCGGGAGAATGCATGTTCACTTTTTCTAAGTTCATATCGATTACCACTGTTTAATTTTGTGCAGTTCGAATGACATAAGAATAAAATCAGAAGAATTCAAAACTTTGGTAAATAAAGGGTTAAAGGAACAACAGGAATATTTTGTCCAAAATTAGGTTTGTTCTTACAGACATGAGTTTTTAACTAATTTGTTAAAGAAAACTTATCGACATTCTGATTGTGAAAATATGCATCATTGCGGACGGTGCACAGTGGTTCCGTAGTAAGCCATAGGCCGAAATATCGATGTCAATATAATGACGTCATTTTTCGTTATGTTTGTTATAAAAAGCCTATTCTTTAAGATAGCATAACAGACATTTTGAGAAAATAACGGAACTTTTCATATCGACCATGAAAAGTTGTCGAAAAAAGTCTGATTTCAATGCTTTATATTTGATCCCGAATCAACTTAAACTTTTAAGTGTATTTTTCGGTTAAAATTATTTTTAAAGTTTTTTTTTTTGTTATGGAACTTAAAGTTGAAGGTATGTACTTTATTTAAAGAGTTTACAATTCTATTTTATTTAAAATTTTCAATAAAAAACAGACTAGAAAAGGACAGGTTCAAATTCCATACTTTTGTTTTTCTTCTCACTTTACCGAAACTTTTAACTATGTTGTCATCAATATAAATACATGATTCATATACATAAATTTTCTCTAGCATGTGTAGTTTCTTAAACAATTGAATCTGTCTGCGAATAAGTGCGACGGGCGACGACTGACTCTTTCACACTCATTGTTTCAATTTTACCCATATTTCTCATATTTAAAACTTTTTCAAAAATTTTTTTTTTTTTTTTAGTTTTTATGTTTTCCTTAGGTTTTTGCACATATTTTTATAAAAATATATGATATTAAGCAAGCTTTAAATCTGAAATGTAACATAAAAATTATGACTGAAATTGAAAAAAAAACCAAATAATTAATTTTAAAAAATAACTTATCATTTGTTTGTATGTAGATTCAAGGCTTCTTTTTACATTTTGTTATTAAATATATACAAGATTTTTTTTTAAAACAATTGTTTTTAAATTAATTCATTTTTTATTGCTAAAAAAATATATTCTCACACATATTCAAGTAAATTTTGTTGCTATCCTAACCATAATCCCCTATGGCCGCCCTTTTTAGAAACCGGTACCACTGTGCGGTGTAGGTAAATTTTGTAATCATTTTGCAAGTAAATTACTGTAAAGCTTTCGATAACGATGCTGATATTTGCGTTTGTTAATCTTCAGTTCTGTTTTTAAAAATATTTTTTTGGGGAAAGGGTGTTTTGTGATTTGAGTTATTTGTGAGACAAATATCGTAATAACTGACATTTGTTTGTTTTCTTTTTTTTTTTAATTTGGCGTACAATATACTAAGAGATTAACGAGTCTTAAAAACATTCTTGAGCCAAAGGGTGTTTTTTTTAAAGAAAATATTAAATTCAGAATTAGTACCTCATAAAATAGTATCCCAATGAAAATGGGTAAAAATACTTCTTTTTACCACAAACACTAAAAATCTTAGAAGAATTTGCAAATTTTATGTGAAAGGGTGTTTTTTTTTTAAAGAAAAATCACTATAAGTTCCAAAAATCAATGGTATAATAATTAAAAACATGTCTCAAGAGACATGTCCCATGAGACACATGTCTTTGGGATTTTTTTCCTGTTTATCTAGATCAACGAAAGGAATGTAAAAATGTAAGTAAGGATTATTGTGTTTCAAAATATACATCCTGTTTCGAAAGTCCTTTAGCATGAACAAAATGACATACAGAAAGAAAACATTTTTTTTTGTTGGGAAGTGAAACATATTTTCAAAAATAAAAGCAGGAACATAACGAAGCGCTCTTTTGATGAATTGGCAGAAGTAATTAAGTAAGAATTTCTAATCCAGAATCTTACTTTAAAGTCAACTTTTACAATTGACGCCTGTTATATTTCGATGGGTTAAATTCAACAAGGATTTTAGAGTCTTCATGCTTCATGGTCTGAATACAATTCGACACATTAGGACCAAATAAACTGTTTCCGTTTTCAAATGATGTAATAAAATAAGGATCAACAAAACTGGTAGAAAAGTATAGTTTCTACAAGGAAGTAGTTGCTTTAAAAATGTGCTTAAAATCGAAAATACACAAAATTATTTCATAAAAAATAATAATGGGTTTTCCAATCAATTTGGTTTACCTTGAAATTTTACACGACACATTGGTTAAATCCAACATAATCGTCATTATTGAACAAATCTGTGGCCATTGTTTATCTATCGTATTTCGCTGAAAACTAAATTTTTAATTTTTATTTTTCATGCTAAAGTTCAATTTGTCTTCAAAAATCAATAAAAAGTATTTATTTGTAGCATTTATGAAGAACAATATGGCGGGCGGAGGAGGAGAGGGATCAGTATGGCGTTGAAATTTATTTATAGGAAAATGTGAATATCCTGTGTGAGCCCGAAGCGGTAGGCAAATTGAAAATCTGTCACCCAACCAAACCCAAACCAAAAGCAGACAAAAAAAACGCAACCCAACCCACACAGCCTTGCCGCCTTTTACCAGTCATCACTGTGGCATGCCACGGATCCCCGGTAATATGCTCATATATATCAGAGCGGCTGCTGGGAGGTTGCAAATTTCGTTGGAAATTCGCGCAAACATCACCAGCCATCAGCACTTTGTCGGTGTCGTCATGTTGCCGTTGCCGTTTGCGTTGGCATTGGCGTCGTCGTCGGTCGTTGTCCCGCTTTTCAGTCCTTTTATATTTGATTGATTGATATTCAATTAAGACACTTGTCAGATGCATTAAATATTTAGTGCTTGAATGAACAAAAAGCCATGTATTTAACTGACTCACTTTTAAATGATTTTTGTTTTGCTGCGGGGAATGCGCGATGGGATGCGGCGCCGGGAGAGAATCGCACCCGGACCATAACCGACACGGCACGGCAGCAGCGGCGAGGACGATGAAAAGTTGTTCAAATGATTTATGTGAATTTGCATAATTCCTCGGGGTTAAGGTGTGGAAAGGTGATTAAGAAAAAAGCATCCTTTAATTTATCAAAGTAAATTTATGATAATGGGATGAATTCCTTTTTTTCTCAGTTTTTTTTGATTTTCATTTAATATTTCAAAAAAATTTGTTACGAGTTTGACTGGTTGCCATTAAAATGCTTCTTGGAAAATACTTAAAGGACACTCAACCGCACCTGAGGCCTTGTAAATATTTATTTATTCTTCTTCTTGTTAATTCTTTTTTTTTTATATATTTTTTTGCAAAACAAAAAGTTTTTGCCAAGATGACCAAAACTGTCACCAAAACTGAGTTATGAATAAAATTAAGCTCATTTATATGCATCCTTTTTTGGTATGAAAGTGAAGTTTTGAAAAGAATTTAAGAGAATTTTGTTTTGGTTAAACTTGTTTTATTGTTATTATTTGTGTGGTAAATGTCCTTTTTTGGAAATTCACAAACAAACCCAACCATTAGAAGGAAATTAGTATTCAAATGGGTAAAAAGGGATAAAATAACATTAACTTGAGTGTCACAACATTAATTTGATAGCCTAGAGTTATAGCTTATAAGGAGTTCCTGAAATTTTTAACTCATTTTTAAGTTGTGTCAATCTAAACCTTTTTATCAGGAATAGGACTTCTATTACAAAATATTGTTGTCGACTCGAAAGAACAGAAACCTTATATGTATGTTACCTTAGTTTAGACACCGCGAAACTTGTTGCACACTTTATAGATTGCAGTTATTTTGTAACTCTGTTTGCATTCAGCCTTACTTTAAAATAACTTTCTAATATGGAGTTTCCATCGCATTCGTATAGCCATTTTGAAGATCAAAACCAAAATACTTATCATTTTTCTAGAGATTCTTCATTTTCAGTATTTTTTGAAAGGAGACAAATAACACAATTGATCTCTTATGGCAATTACAAATTCATATAAGTGATCTTTAAAGAGGGAAGACAATGAGTGAGACATAATTCCCATATCGAATTCCGGACATAAACCCATCGAATCAAGATATGCATTATGCAACCAAATAGTTTTTTTTTTTTTTTGGAAAATCGCAAACTTGTGAACGCCAGTATTAAGGTAAAAGTCGAAAGTTCCAAAATAAAACATTTTATTTCTTTTGAAGATGACACGTGGCTGTGACACAAAAAAAAAACGTGTTTAAAATGTTCGATTCTGAAATTTATTTTACTCCATCATGACATAACCTAAGAAAAGAGACCATTTCAGGGTGTATTTGAACACTTTTTGAGGTTATCTAGAAAACCTAAAAAAATTTTACATAATTAACCATAGTCTCAAGTCTAATTCAGAACTTTATTTTGTGTGGCTGTGTAATTTTTCACTACCATGAACTTGAAATGCCCGATTTCATATCTAAGTTCAAAACAAAGCTTTAGAGTTGGGATTTGTGTGGTTCGAAAATGGATTTGAGTCTTATTCTTATATCCAATGATGAGAAGCTTAAAGGTTGGACTGTAACTAGAGAAAAAAAATATTTAAAAGTATCGTCAGCTCTTAGTTTTCGGAATCCGTTCTTTTAGTTTATAACTTAATCAGGTTGTTTCAATAAAAAGCTTTTGAAAAAAAAAATACCTTTTCAAACTCAAAATTTTGAAAAAAAAAAAATTAAATTTGTTTTAGATAACTTTGTTAAAAAAGTATAAGATTTTTAAGTCTCATATTTGATTTTTAATATCCAGATTCCAAAATGTGGCTTAGTTTTTCAGAAATAAACACGCTGATGCTTAAAAAATACATTATTATTTTTTTTTTGTTAAATTTTTAGTTTAAAATTATTAAAAAAAAAAAAAAAAACAAAACAAAATAACAGAACTGAGTTTGGCTAATTTTTAAACACAGTAAAGAATTATGTATACCAATGTTATTGACCTTTAGTCCAAATGCGTTTCGCCCAGTTTCAACAGTTGGGCTCATCAGTTAGATGTAATTGTATCCTTCTAAGATGCAAAATTTTTGGTAAGAAGAAGAAAACTCAAATAATAAAAAAAAAAATGTGGTATACCGTATACATCTATTAATTTGGCCCTAACACTGCAAAGTTCATAAGAATCATCACTTAATATATATAATTCAAAATTATCCCTGTAAAATGTTAATATAATCGAAAAATGGTTCACAAAAGATAACATTATTTGTAGAGCAAAACAATTTTTGTTCTTAATACAAACAAGTTACGTATACACCACAGTGACCGTTTAAGTTTATTAGTGCTTTGTTTTTGTTTTTTTAATGGTAGATGGTAATGATGATTATTTAAAAATAGTTATCCTAAAACTAGATTTTCAAACCAGTTCCTTATTTCATTAAAACTAACAAGACACATATTAGGCGTGTTTTTTCTACAACTCAATAGCTACTCATTTTTTTTATTTTATTCGAAAAACAATAAAACAAATACTGTGTAATTTTTAATATTGTTTTGCGAATACAATGAAAAATTAGTAGCTACTGAGTATTAGAAAAAACACTCCTATTGTAAACTCTTCAAATCCAAAAATAAAATGTAAAACCTTTTTAAAACTTTTGAATATAAAAGTCAGTAGGTACTTGACAAAAATAAAATCTTATATTTTGCCAACCAGAATTTTTATGTTTTTCTAATGTAAATATTTTTTATGAACCTATAAGATACATTTAGCAGCTAAATAAATCGAAAACTAAAATGAGTTCCTATTTGTTTTTGTTTGTGATGAAATTATTTAAAGATTAAAACCCACAATGGCTCCGCGTCTTCCACAATGATGACTAAATAAACTACAAAATTCCACAATCAACACAATGTTTCAAGTCAGAAGATAATAGTATTTTTCTGTCATAATCTTAAATCAACTACATAATTTACGAAAGTATTAGTTGATAATGTATATATCTAACTTTACCTTACTCCTTCAGTCACTCTGTGTCATTTCTAAATTGTCCACAAAATATTGATCATAAAAAAAAAAAAATACAGCATGATCCTGACACAACGATAAGATGATAGACTTTATAAAAACTGAAGGCACCAGCCATCACCTATCAAAAAATGCTACCTTATACTTTCTTCTGCTATGATGACTAAACCTTCGAAAAACAAACACAACAAACTGACGAAAGAGGTTGTTTTTATATATTTTACCCACCTCAACTTTATTTCAAGACGACTGACGTTGTTGGCTCTCGATTCGATGGAGAAAAAACTCCATGGATAAACAAGAATTCAACTTTCATCAACATTCTTATCATGAAAGCTTTCATTACATCAAAACCTCTTTAAAAATATATAACCACACTCACTCATCCAACATGAAAAAAACCGTAGAAAAATCATAAAGATTCCTTATAGCAAAGCAGCAAACGAGAACAACTACTATCTCAACCCATCACAGGCAAGGACGAAAAACAAAAATGGGAATAACAAGTCAGTCAGTCGGTCCATTAAACGAAGTCATTCATTTTCGAGCAAATAAGCAGAAAACACGCTGCCAAAATTTACTCTTGTAATCCAAAAAAAAAAAAAAAAAAAATCCAAAACAACAACAAAAAAAATAAAACTATTTAAGATGGAAGAAGACTAAGGATCATACAATGTCTATCTTTTTGTGTTATCAAAAAAAAAAAAAAAAAAAAACAACAAGAAATAGGAATATAGAAGAAAAAGATAGTTGGTTGCTGGCCAAATGGAGGCTTGATTCCCAACCTCCATTTGTGTAGAAATGTGCTCATTATTTTGCAATTCCAAAAGTTATTGTGAATGGATGTTTGAGTGCTTTAAGGACTTTAGGAGAAGAAGAAGAAGTCGTCTTCTGTCTCTTGTCCTGGATACTTTTTGGATGCGATGGTGTGGTGTGCGGATGATGACTCTGCGTCCACACCGCAAGCCTGCGGTCATACGAACTTATTAAAATTACGAATAAGAATATTTTGTTGGTTGCCAAAAATTTTAGTTTAAACTTAAATGAAGTGAGATGCGGTTTGATGAGGAAGTTGTTTTTTTTTATTTTTTGGAAGGTTCATTATATTCTTTTTCTTTCTTCACTTAATTTTAAAGTAAAGAAATTATTATTATTATTGTTTTCAATTTTGATGGTGACTTTTTGAATTTGAACTTAACAATTTACTTGGCATTTTGTTACTGGATTATAAGGGCAAGGGTTAACTTAAAATTGGATTAAGACATTAAGTTTTTGTTGGCTACTAATCCTAAGAAGCCGAACTAGAAACCCAAAATATTGCTGTTTGATTAAAAAATTAACTTTGTTCAAAAACTCACAGGGAAATAGAAAAGTAATTTTTTTCAAAAATGGCTCGTTTTTTTCAACTACCTACTACGGCTTGATTAAAATTTTTGTTTGTAATGTTAGAAATAAGAATGAACTTTTTAAATTGAAAACAATATTTTTTGAACCGTTTATAACGGTACCTTCTATAGAACACTTTTTTTGGTTTCTGCATATCTCGTACACAACTAATCACCAGGGATAGGATTTTGTGGACCTAAAAACTTAAAAAAAGGCAAAATAAAACTCCCAAAAAGGCATAAAAAGGCATTTATTGAGAAAAGAATGAAATATAAAAATTAATTGCAGTAATTTTGAACAATCATGAGTTTTTTAAAATTTTCAGTTAACAAGCGCCTCCGATTGTCCCTTAAGTGTGCTCTAAAGGAGCTAAAAAACTGTCTACATCTGTTGAGACGACTGGACCCCAATTAAAGAACTCGACATCGCCCACTTCAACATTTGCCGGGAGCTCTGAGGTCGAACTACGGCATACGTTCGTTAACGTTTTGACTATTGCTTTCTCTATTTAATTAGAAGAAAATGATAGAGACATAAAGCGTCAATACGTTAACGTACGTATGCCGTAGTTCGACCCATTGATTTGTGTTCCAATGTATTACGCAATTTATTTGTTCAACTCTTTCGAGTCCCTTATTTGCCAAAAAAAATTGATCTGTATTTCTGAAAAACATCTTTTGCGACTGCCCCTTTCGCAGCTTCCAAATCTCTCAAATCGAGTATTGTAAATTGAGTAAGTTAGCTTTTGAACTCTGATACGTGTCGGTTTTCGGCCGCGTAATAGAACGTAGGAGACAATAAATGGTAGCAATAGCAGACAATCAAGTTGCATAGGTAGATCTTTTCATTCGAATTTTGTTTGTGTGGGGTAATTTTGTTTTGTGTGTAGGCATTACCTTTAAGACTCTTAAAAGATAAAAAAAACATAAAAAAGACAAAAAAAGGCAATAACAAGAGAAAAGGCAAAAAAAGGCAATAACGAAAGAAAAGGCAAAAAAAAGGCAAAATAAATTACATATATTTGGCACGAGGGGGACGTGAAACGTGTTTGTTTTTAATCTATAATGTCTACGATTAAGCAAGAAAAAAAGGCAAATTCCACAACATCCTATCCCTGCTAATCACTAAAATATTTATAAATAACACATTTTTGGGTTTATAGAAAACTATTTAAAAAATTTTTTTCGAAAAATCAGTTTTTTGAAATCGGGTCAGTGAAATATTTTGAAATTTAATTTTTAAGTGTTAGTTAACTATTTTTTTCAAAATGGAACAAATACTTTTTTTTTTTGAAAAAATATTAGAAAATTTTTATACCGTTAAAAAAAAAAAAAACTTTTTCTGAAAGGTTACAAAACTTAAATAATATGGAAAAATTACCTTATTATTATCTCGGTTATTTATGGAATATTCTCAACAATTTTATACAATTTTGAAAAGAGAATTGAACACACCAACTTTTAAGGTAACTTGCCGAAACATCGCACAGTGGGCCCATATGGCCTTAGGCGTCTCAAAAATCTGTAACTTTGTTGTCTTTTGTGATGATTGCTTCAAATTTGGAACGTAATGCCTTTGATATATAACGAATCATTCAACTTACTTTTTTTTAAATTAAAATTATTTTTAAGCTTTTAAAAATTAGTCAAAGTTCAAAAAGTACGATTTTCGCTTGATTTGGGTATTTAAAAATATCTGTAACTTTTTTGTCTCCTGAAATAATTAAACCAAATTTGGAACATATAATCTTTAATGCATCAGAAATCATTGAGCGTAGCTTTTTTTAAATGCAAATTATTTTTGAGCTTTGAAAAGCTAGGCAAAGTTCAAAAAGTACAATTTTGGCTCGACTATGGCGTTCCAAAAATCTGTCATTTCTTCGCGTCTGAAAATAATTAACTCAAATTAGGAATATATTACCTGAAATGTTTAAAAAATTATTTGACACACTGTTTTTTTAGCTAATATTTTTATTTAAGTATTAAACGTTTATTCAAAGCTAAAAAACTACGATTTTGACTAGGCAAGAACGTCTCAAAAATCTGTAACTTTTGTATCTTAAAAGATTATTTTCTCAAATTTTGCAAAATAAGATAAAACTGGTTTCTTAATTTTATAAAGGCCTTCCCTTCGTGTCTTAAAATTACTTAATTATTTTTATGAGTATAAAATAAAGAAATAATACATTTCAATGTAGTTTGTTTGTGTTACGTTATTTGAAATTAAAGCTATTTTATTGAAAAATTATAAGAAAAATATTGATTATACTCATTTTAAATAAAGTCGTTTGTAAGCAAAGTGAAATAGTAGAAAAACTACGCTTTTGAGAAAAGAGCAAAAAAAAAGAAATCACAAAAAAAAATGGTTGTCAATTTTCACGAAAATCCTTCTTAATTAAATACTTTAAACGGCTCTTTTGAAAATCTTCGAGTAAAATCAAAATCAGTAAATAAAATCTCGATCTATCTTTTTCCATAAATGAAATTTTTTTCAACAATTACAATATTAAATTCTAACATTTTTCTGCTACCTTAGACTTTTTCTAATAGTATTTTGAACTGAATTGTTCAAAATACAAATATCTTCAATTTCGGGTGCATATACTAAGTCTAAGAGCCCACAGCAAATTTTGGGAGTTGAGGTATAGCGTATAACCAAGATGTGAGAATGCAGTTTTATAGCCTTATGCGTTCTAATAACGAATTCAAAAGTCTGGCAGCTTTAAATCGCGGCTTTATATGGTTTCCGAGAGGTTAAATATCGCGAGTTTTCCAATTAATATGAGTAGGCTAAAATAACACAAAATCACATTCTGAATATAAGGATGGATGCTCTGTCATTTCCCCAAGGCCTGAAGACATCAATCTTGACAGTGCGATCAATAGAACTCATGATATGTATTGAAACAGGTCAGAATGCACCAAAATACGTTTTTTTGTACTATGTCTTTCGACAGATATATCGTTCTCTATCAAAGAAAAGCAGATAAAAGCAGCCAATTCTTTTTGTATCTTTTAGTACATAAACCAAAAAACAAATTTGTGAAAAAAAGTAGACAGCGGAAACATTTAAAACTCAATTCGAACTTAAAAAACTGCAAATAAAAGCTTATTGTGTGAAAAAAATAATATTAATTAAAAATATATTTTAAAAAATTTTTATTTTCAGCAATATAAATAGCAGTTAAAATAAGCTTTCCAACGACATACAACACTTATATAATTTATTCAAATATAGTTTTGAAAACGTATCGTGAAGATTTGGTTTATTTTGTTACTCAAACAAAGTATTTTCAAGTGGAGACTTCAGATACAATTTTGTAATAGAGGAACTCATTTTAAAAATCAATTTTTAATGAAAACATATAGATTGACTTTCCCTTGATTCATTTCCGTAAAGAAATTACCAAAAATTAAAATTTCATAAAAACCATTTTTGAGACGCAAATGGTCCTTTGGGCCCATTGTGCATCGTAGTGCATTTTTTTTACACTACGGTTCATTGAATTAGGGTCATGTTAAATTTTTGAGTACATAGTTGGTGATGTTTGCTTTAAAATTAATACACCTAAGTTAAAATTTTGTAATGCATTTGGTAGCAGGGTTATTCAAGGTTCCGTAACAAAAGAAAAAAAATGAGAAAACTTAAGATTTGTAGAAAAACCGTCACAGGGTGACCATTTTTTCTATTTTTTTTTTCGAATGCCCATAATTCACAAAATGCGATTTTTAAAAATTATTTTTCTGATTACTGACACCACCTACCCTATCTACCGTTATAAAAAATAATTTTTTCATAGAAAGCTTTAAGATAAGAGTTGTGCATTTTATTTACTTCGAAATCGAATTTAGAATATAAAAATCACTTTCGTCCAACTCTCACTCAACGGAAATGCTTTTGCAAAATTTCTAAAAATATTTAATTGCACTTCATCATTTGGTGAAATTCATTTTTTAAAAATATAGTTCAAATGAATTTACTTTTTAAGTTATAATAGAAATTGATAGCGATCATTTTCTTTATTACATTACACTTATCACGCATTCCTTAAAGTGCTCTTATGTATTTAAAGTCATTATCATTAAATGAAATGTTCAATCTAACCTTAAATTTTCACTTTAATCAATTCGCATCACAATCTACACTCCAGATCGCCTGAATAAGTCCTAATTGTTTGTATTAGTTTTTCACTATTCATACCTCAAATTGCCCAGTTAAAAAAAGTAGACACAATTGGCTTTTCATTGAATTGACCCACTAAGTTTGGCTTCTTTTTTCGAGAGATTGCAGCAAATGAACAGCAAAATTAAAAACGAAAGTGACTTAAATCAAGTAATTCAAGGTGTTCAAAGCATGGAAAAAAAAACCATTTCAAAGAATATTGACGAAATACAACACACGCAGTAAAGTGATAAAATATTTATTGGAAAATAAATTTGTTGCCAAACATTTTGATTTATATTGGCCAGTAAATATTTGTGGCACACACAACACAGTGCAAAAAAGGATATACGCATTAACTCATTCATATAGGAGGCCAAGAACAGAAAGCAGACCTTCAGAGCTGCTATAATCAATGTGTAGTAATATTGACGACTATAGTAGAAGCTTCAATATGTTTGTGAATTATTGAGTTTGAAGTTATGTATATAGAAAGTTTCAACAAGAATATTTATTAGTTTGAGATTGATTGAATATCAAAATCTCACCCTATTTCTCATTCTGACACTCCTTTCAACAGGATATTTTTTTTTTATTTTTTATTATTTATTATTATTATTTTTTTTTTTTTGATAAATGAATGAAAAAATAATACCATTTTGGTATGTGATGATGAAAACAATTTTGTCGATAAATGTTAAAATTTGTTTTTATTTTTTTTTTATTTTCTAGAAATTCAATATTCTTATCACATTATACCATGCTCATAGTTTACTTGACAAATTATGTCCAAAAATGTGTGAAAATAATAATATTTTTTAGGATTGACAGGATTGTAACATATATAAAATTATCATTCAAACACCCATTCAATGGTAAGGGAGAATTAATTTTTGACTAAACAATTGCGAGCGATATTTTCTATAAGTATTTACTGTCAAAGAGTTCTCAAAGGATTTTTTGTACGAAATACTTTTGTCTATTTAAATAGGGTAGTTTTTTTCCTAAGTAGGTATGATTGTGTAATTTACGAGCAAAAAGTATTGAATTTTGGAGTAATTCCACGCAAGTTGACCATTTATAGGCAAAAAATGAAAGTGAACGTAAACCAAATTATATGATGGTATTTAAATACTTATACTTCAATAATGTCTTCTAGTTTTTGAGAAAATTGAAAAATTATTTTATCAGATTCTTTTTTTCAAAATATTTTTTGTTTTTATTTTTTTTTATTTTTCAATTTTCTCATAAACTAAAAGACATAGAAACATATAGTTTTCACTGTTCGATAAGGAATCAATTGAGCCAGTTTTCTGTGTGAGTAATTTTTTTACTAAAATTCACAGTCTGGACAAAAATAGAATAAAATGAGTTTTAAAAAAATTTTTTTCCCTATTTTTAACTTTGAAATCGATTATTTCAAAAACTATTGGTTATATTATATTGATTTGAAAATTAGAATCAAATGGTCAATTTTTCCTTTCGGAAATGGTATAATTTATTACTGTAAGTGTTGCCGTTGATTTTTAATAATTTTTTTTTTATTTTGATACATTTTTTTTAGAAAAATGCCCCTCCCACCTAAACGGGGAGAGACAGACCCCCCTCCAAAAGAAAAAAATGTTTGTATTGAGCTCCTCTACAAAAACCCATTATCAAATCCTGGCGCCCAAGTTATCCTACTACGTGCCGAAACAACATTTTTGTTCTATACCTAAAAGTTCGAATTTCTGTATCTGGGTTGAAATCGAAAATTGATGCTGAAGTTGGGTAAATGACGAAAAAAATGTAATTTTTGAACTTTGACAGCTTATAAATTCTAAGTGGTTTAACCGAGTTATATGTTTTAAACATTGAAAAGGTATATTTATATTTATCTTCTATCAGAAACTGTAAAAAAATCGAAAATGGGTAAACAATTGACGAAGCTAGAATTTTTTTAATGGGTGAAGGTCCAAAAAACCGTTTTTTGCCCGAAACTCCAGATTTTGGGGGTGTTAGGGGATTTTCAAATACCGTTTCGTAATCAGTACGACTAGCTCTACAAAACCTGATAGGTCTCCGCCCACGTATATTTTGAGTGTTACACCGTGTAATCTAAATAATCCTTTTACATCATTTTATATATGAAATTAAAAAAAAAAAGTTTTGAAAAAAATTTATTTTTAGTTAAAAAAAAAAGGCAACACCGGCAATTTTTAACACATAGATTTAAAAGAATTTTTCATTGCCGACGTTTAAAAACAGAAATTATCAAAATTGGATTTGTAATTTGCTTTAGTTACTCCACTAAACATAATAAAACGATAACAATGCAAAAAAAATCCAAATTTTTTGAATTTTTTCAAAAAAAAACTTGTTAAATTGTTAAATAAATAGCATAAAATTGTTTATTTGTTTAATGACTTTAAACCGGGCAAAATGCTTAAAATTATTGAAAAAACTTCCGAAAAAAATTTTGTTGGTAGTCGTATCGATAAATCGAAAAACTAATGATGCCTATCGATTTGTCAGGTCCGAAATAGGGGGGAACAGTCAACAGCGCACTTGTCTCAAAAATTATTTTGAAAAAACTTGCACAGTGTTATTTATTGTGTTGGTATACCTATCGATTTTTTTCTATTTATTTTATAAATATTTTTTTTTATACAAGTTTGTGACAAACTTCAAAAAAATATGTCACACCCATTGCATGTTTGAGTTGTAATAAAAATATGTTTTTTTCTTCAAATATATGCTAACTGGAATAATAATAAAATCTTCTTTTATATTATATACAATATCCACGACAATTCTCTACAATATGACTTCTAAAAGTCACAATAGCAGACTGAATCGATTTTCTAAAGTCACACCCGTAACATCTTATTTTAAGAGTTTGTGACGTTGAAGTAGGGTAGACGCTTGTGTCGTGGCTGGACACGACATAAAGTAGACGCTTGTGTTAGTTTTTTAATGTTGAGAACCAAAATATGAAGGTACATAACCGTCGTAAATTGTAGGTATTTGTCGTGTTAAATTACTTTTTGATACAAATATCTTTTCAAAATTATGAGTACTATGCTGTGTAGAAGCGATTTTTTTTACTGTTTAACTTATAGAAAAGTTATAAGTAAATTTTTGAAAGATTAGCTTGTGGGGTGCATTTGCCATTCGTTTTTGGGTAGGTTTTGCTCTGGCAAATGCACCCCATGGGGTTCATTTGCCAGAAGTAAGCTTCCTCAAAAGAGGATGGCAGAATCCTTTAAAATCAGTCCCTTCTTCGTATTTTCAGCTAAAAAGAAGTTTTGTTTATGATTATTGGTTTTATTTGTATTAACTTTGATATTTAGATAACTGGCAATCCCTCCCCACCCCCGTGGCAAAGCCTCCATCCTGGGGAGGATTTGCCACATCGCTTTTCATTTTTTTGAATAAATTATTAAAAATAGAAATAATTAATATATCAAGATAAAAAAAATATTTAAGTGAAGATAATAAAGTCAATAATAATATCAGATATAAAAAAATTAAAAGAAACGTAAAAACTTTGCGTTAAGTCAATTTTCCTAAATCCTGGCAAATCCTCCCCCTTCTACCCTACATGTTAAAAAAAAATTAATTTTAAAAATATATGAACAACTAAATACATCAGGCGTTGAAGCTATTAAATACCTTATTAATTGAAACCAGAAACAAAAAATGACGTAACTGTGTCACACCCGTTACAAATAAAATAAAAAATAATGAAAGTGTAAAAGAAAGTTTTTAGAATGTCGTATTATATAAAAAAAAAAAGATAGTTGCATTCAAAAGCTTCAACTTTCAAAATTTCACAAGAATCATATCAACGAGATCTATTCATCAGGGTTTTGATTATAAAATATAATTTTTTGTACAAAAATCCAATAATTGCCTCTTGGCCTATGAATAGATTAAGTGAAACTCAAAAAATTAAAATTTTTATATAAAATGGATAAATCATTAAAATTGAGTTGTAAGTAGTTATTTCAAGAAACCTTAAAAATTTAATAGGAATTTATACTATACTATATTATACTATACTATATACAATGTACAACGCACATAAATGTACGAAGTACAGACATTTAACAGCACGGGCAACTGAGACCATTTGGCTGAGACAACACAAGACAATGACACAAGAAAGAGACAGATAGACACTAAGAAAGAACATATAACATAGAACTACGTGGCACAGAGGAGGAGACATAGTTGAAAATTGTCTCATATTATCGCACAGGTGGCTTCAGTTAAGCTGGCGATTTAGAAAAAACTTCTGAGCCGACCGTTGGGATTGAACCCACGATGTCTGGCTCTGAAGTCATCTACCTATTCCTCTGTGCCAAGGCCACCTGCTTAATAGGAATTTAAAAACCGATCAAAACCCATTTAAAATTAGTTATTTCAAAAATTTAACAGTAAATATTCCTATTTTGTTAAAAAATATTTAATATTATAAATTAATATCCCACTGAAAAAGTCTACTATCCAAAGAGTTTAAGAGCATGATTAAGCCTGTGACAATAAAATGCACGACTGGGTCGCACGAACTTGCTTTTAGAGCTCAAGTTGCTTAAATTTTTAAGACTTTTTATATAGAAATTTAGGAAATGTAGGTAATATGTACATATATGTATATTGTTTATAGGTGCAAAAAAAAAAAACATAAAACTCGTTTTTTAAAAAAAATAAAACAAAATCTGAAATCAAATTGCCCTCCAAAACAAGTATGCAGTTTTGATTTATATATTAAGATGCATTTTTAGAAAAAAAAAAATCGTTCGAGCCGTTTTTTTTAAAACTAATTTTTTATAAATAGTTTTTTGGGAAAAAAGTTTTAAAATAAAATTGGTAAGCCATTTTGTAGAAATCACTTGTCAACACTTAAAAACAAAATTTCAAAAAAATTATATGTCCCGTTTTCGAAAATTTGATTTTTCAAAAAAAAATTTTCAAAATTTTTTTCAAAATCCAAAAATTAGTTTTTGGAAGTTTTATTTGGGCGAAACGCTTTATAAATTTTTGGAGTTGAGGTCACTTGAACTTATATTGAATTTTTGGTTTATATTTAGATTGTATAGATTTCGTTCAAATCGAATAAGTAATTTCGGAGATAATCGGATTTGAAAAAAAAAAAACGGTTCTAGGGCAGGTACCGTTAATAATGATTTTCAAAAAAAATTTTTTTTCATTAGAAGATAGAAATTAGCTTAAAACTATTATTTGAATTTTTTAAACAAAATCGTTAGAGCCGTTTTTGAGATATTTCAATTTTACTAAAATCGGTATATGACAAGTACCGTTATTTTTGGTCCAAAAAAATTAATTCCAAAAACACCTCTGGAGAGTCGCCAAAAAACGCTACATACCAAGTTTGACATTCATAGGTCCATCCGTTTAGGCTTTAGCTCCTTATACAGACAGACAGACAGACTGACAGACGGACTTCCGGGACCCACTTTTTTGGCATTTTCTACCATCGTAATATCATGGAATGATAGGTATCATTTCTTTCATGGTGAAATAAGGACAATTTGAGTCCAACGTAAATAAACTGAAATATTTATCTAAAAACTTACATTTTGGTTACTTAATCATGATGTAAAATTAATTTTCAAAAAAAAAAAAAACACTGAACAAGTGCTCTTCTACGAATTTCCACTATCCTAATCCACTAAAATAATGCTTGTTCAATGTTCGGCATTCTCCAATAAATGTTAGATCCTCAAACATCCTATGTCAACATCCTCAATTAGAGCAAACACTCGAATACGATTATTGGGTCAACATAATTCTGGTAAATAGCGGTGGTTATAGGAATATAGAATATGAACTTTGGTATAAGCGGATGCCCCGAAATATCAACATTAATTCGCAGTATCTACTAACACTCGCACACAAACTAAACTGGCATAACTCAGAAGCACCTTGTATACACACTTCGAACGAACGAAACAATCACCATCACGCAAGACTCTCTAAAAGGGATAAGAGTTCCTTAAGTAGGCGCATTATTAATTAATGCCTATCCTCATTCTCATCCTCCTTCACTTCGCTCTTAATGGATTTTAATTTTCAATTGCTCCGAATCAATATAAATATCATAAATAAATCTTGGGATATAAGTTATGAGAGCTCAAAGACCTTAGGGCGGCTTTCTTCATCCATAATTCGTGAAGATGTGAATTTCAAAAACAAAGCCCAAGGATATTGTTGGTTGGTTGTTGTTGTAAGCTGTTCTGAGAGAGTATAACGTTTTTTTGTTATTTACAAAAGCTGAAGAAGAATATTTCTCAAGTACATTAATCGAATTCCATCATCCGGCGAATTTCTCATGATTTGCATAATCCTGGTGCGCGTTGTTTTATTGTTATCAGAATTCAACTTAGTTAATATTTAGATTAATGTCCATGGAATAACCCAATTATATCATAAATAACGGCTACGAGTGGGTGGTTTGGTTGTATATCCTGATGCTTTTCCCGGTTTTGTTGGTATTATTGAAACACAAGTCCTTGGTAAATGTTGCCAAATATAACTAAATACGGTTCTTGTGTTTTTGTAATATTTAAAAATTCACTAAATTCATTTTGCTTATCTTTGGCAATTTATAACTCAAAATTTACACAGATGGGATATAGAAAAAGGGAGAGGGGGAGATTAAGGAAAATAGGCGAGTATTTCCGGGAATCCATGGAGTCGAAAAACAGCTAAGTATAATGTGTACCTACTGTGTACTTGTTTAAGTGTGTTAAAAGTTTAATTAGGACCAAACAAAATTGGTCAAATAGAAGCTACTCTTGACTGTATATATACTTTTTCACTTTTTCTATTGGTGTTTGTTATTTTGTTAGTTCTGCAATTTAAAGAAAGAAAAAAAAAATGCGGAAAAGCTACTCAAATACAAACACAAAATATTTTCGCTTTCATTTTTCGAGGATGTTTATCTTTAATCTCGCTAAAATACTTCAATTCTGGTGGGTAATTTAATTTTAAAAGAAATATATTAGTGTTTGCGAATTTAAGAGGATCAAAATGTTAGTTTGCAATGTTATAGAAGATTTGTTTGTTTGATCCTTGTAACGAAAAAACTAAACTTATTTAATCGGTTGTTGAGTGCGAAGTCTTTGGTATCAAGTTTAGTTTAATGGATACATTTAATAGTTTTGTATCAGGATTATTTTTGGTAAAAAACACAGGTCTATTAAATCAGCAATTTTATTCAACCATTTCTATCCAAGTATTTAGTTTGGAAAAACAAAAACAAAATTCTTCAATTAAGTTAACAGAGCAAAGTAAGTTTTGTTATTGAATCTTTAAGTGCTAGTTAAGTCGCCCTAAATTATTAAGTGTTCCAAAAGTTATAAGGGTCAAAAGGTCACGAAAAGTTTTTCGCAAATTTTTGAGGTTTTTATCGAAGAAGCTTACATTTTTTTGGTCTTACTAACTTATCTTAGTACGCAAATACGGATCAACTAAAAAAGTAAAAGGTACACATTGGGATACAAAATAATATACAAAAAAGGAAATACCTATACATTTTTTTGGAAATTTTGTATGTTTTCCTTTTTGGCACAATAAGCATAAGCACCTTCATTATTTAGAACACACTCTTTAAACATGGTTCAATTTTAGTTTTGAGCTTGTTATCAATTTTCCAAACATGAATTCCACAGGAAATGTCGTTTTGAGCTTCTCAAGAGAAAAGTTGCAGAATATCTTATAACAGTACAAAATTAGTTGCTGAAAAAGCTTAATGGTAATTTAAGATTTTTAACTCGCTCAATACTAAAATTGAATCATGTTTAAAAGGTGTGCTCTAAATAGGCAATGAAGGCACTTATTGTACAGAAAAGGGAAACAAAAAAATTATAAAAAAACGTGGTTTCCCCGGTTGTTTATATTTTTTCATTCCAATATGTTCATTATTACTTTTTTCAGTTAATCCGTATTTACGTAATAAGATAAGTTAATAAGACCAAAAAAAAGTAAACTACTTCGATAAAAACCTCAAAAATTGAGTAAAATAAACCAAAAATATATGTATTTTTTCGAATGTGAGTGCAATCTAGTCACCTTCTCTGAGTTCTAATCCTGAAACGGTTCCTTTTACAGGCATAATTATATAGATAATTTCACGACGAACAATTTTTAAAACAACCTCTGATGACCTCCGATCAATAGGTAGCGAGATATTTGCGAAAAACTTTTCGTGACATTTTGACCCTTATAGCTTTTAAAGCCGGCACGATATCAATGTCGATTTTTCACATCTTCATTAAAACGCCATAACTAAGGTGTATACCAAAATTCAGCCCAGTAGGAATTTTTCCGCAGATAAAACCTAAAATTACTGGACTAAATGATGATTTTCCCATAAACAGCCATATATGTAACTTTGAGATAAATAGTAAGGAAGTTTGTCGACCTAGGCTCCGCTATAAATATAAACACAAAACCGACTGAATCGACTGAAATAATCAAAACAACAAGAGGAAAGGCTGATGCACTATCAAGAATCCCTTTTGACATGATGCGAAGAACCAAGTGTTCTTTACTGATGCCTTTTAAATAATTTGGCCTTATCATAAATGAAAACGAAACAAGATTTTATTACCCTATTATATAGACTTGATCAGATATTGACTATAAACAGATATAAATTTGAAGTTGGTGAAAGTCTGTATGTTGCATTCGCCCAGTATAGTGCAGTTATAAGCTGCAAATACATGAACTATCTCACAGGCGCACATAGGGGTATTTGCCAGTTTTACGCGGACAAAATTATTTTTCCGGTTTTACTTCATTGACAAGGTAAAAACTTGTATTTAGTACTTGAATTAAGTATTTTAACTGTGGATTTCAATAAAAACATTTTTCTTCCAAAACCAATTTTTGATTAAACAAAAAAGTTTCAAGAATGGACCTAAATAGGTCTATTAAAACTCCATGTATAGAGTTTTATTAATGGTATCGACAAGATAAAGGTCTTAAAATTTAGGAAAAATTATAAGGAATCAGGTTCTGTAATTCAAGACTTTGAATCTTAAAAAAAAAAAACTAAATATGGATGCATGAAAAAAAGGTAAGCATTTAAAAAAGCCTAAAACGTTTAAAAGGAGCAAATGTGTCAAAGTTGCACTTAGTTGCAATTTTTTTTTGCAGATTCAATTAGATACGAGTTTAACCTTTAGAAAACATTAAATTTTATGGCACAATAATGTGAAATAGTATAACTTTTCACAGAAATAAAACTATGTTTACGTTTAATTTATATTAAGATTCAACTTATCACTTTTTTATTTAAAAAGTAATATAACATTTAGATACAGCATTTAGTAGACAGTTTCGAATCTCTATATCAATATTCCATAAAAACATTTTTCTATAGCCACTTAAAAAAAAAATTCTTACATAAGCACTGTCGCTAAAAGAAAATAATTTTTTCTTTGGGCTGAAAACTTTGAACTCTAGACCACTGCTGTTAATCATCTGGAGTGATAATTAATTTTAAAACTATAAGAAAATGCTAAGCAAGTTATCTACTTTTAGCAGGATGTTAATTTTTTACGTTTGGATCAGTTGAAAATTTTGACTTTTGTCTGCCTAAATTGATTAAATACCCCTATGTGAGGCGGTTACAAACTTCTGGCGAAGAATTTTCAAAGACAAACTGTTCAACAATGAGAATGGCTGGGACACCTTGAGTTGGCGGGGCCTCAGGGCAAAACTAAATTTCGGAGCCCGTTTAAAATTTGGGGGCCTCTTTGATACAGAAAATAATAAAAATAGAAAAAATTAAGTATACGCCACACTTTTTTTTTTAATGGTTTGTTTATGTAATATTTTGACTAACGAGTGTATAATTATTTAATATTTCCGTGATGAACTTTTCCACAGTTATAAAAAGTAGTAAATACTTGTACTAGAAAAGTAAAAATTATTAACTGCATCTACATACCTTTATATTTCCGGTATGTACAAAATTAGGATAGACAATTATTTTTTTTTGGGCCTTATATAGGGGAAAGGTACGAACAGTGAGACAGTGCAAACAGTGAGACAATCCATTTTTCTCTTTCCTGAAAATAAGCACAGTAACGCCAGTTTGGGTCAAAACGTTTATTTCCCCGTCTGCGTCTTTTAATATTGTCCCGACTAAATTAAAGCTGTCCATTTTCCAACACCGTAAAATATCACACAAAATCAGGTGAAAGTAGTTTTTGGAGTGTTATAAAAAGAGTGTATAACACAAAAAAATCTGGTTAGTGGACAGAACTTTTTTTAAATATATATTATATTTGTATGTTCTTTCATAAAAAAATATCATGTAATTAGAATTCCTTCTCGTTTTTTGTAATTTTATATTTTTCCGAAAAATTACAAAAAGTAAACAGTGAGACATTATTAAAAAGCAAACAGTGAGACATAGATTTTAAAAAAAGCAAACAGTGAGACATAAGATTTAAAAAAAAAATCTATTATTTTAGCATGACTTCAATATGATTTCGTAGTGTTTTTTCTTTCCTTTTTTTGGCTTTTTGTTATATTTTTTGAAAAAATGGGTCAAAGTAACATAAATTTATTAATTATATACTTGTCAATTACCTAATTATTTGACGTTTTCGTTAATTTTTTTTTCACCTAAGGATGTCTCACTGATCGCACCCTTTGCAAACAGTGAGACGTTTTGACTTTTTCTACATTTTAGTCCAATGTGATGCTCTCATTCATTCTTTAACTACAAGTTTTTTTGCAACATTAAGATAAAATATGTCTTAAACTGACTTCAAAGTTTCGTTACATTATCTTGAAAACATTCTAAGATATACATACCAATTTAAAAAAAGGGTGTCTCACTGTCCGCACCTTTCCCCTACATATATATTTTGAGGCAGTGAATTAATAGCTTTTGGGGCGCCTGGTATGAAGTGATGTGTGATATGCCACACCGAAAAAAAAATTTGATAATAACAGCTATCAAATTAACATTTTTCAGTGACAAAAGTCGTCCAACAATTAAAATATCAATTTTGATATTTTATCATATCATTTTGACATTTTTTATTTTAAGTGGGATAGTGAAAATTTCACTTTGACAATTAAAATATCGTTTTGACATTTTTTAAGTTTAAGTGGATAGTGAAAATTTCACTTTGACAATTAAAATATCAGTGTTGACTAGATTTTACGTTTTAGTTTATTAAAATGAAACCTATTTCTTTCCTTTTCATTTTTATTATTCTTATTATTTTAAGAATTTTCTTTCTTTTTTCAAAACATTAGGTACTGAAAGGGAATATTCTTTACAAAATAGTGGTGATATTATATTTTATATTTTGTTTTGCTGAATTATAATATTATTATTTTGTGGTTGTATTATTTTTTCTATTATAGGTGATATAATTGTTTTGTTATTTTCTCCCAAACTATGTGAAGTAAAATCTAAGTGCCGATCAAATTTTCCCAGTAAATACATTTTACTTCGAAAAAACACAAAGCGCCTTTAAATTAGTACACATTAAGAATTTTTTATTTAATATTTTTCAATAATTTGGAATGAGAAATTGATATGAAAAAATGATAATAAAATATCAAAAAAAAATTTCAAAAATGTGACATTTAAATATCATCCTGATAATAAAAATGTTGTTTTAACATTTTAAATATCATAAAACACATTTTATAGAGCATTTTTGGCTGATATTTAAAAAATGTTAAATTGATATTGGTTTTTTTTCTGTGCATTAACAAACGTAGTTTCCTCTTTTTACGGCCTCTGCAGTACCTAAGGTTTTTTTATTTTGCATTAGCAAAAATTACTTTTACTTTTTTGGGGCCCTAATATATCAGGGCAACATTTTTTTTGGTCCTGAAGTAGTATTTAATTTTTTCTAGCCCCAGAACGTTTAATTATATATTTGGCCCCAAAAGTAATATTTTTGGACCCAGGAAATAACATTTATTTTGTCTAAAACACATTTGGTATGGATGTTTCATTTATTTAGCTAAAATTATTCAAGTAATATTTTTTGGGGCCCTAAGATCAGGAACGAACGCAGGCGGGGGTTTTGGGGGTTGATGTTCTACTTTGATTTTAAAATTTTCGTCTTTAACGCAAAATCATTCCGAAAAATAGGAGAATCAACGTGGTTTTCTTTGATTTTAAGCTGTTTTTTCCCTGAGTGTATGTTCCGTTTTTATATAATATGCAGTTAAAAAATTGACAAAGCTTGGTTTGCTCGTTGAGTCGGTGTGGTGGTTAAGTCCCATGAGAAGCCCCACTATGTTCCCCGAAAAACATACTCAGCCCTATTGCGAGTTTCAAGTGAACAAGATTCCATCCGGAAAATTTAAATTTCTCTTTTCGAAAACTCTTCGTATTTTGAACATTATTTCAGTTAATATGCGAGTAAGCAGCTTACTTAAATTTTGATAAAAAACAAAAAAAACCAGTTTAGCGGAAAATGCTTATTTCCTACCAATGAAACTTGCTATAGCTTTTTAAATTCCGGACGAACAAAAATATTTCGGGAGAAAAATTGTGCAGGTGAAACTCACAACAGGACGGATTATTAATGCAAAAAAAAAATGTTTTGTAATTTTTCCATACGTAACCTTCAAAAAGAAGGAACACTGTGGATTTAAGGTCGAACTTCAATTTTAATACATAATATGTTTTGTACATCAATCAAAGTTCTTACTTTAAAGAATTTCGAATCTAAGGTTTTTCAACAAAATTATATCCAATAGAATCCCAAAATCATTTAATCTCCAATTTAAAGTTAAAGATCCAATACCAATTTTCAATATAGGCCAAAACAATAATCAACGGTAACCAGAGTACTAACGTACCTATTTGCTACTCATATAGCACCCACCTGTTTGTCCTTTCAACATCCTAAAACACTTTAAAGCCAACCCAACAGCCAGACCCAGACCAATGATGACAGAGAACAATTGATTGAATCAATGATGAAATATATATCATTGCAATGACATTAGGTTTTAATCATCCGAACTAGGATAGCAATTGTTTAGCACTCAAGCACTCTGAATGCGTCTGCCGCACGAATCGTGTGTATATCTATACCTCCTCTCCAAAAGTATATCTATTCTATGTGCAATTCGAATCTATGCCAAACTGCAAACTCTGTTGTCTAGATACCAAAACCTACTCTTCTCGTACCTTCAACAGTCAACACTAATATTCAAGCATTTGACAAGGACCTTCAATCGGCAAGAATAATTCAATTTCAATTGAATAAAATTGGAATTGCATCATACTTGAATGGGCAATCGAAAAACGAAATATATATATGAAATCAATAAATCCCTTTGAATTTGTTTACACATGTGCTCACTTAAAAACACAAACAAATAAATAAAAAAATCAAATATATAGAAACAAAAATTGATATTGAGCTACCATCAGATTCATACAAAAAAGGACCCATTCCGAAGCACAGAAAAGCAGAGTCAGAGAGAGGAAAGGAAAAAGAGGAATAAAAAGGACTCCGAACTGGAATCTGAAATAAAATCCAAGTGCACTCAATTGCAACTCTAAAACACATCAATTATTCTATCACAGGTGTGTGTTTACGAATTTATATAAAAAATATCCTCCCGTAAACTATGTATAAAAGTACCCAGGCACATTCACAATTTATATTATTTTTGTATATGAATGTTTGTGTATATGGATGGCAATCAAGTAGCAGTAGGAATAGTGATGGGAACTATCAAAAAAAAAACTATCAAACTATGGATAATAGTAAAATATTCATTCATTCGATTGTTTGAAATCATTCATTTATTTAGTTACTAAAGGGTTTTCCAATAGGGACGGGTTGATTTTGACAGCTTGTGGCGGCCATATTGTTTCTTTTACCTTCTGTCAAAATATCGATTTTTAATCAGTCACTGAAGACAAATCATCATGGCAAGTTATAGCGTACAGTAACATGTGCAAATAATTTTGGAGCACTTGGAAGTTGCTCCCAATTTTAGTCGAAAAATCATCTTTAGCGATGAGACCCATTTTTGGAACAAAGGGTGTGTGAATAAGAAAAATTGCTGGATTTGCGACGAAAGCAATGCACGTGAGACTCACGAGTAGCAAATGCATTCAAATAAAGTTACTGTTTGGTGTGGATTTTGGGCTGAAGGCGTCATATCGGTCCGTACTTCTTCGAAAACGGTCACCGTCATTTGCGATCGCTATAGGTCGATGATCACAAACTTCTTGTAACCTAAATTGGATGATATGGGCGCCGAAGACATGTGAATTCACCAGGATGGCGCTATGTGCCACACAGCTCAAAACACAATCGATTTTGTGCACGATAGGTTTCATGGCTGGATAAGCTCGTGCAGATGGACCACCAAGATCGTATTATTTGACCCCTTTAGACTTTTTTTTATGGGGCTTTCTAAAGTCACACGTCTATACGAATAAGCAGCAAACCACTGCTGGCCTAAAAGATAGCATAATCGATGCCATTGGTCAACTTAAGCCTGATTTATGCGCCAAAGTCGTCGAAAACTGGACCTTTCAAATGCGCACCACCCAGCTAAGCCGAGGCGGCCATTTAAACAATTTCATATTTCACACATAATGTCATTTATAGGGCTTTCAAATAAAGATAAAACCTTATCGATATCACATATACAACTTGTTTTGTTCAATTTTGAAATCGACCCGCCCTTAATGGAAAACCCTTCATTTTCATTCGAATAGTTTTTTCATTCGATAGTTTTTTATTCGATAGTTTTTTCATTCGAATAGATTTTTTTATTCGATAGTTTTTTCATTCGAATAGTTTTCTTAAACGATAGTTATTTTTTATGCAATAGTTTTTTCATTCAATAGTTTTTTGATAGGATAATTTTTTCATTCGAATAGTTTTTTTTATTCGATAGTTTTTTTCATTCGAATAGATTTTTTTATTCGATAGTTTTTTCATTCGAATAGTTTTCTTAAACGATAGTTATTTTTTATGCAATAGTTTTTTCATTCACATACTATTTTTATACGATAATTTTTTCATTCGAATAGTTTTTCTTTATTTGATAGTTTTTTCATTCGAATAGTTTTCTTAAACGATAGTTTTTTCATTCGAATAGTTTTCTTAAACGATAGTGTTTTCATTCGAATAGTTTTTTATTCGATAGTTTTTTCATTCGAATAGTTTTTTTTTATTCGATAGTTTTTTCATTCGAATAGTTTTCTTTCGATTCGATAGTTTTTTCATTCGAATAGTTTTTTTGATTCAATAGTTTATTCGATAGTTTCTATCCGATAGTTTGTTCGATAGTTTTTATTCGAATGATTAAATGAATGAATAAACTATTCTATAGTTCAAATCATTCAGTTACTAACTATCGATAGTTCAAACTATTTGATAGTTCCCATCACTAAGTTGGATGCCAGGATGCATCACGATGCTGCATCAGGATGTCTCGCTATACAGCAGAATCATCATATACCCCAAAAGTAGGGGAGGGCGGGGCTGATGGAATGCATTGGAGTGGAGGTGCGTTATATTTGTACGTTATGTTGTCTCTATACTTATCGAAGATGGCAGCAGAAAATAAAAAATACAAAAAAAAAAGCAGGTCAACAAGATACAAGAACTAGAGAATTTGTTTTATAACCGATACCGAGTCTCGTGCTGCAGTTGACTTCAACTCCTGAAAGGAAACAAGGATCACATATCAATGGCAACAACACCGGCAACCAAACCATCAGCAACCTGGAAACCGATGAACTAAGGAAACACACTTGAATTGCTTGCAAATATAAATACATACACGAATTTGTGCAACCATCAGAACGGTGAAATAATGATTCCGAAACACTTAAGCAAATCATTGATTGAGAGCGAAATATAGATATAAAAGATATGGTTTGTTTTTTTGTAGAACCATCAAAAACTTTAAGTTCTCAAAAAGTAAATATACACGCAAACTTGAGAAATTCGGCAGAAAAACATGCGATATGTTGTGTATCTGTATGTCAAAAGTTTTTTTCTTTTTCATATCTTTTTCATATCTATAAATGAGTAGATATAAGTCCTTGGAAAAACATGTACGATGTTTATAAATTTCCTGCAACAAATATTGATTCGAATGTCAAGAGAGAAATTCCATTAGCTTACATTTACATATATGTAGGTACCTATAAGTAAAAACTTAAATTAAAAATCTAGGTACTGGATTCAATAACTTCGAAACATATTAAACAAAAAGAAACTTAAAGTTTTACAAATTATTTGCATTGTTAATTATATTTAACTGCAAAACTAACCTTAGATAAAAATTTTTTTTAAACCCCTTCGAGGTTCGAGCCGATAGAGGAGTCCAAAAAAGACGTTAAGGGACAGGGTGACAAGACGGGGTGGTGGGTAAGATGGGGTACCTAGCAAAATTCACAGTTCAAATTGACCAATCGCGCTTGTTCATTTATCGTTCGATGCGCGATAACAGATAAATAAATGAAATTTATATTTTAGATAGATAATAGACATATCTGTGCAAAATTTCAAATAATTTTGTAGTTACAATTTTTTTTGAGATATCGGTAAAATAAAGTTTTATTATTCAACAGGTTCTATCTTTTGATCTAAAGCAAATACAAATTTGATTTAACTTTATTGATTATCCTGATAATGTTACCTTTAATTTGGTATATCACACATAACTGTTAATTCACTACAAGCTACACAATGTTAAATAAGCCGTGTTTTATTGGTAACTCAGTACTTAGCTCAGTAAAATTTAGCACGGGAAACAACAACAAATGATTACTAAGGATAAATAAAAGTTTTTTGTTTGTTGATTTACAGAGAATTTTTTTTTATAAAATTATACATTTGTTACCCTTTAACAATAAAGGATTGTTAATAATAAAATAAAGTAATCGTTTATTGTTGTTAACAGCAAAAAATGTTTTCTCAGTAAAATACTGAGTACCACCGAAACACGGCTATAAAAAAAACTTGCGAAATACCTCAAAACACCTGTATTTTAGGTTGTTATATCAAAAAAATGAATTTTTGGATGATGGAAATGATGTTTTCACTTTTTTCATAAGAAATGATATTTTTTTTGCTGTTTTTAATAAATTATTTTAAAAATTTAAAAATGGTTTTATTATTTAGAAGAAATATTTGGCTTTTTAATGGTATAATTTTTTTTTTTGTAAGCTTTTAAAATAAAAAAAATGAACATAATGAGAAAAGAAAAAAGGTAATTTTTTTTAGCTTTTTCTTGTTAATTATGATTGTTTGAAATAAATAGATAGAGAGACCACAGCAGATTTTGGGAGTTTATGGATAACCGAAAATGGGTCATATGTATGTGTAGGTAATAGCGTCCTGATGAAGAATTCGAAAGTCTGACAGGTTTATTCACGGCATTCTATGGTTAATGGAAGTTGAAAAATGCAATGCACCAATTTATTTTTTATCTGGAGGTAGTGGTGATTTAAAAAGAGTTACCACCAGACGGTTATACCATTGAATAATTACAAATAGAAGTGACACCGCAGATTACTCATGCGACTATAAGAGTACCGGAAGATAGATGAACTACAGGTTTGCGCCTCAACTATCATGTATTTTCGAGTTGAGTCTTAACTAATAATTTTTTTAAACCTTCATAAAAAAATTAATAATTATTATTATACATTTCAAAGAGCTTATATTGAAATAAGTTTTCGTATTTTGAAAAGTCGTATTAGTCTAGAGAACAAGGCCGATGCCTTTTACTCCTACTGGCCTAGGTTCGAATACCGGTAAATTTTGAAACTTTTTTTTTTTGCGGAGATTTTTTTTGAGAAATTTAATTAATTTTTATTCTAGTAATGTAAAAAAAAAAAACAATCTCCATCTCCCGTCAGATTCGTCCCTGGGCAGGTAAACTTAACAGGCATGCACCTTATCCTCTAGGCTATCTCCACTTTTTGAAATAGAAAAACTTTTATCCATATGTATAAGCTGTTTAGGATTTGATTTTGGGTTGCTGGATTTGCTTTTGGATTGTTGGATTTGCTTTTGGATTGTTGGATTTGCTTTTTTAATTCAACGCACGATACTAGCGACTACAATTTTACAGCGGAAGTTTCCCTGGGTGTCCACTTCTATTTGTAATTATTCAATGGTTATACATCTTGCAAAAAATAATATTCAGACTTTTGTACGAAAATCGCTGTTTCGGGACTCTTCAAGGACGTCTGGTTGGGGTAATGCCGTAGTAAAAACTAGAGATGCCTGCCGCGAACATTGATGTGGCCGCATACTGAATATTCGGCCAAGGACACTCAGAAAAAAACGTTGGTAATTTCAAAAATTTTATACTTTGTCTCAAGAATAGATGTGGCTTAAAAAATTCCCAACAACATCGTATTGTAACGATAAATAACTGAACTACTTTTAAGATATGTAAATGTCTGAACACACTACCTACTACAGCAAAGGTAGACATCCAAAATCGAATTATACATGAGGACTGTTCGCCAAGATCGAACGGCGGACCCATACAAGTGGTGGTCCACACATACTACAAAATTTCATATTTTGACAACATTTGCTAAAGTCTACCTTTCTTCTCCTGGGACAAGTGTTTACAGCGAAAGACTATTTTTCGAAGCAGCAATAGTCTACGAAGATAAACGTAATCGTTTACTACGAACAAATGCGGAACAAATAGTTTTCATTCACCACAACTTGCCTTTAGTAGATTATGAGTACTAAAATTGCAATTTTTTTATAAAACACACATTTTGGTATAATAATTTAAGTCTTTTTTCTTCTTCATTTGGTATTCGATATTCGGCCGAATAGTTAAACTATTCGGCCAAATACCGAATACCAGAAAAATTGGCCGAATACCGAATAGTGGCCGAATGTTCGCGGCATCTCTAGAAAAACGTCTGGCACTAATTTATTTTTTATCTGGAGGTAGTGGTGATTTAAAAAGAGTTACCACCAGACGGTTATACATCTTGCAAAAACTAATATTCTGACTTTTATATGAAAATCGCTATTTCGCGAATCTTCAAGGACGTCTGGTGGGGGTAATGCCGTGATTTAAAAGTCTGGCGCTAATTTATTTTTTATCTGAAGGTAGTAGTGATTTTTTAAGAGTTACCACCAGACGGTTATACATTAGGGTGGGTCAAAAAAATCGAAAATTTTTTTTTTGATTTGGTACTCCGAAAAATCGATTGCTAGACCCCTCTAGAATATACACACCAAATATGAGCTCTTTATATTAATGGGAAGGTCCTCCGCTTTGCAATTTTCCATTTTTACATCAAGCTTCTACAAAAAAAAAATAATTTTTTTGTTAATTGACTTTTTAGCAAATTTCTTTTCATATTCTTGTAGGAAATTGAACGCTCTACAAAAAAGGCCTTATACACTTTTTTCGTTTATCTAACCGTTGAATAGATATTTGAGGTCCAAAAATCGAGAAAATCTTTAAAAATTCGTTTTTTGTTCTTAATTTTGTAACAAATTGAAAAATTATAATGATCAAACGCGCAAGACATATTCTTGTTGGAAATTGATTGCTCCACAAAAAAGGTCTTATTAACTTTTTTCATTAATCTAACCATTCTAAAGATATTCGAGGTCAAAGTTAAAAAAAAATATAAAAACATTTTATATTTTTAAAAAATTTCTAATTCACTGAAACTTCATTATTTTCAAATTAGCAAGATATATTCTTGTAGGGGCTTAAACGTTCTACAAAAAATTCCTTGGAATGAAATTGATTGCTTTAACCGTTTAGAAGATATTCGTATCCAAATCGCAATGCATACGGGTCATAAGAAAACTATTGAAATCAGTAAGCATTGGTTTGGATACGAACATCTTCTAAACGGTTAAAGCAATCAATTTCATTCCAAGGAATTTTTTGTAGAACGTTTAAGCCCCTACAAGAATATATCTTGCTAATTTGAAAATAATGAAGTTTCAGTGAATTAGAAATTTTTTAAAAATATAAAATGTTTTTATATTTTTTTTTAACTTTGACCTCGAATATCTTTAGAATGGTTAGATTAATGAAAAAAGTTAATAAGACCTTTTTTGTGGAGCAATCAATTTCCAACAGGAATATGTCTTGCGCGTTTGATCATTATAATTTTTCAATTTGTTACAAAATTAAGAACAAAAAACGAATTTTTAAAGATTTTCTCGATTTTTGGACCTCAAATATCTATTCAACGGTTAGATAAACGAAAAAAGTGTATAAGGCCTTTTTTGTAGAGCGTTCAATTTCCTACAAGAATATGAAAAGAAATTTGCTAAAAAGTCAATTAATAAAAAAATTATTTTTTTTTTAGTAGAAGCTTGATGTAAAAATGGAAAATTGCAAAGCGGAGGACCTTCCCATTAATATAAAGAGCTCATATTTGGTGTGTATATTCTAGAGGGGTCTAGCAATCGATTTTTCGGAGTACCAAATCAAAAAAAAAAATTTCGATTTTTTTGACCCACCCTATTATACATCTTGCAAAAAATAATATTCTGACTTTTGTATGAAAATCGCTAATTCGGAAATCTTCAAGGCCGTCTGGCAAGTGTAATGTCGCGAATAAAACGCCTGGGACCGAACTTTTTGGAATCAAGGTATCGCCCTCTATCGGCTCTATATGAATTAAAGTGCTTATATACTCTACACAAAAATCGGAAAAAATGCATTTTTCAACTCCCCATAAACCATAGAATACCGTGAATAAACCTGCCAGATTTTCGAATTCTTTATCAGGACGCTATTACCTACACATAAATATGACCTATTTTCGGTTATACCTCAGCTCCCAAAATCTGCTCTGGGATTTAGACTAAAATAAACTCTTCAATTGACTCATTTAAAAAGCACACAACCTGTTTTCTTACGATGTTATCACGTAAAATCATTGTCCGTACAGACAACCTCTTTTTTTCTCTTAAATGTGTTACCAAAAATTCCTAATGACACCAGATATAAGAATAATAATAATTAATTGTTAATTAAAAAATAAAGGAGAATGGACAAATTTGTATGGAATGTGGACGTTACGTGGCCAGGAATGAAATTGTTATTTTTGGATGTAATTAAGTCTTACTTATATTATGCAGAAGTTTTATCCTTATGATGTACTTCATGAAGGTTAAAAATGCAATTTTGCATTTAACACTTTTTATAGATTATGTCAACGTTGTAACTTGAGTTTGAAGACCTTTATCTTGAATATCCAACAACTAGAACACAAACTATAACAAATTCAAGCCTATTTTGAGAATTTTATTGCTCAATTTTTTTTTTTGTTTGAATAGATTGAAAACTCTCAAACTAAATCTTGAAGTAGTTGGCTTAAAAATCTAATATTATGAGTTCTATTGGTCGGATTTTCAAGATTAATGTCTTCAGGTTCAGAGAAAATGCTTTCACACATTGAACGATGCATTTACAATACTAATATTGCAATATCTTGCATTCTTAACGAAATGCATCCAAACTCAGATAGCCAAAGTTTTTCCTGACTTATAGTTCTTTCATTTGACATCAATTTCTTTAATGGCCGCTTAACGTCCAAAATGTCCATTTTCCTTTGATTGTATTACTATGTTTCGCTTCCCCTTTTTTTAAGCGATTTTATGCTCTGGAATAACCACTTGAATTCAATTGGATGTTGACGTTCTCACTTCCTTGATTTCAAAAAATACTCATGACAGACATATAATTCGCGTGAAAACAGTCTTTAGACTACCCCAAATACATTTACATACAATATGTATTACGTATATTACGTGTATTACGTAATAATTTATCTTCATATTAACTATCGCAGCGCTTCCTTTGTACAAGGTTTCAAGATTCAAAATTTGAAGACGATCTTAATGTTTGACTACATATACAGCGATTTAGGTTGTCCCTTAGGTATTTTGAATGGCTCTCGGATGAAATTAGATATGCTAAGTTTTTTATGCTTCCCCTTTTTTTAAGCGATTTTATGCTCTGGAATAACCACTTGAATTCAATTGGATGTTGACGTTCTCACTTCCTTGATTTCAAAAAATACTCATGACAGACATATAATTCGCGTGAAAACAGTCTTTAGACTACCCCAAATACATTTACATACAATATGTATTACGTATATTACGTGTATTACGTAATAATTTATCTTCATATTAACTATCGCAGCGCTTCCTTTGTACAAGGTTTCAAGATTCAAAATTTGAAGACGATCTTAATGTTTGACTACATATACAGCGATTTAGGTTGTCCCTTAGGTATTTTGAATGGCTCTCGGATGAAATTAGATATGCTAAGTTTTTTTTTTGTAAAAAAATACAAAAATTCTTCATACAAATTCTAGCTTCTTTTCCAGAAATCTTGGCTTTTTTACAACAAAGTTTCTGTTTTCTTCAAAAAAGAAAAATAAGCTTGAAAAAAACAAACAAATTGGAAAAAAATGCCAGCAAATAATCTGTTCTATTTTCCATTTGCATATGATTTTGAATAAAGGCACACTTTTAATGAGTAGCTCAAATGAACAGGCTTGTAATGAGTTATGATTGTGATGATACGGGTTAAAAAGTTCCTCATAAAATGCTCCCAAAGTTGTAGGTCTCTTATCATTTTATACACTTTGGCTATAGGTACCTATATGTCAAAAAGCGAAGGATGTATCACGTTATTGTACTGCCGTGCTAAGCAAAAAAAAGTAAAATGCATTTTACTGAAAAGGGAAAAGGTTGAGAATTTTAAGTGTGCTCAATTTAAAAAATGATTTTAAGCAACTTTTAGTAGGAAAATTATAATTTTTAGTTTACACAATAATTATATATTGTTCAAGCTTCCCAAATGCGTATCTAATTTTTTTTTTAATTGTTAGAGTTAGTAATAAATGCATTTTTATACTGAGGAATACAGCGGAGTAATATCATTGTGCTCATTTTCATTGGCTATTTTGAGCCACTTGGAATTGAAAATGCGCTGTTTTTAGTTAACATATAAATGAGGCATTGTTTCAGGATGTCAAATATGCCTTTAACTCAGTTTTGGATTTTTGACTCATGCGCCGTTTTTGCTTAGTACGGCAGTGTAGGTGTTCGTTGATTTTAAATAAATTTTTTTTCCAAGTAAATATTAAGTACATTTTTCAGAAAATTAACGGGGGAAAGAGACCCTTCCTTCCTCCTGTATTATTTGTTTCTTGCCCCGATTCAACCTACACTCTTAATAATACAGTCAAATAAGGAGAAAAAAGGGGTAAATCTCGGAATGAATGTTAGTAGAAATTTTTTTTGCTCAATATCTTCCTTTTGCCATTCTATAACATATCTCAAAAGTCTAGAAAAATCTCATGTCCGCTTGTCGCGATTTCAAGGTCAAAACGCGAAATGGAGATTTTCAAAATTAGCAAAAATAGGCTATGGTATTATATACACATATGATACATGATTTCAAGGTATTTTTTAATGCTGATTCCAAAAAATCTAAAATCAAGACAATCTGACGTCTCTGGAAAGTTATACCAGTTTTTCATCTGTCAACCCATATTATTATAACAGTTGCAAACTTACTACCGAAAAACCCTTAAAAGTTATGGTAGAGGAACCAAATTTTGCATGAAGATTTTAGAATCTATCTTTATTAAAAATCAAAACAATCCATTACAAAAAATATATATACCTACGAAATAATGGTATTTTTTGATGGAGGGGCAAATTTTAGGATATGCACTAAAGAAGATTCTTGTTCATCTTAGGAATAAGTGCTAATAGGCTATTTTTTTCATTTTAATCTTTGTTTGGATATTCTTTAACTACCCTCAGAAATCTAAAAAAATCTCATGTCCGCAAGTCCTAATTTTCCTGGTTTGAAGATAAGGTGCAGATTTGAAAAAATTAAAAAACAACACTTCAGATATATTTGTGTCAGATCAACATGAATAAGGTGCATTACTTTTCAGGGATGGTCAGGTTGACTTATTGTGAGTTTTTTTGGAAAAAGTGTTAAAAAATACCATTAAATCATGTCGCTTATGTTGGTATACACATACAAATTTAAACTTTTCTTGCTAATTTTTTTAAGTCTGCACCTAACTTAGTTTAACCTCCAAAATTAGGACTTGCGGACATGAGATTTTTTTAGATTTTTGACATAAGATATAGAATATCCAAACAAAGATAGAAACAAAAAAATTAGCCTATTAGCACTAATTGCAAGATTGTAACAGGATGTTTTAAAGTGCATATCCCAAAATTTCCCCTTGTTTTCAAAAAATACCAATTTTTCATAGATATGAATGTTTTTTTTCATTGCATTTTTTTGATTCCTAATAATAATGGATATGAAAACCTTCATGCAAAATTTGGTTCCTCTACCATAACTTTTAAGGGTTTTTCGGTAGTAAGTTTGCAACTGTTATAATAATATGGGTTGACAGATGAAAAACTGGTATAACTTTCCAGAGACGTCAGATTGTCTTGATTTTAGATTTTTTGGAATCAGCATTAAAAAATACCTTGAAATCATGTATCATATGTGTATATAATACCATAACCTATTTTTGCTAGCTTTGAAAATCTCCATTTCGCGATTTGACCTTGAAATCGCGACAAGCGGACATGAGATTTTTCTAGACCTTTGAGATATGTTATAGACTGGCAAAAGGAAGATATTGAGCAAAAAAAATTTCTACTAACATTCATTCCGAGGTTAAACCCTTATTTGACTGGATTATAAGCATTTCGGCGTATTCCTCGTAAATTCAATCGTGCTGAATTAATTTTTAATGTTTCCATTTTGTATACAGGTAGTTTTCAAGTATTTTACTTACAAATTCGGTATAAATGGTCAGGTACAGAAACGTAAGTGACTTAATAGTTGAACTTTTTATCGTATCGGTTACAGAATTATTATTTTTTTTTTTTCATAATGCGAATCTTATATGCCACGGGGTCCTATAGGCCCCTAGAGAACTTAATAGTTCTCAGGACGTAAGTAAGAATGTATGAGCTGTTTTAAGTTATTGGATGCGTGCCTTCTGGCATAGCACATTGTCTTTTCTAAAGTAGCGAGAAGGATATAGATGGTGCATGTTAAAGATACAATCTATTTTCTTGAAACTTGGTGGGTCTTAGGGGCTCCTGTGTGATCTACCTTCTCATACTAGGGAGCTTGGTGAAAATTTTATGCATAAATTAACCTAAAAAATAAAAAAAGCATTTTGCAGTTAATGGTAATATTACACACTTTTGTCAATTGTCATTCAACCTTTTCTAAGCTATTAAAATGTATTGTTTTTTTTCATAAAAAACGGAGTTATTCATGCTTAAGTTTAACATTTTGTTTAAAATCCATGATAAAATGTCAACAAATATCACAATATTTAGAACAATGCTCAATTCGAGTCATTACATTTGAAATGAAATCCCCTTTAAATAGAGAGATAATTTGTATCAACTTCAGCTAATAAAATCACTTCCAATTAAATGCGTTCATTTTGTTATTTTTGCTGTGTTATATTGTTTCAAAAACAATTCGATTTCCTTTTTGATATTTTCTATTCTAATGACAATTATTATATTTATAATGGAATAATGAATTTGCCAATAAATATAATGTTTCCTCCAATTAAAATTGTGCTGGGGTGCTACCAAATACACATGCACAAATATGTTCATAGATGGTTGGCAGGAAATTTCATATTATGCAAATCATTCATTTAAATAAGGACAACGGTTAATTGCCGATAATCCGTAATAATTTAAAACGTCTGCTCGAGACAATTGAACCGTATTATACAGTTCAATATTATATAGAACTTTGACATTAAATGATACCTATTCTTTTTTTTTTAGTTTCAAAATTGACCTGAGGATAGAAAAACTTGCATGTCAAATGTGAAAAAGATGTTAACATGTTAACAACTGTTCTCGCTTTTTGTAACCACAAAAGTAAGCTGGTGGTCCTCTAATTAAGATACGAACTCATTTTTTCTCCCCTGAAAATTTTGCATTATTTAAAGAAAATGTTCGTTTGCCTAATTAACCTTAAATTTTAATTCAAAATTAGGGAAAATTTAAAAATTGATATTTTTAAGGAATTTCAAAAGTAGTGAAAAAAAAAATCGTTTTATAATTGGCTGAACACTGCTTTAAAACCAAGTATGCCAGTAATTTTTTGTACAAAAAAGAATTTTTAGAAAACATTTTTCGAAAATCGTTAGAGCGGTTTTTAAAAAAAAAATAATTTTTATATATAAAAATAATTAATTTACACATAAAAACGAAATTTCACAATTTTTCACCAACCCATTTTCAAAAAATTGATTTTCAAAAAAAAAAAAAATTGAAATATTTTTTTAAAAATCCAAAAATGTGGTTTTTGAAAATTTTCTAAAATTTTCTAAAATTTTAATATTACTTTTACCTAAACGCTTTTGTACAAAAATTTTCATTGAAATCGGGTTAGTCGTGTACGAGATATTCAGAAACCAAAAAAACCGTTCTATGGCAGGTACCGTTAATAACGGTACAAAAAATATTTTTTTTTATTTCAAAGGTTGTTTCTTTAGTGTAATGAGCCGTTTTTGTAAACAAAATAACTTTTCTATTTCCGTTATATGGCAGGTAGCGTTAGTTTTGGTCTGAAGCTCGAACAGAAAGATAGAATTGGCGGACCGACTTTTTTGGCATTCTCCATCATCTTGAGTTCGAATTTTTTTTTTTTGAATCCTAAACTTACCCTTGCTTACGAATAGTTAATTCAAATCGTCAAACAAAAGCCCTGAACAGTTTCATATTCATTATGTCTCTTATAATAATTCTGCCAGTTTTTCCTTTTAATCCACAAAAACTATTGGCAAACTTCTAAAACTCATTTAATTCTTTCAACAAGAAAAACAAGTCAACCATACGCAGCCTTTATAATCTTTCTGCAAGGCCCAGTCAGTCAGTGCCCTTACTCATAATAAATTTTAAAGGACATTACTTTTGACTTCTATCACCCCATTCTTTGCTCACTCATTTTCTGTCTCCCAAAAATAGTACTGTGAAAAAAAAAGTAAGGTTTATGGTTTACTTAGGTTTTTGTAAAGAAAACATATTTTATGTTATGTTTATTTTGAAGTAATTTAAACTTGTCAAAATATTTTAAAAAATTTCGAAAATGTTAAAAAAAAAAATTTTCCTGAGAAATTCAATGAAATAAAGTTAAGACTGCTCTGCTATTAGTGAAGAAAGTACTAGAATACCTGACTTAATACCTACATTTACAATCTCGTACTTTTGTTTGCAGTGTCTACTGTCAAGTTAAAACTATGTTCGCACCTTTTAAAGTATGGCAAGAGCCCCTTTCAATTGGATGTGGTAGATCTACTAGGGATTACATGATAAGTAGATCTAGTACAATTTATCTACATCTGCTCTTTTGTCCGAGTAGATGGGGTTTTAAAAAAATTTTTTTTAAAGCATTTGTTTTCCATTACAAATTTAAAAAAAAAATATTTTGCATTTAAAAAAAAAATTTTTTTGTAAATACAAAATTTTCTGCATGAAAAATCTTTAAAATTGTAAGTAATTCGACGAATATTAAAAAAAAAAAATATATTATGCACACATTTTGCATTGAATTTTTTTATTTGTAATAATTTTTTTTTTCATTTGCAATAAAAACTTTATTTTCAATCCAAATAAATTTTTTTTTACCTAATTTAAAATTTTTTAAATCGATATTTTTAAAACCTTGACAGTAGCATTTTCGGGTTGGGTACAAAATTCTGCTTTACAAAATTCTCCTTTACAAAATTCTGCTTTTCAAAATTCTGCTTTTCAAAATTCTGCTTTTCATAATTCTGCTTTTCAAAATTCTGCAAAAAATTTAAAAGCGCGAGCTTTTTAATATTTTCCAAACCCTTTTTTAATTTATTGCAGAATTCTGTAAAATCATCTTTTTGAAAATTTGTCATTTTTTAAATGCGTATTAATTTTTGTTTTATAAATGAATAAATTTGAAAATATTAAGAAAAGGTTTTTAATATAAAACATTTCCGAAAATAATTAAAAATTTATTAATTTCTAAAATAAAGATGAATATTCAAAAATTTGCCGTTGTGTTCAAATATTTTTTTTTGTGTTTGAAGTCAATTAATAAGAAAATTGCATCTATCGCTTGAACTATGGAAGATTGTCCCTCACTCCCATATATTTTTTTTCCTTGAATTTCCTAGACAATCTTTTGGCATCAATTAATTTATGAAATTTAAGAAAAATTTTTGAAAAAAATTTGTTTTTGTTCACAAAAATCTTCAATTAAATTTAAAAAATCAAAACGGCAACACCGGCAATTTTTAATCTATAGACTTTAAAGTATTTTTAATTACCGACGTTTGAAAAAAAAGATCATCAAAATCTAAGCTGTTCGGCCGGGTTCCCTAATATTGCCAATTTTTGAGCTTTAGTTACTCCACTAATAAGAAAAGGAATATTTTGTATCAAACAACATCGGTTCCAATAAGTTATAGATTTTATTTGAAAGAAAGTCAGTCTATGCATTTTAAAAAAGTTAGTTTACTCTAGCGGACTTACAAAAGTAATTAATTTTCCAAAAAAAATTTTGCACACTGTACTGTAATTTCCTTATGTGCTTTTAATGTCAACTTACATCTTCTTCATAACATTGATTAGAAAAGTTATAACACTCATTAAGAAAATCTGATAAGTCCAACTTTTGTTTTAATTGTAACATCGTCATGTCATGACATTTAGAAGGAGTTAGTTGTTAGATTTTCTTATTCTTTTAGGTTGGAGAAAAGTTTGATTTCTTGTGTTTTTTTTTTGTATGTGTATTTGAATAAAGGCGTTGGCTTTGGTTTCTATATTTTTTTTTTTTTTTTTTTGAATATGAAAATGTTTTATGAATTAAAATCCTGTTTGTCCATTTTATTTTATATCAAGAACTGTCGTAAATTCCTTTGATAAGACTTTATGACTGTTACTTGTCTTACAAAACTCGTACCTACAGGGAAGATAAAATGAATGCAAATTGCTCTTATTTTCGATAAAGACAAGTGTAAACATTAAATTTGTTAAATAAATTGAACTTAAATGCAAGTTTTGTTTCATTGAACATTAAACAAATTAACCTGGGTAACTACTCTGGGTTAAAATGATTTCAATCTTGAAGACTTTAAAGTTCCTGGTTGCCTCCCTTGACTATTAAATTTAGAATTTATTGTTAAAAACAAGTTTTTGACGTTTTCCAGAAATATCGATGACTAGCTGGAATTTGAAAGAGAAAGATGACTTCTTAAAAAAAGCTTTTGCGAGTGTATTGCAAAATGCTATGAGGAATGCTCCAAAAACGTTGTAAGACTTCACAACGGAATTTTCCGCCAAAATAAGTCTGAAGTTAGCAGACAAAATCTGAAATGATAGGTTTGACTGACCTACAAATTTGTAGCTTTTTAAATGCTTTTGAATTCCAAAAACTTGGATTTTATAGCCGCAACATTTTTTTTGTTATTCAAAACTCCGCAAAAATAAGACTGAAGTCGAATAAAATAGGAAAATTATAATTTTTTTCGATTTCCAAAATTAAAGATAATTAAATGCTAATTTCTTGCACTAAAACTAATTTTGTAGCTCCACCCAGTAATTTGTTATTTCAATTGTAGCTTTTGGAACTAAAAATTTTTGATGCAAACTTTTGACCCTTAGGTACATATGAGGCTTAGTCTTATTTGAGCTGAGTATTGAATAAAAAGAAAACCGATCGAGCTACAAAATCGAATTTCGATTTGTTTTGGAATTTGGAAGCTTAGTTTTGAGCTAACTTTTTTAAACAAAACCTAAAATATTTTTGAAAGTGTTGGAGCTGCAAAATTGGAGTTTAGATACATCAATTTTTTTTTTATTAGTTATTTTTTTAAAATGTCTCCTGATCAAACCGGAAGTGCACTTGTGAAGCCTCAAATTCAAAAAAAAAAATGACTGGGTGGAGCCTAAGGCTAACCCATACCAGATCTCTACATTGCATTTATGTAATTCATTCGTCTTAAGCAAACTTGTGTGGATTTAAGTCCAGCCTTTACCCAATAGACATTTCAGGGAACCTGCCTCTTGCGAGGAATTGACAAAGTCTGTAAGTGTATCTTTGTCATGAAGAAGTGGATCTCCGCTTAGCCGTTCGGACTCGGTGGTGGAAAACGATTAGTCCTTTGCATTTTTTATAATAATTTACACACACATAAGAATGGTTAAGAGTTGTAAGTCACTAGGCCTTGCTCCTTCATGGGATCGTCGCGTGTCGTACCACAAATATATTTCATTTCAAAAACCGATTCGCAGAAAACTGTGTTGTTTTTCGATGATGCCTATTTTGTATTAACACAAAGGCCTTCAAAGAAAAATGAAAATTATAACAATGAAATAAATTTCTTTTATATCAAGTCCTTAAAGCTTAATGGCCAAACAAAAGCTCATGTTGACTCTTTTATGATGCCTTTTGACGTCTTTCCAAAAATGTACAAATATACAAAAAAAAATCCACCTTTCGCTTGAAGAGCAATAAGAAACATAAATCCCTTAAACAGAATATAAACATTAAATAAAAACCTCAGGTCAGGGGATATTGTACATATACAACAACCGCCTACATTTTTATAAGAAAATGCCTAAAGAGGATATTTTAATAAGAAGCTCGTAAGAGTGTATTAAAGGCAAAAACGTGAAGAAGCTAAACTCGAACTCATGCTTGCTGAAGCTTCAACTTCCATCAAGTGGTCCCCACACTATCTTAACCGTCCCTTTCAATATACACAGAGATATGCACCAAAAGGACGAGTGTACATCCAACAAATAAAGGAACAACCGAAACCCATAAAGTAGGTAAGTGTAATTAACTTAAATTGTTATCATTAAACTAAATAGGCAGGTAGCTTAAATGTTATTATTGTTAGTGTTACATCTTCCGTGCAGCACTCGTCCTTAGAATAAGAATATGTAGAATGGTCCCTTGGTATAATACTAGCATAGGGTATTGCAGTGTGGGGGAGCCCTAGCATTCAGTGAGGCTTTAGCAAATAATGAAGATTATATCCTTCTGTATAGTCTTAGGGCTTATAGTCTAGGGAAGGGGCCAGTGGTAAGAGGCCGAGAGGATGGGAATGACTTGAACGACTACGACAAGGACCTTGTTCAATAAAAATTAAAATTCACCCCGAGTACGTTTGGTGAAAATCCTTGAATGTTTGCATATTTATCAAAACTGTTTGTTAATTTATACTACGAAGGACGATTCCCTTCTCGTGTCCCTTTGCAGAGCCCCTTAAAAATTCGAAAACAGAATATTTAGCAATTCTACAATTTCAACGGTCGGTTTGTTTAATTTCGCCTTGTGTCCCCTTCTTCTTCGCCCATCATCATACTCGTCGTTGTCGTAGTCGTTGGATTTCGTGGTCGTGGTCGTTCGTCCTTGTTGTCGTCATCGCATCACATTGAAAACGAAGAAGGAACAACGAACCAACCAACACAATACCTATATACAACAAGCATCAGCTATCATGTCCCGAATGGAAAATTTACAAAACAAATTTCTATTTATTTACTTATGTTAATGTTTTTCTACAAAACATAGAGATAACACAAACACAAATGTTTTACATACACAAATTGTTATGCATTGTGAATACTCTTTTCCGTTTCCGCTTTTTGCCGTATAACCATCATAGCCGTATTTTCCGTATATATAACCAAATAGAAAAATTATATAGAAAAAGATATTGTTAAGGGAAATCGGTGATGGCGGGCGGGATAGACGAAAATATACAGCAGGTTAGAGTTTTTGGGAGAATGAAGAATGGCTTTAGATAAAATTACATCACAGTGTGTTGTTTCTACGAAAGAAGACACAGTATACAATATACAAGTCTATTTCATTGTTCATTAACAAAACAATATATTTTCTTATTCCTCTTTAGCTACACCCTGAGTTTCTTTTGGTATTTTTTTTTTTTTTTTTTTTTTTTTTTTTGTGGAAAGAAGTTGATCCATATGGAATTAGTTCCCATGAATTTTTGGTTTCTAAATTATCAAAACCTTTCCAACTGTGAATATGTGAATCTAATTTTGTATAGGGTATCTATTTACTGAACCTCTTTTAATAGAGAAACCATTTTTTTGTGTGTATGATTGTTTGTTCCTAATTAAGAAAACTTTTAATTAATTTTTCACTATTTTTTACTCTAAAAAATCCTTTCTGGTGAGAAGAAAGCATGCCCGCAGATTGGAATCTAAGACCCTAAAAATGTTAACGAAACGTCCTGTCCGTTTCATAGATCATAAAAGCCTAAATTAAAAATACTCAAAACTTCAGCGTTTTTCGGGTTTAACTTAAGAAAAGAGATCCTCTTTTCCCCCAACTACAGAGGAATCAGTCTCCTTAACACCGACTTTATCTATCATCCTCTCTGTCGTATTGTGAACGTCTGAAATGAATATCTTCGTTAAAAATCTGATAGGTCCTTATCCAGTGTGGCCTTAGATCAGGAAAGTCTACCATCGACCAAATGTTCATTTTACGGCAGATCTTTGGAAAAAACTTAGAAACATCAAATCCATACCCATCATCGATTTCAAAGCCTCGTATGACAGTATCTTCTAGTTTTTGTTTGTGCAGGATGACAATGGCGGACTCACGCTGCTGCTTGGCCAGGGTGGGCAACATCTCACGAACACCTTGGATCTCAAAGAGGTTTTAGATAAGCTAAGCCGATAGCAAATTCTTTAAAATCATCTTTGAAAGAATAATACAGAACTCTGCTGATGTCAGTATCAGATGTATTATCGGTTCTTCCGATGTGCTTTTGTGAGAAATGAAACGGAAGCGGCAAAAAAGGTATGTAGTGTATTTAAAACTATTTCAAAATAATAAAAAAAAAAAATCCCCTAATTTTTTCAGATTTTTATTTTGACGCTCGATGGTGTCCCAAGAGGGTTAAAGTTTTTGAAGTGAAAACTTCTTTAGTATCGTAGTGATTTGAAACAAGATGAAACGAAAACGCGACACGACTTCAACTTGATATAATTTTTTTATTTTAATAGATAGATAAATGAAATTTGTACTCTAGATAGGTAATTAAATGAACTATAAATGTACAAAATTTCAATTAATTTCATATTCAAAATTCGGAGATAACGGTAAAAAGATATTCTTTTCCAACACACGTTATATCTTTTGATCTAGTGCACACACAAATTTGATTTAACTTTAATACGCATGCTGATAACATAACCTTTTATTTGATATATCACACATAACGTTACGTGCTCTACAAGTTACACAATATTAAATTGAAAAAAATTTAAAAATACCTCAAAACACCTGTGGAGATCTGTTGGCGATGACCAGCTGGCAGCTGCCAGTGTAGGAAGTACCGTAATCTCAGTCTGGAAATTCGACATGGTTGACTTTAAAAAATTCTACTTCTCTTGTAGACATCTTTGAAATAAGATTTATACATCACTAGCTGACCCGGCGGACTTCGTTCCGCCATTTCTTGTATTTATTTCCAATTTTCGACTTTGTAATGAACAAAAAAAAGGGGATTAAAACTTTAAAAGTTTGTAAAATGAGTCTAAAAATATTCACTTTTAAACTTTTAGCAAAAAGTAGCCTAAGTAAAATGCTCACTACATGCACTACAATGCTGCAATACACAAAATTTCACAATGCAAAGTTATTAACTCTTTCAAACGTTTTTTCCATAAATATTTCAATACGGCTTGTTACGGCACTTTAAAAAATCAGCGTTTTGGAAATACACCCTATTATCAATATCGCAATTTAACGGCTCTTTATAAATTTGAATAATGTGTATGCTATTTAGCCTGCCCTTTCTTACGCCCATTTTTACTCGACTTTAGAAAATATTTTGATCTCTCTACATATAGTTAAATTTTTTCGTAAAGCATGTGCGAGTCAGCGGAAATATGCTACCCCATAATGTGCATGAGCGTGGTTCGCTCAACTGGTTCGCTCGGCAAGCTATTCCTACGCTATGAAAAGCATGGCGTTATGTGAATTTCTCAAAATTGATTGTAAGCAACATGGATGCAATGGAGAGAATTAATTTAATTGTCTCTTAATAAAAACAAAAAAAACATATACTTTATTTTCTCATGCTATAAATCAATTTTTTCGATGACAACCATACAGTCAAATAAGGAGAAAAAAGGGGTAAATCTCGGAATGAATGTTAGTAGAAATTTTTTTTGCTCAATATCTTCCTTTTGCCATTCTATAACATATCTCAAAAGTCTAGAAAAATCTCATGTCCGCTTGTCGCTATTTCAAGGTCAAATCGCGAAATGGAGATTTTCAAAATTAGCAAAAATAGGCTATGGTATTATATACACATATGATACATGATTTCAAGGTATTTTTTAATGCAAATTCCAAAAAATCTAAAATCAAGACAATCTGACGTCTCTGGAAAAAGTTATACCTGTTTTTCATCTGTCAACTCATATTATTATAACAGTTGCAAACTTACTGCCGAAAAACCCTTAAAAGTTATGGTAGATGAACCAAATTTTGCATGAAGATTTTAGAATCCATCATTATTAAAAATCAAAACAATCCATTACAAAAAATATATATACCTACGAAATAATGGCATTTTTTGATGGAGGGGCAAATTTTAGGATATGCACTAAAGAAGATTCTTGTTCATCTTAGGAATAAGTGCTATTAGGCTAATTTTTTCATTTTAATCTTTGTTTGGATATTCTTTAACTACCCTCAAAAATTTAAAAACATCTCATGTCCACAAGTCCTAATTTTCTTGGTTTGAAAATAAGGTGCAGATTTTAAAAAATTAATAAGAAAAGTTTAAATTTTTATATGTATACCAACATAAGCGACATGATATAAAGGTATTCTTTAACACTTATTCCAATAAAACTCACAAACAAGTCAACCTGACCATCCTTGAAAAGTAATGCACCTTATTCATGTTGATCTGACACAAATATCTGAAGTGTAGTTTTTCAATTTTTTTAAATCTGCAACTTATCTTCAAACCAAGAAAAGTAGGACTTGCGGACATGAGATTTTTTTAGATTTTTGAGGGTAGTTAAAGAATATCCAAACAAAGATTAAAATGAAAAAATTAGCCTATTAGCACTTATTCATAAGATGAACAAGAATCTTCTTTAGTGCATATCCTAAAATTTGCCCCTCCATAAAAAAACCATTATTTCGTAGGTATATATATTTTTTGTAATGGATTGTTTTGATTTTTAATAATGATGGATTCTAAAATCTTCATGCAAAATTTGGTTCATCTACCATAACTTTTAAGGGTTTTTCGGCAGTAAGTTTGCAACTGTTATAATAATATGAGTTGACAGATGAAAAACAGGTATAACTTTTTCCAGAGACGTCAGATTGTCTTGATTTTAGATTTTTTGGAATTTGCATTAAAAAATACCTTCAAATCATGTATCATATGTGTATATAATACCATAGCCTATTTTTGCTAATTTTAAAAATCTCCATTTCGCGATTTGACCTTGAAATCGCGACAAGCGGACATGAGATTTTTCTAGACTTTTGAGATATGTTATAGAATGGCAAAAGGAAGATATTGAGCAAAAAAAATGTCTACTAACATTCATTCCGAGGTTAAACCCTTATTTGACTGGATTATATAATAAATTTTAGATCATGTGAAAGCCTATTATTTCACCTTTCACATGACGTTTTAATGATATTTCTACGATGCCTACAAAAAAAGTAAGAATTTTTTAAAGCCAACCATATCAAAAGTTCAAACTGAGATTACGGTACTTCCCATACTGGTCACCACCACTGGTGGCTGGTCATGATCAACCGATCTCCACAGGTGTTTTTAGGTATTTCTCAAGTTTTTAATTTAACATTATGTAGCTTGTAGTTGATGTACGGCTATGTGCGATATGTGCGATCAAATGAAAGGTAATATCATCAAGATGCTCAATAAAGTTAAATACAATTATTATGTGCTCTCAATCAAAAGATGTGAAGTGTTGAAAAATAGAACTTTATTTTACCGTTATTCAAGATTGTGTTTACATTTTGATACAAATATACAATTATAGTCTTGCTTATTATCTATCTACACAGTAAATTTCATTCATTTATATGTTGAAGAAAAAAAGATAAAAATAAAAAACAGTTAAAAACGGCCAAAAAAATTGGAAAAAAAAACTTGTTTTTCCCGTTATTCGGTCAAAAATCATTTTAAAAATTCAATTATTTGCACATGCATGCGCATAATTAAAACCCATATGTCCTATTAATTTAAAATTTTTCGCAGTTTTTTTAAAATTCCTTGTTTTTTTCAAAAATTCATATTTAAAAGTACAGGGTCTATGAAAAAAATCCGTATAAGACGCCTATTTTTTTTTAGTATCTTTCTAATGGTGTAATTCAAATTTCTGTACAAAATTTTGCCTATCTGTAATTAATCTTTTGTCGAAGGTATATCACATGTTTTGACTGCAAAAAACCCTTAACAACTTAATTTTGAAATTTTTTAGAATTTTTTCATTACCTTTTCCAAACTAACAATAAATGTATCTATCAATTTAAAAAAATCAGATCTCTAAAACTTACCGTTTAGAAAATAGCCTCTTTTTTCAATGTACTGTTACCCCTATTTACCCTATAAAATCATCAATTTTTTTTGTAATAAACTTTCTACTCTTTTAAGAAAATCAGACAACCGTTTTGGCCGGTTAGCGAACGTACACAAAACCAAACTTTAATTTACTATATATAAGAATATCACATCAGCCACCCATACAGTAGGCCCCAGTGTGCACCAGTGTATGAAGTTAGCAAAATAGTGAACTGACCAATATCATTAACATTACCATCATTAATGGCATCACGAAGTTGAAAGTAGGTACTCCTCAGAATTGAACTTCTTTTGATCAAAAAAAATAGAATTTAATCGTTCTTTTTTTGCATACATACCTAAATACATATCCACAGCATGACACAACAAAATCTGATTAAATTCATGTTTGCGAACTATTAACATGTACGCAAATGTTGTCAAAATCAGGCCTTAAACGATAATAATTATTTTGAAAGCCTGTCTAATAAATTTGTTTACAAATTAAGCTTATTTTTTTTTTTTTAAGTGAGAGTGTTTTTTTACTCGTACAAATTGACAGCTATGTAAAGATGCGAGAAAAGGTATTATTTTTTTTGTATACAAACCATTAATACCTTTCAAACAAAAAAAAAATTACCAAAATCGGACCAGCCAAACGCGAGTTTATCGGCCACACACACTAAATGAACTCATTTTTATATATAAGATTATACAAGGTGAAACAATAAGCTTTCATATGGTATAAATTTTTTTATAGGTTGTCAAACAAAAAAATTGATTTAATAGCATGAAAACATAAAAATAAATGTTTTTTTTTTGCTTTTTGGATGAAATTTCATCGAGTTTAAAAAATTATAGCTCTTTTTGTAGATGTCTCTACACCTGATCGATATATATATATTTTGAGCTACAATAAGCAGATGGTGTAAAAATTTGTATAGGTTGTTAGGGAAAAAAATGGATTTAATAGCGTGAGAAATAAAAATACGTGTTTTTTCGCTTTTTGAAGTGAAAACTACTTTAGTATCGTAGTGATTTGAAACAAGATGAAACGAAAACGCGACACGAACATTCAACTTGTTATAACGTTTTTGTTTCAAAAGATAGATGAATGAAATTTGTACTGTAGATAGGTAATTAAATAAACTATAAATGTACAAAATTTCAATTAATTTCATATTCAAAATTCTGAGATAACGGTAAAAAAATGTTCTTTTTCTACACACTTTTGATCTGGTGCACATACAAATTTGATTTAACTTTAATACGCATGCTGATAACATAACCTTTTATTTAATATATCACACATAACGGTACGTGCTCTACAAGTCTCTACAAGTTACACAATCTTAAATTGAAAAAAATTGAAAAATACCTCAAATCACCTGTGAAGATCTGTTGCCGATGATGATCAGATCAGCCACCAGTGAATAAAGTACCGTAGTCTCATTTTGATATTTCGACATGGTTGGCTTTAAAAAATTCTTACTTTTTTGGTAGGCATGGTAGATACATACATTATTGAAGCGTCATATAAAAGGTGATATAAAATTTGTTATAGGTTGTTGGAATAAAAAAGGTAGGTTTTTTCGATTTTCTTTGCAAGAAAAATGATTTTTTAAGGTTTCAATTCTAACACGTGTGAATTGCACACATGATTTTTTTTTTCTCATTTGAAATAGGTGTATGTTGATTTATGAGGCCATTTTTTTAGATAGAGTCTTAAATCAAAAATGTTTTGATGAGGTTCTTGTCTTTTCGAAAACCGAACACTGAATTTTTTTGAAATTTTGGTTTTAGGTGTTGATTAGTAATTTCTTCAAAATGGCATAACAATTTTATTTTTTTTTTTCAAAAAATATTTATAAAAAATTTAAAAACTTTTTTCTAAAAATGCTTCTTTATCAAAAAACAAAACCGACTTTCATGGATCTAAACTGGGTTTTATGGTTTTTCTCATAGTTTCTTTAAGCCAAAACAAATTGAAATGGGACCACACTGCAGGCACAGTAAAACACAAAAATAATTATCAAAATTGGTTCACTCGGTCCAAAATTATGAGGTAACAAACATAAAAAAGAAAAATGCAGACGAATTGAATACCTCCTCATTTCTGGAAGTCGGTTAAAAAGAAAGAAATAGCATACCTGTTTTGAAGCTCAATTTGATTTAAGATGTTGTTTTATTTTTTCTTTGAAAAACTAAATTGGTCCTGAAGGAAAAAAAAAGTCTAGAAATTTCAAGTTTAACCCCTTGTAACCCAACATCGTAAATTTTAAAATTAATAATGTCAATCGAAAGGGCTTTAGCTATAATAAAACTCGTATTTTTTAAAAATTCAATAAATTCATTAATTGCTTAGTTATTTCGAAATTTACGCAGTAAAAAAAAAATGTTTAAATAATTTATTTTTGTATTATAAATGCAAAAATTCAAACAAAAAGCTATCTAATATTTATTTTTAGGCGCATTCCTAAAATCCAAAAATAAAACCCCGTTAGTTTATGCACGAAAAATATTTTTTCTGAATTTCGTAGTTTTTACATAAATTTGCTTGTTTTCCAAAAAAGCCAAACTTTCAACATTAACTGCCAATTAAAAACTATTGGTGCTATTTATTAGAAATATGGCGCATTATTTCGATAAAGCAATTCTTAAAGATTATGTAAGAAGATTTAAAAGAATAAAAATATGTTTTTCACAGCTTTTGGGCGATCTTTTTCGGTTTGTTACAGAAATGTCACATGGGGCTACAAGGGGTTAAAGACCGTTTGACACGTCTCGCTAAGTCAATACACAATAATAAAAGCAAACTGTGAAATAAGACACCTCATGACAGAATTGCATCTAAATGTTGCCCCGTCACAGTGAAACAGAAACTCTTTACCTTACATTGCATTTTTGAAAATAAAATCAACATATAGCTTACAGATTCCCACGAGCAACTAAAATGGTAAAGTTTTCTTACGTTGAATACTTTTTGTTCTTTTTTTGGACCTGTCTATCAAAATACACTTTTAAATTGATAAAGTTTGGGAGAGTCTGCCCTCAGCAAGCTGTGCCGTGCTGTGCTGGCTTGAAGCTTAATGTAATTTGAGTTTGCCAACAGAAAAAAAAAAAAACAAAAAAGAATTATACCAATCTAGAACTACTCACTTAATCTCGTATCCTTCAAAAGTTCACCAGTAATTTCTTTTTCGAAGTTCATCAATATTGTTTTTTTTTCGCCTTCCTCTTATGAAATGGACCACATACATATATTTTTGTAACATGCCTGCGAATCGGATATTTAAAGGTAAAACAGAAAACAGCTTAATCACGTTTTTAGCCAAAAATACTAGCATAAGTATAAGAAATGTAACACACAAAAGGTTTCAAAACCAGAAGAATCAAGGCGAGCAGAGCAGCGAGGGAGCATTATCAGCATCATTGGGAAGAAAATGATGTTTTTGGGCAAAAGGGAGGATGTAAAACTCAAGATACGATAATGTCGAACAAAAATCGATGAGGGAGAGCAAAATAAATAATAAAAAAAAAAGTAGGAAAAAAATCAAACAAACTAAGGAAATAGAAAAAGTAAACTTCCACTCTTTCTGTCGAAACCAACATAATGAGTTTTTGTGCATCAAAACTTCTTGAGATAGGTTTCCGGTCGAAATTCAAGCTGAGTTAAGATTTTTCTTCTTCTATTTTTTTTTTCTTCTTCTTCTGTTTTCTGCTCTATTTCTTTTTTTGGAGTTTTTTTCTCTCACGTTGTTTTTTCTTTTTTTTTTTTTTTTGATTTCGTGATAACTTCTCTGATTATTCATTCCACGGGATGTCTTCTCTTCTGCGTTTCCTTTTATCCATATTGCATCCGACGACTGTGATGTTGGTGGACACGTTTGGATTGTACGTGCCAGAAACAGACACTTAATTGCTTTCCAATAGTCTGAAAGTTTACGCGCCGCGCCCAACAAAAACAAAGTATTTCTTTACTAAAAAAAAAAAAAAGCAAAACGAAAATGTTTGAAAAATTTGAGTCCAAGTTTCTTAAGTTAACAGATGATATCAAAAAAATTTAATTTTGTGGTTTCATTGTTGACATACAAATGTCTTTAGTAGAAAGATCAAGCTTGTGTTGTAATTGCATCTGTTTCTTTTTTTTTCATTAAAATCGGATCATAACATTTCGATGTTTTGATGTAAAAGCAATCTCACAAGCGAACTGTCACAAAACAACAATACAAGCAAAAAAAAATATAGAAATGAAATTAGTTTTCAAAATAACCTCGGTTATAGGTTTCTGAAAATTCCTGAAAAAATTCCAGCAGATGTTGCTTATGGATTGTCATACTTCATACAAGAGGTCCTGGGTTCAAATCCAGCCTAGATTATGAAAACATTTTGTTTTGGGGTAGGAACTGAGTCTTGCGAAGAATTCATAAAGCCTCCAAAAATATCCTATAAATATATCATAAAAAAGTGCATCTCTGAATCACGGACTCGGAGTTAAATTGTAGGTCCCTAGAAATTAATCACGCCCAAGAATCGTTGAAAGTAAGTCACTAGGCCTGGAAAATACCAATTTCAATTTTTGCCTATTCAACTTGCGTGGAATAACCCCTTGGCGAATTTGGAAAATGGGAAGTTAGGTAGAAGACGACAGGAAATTGTAAAAATTGAATCGTTTATTTCAGAAACAGCATAAGTCCACTTTTTCCAAAAAATTTTTTTTTGGAAATTTCTCATTTATGTATAGTTATTCATCTTCTGAAAAAAAATTAAGTATGTCAGACCCCCCAAAATACGAAAACTGAAAGAAAAGGGTTCAAAATATATGGAATGATTTCACCCGGTGACAACATTTTTAACTGTTAAATACATGACTTTTTACCAGTTTTAAATTATTTTGGCAGCAATCTTGACACGCACCCCCTTTTGTTATATATCTATAAAAAGGTAAAGAATTACTCTATCTATATCTATTAAATTCATTAAAATTGTACTCAGGATTCAAAAGTTATAGCCAGATTTCTGGTGGTGGCAGCATTTTTAACTCTTGAATAATATGACATTTTACCAGTTTTAAATTATTTTGGCAAACATCATGACACGCAAGCCTTTAAGTTATACATCTATAAAAAGGTAAAGATTAACTCTATCTACTGCTATTTAATTTATTAAAATCGAAAGTAGGGTTCAAAAACTATAGCTTAATAAAACAAAAGTTTTACCACAAAAATTTCGTTTATTTCAGAAACGACATAAGTCCACCGACTTTAAAGGCTTAAAAACCCACAAAGACCTAAAAAAAAGTTTATATTTTAAAGGTTTCTAAATGCATCTTAGGCTAGATTATAACTCGGCATACTCTAAATTTGAAGTGTTGTGGAATTTTAAGTAAAAAACAGTTTTTTGTTGCTCCTGAAAAGTTTATGCTCATGGACTTATGTCGTTTCTGAAATAAACGATTCAATTGTAGAATTTGACTTTGTATCTTCTGGAAATAAAACTGCAAATAGTTGAAGATCCTTCAGTAATATGATTTTAAAATAACTAAATGTTAATTCCTCGTAAGTTAAGCAAACTTTGAATTGAATGCGAAATACACGATTTTTCACTTAAAAAAACTACAATGCTCGCTTGCCTTCTTACAGTCACTGAAATAGTTTCAATCGGGATTAACAAATAAAATCATGTGTGCAATTTACACGTGGTAGAAGTGAAAACTTAAAAAAAATCATTTTTCTTGAAAAAAAAAGAAATCGAAAAAATCTAATTTTTTTCTTCCATCACCTTTAAATCCATTTCTTTTTTGTATAGACAACATAATACCTAATAGATTTTATATCATATGAAAGGTTATTGCTTAAGCTCTTAATATTTTTTTTCAATCATGACTGTCCAACATTTACAAAAAGATCTAGAATTTTTCGAAGCCAATCAATTTTCTTCCAAAAAAGTAAAAAAATCAATAATTTTTCTCTTCTAATACCATTATATCGATTTTTTTAAATGACAGCCTATATTAAATTTAATATCATCTGAAAGCTTATTATATCACCTTTTATTTGACGTTTCAATCATATTTCTACAATGCATACATAAAAAGGAAGAATTTTGTAAAGCCAACCATGTCGAAATTTCATACTGAGATTACGGTACTTTTTGGTGGCCGGTCATCGGCAATAGATCTCCACAGGTGTTTTGAGGTTTTTTTTTCAGGTTTTTCAATTTATGTTGTGTAACTTGTAGAGCACGTGTGATATATCAAAGCTAATATTATCAGCATGCGTTTAAAAGTTAAATCAAATTTGTATATGCTCTAGATCAAAAGATCAGAAAAACAACATCTTTTCACCGTTATCTCAGGATTTTGATCTGTCGCTTTTTCGTTTCATCGTGTTTCAAATCATTTCGATATAAACAAGTTTTCACTTCAAAAAAATAACTTAACAAAAAGTAATTTTTAAAATATATAAATTACTAAATACATTAGGTGTTGAAGCTACGAAATACCTTTTAATTGAATAGTACACAAATCAGGAACCAAAAACTGAAGTGATTCTGTCACACTCGTTACAATGGAAAAATTAGAATGCAAAGACTGAATCCTTGTACCTACTTTCTTTTATTGAGCTATTTTTGAATTAATAAACCGTAGAAGAATTGGGTTTAAATTCTGTTTTAGTTCATTATTTCGGAATTTTAAAACATGGTTATCGATCTATAATCTTGATCCCTTAGCTTTATGTTCATTTAAACATCAGCAAACGTTTTATTGACGAACCCATTTGATATTTTTGTACTATCTTTATAATATAAAAAAAAATAAAAAATTGCCAATGTAAGGACCTTAAGTAAACTTTAAAAGCAAAAAATTAAATTTTTTTTTAAATTTGGATCTTCTTATAAAGAATTTAAATTTTTACTTCTACAATATTGTATTATCAAATCCATTTGCCAATCTTTTTTCTGTGAAAGTCTAAATTTCCAAGAAGGCATATGCATTAACAGTCATTTCATTTTCATGTTGTTTTTTTTTCCAAATACTTGATAACCTTTTTATAAATTCCATCTCCTTGTGCCAGAGAAAATCCGGTCAAAACCACTCAATACACATTGTTTAGATTCACTTGACAAAAAAAAACTAAAAAACAAAATGTCAATCTTATGACTAAAACAAAACAAAAGAAAAACCCCTTTTCACATTGACATAAACATTTAAGAAACCATCTCATTTCCATCAACACCCACCTATTTGCTTCATTTTTGCCTCAAAATCAGACCACAAAATATAAAAAAGGACTTCAACAGAAAAGTAAGAAAATCTGTTTATATGTATCTCAAAATAAAATCAAAAAAAAAATAAGGAAAACACGAAAAACAGAAATATACCATACGGTTTTGAACCCTATTTCTTTCGTTCCAATGAGCACCATTCCGATTTCCCCAAAGGTATAACGAGAACGGCAAAGTATATGGCTAAGGTTTGATTTCAAGGGACAAAAAAAAAAATATCCTAACTTCCATCGAATGAATATACCTACTCTTACCATTCAATTGGAATCCTTATCTTGTATAGATCAATATAGGAAAACCGAAGGCGCAACAAAAAAAAAAAGAAAAAACTAAATAAATGAAAAATAAGGTGTGGAGAAATCAGATTGAACTTCATGATGATACCTAGTAAACGGATATCCTTACCCAAACCACCATCACCGGACATATTACGGTTAGCACGATATCGAAAGGCCCAGTAATAGAATGATGCAAGTGAAAAATAAAATCAAAACAAGGATCCGTGTTGCCTCGCGTGTTTTTGACCTAAATGATTCGTTTTTACGAAAATCTGAACGAATAATTTAATAAATTTATGAAGTGACTTAACGCTTTGTTAGTTTTTCTGTTTGACTTACTTTTATAAGCCTTAGATTTAAATAGAAACAATCCAATCATTAAGTTTTCTCTACAAATGGTTAGCACTTTTTGTATGATAGATATGGTTAGTTACGATGTCTGTTGTCCAGAGCATTGCTTTATGGCAACAAAACTCATCACTTCTTATAGCCGGAGAGGCGACCGTCGAGTTACTTACCTCATAAGGTTAGATGTTAAAATAGGTGTCAAATGAATGATAAGTTGATACTGAAAAAAAAATAGGGTTGCCACTTTTCAAATGTTAACTTCTATGTGGCAACCCTATTTGAATGTAAAAATTGTCACATAACTAATACATTCATATCTTTGTTTGGCCAGATACAAATAAAATGAACGAGTGGGTCGCACGAACTTGCTCTTAGAGTTAAAGTTGCTTAAATTTTTAAGATTTTTTATTAAAATTCGTTTAAAAAAAAAAAAATAAAATAAAATCTGAAATCAAATTGCCCTCCAAAACAAGTATACAGTTTTGATTGATATGTTAAGATGCATTTTTAGAAAAAAAATTTTCAAAATCGTTAGAGCCGTTTTTTAAAAAACTAATTTTTTATAGTTTTTTGGAAAAAATGTTTTAAAATAAAATTGGTATGCCATTTTGTAGAAATTACTAATCAACATCTAAAAAGAAAATTTCAAAAAAATTCAATGTCACGTTTTCGAAAATTTGATTTTTCAAAAAAAAAAATTTCAAAATTTTTTTAAAAATCCAGAAATTATTTTTTTGGAAATTTTATTTTCGTTTTATATTTAAATTGTATAAATGCTTCCTCAAAAAAAGTTTCGTTGAAATCGAATAAGCAGTTTCGGAGATGATCGGATTTGAAAAAATCGGTTCTATAACAGGTACCGTTAATAATGATTTTCCAAAAAAAATTTTTCATTATAAGATAGGTAGACCTTAGCTTAAAACTAACATTTGATTTTTTTAAACAAAATCGTTGGAGCCGTTTTTGAGATATTACAATTTTACTAAAATCGATAATGAAAAGTACCGTTATTTTTGGTCAAAAAAAAATTAATTCCAAAAAGCCCCTTGGAGAGTCGCCAAATAACGCTACATACCAAAATTGAAATTAATCGGTCCATCCGTTTAGTCTGTAGCTCCTTATACAGACAGACAGACAGACAGACAGACAGACTGACTGACAGACAGACAGACGGAAAAATGTTATCTCAACTTTTTTTTTGTACGAATGTATAACTTGATATATAGTACCTATATCGCAAGTAAAAATTGAAATGCAAAACGAAAGTCTATAATAAAAAAATAATAAAATACTATAAAGAACATCAGCCTACAAATGTGGCAACCCTATTCAAATGAAAACAACACTGACAAAAATCTTCTCTAAACAAAACAGTATAACTTTTTAAACAATAAACCATATTTTAGATAATACTCAAACAAAAGACCATTTTTTAACAAAAAAAAAAAGTATTAATAACTTTTGTTATTATAGCAATACAAAAAAAAAAGGATATAGCAGAGTTGTAGAAAATTTTAAGGTGAACAACTTTTTCTCGGAAGGTTTTTTTCATAATTTTGATAAAAAGCTCTCAAGACTTTAAAATTATTTTTTTTTCGTTTTCTTTTACTTTTTTTAGCTTGTAACTTAACTTCTTATAATAAAAGAAGCGAAATTTAATTTTCTACGTTTTTTGTATACACAACTTTTATGTAGGATAAATAGAAATGGAGATATTTATCTAATAAAAACTAAAATCCAATATGGCGACCGAAAGGTGAATTTCACGAGTGCGAAAAATCAGGGTAATGATATTCAGCCAATGTTCTATCGAATGAGCAAAAAAAAAAAATATCTAGCACCTGCAGGGATTCTTTTCTTTTTAATGTGGCAATAACTCCTGCTACAAAAAGGCATTTACACCTGCAGGTGTTATTGACACTTTAAATTAAACATTTTTAACAAAAACAAAGAGGCAAAACATTACAGTTACAAATATTGTTGTCATGCAAATTGAAATTTAGAAAAAAAAATAATTTTATGGAACAATGGAAAAAAACACAACCTGAAAATATTACTAAAAAATAGATAACGCCGAAAGTTTGAACTTTAAAATTATGCCGGCTTTACAAGCCAATAGTAAATTACTATTCATTGAAAGTGAACAACAATTTATTTGCCATGCGAAATCAAATGGAAAAATATATTTGGTACGTTTTGTTGTATAAAATTGTAAAGAAAGTGGTTCCGTGCCCATGTCCAATAATATTTGTAAAAAGCTTAACAATTGTGCCCATGATCACGAAAATCAAAAAGAATTTCTTGATAAACTGGGAATTGGTGAACTCAATTAAAACAAAAATCAAAAATAGTAAGCCTAAGGAGAAATGGCACCAAAAGCTGCAATATTTAAAAATGCGATGAAATTTATACGTGCAATAAAAAACAAAACACTGCCGAAAAATTCCAATTGTCCTCTTGATATAGTAAATATGTTTAAAAATACGCCAGTTTTAAATCAATTTGAAAAAAACTAAAGCGCAGTTCAATCAGCAGAGGAATCCAAATTATTTTACAAGGATATAATAATTATTAATTATTTCAATTATAATTGAAAATTATCTTATATATTTTTGTCACCCTCGATAAGTTGAACAATTCTTTCCTCTCCTCATCTTAAGTGAAATTATTTGTTGAACGGAATATTAAGTGTTGTCGGAGGCAATATACCATCAATTGTTTTAGTTTATTAAAAATAATTTGTTTGAGTTCAATGCAGTTTTATTCATGACGGACTATGAACAATTTTTCCACTTGCATCATCAAAAAGTTTCTGGTTTCATTATTACAATGCCTTGAAAAGAAACTCTAATAAAATCAATAAGTTTTTAAAAACCTTTAAAAAAACCATCTTTTCTCCCGGATATATAAAAAGTGTATGGTCTTACCACTTCTGACACCTGAAACACATATAACACGTGCATTTGCGTTATTAAAAGTGGATAGTTGCGAAATTGAAAATTTTTCCCAATTTGCTATTTTCGTTTCATATATTGAAAGACAGTGAATGAAGAAGGTAAAAACTAACTATCTCATTTTTGGGCTTGATTTAATTTGTACTATTACAATCATAGGAAGGACCTTCATCATATTCTGTCCATAATTTAAGTATCAGGACTACTAGAAAGAAGGCTACAATTCACAACTGAACAAAAAACTTTTTAATAATGGCAATTTTTGTAAATTTTTAAATTGCCTTTTAGATGAGGACTTCAAGATATCGGCTCCTTACCTTTCAAGACATCACCTCGGCTTTAAACATCCATCAAGTTACCGCGCGTCACGCATGCGAAATCAGTTGACAGCTCCAGCGTATAGAAACAAGCCTATATGCTATATCCATAAACTTCCTTTAGATTAATGGAAAAAACTAGAATCAGTACGCTTTTCCATTCTTAGGTTTTTGACTGACCCTTCTTCTTCCGCATGCCAAAATTTTTGTATGAAAAACTTGTACATAGACTTCTTTAAACTTCAAAAGAGGCACCCAAAATAATATCATCTTTCAATAAAACTTGAAATACGTGCAAAAACGAATCTTCCCAAATATTTTCCAGTATTCGCATCTATAAGAACTCGTAATAAGTTAAATTGTAAAAAAAAATTGGAATTTCATCCATTTATACATTTTTTGCTATCATCTGATATAACGTTAACGTCTCTAACCTATCTTGTGCGAATATTATGATATCATTTTGGTTCAATACGAAACACTGAATGTGTACAAACATTATATTTATGTTTAAAGTTTTTCAAATTTTGTATGCGGTTGTGTGTGCGGGTGCGGTGAGTGGAAGGAAAGAAGGAAAATGTAGAAACTTTTTTTAAAGAAATATGCAAATTGAATTTTCCGCTTGAACTTTTTCATATGAATATCTACGGAGAGAGAAAAGTTTATGTTGAATTTAACGTAAAAAAAAAAAAATATTATTCAACATGTGTGTGTTGTTTTTTTTTTTCGTTTTTGCTTTTCTTTTTTGGTTTCATGCTGAAATATTGAATCGAACGAAACCCCGCCAGTGTTGGTTGGTGGTCGTCGTCTGCATCGTGGGTTTGTGTTTTTTATTTTGTATTTTTGGATGAAAGATACATAAGTCTATAGTAGAAAATAACCTTTAGTTGGCGTTTTAATGTTATTTGACCCATAATAACAGTAATGTTTAATCAAGTAAACACGATTTTCGTTTTAGTTAGCCTACTCCACAATACAAATCCACAATTAAAAAACCTAAAGTACGAAGCTATTCTGAGAGAAGCTTTTGGAAGCACTTTAAGTTTAAGAATATCCAAGTTTTGTTTTATTAGGAAATAATTTTTAATTTTTTTTTCTTTTAGTACAGGAAAGTTAGTAAAAAAACATATTGTGGAACGAAATATAGGACGGCTGAATTTTTCAAATCTGAAAGAAGGGTATTAGAAAAGCTTAAGTCCTGGTTTTCGGGACGCCATCCCCCTGGCGAAATCCGCCATTTTGGAAAACGCGAATCGCTCTATATCTCCAAAACTATTTGTCCTAGAGAAATGGTTATCAGACCAAAGTTCTTGGAAATTTTATTATCTTTTTCTTTGTAATACATTATTTTTCTGAGCGGGCAATAGTTTTGAGGTTATGTTGTTTTAATTTATTTTTTTTCGGTTTTTTTAAGTTTTTATCATTCCTAGGGATGCAAACGATACATCGATGTTTTCAAAACATCGATGTTTTTGTTAAAAACATCGATGTATACATCGATGTTTCTTAAGCCGATACATCGCCGATACATCGACGTTAAATCTGCAAAACATCGACATCGTTCATTTTGTTACTCGTTTTTCTTTTTTTGCATAATAACAGAACTTGAACTCTCAAACTCAATCTTTTTTGTCTAGTGTTCAAAGCTTCAAAGTTTTTTTTTTAATGTTTTCATTCAAAAGACTGTTTCTGTGTGTTCAGAAATCAGAACGCGACCATCAGAGGCGTACGTTGAGTTGCCGGGGCTCCGGGACAATATTAATTTTAAGGGGCCATTTCGACATTTTTTTTTAAAAGGATATGTATACGCCTTTCTCTTTTTTTGGGGGCCCCAGAAGTATTATTTGTTGGTCGCTTAGATTATTTTAGTAGCATTTTTTGAGGTCCCTGAGGTAATATTTTTTCTACTTTATTTATAATAACAGTTTCCTTCTCTGCATTGTCTCCAGTCAGGGCCCTAGCGTCAGTTGGGGCCTCGGGGCACCACCGCCCCGCTTGGCCCAATGGTGTGTACGCCTATGGCGACCATTATTGACATGCTTGTGAGTTACGTTCAGAGCTCTGAACGTTAAAAAAATTGATTCCATTTGATTAGAATTGATGGTATTTATATATAAATAAAAACGAAAATCGTATTAAGAAAATATGTTTCATTTTGTTGATAAATTTGTCTGTTTTGTGGTACCTAAAAATTGAATTCAACTTAGGTTTTTGGGTTTTAAACAGATAAGACATAAATATTTTGTTCTTTAGATACAGTAGAACGTATTTATGTCCAACAAAAATACATCGGGAAAACATCGATGTATCGAAGATAGAACCGATGTTTTTTTAACATCGATGTTGTAAATAAAACATCGATGTATTCAAACATCGATGTTTTTTTTTAACGATGTTGCATCCCTAATCATTCCCGGTAATAGTAACATAATTTTTTAAACAATTAAAGTTATAGACCATCAAATTACCAATAATTTGGTATATTTTTGAAAGTCATGCGATGTATGAGTCGAAAGTTATTGATCTGAAAACTATAGACTAAGTACAGGAAAGCTATTAAATAAAACAGGCATTTTGTGAAACGAAATATAGGGAGGCTGATTTTTTCAGATCTGAAATAAAGGTATTAGAAAAGCTTAAGTCCTACTTCTCCGGACGCCAACCCCATGGCAAAATTCTCCATTTTGAAAAACGCGAATTGGTCTATATCTAATAAACTATTGGCTTGACCGAATAAGTTACGCAACTAAAGTTGTAGGTAGTATAAATATCTTTTAGGTTATGTTGTTTTATTTTTTATTTTTTTCAGTCTCTATGATAGAAACATAGTTTTTTAGCATGATTAAAGTTGTAGAACATCAAATTTCCATTAATTTGGTATACTTTTGAAGATTATATGACTTTTAAAACCAAAGATACGGATTTTTGAGAGCAATCCCTTTCAATATTTTCAATAAATATACTAATATGTTTTTGCATAAGATATGAAAAAAAGACTAAATCGTGTACGTAATGTAAAAAAAAGAAACATATGATATGAGAGGGAGTTGTTAAGGTGGGTTATGGTAAAATTTAGAATATTGTGGTACACATATTTTGTTTTAAGTCAAACATCCAAATTTTATGATTCTAAAACATTATGTTTCTAACATAGAGACTGAGAAAAATTAAAAAAAAAACGAAAAATAAAAAATAAAACAACATAACCTCAAAAGTGTTGTCCTCGCTGAAAAACAGTGAATGTACAAGAAAATATATTTATATTACCTTCAACTTTGGTAACTTATTCGGTCAAGTGAATAGTGTAGCAGATACCTATAGACCAATTCACGTTTTTCAAAATGGCGGATTTCGCTAGGAGGTTGGCGTCCCTAGAACCAGGACTTAAGCTTTTCTAGTACCCTTATTTCAGATTTGAAAAAATCAGCTCCACTATATTTCGTTTCACAAAATGCCTGTTTTATTTACTAACTTTCCTGTACTTAGACTATAGTTTTCAGATCAATAACTTTCGACTCATACATCGCATGACTTTCAAAAATATACCAAATTATTGGTAATTTGATGGTCTATAACTTTAATTGTTTAAAAAATTATGTTACTATTACCGGGAATGATAAAAACTTAAAAAAACCGAAAAAAAATAAATTAAAACAACATAACCTCAAAACTATTGCCCGCTCAGAAAAATAATGTATCACAAAGAAAAAGATAATTAAATTTCCAAGAACTTTGGTCTGATAACCATTTCTCTAGGACAAATAGTTTTGGAGATATAGAGCGATTCGCGTTTTCCAAAATGGCGGATTTCGCCAGGGGGGTGGCGTCCCGAAAACCAGGACTTAAGCTTTTCTAATACCCCTCTTTCAGATTTGAAAAATTCAGCCGTCCTATATTTCGTTCCACGAAAAAGTCTATCTTTCCTGTACTATTTTGCCAATAATTAATTGAAGCTTTTCAAAACAAAATTTTTGACGTAAACTCCAAATTCGGATCTCGAAAATATTCAAGGTTTTGTTTAAAAAAGTTTACTCAATATCAGCGATCAGAAATAACAGTCAAAGTCAACCTTTATTTTCAATTGGTTTCTCTCTGCGAATTACCATATTGCTTGAAATACGTTTCGGTTAAGGTTTGAGATTTATTTTTAAAAATCAAAAATAAAGGTTATCGGTTGACATTTTTACAAAAAAATAAATGGAAAAGGTCAACATTTAACCGTTTTCGCTGAAAATAAATCAAAAATGGTCAATTCAAAGGAAAATGTCGAATATGTCAAGAATGTCTTTATATTGCAAAAATAACTATGAAAAGGATGTTTTTTCTGAGTTTATGTATTAAATAATGTATGAACTAAATAGACTCTCAAAGTTCTTTAGGCCCAAGATTATATCTCTTTTCGTTTAAAGTAAAATCTAAAGACGAAAATTAGTTTTCCACTGTGATTTGAGTCGCTGGGGCAACAAGTACAACCAATGCAATTTCGAATATTTCAGGAGATCGATGTTCTAATATCTAGGTCAAAGCGTTCAGCTTCCAGAAGCGTTTTCGCCCGCCCAACTTCAAACTGCTATATCTCGGAATTTTGAAAAAAAAAAAGAAAAAATTGTTTGAATTGTGAGATAGCGGGGACTCTAACCTAAATTTGGGTATCACTCCCGTCCCTGTAGGTGCACGCGTTCTCAAACCGGGAGAACTTAAAGGTAAAAAAAAGTTAAGCCCGATTCTGAAAAAATAGTCATGATGTGGCGGTTTAACATGGAAGATGATTTTTTTAAAATCTGACAATGTGCAAAGCGTAGGCCCATGACACAAGCTATCATTTGGCATCACTTACAAAAATTGCTCTCAAGTGGTTTAGCTTCCAGGAGCGATCAAAGATTAGGGGATTTTTCGAAAAAAAATTACCCCAACTTTCAAACGCGATTTTCTCGGAATTTTGAAAAAAATCCAAAAACCCGATTATACCACTATCGGGTAGCTGAGAATATAAGCTTTCATACGGCACCACTCCCCTGTCTCTAAGAATTGATACATTTGCAGATGAGATTTATTTTTTTCTCTCATCGATAAATCTCACTGGTTGACCGAAACATAAAAAAATACAAAATAGGTTTCTCTCAGACCTTGACCGAAATTTTTCTTTTCTAAAAATAAAGGTTATTTTATGACCTTTATTGAAAATGGCGACAAATAAGAGTTATTAAGGAACCTTTCCAAAGGTTGAGATTTATTTCTGATATCTGCTTAATATGCTTATTGAGTAAATCAAAAAAAATGTGAAATTCTTTTTTTTTTTAGAAATTTGAAATAACCTAGACTCAGATGAAACGCGAAAACCATGATTTTGTATCTCGATCAGTTTTCTTGTTCTTCAAGATTGCGCTAAAATAAGACTTAACCTTATAACCACTTACTTCAGTCTTATTTTAGCGAAATTTTGAATACAAAAAAAAAAAAAAAAACTGTTGAGACTATAAAAACCAAGTTTGTGGAATTGAAAATCATTTAAAAAGGAGGTCAGCCTTGTCTTTAATCATTTGCCCGCTTACTTCAGACTTACTTTGACGGAAGATTCAATAACTCAAAAATCATGCGAGCTATAAATTTTTGGTTTGCGCAGCAGATGAGCATGATTTGGCAAAACTAAAATGTTTTCCAAATACTAAAGGTCTTAAACTAAATGGTTATGTACAAAGTTTATTTAGTAAACGGTTTCGTTTGTTTCTGTGATATGTTGGCATATCTTCGAAAAAAAGAGAGCTATACTAAGCATCGACTGAATTCCACACACCATTTCTAGTCTTCACTGCTACCCTTTTACCTTTTTCTTATTCTTCCCTCATGATCCACAATTTATTTGGAAAATAGAAAAGAAATGTGCTTTCTTAACATTTTCAGCTTTTAGGGGTCCGATCACGGTACTGGGATTTCATACTGGAAATAAAGTGTACTTTTTTTTTTTTTATATCTCACTTAAAAAGCGTACGGAAGGTATCTACGAAAGACACAAAATTATTGAGTTATTGCAAATTTCTCGAAAACGGCTCTAACTTGACTAAATTTGACTAAATTTGATATAAATAATACATATTAGGTACATATTATGTATGTTCGTAATGCTGTAAGTAATTCTAGCAAAACTGTATTCAAATTTACTAAGGTTGGACAAACGAGGAGAAAGGAGAAACTATAATTTTCAAATTTTTTTTTTAAATTCAAAAATTAATTTCTTAAAAATTTTGTTTTTGGTTTATATTAAAATGTTAATTCTTTTTAAAAAAAAAAATAGTTTTGAAATCAAATTAGTAGTTTCAGAGAAAATCGGATTAAAAAAAAAATTAATAATGATTTTCAAAAAAAAAATTATAATCGATAACACTGGTTAACAAAATTAAACTTTTTTTTTGTTGCCGAAACAAAAATATACTTTTCTGAAGGTTTTCGGTGTGCTGAACTCGAATCTGAAGTCAAAAAAAATTAATCAGCTCCCGTTTTTGAAATATTACCGTTAGAAAATGCAGTACTTCGGACCTTATTCTTTTATATAAGGAAAATTTTTTGAGCATATTTAGTAACGGTTTTCATAAGTACTATTTACCACCTTTTTAAATCTGTTTAAATCTTTCCGATATCTTCTTTACTGCCCGAGATATCCTAAGTTGTTTGGTATTTTTATAAATTTTATAACGTCATTATCTTCTACATATATGATATATGAAGCCAAACCCACTTACTTCAGTTTGAGATATCTCGGGCAATATAAAAGATATTGAAAAGATTTACACAGGTGTCGAAAGATGGAAAACAGTTCTTATAGAAACCGTTACTAAATATGCTCCAACAATTATCTTTATACAAAAGAAGAAGGTCAGAAGAATTTAAAAAAAAAAACGTATTTTTTGCATTTTCTAACATTAATATCTCAAAAACGGGAGCTGATTAGTTGTTTCTGACTTCGTATTCGAGTTCAGCACACCAAAAACCTTCAGAAAAGTATATTTTTGTTTCGGCAACAAAAGCCTTGTAAACCAGTGTAATTGTCTTAAAACTTACATTTGAATTTTTTTAACAAAATCGTTGGAGCTGTTTTGGAGAAATCTCAACTTTACTAAAATCGTTATATGACAAGTACCGTTATTTTTGGTCCAAAAATATTAATTCCAAAAACCATTCTGGAGAATCGCCAAATAACGCTACATACCAAGTTTGACATCAATCGGTCTATCCGTTTAGGCTGTAGCTTCTTTTACAGACAGACAGACTGACAGACGGACTTCTGGGACCCACTTTTTTTGCATTCTCTATCATCGGAATGTCATGGGAAAGTTATTTCAACTTTGTTATGTTTTCGAATACATAACTTGATATAGTATATAAATTTTGGATAAATTATTCTAAGCATTAGGGTGAGTCAAAAAAATTGAAATTCTTTTTTTTGATTTTGTACTCCAAGAAATCGATTGCTAGACACCTCTAGAATATACACACCAAATATGAGCTCTTAATATTAATGGGAGGGTCCTCCGCTTCGCAATTTTCCATTTTTACATCAAGCTTCTACTAAAAAAAATCTTTTTTTTTTAAATCGAATTCTTAGCAAATTTCTTTACATATTCTTGTAGGAAATTGAACGCTCTACAAAAAAAATCCTTAAACACTTTTTTCGTTTATCTAACCGTTTAATAGGTATTTGAGGTCCAAAAGTCAAGAAAATCTTTAAGAGTTCGTGTTTTGTTCATTTTTTTTTTTGTTTCTAAAAGATTAATGAAACTAGTTACAAGTAGTTGGTCTTTGTAACCACAGGTCCACAGGCCTGGCCTGGGCAAACCTTGGGCAAAACAAACCACAGTGATAAGTCAACGATTATAACACTGCGCAAAAAAAATATATATTTTTTTTTTTTGGTTTTTGAGGTTAAAAAAAATAAATTCGTTAAAATTTTAGAAATAAGGGTGAGCCAACGAAAAAAATTAGTAAGGCTATCCTGAGTCTTACTTTCGGCAATCAAACAATCAGGATATCTTGCTTTATTGAATATCAAGGATCTAGAAATATAAATTGAAAACCTAAAAACCAATAGTCTTATTTTGCCCAGTGCAGCCTTTTAGTCTTGTATGACATGATTTTTTAAAAACTTAAAAACACTTAAAATTTTACAACACCAAAAATGAATAATTTGAAATTGATAAATTGTTTGGTAAAGTATAAACATAACCCCTACGTATAGCAATGATATAGGGTTAAAGTTTAACATCGTGTGTATGCACACGAAGTAAGTTGGCGTTTTGGTGTCATAAACCAAATACTCGTAATGTTCTTCATCACACTGATTTGTACTTTAACCCCTCTTTCCTTGTTTCACCTGACCTGAATTATTTGTTGCGACATGACAATAACATCTCAGCTCGTTGTTAACAATGCTTATCTAAATGTAGAAATGTAGCTAATATACCTCTATGCTATATAACTTATACAATTTTACACAGAGGGAGTTCGTTCCATTTCCATATAATATAACCATCATCAGGAATGAGCCATTTTGAAGGAGTTAATTCACAACCGCTGTATAGTTTCCCTGGATACAATGTAAACTTCTATGTAAGGATAAACAATCCACCATCATCATCATCATCCATGTGCCATACAGTACAGCCCTGATTAAATAATGTAATTTAAGATTCTCGTCTAATTATTCACTTGGGATTTGATTCAATTAGACTGAAACAAAAGGCATTGTAAAGAGTTCTTCGTTTAGCTAGTATACAGAAAGGAGTGTAAGTATGGCCAGGATGGCTTTTACAATGTGTGCCGAGCGAAAAAGTTCTGGTTGAACTTTTTTGATACACAGACTCGTATAATGCAGGTGCGTATATCATCTATCTTCGCTATACAAAGAAAGGTTTATTGTTTTTTTTTTTGTCAAGCAAACTATTTCTGATGAAAATGTATTCATTAGTGAATATTTTGGAGGAAGAACAAGTTTTTAGTGCGGATTAGCTGCATCACACTGGATTATGTGTAAGTGTTTTATGCTCTTCATGGCTCTTATCGAAAGTAAAAAATGTTGATGAAGGTTTGATTAGATGACTTTTTTATGGTAACAAGCTTGGTTAATATTTTGGGCATCTCGAAAAAAGAATGAAAAAAAAGTAAATGGTATTTTGAACAGAAACAAACAAAGAATCTGATAACTCTACTGAAACAGTTTTCGTTAACCCACAAAACAAATTTTGATTTTTAAGAGGTTGTTAATTTGATTTTTGAACTAAGGGTGGGCTAACGAAAAAGAGTGATGTAATTTATTTGAATGACCATGGTTAGTTGAGAAAGGTTTAACAAGTATTATTCGTCACCTCACTCACCATTTTATATTTGTTGTTACTTTTCATGAAAGTTTGAAAAGACTATACTAGTCATGTAGCTTTTCTGGGTGCTCATATGGCAAACCAAAAAAAAATAACAACGATTTTTACACATGAAAAAATATTTGCATTTTGTGGTTTTTAAGGTTAAATATAAGAAATAAACTTAAGCTTCTTAACAGGAATGTTTTATGGACTACATTCAATCAAGTATCTAAGCCAAATAAATAACATTTGAGACACAGTGCCCACACGAATGGATTTATTATTTCTAAAATATAAATTAAAAAGGTCACTGTGGTGTATGCGTACTATTTTTTTTTCTAAAAAAAAATAATGAAACTAACTATAGTTATGATGAAGTTTAGCCTGGGCTAACCTTGGTCAAACAAACCACATTCATAAATCAACGATTTTTACACTGAACAAAAAAAAAGATTTTTTGTGGTTTTTGAGGTGAATAAAACATAATGCTTCTATAATTTTTATAGAAGGCAAACAACCAAAGTTTTAGGCCGATTTCATTCACACGAAGTTGAAAACAACTTTAGGATTTTTATTTACAACTTGAGAATTTGTTTTTATTCACCCCAAACTTCAGTTTTAAACTTCTGATTTTCAAATCCAGAGTTTTTCAACTTTTGATATTCTCAACTGCAGGAAAATTCAGAATTTTGCTGAGCAAACTTGAGGTTTTACTTAGAAATGTCAGTTTGTATTTCTTATTTTTGTGTGAAAAGTGTCAAAATCGTCAGAAACAGAAAATAAAGAAACTAAATTATTGAGGTGCCACTATTATCATTCCGAAAATTTGAAAAAATCGTCCTAAATTTGTGCTCATATTGTTTTTTTTTTTTTTATTTTAAAAGGAAACCAATTTAAAAATAATGTAACTGATAATTATAAATGTGTATATATATGTAGATATGTATGTACATATATTGTTGGGAAAATAAAAAAAAGATGAACAAAAGATGATTTTTTTCTGGTGGCATGCGGAAAACAATATCCATATAAATTACACTGGTTCTCTTCTAGTGTCTTTCTTTTAAAACATATTTTTCAATGGCTAATATTTCCAGATACAATCACATTAAAAAATATGTATTCCTTAAAAAATAGGTGCATCCATTCCCATATATATAAATTAAGTTTATATTTTGCAAACAAACGAACCACAGTACAAAACCAACAATTTTTACACTGAATAAAAAAAAAAAGTTATTTATATGTGATTTTTGGGGGTGAAAAAAAAATAATTCCTTTATAATTTTATATTTAAGAGTGGGGTAACGAAAAAAAATTCGCGTTTGGATGTGCAAATTGGGGTTCGGTTCAAATAATTGGTGTCAAATGAAATATAAGTTAATAGAGAAAATGAAAAAAATAAGGTTACTGCTTTTAAAATGGCAACCCTGTTTTAAAACAAAAAATGACATATAACATATCTTTGGTGATCGGCTCCTGAGGTTCAACCTACACTCAAGGTCTGTCTTGAAAAAAGCCAACCACGCCTTTCATCGCCACCACCCCCAGATGAAGAGAAGAAACGGACTAAGCCAGCCAACGAAACTCCTGATCTACAAGCAGCTTCTCCGACCTGTCATTTCCGGTATGGTATATCATCTCCAAGACAGCCATGAAGGAACTTCAAATTTTTGAGAAGAAAATCCTGAGGATCTGCACCGGACTTCACTTCGATCGACAACAACAAAAGTACTACAGCAACGATCGGCTCTACGAGGAAGCAAACGTTGGATAAGTATCTTCTGCAATCTGCAAAGAAACTTATCGGAAGCATCGCCAGCCACCCCAATCAGCTCATGAGAAGCATGAGAACCCAACAACGACATCCTGAACCTAGAAACCTTTGTGCCTTGGATATTCTGGATTAGCACATAATCCCAAATGACAACGAGGAAGTAGTTTACGCCGATACGCAGTCGGCCTACTACCGCGGCTAAATGCCATACCACCCAACCCACTATAATCAATACCACAACTGGACAACCGGGACAGAACACCCCGAGGATAACTAGTCAGCAGACTTATAAAATTAAGCCGTTTCATGTTTTATATTATTTATATTTTATCTTTTATCAATTGTATAAGGTTTGGCCTCATATGTGCCAAAAAATTTTATATCAATCAAATCTTATTAGAAATAAGTTAAGCTTACCTAAGCCAATTGTAAATAGTATGTATGTTCAATAAAACAAAATTGAATTGAATTGAATTGAATCTTTGGTGATCAAATAAGAACATTTTTGAAATGCCAAACAAAAGCCTAAATAATGAAAAAAATTTAGGTAAAGTCTTTATCTAAAATAAATTAAAAAAAAAAATGATTATTGAAATGATATAAATATTTTTACAACAGAAAAGCTGGCAAAGACTTATCTCCCCTTTTCAGACTAACATTATGTAGCTTAAGAAAATTTCTAAAAAAAATATTAAATACTATCCCTGTTTCCAACGTTATTAACTTTAATTAAGAAGTAATAAATAATAATTATAGTTTTACACTCTCAGTTCCTCATTGTATATGAATGTATATGATGAGACATCGTTAATTGTCAACCATTAAAAGTTCATAAAGTGTCAACCAGTAAACTCTTACCTACATACCAATACAACTATAAATTCTTGAAGGATAAGCAAGCTCATTCTCATTCCTAGACAAAAAATTATTTAATTTTCATTTTATATGTTAAAAATACAAACAAACAAGTACAAAAAAAAAAAAAACATCAACCAACTCAGGACATTGGCGTTGTGTGAAATGTAACTTATTTATACCAACCAGCTACTGGGTCATGATACTTCTGAGTTTGAGTTCTGACATCCAACATCAGCATTAAAACGGATAACGTATAAGTATAACGGACACGAAGATATATATAATTGTATATGTGGATATAAGATGTACCTAGTTACAAATAAATGAAAAGGATGCGAACTGCGAATCTTTTCCACACGCCACTCTTAAATAAAATCCACATCTCAGTCGTATCAACTGACTGTCAACACTGAAAAATGATTCTTCTTGTTAAAAGGATTTCAGAATGTATCGTTCAAAAGAAATCCTTTCGCTTTATTTGTTTAAGGCTTACCTATGTTTATTAAATTTTAACAAAACTAAAAATAAATTGCATGAAACCATTAATCCTGCCTTTTAGACAGATACAATGTTGGTACCCCATATTACTATATACCCATTGCCATAATATAAGAACATATAATATTTTTTAATGTACTTCTCATGTAGGGGCATTAAATTTAATGTGTTCATTGAAAAATGTTCATCGTATACACACACGTGTACAAAAATCGTAGTACCTACATACTCTGTGTATCCTGGCTGAATCCTGAATTCTGGTCATCCTCCCGAGAGAAAGGCCAACGAACCAAACTTAAGAATGAATATAAATGTCCTTCTCTCCTGATATGTGTGTTGGCTGTTGGCTGGTTCAGTTCAAGTGAGAATACATTTAATCCACATTAAAATCAACGCGAAATACAAAATGATAACAGGATAAATGATGAACTTTCCAGAAGTTCTATACGAAATATAGAAAGAGGGAAAATAGTTTTTGGTCCGCACATAAATGTATAATGGCATAATGGCAAGAATTCTTTCACTTAATTGTTAAAAATTTGATAACATTTCATAAAAATGAAACATAATCAGCCTTATCGCCAATTTTATGGGAACTTTTTTTCCCTGGAGAAAAGGAATTGAGGAGCGTTTTTTCAAAACTCAACAAACGCATTTTTTGCGAAAATGAGTTATTGGTATTGAAATTTTTGGCACGACCAGGCGCAAAAGATGACAAAATAAAAATGTTAAAAAAGTGAACAGTTTTTAAAAAAAATATTTAAAACCGAGCGTTTTTTCAAAACTCAACAAAATTACTGGAGGTTTTTGCAAAACTCAACAAAATGGCTCGTTTTTGCAAAACTCCACAAAGTTTGCCTGTGGTTGGAAAGCAATTATTATTATATGGGCTGTTTGGTTTTTAATTGTTTATTGGTATATTTATGTACATAATGTTGTTAAAAGTGTACAGATATTACTTGAATAAGTTTTTTTTCAGAACACATTAGGAGCCGAATTCAGAGTCGTCACTCAAGTTAAAATTTTTCTCAAGCACAAGTCTGTGATGAATTTTCTGAGTGTTTGGTCAAGCATTTAATTCAAAATTTCCTCAGTTAGAATTCTTAAGTTAAGAAACCCTTATGTTTTCTTAACGTACGGAGTAGCTGAAGTGGGATAAACGCAAAAGCAAATGTTCACTTGAGTAAAATTTTTACTTGAGTGACGACTCTGAATTCCGCTCTAGATGTTTGTAAGGGTTCCTCAAACCGACCATCTTTATTGGAGGGTTTGATGTGTATGTATGATTACAAATCTTTTATGACAAATCTTTTGACAGGTAGATCATTTTTGTTTTTCCTTCCGGGCCTAGATCGCATTTCTTGGAAGATATTTAGTTTTTCATTCATATTTTGTTTCGAACCTTCTGTGTTTGTCACGTAATCCGTTTTCTGAGAAGTTATTTGTTTTTTCACTTATTCTTCGTTTCGAATCTTATGTGTTTTCACGTAGTCCGTTTTTGGTAGGTATGACTTCAAACCTCAATCATACTCATGCATATACCTAGTTTTTTTTACGAGAGGTTTTCATTCATATTGTAGGTATGATATATCACTTCCTTTGTTTGCTGGTATGGTTCGAGCCCGTTATATAAATAAGCGTAGTCGGATAAGAAAAATCATAACCCTTTGAATAGTCGGAGGAGTCTTTTATTCAAGACAAGTGTGGCTTTACCACATGAGAATCGTCAACCACATGGAAAGCCAAGATAAAGAAAACGTAACGTTTTATACTTGTCTGGAGACGGATGGCCCAAAAGGAGCAAACAAAGTAGCATCCATCGTTGTGGACTACTTAAAAAAGCTTGAAGGAAGTCTGAAGACTCAATCTGGGCCAAAGCCAAAAAACTACGTCTTTTTTCTGACTCTTGTGCTTCTCAAAATAAAAACACGATTTTGATGATTGCACTATGCTCTTTTCTGGAAAAAAGCAAAATGTTCAAAAATATAACCCACTATTTTCCAATAAGAGGTCACAGCTACATGCCACCAGATCGTGTGTTTGGACGAGTGGAAAAGGAATATAGGAAGAAAGAAGTCATCATTTCTCCTGAAAAATATTACAACGTTCTTCAAAATCATGGAACCGTAAGAAAAATCGGAAAAGACTGGACCGTGTGCGACTACAAGCAGGATTCAAAAAAACTTATAAGGTCAAAGTTACCTTTTAAAATAAGTTCAGCGAGAGTGATATACTACGAAAAGACGGGAAATAAAGTAGCATTATCTGTCAGTGACACCTTCAGCGGATCTCCTGTAACTGTTGCACGTCTAAAAAAGTTTTCCAGTGTCCAAAAACTACCAATTTAAAAAAGTTGCCCCAGAAAACAAAGTTTCGGAAAAAAAGATGGCTGACGTACAGAAGCTAATGAAATTTTTTACTATTCCGGATGATGCCAAGGACTTTTATGAATTTGTTCTCTCCGCAAACGCTAAAGAGTCCACAGAGGATATGGAAAGACAAGACACTATGGCGATTAAAATTAATGTTTTTTTTTATTCAATATTTATTTTAGTTAATATTGATATAAGTTCATTGCAATGTTATACTAATAATAATACTAATTTATCTATTTATTTATTTAAAAGAAAAAAAAAAACGTTTTTGCACAGCTCAACAAAAAGCTGTATTTGTTGCGTTTTGAAAAAACGCGGTGTTTTCGTGTTCAAAATACGGACGAATCTTCCCAAATATTGAAATAGCAATTAAGCCTGTCGATTAGCTGTTCAAGAAAGAACAACTCCTTATTTATACTTTTTGAAAATTCGGCTTTGTATTCAAATGGGAAAGAAAAAACCTTCTCCTGAAAGTGAAGTGAATTTTCCTATAGCCAATCTCCCACGAACTTTTTTTCCCACTGAAAAAATCTTACTTTTTATACATAAACAAATAAAAATTTAATAACATAAAATTCGTTTTTCAAAGGAAAAAAAAAACAACATCTTAAATCAAATTGAGCTCCAAATCAAGTTCCGTTTTCGTTTCTTTTAATGATGCATTTTAGAAAAAATATTTTTTAAAAAACTATTTTTTTTTTAAATAATTTTTTGAAAAAAAAAAATTCTAACAAAATTGGTATGCACATGAAAACTACTCACTACTAAATTCTATTATTATTCAAGATTAGTATGCCATTTTGTAGCAATTATTATTAATCATCACCTAAAACTAAAATTTCAAAAATATTCAATTTCGCGTTTTCGAAAATTTGATTTTTCAATAAAATATTACAAAATTTTTTTAAAAATCAAAAAATTACTTTTTTTTCAAAATTTAATTTTGAATTTATATCAAAATAGTATAAATACTTTTGCATACAAATATTTGTTGAAATCCAAGTAGTAGTTTGAAAGAATCAGGGGTCGAATTACGACATACGTTCGTTAAAGTATGGTTGCTATGTTTCCCTATCTTTTTCTACTAATTAGAGAGACAGAAATAGTCAAAACGTTAACGTATGATCGTAATCGTGTGCGGTAATTCGACCCCAGATTTAAAAACAAAACTGTTCAATGGTAGGTATACCTACCGTTAAGAACACAGCCACAAAAAAAAGTTCTGTCCTGGAGGTGCGACTGTGTTATTCATATGTTTTTTGGGTCGCTGAAACCGAATATGTTTCAGTTTCAGGGTATCTGTGAACACTTTTTGAGGTTATCTAGAAAACCTGACTTGATCTAGTAAAACGGACTTTAGATTCAGTTTCAGCGAACAAAAATACATATAATAACACTGGTCAACAAAATTTAACTTTTTTTTTGCCACAAGAACCCAAATATACTTTTCTAGTAGTTTTTGGGGTGCTGAATCCGAATCTGAAGTCAGAAAAATTTGATTGGCCTTCGTTTTTGAAATATTACCGTTAGAAAATGTCAAAAAACGTAATTTTGGCTGTTTTCGAGGTTCTGTTTTTATGTGGGGTAGTTCATTATAAACAAATTTGTAAAGGTTATTATAAGAACAGATATTCTTCTTTCAAAAACTGTTTAAATTTTCCCGATATCTCTTTTATTGCTCGAGATATCTTTAGTTTCATTTAATAAGTCAAAGAGAAACTAAATTTAATCTAAAGTTTAAGTCACTGGCCACAGAATTTTTGCCACAAGAACCAAAATATACTTTTCTGAAGGTTTTTGAGTTGCTGAACTCAAATCCGCAATCGGAAAAATTCTATTAGCCTCCGTTCTTGAAATATAACCGTTATAAAAAAACCCTTTTTTGCATTTTATAACGGTAATATTTTAAGAACGAAGGCTAATAAAATTTTTCTGATTGTGGATTCGAGTTCAGCAACCCAAAAACCTTCAGAAAAGTATATTTTGATTCTTGTGGCAAAAAAAAGTGTAATTTGGTTGGCCAGTGTTGTTTCTGATTCAAAGACCGCTACTTAAATTTTAAATATCTCGGGCAATAAAAGAGATATCGGAAAGATTTAAACATTTTTTGAATGAATAAAACTAGCTCTTAATGGCACCGTTACAAATTTATTCACAATTAATTACTCCACATAAAATCATAACCTCGAAAACAGCCAAAATTACGTTTTTTGACATTTTCTAACTGTAATATTTCAAAAACGAAGGCCAATCAAATTTTTCTGACTTCAGATTCGGATTCAGCACCCCAAAGACTACTAGGAAAGTATATTTTGGTTCTTGTGGCAAAAACCTTGTTGACCAGTGTAATTAATACAATCGCATCCCCAGGTCAAAACTTTTTTTTTTTCAATGTGCCCAAAAAATTCCCTGTGACACCCAAAAAAAAAGTGGTGACCTGAAAGTGCGATTATGTTAATAATATCCGTTGTTTATTGGTACCTACTAATAATATTCGTTTGTTGCGGTTTAAAGAAAATATTTTTTTCTAAACTTCTACCTTTTTCACTCTTGAACAATAAATGATTATTACTAAATAAATAAAATTAACCATGTTGCTTACAGTAAAAAGTGTTTATTCAGTAAAATAGTAAAATACTGAGTTGCCACAAAAACACAACTAATTATGTATTTCTGGTCGCTAAAACCGAACCATTGGCCTATTCTGCCGATCTATCTCATTATTTTTCCTCTTTGATACTTCTAATTTTGCATTGGAAGTTCCCTTCAAATATCGGAAGATTCGTTTGACTGCCATCGAATGAGCTTTTTTATAGCAGTTATCAAATCGAGAATAATTACTTACTGCAAAACTATCTTCTTCTTGGAATCTGCAGCATTTCGTTTTTCTCTTCTCCCGTTTGTGGGCACAATTCGTCGCTCGAGAATTGTTTTGTCAACGTCAATTTTGGAATTCTGGGAAATCGTATTTTAAGGTTTGCGTTACTAAAAAAAAAACACACAATCTAATAATAGATTTTTTTGTGGGATATTTTCTTTTGTTTTTTTAATCAAAATCCTCTTATTTGTTTTGGTTTTCAAATTATCATGGTTTTTACCCAAATAAGTTTGTCGTAAACTAATTTTTTACGAAAAGTCAATGCTAATGTGATCAGGGGCGTATACAGGTTTACTTCTTGGGGGGGGGGGGGGTCATGCCAAAATTTTTGGCACAACAATTTTGATAGGTGGAAAATGTGATAGTTGAATCGAACAAAAACGGAATGTGATTCGTTTGCTTCCATTGAATAATTTAGGTCCGTCAAGATAGCACCCACACCCCCAAATTTCCAAAATCTGAGTATGCAATAATTTGTTGCTAATTTGTTGCTAATTAGTTGCTCTAATCCCGAATTTGTTGCTCCACCCCTTCCCCCTCAAAATTGATGGAAAAGGTGTGGGTGCTATCTTGACGTCAAGATAGCACCCACACCCATTAAAATCTCAACATTTAAAAAAACTGAGTACGCAATAATTTGTTGCTAATTTGTTGCTAATTAGTTGCTCTAATCCCGAATTTGTTGCTCCAAGATTTGACCTTGAAATGCACTTCAACAGTTTTCTCAAAAAAGCTAAATTCCCTAAAAACGAACGCACAGCGAAAAAAAAGGTGTCAAATTAAAGGGCTTCTCAACACCTTTTCAAAAAGGTCTCATTCAACTTTTAAACCCATCTCCTTCATGTCCAAAATGCATTGTGGAACTTGTGGAACATATCAAAACGTCAAGATAGCACCCACACCAAGAAAAACTTACAAATTTAAAAAAATAAGTATGCAATAATTTGTTGCTAATTTGTTGCTAATTAGTTGCTCTAATCTCGAATTTGTTGCTCCACCCCTTCCCCCTTAAAATTGATAGAAAGGGTGTGGGTGCTATCTTGACGTCAAGATAGCACCCACACCCCCTAATTTCAAAAATCTGAGTATGCAGAATCTTAGGGATAATTTGTTGCTAATTAGTTGCTCTAATCTTGAATTTGTTGCTCCATGATTTGACCATCAAATCGACTGCAACAGATGCAATTTTTGTGGAGACTTTTTATCTATAATTTTTTTCAAAAAACTAAAAATGCCAAATTAAAAACATGATTTCATGCACTGCAAAAAGTAACTTTAAAATTTTCCATCGCTTTTCATTCCAGCCTTAAAGTCCAAAAAGCTAGTCAACTCTCACATCGTCAAGATAGCACCCACACCCCCAAATTTCCAAAATCTGAGTATGCAGAATTTTAGTGTTAATTTGTTGCTAATTAGTTGCTCTAATCTTGCATTTGTTGCTCCATGATTTGAACATAAAATCGGCTGCAACAGATGCAGTTTTGTGGAGACTTTTTATCTATGATCTTTTTTAAAAAACTAAAGATGCCAAATAATAAACATGATGTGATACTCTGCAAAAAGTTACATTAAAACTTTAAATCGCAATCCATTCCGGTATTATAGGCCAAAAACTAGTTTTTGATGACGTCACTTCGACAAAAAAAAGTAGCACCTCAACGAATTAAATCCAAAAATCTGAAAAATCAGAAATTTGATTCTCCTGTGATGTTTAGATCTAATTTAGATACTAAATTTTTCCATTACGTACCTATATAGGTAGGTCCTACCTAACTAACAAAAATATATCACATCCATACCTAATATGTATAAATTTCAAAAATCTGAGTAGGTATACCTACCTACAGATATTACTTGCTACAACCAATAACCACTTAAGGCGAAAAAGAAAACAAAAATTAGGTCTAACTATAATGCTCCGCATTTTTAAAAAACCGCAAAAACAGCTCAATCTTTTCTTAATTCGATGTAGATGGTTTTAATTTATCATAGTTCAAAAATTAGAAAGACGAGACTTTTAATTGGAAAGCATCATTAGCGCACTCAAAAATTTTTGGCTTTACTCACTAAGTTCCTAAAGGCCTCAATCCCACATTTGACCCCTCTTATATTGCCCAATGTTTTCAAAATTGAAATTGAATTTTAAAAATTAAGCACTCAGTTGTTTCAAACAAAGGAATATGATAACAATAAGCATTATTGTTACAATTTCTTGAATTTTTAAAAACTTGTACAAATTGTGAATAGTGTGGGTATTTGTATCCTAAAATTTTTATGCATTTTTCCGTCGGCTAATTTTATCTATATATAGCATTAATTTTGGAGAGATGCATTTCACATTTATTTAATTTCATTTACTACCACTATTACATTTCTAAAACCCTCAACGCTCTTCATCCAATCAGATCCCTACCTATTTTTTTTAAACAAACAAAATAAAAATTTATCTACCTATACTAAATAAAAAAAAAACCACACATTGATTTTCTTAAGAATAATCGCGTGTGTATACGTTGATTTTAATTTTGGCTCCGCCCTCGACGGCTACTTTGATGAAAATACACTATCCAAATCAGCAATACCTGCACGCCTACACCCTGAAATGTTTCTTTCTTTAGTGCTTTAGTCGGTTTCAGAACTGCTCTGAGGTAGGTATGATTTGCGTTCTCTCGAGTCAAAAATATTATGACTAAGGTATATACATACATATACACATAGATATAGCTCGTAGGGTCTTTCTTAATTGCATGTGGATTTTAAATGTTAATATTAGTATGAAAGTTTTTTTTTCTTTACTTTACGATAAAAATCGTTGCATACCTTAAGGGAAACAGTAAGAAAGTAAATATTTTAAGCCCTGATTTTTAAATCGTTAGTTAGACTATGAGAAAAATAAATTTCATTATAAAAAATGGGTGGCATAACAGCTAACATAAATGTTCTTTATTTTTTAAACTTGGTTTTGTTTTGTTTGATATTACAGTAGTCCCTCGATAATGTGAATTACCGATAATGCGAATTTCTCTAAAATGTGAATTGCCAAAAATTTTCATTGTCATCTCTGTAATGTGAACTTCGAAAATTTTTAGACTCTATAATGTGAATTTTCTTTGCAAAAGCTTGCATGTTTTTCTCGTTCGTGCACGCAATCTTTGTATAGGTCTGAAAAGTGGATAGCTATTATTTGTCTAGACATTTCTTAAGATATTGAATGCAGCTGCAGGCTGGAGATTTTTGTGCTAACATTTTACATCTGTTTATATGAAGTTTTTTTTAGGTTTTTTTTTTTGAAGAATTGATTTTAAAGATTCTTATGGTTTTTTTTTCAGTTTTTGAAATGGAGTGTACTCCTTATTACTTGTATTTTATTGATTTTTTTTATTAATTCAATTTAGCCCAGGGAAATTAGTAATTTAAATCGCATTTTTCGCGGGACAAAATTTTTTTCATGGAATGTGTTCGGGTGGTTGTCCTTATCATAAAAGTCAATTTGTTGGGATAATTGGAGGTTGGGAACAGCCGCCATCTTGGAAAAGAGATTGGTATCGTTTTTATTGAATAGCTCCATTGTTATTCATTTTAACAAAAAAAGTGTGTGTACACGTACACGCGACTGAAGTTATACTTCTCACTCAGTATATTAAATGAATTTCATTTGATATTTTTAATTATTTTTGTTTTATATTCTTATTAAAATAATAAAACAGCGTATTTTTTTAACAATCTTAGCTTATGGTGATCTTAGGAAATTTTTTGATGCTATCTCCATACCTTAACCCAAGACAATCTGGATATAGTTATTCATGAAAAAATATTTATAATTTGAAATTAAGAATCTTCATACCAATTTCCGGGGCTAATTTTTTGAGAAAAAAAAATTTAATTTTATCTACGACTGTGTCAACTTGCCACATGAAACTTGCCACATACAACTTGCCACATGCAACTTGCCACATGCTACTTTCCACATGCTACTTGCCACACGCAACTTGCCACATACAACTTGCCACATTTTGCATACTGAATGCCACATGCCTCGTGCTACTTGTCACATGCACTTGCACCTTGTTTCATTCCACATGGTACTTGCCACATGCCACATGGAACTTGATACTTCATTTTTAAATACTCAAGTACTACCAACTCTAAAAGTGAAACGACAGCCCTGCTGCCAAATTGTCTTGGAGATGATCGCGTCATAATCCCTTTGACATTCTTGTCAAAAAACAAGTTTTCATACCCATAAGAAGTATAACTTCAAAAATCGCCTTCCATGTTAAACCGCCACATCATGCCTATTTTATCAGAATCGTGCCTAATTTTTTTTTTTTAAGTTCTCCCGGTTTGAGAACGCGTGGACCTACAGGGATGGGAGCTGTACCCAAATGTAGGTTAGAGTCCCCGCTACCTTTTGGCATCAAAAAAATTGATTTCATTTTCTTCAAAATTCCGCGATATAGGCGTTCGAACGCTTTGATCTAGAGACAGGGGAGTGGTGCCATATGAAAGATTATATTCTCAGGTACCCGATAGTGGTATAATCCGGTTTTTCGATTTTTTTCAAAATTCCGAAAAAATCGCCTTTGAAAGTTGGGGTAAAATTTTTTTTCGAAAAATCCCCGAATCTTTGAACGCTATTAGAAGCTAAACCGCTTGAGAGCAATTTTTGGGAGTGATGCCAAATGATAGCTTGTGTCATGGGCCTACGCTTTGCACATTATCAGATTTTTAAAAAATCGCCTTCCATGTTAAACCGCCACATCATGCCTATTTTTTCAGAATCGTGCCTACTTTTTTTTTTACTTATAAGTTCTCCCGGTTTGAGAACGCGTGGACCTACAGGGATGAGATTTGTACCCAAATGTAGGTTAGAGTCCCCGCTACCTTTTGGCATCAAAAAATTTTTTTTTTTCATTTTCTTCAAAATTCCGAGATATAGGCGTTGGAAGTTGGGGGCGCTCACTTTCAGCTCAGCTCACTTTCAGCTCAGCTCAAATGAGCTGAGCTATGGTACCTAGCTCAAAAGTGAGCTAGCTCAAATTTGAGCTGAGCTGTGAGCTGAGCTGAAATGTGAGCTTTTTGCAACGCTGGCAACTTGCCACATGGAAATTACCACATGCAACTTGTCACATGCAACTTCCCAAATGCAACTTGCCACACGCAACTTGCCACATGCAACTTACCACACGCAACTTGCCACATACAACTTGCCACACGCAACTTGCCACATGCAGCTTGCCACATGCAACTTGCCAAAAGCAACTTGCCACATACAACTTTCCACATGCAACTTGCCACATGCAACTTGCCACATACAACTTGCCACATGCAACTTGCCACATGAAACATGTAACTTGCAACGTGTTGTGTGTTTTATGTTTGCCGTACTGCGGCGTACTGCATTTTTAAATACTAAAGTACTGCCTACTCTAAAGGTGAAACGACAGCCCTGCTACCCAGGGTGATCGCGTCATAATCCCTTTGACATTCTTGTCAAAAGTAAATTTTCATACTCACCCTCCCATAAGAAGTATAACTTCAAAAATGACAAAGGTAAGACTAATTAACAATAAAATTATCTAAGAAATGATATACAAAACAATTCCGTGAGTTGATTAAATAAAATTTTATAGTTGGTCAAAGTGCGGGTTTATATATCGCAAGGTTGGGACAAAATGACATTTTTTCATATATCTGACGAACTTTTGATTTGTTTGGATAATTCTTCAAGAATGAATTGTAGTACTTATAATTACCTATAAAATGAGCCCACAATCGTTATTGTCACCATCGTATTGTAGAAGTAATCTAACTCCGAATCTCTCCATGTACTAGTCAGAAGTAAGAAAAAAGCTGTTTTTTTGCTAGTAGGCCGAGAAAATTTTAAGAGTAGAGGTATAACCAAAATATAAGTACGCAGTTTTGCAGCCATACGCGTGTTAATGTCGATTTCAAAGGTCTGACAACTCTAATTTTGTGCTTTATACGGTTTTTGGGGAGTTAAATAACGTAAGTTTTCCAGTTAATGTGAATGGGCTAAATTTATACTATTTGAAATTATAAATATACAAGCTGATGCTCTATTATTTTTCCTAAATCTGGACACCTCAATCTCGGCTATGGGGTTAATAGAACTCACGATATAAGCTTTTTTAACTAACCATATCAGGCTTTTCAATTCAAATAAACAAACAAAAATCTAAACAAAAAAAGCTTCTAAAACATAATCGTATAAACGGCTTATATATAGTTCTATTGGTCACATCCTCAAGATTGGGGTGTTCAGATTTAGGAAAAATAATAGAGCATCAGCTTGTATATTTATAATTTCAAATAGTATAAATTTAGCCCATTCACATTAACTGGAAAACTTACGTTATTTAACTCCCCAAAAACCGTATAAAGCACAAAATTAGAGTTGTCAGATTTTTTTTAGTATTGAGCTTGTTATCAATTTTCCAAACATGAATTCCATAGAAAATGTCGTTTGGAGCTTCTCAAGAGAAAAGTTGCAGAATACCTTATAACAGTACAAAATTAGCTGCTGAAAAAACTTAACGGTAATTTAAGGTTTATACCAAGCTCAAAACTAAAATTGAACCATGTTTAAAAAGTGTGTTCTTAATAATGAAGGCACTTATTGTACAAAAAAGGGAAACATACAACATTTCCAAAAAATGTGGTTCCCCCTTTTGCATAATACATATTTTTTATCCCAATGTGTACATTTTTATTTTTTTTTTAAGTTAACCCGTATTTACGTAATAAGATAAGTTAATGAAACTAAAAAAATTTAAGCTACTTCGATAAAAACCTAAAAAATAGAGCAAAATAAACCAAAAATATGTATTTTTTCGTATGTGAGTGCAATCTAGTCACCTTCTCTGCGCTCTACTCGCGAAACGGTTCATCTTACAGAAAAATGTGCTGGGAATATGTTGTAGATAATTTCACGACCATCAATTTTTGTATGACCTCTGATGACCTCCGATCAATAGGTCGCGAGATATTTGCGAAAAACTTTTCGTGACCTTTTGACCCCTATAACTCTTAAAGCGGACACGATATCAATGTCGATTTTTCACATCTTCATAACAAAGCCGTCATTAAACTATATACCAAAATTCAGCCCAGTAGGAATTTTTCCGCAGATTGGGCTTAAAAATGACTAAAATGACTGGGCTTACAGAATTATATTAGGTAGGTACATATTTAAAAAAGAATTCCCACATTGGTAATTAATCACATTGATATTTCCAAGTTTCTTTTATAAATTAAGCTTTGTTATCAATATAAACAAAGATTTTTCTTGACCTAACACCTTTGGACCAAGTTTTTTTATGAAGACTAAATGGCTCTAGAGTGTTAAGTTAACACAATTTTTTTTTAAGAACGGTCATTTTCCGGTCAACAGCATATGGATATTAAAAAAGATCTTATAGATAATGTTTCTATATCATTACTTTTTCAAAATAATAATATATTCAGATTTACAAACAAAAATTGAAACTTCAATTTCATTTTCCTCAAAATTACCTTTTCTGACTTAACACCTTTGTACCCGGTGCCAAAGATTTTTAAGTTCAATTTCAATTTTGAAAACTTTCGGTTATGTGGGATTGAGGCCTTCACCCTTAGGGGAATGAAGTTATTGCATAAGAAGGAAGGTGCTAACTATCAATTCAATTCATGTCTATAATTTGGCATTTTTAGTTTTTTTGAAAAAAAATTAGGTAGGTATAGATAAAAAGTCTTTAAAATACCTACCTAATGCATCTGTTGGAGCAATTAATTACTATCAACAAATTCATGCATACCTGCTTACATATTTTCTTAAATTTTAAAGTTTTTCCTTTTAGGCAATTACTTAAGCTTTTTTGTAGTGTTGAAGTGCATTTAATGTTCAAATTGTGAAGCAACAAATTCAAGAAATTTTAAATTCGGGTTTTCAGTGGTTTTGAATTTAAAGTTTTCCCCTAAAAATATGCAACATTTTTCATAAGACCCATAGCGACATAGGTACCATAAAACAAAAAAATGCATAACGAACCTATTTCGAAATTTTAAACTTTTAAATCCAGATAAACTGGAAGGCCCTACAAACATACATACCTACCTTGGTGTGTCTATAATAAATTATGTAGGTACCTAAGTCATAACATTTTTAATTCGAGCGAGAGACCGTACATCATACCTTCATAGAGGTCTGAAACCGACTAAGGAAAAAACATTTCAAGGTGTGCGTTTGTATTATTTTCATCAAAGCAGACTGTGGGGGCGGAGTCAAAATTTAAATCAACGCATACACACTCGATTATTCCTATTAACTATGAACACATTTAAGTATTTGGTTTGTTTTTATAATAAAAATAGTCGCATCGCAACCTGATTGGTTGAATAGTATTGAGTTGTGTTTTTCGGTTGCTTTAGTGGTAGTTAGTAAAATGCATCTCTCCAAAACTAGAGTGATAGACTTAAAGTGTAAAAAAGCGATTAAAAGAATTACAAACAAATGTTGGGGTAGGCATCGTTTTCAAGAGTTGTCTAGGTTTCTTCTAGGCTAGGACATGGGAGACATTTGTTTTATAATAGATGTTTGTTGTTGTAAGATATCTTTGAAAAAGGTAGGTAGATGTTTATACGTTAAATCAAATTGATTTTTGAAGTTGATGTAGGTACCTAATGGTAAAATAGGAACGGAAAAGCTGTCTATATAATATAGAGAAATTAAATGGGCAGTAGTAGGTACCTTTAAAAGCTTTGTTTTTGCTGTTGAGTTTTACTTAACGTCTTCCGTACCTATAGGTAGGTACTTGTTTTAAGGGCTTATGAAAGGGCAAGAATACTTGACTATTGGAAATGTAGCTTTTTAAAAAGCATTAATTTTTGGAAATATACCTACATAAAGCTATATAAATGTATACCTATATATTGCAACTGTTGCAGCCGATTTAAAGGTCAAACCGTGGAGCAACAAATTCTAGATTAGGGTAATAAATTAGCAACAAAATATCTTCAAATTCCTGCGTACTTAAATTTTCAAATTTTCGTTGTGGCGTACCCAGCTTGATAGATGACGTCATCGCAAAATTTTTTCTCCTGTAAGAGATGATTGGGTACAGATAGAAAATTTAAAAATAGCTTTTTGCAGAGCAACAAATTCTGTCTACAATTTGGCGTTTTTAGTTTTTTGAAAAAACGTATGGATAAAAAGTCTCCAAAATATTGCATCTGTTGCAGTCGATTTGAAGGTCAAATCGTGGAGCAACAAATTCAATATTAGAGCAACTAATTAGCAACAAATTATCACTAAAATCCTGTATACTCAGATTTTGGAAATAGGGGGGTGTGGGTGCTATCTTGACGTCAAGATAGCACCCACACCGTTTTTTATAGTTTTTAGGGGCGAGAGTTGACTAGTTTTTGGACTATAAGACTGGAATGGAAAGTGATGGAAAATTTGTATGTTACTTTTTGCAGAGCATGAAATCATGTTTTTAATTTGGCATTTTTAGTTTTTTGAAAAAAATTATAGATAAAAAGTCTCCAAAAAAATGCATCTGTTGCAGCCGATTTTATGGTCAAATCATGAAGCAACAAATTCTAGATTAGAGCAACTAATTAGCAACAAATTATTACTAAAATCCTGCATACTCAGATTTTGGAAATAAGGGGGTGTGGGTGCTATCTTGACGTCAAGATAGCACCCACACCCTTTCTATCAATTTTGAGGGGGAAGGGGTGGAGCAACAAATTCAAGATTAGAGCAACTAATTAGCAACAAATTAGCAACAAATTATTGCATACTTATTTTTTTAAATTTTTAGGTTTTTCTTGGTGTGGGTGCTATCTTGACGTTTTGATATGTTCCACAAGTTCCACAATGCATTTTGGACATGAAGGAGATGGATTTAAAAGTTGAATGAGACCTTTTTGAAAAGGTGTTGAGAGGCCCTTTAATTTGATACCATTTTTGTTGCTGTGCGTTAAATTTTGGGGAATTTAGCTTTTTTGAGAAAACTGTTGAAGTGCATTTCATGGTCAAATCTTGGAGCAACAAATTCAAGATTGGAGCAACTAATTAGCAACAAATTAGCAACAAATTACTGCGTACTCAGTTTTTTGAAATGTTAGGTTTTTAATGGGTGTGGGTGCTATCTTGACGTCAAGATAGCACCCACACCCTTTCCATCAATTTTGAGGGGGAAGGAGTGGAGCAACAAATTCGAGATTAGAGCAACTAATTAGCAACAAATTAGCAACAAATTACTGCATACTCAGATTTTGGAAATTTGGGGGTGTGGGTGCTATCTTGACGGACCTGAATAATTTGCCTAAAAGCAACTATGTATATATTTTTTCCGCTAGCATAAAGTAATTTTAAAAGTTACAATAAAAAATAAAATCTTTTTTTATGTAATAAACAGTGGTAACTTTTGAATTAAAAGTCTTCTTAACCTCAGGCAAACGAATCGCATTTGAAAATAATTTTGTTTTTTAATTTTGTTTTAAAATTGAATGAAAAAATTTAGTTTGGAGTTTGATACACCAAATCGAGCTAAGAAAAAACTTAAAAGAAAATAAAGTTTCTTCTTTGTTTTATATACTGATGAAAATGACACTCGGTTTCGTGTCAACACGGTGCTATTACACCTCAAAAGATAATTTTTGAATAAATTACCTCAGTACAGACAAAATTAAAAATTAATTGTCTAATTTTTGTTTTAAATAATAATTTTTTGTTGTATTGTTTTCGTATTAGAAGTGACACAAAAATGTAAAATTTTCGGGGTGGTCGTGAATTTTTTCTCGTTATAACTTAAACAGTTTTGGGCGTTAAAAAAAAAAACATAATATAAATTTGGATTTGTACAAAAATTATGATAAGATTTTTTCGGTTAGATTAACCTTAATCGAGAAAAAAATGTAATATTGACGACTATCTCCGAAAATTTTACCTACATTTTTTCGTTGAAAACTTTTTATACGGAAACATTACAAAAAAAAAGTTTTTTAATTAAAAAAAAATAGAGAATGAGTTTTTCTACAAAACAAGACAAAGCAATCTTTTCTACAACAAACGGAAGCCGAGAAAATCACAAAAAGGCATTTTTCAAAATGGCGGCCAAAAATTTTTTTGTAAAAATGTACTTATTTATGAAATATCAATGCTTTCCGAATATTCTCAGATGATTCAATTATGTAGTTATAGTAAAAACTGAGATTTTTGCCAAAAATTGAACAAACCTCAAAAAACTTCAGTTCTGCAAGATTTCAGCCTGTCCCTATTTTTTCCATTTGCTTCATAGTAAAATGTCTCTATTCACTGGACTAAAATTATAGTTTGCCTTAAAACGCGATTGAAGATTGAGTAATGTACGAAAATCGATGAGTTTTTTTAAGATTAATCCGTTTATTTTTATAGAGAAAGTTGCTCTAATGATGATTTTTTTTTTACATACCCAATTCAATTTTTTTTTTAAAGCTCTAAATATGTATTCTTGTACGGATTTTAAATCTACACAAAACTCTACAGCAGAACTCAACTTAGTAACTGTCAATTTGTAATATTATCGAACTAATGAAAATAATCCTAATCCAGCATAGCATTCGCTAAAAATATGATCGCATCCCCAAAAAATGGTAAAATAGGTTGTTTGAATACCAAAAATTTTTTTCACTTTTCATTTTCGTTCATGTTCTAAAACTTCAATATTTTGAAAACGGTCTTTCTTAAAGGAATTGAGTATAACATAACAATTTCTTGTTTAAGTTTTGAGTTCTTGGGGGGGGTCATGACCCCGTGACCCCCCCCTTGTATACGCCGTTGAATGTGATGCTTATTTCGTGAATATACCACAAATGGAAAACTAATTATCTTAGTAAAGGTACACGATAGGAAAAATCTGATAACAGAATTGGAAAGAGCCCATTCTTAAGCATGTTACTAAATATCCAGTTTATTATGATGCATGATGATGATGCAAAACCTCCTTCAATTAATGGGTTTATTTGCGTATACTGTGTCTCAAACAGACATATTTAACCCATTTTTAACCCAATTTCTAAATAGGTACTCTGAAATAGTGTAGTTTTCAACACTTAAGTTGAAAAAAGTAGAAATATTGTGTTTTAGGTAGGACGCAAACAGACTTAGTATGCAGATAGAGCGTTAGTGTGGAGCATATTTTCTTTCTTAGAAAATACCCAAAAAAACACTTATCTTATTACGGGACACCCTGTCTAATACAAACATTGGAAAGCCATTTTCGAAATCGAGAAGATAAAATTAAATAGATTGAACAAAAGATTAGGGGCGCTTATTTCCATCAAAAGAAGTAGGGCTAAAAGTGCTTGCACCTTTCGACTAAAAAAAATCGAAAACTGAGCGTCTCTTTCTTCAAATATGGAAGGGGTTTCAAATAAGGATGCTTTTATGAAAGTCAAAAGTAATAGAACAAGTGGCTTCGTTCTTCAAAAAGATAAATTGAACGATTTTTAGCTCCTACATGGCTGGGCTATGGTACACCATACCGAATATTCGTGAGGAAACTGTTGAATTTAAATAATTTTTTCCTAATTAAGTCATTTTCTTACGAAAATTCCCCCTCCCGGCTAAACGGAGGGAAAAAGACATCCCGTACCATACAATTTTTTTCTTGCCTTGACTCAACCTATACGCTTTAGCTTTTTGGTACGTGATATTGTTCTTCTCAATGGTTGCCAACCCAAAAACCACGTTTCATAGCTTTGTTATTTATAAATCTGGTTTTTCATAAATTCGGTTATTCGTAACTTCGGTTTTGCGTAACTTTGACGCGCGTAGCTTTGACGTGCGTAACTCTGTCGCGCATAACTCTGGTATTCATAACTTCGTTGGTTTCCCATGAAATAGTATTCTGAAGCAACTGATTCAAGAAAAAAATTATTTTGTAATTTTCAAATTTAGACCACATAATTTAGTGGTATGGCCATGTCCTTAAGATTCCTTGATATTTTTAATGTGACAGTTGCTTGATTTAATTGTCCTCGCACAAAAATAAACATTCAAATGCAACAAAATTGCAAAAGACTTTCTTTTTTTTTTAATAAATATTCCCACTTGTCATGTTACATTTCTTCTTCAGCATTATCAAGTTTTTTCCGCTATGCTGATTTCTTCCGATATAAAATATATTTTCTTGCGACAAACAACCAAATGAAATAATATCCCTTAAGATTTAAAATGTAAAATCACCTTGAAAAAGCATAAAGAATAGAATATTTAAACATCCCCTCGAAGAAAATATATCCACTAAAAAAAAAAAAGTAATTGCATTACACTTTAGGAACACACCGCCACGCGCAGTCAGAAGGAAAACCTTGTAACAAATTGTGAAATGTAGGCCAAGCCACAATACGTCAAGTGAAAGTAATACGCAAACTTGTGTACAGAGCTACAAAAATGATATCCTTTCTTGTCCTGAGCCTGTGCCTGCTTGCCTGAGCTCACATTAAGTAAGGTTTTTTTTCGAGTGGTAGATACATTTTACCATTCACTTTATGTACAATTTTACTTTTTTTTTTTTATTATTTCCATCATCATCTTCATCGTCTACACAATCTACATGAGGAGTTTTTTTTTTTCTTCTGTTATTGTTGTTGTTTTTTTTGTAGTTCCCGTGTGACAGTTTCCTTCAACACGTCATTGTGCGACGACAACACGACACAAACATATACACGGTGAAACATTTGCAAGTAACTACTGCATTGGCAGTGAACTCATTCATATGTTTAACCATGGCTACCCACCTAGTTCCGGAGTAAACCAAGGAATTTAACAACAACAACAACAACAACAAAAAATAACAGAAAAGCTACCGCAATACACAAAATGGAAATGCTCAGCGCGCATAATGTCGCAGCTCTCGCAGATGATGTACAATACGAGAGTTGTTGACAGAACTTCTTGTAAACACATCCAACGACGTTGTTCTTATTCATTCAATCAAGTTGAGTGGTTTTAAGGTAACAGCAGCTGCTTGAGCCCTTACCAACCTCCACCCAACCGCGCGCCCCGCCCTCCACTCTACAAAATATCTACCAAAGCATAAACACATATACAATGTTTTACCGACGACGAAGCGAAGCAAATCACAATTTGAAGTTAATATTCCAGGAAATAATGTTACAGTGAAAACTGCGTTATAGGGTCTAGTCACTTAAGGGAGGAAATCCCTCTCTAATTTTTTATTTTGGAATTATTTTTTTTTTTGTCTAATAAATTCATTAATCAACCGAAGAAACTGTTTTCAGTGGTCTTAGCCTTAAATGAAGCCTCAAAAGTCCCTAGATAGTCCCGAATCCCATGCGCTCCGAACCTACCACAGTACGAAAACGTAAACTTTAAACGCATTTTTCTCGAAACGCGTTTTTTTCCGCGCCGTGCAACGGAACTCAAAAACCTCATGAAGCTATCGAATTAAAATAAAAGGCAATTTACTCGTTAAATAATTGTGTCATGAACATACAAATTCAATAAAATAATATTACAATAAATATTTTTTTTTAACAATTTCTTTAAAAAAAAATATTGCGTTTTTTCGTTTGTTTTGGTCTCTAATTTTTATTTTAGATTTGTTTTTACTAAATTTAGGTTCATGCAATGCGTATTAATATATTTTATTGGAAAAAAAATTTCTTTTTTGATCATAAATAGTTTTCTGGACCATTGCATTGCACGGCGCAAACGCGAGGCGTCAACTTCAAAGAGCTTCAGAGCCGCCATGTTTTTTTTTTTTTTTTTACTTCAAAAAAATTGTATCAATACTTCATAATGTCAATAATATCACATACTTTTCCAAATTTCAACAAATGATTTCGGTTTTCCAAAAAAAAAAATTATTGAAAAAGCTGTCTTCCAGAGGGATTTTCCCCCTTAACAGTTTTTTGTTTGCTTCTTTAAAGGCTTCTATAACACTGGTCAACAAGGTTTTTGCCACAACAACCAAAATATACTTTTCTAGTAGTTTTTGATGTGCTGAACTCGAATCTGAAGTCAAAAAATTGTTGTTGGCCTCCGTTTTTTAAATATTACCGTTAGAAAATGTCAAAAAACGTCATTTCAGATTCGGATTCAGCACCCCAAAAAATACTAGAAAAGTATATTTTGGTTCTTGTGGCAAAAAAAAGTCAAATTTTGTTGACCAGTGTAATCAACGGCGTATACAGGGGGGGGTCACGGGGTCATGACCCCCCTCCCCCCAAGAACTCAAAACTTAAACAAGAAATTGTTATGTGCTACCAAATTCTTTTGAGTAAGATGATTTTCAAAATGTCGAAGTTTTAGAACATGAACGAAAATGAAAAGTGAACAAATTTTTCGGTATTCAAACCAACTATTTTCCCATATTTGGGGATGTGGTCATATTTTTAGCGACCGCTGATAAATACCTGAAAGCTGACGAAATCAGAGCCGAATATTGTAAGATCCTTAGTATAAGTGATCTAAAGCATTTCTTTAATTAGTATTGCAGTTTGAAATTTCGAAAAGATATCTACCCTAAAACTAGCATAATTTTGTTTAATATCTTCTGTTTCGCCAAAAAATATTTTGTTGTCTTTATTGTATTTGAATCCTGTAACCCCCTCGTCTTAAAGGAAATACAAATTCGGGGTACAATTTTAAAACAATATTGCAAAACTTTGCGATTCGTTTGCCTGAGGTTAGGAAGACAATTAATTTGAAAGTTACCAGTATTATTAAATAAAAATGATTTTTATTTTAACTTGTAAAATAATTCTGGGCTAGCGGAAAACAATGCGTTGATGCGTTGTTTAAAGGCAAATTATTCAATCGAAGGACTTGTACATTACTAGGGATCGGGTTTCCATGCAAATGCATGTTTTTTTAGGAACACCTTGGAAGCATGGCAACGAATTATGTATACGAATCAGGAGATTTTATTTAAAATGGCAATCAATTGTTAGTGCATATTTTTGCATATTTGCATTTTTTTTTTGCATATTTTGATATATTTTGGAAATAAATGCATGTTTCTCGTGCATATTTCCGCAAAAATTAGCAAATACAACGAAATTACAGGCTTGAAATTTTTTACTAAAAGTGACTGAAAGTCAATTAGAAAATTGGAAGAATTGGATTATTTAAGAGTAAATTTTCTGCAAAAAATTAAAAAAAACCCCAATATTTCCAAAAAGTTACATCTTTGAACTCGGAAATGGTTTCGTATACAGATTTCATAAAAGTTACGTAAAATCTTTTTTTATAATTTTAAAGAAATATTGATATTTTACAAATTCAAGTGGCCCTATACATATTTAAAGTGCATATTTATTATTTTTAAGAGCATATTTTAAGTGCATATTTTTCGTTTTTAAGTGCATGAAAATCCTATCCCTATACATTACACTCTACTTTAAGGACATAATGGTCTTAATTGGTCAAACTTAAGGCTAAACCCTAAACAAAAGCAAACGAATCACACAACGTTTTTGTTTGGTTATTCTTCGTCTGACCCGGTAGGGCCAGAAGTCAATTTCACAGCTCACTACATTAGATAAATCAACGACTCTAAACATTTATTTTTGTGGCATTTTTTACACCATTACAAGTATTTTCCGATGTTCAATCGGACTCAGCTATTGATCTTACAGGTCACCTAAAAAAATGCAGAGGCATGAGCTTGCCAGGGATTCACATTAGCTTAGGGTCATCATCAGTACATCATTCCATATCTGAGGCTTGTCGTCGTTTAAAAACTACATTCTAGCTCTGGCCGGGCAGTTACTTTGACGGCAGAACCCCCAACCTAGAGGGCCAGGCCCTTTAATGACTCCAAAGGCGAGAGGTTTGCTAGGCCGCTTCTTATAGACATGTGCTCTGAATACGGCTGAGTATCTCGTATAAAGTGTTCGCCAAATAGTTCGGCCTTACTGAAACTGGTGACGCTATAGTTGATTATATAAAAAGAATTCTTCTCGCTACCGTCATTTTTTGGAAGTGCCTTGGTAGGAACATCTTATGTAGCTTGCAGGCGGGACACATGAGCGAGTGTCTTGATTCCGTTCAATAAATTTTCACTATATCCATCCTATCGAATCTCTCGGTTAAAATTTTAGTATTCCTGAATTTTATACCGACAACAAACACATTTCCCAAGATTTAATGGAGCTTGAAGAGAAATAGGTCTTTGGTTGGTCACTCGAACAATCTGGTAGTTTACTTGGATCTGTCCTTTCACCTGTCACAATTTAGAGACGTTGATTTACATAAACTATTTTGCATGAATTTTAGTCAGGTTTACGGTTGAATCAGTTGAAAATGCAATGTCCCTCACTATGACACTAACTTAACACCTACATCCCTTCAGCTCAAAAATCACAAAAAATAATTTTTTTTTTATTCAGTGTAAATATTGTTGGTTTTGCTCTGTGGTTTGTTTGCCCAAGGATAGCTCAGGATAGCCCAACTTTTATTTTTGCAATCCCACCCTTAGTTTAAAAATTATAGACACATTATTTTTTAATTCACCTAAAAAAAAACAAAAAAAATTTTTTTTTTTTTCAGTGTAAAAATCGTTGATTATTACTGTGGTTCATTTGCCCAAGGTTAGCCCAGGCTAAACCACAATTTTTTATTTTCGTCATCCCAAATATACATAGTTGCTTACAAATGCCAACTAGTTTCATTATTTTTTTAGAAACAAAATAGTACGCATACACCACAGTGAACTTTTTAATTTATAATTTGGAAAAATTAAATCCACTAGTGTAGTTTTTTGTCATAATTTTTGAAATAAGGGTGGACTAGCGAAAAAAATCTTGGGCTAACCATGAGCAATCAAAACCAGGCAGGTTTGAAAAAAAAATCAACATTCAGCAACCGCTTCTAACTCAACTTCTCTGACTATAAAATTTTTGACAGAATATTATGTTCACAGACGTTGCTTGGGTAATAGATTACAAGATACACTGACAATTTCCTTAAAATTGAACCAAAAAGCATTTCTTAGGATCTAAAACTCAATACCAACAGCAACAACAACAACAACAACAACAACAACGAAAACAGATACATGTAGAATGTAGATATTGCCATTGCTAATCCTTTTGCAGGATGTCTTAGAGTTTATTCCACTTGATAGCGCACATTGAAGAGAATCAATTTTGAATTTTATATGCATGTTGTTGGGTTTCTTTTGATTTTTTTTGTTTTTTTTTTTTTTTTTGTTTTTATTCGGCCCAAGGCTGAGTCAAAATCTGTAAGGACACTCTAAGGTTTACTCAATTTTCGATAGATTTATATTACTTTCCTTTAGAGGAGCTGCTCAGGCAAATTTTAGGGAGAGTGGATTTAGTACGAGTAAATGCAGATGAATCGATTTAGACTGAAAAGTGATTTTTTTTTTGTTTGGAAAAAGTTTACTGCATAATCGGTTTGTTTGAAATTTAAGTAAGAAAAATAAGTAGAGGTTAAATTTTCCATCGTTGCTCAAAATTAAAGTACACTGTTGTGTTAACGTGTTACTGTTGTAGTTAGACACTTGTGTTTTATTTTTAATACTTTTAAAAATATAGTGCGTATTTTAATGTGTCTGTTTACTTATTTTGCAGAAATAATTGAAATAATGCTAACAGCAACCCTATTAGCATCCAAAAACCCTCTGAAAAATGATATCTGGATATCTGGATCTTTGAGAACAAAGAAGAAAACAAATTGGAAACAAGTGGGCTATAAAGTGTAAAACTTGTCCTTTTTACACTTTTAACTGAGAAAAGGTGTAAAGAGGGCCATTTTCACACTGAAAATAAAATAAGTTGTTGCATATTTGAAAAAAAGTTTACTTGTCATAATTTTCGAACGAAAAAAACGTGATGTAATTTTTTGGAATTACCATGCTTAGTTGAGGAAGATCTTAAAAGTTCCATTCGTGTACCGAAATAGAAATCACCTTACACAACATGTTATATTTTTTGTTACTTTTGAAAAATGTTTGGGTATATATTTTACAAAGCATGTAGCTTATCTAGGTGCTTATATGGCAAACCAAAAAAAAAATCAATGATTTTTACACTTGATAAAATATTTGTATTTTGTAATTTTTAAAGAATGTTATTTGGACTACATTGAAGTAAGAATTCTGAGACAAATCACTAAGATCTGAATGCCCACACCAGGGGATTTAATTTTTCTAAATTATAAATTAAAAAGGTCACAGTGGCGTATGCGTACTTTTTTTGTGAGTTGAATAAAAATATATGCTTGTTCTATAATTTGAAAAATCCTGGAAGCTAAACCACTTGAGAGCAATTTTTGGGAGTGATGCCAAATAATAACTTGTCAGATTTTTAAAAAATCAGCTTCCATGTTAAACCGCCACATCATGCCTATTTTTTTCAGAATCGGGCTTAACTTTTTTTTGACATTTAAGTTCTCCCGGTTTGAGAACGCGTGCACCTACAGGAATGGGAGTTGTACCCAAATGTAGGTTAGAGTCCCCGCTACCTTTGGGTATCAAAAATTTTTTTTTAATTTTTTCAAAATTCCGAGTTGGAAGTAGTTGGCGCGAAATAGCTTCTGGGAGCTGAACGCTTTGACCTGGGAGTGGTGCCATATGAAAGCTTATATTCTCAGCTACCCGATAGTGGTATAATCGGGTTTTTGGATTCTTTCAAAATTCCGAGAAAATCGCGTTTGAAAGTTGGAGTAAAATTTTTTTTCGAAAAATCCCCGAATCTTTGAACGCTCCTGGAATCTAAACCGCTTGAGAACAATTTTTGGGAGTGACGCCAAATGATAGCTTGTGTCATGGGCCTACGCTTTGCACATTGTCAGATTTTTAAAAAATCATCTTCCATGTTAAACCACCACATCATGCCTATTTTTTTCAGAATCGGGCTTAACTTTTTTTTTACCTTTAAGTTCTCCCGGTTTGAGAACGCGTGCACCTACAGGGATGAGAGTTGAACCCAAATGAAGGTTAGAGTCCCCGCTACCTTTGGGTATCAAAAACTTTTTTCATTCTTTCAAAATTCCGAGATATAGCCGTTGGAAGTTGTTGGCGCGAAAAAGCTTCTGGGAGCTGAACGCTTTGAATTAGAGACATGGGAGTGGTGCCATATGAAAGCTTATATTCTCAGCTACCCGATAGTGGTATAATCGGGTTTTTGGATTCTTTAAAAATTCCGAGAAAATCGCGTTTGAAAGTTGGAGTAAAATTTTTTTTCGAAAAATCCCCGAATCTTTGAACGCTCCTGGAAGCTAAACCGCTTGAGAACAATTTTTGGGAGTGACGCCAAATGATAGCTTATGTCATGGGCCTACGCTTTGTTAGATTTTTAAAAAATCATCTCCCATGTTAAACCGCCACATCATGCGAGTTGAATAAAAATATATGCTTGTTCTATAATAATTTGTAAACTAAGCGTAGTATAGATATTAGATTTTAGCATTTATTATAATTTTTTCTTCAAAATAATTAGCCCTGAAGAAGACTGTAAACTCAGTCGAAACGTCGGAGAACAGATAGACAAAAAATTTACAAACAAGACCTCAAGCCCACTTAGAATTGAATTTATAATGATTTGTTCACAGGAAAAATAAAATCATAATTTTTTCGGTTTCTGACATAAAAAAAAGTATTTTTATGGAATCTTGTGAAAAAATGATGGAATACCTAAACAAAAAAATTGGACTTTCCTGTGCTAACATTGGGCAAACGAACCACAGTGAAAAAACAAACAATTTTTACACTGAATAAATAAACACCCCAAATCAATTTTAGCTTTGCAGGTACGAGCGAAAGCGATGGCCTTTGGAGGCTAATACAACCCAAGTCAAATTGAACCTACTTTCAATCATGATAAGACTAAAAAGTAAAATATAAAATATATAGTTTAAAAAACTTAAAATACGCTTTTATCACGCACTAAATTGACTTAACTTAAATATTTAAAGGATATGGTGAGGTCAAAAAGCGTAGAGCGCATTTTTGTTGCTTGTACTTTCATAATGTTTTGAACAAAGCGCTCTACGCTTTTTGATCGAACCCTTTCCTATAAGTCAATTAAATTATTTTATAGTTTTTAGTGCGTGATCAAAGCGTATTTTTAGTTTTTGAAGTGAAAACTTCTTTAGTATCGTATTGATTTGAAACACGATGAAACGATAAAGCGACAGGAAAAACCAATTAATTATAACTTTTTTGTTTTAATAGATAGATGAATGAAATTTATACTGCACATAAGTAATAAAATAAACTATAATTGCACAAAATATCAGTTAATTTCATACTCAAAATTCTGAGATATCGGTGAAAAGATGTTCTTTTTCTAAATACGTTATATCTTCTAGAGCGCGTTATTTGATCTAGAGCGCATACAAAATTGATTTAACTTTAATACGCATGCTGATAACCTTTCATTTGATATATTATACACATAAAGGTACATGCTCTACAAGTTACACAATTCTTAATTGAAAAACTTGAAAAACACCTCAAAACACCTGTGGAGATCTTTTGCTGTTTTGCCGATGAGCAGCCACCAGTGTAGGAAGTACCGTAATGTCAGTTGGAAATTTCGACATGGTTAGCTTTAAAAAATTCTTCTTTTTTTTGTATGCGTCGCAGAAATATGATTGAAGCTTCATATAAAAGGTGAAATAATATGCTTTCAGATGATATACATTTTTAATAGGTTGTCATTAAAAAAAATGGATTTAATCAGAAGAGAAAAAAGATTATTTTTTTTTTTTTTATGAAAACTAATTGGGTTCACAAAATTCTAGCTCTTTTTGTAGATGTTATATATGGATTTAATGGATTTAATGGTGTTAGAAGAAAACAAAGATTTTTTTTTTGCTTTTTTTCATGAAAATGATTGTTTTGAATGAATTTATTTTTATACTTTTTGCGAATTGTACCTATGGCCTTATTCTTAATTAAAATTTTGTAAGCTTTTAATGGTGTAATTTTTTTGTTTCAAGAAAAATGATTTTTTGAGGTTTTACTACTTTTCGTTAAAATGTTCGCTATTGACTTTAAAAAGTTTCGTTTCGGTTCAACTGCGTACTAGGCTTTACAACGGAGGAAGAAAACATTCTTAACTGTGGAGAATATTTTCCACATATGTTGGTCTTGTTTAAACTGACGCCTTGCGACCATGTAACGCTTTATTATTAAAAAGATTGTTAGCCAGACGATTTTCAGAAAAGATTTCTAGAACTGAAACCACGATTAGGTATGCCAAAATTATCCGACATCCGGAAAATTGCTTATCTCTAACATACTGATCCGAAAAAAAAAATTTAATTTATTTAGCCTCTACTTTTTTAGACTCCTTATACAGTTATATCTTCTATGATTTTGACTTATGGCAGCTGGGTACCTCGATAGAATTCCGAGGATTTATGATATCAAAATGACCTTTACTATAGTGCAAGCTGGATTTTTTGTGCTCGTGTATTGAAATAGCCTTTTTTCTAAAATCTTCACTTACCTTGCATAGATAAAAACTTTCTACTATTTTTACTTTGGACCTGAATTCGTTATTTCAGCGAGCTCTTATGCCCTTGGCACTCCTGGCAGCAATATTATAATATATCTATTTTTTTTTATTAAGAGAATAAAAATTTAATCTTGACTGCTTTCCCTCAATATGACTCAATCATCTCCCGTTCTTGCACAGAAAATAATATAAGAAACCACCTTTAACAACAATACTCGTACTTCCAACAGGACCCACATAGAAAAATCATAATCCAACTATTCATTGCATCCACACATGGAAACCCATTTTCATATGATAAATTTTTCATCCAAACTCAATTTCCAGTGACAGTGCAGACAGCAGAGGGAATATTATCTATACAAGCTCCTCTCATGTATATCCTGCACAACAAACCAACTTTTTGAAAATTTGTCCATTCAGGATGCATATTTCGAACTGAAAAAGAAGAAAACTTTCCCAAACTAATACGAAATTCAATATTATGGCTCACTCAGTCTTCTTGTCTCTTTTCACTTCTTTCCTCTCTCTCTTCCTGTTTCTGTCCTAACAGGATTTAAATTCGAGCAAATTTCAATCAAAAAGGACATTGAATAGCATTGCAGTTTAGCTTTATAGCAAAACCAGTCGAGTAATTCCACCCTATATAACTGCCCGCAGCACAACCAAACCAAACCAAAACCATTCTTCATCATCTGTTCCAAAGTCGTGTCCAGGGTTCGGACTTTACTTCGATCGAAGTAGATTTACTTCGATTTTGGGCAAAAAATAAAATCTACTTCCCTACTTCTCTTTTTCAGGATCTACTTCTATTTCTTAATTGAAAAATATCTTTTTAAGCCTGGTACGCTGTTCGAGCTAAATTTTAGCTCCCATACAAATTATCGAAAAATTTTATCTGAGCTAAAATGGATCCCATACAAATTATGGATAACTTGTATGGGAATTTTATCTCGGCTAAAATTTAGCGCGAGCAGCGTACCAGGCTTAAGTAATAAATTTAGAGAAAGGGATTTAACTTCAATTTTAAATCTGGTCGAGGCATTGAGAAATAAAGCTCAACTGATATCTCAAAAGATGAATGGAGGCCAATATTCTTCGAATTCAAGATAGAAATAAAGTTTGTCAAAGTAATTTTGACTGATTTTGAAGAATTCCGGATCAAAAATTTGTTAGATTATGCTGAATTAACCGTTTTACCCTTAAGCCTGGTACGCTGCTCGCGCTAAAATTTAGCTGAGATAAAATTCCCATACAAGTTATCGATAACTTGTATGGGATCCATTTTATCTCGGCTAAAAATGTTCGATAATTTGTATGGGAGCTAAAATTTAGCGCGAGCAGCGTACCAGGCTTTAAGCACCGTTACATCTTTTGGAAAAGATCATAACAAAAAAGTAAAGAAAAACAATTTTGTTGAAAAATAATTGTTTTTGAATAAATTTTTGGAAATAAATGTTCTGAAAGTTTAATGTTGAAATCTACTTCCGAAATTTTGGATCTACTTCACTTTTTTTTTCAAATTTGCTTCGAAATTTTGAAACTGAAGTCCGAACCCTGGTCGTGTCGTTTACATCATCATTTTGGGAGACCTACTCTCTCTCTCTCTGTCTTTAATTCTGGAGGATCTTTTCAAAACTGAAAAAGTAGGAGAGTGTGGTAGAGTGATGGATAGGAAGTACATTTGTCATATATTTTTGGAAACATCCTTATTGTATTTCTTGCTCAGGCGGAAAGATCTCTTTACATTTTAACAGGAAAGGCTTAGAGCATCATCGTATGCAACTTGTTTTGTATGGTTGTTGTGCAGACAGTCAAATTTTTAAGTTAGATATAAATATAGTTTTGAAATTGTTTCATGATGCACATTTTTGGGGTAGGTAATTGAAAACTTTGATAGTAAACTTAAATTATTGTGCTCATTGATGTTGCGCGATGCTTATCATAAATTTTGAAAATTTCCCCACACAAGTAACTAATTGTTGCAAATTGTGCAATCAGTTTAGGAAATAGAGTTATTAGAGCTGAGTTGTGTGAATTGGAAACTTAAATGTTAGTCATTAGTGCATAAATTTGGGGCATTCCATGAAAAATGGTAACTTTTTATAATTAGGAAAAAAAGAGTAATAGATGGGATTTATTGCAATGAAAAACTTCTTTAGAGGCAGAAAACTCTTTCAGAAAGACTTTTCATGTAACTGCTAAATATGCAGAGGTTAATGAACAATGCAAGTATTTCAACTAGCCAGAACTGCGACCTCAAAATCTTTGAACCAAACGAGTTTAGTTCAAGCTGCTGTCGTTTGACCACCTTGAGTTCTTTACTTACCTATATCAAAATCATCGTTTGTCCAACCTCCGTTTAGGAGATCTTCAAAGAACAATTTTTTTTTAGCCATACGAAATATCATTTTTTTTTTTTTCTAAAAAAAATTTTTTTTTTATTCAAACGGCTATTTTGAATATCTTTTAAACGTAGAGTGGACTAACGACGATTTCACTGGTCTGCAAGGAAATCCTCCTTTAACCCTCTACTGCATGAATTAATATTAGCGGACGAAAAAATTAAAAAATGCTTTACATGGGTTCTTTGGGTTGTTTCAAAACGGTTTTCATTAAAATTTTTTTTTTTAATTAATTTGTTTAAAAAATTTGTTTATAAGCCAAATTTGGCTTCGTATGCATTAAGGGGTAAGAAATTTTACTAATTTTATTTATTCAGATTATGTAAAGAATACAATTAAAAATATCAAAAGATAAATATTTATCATTTAAAAACAAAATAATTTAAAATAAATACATTGCATTACAAAAAGTGAAGAATTAATTCAAATTTGGCTCATTTTAAGCCATGGAACCGAGAAAAGCAATTTGTTTTTTCCGTTGAATATATTTTTTTCTGGTTCACATTCTTTCCACTGTCGAAGTAGGTCTTGCTCCAACATTTTCACCCACTCCCAGATCTTACAAAAGCTAAGAAGTAATAAAATTATTGAAAAATATTATAGGTGAGCCCCCCTTTCCCTGAAATTTGTGTGGTTACGCCGCCGGAAATGGGGTTAACATGTGAAAAATGTCTCTAAAAGCGAAGGGACTCCATTTCTGAATAAAACATAGCTTCCAAGCAAAATAACAATGTAAAGGAACAAAATTTACCAAAAAAAAAGTTTTACATATTGTGTAGATTTACAACCCCTAAATGCATACGAAGCCAAATATGGCTTCCTTACTTTTTGCCCTCCCAAGAACAGGCCAATAACTTTTTTTCAATAAAAATTGGTTCATAGCATACACAATTAGACAATCGATCCTAAATAAATTTTTAATTCCACTTTACTTTCCAAAGAAACGCAGTAATTAACACTTAAAGTATGAATATATTCTGCACTTTCGATTTCAATGCACACGACTGATCGACTCACCTGTGATCATAAAATACACCTATATTTTGTGTCGGACACACGAAAAAACTATCTCTATGGGTTCTCAGAAACACAAAGAAGAGGATTGTATTGAATCTTTACCATTTTTTTGTGACAGAGAAGAGAAAAGTGCTTTCAAACTGACAAAACCATATTTGGCTTCGTATGCAGTAGAGGGTTAAATAAAATTAAAGGATTTTTTAATGCTGATTCCGAATCCGAACTCAAAAAAATTTGGTCAGGTCTGGTTTTTGAGATAGGTATAGGTAATATTTTTTTTTAGATTTTCTAAAAAAAAAAACTTGATTTTGTGATACTTAATGCGAATATCTTAAAATCCTGACGTGATAGAATTTTTTTGACAAGGCAGTTTATCGAATGGTTTATTACAAATAAGATATTCCTAAATAGAAAATTATTTTTAATTTTTTAATAGATTAAATTTTATTATGGTTTTCTTTACATTTCCCTTAATTAGGGTGCTTTTGTTCATGTAGGATTTACTAAAAAGTGAAGGATTTCGAAATGGGCAGGTTCAGAAACTTTAGGAACTAAATATTTATGTAATTTCTCGGTCTCTGATTGGTCAGCTGTCAAAAAAAATCTTTCCAAATTAGGTAATTTTATTGCAAAGCTAACTGGAAAGTTAGGCAAGAAAATTTTCCCTAAAAATTTAGGAAAGTTTTTTTTTGTCAACATGACAGCAGATTGTTTTGAATTAAAGAATTAATTTAGCAAAATTTTATTTTTTTTTGTGTGAAAAACGTGTAAAAAGTCCATTATCGGTTATAATTAATATTACTTATTCATTAAATTTAAGTGAAATTTGGTGTCTGCCCCATGCGGTCTGTGAAATTCTTCAATAAATTTCGAAATTTGGCAATAACATCAGATCCAAACTAATTTAGTCAATTTAATCAAATTTCTGTTCAGAAAATGACGTTGCCTAAATATCTAGTCCCTAATATTTTCTGAACGTGCCCAATGTCTGCTTTTTTTGTCAATCAGTATTTAAAAAAATGAGTAAAAATTAAATTCGGTGTCAATCGATAAGTCATATTATGAAGAATAAAGGCTTGGCCACACCGGAGGGTACGCGGTAGCGGTATGGGTAGAAGTAACGGTACTTGTATGAACAAAATTTCAAACTGACATATCAACGTTCAGATGTGGAATTTTTTTCATACAAATATCGTTACCGCTACCCGTACCGCTACCGCATTACCTCCGGTGTGGCCAAGCCTTAAGTCCTCCAAATTTGAGCTCAATGCAACAAATATTTTTAATTTTATACAAGTTCAAATGAATCTAAAAGGGTGATTTTTTAGAAACTACTCAGATTTTTCAAAAATCATTTTTACAAAAATGGTATCTGATAGAATTTTTCTGAAACCAGATTTAGATTCAGGAAAAAAATCAAAAAATTATTTGAAGGAGAAAAAAAGTTAAATTTGCAGACCAGTGTTTTTATTACATGTAAAGGACTCGACGCGGACAAACGACAGAAGTTTGAATTTTTTGAAAAAAAATTAATTTTTGGAGATTTTGAAATTTTCAGTACATATTCACTCAGGTGTATGCGTAACTTTTGTTGGGAATTTTGAAAATTTGTATTTTGAATATCACCTAAACACAAACGATGGACAAACGATGATTTTTGGTTTTTGTATCTATTTCTCGAAGTCGACAAACGATGGCCGTTTGAATTTTTGAAAAAAAAAATATTTTTGGGGAATTAAGAAAAAAAAAATGATATTTTTTATGAGAGTTGATATAAAAAATTGTTTTTTGAAGATCTCATAAGCGGAGGATGGAAAAACGGTTATATTTTGTATGTATTTTGAACACGAGGTGGACAAACGGTTGCAATTTGTTTCATACGTCTATCTCAAAATTTCAGCGTTTCAGACTTTCTATAAAAAACAAAACAAAAAGAATTTGCTCCAAATTTTTTTTTGGAGGGTCAACAAACGAAAATTGTACGTCCCTTATTTTGTTGAACACTTTGTGGCGGAATCAATAAAAATTAATCTCATTAATTGTAGCTAAAAAAATAAATTTTTTCTTATTTCCGTCCACCAACTTCAGTCTTATTTTAGCGGAATTTTGTATAAGTTGAGGCTATAAAAACAAATTTTTCTGGAATTAAAAACCATTTAAAAAGCCATAAATTTGGAGGTCAGCCAAACCTAATATTTTTAATCATTTCAGATTTTGTCCGCTAACTTCAGACTTATCAATCTGTTTTTTTTTTTTTTTTTTGTCTTTAATATACATAATACCTATCTACTGTCTTAGGATTCAGTTTTTATACAGCGTTCCATGACCTTACCCGATGTAAAATTTGCCCGATGTATTTGCATTGCTTCACAGAGAAAAAGACCACCTAAAATAGAGCGGATTTCTGCATGATTTTTTGCTCAAATAATTCCAGCTTAAATTAAGTGGAAATCCACTTAATTTAAGATGAAAATCTTTCTATCATAAAAATAAGAACATTTTCAATTTAAATTAAGTAAATTTTCTCTTAATTTAAGGCGGAAAACATCTTAGAAAAAAAGAAATCTGTTAAATTTAAGGTGGTATTTTTCAGTGAGTTATTGTTATGTTGAGTTTGGTTAGAGTAACTGGGTCTTCTAGTTCTACACGGAGAAAACAAAAACACCTAAATACAAGCGGATTCCACATTCAATCAAGCGGATTTCCGCATGATTTTTTGCCAAAATTACATATATCCTAAATTTAGAGGACATAAAAATCCACTTAATTTAAGCGGAAAGTCATATTATTTTTATGTGGAAACATTTTAATTAAAAAAGAAAAAATTGCAGCCACTGGGGATTGAACCTACAACACTAGGCGAGTACTTTACCATCAGCCTATTTCACTGTTGGATAAACTGTAACTAAAACTGAAGTCTAACTAGTTTAAAAATTTTTACTTTTTGTCGGTTCTTTTAAAAAAATTTATATTAAAATGAAATGAGGTTTACGTAAAATTTTACAGAATTTAAGTGGATTCCACTTATTTTAAGCGGAAATCGTTTTGTTTCAAAATAGTGGGATTTAACATTTTTTTCTCCGTGCAGTCACAATGGATTGAAATTAATTTATTTAATTAACTTTTTGTAAACGATGTAGCACAATATTGATGGATGCTCGCTGCTCGCAGTCATTTATTCAAACATCAAGAAAAATGTAACCGCAAATAGGTACTTTTGTTATAAAAGTAAATATATTTTTCTATATTATAAACACTTTTTAAAAAAATATCCTCATTTCTAAAAATAAAATCTCTTTTAATGCCTTTGATAAATAGAAAAACCGATCAAGTGCTTCAATGCTTTTTCTCTATAGAAGTGTGCTACCCTGCCATTTGCAAGTGTTATTATACAGAATGAATTTATATACATATAATATTATCATGGTATTTTCTTTTTTTTTATAATTTTATCTCATTCGTGAGAAATGTAGAAACCTCAACAGAAAAATATAAAAATGAGTATAAAAATAACACAAACGAACGAGGTCCTTTTTGCCGTTTAATGTTTTTTGCTTTTGCCAACATTTCCACTTCAATCAGGCATTCAAGCGTCAGTCGGCCGCCCTCCCACGTAATTACAGAAATAGTTTTCCTCTGCCACACAGCCTTACATTCATACATAGCTCTCGATATTCTCGTCATATTTTTCCCTTCTAGAATAGCTGGGGGATTTGAGTAACTAAAGGGCTTGAGTTGGAGTTTAAGTCCTGGCCTAGAGTTCCTTCTTTCCTTCTCTCTCCTCTGCCTAAGCTGATGATGATGATGTAAGTTTCGTTTGTCTTTTTCTCGTTTTCTATTAACATTTCCCGCCGAAGAACGCCTTCATGCTCATGCTCAAGGCCCTCATCATACCAAAACTCAACTCAACCCAAACCCAACCCAACCCACGCTCACCACACGTCCTTCGCATCCGCTGAGCACCGAGCAAGCACCGACATTGCAAAAGGTATTTTACAATGCGAACATCCATCTTGAATTTTTAATTATTCTAAAAGCAACAACCTGAGACCAATGAGATTATTCACAATGTCTTTTGTGGCAGCGACATGGATTTTTTTCTGTGCTTTAGTTTTGTGTTCCTTGTTCATTTAGGTTATGGATGTTCTACTTGGGAAGAAGAAGTGAAACACTAGAGTAGTGTTTTTTTTTTCTGTCTGTTTCTTTATTTTTTTTTTTTTTTTTTTTTGTTTAACCAAAGAATACAATTTTATAAAATAAGAGACATTTAATGCAATGTAAGTTTTTTTCTATTTGTTTTAATAAATTTTATTTTTCTGAAAATCCAATTATGTGTCGAGCAATGAAAACAAAAACGAAAGAAACTTTGAACGTAAATATTAGTTTTAAAATAAATATTGAATGGGAAAAATGAGTTGTATCAGGTTTCAAAATATTTGAGTGCTTTACTGACTACACTGGTTTACAGCCAAAATGGACACTCAATCCCACTATTTTTTTCTTACGTACTTTGACCTCAGGAACTCGGAAATCACTTTAAAAAACATTACGATGGATACGTTTTCGAGATATGATTTTTCAAAGTTTTTTGTTTTTTTTTTTTCAGCATGCTTAGTATTCGGTTAATATATCTTGAGTAATAAACAACTACTCTGAACAGAAAAACCGGTTCCTGAAAGCTGATCAAATAAGCAACAAACACTGGAATAACTTTTTTGGTTCACTCCAAAAGTTTAAGTGCATTGTATCAAAACACTTAAAAAAAATCGACTTTTAAAAGAAAACTCTGAACCAGGAACCAGTTTTTCTATTCAGAGTAGTTGTTTATTACTCAAGATATAGCCCGCATACTAAGCATGCTGGAAAAAAAAACCACAAAAAACTTTGAAAAATCATATCTCGAAAACCTATCCATAAATATTTTTTTAGATAAGGTTTTCGAGTTTTCTGGGCTCAAATCTATACGAAAAGTATAACGGCACTTGGTGTCCAAAAAATTTTAATTTTTTTGTAAACTAGTGTTATTCGTCCCATAAACCTAGAGCTCAAAGCTTTTTTTTTGTAAAACACTAAGGCCCATTTGCTCATATGGATCATAAATTTGAATCATAGCTAGGTCGAACATAGCTTTTATGTTTTACTTAGTTTATTCCAAGTTGCTAAAAAATATTTATGTTCATGCGATAAATCGCTGAAAGTTTGAAATTCAAATGTCAAATCGAAAGAAATGTCATTTTTTTGTATTTGTTTTGAGCAAATTTTAGCTAATAAAATGCAAAAATCTTGCAAAATATTGAATTTTATGGTTTTATATCGTCGGAAATAAGTGAAAATAGTGAAAATGACAGATAAAATGAGGTTTTATAAAAAAATAAAATTGAATAATGTGACGGATTGTTTGTATTGTGAATGTGTTTGTGTGTCAAAATAAAATTAGAAATACAACAGAAAAAAATGTACCTACAGTGTCGAAAAAAATTGTGCGGTAAATTTTGTAATCCGCTGATGGTAAATACTTATGAATGCAAGTTATTGTCAATGATTTGATAATTACTGCTTTGTTTAACACTTAAATCTTTTCTCAAGCGGATACATTTCTTTATAGTCCAATAAATGAAGCTAAAAAAAGGGGGTTACCCTACAAAAGGTCCGGTAGTTCTAAATTTTTGATATGTTGTTAGGAATGGTTAGTAGATAGAAAAACCAAATTTCCACAACCACGCCCCCTCCGCCCCCTTCAGCATCACCAAAAAACCATAGAAATCTGGCACTTTTTTCACTTTTATGTCCATAACTTTCTTCTGGTGCATTTTATTGAAAAAAAGTTGTTGGTAGACTTGTAGAAAACATAATTTCCTACAAAAACAACCTTAGTAGTATTTTTATACAACCAAAAACAACGACGTTATGAAGCTTCCAAAAACATGTAAAATTTCGGATTTTGCAATATTTTCAGTTTCTTGTCACTTAACAGTGCTATACCTCTTTAACAATTGACTTTTACGCAAAAGTCTTCATAATCAATCTTATAGACAATTTAATTACCTAAAATAAAATGTAAACCACTTTGATTTGGTGAATCAAATAACCGAGTAAGGGCTAAAATAGTAAAAAAGTGTTTTTGATAGTTTTCGACACTTTTTGAATTATCCATTAAATGAAGGATTTGTATCCCACAAAAGGTCGGGTGGTTCTTTTTCTATATTTAATCAGGTTTTAATAGTAGATTGAAAAAAAAAATGCATAGCCACGCCCCCTCCACCCCCTTAACCATACTCCAAAAACCAATTCTGCATTTTTTCAGTTTTATGAAGTTTCATACATGAGCTGATGAAAGAGGTTCAGCCTTATTGCTTTACACAATAGGGTGGTCCTTAGGAACAAAAAATTGGAGACGCCCCCTAGAATGGTTCCAAATCAGGAAAAAAAAGCCCTAATTTTTTCAAATTTTTATTCCTAACCCTTCCTGACCATATTTCATTAAGAAGTTTATACCAAAAATCCGCCATTTACCCAACACTGGACACAGAATATAACCCCTGCTATAGTAACTTCTTATCAAAATAGGGCCAGGAAGGGTCAGAGATAAAAATTTGAAAAAAATAGGCAATTTTTTTTTCCTGATTTGGAACCAATCTAGGGGGCGTCGCGCTCAATTTTCGAAAAAGAGTAAAATAAGGACCACCCTAATATACAACTTTCAATCGATAGTTGATACAAATTAAATTTTAATATCTTATAACTTAATTAAAAAAAGTTTTGAAAGCAGAGAATGGTCCTAGTCGTTATAAAGAAATCTAATTACAAAATTCCAGTTTTCCTATAATTTTGGTTTGAAAATCCCAAATTTCAGTATTTATCAATAATCGATTGACAGTTGTAAATCACAATACGGGTGATTATAAAATTGATAATAGAACAGTCAAATCCTGTTTGCCAAAGAAGTATGGAGAAGGTTAAAAGGTTGAGAGTAGTTAAAGCAGCTGCAGGCACAGTTTTGGAAGTCATTCGGTCTAAAGTTTACAATATTGGCTTTTCATCAAGTCACCACTAGGCGCAGCTACTTGAAGTTTCTACTATCATGCAACCACAACCACTCCTGATTCAACTCGAACGTACGGATGCTTTCTTCCAGTTGCGCCAGAATTAGTATCTAAAGCAGGTACAATAGAGCTTCAAAGATTTTTGAGGAAGACATCGACTTACTATACCTAGGGCCGAGAACGTGTACCTTCGAAAACCTGGGAGGATCAATTTATCTGATGAATTCTCATTTTCACATTCAATTCTATGGGGAACGTCTTACTCATTCATGCCATAAGTGAATGTGACACCACCTCAAACATCTTTGGTTTCGGAAAAAAACAAATTTTGCAAAATATTTGCAAAAAGATGACGACGAAGAAGATCAGATATCATCGATAAATTTGAAGAAAAATTCAACGAAGCCGACTTTTCTCACAATTCACCATCTTCAACTCCACCTATTACCCCTATATTTCCCCACCTGCTACCCCTCATACTCCAATTCTTTTACCTTCGTCCACTCATAGCCCACCGCTTTATAAGCGCATGAGATATTAAACTAGGTTATTAAGAAATATGATACATGGCTATGAATTTTTTTTCAATCTACCATTGAAACCTGATTAAATATAGAATAAGAACCACCCGACCTTTTGTGGGATACAAATCCTTCATATATTGGTTAATTCAAAAAGTGTCGAAAACTATCAAAAACACTTTTTTACTATTTTAGCCCTTACTCGGTTATTTGATTCACCAAATCAAAGTGGTTTACATTTTATTTTAGGTAATTAAATTGTCTATAAGATTGATTATGAAGACTTTTGCGTAAAAGTCAATTGTTAAAGAGGTATAGCACTGTTAAGTGACAAGAAACTGAAAATATTGCAAAATCCGAAATTTTACATGTTTTTGGAAGCTTCATAACGTCGTTGTTTTTGGTTGTATAAAAATACTACTAAGGTTGTTTTTGTAGGAAATTATGTTTTCTACAAGTCTACCAACAACTTTTTTTCAATAAAATGCACCAGAAGAAAGTTATGGACATAAAAGTGAAAAAAGTGCCAGATTTCTATGGTTTTTTGGTGATGCTGAAGGGGGCGGAGGGGGCGTGGTTGTGGAAATTTGGTTTTTCTATCTACTAACCATTCCTAACAACATATCAAAAATTTAGTACTACCGGACCTTTTGTAGGGTAAAACTCCTTCATTTACTGGACTATTATTTCAGAAATAAAAAGTACTTAAGTAGAACATAAACTGCTTATGTTCTACACTGAAAATAATAAATTTCGTAAAAGTACGAAAATAGTTTCATACACTACATTTTCGTTGGCCCAACGAAACTTTCGTTGGCTCAACGAAAATATGTAATTTTTCGTAATATGAAAACCTTCATCACTTAATGAAAATGCTTCATACAGTTTGTCTCCCTTTTTAGAGCCCAAAAATCGATTTTAATGAAAAGATTCATCATTTAACGAAAAATTTCATTCTCATTTTATCAAAAAAAAAAAATGTAATTACGTAGACTTTTCGTAACTTATGAAATTCAACATCAACTAACGAATATTTTCATCAGTTTATGAAAATTCTTCATAGATTAATGAAATTTTACATTGGTTTATGAAAAAATATATCAGTTAACGAAAATAAATCGTTGTATAACGAAAAAAAAACGTAGACCAACAAGAAATGTATACATAGAACGCTGTTTTTTCGTTCCTTGTGTGCATTTCTCGAAGGCACAATTTATATTCAACTCGGAAAATGCAAAGACCTACCTATCACGCGGAATAAATAAAAAAATGTGTGCTGAAGTCCAGTAAGATTGGATAACCGATGAGATAGTAGGTAAGTACCATTGGAATATTGCTTCCTATATTTTGTAAAAAAAATATTTTTGTCTCTTGTAATACCAATTGTTACTTTTTACTTGCTCTATAGGGCAAGTATTGGTTTCGTGTCGAAAAAAAAAATTGAGGTTTTAATCAAAACCAACATTACGATGATGGAGAATTCCGAAAAAGTGGGTCTCGCAATTCCGTCCGTGCGTCTGTGCGTCTGTGCGGTTGTGCGTCCATCTGTACACATTTCCACAGCCTAAACGGGTGGACGGATTTTCTTCAAATTTGGTACAGATGATTTTTATGGAATTCTGAAAGTTGGTTTTTTTTTATTTTTTATATCTCGTTTAGAACTTATACCTCCCATACAAAAAAATACGATATTGCGAATTTCTCGAACGGCTCTAACGATTTTGATTAAACTTTGTATACGTAATATTTAAAGCAGTGGCAATAAAACTGCATTTTTATTTTATCTCAAAAAAGTCAAATAACAAAAAAAAAAATATTTTTTTTTCATTTCACAAAATTTTGCCCTAAATGTCGGCTCTTCCCCAATATCATTTTTTTTTAATTTAGAGCCAGCTTTTAAAATCTACAAGTAGACTAACATAAAAGTGCTTTGAACTGCAAGAGCAAGTACGTGCGACCCCAGTCGTGCATTTTATTTTTATTTTTCTCTTTCTGTTTTCTTTCAGATTCCAAAGATGTCATCCCAATGACCAGCTGGAACACCTCAAAAGCCGATCATCCAGCATTCAAGATCCAACCATTTCTGATCGGCATAGGAGATGACATCAAATCCCTGATAGAATTCCTCATATACTTCGACGATATAAAATATTCATTTATCTCCAAAATTTTCAGTGTATTTAATTTAATTTTTTTATTCAATGTATATTTCATTTATGATAATTAAAAATTTAAATTCAAAATAACAAATGTTTTTTTTTATGGTAAGAAATTTTCTCTCCGCTCCACTTTTGTATGAATTATTTTATATTTTTATTCCAAAATTTAGGCAAGAAAAATGGACGAAAAATTTCGTAGGCTTACGAAAAGTTTCGTAAGCTAATGAATATTTTTCGTAATTTGATTAAAATATTCATAAAATTTACGAAAAAATTCGTTAGCTTACGAAAAATATCATCGCAGTTTAATTAAATTTTACGTTAATTGATGAAAAAATTTCGTAAAGTAATGAAAAAATTCATTAATTCTCGATCAAAAATTTGTATGAAAAATTTCATTAAAATACGAAAGTTTTCGTTAGTTGATGAAGTTCTTCATTAACGTATGAAAGCCATTTCGTTGAGCCAATTAAATTTTTCACCGGCTGAAAATTAATTAAACTTTCGTTGGCTCAACGAATTTTTTCGTTGTATTTACGTAAGGATTTGGTTCAGTGTACTATTTCTTCCAACTAAGTTATGTTCTACTTAGAGGGATTTATGAAGAAGATTGAATTTCGTGCAAACCGTTATGTGGAACTTAGTGCTTTATGTTTCAATTAAATATTTAAGTATCGTATGAGCAAATGGGCCTAAGTGTAATTACTGATGTTCAGTTCAAATATCTTTACACGGAGAAAAAGGACCACCTATAAAAATAAGCGGATCCCACATTAAATTGAGCGGACTTTTGCATGATTTTTTGCCAAGATGACTTTCGTTTTAAATTAAGCGGATAAATCTTCTAAATTTCTTGAATGCGCAAATGTAAAAAAAAATCCATTTAATTTAAGCGAAAAATCATCTAATTTTTATGTGGAAACATTTTATTTAAAAAAAAAAACTGGCATCCACTGGGGATCGAACATATACAACTAGACGAGTGTGATCACTAGACGAATGCAACTAAAGCTTAAGTCTGACTACAATTTTAAATTTTTATTTTTTGTCGTTTTTTTAAGATGAAAATTCACATTGAAATGAAATGAAGTTCATCTTAAAATTAAAAGAATTTAAGAGGATTCCATTTTTTTAAGCGGAAATCGTATTGTTTTAATAGGGCGTCATTTTATTTTAAGGTGCCCTTTTTTTCTCCGTGTAGCAACTTTTCTATTTTTTTTTTACTATGGGAGAATCTAAAAGTGATGTAGTCCGCTTATTTTTTTTTTTTTGTTTTTTTTTTTTTATTTTGGTCTGATTTACCTACATATTTTTTTTTTTTTTTTTTGTTTTCAGCGAGACTGATTTTCAGGGACACGATCCTTACTTACCACTGTATAAGAAGCTGACACTGGACAACGTTCTCGAAACTTTAAATTTCAAATTAGCTTTTCCAAACAGTTCCTTCTCCAATTTCCAACCTCCTTTTTTCTCCTACCCTTATTGTTTCTTTATTTCTCGATTGATTCCAAAAATGCATTTCTTGATTGATAAATCAAACTAGACGGCTCTGCAGTTCCTTCATTCTCAACTATGCTTTAAATTAACAGGGCTTGCCTTACACTATACTTACTTACTTAATGTACCTCTCAAATCCAGGGATCTCGGACTCAAAAAAAAACAACTCTCCAGCCACCCTAGTCCCTAACTAGCTGTCTCCAGTTCGCACATAAAGTTGGTTGAGTGAGCAACTGAGCATGCTACCTAAGATGAGATCTTCCTACATTACCTTCTTTCACGTCCTTTTTCTGAGATTCTGTAATTGTTTTTGATTGGTTTCAAGAAGTATCATACAACAATAAGACTGAAATCAAACTTCATTTCTTTTCAAAAAATTAATTTTCAAACCCTAACTCGCAAAAAAAGTATAACTTCTCAAAAATGAAAACCTTGAATTAGGATTATAATTTTTTTGCGTACACAATGTCCACTGTATATAGTTGTTTTAAGATATAAAATACTTTCTTACAGTTTTTTCTTATTTCTGAGAAATTATAGACAAAATACGCAGATTAAAATTCATTAATTTTTAATGATTTCTTTGAACTTATTTAAGTTTCATGGCTAAGACCTTGGAAATTCGTAGACAATAATCTTCAAAATATATTTGAAAAGTTTAGCACTCTTGCTTATCCAAAAGTAATGCATTTTTGAAAACCCAATCCCAAGACATGTTGTCAAAGTATTACAGCACAATATTAACTTAGTACCAAACAAACTTCGATCATAATTTTTCATTATCCAAACAGTCTTTGTGACTTTCACCAAACTTTCTTAAGTCCCCCGTAAATTTTTAATTATTTTTCTTCATTTTCTTAAAACAAATAAAAAAGATTTTCAAAAATCGTATAACTTTTCGCGCTATCTTAGGTAATTCCCCTTAGTCAAAATATATAACTTTTTGCCAAACAATAATTTCGGACTTTAACATTAAAAAATAAAGAAATCAAAGTTAATCCACCTCTTTTGACACAATCAAAAATTCGATGCGAAAAATAAGGACCACCACCAACACCACCCTCATCATTAAGATTGCATTACATCCATGGATTTAACCGAAGAAAAACAACATTCATTCTCCTTCCAGAAAAATTCCAACAAATCTCTTTTGTAAAAAAAAACTTTATTCAAATAAAATTGTGTGTTCTTAAGACACAACCGTCAGCAATATCTTATTTTCCAGAGGGAGATAAAAACGGTAACGGCAAGTGCCACTCGGGGACATAAACATTAAATTTTCTTTAATTTCTTTTTCTCACATTGCGCTCTCGATATGGCTGCTATAATGCTGATGGTATGTGTGTGTGTGTGTTTGTTTGGTGGCCATAGATCTGCTGCTACACTTCGGCACTCTGGCCGGCCATTATTTCCGTTTTTCAGTGTCACGGAGTCCTTAGAGCACTTTTCTTGTCGATTTTCTAAACTCTGGCTACCACACCACAGTTTGGTTTGAATTGTACGTATATATGTAAGAATGGGACACTCTTCAGTGCAAAAAAAAATAATACCATTAGAGATAATTTATTTGTAATCGCAAACGTTTTACAGTTGAATTCCACACAATGCATTGCACCAGGCCAACCCCCTGAGGGTTAAGAGTGAAAAAAAAGTACAAACTCACACTTACAGCTGCTCACCCTCAACTCTTTTACGTCTTACCTATAAAAAGTGTAGTAAGGCACTTTCGACGTCATCATCTTCAACCGCAGTTAAGGTCTTGGCTATTTACAGTGCTGTGCATACAAAACATTGACATTCCTTAAGTTCTGGCTGTGCACTAAAAAAAAATTGTAGCATCTAGTTTTCTTGTGCGATTTTGTTTAGAGGTGTTTTTTTTATAAGGCGGACTTCCTGTGTGTTTTTTTCACTTTGAAGTTTTTTTTTTTGCTTTTATATATAAAGGTATTGACATTATTCAAAGCATATTTTTTTTAAATTTTGATCATTTAATAAGGTGAGAGCTCAAAGTATTTTGATGAAAAAAACTGAAAAAGAAAAATTAACAAAAATCAAGATAGTAGCCCTTGGTAGTTTGTAACTTAAAACTAAGTAAATACTACCTACATAATTTTAGCAGCATTTTTTCTTATCAGACAAGAAAATAAAAAGTTCCGCAATTTTGTTTTGTAATTTGTTTTCAGCATGGGTTAGAAGGTAAAAAAATAAGTTGTCCATATTCACTTGCGACTCCGAAATCTTAGCGTTGGTTAGTCCACTTTGCATTTATTTTAACTATTTTGTTTGCTTCGTAACTGCGGGTCACTGTGGCGTATGTGTAACTAATAGAAATTGTAAAAATTGTTAGGTAAATATGGTAAATAATTTTTGTATTTAATCAAAAGAACCTCCCCTATGTGCGTTGCGTGCGTCGGGGAGATTTCGCAGCCGAAATTTGTTGGCTGCAGATCTCACGAGTATTTTCGCATTAGGGTACTCAGAAAAATGCTTTATTTTATTATTTAATCTTGGAATTCAACCAACACGCACTTAACAAACTTTCTGTGCACTAAAACTCATTTTAAAATTTAAAAATTATTTTTTCAAACGATAGTTTGTTTAAAATGTGAACCAAGCAATTATTTTTAATTCCACATTTAGAAGTAGAAGACAGTATTTTAATTTTGCGCCAAATTCAAAACTCATTCTGTAGCAGAAAGACGATTGTACTAACGTAGATTTCCGACGTTTTTTGAATTCTTCGTTTCCCTGCATTGATGTAATTTTACATATTTACGAAAAAGTTCACGACGATCAGACAAATAAGCCGAAATAATAAAACTATACATATTCCTATACGAACTTCATTTTGGATCCAAGGTAAATCTTGATATCATTGATTTATAATGATTTATAATTAAAAGACCCAGCACATTTTGCATGGAAAGTGGCCCTTGGTGAATGTTTCTGAATTTTTAGTATTTTGTTCTCTTGAAGCCTCTGACCAAAAGTCGAAAAATGGACAGTTTTTAATAATCTCCATAACGGGTTTTTTTCCGATAACTATCTCAAACCTTTTATATGGGATAGTAACTCTCTATAAAGGGTGTCCCACAGTCACCGCCCCAAACGAAAACCAAGGATTCCTGAGGTCATTTTAAGTCGAAAAACTTAAGAAGTAATTTTCTCGTTTTCGTCCTGTTTTCAAATTATGACGGTTTTTATAATTTTTGCTCTCCATTCCTTTAAATGGCTTTATCTTTCCCAAAATACGTCTGTTTTGAAAGATTTTTTTACAACTAATCAAGAATTTGTTACAGTTTAAGTTTGTTTTTTTTTCTGCGGACAACCGTTTCTTCGCAATTTTGAATCAAGTCCAATTTTCTTCGTTTTTTAAGTTGTTTTTTTTTCACTTTCATATCATTTTATTCAAAAAAACACGTAAATGAGTATTAATTTAGTTCACTTATTTATTAAAGCCCAGTTTATTTCCTTAAAAAAACTATTTTTTTTTTCATAAAAAAGAATACTGAAAGTAATAAAAAAAAACAAACAAACTGAGTGAATTTAAAAAAAAAAAAAAATTTAATACAAAATTAACTTAAATGAGTTAAAAACTTTTTCTGAGCTTTATCTTTTTGTTGTTTTCTTAAACCGCAATAGCTCAGAAAAAGTTTTTAACTCATTTTAGTTAATTTTGTATTAAAAAATCTTTCAAAACAGACGTTTTTTAGCAAAGATAAAGCCATTTAAAGGAATGTAGAGCAAAAATCATAAAAATCGTCATAACTCGAAAACGGAACGAAAACGAGAAAATTACCTATTAAGTTTTTCGACTTAAAATGACCTCGGGAATCCATGGTTTTCGTTTGGGGCGGTGACCGTGGGACACCCTTTATATCGTTTTGAGCTATTTTTTAGTAGAATTTACAGGTTTTTAGGGTCGCTGCCTCACAAAATTTTTTTTTTTTAATCTGGGATTGCGAATATTTAATTATATGTTTTTCGGGTCGCTGAAACCAAATTCGAAGTTTATTTAGTTCTATCAGGTCAGGTTAATGAGATTACCTCAAAAAAGAAACGACATTTTTTTAGGTTATCTCAAAAACCTGACGTGATAGGGCAAAATAAACTTCTAATCTGGTTTCAGCGACCCGAGAAACATATAATTAACATAGTCGCACTCCCAGATCAAAAAAAAAATTTTTTAGGCTGTGACATTTTTTTAGGTTATTTTGAAGTTTGGATTCGGTTTCAGCGACCCTAAAACCTTATAGATTCGACTAAAAAATAGCGCAAAACACACTTTAGAGAGTTACTATCCCTTATAAAAGGTCTAAGATAGTCATCTAAAAAAACCCCGTTATCTTAAAAACTGTCCATTTTTCGACTTTCTGCCCATATCGGCTTTTGATCAGGTTTCAAGAGAACAACATACTAAAATTTTAGACAATTTCACCGGGGGCCACTTCCCATACAAAATGTGCGGGGTCCTTTGTGACACTTTGTGAATAGCAAAGGCTATTGAAGTTTTTTTTTTTTGTCCGTGGGTAGGAGTTGAAATCTTCAAAAGATTCTATGAGGACCGGAAAACGCGTACTCATAGATATGTGGGACTCTTAACCACTAAAACCACCTCCTCCTCCCGATTGCAGCTAAGTTCAGATGGAACTTATCTAGCAATTTATCTTTCTCGAAGTTAAGTTACGTGTTGTATTTTTTTTTTATAAAGCCTTTTGAAGTGAATAAGCCTATTGGAGTAAATAACAGTTCTAAACCGTTCTTGTATATGTTTGTGTAATTAATTTGCAAGAATGAAAGGGACCTACAATTTAATGCCGAGTCCTTAGCAGAGATGCATTTTTCTTGATATAATACTCTTGGAGGTTTTTTCAATTCCTCGCAAACAGACTGTAAGCCTAAAAAATGATTTTTTCATGAGGGATGTTGGGAAACGAACCCAGACCTCTGGCATCGTAGTCCATCGCACTAACCATTGTGGGTTTTTTTTTTTCTGGAAATCAACCCATACTGCCATAGTATATCCAGAGTATACAAATTTTTGTAGGTCATTTTTTTCACAGCACTGTTTATCTATTCAATGCAGTTTAAAAAAAATGTAAGAAAAAAGTAGAAAATACCATTTTAACGATTTCATTGAACGGAAAGGAAGACAGTTCCGATCCACCTTATATACTATATATATTCCGCCAGCCATTGGGGGCTCAGCAGCGTTTCAAATTTTTATCGCGTTCTCCGGCAACAAAAAAAGGATACTTGGAAGATCTATAAAGAACACTGCCAAGTTTTCATTATTCTTCTCCACTCGTTTTTTCTTACTCCCACATTCTTCTTCGATTGTCTGGTTTTTGCCATTAGGGGAGCAGAAAACGTTGGCCACCCATTCTGGTTAGATGCTCTTCATAGTTCATCTTGGCCTGGTTTTTGATGCGTCCTTTTTTTTTGTTTTGAAATCGCCATCATCGTTCGCACTGCCCCTCTTGGCTATTTTCAAGCTCATCTATATGCTGCGCTTCGATTTGTTATTTTTTTTTGTTTTTTTTTTTTTTGTTTACTTTGTTCAAAGAGACTGCGAATCACCACAAAAAAAAAAAAAAAAAAAGAGGAAACTAGCTATCTTCTTTATGGGCACACCCCCAACTATAGCATATAATATGGACGATGAAACTTTGTTTGTTGGCATTGGCATCCAAACACAGAAAGAAAGGAGCAAGCAGCACAAAACTAACAAGAATCTCATCTCATCAACAAAAGAAATCATCAGTTCATTAGGTTTTTGGTGAACTCTTATCGTAGTAGCCAGAGAGTGAATGTGCTGCTCTCTGCTGTGGAATGGAATTTCTAACCTCAAATCTCCCCCATAAGGACCTTTTTTAAAAAAAAAAAAAAAAAAAAAACTGATGCTGCCATATAACTTGGGTAAAGCTTTGCGGTAGCCAACACTATTCTTGGTATAAAAAAAAATAACCAAAAGTAGAAATCGAATATGTGCGGTGTGTTGGTTTTTTTTTTTTTGTTGGACGCCCTCAAATCACACCATGATACTGGACCGCACACAATTGCTTCACTGGACGAAAATTAATGGTCTGGAAGATTTACCCAGCAAACATCTTTTTTGTTTTGTTCGCCTGATTGTAGGTAAGGATTTCCTTCTGTTGATGTGAGTTAATTAATGGCTGATGGTGTCCAGTTTTTGAATGTCATTGTAAGGAGAGTGAAAGAGAGGGAGAAGAAGATGATAATGTACGTCATTCGCCTGACACAAAACGGTCATAATGCAAGTTCTATTAAATTCAAGGTTTTGAAAAGGGTTTTTCTGCAGGATGAGTGATGAAGGTAAAATATGGCCCAGTATGAAGCTGAAGATAATGGTTTTTGAGACTAGATAAATGAAACTTCTTGAATCTGTATCCTGCTCTCTTCCCAAGTTCATAGGTACGGTATCTTAAGTGTTGTTTTACAGCAAAAATTCAATTGCTAATGCTAATGCTAATGCTAATGCTAATGCTAATGCTAATGCTAATGCTAATGCTAATGCTAATGCTAATGCTAATGCTAATGCTAATGCTAATGCTAATGCTAATGCTAATGCTAATGCTAATGCTAATGCTAATGCTAATGCTAATGCTAATGCTAATGCTAATGCTAATGCTAATGCTAATGCTAATGCTAATGCTAATGCTAATGCTAATGCTAATGCTAATGCTAATGCTAATGCTAATGCTAATGCTAATGCTAATGCTAATGCTAATGCTAATGCTAATGCTAATGCTAATGCTAATGCTAATGCTAATGCTAATGCTAATGCTAATGCTAATGCTAATTCTAATGCTAATGCTAATGCTAATGCTTATGCTAATGCTAATGCTAATGCTAATGCTAATGCTAATGCTAATGCTAATGCTAATGCTAATGCTAATGCTAATGCTAATGCTAATGCTAATGCTAATGCTAATGCTAATGCTAATGCTAATGCTAATGCTAATGCTAATGCTAATGCTAATGCTAATGCTAATGCTAATGCTAATGCTAATGCTAATGCTAATGCTAATGCTAATGCTAATGCTAATGCTAATGCTAATGCTAATGCTAATGCTAATGCTAATGCTAATGCTAATGCTAATGCTAATGCTAATGCTAATGCTAATGCTAATGCTAATGCTAATGCTAATGCTAATGCTAATGCTAATGCTAATGCTAATGCTAATGCTAATGCTAATGCTAATGCTAATGCTAATGCTAATGCTAATGCTAATGCTAATGCTAATGCTAATGCTAATGCTAATGCTAATGCTAATGCTAATGCTAATGCTAATGCTAATGCTAATGCTAATGCTAATGCTAATGCTAATGCTAATGCTAATGCTAATGCTAATGCTAATTCTACTAAGTTTTAAAGGTAACGAACACTTTAAGCTTCACTTCCTATTCAAGAAAGTTCCATGTTTTTTTCTTTTAAATATTCTAACGTAGGAACTTTAAAAACCAACAGATCAACAAACAACACAGGTCATGTTAATTGTACAACTAAATGAGTTACCTGTTCTATCACGAAATCATTGTTCCTTGTACCATGACACTAATGATATTTTCATTTTCTTTTGTATCCTTTTCTATATAAAAAGAAACACATCAAAAGTTGTCTTCCTTAAAAAAACATTTTTTTCCAATTTAGCATCTCGTCCACTTTAAACACTTCTCACGCCCTCTAATCTCTAATATCTATTTATGCATTCAAGACGTAAATATAGAAGAACTCTCTAGGCGCTTTCTTAGTAAAAGCCATAGCTTTAGGAAGGCTTCAAAAAAAAAAAATAAAAAAAAGTCTTAGGCTTTTCTCTCAAAAGCAATTCTGAAAACTTGCGATATACCTGTATTTGATTACATAAACGAACCGTAAGCCTCGTTACAACGGTGACAAGTACCTGAAATTGTGTTCTCACATCCCACTCCTTGACTTGTGTAGGTACTTTGCTAGCTGCTACTGGAAAGTATTGTTTTCATCTTCTCCCCTTGGGCGACGCGACTGTAGTCGAAGTGTCCTTTTGTTTCGTTTGTGTGTATTCCAATTTTCCAACAAAAGACTGTCACATGGATTAGGAACCAAACGATCCTTAAAACGATTTGACTTAGCCTAGAAAGCTATATACGGAGAAAAGGTAAGTATTCAACTAACGTAGTAGGCGCTATCCACTACCCCCCACCATCGTATCCATTTAGAAAAAAGGATTTCAACCGTACTCTCATTCAATTGCTGAGCCGTATCCGTTGTGTTGCAAATGACATGCTTTCTAACAGCCGTTACTTGGTTTGTGCTTGTATATTGTATTGTATAGAGGTAACGTTACTACAACTGGTAATAGGCAATGTTTTGCTTTTCGATTTTGTAAGCCATTATTTCAGTCATAGAAAGAGTCAGAGTATAGAGTAAAAGGCCGAAGAAAAGGTTGGTAGGAGGGTATACAATGATGATGGTTAAGGTATAAGGAATGGATGTAAATGGTTTTTCGCTTTTAAGGCTAAAAACAGAAAAAAAAAACATCTTTTTGTACGCGATTTCACTACGAGAAATGCTTCGTTCGACATTTTGAGGCAAATGATTATAATCGAAGTGAACCAATTGTGCACAGCAGCAGGGTATTATCGTTTACTACAGTTTTAGTCAATGTTGTTGTCGTCATCATAGCACAGGTTCTGTTCGGCTGCCTTAGATGGGGTTTTGTTTTTTGTGCAAGGACATTTTGATAAGTAGCTTTTAGGTCCTTAAATGGGGCATCCTAATGCCACTATTCTAGTTCAAAACAACAAACTGACTACATTGGATCATGATCACTATTCGCACTAGTTGAATATTAAATAAGTTTAGGTTGTATTCCAGGTAGAATCTGATTAAAGATGTTTTAAGGAGGATAAAGAGTTCCTTATCGTTATTATCAACATTTAGTGATCTAGGGATAGTTTAATCCGTAATGGATTATTAAGTTTTACAATTTGTATGTAAGGAGAAGGTAACGATTACATAATTAAACATGTAAATAAGGATTGGAAGAAGTCAATACTTTTTTATACATATATAAGACTTTGTTCTTTTTTTAAAAGGAAATATTATTTTATTAAAAATCAATTTCATAAAAGACCAATGGATGATATACAGATTAGATTCAATGTTGTACATATCACACTTCAGAAATTTCCGATGTAGTGAGCTTAGAGCAAGCTTCGATCTAGGCTCATCATAAGTGCATGCGTTAGTGGTTGGTAAATAACACATGCACAAAAAATATATGCTACGATACAAGGGCGGATCCAGGATTTTTTTCTGGGGGGGGGGGGGGGGGCACAAGGGATGGATTGGCAAACAAATCACGACAAAAACGGTGCGGTATTTTAGTCTAAAAGCTGGTCAAAAATATTAGGGCACATTTTCCACATCAAATAGGTACCAAATGACAAAAAAATTATACGGAACGAAAAATTATCATTTTCTTGGTACAGTAAAAGCCACTTAAGTGCTCAACCGCTTACCTCCCGATTAGCCGGGAGAAAAAAAATATAAAAAATCATAAAATGCACGTATAATCCTGTGCAATAACTTTTCTTAAAGCTAGTAATTTATTCCTTATTTTATTTTCTGACTCATGTTGTTTCATTAAATAGTTTTTGAGAAATTAAGTTTTAAAGATGAGATTTAGAAAAAAAATATTTTCGTTTTTAAATTGATTTTGTATACAATTTTGCAATATTATGGACATATTTATACCATTTTTTAATGACCTCGTAGTTTTTAGTCAAATACTAAAGACTACATTCTACTAAATGTTATGTTCCTAAGAATAAAAAAAAAACTGATACATACTTTTTTCCCGGGAAACCCAGTTTTTTTTTTTTATTTGCATTTAAATTTTTTTATATCTCAAAAATATTGTGTTCAAATTGAAGGTCTATTGAAGCCAAATTTGGCCAAGTTATGAGTATTTTAATATTTCGCTTACGAACGTTTTAGTCCAGAGTTCAAAACTTTAAATCGTTCTGCCCACAACTAATGTTTTCAAAGCCGGTTCACCTCATAACTTCAAAACTACTGCACCGATTCTTTTGAAATTTGGAATACTATTTCTTTCCATGTTCTTAAAGGTATCCCTGGAGAAATTTTCTCAAAAACATAACATTTATAAAAATCTATAAGTATGAGTCGTTTTTGAAAAGTTTTTTTTTTAAGGGGCTTTTATTTTTTGGGGGTGCAAACTTAGGCAAACTCTTGAAATGCAAGATTGTTCTACATATCCAGCAGTTCAATAATATGCAATGTTTTGGCGTGTTGCCACAATAGTCAAATAGTCGTTTATTTATTTGTGAGGTGGGGCTTTTCCTGGAAAAGGAATGCAATAAACAATAAAATACGCATTTCCAGCCAGAAATAGACAAGATTTTCACTCAAGTTCTTTCTGTTATTATTCATATATTTTAACAACTCTTATAATTTGATTGTTCAATACAAGTTGGGGCTGATGCAAAAAAAATATTTTCTGGGGCCAAGCATGATCTAGAAACAACTTGCTGAAGTCGCTGGAACATAAACCGTTCCTCGAGCTATATCATACCAGGGGTTCCAACCGGTTACATATTTGAGGTTCTGTAGTAGAGGTACTAAAGTTACAAAACAACTTTTCCAAAATTTAAAAAAAGAGTGTGTGTACACATGTACACGCGACTGAAGTTATACTTCTCATTCAGAATATATAATTGAATTTCATTTGATATTTTTAATTTCTATTATTAAATTAATTAATCCACACTTCGTTTTTTTTACATTTTTATCAAGTGAACAATAAATTAATTCTTTCATCCTCCTTGCGTCCATGTAGTTTTCAATTTATTCTGTGAAATTTACTCATGTTGTGCGGTTCAGAACGGACGGTATATGGTTAACGAAAGTAAATGAATTGCGCATAAAATGTGCGATATGGTAATTTTATGAGAATTGTGTGTGCTTCAGCACTAGTAGTAGCAATATGGAACTTGCAGGGTTGCTACAAAGCTCAAAAGTTAGCTGAGCTCAGCTCACAGCTCAGCTCAAATTTTGAGCTAGCTCACTTTTGAGCTATGTACCATAGCTCAGCTCATTTGAGCTGAGCTGATGGTTGAGCTGAGCTGTTGGGTGAGCTGAGCTGTTGGGTGAGCTGAGCTGTCGGTGAGCTGAGCTGTTGGGTGAGCTAAGGTAAAGTGAGCTGAGCTGAGCTGTGATGGGTGAGAGGATACATTGATTTTTATTTGGAAAGTATAATGAAATATGAAGATATTTTAAACTTTTATAAAACACCATAGCTTAATGGAATTATTTTAACACATAGATATTTTTATAAATAAGACAGATAATTTTTCGTGATCTTTTCTCTTGGTGTTTTTGATAGTAAATATATTTCTATTTTTTTAGTAAAATATTTCTTTTTTTATCATAAAAAAAAAATTCCGGTACAATCCGTTTTTTCGACTTTTTTCAAAATTCCGAGAAAATCGGTTTTGAAAGTTGGGGTACATTTTTTTTTCGAAAAATCCCCGAATCTTTAAACGCTCCTGGAAGCTAAACCGCTTTAGAGCAATTTTTGGGAGTGATGCCAAATGATAGCTTGTGTAATGGGCCTACGCTTTGCACATTATCAGATTTTTAAAAAATCGCCTTCCATGTTAAACCACCACATCATGCCTTTTTTTTCAGAATCGCGCCTATTTTTTTTTTACTTTTAAGTTCTCCCGGTTTGAGAACGCGTGGACCTACAGGAATGGTAGTTGTACCCAAATGTAGGTTAGAGTCCCCGCTATCTTTTGGCATCAAAAATTTTATTTTCATTTTCTTCAAAATTCCGCGATATAGGCGTTGGAAGTTGGGGGCGCGAAAAAACTTCTGGGAGCTGAACGCTTTGATCTAGAGACAGTGGAGTGGTGGGATATGAAAGCTTATATTCTCAGCTAGCCGATAGTGGTATAATCCGGTTTTTCGATTTTTTTCAAAATTCCGAGAAAATCGGTTTTGAAAGTTGGGGTACATTTTTTTTTCGAAAAATCCCCGAATCTTTAAACGCTCCTGGAAGCTAAACCGCTTGAGAGCAATTTTTGGGAGTGATGCCAAATGATAGCTTGTGTCATGGGCCTACGCTTTGCACATTGTCAGATTTTTAAAAAATCGCCTTCCATGTTAAACCGCCACATCATGCCTATTTTTTCAGAATCGTGCCTATTTTTTTTTTTTACTTTAAGTACTCCCGGTTTGAGAACGCGTGGACCTACAGGGATGGGAATTGTACCCAAATGTAGGTTAAAGTTCCCGCTACCTTTAGGCATCAAAAAATTTTATTTTAATTTTCTTCAAAATTCCGAGATATAGGCGTTGGAAGTTGGGGCGCTCACTTTCAGCTCAGCTCACTTTAGCTCAGCTCAAATGAGCTAAGCTATGGTACCTAGCTCAAATTTGAGCTGAGCTGTGAGCTGAGCTGAAATATGAGCTTTTTGCAACCTTGGCAACTTGCCACATGGAAATTACCACATGCAACTTGCCACATGCAACTTGCCACATGTAACTTGCCACATGCAACTTGCCACACGCAACTTGCCACATGCAACTTGCCACACGCAACTTGCCACATACAACTTGCCACATGCAACTTGCCACATGCAACTTGCCACATGCAACTTGCCACATACGACTTGCCACATGCAACTTGCCACATGAAACATGTAACTTGCAACGTGTTGTGTGTTTAATGTTTGCCGTACTGCGGCGTACTGCATTTTTAAATACTAAAGTACTGCCTACTCTAAAGGTGAAACGACAGCCCTGCTACCCAAGGTGATCGCGTCATAATCCCTTTGACATTCTTGTCAAAAAGTAAATTTTCATACCCACCCTCCCATAAGAAGTATAACTTCAAAAAAAAAATACATAAGTACCCACATATTTGTGGTTTTGCAATGGAAAATTGAAAATCCCCTAATATCACTTTTTTTTCGAAAAGAAGGAGGTTGTCAATTCATCTGTATTTTTTTTTATATTTTGTTACCTAATACACTGTTACAAATTCTGCTGTAGTTTTTAATACAACCTTTGGAAAAAGGTTTTTTTTCAAAGCAAAATTATTAGTTTTTAATATTTTGTTTTTTTTTATTAATTTCAAATACAAAAAATTAAAATGTGTTAGTTTTAAATACAAAACTTTAAAATGTAATCAAGAGTATTGAAATATAAGAAAATTTGAATTAAAAACTAACCCCCTTGCACCTAAATTATAACTTTATCTGCTTAGGAATTGAAATTAAATAATTGTCTTTTTTTAATAGGTATAAGAAAATCAAATTTTAGTCAAACTGTATTAAAAACGTATACCAAAATGGAAGCCATATTAAAAAAGAAAGAAATTTTTTGTGCCTGGATTTAAAGTTGTCGCTACCTGATGATTTTACGTGATAACGTCGTCAGAAAATAGGTTGTGTGCTTTTGTTTAAAATGAGTCATTCGAAGCGTTTACTTATTTCAAATAATCATAATTTACAAGAAAAAGCTAAAAAAAAAAAAAAACCTTTTTTTATTTTCTCATTAGGTATATTAATTTTTTTATTTTAAAAGCTTACAAAATAAATTGCACGACTGGGGTCGCACGTACTTGCTCTTATGCTTAAAGTAACTATAATGTTAAAGCTTTTTATTCAAGAAATTTAAAATTCGATATTTTGAAGAAATTCCATAAGTAGTATAAAAAAATTTAATCTGTTTTTATAATTAATTAAACTCCGTTTTAAATTATCTTAAAAAAAAAAAACAAATATGCCATTTTATTTCTTGGATAAAAAGGTATTTTTAGAAAAAAATTTTCGAAAATTGTAGGAGCCGTTTTTTAAAAAAATAGTTTTTTATATATAAAAATTTTTTAACATTTTTCAAAAAAAAAGTTGGTATGCCATTTTGAAGAAATAATTAATTTACACATAAAAACTAAATTTCAAAATTTTTCATTGATCCGTTTTCAAAAAATTGATTTTTCAAAAAAAAATTTTGAAATATTTTTTAAAAAACCAAAAATGCGTTTTTTGAAAATTTTCTAAAATTTTAATATTAACTTTACTTACACACTTTTGTATAAAAATTTTCATTTAAATCGGGTTAATGTTGTACGAGATATTCAGAAACGAAAAATACCGTTCTATGACAGGTACCGTTAACAACGGTACAAAAAATATTTTTTTTATTTAAAAAGTTGGCTCTTATGTGTAGTACTACACACAAAAATTTTAATCAAAATCGTTAGAGCCGTTTTTGAAAAAAATTAACTTTTCTATTTCCGTTATATGGCAGGTACCGTTAGTTTTGGTCATAAAAAAAAAATTTCAATTTCCCCTCTAGGGAATCACCAAAAACTGCTAACTACCAAGTTTAAAGAAAATCACTTCACTCGTTTAGGCTGCAGCTCCAGATAGAGACAGACACACAGACAGACAGACAGACAGACAGACAGACAGACAGACAGACAGACAGACAGAATTGCCGGACCCACTTTTTTGGCATTCTCCATCATCGTAATGTCATGTAAAATTGTTATCTCGAGTTCGATTTTTTTTACGAATCCTAAACTTGCCCTATAGTTACGGTGACCATATTTCTAGAAGCGAAACCCGGGACAGATAAAAAATTCGTTTTTAAAATATTGATTTTTCACAACAAAAAAAATTAAAAAAATAGTTTTCATAATTTCCTTATTTTGATATAATGATTTCTTAAACGATTTGATGGTAGCATTTTCATTGAAATCCTTTAAGCCGTTTACGAAATCAAGAAAGCGGATTTATAATAGGTACCTACTGTTAATAACTTCTAAAAGAATATTTTGTCAATAAAAAAAAACTTTTCCTGATATAGCTTTTCAACTCGACAAATACAAGCTGGAACTAAAAAAATGACAAAAAATTTTTAAAATTAAAGCCTAGTCTAGAAGTGAAACGAAGATTTTCATATAAAACCAGCACGACGAAATACGAAAATTTAGTTTTTCGATGCACATTCACGCAGCTTAACCACCGAAATTCTTTACTGTGCTAGAATATTTGGAGAGTTTTCAATCGTTTTTGACTGACAAGTAATTTTTCTTACTCTAAAAGAGTTTTTTTACTTTGGAGACTTATTAGAAAAACTTTTAATTTAAATCAACCAAAGACTGTTTTTTCTTGTTTTCCGTTCAAAGTTTTAAAATTTTGAATAAATAATAATTTTTATCAAAAAAAAAAATAAAACCGACTTCCATGGACCGAAACTAGGTTTTATGGTTTTCTCATAGATTCTATAGCCAGAACTGGACCACACTGCAAGCACCAGCTTTCCAATACAAAAAGAATTATCAAAATTGGTTCACTCCGTCCAAAGTTATGAGTTAACAAACTAAAAAATAAAAACAATACAGACGAATTAAATACCTCCTCCTTTTTGGAAGTCGGTAAAAAAAATCAGAAAATGTGCAAATACGGACAATCACGGGACAAATTCCTAAATACGGGACAGTTATACGTCCCGGGTTTATTAAATAAAAACCCGGGACAAGCTGTTGAAATACGGGACAGTCCCGGGTAAACCGGGACGGATGGTCACCGTACCTATAGTACCTATATCGCAAGTAAAAATTATGCAATTTTAAAGCCAAGTATTTCTTCTTAAGAATAAAACCATTTTTAATTTTTTACAATGCGCAAAAAGTATAAAAACAATTTATTGAAAACAATCATTTTCATCAAAAAAAGCAAAAAAACATGAATTTTTATCTTCTCACGTCATTAATTCCATTTTTTCCCTAACAACTTATTAAAAATTTTATACCATCTGAAATTTTATTTTCTTAGCTCAAAATATATATATATCGATCAGGTCTATGAGACATCTACAAAAAGAGCTGGAATTTTTTGAACTCGATCAAATTTAATTAAAAAAAAGCAAAAAAGGCATTTATTTTTATGTTCTGACGCTATGGAATCAATTTTTTTGTTTGACAACCTATTACAAATTTTATACCATATGAAAGCTTATTATTTCACCTTTCATATGACGTATCAATGTCATTTCAAAGATGCTTACAAGAGAAGTTAGAATTTTTTAAAGTCAAACATGTCGAATTTCCAGACTGATATTACGGTACTTCCCACACTCTCTCCACTGGTGTTTTGAGGTTTTTCGCAAGTTTCTTGAATTAACATTGTGTAGCTTGTAGTTAGTCTATCGTTATGTGTGATATACCAAATGAAAGGTAATTGTATCAGGATGCTCATAAAAGTTTAATAAAATTTCTATCTGCTCTTGGTTAAAAGTTATAACCTGTTGAATTCTAAAATTTATTTTACCGTTATCTCAAAATTGTGTTTACGAAAATGATTGAAACTTCGCACACATATAGTCGAGATCATGGTCTATCATTACTCAATATCCTTTATTCCTGTATCTATTAAAGAAAAAAAGATAAAAATAAAAAACGATGAAAATCGGTTAAAAACGGTCAAAAAACGTGTTTTTAAAAAACTTGTTTCTTCCGTTATTCCGTCAAAACTCTTTAAGTGATTCCAATTTTTTGCACATGTATGCATAAGGCAAAAACCTACATGATTGTTTGAACGCTCCAAAAAAAGCTAAAAATCAAAAACTATCCAAAAATACCCCTAGAGTGTTGGAAAAAAATCCGTATCAGACGCCTAAATTTTTTTTCCCTCATCTTTCACCTGGCAATTTTAAAATTGTCAACAAAAATTTCCCCTACCCAAAATCATCATTTTGTCATAGCCCCAGCACGTGTACAACGTTCAAACAAAACGTTGTAGCTTAGTTTCAAATTTTTTTAGAACTTTTTCTTAAATGTAGTTATTCTTAAATTAGTTTTATCTACCTATCTATATCAAAAAAAATCAACTCTCTACGACTTCGCGTTTAGATTTTAGCCTAAACTTCATCTTTCCGTTTTACCCCTGTTTACCCTATCAAATGACGGAATTTATGAAAATCCTTCATTTGGATTAAGCTTTAATTTATTATCTTTCAAATAAGCTATAGAAGATTTTTGTACCTCTAATAGTTTATTTTTAATTTTGAATTGAAATTTTTTGCCGCACTGCGAAAGTGCGAGAGTGGAACAGGAGAAAATGGCGTCACTTTTTTGTGGTGGCTGCCATGGGTCATCGATTTATAAGAGGTTATCACGTCAAAAAAATTTTAAAAGAGTCAAACAAAAAGAAACTTTAAGCTTAATTAATAGTCTTTCTAAAAATAATAATAATTTTATCAGAAAAAAAAACCCACTTCCTTAAGCCTGGCACAATTTTAGAAAAAAAAATGATATTTTATATGAGAGTTGCTATAAAAAAAAAATTCTTTTTTGAATATCTCCTAAACAGTGGAAAAACGATAATGTTTTGTATGTACATATATAGAACTCGAGGTGGGACAAACGATTGCAGTTGATTTTATACCTCAAAACTTGAGCATTTAGAAGATGTTTAATTTTTCAAAAAAAAAAAAAAAAAAAATTGGATGGACAAACATGGACAAAAGGTGGACAAACGAATTAGACCATATTGGTTCAAATATTTTGAGGTCACATTTCTGGCTTCATGGTGATGATATTAGGTACAATCTTTTTCACATATTCTAGCTTTAACCAGTCCTGAGTTACTTTTAAAATATGTATAAAAATTGACTTCGGTCGGTTAAATGACAACTAGGGAATTTAAGCGGCTGTTGATTTCACTTATTCTAGTTTGTTAGCAATCGCCTTGAAATTACAATGAAAGAGTTAAAAGTCTAATCAAAAAACGCACGCCTATTGTCGTTATTAAAATTAATAAAACTATTCAAATTTTCTTTGAAAGTATCACACTGCAACATGTTGCTTTAAATTTTAAACATTTTGTCCTGCTTTCTTTTACAAACTATGAATGCAACCATTTCGTTTTGTATCCAATTTCTCTGTTAAAATAATAGAAGAATAAAAACTTGACAAAAAAAAAATTCCTCTTTAACCCTTAAGATTTTTTTTTTGTTTTTATTTTTAACAAATCTCAATTTCATTTTTCTTCTTCTTGTTTTTTTTTTTTTTTTTATTTCTTTTGTGCAAGAAGAATGACAAATGCATCCGGCGGAAGAAACATTACACAGTGCACAATCCGCATGGAAAGAAAAATAATATATAAAATGAGAATAAGAATCAACAAGAAAAGAATGAAATTTAACTGAAATCATAACGAATGACACTGAGGACAAAATTTATTATAATTCATCTCCTGGTGCCATCAACCGATGCGGATGTATCCTTTCCGCAATCTCAACATCCGATGTGTTCTTACAAAAAAAAAAAATAATATAAAAATACAAAAAAATATAAAAAAAAATATGCTTCCTCGTCTTTGGTTTCTCTGTTTTGTATTTTTCTTTTTTTTTTTTTTTTTTAATTTTTAGTTTTATATTTTATTCTTTCTCTTTTTTTACTTCTGTATGCGCAGAAGAAAAACGTTCTCAATCATTTTTCATTGAAGATAAGTAAAATATTTGCATTGAGGAGGACAATTCTTGAGACCGATTGTAATCATGCTTGGTTAAGGTAACGAGTTTTGAAATTACAAATGAGATTGTGCGGTACCTTAGCCTCGTTTATCTGGAAAGCTTTCAAGAGGAATTTTTTGAATACCTACTTACCTATAGAAATAAAAAAAAATACTATGCAAAACTTTTTGAATGAAGCAAATTTTCAAGAAACAAAAATTGAAAAGAAAAGATAAGTAAGTTTGTAGAAAAGGGAATTTATTTTTAGATGAAAGGCAAAAACGTTGTTGTTTCATTCAGTTTAAGAGAGACACATTTCTAATTGAAATGGAAAAAATTCTTTGTTTTGGATTTACTCCATTAAAATCAATTAGTTACCTAGTTTTCTTGAGATAACTTAGAGTGTTCTGTGAAAAATATAAACCTTCATTTAACATTTACTTCAAGAACTTTTTCGGAAATGAAAGTTCCAGTTTTTGTCTTCTTGCCAATAAACCTTCTTCTTCTTCCTTTTACTCGGCCCTGTATGATCTCGATGTTGAAGGGATCACAACTCTCCCAACTATCTGCTTCAAACTAGTGATCAGGGTTGCCGTTTTGGTGGAATTCTACCAAAACGGTTGGCATTTGTAAGATGGTAGGTTTAAACCCGATTTGGTATTTTTTGGGTCAACTTATGGAAACAATTTTCTGAAAATGAAATTGTTTTGCACAAAATAATTTAGTAATTTTTTGAATGTCTATAAAAAGTCTATTGAATGGAACAAATTCATTCAAGAGTTTTTATTGCTGATTATGATTTCTTGGCATAAAAGAATACTCTAGCCAAAAGTGCTACTAAATCCATTAGTGCATTTCCGGGAAAACGGCAACACTGGTCGGTTTTCAGATTTTTTGATTTAACTCGAGAACCAAGCCTAACTTTGGAATGGTTCAAAGACACTTTTCATAGTAAATTAAATTTTCTGTCAAGATAAGATGGTTAAAAAATTTTAAAAATTATTTTTGACTAAAATTCTAACGTAAAATCAAAGAAAAAAAAGTTTTTTTTTTACTAAATCAAGTAGCATTTTGTGTATGAAGCCGGTACGTCCAAACTTTGTACTAATAAAATAAAGTAGAGGTAAAATGTTTTGATAGTATGCAGTTTTTAATTTTTTTTTTGTCAAGAAACGACTTAAATGTACCTTTTCAAAAATTAGCACATTTTCTATATTTTTGACTTTTTTAGTTTTTGAGTTTTTAAAACTCGATAAAATCGTATTAATTGGTAATTTTTCCTCAAGGGATTGATTTAATATGAACTAAGTATAACAAACAAACAAATTTATTTGCATCCTTATGGCCTTGTGTGCAATTTTGTGTATGTGCATTTTTATAAATACGGATCGAATAGATGAACGGACAGTCATTAGCTTTGGTCTTTTGCATAGAAGAACATTTAATACCAACTCTTTAACTGTTTTCAATGGTCTGAAAAAACATTCTTGTAAAATCAACGACCAACGAAAAGTTTCTCTTGAAAAACGAAAAAAAATACTCAAATGAGTTTTAAACAAAATAGCCCAGGCAAATAGCCCAGTCATTTTAGTCATTTTTAAGCCCAATCTGCGGAAAAATTCCTACTGGGCTGAATTTTGGTATACAGCTTAATGACGGCTTTGTTATGAAGATGTGAAAAATCGACATTGATATCGTGTCCGCGTTAAGAGTTATAGGGGTCAAAAGGTCACAAAAACTATTTTTTCACGATTTTCAGCAAAACGGTAAGTCTTATCAAAAAATTTTCAAAGCAACTGTAAAAAAAAACTCCTAACTGAAAAGTTCCTGAAATTTCATTATTTTTTTAGCTTGAATTTCGTTCCTCAATACTGTTAAGAATATGGGGAAACCAAAAAAAAATGGAAATTTTCGCCATTTTTCCGATTAGGGCCCTTCTCCCGAAACCATTTCCCTGGGAATTTTTGTTTAGAATATTTCTGAAAATATACAGGGTGTGCAATAGAGAATGGACAACCCTAAAACGGCTTATAGCTACACTTATGATTGTTCTAAAAACAGATAGAAAAAAGTTCTATCGCAACCAGTTCATAAAATATGGACTTTTTTTCGTTCAGTGTATTTTAAATTTTATCATCTTATGTTTTCGTTCACTACAACCACGAATGAATGAATTTTATTTATTTCTTTTTTTTTATAATTTTCTACAATAATTGGATGAATACATAAACACTTTAAAAATTTCATAGCTATTGCACATTTTCGTAAAAAAAATTTTAAACACCTGTGATATAAAATAAATCTATAGAAACCTAGGTGGCCAACTTTCTTAAAAATATTCTGGTATAAGGAGAATATTTTTAAGAAAGATGGCCACCTAGGTTTCTATAGATTTATTTTATATCACAGGTGTTTAAAATTTTTCATAAAATACTTTTTTTACATTTTGCATCAAAAAACAGATTTCAAAATTTTTTTTACGAAAATGTGCAATAGCTATGAAATTTTTAAAGTGTTTATGTACTCATCCAATTATTGTAGAAAATTATAAAAAAAAGAAATAAATAAAATTCATTCATTCGTGGTTGTAGTGAACGAAAACATAAGATGATAAAATTTAAAATACACTGAACGAAAAAAAGTCCATATTTTATGAACTGGTTGCGATAGAACTTTTTTCTATCTGTTTTTAGAACAATCATAAGTGTAGCTATAAGCCGTTTTAGGATTGTCCATTCTCTATTGCACACCCTGTATATTTTCAGACATATTCTAAACAAAAATTCCCAGGGAAATGGTTTCGGGAGAAGGGCCCCAATCGGAAAAATGGCGAAAATTTCCATTTTTTTTTTGGTTTCCCCATATTCTTAACAGTTGAGGAACGAAATTCAAGCTAAAAAAATAATGAAATTTCAGGAACTTTTCAGTTAGGAGTTTTTTTTTCAGGAATAGGATTATGACGATTACAACTAAACTTCAACTTTTTGAATCGTTATACCTAAGAAACGGTGGGTCTTAGGAAAAAAAGTGTCATGACACTTTTTATATATAATAATCTGGTCTACAATTCTTGCTTTGAAAATTTTTTGATAAGACTTACCGTTTTGCTGAAAATCGTGAAAAAATAGTTTTTGTGACCTTTTGACCCCTATAACTCTTAACGCGGACACGATATCAATGTCGATTTTTCACATCTTCATAACAAAGCCGTCATTAAGCTGTATACCAAAATTCAGCCCAGTAGGAATTTTTCCGCAGATAAAACCTAAAATTACTGGACTAAAATTAGTAAAAATCAAATTGCATTTTTCGTGGGACAAATTTTTTTCATGGAACGTGTTTGAGTGTATTTTTAGGGATGATAAGACATCGGTAACAGCCGCCATCTTGGAAAAGAGGTTGGTGCCGTTTTTATTTCATAGCTCCATTTTTACTCACTTTAACCAAAAATGTCCAAGCACAGACTTATTCACAATGAAATTATCTAAAAAATGATATACAAATGAATTCCTTGAGTTAATTTAATTCAATTTTATTGTCGGTCAAAGTCCGGGTTCTTCTCGCAAGGTAAGGACCAAATGAAATTCTGAAGAGCTTTTGCTTTGTTTGGGATTTTCTTCGAGAATGAATTATAGAACTTTAAATTATCTATAAAATGAGCGATTTATTGTTTTTGTAACCATCACATTGTAGAAGCAACCAAACTTCGAAGTCATGATATACGATTTTTTTTAACTGAGCATATAAACGCATTTGACAATTTATGAGTAAAATATAAATTACTCGCTGGAAGTTCCAAAGGAAAAGTGGATTTTCGTTATGAACATTTTTCAACTAGTTAAACTTTATTTATTTCAAAATATTGTAGTTACTGAAGTGAAAATAACAGAAAACTAGAAAAAAGGTAAAAATTGGTTAAATATTCATTTAAACGCAATTATCTAAAAATTAACATTTTTCAAAAATATGACTTAAAATAAAATAAAATGCACGACTGGGTCGCACGTACTTGCTCTTGTAGTTCACAGTATCTTTATGTTAAATATCTTTTGGAAATTTAAGATTTTGTTTAGTGTCGAGAAAAAAAAATCAAAAAAAAAAGTGAAAGTTTAAGAATTAAATAAAAAAATTTTTTTTTTCAAAAATGTTTTTAAAAATATTTTTTTTACCTTTTATACTTCAAAATGATGTCTGTAAATTTTTAATAAAATTGACTTATGCTTTGATGAAATATATGAACTTAAAAAATAAGTCAATTTTTGAAAAACGGCAACGCCATATTTCCGTTCTCCGCATTTTTTGAGAAAAACTAAAAACGCAGTTTTGTTAGAATCAATAAGTCTATTACGTACCTATACCAAATTTAATCAAAATCGTTACAGCCATTTTCGAGAAAATTGTAATACCTCGAAAACGTTTTATGGGAGATATGCGTTAAAAAGGAGATATTAAAAAAATAAAAAAAAATGGGTCTAGGTAATAACGTAAAAAGCATCTGTACCAAGTTTCAAGCAAATCCATGCATCCGTTTAGGCCCTAGCTCGATGTACAGATGGACACACACACACAGACCGACCGACGGACGGCATGACGAAAACCAGTAAAAGAAAAAGTAAAAATTAATGCTTTGTATGGCTACCTTTATTCGTAATAAGTTCAAAAACTTAGTTGGTCACGCATTCAACGTCAGTTTTTTTTTTTCTTTCGCCTAAATTTCTTCCCAACATGTTTTTATGCTCCAAAATAGTATCATATTATCTTCCATTTTTATAAACATTTGATGCAGGTATCCCCCAATGATTTTCCATTGGATTGCAATCAGGACTACAAACTAGCCAATCCAATATAGCCATGTTTTTCTAACGAAACTATTTTTTTTTTGATTCCTTAGATACATGGATTAAAGCATTGTCTTGTTGAAAAATCAACTTTTTTTCGTAGTGCTCATCCATGAATGATGAGAAAACGTCATCCAACAAATCTGTGAATATTATGGAGTTTATCTTCGTTGAAGTGAATCAAAAATGCTTCCCATATTTTTTCAAAGTGACTTACTGTAACCAAACTTTTTCCTAAAAAAACTTGTGGGAGAAAAAAGCCAAATCACCATACCAAGGCGAAAACATGAAAAATATTGCAATGAGCATTAAACGAATATTTATCACTGATGGATTACATTCAATCAAGTAAGAATTCTAAGTCAGATTAATAACATTTGAGGGGCAGTGCCCACATCAGTGGGCTTACATTTTCTAAATTATAAATTTAAAAAAGTTCACTGTGGTGTATGCGTACTATTTTTTTTTTTTTTTTTTTTTGTGAATAAAAAATAATGCTTCTATAATTTTTAAACCAAGGGAAGGATAACTAAATAAAAGATGGGCTAACGTTGGGCAAACGAACCACAGTGCAAAACCAACAATTTTTACACTTAATAAAAAAAATTATTTTTGTGATTTTTGAGGTGAAAAAAAAAACTGATTCCGTTGTAATTTTAGAACTAAGGGTGGGCCAGAGAAAAAAAATCTTTTTGGGGGTGTCAACTTCACATAGCCCTCCATGGCAATTTTCTTATCTTCCTGACATCCCCTTTCAAATCTACGTAATTTCCTACTCCTTTAGACGTTTTTTACGACAAACGTTTAAAGCTTCAGTTTTAAGAGAAAAAGGTAAAATATCATTTTGATTTTATTTGCATATTTTGACACAAGACGAAAATATAGTTACACAGACCTATCATACAAACCTAACCACAAACAGAGTTGTTTCAACTTTCAACCCTCAGATAAAACCAGAAAAAAAAATTACTTCATAATACATTCCAGAAATTAATTTCAATTCACATCGTGCGGTATGCTAATAATAATCAGAGAGACACACAAAAACTCTCATTCCCAATATAGTTAAATTTTATGACAATGAATGCCATTATCTCTGTGAACACGACTACAGTGTACACCCTGTACAAGTGTATATCCAATTCATACATAAATTGGTACAATCATAGCCGAAATCACCATATAATTTTATTGTTATAAGTTCCAACCACTGAACCATAGAAAACAATAGAACTTTAAGTATTTCATTGGCTAAATAGATGCAAACCGAGAGCCAAACCAACCCAACACACAATCCAACAACCAACAACCCAATTATGCCTATTTATTTTTTTTGTAGGTTCTCCTATTCAAATGGATCCTCATTCCTATTGAATAATGAATAAAATCGATTCTGTGTAATGAAATTAACTTTTACTACCTTCGTTCAGTTAAATGCACACAAGGAGATTGTATAGAAATATATTCAAATAAAATAATCATACAAATTAATCAAAAATCACTTGGCTTATAGATTTTTTTGATCCGTTTCTTTTGGAAATCAGTTCGATGGCTCATGTCATTGAACGCTCCAGTCGGCTTGAATTGTTTTCATATTCACTTATTAACTTGTTACACATTTGAATTTGTACGTACAAATAGTAATTGAATTTTTAAAGAAAAAAATCTTGAGCGCCGCACCAGCGCCGTTTGCAGAAATTTTCGCCGCACCCACCGCCGCACCACGACTGCCGCACATCCGCACTATTTCATTTTGTATGAAAAATTCGCCGCACCATGATTCATAATTTTGGAATTTGGAAAAATAAAAAAACAACTAGCAACGAGAAGGAGATTCGAACCCGAGCACTTTCAATTAGAAGTCCAACGCTTTAACCACTCGACCACCAAGTCATGTTTGCATGAACTGGCAAGTTGTTACTTAAGCCAAAATAACATTGAAGACGACTTAAACATATAAGTACGAGAATAGAATTTATTTCATACAAAATGAAATAGTGCGGACGTGCTGCAGCGGTGGTGCGGCGGTCTAGAAATTTTTGATCATAGTGCGGACGTGCTGCAGCGTAGGTGCGGCGGTCAAAAAGTGCTGCGGACGTGGTGCAATATAATATATGGTATAATATTTTAGTATAATATTCCATAGATAAGATTTTATGTTTCTAAGCTTAAACATTAAATATAAAATAGTAGCACTGTACAAAATATCAATATCAAGTATCATCTGGAAAAAAAAAACAAAAAAATAGCAGATTTACACATTAATTTAAAATGACTCTCTTTTTTGAACAACATTTTGCCATCAATTAGTATGCAAAACGAATTGATAAGAAATCTTTTAATTTTAAGTCGAGATTTTTTTAAGAAAATACTTTTTAAAATGAAAAGAAGTTGTTCTAAATTTTAAACGAAATCCATTTACAGTAGAGTTGCCAGATATATTTTGACGAAATTAGTAATCGAGATCCGAAATCCTGGACAAAAAAGATAATATAAAAAAAAGTTTAGCATTTGCTGACTGCACTGCAGAAGAAAACAAAACCGTTATAGTACTAGAATTAACATTTTATAAGAAACTTTTGAGCTAGTACAACAAAAATTGCAATATATTTTTCAGTAAAAAAAATGTAAAAATTAAAAAATGCAATTAAAAACCAATGTTATTTGCAATAAGGTTTTATTAAATTAAAAATGATGTTTACATAATATTCTATAGATTCCAGAAGCACTACAATCGTTTTATTTCATTGTTAACTTTACAGCTCTTAACTCAAAGTACATGAAAAATTCGGAAGACCCTTAGAATGGTTGAAAAGAGTACAGTTTAGAAACCAGTAAGAGTAAAAACAAAAGCCAAAGAAAGGAAAAAATTCGTAACAGGCTGATTTTTGGTATCACAAAAATGGATTTTTCCTTCCTATCTCTAAAACAATAGGATTAAGAAAAAAATATGTTCCACAAACTTGTAGCTGAGTTGATTTTACATAAAATACTTCTCAAAAGTTTTCTTGTATCACTTACCGTTTTGAAGTTACGTTACTTTAAATGTGCGTATATACCCCAAAAATATGCATTTTTTTTAAATAAATACTATTTTGACACCACTCCAGGGGTTGAGTACTTTATATTTTTTTTGTATGATATCCCCAAGAAACCTCCTCCACATTGTTTGATCGGTATGTATATCAAATGAAAGTTATTCATAGTTTTTGTTTTTAACAAAATTTTCAAAACTTAGAACAATTTTTAAGCGTTACTTCAATTTCACACCTGAACGTTGAAGGAAAAACGCTGTCGTCGTTAATTTGGGAGTGCCTTAAACTCTTCAATTCTTAAATGCAGATATCCAGACACGGACAGATTCCATTCCTTCTGATTTACCACTTTGTGACTTTTCTTCTTTAAATGTATTAGACCTGTTGGAATTTTTTCACAAGCCTTATTGCTACCAGTGGCGTATTGAGGGGGGGCTCAGGGGGCTCAAGCCCCCCCCCCCAAGCCTTCAAGATCATGTTATTTTTTAGCTAATTTCATCATAATGTATATGGTTGACTGAAACTTGTTCGTAAATCTTATAGATTTAGAGGCAGCTCAGATGCTCGAGCCCCCTCCAAATTCTGAAACGGCTTTTTGTGTTTGTTTGAGTAAGAGCCTTAGCTGACCTTGAGGGGTGGGGTATTTTTTTCGGATTTTAGTTCAATTCGGAATTCTTCAGATCATTTTTTTTGGTATAATACGTACGTCGAATAACATCGCCATTTAATTTTGCAAAACTTCTTATTCTTATTCTATCTTAAAATACTTTTTTCAAAAATAATATATTTCTCAAAGCTTTTGGAAATAGAAATTTTTGATATCTCCAATTCTTATTTGGAATTTGGATTAAAAAAGCAACATATTACGAAAAAATATATATTTCGGATTTAATATCAAAAATAATTTTATTGAAAATAAGTATTTTCGACTTTCACTTTCTGCATTTCACTTAAGCGCAGTTACTTGCCGAAAGTGAAATAAGATGTTCTGCATTTTCGACTCATTTAGATTTTCTGAATTCAATTCACTTTGTTTCTGTTCGTGAATTTTGTTTCTTTTTCAATGAATCTGTAATTTTTGGACAAAATATTATCAAAACTTATATTTTAATTGCTTTGTAATGTTTATTTGTTGTTTATTTAATACAAAATGCTTAAAACACCATAAGGCATGAAGTATCAGAATTCAACACTGCCTCTGTGTTTGCAGTCCGCAGTTCTCCAGGCACCCTGGGGAATTGCGCACAGCCTCTGTGTTTGCAACTTTATTCGCTATACGCTTTACCTAATGTTCTGCATATCAATTACATTATTTGATTTGTCTCTCTAAATGTATGTCTTCTTATTTTTTCTTTATACTTTTTTTCCATTAAAATTGCCGATAAAATTGCATCCAGCAGCAATAATTTAACTTCAGAAACAAAATAAAAATGGATGATTCTTCAGTTTGACAGATCAATTTCTAAGTTTTCGAAATCGATCGAAATGAAGAATATGATATTTTATTTCACGTGAAATTGAATATATTTAATTTACTTTCGGTCGAATTGCGAAACATGGGCGTTTACATCGAAAATAGTGATGACTGATGTGATGAGTATAGCTCAAAAACTACACGTGATAGGAATAAATCAGTAAACAGTTTTGAATTCAGCTCATGACAAAGATCGAAAAAATTAAATGTTTTTTAAAGGATGACTCAACTTTTTGTTGTTTGTGTAAAATGCTTGGGACACAAGAACTTTGACAAATAGGAGACGGTAGTACGAAGCTGTCAACGTCTAGAGCAGTTAAATGCTACTATGCCAATTTCAGAACTGCAGCAGAGCGCTTCACTCTCGATCAAAAATGAATAAATTAGAGAGAACATTTTTTTGTAAATTTACCCTCTAAAAAATGTTTGAAAAATTTTCCAGCCCCCTCCAAATTTTTTTCTGGATACGCCACTGATTGCTACTCCCCGGACCGCTCCTGACCAATTAAACTATCTAGTGAAATTCTCTTGAACATTCATTTCCAACTGTTGAAAGCAGATCATAATTCATAACCCCATACAATTTCATTGGAAATCAATATATCTCAGAATTAATATTTTCCAATTCCAATAATTCATAAATCAATTGATCCCTATACCAAAAAGCGTCAGTTTAAAATTACTATACATTCGAAAGGATTTATTTATTACATATCTCGAGGCTTTATCTCCAAAAATCTTTGCTGTTCCAGGAATTTATGTCCATTCCGTATAGGTACATATTACAAGTTCGAATAAATAAAATTATTAATAGTCATTTTGATGATATAGCAGCAACTGGTAAGGGTAAAAGAACCAGAGAGACAGAAAAGGTCCTTTCAACTTCCAACCTTTCGATTGATTTCCCGAAGCGATTTAAATTTAATAAATAAACCATTATCATATCTACAAAAAAAAAGGATATATTATCTTCGAAAATATTTTGTATCATGGATATATTCCAGATGCAGAGAGTGAATTCTAGTATAGGTTTGTTGCTTGCGGGCAATCAAGCGTCATCCATCAAATTAACGTGCTCAAGATAAATTTTGTGAAAAAAAAATGTAGCAGGCTTACTTTCTGACAATTACCCTGTTTTCGAACATACACATTTCTATATAGCCCATTGGCTACTAGCCCCTGTTCGTATATCAGGAGGGCCTATATCCCAGGAATGTTTCTATCTGTGGCGTTAATCTTTTGATCCCATAAAATATATTGAGGATATAGCAATAAACGGTTTATACGTTCGTATAACAGAGATAACTGCCAGATTCTCCAATCGTCTCCATATTGGATTTATTTTATCAGGATGTTTTGACCATTTTTTTTTTCTCTAGAGCTGTTGCTGTTATTTTTTCTGTTTTGTTTTTGGTTCTCAATTTTGTTTTCCTCTCCGCACTTTTGCATCTAAGGATTTCACTATACTCAAGTTTGTCTGGTGTAGAAGAAAAGTTCAATTAAAATATTGCTCAAATCCCGGAGGAGTATCTAGTGGATTCTCTCTCGCCGAAGCTAAGCTAAATTCCAAATGATTGTAGATAGATATCCTTGGAAGTTGATGGTATCATTAGGCATATAAGAGCAAGGTCGTTAAGTACTCTTAATCGATTGTGTCTTTGTGTTAATCTATTAATTATTGGAATAAATCTAATTGTATGTATATTCCTTTCGCTTTGTATTCCTATATCCTTTGTTATATGCAATGCATGTCATTTAGCCAAAGGTAAGGAAAGGATGTTGCTTTTAGATCGATAAAAAATATTGTTGCTCATTTATTTGCTTGTTGGGAATAAATAGGTTAAATATGCGCCCGAGGCTTTAAGTATACAGTTTGGTATAGCTCATAAATTAATCAGTTAGCTGTACTAAAGTACAGGTAAAATAGGCATTTAAAAAAGAAAACATTGTTGTGTACATTCATGAAACTTGGCAAAAAGTTTGCTTTTGGGATAAGAACCAAGTACAAAAAAAGTCTATAAAAAAAAGTTGGGTGGAAGCGTGTTTTTTCGCGGACAAGAGGAAGGGGGTGAAGGTCAAAAATATACTGAAAAATTGTTTGTCGAATATCATCATATGGCACATGTTTTCAAGGTATTTTTTGATGCTGAACCTAATGACATAAAAATAAAGTCAATACGATTGCTCTAAGAAAAGTTATTGCTGATTAAAAACAAGGGCGCTTGTTTTTTTTTCTTCAACAAGTAAAATATAACCGAAACCCATGTAAAAAACATGCTACACTGATAAAATTCGGGATGAAGGTTTTAGATAAAGCATTTTCTTGATACAACAATTTTAATCGGTTGAATTTGTATAAGACCAGTTATGGTATGGTTATTCGGATATTAGAGACGAATAACGATTAATATGGGGAATTTTTCTGTCCATTTGAAAGCTAAATAAAGACACAAAACGCATTTTAAGTTACCAAATCGTTTTGGACGCGTTTCAGACGCGTTTTGGACGCGTTTTAGACGCGTTCAGGAAGCGTTTTGGAAGCGTTTCAGACGCGTTTTGGACGCGTTTTGGACGCATTTCAGACGCGTTTTGGACTCGTTTTGGACGCGTTTCAGATGCGTTTAAGACGCGTTTCGAACGCGTTTTGGACGCGTTTCAGACGCATTTTGGACGCGTTTTGGACGCGTTTCAGACGCGTTTTGGACGCGTTTCAGACGCGTTTCAGACGCGTTTTCATAAGTTTTTGACAAGTAGTTTTTTTTTTTTACAGAGTTTTGAATTTGTCAACTTTGAGGCCATTTAGTGGCCAAATAGAGTCACAAAACGCATTTGAAGTTTCCAAGTGGTGATTATATCGAAACGTGAATATTTTGCCTAGATTTGTAGTTCAAGCACCTATTTTCTTAAGTTTTTAAAATTTTAATATCCATTTGATGAAGAATAAAACTACACAATAGTCTTAAATAATTTTCATTTTACTGTTAAAAAATAGCACAACGACAACCAATTTGCCATTGAATAGATCCATAAAAATAAGTTTTTCAATGCCCAAAATCCCCAATCATTCAAAACTGCATATATGAACCTATTTCTCCCTAAAAAAAGAAGACCAAAATAAACAAGGTACAAATGGGCTTATGAATTGCTTTGATTTTTCTCTTAGGATCCATTCTGCATACCGCATTTTCTCTCGACTTTTATTACAAAAAAAAAAAACGAAAAAAAATATATTCTTATCTCAAAAATGATGATCCCCTAAAGGGAAATGAAAAGCCCTATTAAAGGAAGCTGCCACTCTGCAGAGCAGCAGCAGCAGAGAGCTCGACTGATTACAAATAATCCCCTCACTTGCCATGAAAATACCACCATCATACCGACACCATAGGTCAGCAGCATTTCGCATCACATATAATTCAGCGATTGCAATCAACTCGCTCATAAATAAGCTCCAAGCTTTTACTTTATTTTTGGGGGTTATTTATACAAAATCGCGTACTGAAAAAAGAAAAGAGAACACATTTTAACCCCAAAAAACAAGGATGGATCTCACCCTTTCAGCCACAAGCAAATGTTTAAGGATTTGGATTTTTGGTGCAGGGCTCCCATGATGCCCTATTATTTCTGCCACCCGAAAAATTGCTGCTGCTGCTGATGGTGTTTTGTATGTAAAAACTTGCTGGCAGCACTGGCACAAGCAATGGCTGGCTGAAAAGAACATTTTTGTGCATGCAAACGAGATAAACCCTTTGCTGTTCTCGAAAATAAATATTTTCCCATTATGCAAGATACAACAAACACGCTGCTGCTGCATCACTCCGCGCCACCGGTCACTCATCTCCTTCGTCCTCATCCAGATGGTTGGTTTAAAAGGTTAGAGTTTTCCACCAGTTTTATTCAAAATGCACGACTATTCAACCTCTGGCTAAGCGGGGAGCTGCTATCTGCCAAAAAAAGGAATCCAAACAAATGAAATAAAATCGTACAAAAAATGGCTGGCCAATGACTGTGAGCGAGCTGGGGCAGGGAGCAGAACTCCAATTCTATATAGCTAGCAGCTGAAAGTCGACATAAAAATACACCAAAATTTATACCAACAAGTCCTCTTGTGCAGCATCATAAAATAGTTTTTGAAAGCTCATCGCACTGCCATATACCAACCATTCGTACTCTCAGAGTATGTGTGTTGTTCACATCAGCGGAACCGAAGCCGATTCGAGCCGAATAACACTGGCGGCATTTAATTGGTTTGAAATTTACAATATTTTGCTTTTCTGATGTTGGCATAGAATCGTAGATAATGCGTTTTACTATTTTAGGTGATTCTCAATTAAATTTTTTGGGTGAAAGTTCCTTCAAAAACAGTGACTAATTAAAAAAACATACGAAATACCCTAGAAGGATTGGAAATTTATTTATTTTATTAATTTTCTATTCAACCAATAGGGTTGGTCTACAATCCTAAGCTCCAGAGCAACTGGGAGCGAACCCGTTAACGTTGTGGAAAAGATTTCAATTTTGAGCCGCATAATTAAAATACAAGGAGCGGGAAATATAAGAATAGTCCACATCAATCGCCAAGCCAAATACGAATCAAATCAAGAATCGAATGCCGACTTTTCACGAGTCGATTTTAGCTGCACGATATGTCACACGGCTAAAATCGACTAGGATTCTTCTATGGGGATTGTCAATTTAGTCACCTGTGGCTTTCGTCGAAAGCCACAAGTTGACTTACGCCGAAAAGCTTCGCCGCATGGCAAAAATCGACTCGTGAAAAGTCGGCATAAGATGGAAGTATAAGTTTTAAAAAGGGGGCAGTGTAACAAAATCACTGATCGAATAGTCTTATTTTGTGGAAGATGTCAGCCGGTCGTATGTTGCGGGAAGAATAAAGTTGACTGACTGCTAGCCACGTAGTGACTAGACTAGTGAGGAGATAAAGAAACTGTTGGCGAAAGGAAATGACAACTCTGTCAACTTCTTGGAGACTTGGATACTTTTGAATTTTTCGACAAGAAGTTGGAACAGAAGGCAGCGTTATTTTTATCATGATAACAAATGACGAAATCAGACTTCATGTAAATGAGCTTGAGTATGTTAGTGACATTGTTTCACCATAAATCTCTCACGTTCAACGTCTTTTCGATTAATTTCTCTCTTGGTGTCGGTATTTGTATTTGCTATCTTTTTGGAGTTTTTTGCCTACAGATCGAAAACGGTCTGTCAAATCGAAAGACCGTTAATGTAACAAATGAAGATAATAAAAAGATCTACAACTTTTACTTGGGACTAATTTTCAAAAAAAAGCCTCAAATAAAAGAGATAATGGCAAAAATATAAAAATCATCCTTTGATGTGTTTAAAAAAAAACACCCTAACTTTTAAACCGAAAGGATAATCGAAAAATGTCACTTATCATTACGGTCCCCATCCGTCCCGGTTTACCCGGGACTGTCCCGTATTTCTACAGCTTGTCCTGGGTTTTTATTTAAGAAAACCGGGACGTATAAGTGTCCCGTATTTTGTAATTTGTCCCGTGATTGTCCCATATTTGCACATTCTCTGATTTTTGTATTCAATATTTTAAATACTTTGTACGGAAAACAAGGAAACAGTGGTTGGAAATTAAAATTTTTTTTTTAATTTTTCGGATAAAGCATTAAGCCTAGTACGCTGCTGAAGCAAAACGAAAAATGTTCTAAGTCTCCAAAGTCAAAAAACTTTTGCTGCAAGAAAATTTGCCTGGTAGTCCAGTAATTTTAGGTTTTATCTGCGGAAAAATTCCTACTGGGCTGAATTTTGGTATACAGCTTAATGACGGCTTTGTTATGAAGATGTGAAAAATCGACATTGATATCGTGTCCGCGTTAAGAGTTATAGGGGTCAAAAGGTCACAAAAACTGGTTTTTCACGATTTTCAGCAAAACGGTTAGTCTTATCAAAAAATATTCAATGCAAGAATTGTAGACCAGATTATTAAATATAAAAAGTGTCATGACACTTTTTTTCCTAAGACCCACCGTTTCTTAGGTATAACGATTCAAAAAGTTGAAGTTTAGTTGTAATCGTCATAATCCTATTCCTGAAAAAAAAACTCCTAACTGAAAAGTTCCTGAAATTTCATTATTTTTTTAGCTTGAATTTCGTTCCTCAACTGTTAAGAATATGGGGAAACCAAAAAAAAATGGAAATTTTCGCCATTTTTCCGATTGGGGCCCTTCTCCCGAAACCATTTCCCTGGGAATTTTTGTTTAGAATATGTCTGAAAATGTACAGGGTGTGCAATAGAGAATGGACAACCCTAAAACGGCTTATAGCTACACTTATGATTGTTCTAAAAACAGATAGAAAAAAGTTCTATCGCAACCAGTTCATAAAATATGGACTTTTTTTCGTTCAGTGTATTTTAAATTTTATCATCTTATGTTTTCGTTCACTACAACCACGAATGAATGAATTTTATTTATTTCTTTTTTTTATAATTTTCTACAATAATTGGATGAGTACATAAACACTTTAAAAATTGCATAGCTATTGCACATTTTCGTAAAAAAAATTTTGAAATCTGTTTTTTGATGCAAAATGTAAAAAAAGTATTTTATGAAAAATTTTAAACACCTGTGGTATAAAATAAATCTATAGAAACCTAGGTGGCCATCTTTCTTAAAAATATTCTAAGGAGAATCATAAGTGTAGCTATAAGCCGTTTTAGGGTTGTCCATTCTCTATTGCACACCCTGTACATTTTCAGACATATTCTAAACAAAAATTCCCAGGGAAATGGTTTCGGGAGAAGGGCCCCAATCGGAAAAATGGCGAAAATTTCCATTTTTTTTGGTTTCCCCATATTCTTAACAGTTGAGGAACGAAATTCAAGCTAAAAAAATAATGAAATTTCAGGAACTTTTCAGTTAGGAGTTTTTTTTTCAGGAATAGGATTATGACGATTACAACTAAACTTCAACTTTTTGAATCGTTATACCTAAGAAACGGTGGGTCTTAGGAAAAAAAGTGTCATGACACTTTTTATATTTAATAATCTGGTCTACAATTCTTGCATTGAATATTTTTTGATAAGACTAACCGTTTTGCTGAAAATCGTGAAAAACCAGTTTTTGTGACCTTTTGACCCCTATAACTCTTAACGCGGACACGATATCAATGTCGATTTTTCACATCTTCATAACAAAGCCGTCATTAAGCTGTATACCAAAATTCAGCCCAGTAGGAATTTTTCCGCAGATTGGGCTTAAAAATTACTAAAATGACTGGGCTATGGACAAATAAATGGTGGTGACAAACAATTGAAAACTTTCCATATATTCTAGCACATATACACTGAGGGAAAAAATAAATTGAAGTTGAAACGTCTTTGTCTGGTTTGTCTGGTTTGTCTTTGTCTGTTTGTCTGGTTGCTACACAAGGAAAAATGTATTCGAATAAAGAAAAACATATGGAAGAGTAAATAACCCAGATAAGTTTCAAGACTTTCAAGGTCATGTTAAAAGTTGTGTTAAAGATCATACAATTTCAAAATCATTTAAAATAAAATTAAAATGTTTAAACGCAGCTCTTCCGATTTTGATTAATAAATATTTTTTTAAAAGTTATTAACAGACGTTATTATAAAACCATTTTCTTGATTTCTGATATCGTAAACGACTTAAATAATTTCAACAAAAATGCTCCCAAAAAATCGTTCTTGATATCAAAATAAGGAAAAATTATGAAAACTCATAAAAAAATTGAATTTTTTTTTTTTGAAAAATCAATATTTTCAAAACGATCCAATGAATTTTGTATCTGTCCCGGGTTTGGCTTCCAAAAATATGGTCACCGTACTTATCATATATTGTAGGAAATTTAATTATCTTCAAGTTAGCTATACCTACATTTTTTTTTCAGCCAAACTAATGGAGTGATTTTTTCAAAGTTGGTAGTTATGTAACTGTTTTGGGTAATTCCCTAGAGGAGAACTTGAAATTTTTTTTCGGACCAAAACTAACGGTAATTTTTTTCAAAAAAGGCTCTAACGATTTTAATTTAAATTTTTGTGTGTAGTGTAGCACATAAAAGCTTCCTTTGGAAATAAAAAAAAAAAGATTTTTTGTACCGTTATTAACGGTACCTGCCATGAAACGGTTTTTTTTATTTATGAATTTTTCGTAAACGACAAAGTAGATTTCGAATAAAATTTTTATACAGAAACGTTACAACATTCATTTTATAAAAAAATTTTTCAAAAAACAAATACATAAAAAATATTTAAAATTTTTTCTCTTCTATAACAACTATCTTTATAAATGAAGAGGATATTATTTGCCAGGACAAATTCCACTTGCTGAGTTCAAGCCATATGGCATTTAATTCACAGTTATTCACTTTTGACTTTTTCCACACTTTCCCCTTTATCTTAAGAGCTCTATACGATTAATGTCCTTGAATCACAAGATCAAGTACCACATACAAGTGACCTAGTCCCGAACTTTAAATATTTCCCCCTTGTTTTTAAAATAGTTAAAATAATATCTCTGAAGGAAAAGAGAAATGGAATTGGGAAATTAAACTTTATACTTATCTTGTGGTGGTAATTTACATTATGTGGAGAACGGAGCGCGGACCAAATCCATAAAACATTATGAATATGAGTAAAGTCCCACCATTTCCATATATATACTTTACACTCCACACATGACATACATACATATATAAAATAAGTCCGAGTGTAATTTTAATGTTTTAACCATAATGCAGCAGTAAATTTAAAGAATTAATGGCGTGAAATTAAAACGACGTATACTCTGTGTACTCATGGACTTACCTATGTATTTTTTTTTTCTGACCAAAAAAAAAATACCTACTTATATGTACAGATGGCATAAAGCAATGTGCAATTGTGCATTCATTAAAGAACTGGCATCGTGATAATAAATTTTCCAATGAAGTTTTATTTCCTCTTTTTTTTTTAATTTTAATTAAGGAATTATCTCTTAAAATTAATTTTTTTTTTGTTTACTTATTAATGAGAATGCGCTTTCATTTCAATGGATGCATATAAATGACATTGTCCACTGAATACAACAAAACACAGAAAAAAAAGGATTCTTGCTAAAAGCAACAGTTTCACAGAGAAATGATTATAAATTTTCCATTAAAAAAAAAAGTATCTACTTACAATAATAAGTTATCAAGTTTGGTTTTATTGAACTTTACAGATCGTTTCGGGCGTTTTACGAATCAAGATTTTTATCGGAATTGTGCGGTGCTTGCTGTCAATTTATTGAATGTCATGGTTTTGGAGCTCAGTTAATTCTTTTTTGTGTCACTTTTTTTTTATCATTTGATATATTTGCAATTTGGAGTGTTATGAAGCATTTCAGATTGTCATTTTTTATATATGATAGCTGGATTTGATCAAAATTCAACTTCTAAAGTGGAATTGTTGCAATACTTTAATAGAACTCTTTTAGGCATTCGAAAAAAAAATCAAAAAAATGGTCACCCTGTGACGGACTTGCATGTGCTCCTTTTATCTTTCAAAAAGTTGGCACTTTACTACTGCGCGAAAAATACATACAAATTCATCTCTGAAAGGAAGGATATAAAATTAAATAATTTGGAAAAATTACCTATTTTAAAAAGTAAAATTTTCTAAGAGAAACATTTTTGGGGAGCGGGTCAAAATTCTGACTTCAAAATTCTGATTAACAAAATTCTGCTTTTTCCTATTCAGTCTTTCAAAATACTGCTTTTCAAAATTCTGCCAGCATTTTTTTTAAACAATAAAATTCTGCTAATTCTGCTTCATTAATGTTTTTTAGATTGGTATTTTCTTAAACCTTTCGAACCCAAGCTATGAAAATCGATATTAAAAAATGTTTTTTTTCAGTATTATCGTGCCAAAAACATCACAACTAAGAAATATGAATAGCAAAAAGTTAGTTTCCAAAATAATAATTAGCAAAAGTAATGTGTTACTCTCATGTTACGTGTAAGTAACATGCACTGCCTATGACCACCAAAAACAGTCGGACAACTGAGAAAATAACTTTTTATAGAACAATATTGTACGCTACTTCTTCTAAGCCAAAAAATAAAACACTTTATGGATTAACATTTTTTATATCTTTCTATCATCGAAACCTAAAAAATTATTTAATGGAATATAGACCAAGAGCCCACAGCAAATTTTGGGAGTGGAGGTATAACCAAAATATGAGTATGCAGTTTTATAGCCTTATGCGTTCTTATAACGAATTCAAAAGTCTGGCAGCTTTAAATTGCGGCTTTATATGGTTTTCGGGGGGTTAAAAAACGCGAGTTTTCCAATTAATGTAAGTAGGCTAAGTAAGCAAAAATTCACATTCTGATAATTAGGAATGAAGCTCTGTTATTTCCCCAAGCCTCAATACTTCAATCTCGGTGATACGACAGATAGTAATCAAGATATAAGCTTTTTTAACTAACCATATCAGCTCTCTTCTTGGAGAGTTTTGAAATCAAAATAACAAGCAAAATATTAAACAGAAAAGTCTCCAAAACAAAGAGACTTAAAAAGCTTATATCTTGAGTTCTATTAATCGCATCGTCAAGATTGATGTCTTCAAGCTTAGGGAAAATTGCAGAGCATCAGTTGCTGTATAAAGAATTTGAAATAGTTTGAATTTAGCCTACTAATATTAAATTGAAAAACTTACATTTTTCAACCCCCTGAAAACAATATAAAGCCGCGATTTAAAGCTGCCAGACTTTCGAATTCATTATTAGAACGCATAAAGCTATAAAACTGCATACTCACATTTTGGTTATACCTTCACTCCCAAAATTTGCCGTGGGCTCTTAGACTAATATTTTAACTGCTTGATGTTTAACCATCACAAATAATTTTCAAACTGCTTAGAATACTGACTTTTTTATAATTCACATCTATACGAAATACGAGTATACCGTTGAAAATTAATTATAAAGTATATTCCTTTTCTTATTTAATGTTTTTAATATAAATTTTTATTTGACCGATTAGAAAATAATGTTCAATTTATTATTTTTCGAAGATATTTATCATTAAAAACCTTTTCTCAATATTTTTTAATTTATTGATTTATCAAAAAAATATGAATATTACAAAAAATTTACAAAATAAATAGGCAGCAAATTTAGCTAGAAGATGATTTTAGAAAATTCTGCCAAAAATTAAAAAAGGGTTTGGAAAATGTTAAAAAGCGCGAGCTTTTTAATTTTTGGCAGAATTTTGTAAAACAGAATTATGAAAAGCAGAATTTTGAAAAGCAGAATTTTGAAAAACAGAATTTTAAAAAGCAGAATATTGAGAGCAGAATTTTAACCCCGGCAAAATTTTGCCAAAATTTCGTAGTGAATTTTTTTTGGCTAAAGTCCATTGAATTAGGGGCACGTTTAGTACTGAATTGAATAAAGTGATATTTTCTTTAAAACTGATGGAGATGAGTTAAAATTTTTAATGCAATTGTTTTATTTCTATTTTTTCAAAAAGCTATTTTTTTTAACAAAAAAAAACTTTTTTTCATATATCAGAAACCGAAAAAATTGTATTTTTTTCTGTACTGTAAAAAAATCGTTAGTTTAAAACAGTGTTTTTTTTTTTGTTCAAGTTTAGCCCAGGATAGCCCAACTTTTATTTTTTATTCACCTCACAAAAATAAACTGCACGACTGGGTCGCACGAACTTGCTCTTAGAGTTAAAGTTGCTTAAATTTTTAAGACTTTTTATATAGAAATTTGGAAAAAAAAAATTAAATTCGTTTTTTTTTTAAATAAAATAAAATCTGAAATTAAATTGCCTTCCAAAACAAGTATTCAGTTTTGATTGATATATTAACATGCATTTTTAGAAAAAAAAATTTCAAAATCGTTAGAGCCGTTTTTTAAAAAACTAATTTTTTATAAATAATTTTTTGGAAAAAAAGTTTTAAAATAAAATTGGTATGCCATTTTGTAGAAATCACTAATCAACATCTAAAAACAAAATTTCAAAAAAATTCAATATCCCGTTTTCGAAAATTTGATTTTTCAAAAAAAAATTTTCAAATTTTTTTTTAAAATCCAAAAATTATTGTTTTTGAAATTTTGTTTTTGGCTTATATTTTAGTTATATTTTATATAAGTGGTCAGTCACAAATAGTTTCGTTGAAATCGAATGAACAGTTTCGGGGATAATCGGATTTGAAAAAAAAAAACGGTTCTATGGCAGGTACCGTTAATAAGGATTTTCAAAAAAAAAATTTTTCGTTAAAAGATAGACTTTGTCTTAAAACTTACATTTGAATTTTTTTAACAAAATCGTTAGAGCCGTTTTCCAGAAATTACACTTTTCCGAAATTTTTATATGACAAAATTCCAAAAACCCCTGTGGAGAGTCGCCAAATATCGCTACTTACCAAGTTTGACATTAATCGGTCCATCCGTTTAGGCTGTAGCTCCTTATACAGACAGACTGACAGACAGACAGACATACGAACTTCCGGGACCCACTTTTTTGGCATTCTCTACCATCGTAATGTCATGGAAAAATATTATCTCAACTTTTTTTTGTACGAATACATAACTTGATATAAGTACCTATATCGCAAGTAAAAATAGTACGCATACACCACAGCGACCTTTTTCATTTCATAATAGGTATAGAGAACGTAAATCCAATGGTGTGGGCATTGCGTCTCAAATGTTAAATACAAATATTTTTTCAAGAGTAAAAATCTATCCAAAAAATTTTCAAAAGTAACAACAAATAATATAAAATGGTGTGAGATGATTTTTTTTTTTCAGTACACGAATAGTACTTTTTAGACCTTTCTCAGCTAACCTTGGTAATTCCAACAAATTAGATCACTTTTTTTCGTTAGTCCACCCTCAGTTCAAAAATTATGGAAAAAATATTTTCAAGTTACCAACCTCTTAAAAATCAAAAAAAAAAAAAAAAAAAATTTCCTGGCCAACTCAATCACAACAAAAGAAAAAATTGAGAAAACTTAAGATACCGTCACAGAGTGTCAATTTTTCGAATATTTTTTTTTTTTTTTGAATGCCTATAACTCACAAAATACATTTTATGGGAGCAGGAGGTACACGTTCTAAGCGATATATAAAGATAAAAAAAAAACAAAAAAAAAAAACAACTTTTAGAACTCTCTAAAAATCATCTGTACCATATTTGGAGAAGATCTGTCCACTCGTTTAGGCAGTAGAAATGTTTTTTTTTTGACGTGATGACATCTTATATCCACGAAAAAATGACGCCATTTTCTCCCGTTCCACCTGAAATTTTTAGCAGTGCGGCAAAAATTTCAATTTAAAATTAAAAATAAACCATTGGAGATAAAAAAAAAATTTGAAAAATGCCATTCAAAAGATAATAAAAGAAAAAAGATTAGGGGTCTATTACGGATTTTTGTTTTTTAATCTCTGCGTTTTGCAATATGAATTTTTGAAAAACACCTACATTTTTGGGGGTACACATTTCATTCAACAGGATTACATTTGTGCAAAATTTCAATCAATTTTATATTCACAATTTTAAGATTACGGTTAAATGATGTTCTATTTCACACAACCTGTTTTCATATGAATAACGTTGTCGCGTACAATCATCGTCCGTAAACCGGCTTTACAGACAACCACCTTTTTTTTTACACGAAACCCAAAATGTACTGGCCTATAGAACAAGTACCTTTTTTTTTGTATCCTCCATATACTAATATATTTTCGTCAAGAAATGTTGGAAGGAATTTTTTAAGATCGGCCAGAAATTTCCAATTCTTGGTAAGGATGGCGAATCCGTAACGATTTTAGTTGCACTGAGCCAATCTGTAATTGATCTTGAAAAAGGAAGCCCGTGTCTTTGTCTATTTTTTGAAGGTTTCCTCACTAGCACAACTGGAGAACTGTGAACACTTTCGCATTTGATCAAGTTTCGCAATTCGTACCACAGACAGGTGAGATTGGGTAGTGCCATTGTCTTATGAGACAAGCATGTCCCTGTCCTTAAAGAACCACTAAATCCGGCAATACCTATCTCATATTTCATCAAATTTTTCATATAATATTTGCTTCTTGCTTTGTTCCATACCCACATTTATGAAACAATTTAAGAAATGTATATTCGACAAATAAGGAGCAATTCACAAAATTACTTCACTTAATCCATCTATATGTATATTCCTGGAAATATTATATACAAACCACACTTCCATGTCATATCTTAAGACGATGATTAAATCCCGGCTTATACAAAGATAATGAAACACATATTCACAAAAACGCTTACGAATTCATGCATAATAAATGACATGCTCTTATATGCACTTTGCAAAGCCAGACGCGAAATTTCCGTTTACGTCATTTAGCTCAAATTAAATTCTCCTCCCTGTTCTTATATAGCTCCAGTCAGCACACAGGAACAGGATGAACAAACGAGCGAGTAAAAAGATCCTTTAAGCATAAATTGTATGTCTATGCATAAAAGGATTGTACATATAATTTAGTTGTGTGTGTGTGTGTGTGTAGAGCACACCAAATACATTAATCATCATACCAATATCACTGCCAGGCAGGATTCGCCCAGCAAATATGCTTCAGGATTAGCAAACCAAATTAATTAACATATAATTAATAATGAGAGGGGCTGTGCAAAAGGGGGGCGATTTGGCATGATGGGGTAGACCGAAGACCAAAACCCTCTCACAACAACCATTACGTAGCCCTTTTTGTATGCCTATCATGCACAAGAATCGACGTGTGGCAGGCAGCGGGTATGAAAGAGGAAGAGGTGTGCTGTGCAGGTTTATATGTGCGATGCGGTGCGGCTCGTGAAAATGTATTACCGAAATTAATTTCTTTAGCCTGTCAGATAATGGGGAAATGCCTTAATCGTTAACCCATTTCCCGATACCCATGTAAGCGGTTAGACATAATTTCACCAACTTTGACATTATCTTGTTGTTCCATTAAATATGAATAGGGGTACAGCACCGTGTGAAACGAGCAACGTTCTGAATCTGATGAGCACAGAGAGTATCCTTTATCTTGGGATACCATCCCGATATCTACCTACCTATCTATAATAATATACCTCCTATGTAAGTGCGTCTGTCGAGTTGGTTTATATCCTTTCATGTTTATTGAATTAAATCACCGTGGAGATAATATGCAACTCATTTAAATCAATTACACATGATGTAAAAGTAACTTTATGTACCCTTAATGGAAATGGAGGCCTGAGAGTTATGGGATTGGGCATTGGGATCGAAAAAGAGTTCAAAAGGTTGAAAATGCAAGCTTTTTAATTATAGAAAAAGCTATATTAATTGGGTTTTACTCGATTAAAAATGATTAAATTATACTTTGATGTTATACGCTAAAACAAGATGAAAATGTTTGTAGTGTGAGATTTGATACTTAACACTCGGCAGAGGCAGAAAAGAAACCGGTACGCTATAGTTCTAATACCTGATTCAATATCTTAACTAGAAATTGTTAGGAATTTTCTTTGTGATTTTTTACATTAAGCTAAGTATAAAGTTCTTCCAGCAAAAAAAAAACCAATGCATTTCTTATGGTAGAAATTTTTTTAGGTTTTTTTCCGAAAAAAAATATTTTTTAACTCACCACAGCTGTAGACCAAAATCGAAAAAAACGTATACTCACCACGGAAAAAAACTTACAACTGTCATCTGTTCACCACAGATATTTTTTTCACGAAAAAAAAATTTTTTCTTCACCACTCAATTTTTTTTATCGAAAAGAACTGTATACAAGGCTTTACGAATTTTATTTTAATTAAAAATGAGTTGCATTGGAACAATTTGAAACTATGGAACATTCCAAAAAAGAGCTTTCAAATTGGCTTTGTATCCTCTTCGCGAAACCGCGTTTCTCCCGAATTTGTATCTGTTTTTAAGGCATGCAAAAAATATAACGTCGCTATGCATCCCAAATGCACTAAGTATATAATAGCTTTGAGTAAATCAATTTTAAAGATTTTTTTTTCTTGTGAAAATTCAATAGTAACAATTATTCCTGGGAAACCGACGAAGTTACGAATACCAGAGTTACGGCCGACAGAGTTACGAGCGCCAAAATTACGCGAAACCGAAGTTACGAAAAACTAGAGTTACGAATTCTAAAGTTATGTTAAGCTATGACATGTGATTTTTGGGTTGGCAACAATTGCGGGGAACGATATGGAATTATGGAAATACAAACAAGAGATTAACATTTTTCTCATTAGTCAGAACTAAATGAGTTAAGCGAAAATGGGTGTTATTTAATCTTGTAAAATTTTGATTGGATCTATCTTTTTGTAATGTAATGGTAATGATGAAAAGAATGAAAAATTTCAAGAATAACACCTGTCTTACACATTTCAATACGGTCTTTCTTCTTAGTTGTGCTTATTGTAAGATGGTCGGTGTACCTACAGTTTTGGCCATTCTTTTACGGGCAGATAGTTAGAAATAGGGGTTCGTCCTCTTCGAAAGCTCTTAACAACGTTCAAGCTTCGAAAATTTTCGCCAAACTCGTATTTAAATGTTCCATTGGAGGTGATAGTTTACTCGTGAGCAGAAATCTAGTACAAAAACTACACATTCCTATATCCTCGAGTAAAAGATCATGTGTTATTTGTAGTACTAGATCTACTCATGAGTGAACTACCACTTCCAATGGAACGGGTTTAGTGTTGACACAAAGTTGGTCTTACCAATTTAAAAACATACACAAGCAACTGGTACTGTAATGAACCACAGATTGATTTCCAGCTGATTTCCCAAAAATATCTTCAATGACCGTTCACCGTCCAGTAATCGAGACCCAAGAGAACTGCTGAGATATTAAAATATACGAAAAAAAAACTTAAAATCCAGTTGGTTTCCTTGGTTTTCATCTTCATACCTATACCCCTGGGTTTTATCTATATTCATATTCATTTGCATCCGTCCCATTTTGCAGTGGGGGTTGTACCCCCCCCCCCTCCCTCAGCATCCTCTGTTCGTTTAAATATTTTATCTGTTCTATCAGGGATTAAAATAAAATTCGTATATATTTTTGCAATTTCCATTTTGTTTTTTAAATCATTCGTTGATCTAAAAGTCGTTCTTCATGTCAGCTTGTGTTCGTTCGTCGTCGTGGCTCGTGGCTCTTGTGTTCTGGTGCTATGCTCAGTGATGCTTCTGCTGCTTGCATTACGGTGTCTTCATTAACATTCATCTGACAGTTGGTAACTGGCATGGATGGCATATCGCAATGAAAGCAAACCAAAACCACACCATCATCATTATATACATAGTAGAAGACAAAAAATGCAAAATGAAAAAAATAAAACAAAAAAAACAAGAAATAAAAAAGACGTAACCAGATGGAATTGCAATTTTCTTCATGAATTAACCGCAGTTCATGGTTCGTTTGCAAATCTGTGCAACCATATATACTATACATATAACTTTAAAAACTGTTGGGTATACAGTAGAATCTGTTTATATTTGAATTACGCTTCACTGGAAAAACTTTGTTTTAAATTAAGCAGAAGGATTTTTTGGACAATTCATAGAATTGGTTAATATAAGCATTTGATATCAAAGCCCTTAAACTTAAAAACATATAAAAAAAATGCGAGATTACACCGTAATATCATATAAAGTAATGTAAGAACAAAATTTGACATCTCGGCCATTCCATTTCAACTTTTAGGACATTTTGACGCTTTTTTCAGAATAGTTTTTAAAATGAATCGTGATCGTGAAACATAAATATAAACATAGAACTCATGTAAAAGAACAAACAACTATCTTCGTTCCTGAGGAATCTCTTATATGAGGTTGAAATCCAAGCATTTTCAGTGGCTATTAAAATAGACAAGAAATATGACCTTCCAGACCTTCAAAGTTGAAAAAAAACTTAAACAAACAAACACTTTTTTTTCAGACTCCAGCTTTAGTGGTAGGTTTCCACTAATTCTAAATAGTGACCCAAGAGTTGCTGAAATTTTGTTTTTTATCGAAATTTGTACTTTTTTTACGGCACCAGACTATGTTTAGTGCATACAAAAAGTGATAAAGAAGGTTTGTTCTGTCCAACAGCTGATAATTGCCCATCTATACGACTTCGCGCTTAGGAAAATGTTCTTTATAGAGCCTCAGCACTAATTGTGTATATATCTTACCACTTTCTAGGTAGGTTCGGAAATTGTTTTTTTTTTTTCAATTAAATTTAACCAAAATAAATTTTTTTCGAGGTTAACTCGCTTTGAAAACACATTTTCAAATGATCCCTTCTATTTAAACTCTCAGACCAAATTTAACTTTTCCTGGAACAACCAACAAAATTTCTTTTTTTTCTTTTCTTTTTTAATATTTGTTCATTTTCATGTCGCCTACATATGAGTACGTACATGTGATGAATTTAATTAAATTTTAGTATTTTCGTGAAGGTATCCCACACAATACATTATGTTCTCAGTTTTGGCATTGTTTGCAGGACTTGCCCTGTAATGAGATTCAACACAGATCCTAGACTAATGAAGTCACTCTTTTGGTTCTTTTACTCACATATCTATCTACCTACCTACCTGCAGGTTGTATGCATGAGATAGTTGAACAAAATGACACCCGAATGTGGCATTTTGCCTTCGTAATTATTATGTGAGTTCAAGCTGAGGTATGCACATCTGAACAACACCCGCCATGTCATGAATTTCAGTGAGTGAGTAAAAGAGAGATGGAGAGAGAGAGAGAGAGTGAGAAAAGGGAAAACCAAATCCGATGATAGACCAGATAATTAACTCACTGAATAAATCAAGTTTTCCACGTCGTTTTTGATGGCGGAAAAGCTTTATTGCTTATGGTTGCCAATTTACTTTTAATATTAAATCATGTTTTTTTCATTTTTTACTTGTGAAGGTATGAAGTAACGAATTCGTTAAATACAATATCATAATTTCAATTTTAGAATAGTAAGAGAAAATCGTGCCGTGTTAGCACTTATTAATTTCATTTCGATAAACAACAAACATACCACTGTTCACTGAAACAATTTCTCTCGTACTACGCAGGAATACTGCCGCAAATTTTGTTTGTCATTAGTAGGGTAAAACTAATCTTTCACACAACGGTCTTAGCCCAGCTGACATTCCCTTGCATGGGTAAACAATGAAACGTTGGTAAATTTAGCTTAAAAATGATAGGAAGAGCCGACATCGAAGGATCAAAAAGTTACGTCGCTATGAACGCTTGTCCCCCACAAGTCAGTTATCCTTAAAAATGTTTGTGCAGTTCGACGTTGCTAAACGTTTTGAAGTTCTGCTTCTTTTTTAGCTAACATTTAAGTTTCTTCGTCGGATAAACTTGAAATTCACTATAAATAGTTTCTTTTATTTCATTTAACAAATTTAAAAAAAAAATAAACATCACTTCCATTTCCACAACAATGTTGGCAACTATTACCATTTGCCCGTTATAATCTGATCAGGCTAGGTCTGGCAAAAGTAGCTAAGCCACGGGTGTTATATCACTTTTAATTATCAGCAAGTCGGTGTATTTGTGGAGGGGTTTTAGTTTTCTGACAAGCTTATCACTTCTGCTAATCAAAATTGGATTGTAGGTAGGGTAGGCATAAAGTGCCTGTGTCTGTGTCATTCTTCTTCATACAGGTAGTAGAGATATAGATATAGGATAGATATCTATATCTACAAAACATAAACCATCATCATCATAGTAGGGTGGTGAAATAGTTAGGTGGTTTTAGATTGTTTGTTCGTGCGTTTATGATTGGCGCTTGGGTTTTTGGCTGATGATTTAACATCTGAATTAAGTGACTTCTTAAATAGAAACGTTTGCACAACCCAATTGGATTGCATTCATTAGTGTTTGAAATGTGAGTTTGTATGTGTTTGTGTGTGTGTTTGTTGGTTTTGAAAGTTCACCTCTAATTAGGAGGATTTTATGACATCGTATGAATTATTTATGTAGATATGTATGTAGGTAGGTATATTATGATTTGAATTTGAAGGTATAAATCGTATTATTGAAGTTTAAGGGTTGTCTTTTTAATTATCATGTCACACCTATAACAATTAAGAGAAAGGTATTATACTTGTATAACAATCAAAAATATTATTGGTTGAGTTAAGTAATTTCTCCTTTTTAATCACATCAGGTACTTGTGTTGAGCTTTTAACACTTTGAATTACATACCTTATTTTTTTAATTAAGAAAGTAAGTTAAATTAAAAATAATACACAACGGAGGATACTTTTATGCAACAAGAAGACTTCATAAGGTGCTTTCAAAACCAACACTGAAATCCTCGCAGAAGGTAGAGCTTATATTTGAACCCAGAACCTCGGACGTGAGAGTCCATTCCACTAACTCAGCCACATTTCGTTGAATCCCAGCCCCCAGGGACGTGTAACCGATCTTTCCACCATTCAAAGGGAGAGAGGGTCTTAAATCTTGTAGGACAGCCTGGCATTAAGGCACATGTACCTACCTATTGCTACTTCTCGAAATGATCGGTAGGAGAGTTGTGTGTTTCTGCTTTTGGAGCCCATGGATTTTGTGGTATGTTTGTGCAAGGGTATTGGAACAAAAAAAGGCTAAGTAACTTCTTTTTAACTTGGTCATGTTGAGTCAAAGAATGTGTGTTGCAACACAAGTGCTTGCGCAACACAAGTGCTTGAATGAAAGCACCAGCTTTTTGTAGTGATTTTATGACTGTCTCTATTGAACCACGAGTTGCTATGAGATCCTCAACAATAACTATCTTCTGTGCTGGTTTACGATATACGTTCGCCAGGTGGATTGCCTTTCTTCCAATTCGGGGGCGGTCAACGCTTTCACAAGCAATCTTTCCCATCCTTTTCAAAAGCTCTCTTATCTTATCTTCACTGAGCCAAAAAAAAACAAGGTAAAATCATTGTAACCACTTTGAATCAATGTAAAATCACTACATTTTTAGCCTAAAGTGGAAAATGATTGAATCAAAGTAGCACACTTTAAATCTAAGTTGTTCACACATAAAAATAAATAAAAAAAAAGTAAAACTGGCATCCGCTGGGGATCGAACCTGCTACATCTGGGCTGACAAGCTTATGCCTTACCACTGTGCCATCTCACTTATAAAAATTGATGTGACAAATTGTAAGTTAAGCATAGGACGATTTTAAGAAAATTAATGAATATTTTCTTCACCATTGATTCAATGTAGAACGTATTAAAAATTACTATGGGTGTATTCATAAAAAAGGCAGTAAAAATCAAAATTCTAACTATCGTCCTATAGCCCTTGATTTACATTGCAAGTATATCGTTTCACCACTTCAGCATGGTTTCCTTAAAGGAAGATCTAAACAACGATGAATCTCTCTCAATTTGTCTTGACGACATTATGCACTTAAAAAAAGGTTATGGAGTTGATGTTATAACAACCGACTTTAGTAAAGCGTTTAGTAAGATCAGCCACCAAATCATTTATATAAAATTGAAAGCCATAGGTTTCCCACCATCTTTCATTACTTGGGTTATAAGTCTTACTTAAAAAATCGAATTTACAACGTTATTTTCAGATGTGTTGTGTCCAATCCCATCTTCGCCCGGTCATCGTCAGGTGTTCAGGAGTTAAATGCAGTGCATCGCCAGCAGGCCACGTCTCCCGAACTTAACATTCCTTCCTTCCCTTTCCAAACATTTCCCCGCCCAATTTCCTAACTTATCATTTTTCCTACCTAACTGACCTACCGACACCAACAAAATGGCGCCCAAAGTGGGGCTCTGCCGATTCATTTATGACGCGGACATACATAAGTGTTCAAGTAGGTACGGTAATTTTAGTATAATTATTAGCTTTAGTCATACTAATTTTTCTCTAATTGTAGCAAAAGTATTATGGGATCAAGGATTCAAGGTCAACGAATTTGAAATTTGGACATTTTAGTTTAGACATTAGCAGTAGTGGAGAGAAAAACGGTGAGCGATTTATTATAAGTTTTTTTTTTTTTTTTTCTTTCCAATATTTCCAACCAAGTAGGATGCAGATAAACATAAAAAACTTCCAAGTTAATCCGATTTCCGATGTTCCTTCTGATACAAAAAGGGAGCTTTCGATGTTAATTTTGATAAAGTTTCTACCTATAGGTGGTGAAGGTGATAAGCTTACTACCATCTTCCAATGAACAATTTTAATCCCCTGGACCGCACGATAGCAAAGGTTATTCTATATAATTATGTCTGCTCATCCAAAACTTCTTGTCAAGATATTACATTATAAAAATCCCACCTTAAGCCATGCAATATTACATTATGCAAAACAGAGCTAGCAGATTTTTTACCGATGTCATTTCAATTGATTGCCTGCAGCAAAGGATTGATGACCACAACCTCTGTCACACCGTCACGCGACAACTATACGAGTGGAATGACGATACAAAACTTGGTATTAAGATGAGCAAGTGACAAAAAAAATGTCATTGGTATTTCCTGTGGTCCTCTTCGCCTCATTTGCCACCATATACAGTATACAGAATTCATGTTCTCTGTTTTTTTTTATTCATTCTATCTTCTTATATACTCTTGTCGTACACTCTACTTTACGTTCAAAGAACTACAAAGTGCCAGTGAAAAATTTGTCGGAAACTCGGTTGGATAACAGAAATGAAAGCAAAAAAAAAAAAAAATAGATGGAAAAAAAATATAAACCCCTAAAGTGCTCATCCTTGTACTTTGGTTGGTCTTTTTACATCTTCACAACTTTCATCTCCTGTTTTGTGGAATGTCGTATGAAAAACATTTATGTTTCCTCCAGGGTCCTCCGGAGACAACCAACCTTTGTAGTGTATTTTTCTTTTAGTCTATTTTTTTTTTTTTTTGCTTGTATTCGTTTTGTCGTTTTGGTTCGTGCTTTCTATTCATTGTATTTCAGCTCTCCAAACTGATCGCCTCTCCTGGCCAAACTTATACTAACAGCAACCATCAACTAGCAACAGCAATCCCACAGTCCAAGTTCTTCTATTCAGTGGACAGTAAAAAATTGTTTGTCCTTTGGCCATTAACAAAAAAAAAAAAATCGAAAAAAAATATTATCCTACGAATACTATAAATACGGGACAAAGCACAAAATTGTCCTCCGATGGTATAGAAACGTCCTTTTTCGTTAGATTTAATATAAAAGCAATTTTTCATGGTGAACGGTAACGGAAATCACTTTTTGATTGATTTTCTCTGCCTTTGGGTTAATTAGAATGATGGCTGCCGATTTAATTTCTTTTCCTGCTGCTTTTGAGTTTACTGTGGATTTCAAAATTTTTTTTTTTTTTCATTTTCGTTCTTTCGTTTCCATTGAACACTTGAATTGTTCTCAAATGGCTCAATGACCCTCTTGAAAGCAGAGCAAAGAGGGGGAGAGAGTGGTGGTTTTTTTTTTTTTTTTCTTTTTTTTTTTTAAGTACTATTTGACTTATTTCTTTCCTCAATTCTGGAGAATTGGCAACATAATTTCAATGAATGTCTGGATCCGACCCGATTTTTTTGTTCTTATTTTGTTTTGTTTCAATGAAATATATAGGGAATCAGTTTGGGTTGCAGTGGGGTGGGAAAGGGCGGCGAGTATATTCCTCATTGTTCTGCCATTTTGGGATTATTAATGCTCCGAAAAGTTTTTTTTTCTTTTTTCTTCTGTTTTTACTGTTTTGTTGTATGAATGAATGAAATGTTTTACTTTTTCCGAGGTATTATAATACCAACATTGAAGTTTTTTTTTCTTTTTTTTTCAAAATGATTATACCTACTTGATATAAGAGGGGATTTTCTGGGTGGGGATGGAGCTGAATATGAACACAAATTCAAATATTAAGAAGGGGAATTTTAATAAATGCAGAGGTTAAAAGTGAAAGTGAAAAGTATGGGGAAGGATAAGGCTTCAGAATAGCATGCAACTGTATAAGAACTAATTAAGTCCTAACCAGAAAGTATTTATTGGCTTTTAACAGGCATAAGGTCAGTTCGAGTGAGTTCGTTATTGCAAAAATTTATTATTGCTCATACAATGCCTAGAAAATATTTCAAATGCATTGATTACTGCAATCATAGCGTCATGTTTTTTAAGCAAATGAGCTCATTAAATACCTATATAAAAAAAAGTTTCTGTTTATCAAGATTTAAGTATTTGTGTGCCTTGCTTGATATGCTTTAATTTTATACTTACTCCATAAATTAATTAAAATAAATAGATCACTGCTCTTTGAAGTTGGTTTTTCTAATGAAAAATGGTCAAAATATGCTTGACAGGCAGGACACCGCTCAAGAACATTCTTGCAATATATATTTCGTTTTTTGTATTGCTGAATTTATTTAATATTATTTTAGGTACCTTTTTGCTTTTCTTCTAAATGTTGAAAAAATTAAAATGAAACTTCTTCAAAATAAAATTGAAACAACGTAAGAATTTTTTTTATTTTTGTCGGACTTCAGCTTTTGTTGCATTCTATCACTCTAATTTTTAACAGTGAGATAGCACGTTGGTAAATCATTCGCCTAGTAACCCAAGAGTTGTAGGTTCGATCCCCAGCGGCTGCCCATTTTTTCTTTTTTTTTTAATAAATTGATGCTTTTTTTAAGTTGAAACAATTTTGATTTAAAGATGTTTTATAATGGTAAACCACTTTAAACTAACGATGTTCTACTTTGATTTTAAAATTTTCGTCTTCAACGCAAAATCATTCCGAAAAATAGTTGAATCAACGTGGTTTTCGTTGGTTTTAAGTTATTTTTTCCCTCAAGTTAGAATTGTGTTCAGGTATTTGATACAGAGAGAAATTCCTGAAAGTATACTACGGCATTTGCTCGGTATTTCAGTAAAAATTCAAATACAAATACCATGAAAGTTGACTTACCAATACCGTCATCGAACGGGCGTAGATGCGGTCGTCGTCGAAGTGAAAAAACGAAAAATGAAGGTTAAATATGTAAACTGCAAACATTTTTATTTCATTATTTTTTTAAAAATAAAAACAAAAAACGTTCTTATGAATTAAAATAATATGCAAGAAAATAAATATTTATTTTAATTTCAGGTAGAGTTCGAGACGTGTAACAAAGCGTCACAATTTCCTTCCCACCACCGCACATAGGAGTATTGTCATCAAAAACCTGGCCATAATTATTTTTCGTGGTTTTTGTTATTATTTCTGTTTAAAATGAGTATTCCTACAAGAAAATACAATATAAACCTAGTTTTTGTTATCATTATTTTTTTATGAAAAACTAAAAAAATTGATTAATGGCCTGTACTCCGCCTGTCGACATTATTTTTCCCAAAATTTTTTCCTCATCCCTAATACGCAATTCTCAGTTTCTTTTCTCTCTTCCCCAACCTTAATTAAGATCACCCAAAATAAAATACACTAATAACATCAGTAAATTTAATTTAAAAATAAAAAAACGTTGCATAAAGTAAGGAGTATTTTCTATTAGAAAGTGAAAAACTAATTGACCCTCGATTCTCTAAAGAGCACCTAAGAGCACAAAATTTTTGTTGCATTGTGTTAAAGAATATATAAACTAGCTCATAAGTTTCAATTCATCGCAGAATAACGGAGTATACTAAAACAAAATCATAAAAGTTCAAATAATAACTTAACAAAAATATAAAGTTTTTAGGTACTAGTTCTAAGCCCGAATTAAAATAGAAAAAACCATCTAACATTTTCAAAACTTTATTAATATCGTTAATAAATAACTGAAGAAGAATTCTCCATTTAAATTTTTTTAGATTTCTATCACAACACTTCGATATCGCATATAGAATAACACTTACCAAAATACTTCGAATTCAAATAAAAATGAGGTAGATGTAACAGTTAACTTTGAACTCATTTTTTAACAAGACACGATCGAAAAACAAAAAAATGAGTAGGGCTGTAAAAGTAACGACAAAATGAGTACCCGCATGTATACGTTACTTTTGATACTAGTACCCGCATCAATAATATCGTTACTCGTTACTTTCGTATGTTTCGCATTTTTCGCATATTTCGTATGTTTCGGGTATTTCGCATGTTTCGTTACTTTCGTTACTTTCGCATGCTTCGTGTGTTTCGTACATTTCGTATATTCCATGTCTTTCATACGTTTGGTATGTTTGGTATTTTAAGTATGTTTCGTACATTGGTATAAGGGTGTAAAAATTTTTTTTTTGAAAAAAAACAAAAACAATTTCTATAATCTAAGCTACATTTTAAGGTCATAAACATTAAAATTAGTTGCGGCATTCTCATGTAATAAGAGTTTAAAGGTAGCTATATTGAATTTTTTTCGTTTTTTTTTTAATCAAACGTGGAAACTTTTTTGATTTTTTTCCAAATTTTTAGACAAAACTTGAGTAATTTTTTGTTTATATTCTTTCAGTAATCTTATCACAATTCTTTAGAGACCTTTATTTCAAAAGTGCAACGCGCAGATCTCGAAATATTAACACTTCAATACAACCATGTCGAACAATTTTTCATTTATTTTTTCTATTGAGAGTGATTTTCAAACCTCGTTTTCTCTGCTTTTTTTGTGTTGAAAATTTTGCACCGATAATAAACTAATTTTTCGAAAAACCAAAAAACTTTTGTACATTCTTAAGCTAAATATCAACTATTAACACAAAGGCCATAAAAAGATTGGTTGCGTCGTGGTGATGAAGTGATGATACCGATATCGGAACCGATACGAGATGCGATAAATGCTGTTCAATTCAGAATGTTCTACCGAGGGGAACCGCAAACGAATACGTAAAAAGCGTACTCAGTTTTAGGGAAAATTGCGGAACGCAAATTATCCTCATTCCCGAACACGCCCATGTTTCGTTTCCTCCCGGTCCAAACTTAAAAATTGTCATTGCAGCCAACCTAAAATAAAAAACCATTCAATCATTTCATTCAGTAAAATTCATTCCATATTCTCATTCAAAGTTGTCGTCACTCATGTCAGACACCACCTCACCAACCAAGCAAGAAAGTAGTACCTACTTGAAATCAAAAAAAAAAACAAAAACTTAAAACCACGAATAAAACCAAAATTGTAATTATTTGTTTGAATCAAACTAAAGAATAAAATAAATTAAACAAATCAAACAAAGGAAAAGAAAAATTCTTTTTATTAATTACAAAAGGAGAAAACAGAATACAAGTACGGCTACGCCCCAACAGATGCAGTGTACCATTTTGTTTTTGTTTCACATTTCGTATACCTATCCAAATTGGTATTCTAATTGGAATGTATCTACACTACACTCAAACACACTTTCACATATCTCACTCCCACATGTCCATAAAAAACAGGTACGAAAGAGAAAGAAACAGAATTCTTATTTACCCGTTTTGATATACATACACAAAAACAGAACAACAAAATGGTAAAATACATAAATGATGATACCGAACCGATACGCATACGAGATGCGAAATAATGCGCACACGACAAATGCAGTGTACCATTTTGTTTTCGTTTCGCATTTCTTATATCCAATCCAAATTGGTATTGGAATTGGAGTATCGTCGTTACTAGTATGTTCCGTATTTTTCGTATGTTTCGCACGTTTCGCACGTTTCGTATGTTTCGCATGTTTCGTTACTTGTTCAGTACTAGTAAAGAAAAATACGAGTAACGAAATTATTTGGGCAGTAACGTTTTGTTACTCGTTACTGAAGTGAATACCCGCATTTAAGTAACGAATACATACGGTTTCCTACAGCTCTAAAAATGAGTGCAGCATATTGACACGGGTTTATTTTGCACCCACTTTGCCAAACTTTTTGGTGTCAATTTTGATTTTCAGAAAATCGACTTATGACCAGGTTTTTACTGCAAATACTCCTATGTGCACCGCACCGCCCAAAAATTTGATTAAAACTATTTGGCAAATACGACAACATACATTTTTGTTTTATATAGAAAATTAATATTTTAATTAATTTTACATCTATTTTAATGTTTAATTTTATATAATTCACATTTGCTTTTTAAATAAAATGCACGACTGGGTCGCACGTACTTGCTCTTGTAGTTCAAAGCATCTTTATCTTAAATATCTATTGGAAATTTAAGATTTTGTGAAGAAAAAAAAAATAAAAACAAAAAAAAAATCGAAAGTTAAAAAAATTCAATTTTTTAAAAATTTTTTGAAAAACTTTTTTTTTTAATTTATTTTTACATTTTACACTTCAAAACCTATGATGTCTGTAAATTTTGAAAAAATTGACTTATGCATTGATGAAATATATGGACTTAAAAAACATGTCAATTTTTGAAAAACGGCAACGCCATATTTCCGCTCTTGGCATTTTTTGAGAAAAACTAAAAACGCAGTTTTGTTGGAATCAATAAGAGTACTGCGCACACCAAATTTAAACGAAATCGTTAGAGCCGTTTTCGAGAAATTTGAAATACCTCGAAAACGTTATATGGGAGATATGCGTTAAATTGGAGATATTAAAAAAATAAAAAAAACGGACCTAGGGAATTACGTAAAAATCATCTGTACCAAGTTTCAAGCAAATCCATCCATCCGTTTAGGCCCTAGCTCGATGTACAGATGGACGCACAGACGCACAGACGCACAGACGCACAGACGCACAGACCGACGGACGGCATGACGAAAACCACTTTTTTGATCTTCTCCATCATAGTAATGTTGGTTTTGATTAAAACCTCGATTTTTTTTTTCTACACGAAACCAATACTTGCCCTATAGAGCAAGTAAAAAAGTTTACTAAGAAGAAGTAGGAAATTCTAATAGAAGAGAGATCTTTTAATTCTACTTTGAGTAGATGATCTCCCCTCAAAACAAATACCTATCATTTGGAGTTTGGTCATAAACCCCGTCTCCCTCCGAGTCATGCTGCGATCAATGATGATTCATGATCGATCTCATAAATGATTTGGCACGCTGAATTTCAAAATTGAACGTCATAAACGTTTCTATAAACATAAACAGAATAGCAGAATAACAGAATAATTGATCTTCCCAAATAGGCCGCAATATATGCTGTAAACAAGGATCAATATCAGTCTATTAAACAAGCAGCTAATTTATGTGAATACTGTCATGCATCCAATAACATTTAAGAAATTTTTTTTATTTTAATCCTTTAAATAATCACATTTATATAAAATTTTGGTTTAGCTAGCAAAGTGTATAGAAGAAATAAAAAAAAAATTGATCTTAAAATTACATATTATATAAACTTATTCAGGCCAACCAATGTTTAACTTTGCTTTCTTGTTCTCCATAGCAAGCATATTCATCAATGGCTTATAATACTCCGAAATACCTTCAGCACTTATTTTTGGATTTTCAGGAAACATAATTGCAAGAACTTGATAAAATGGTTTTGACTTTCCAGGTCTCATCATTTCTCTAAAAATAAATGAGAAAATCTTTTAAACATGAATTCAATAATAATAAAAAAAAATTAACAACTTACTTCAAAACATGACCAGCACTTTTACTTCCACCAATATTACATAAATGCAAAGGTTCTTTAGGATATTTTCCAGATATTTTACATAATTTCTTATGAAGTTGAAAACTCAAAATTTCCGTTACAAATTCACTAGAAAAAAAAAATTATAAAACAAAAAATCTTTCAAAAATAAAATAATGACTCACCTTGACATTAAGTTATCATTCATTTCTTTATAAAAATCAACGGTCATGTCATAAAATTCAGTATAAAGACCCCATGGTTTTGTTACGCCTGCATATTTGTGCATAACATCCCAATAATGAGAACTAACATACTCCAATATAATCTTTCCTTCTAATAGATCCGAAATCACTTTAGCATGAACAAAATCAATTGGAAGATAAAGTAATCGACGAATAGCCTTGAAAGTCCAAAAAAAGAGAAAGTCAAATTAGTTATTACAAAAACTGACATTTCGTTATCTACAAACCATTCTTAAAAGTCGATTCATTTCAACCTTTTCACTTATATCATCATCAGGAATCATTCCGATTTTCATCAAATTATTATGAGTTGACGCTGATAGAATTATAGTTTTACCAATTGCATAGTCCAATCTTTGTGGGGCACTGAAGAAATATGCTGGAAGACCTGTCATTTCCCTGGCATAATGTAAGTATCCCATGTTCATGTAAGACTCAAGAACATCCCAATAATTCATGTTTTCACAAAAATTCAAAAATACATTAGGAGTCTTGTAAATCACTCTCGCTTCGCATTCCTCATCACCAGTATCATCTTCATGATCAACATGCAAATGTCCTTGCCAAATACTCTCAGGATATCTTGCGAATCCTAAATTTTCATAAAAATCTTCGGTAGTTTTGTACACTCTTATTGGTTGGGTTTCTCCTATATCAACTGTTGGTGGAAGACTCTCTAAAGGAAACATTTCTTCAATTAAACTATCGTTTGTCATAAGTTGAATTTTAATTTGTTGAAACAAATGATCAGGAATGCGTCCATTGGTTTTGTCAATTAATGATGCACCGTATCTCTTTTCTATTAGATTGCGAAGAAATGCATGCAGTTCTTTATAAAGAGGCATTATTTCTAATAACAATTCTTCCATATCAGTGATGTTGTATCCTCTTGACCAAAATTCCAAGGGAGATACCTCTATAAAAAAGTTGAAAGTTGCTCATATTGTGTGTATTTTTCTGCTACAAATAACTAACTTACCACTTAAATTAGCAGCTTGTTCTATACTTTCAATTGTTGGACCAAGATTTTTTTCTGCCCATTCTCCAAGCATTTTCATCCATTCAGCCCAATAATGTTCGATTTCTGCTTCATCTTTAGATTTTATGACAATTTCTTCAACATCAGGATTAAATGATAGTTTAGTGTTGGTGTCGTTAAATTTAGCAATGTATTTATATTGAGGTAGAAAATCAAGTTCTTTCAAAGCTTCTAATATCCTTGAATATTGTTTTGCTCCAATCACATTCTGATCATTTAATTGAACTAAAATTTTAAAGGCATATTTTGTGTTTTCATCTTTAAAACGATTAAAATCAAATTTTCTAGCATCCTCAACGATTTTGTTTACAAAATTTATATAATTTCGATTTAATTTGTACTGATTGCGACGTATATCAACGTCAAAGAAATATTCCTTATCAGTTAAGTCATCAAAAAATTTAAACATTTTATCACTTGTTTGAGTTAAAAATTCTTCAGCTGCTGTTTCGTTGGTATTTAGTTCTTGACCGTGCACATGCAAAATCTTTAAAAAAATTTAAATTTAATATTTATTCATAAATATAAAAAAGTTCTGCTTACTAGGAGTCCAAAAATTGCTAAGCTTATGAGTATTCTTCCCGCCATTATTGAAACAGCAGCTTATTTTTTGCTTTAATCACCTTTGTTTCCTCGTTTTAAAAAAAATACTGAACGACTGACTTTAGATCCACTGCAGGTAATTGTTTTATATTGACTGAAGACTATGCAGTTAAGCAACGATTCACATGGGATTTCCCTGGGGAAAAGCTTTATGCAATTTATTGGAAATTGATACTTTGAATTCAACTTACTTAAAGCTTAACTTATGATCATGCTTAATTTGTTCATTCCGTTAACCTTTTGTTTTTTACGTTTTGGCAATTTTTTTATATTTTTATCGGTTGTTACTCTTATCGGTTTACAAATCAGTTTCAAATTCTCGAAAAAAAAAAAAATAATAAAAGCGCTTTAAACTGAATGGTTTAAGTACCACTTGAATGTCCCGAAAAAAAAACGGCTAATAGGTAGGTCGGCACTCCACAAACTAAAATTTACTTCACTCACAAAAAATATTTGCCGACGGAAAAAACCTTCTTCTTTTGGGAACAGAAATTACTTTTATACCAATTAATATTATGACTATTATAGTACAGAACGATCTTATCTGTTGTAATGTTACATGTTCACTGAATTGAATCTTAGCAAATAGAAGGAAACGGGTCACTGGCTCACTGGGCACTCTCAACAATGGTATATGAACAAACACGCAACATGACTCGACAGCACATGTCTAATCTGAACTGTTGTATTGTAACTGCAACCTGCAAGCTGAGAATCTACACAGAACAAGAAAAGTAACTTATTCTTGAGTACTAACTCTGTCTAGCGCTGGCTGTCTTATCTTAACTTAATCTAGCCTAATGGCATTTGTTGTTCTATTCCCAAGTAGTTTGTTCAATAGATGACTGAAGCTGATGCTGGTGTGCAGTAAGCTGACAAACCCTGAAGAAAAAAAAAACTTGTTTGATCAGTTAACAAGGGGTTTCCCAAGATTAATCTATCTTCTATGAATAGAATATTAAAGCTTATTGCTAGACTAAGAAATATTTCTAGTGTCTTCGAGTAACTGTATAAAAGCTTTTATTAATTTGTATTTTAATGCAGGTAACTGTAGAGGTAATAGATTTAATACTCGTTTTGTTTGTTGACAGTTTCTTATTTATAGGTAGCTTGAATGAAATTCTTGGGGTATCTTACTGTTTCCAAGTTCAATCTTAACACATTTCTTGTTTACCTGATTACTATTTTTTTTTTTTCTGTGAATGTAACAGAAATAAAATTCACGACTTATTAATATGTATCTAAATTGAGGTCGACCCGGCTCCACTCCACAACTCCACAAGGTTGTTCACTAGTGTGATTGTGTGAAGCAGATACTTGGGGGAGTCATGAGCCCCTCGAGATCGAGATCATAACTTCGTCGAATATGGGTTAAAATCAATTTACTTACTCTTTTTTAAGGCAAGTGTTGGTTTTGTGTAGAAAAAAATTCGAGGTTTTAATCAACACCAACATTACGATGATGGGAAAGTCTAAAAAAAAGTGCGCGTTGGGCGCCAATTTGTTACACTTTTTCCGAAGATATTATTAATACAAAATAAAGAGGTGGACTTTGCCATGAGAGAAACAAAATAATGTGCAAAGCATACAGCAAATTTATATGCTGCCACCACGGCAAAATCAGAAGAGGTGGGTCCAGCAAATTATTTTATGATTAAAGTTAAAAAAATGATAATTATAAAAATGCCGAAATTAAATTCTTCATACTTAAAAATTTGTCTACTACTCTTATCATTTTTTCCACAATTCCAAATATGTATAAATCTTTATTCTGAGCTTGCAGTTTAAAAAAGTGACCGCCGGAAATTTTTTTTCCTGGACGATCCTTTTGCGCTCTCATACCCCCAGTTCTTTCGGCCAATCCAGAGCAGCCGATTCCGATCTTGTCATTTTTTGCAACTCTCAGCTCATTGGCTCATTGGTGAGCACTTTCATGGGATTGTAAACCATCGAGAGATACTCCGACGAGTTCCTCGTCAATAAGCTTTCTCCTTGCTTCATAAGAATTGACGTTAATCACTTTTTAAAAATGTGTGCCAATTAGTTAAAGCAGGAGCATAGAATTATTAAAAAATTCAACATGGCAGTAATTGGGCAAATAATACTGGTTACAAATTGATCGGTCGCATAAGAAATAATAAAGTCTGCTTTTGGTTGTATCTCTAAGTGATATTGAAGGACGAAGCCCGACTACGAGTGCCGACAATCCAAGTGACCGGTACAAACAACACCTTTTTGAGATAAACACCGCGGAAACAACTATAACCGAAATAGAGTGCACCATAAACAGTGACGTACTAGAAGATCTTACTGTGGAAGAGATCTCAGAGCCGGAAGAAAGCAATAGTAGGGAGAAATGGGCTCAGACTTCAGAGGAGGAAATTATGTCTCAATATTAGTAGATGGAATTTCTCCGAACGTACATTTTTGTCCTGTCTTTTGAGTGCTTTCCAATGTGTTCCACAAGTGCTCCTGTTGAAAGTGAATTCAACAAAATCAAAAATGTCATTTTTGGCACCGAGGGACACCGATAGAGGGTTTGTAGGTTTTTCGAGAAACATATACAAATCTTGAATGGTCAAACCAACCTTGTCCAAGCTAACTTGGTGAACCAAGAATGTGCAGTGGAAGAAAAAACATCACCAACACCATCCACTTTGCCCGAAATTAATTTGCCATTTGCTTATGCTACGCTGCCTATGACACATCCACCCAAATCAGGATGAAGTGACCTGCATTGTCTGCAAAAATGGAGATGCTTCAAGCGGTGCTCATAGTTACTTCGTATGCTTTAAGCCAGTGCATATAATGGAAGAGAGAACAAAAGCTATGGGGAAAAGAGGATGCGATACAAATGTCATGTATCAAACCCGGCAACTCAAATTTACCAACACGCTATGAAGAAAACTGGAAAGACCAAGTGACTAGGTCAAAAAAAAATTTTTAACAAGAATGATGAAATGGAATTCCAAATATCCGAAGAAGAAAATTCTGAGCCTGAGAGCGCAGGACATTTACAAACTTTAAGCGGTGTAAAAAACGCACTGTTTAGTATTTTGAGAATACTCTTGACATTCTTCTTCTGCTGTGTAACCAAATCAAGATCTGTGGAAATTTCTACCAAACAATGTCAACAAACGTTACATATCTTGTAATGTGTCCGTATTGCAACAGTTGTTCAGGGATTCTCAAAAGTTTTTTTCGTAAATAATAACAGTTTTTTAAGGTTTTCCGTGATAATTTGTTGTAGGGGAAATACGTCCAAAATGACATACACGGCCAATATGACATACCAGCCTTAACTTGAAATGTGTACCACATGTAACCCTACCTCCTATCTTATAAGGTGAAACCAATGATTTTTGAAATTCTGTCAAAATAACAACTCAATTGACAGCCCCAAACCAAAAATATAAAGTAAAGTGTGTTTATAGGAGCTATTGTATTTTTTATGGGGTTGGACTAATTTTGTTATTTTGGGAGTTGTATGTAGTTTTTTTTGAATATTTTATTGGGTATAACGACAGTTTACAATTTAAAGTTAAAAACTTATTAATATTTTTTATGAAATCAGGGTTGAAAACAGTGTTTTGTATAAAAATGTATCAAAACTACGATATGGACAAAATGACATACCCTACCTATGGCCAAAACGACATACCTTCAACTTCATAGAAATTGTTGTTGTTTTTTAAATTTTAACTTTAAATATGTCAAATATATGGGTATAAGCGAACTTCCGACCGCCGATCATGGTTCAGGCTATGCGGGGGCCATTGAAGCTGCTAATCAAAACAAAATGGGCGGGTTTGCAACATCAAAAACATTCGGTGTCCCGCAGGCTACATTAAGGTGAAGCATACTGGACACCAAGTTTTTTAAGTCCTATACAAAGGATTAGGTGGATTCAAAGTAGCTTTCCTTTGAAAATCTACACTTGCCAACTAATTTTTGTATTTTTTTCATATAAAATGCCATATGTCGTTTTGTCCATATAACCTATGTCATTTTGTCCATGCCATATGGACAAAATGAATTTTGATACTTTTTTTTCAAAGTTTTAATTTATTTAAATTTATTTATTTTTTTAATACAAAAACTATTATAAAATATTCCTAATAATATAAAGAATGAATAAAAAATGCAAAGATTGTGTTATACACCACGGGCATTATTTTATTGACGAAAAAGCTTATGGTATGTCATATTGGACGTACTTCCCCTATTAACATAATCATATTTTAAGTTATTTGACTAGAAATATATATTTGTTTTTGATTTTGTTTTGTTATTTTGTATATTTATGTAAGTACATATTTATTTCCATAATTTACCTCATTTCAAAATTTTGCTAATAAAATTTAGTACATATATTTCTCAAAATAAAATTTGTAATTATTTGATTAATAAAACTGCAAATACTCTCCTTTGTATTAAATTTTTTCTTTGTTAATATGGGAATTAATTTCACATTCACAGGGAACCAATACCACACTTTCTTCAGAATTAGATTCCCAACTAGCATGGGAGATGGGAACTAAGTCCACTTTACTAAAGTGGATTTCGTTCCCAGTGAGTGGACTTAGTTCTCGTGGACTTATTTCCCTGCACCTTTTTCTTTTCAAATGTGTCACATCGCAACGCCCGGTCTCTAAGGAGGTTTACAAATGTGTGAAAATAAACTATGAGGGCAAACAGCTACATAACGTTTACTACACAACATTGTTTTTTTTTAAAACAAGCATGTCGAGTGTGCTGATATAAAATGTTACATACATATTAATTTGCAAGTTAAATGTCTTAATGGTTTGGTTTGTCAACCATCTAAGAAGGCAATCTCTCTGCTCTTTCGCTTTGCAACTTGAATCCATTTATGTGTGAAGCTTAGACAACCACATTCTTCTAACTCAAGTTGGCGAACCGAATCGCATAGCTTTTTAGTAAAGGAAATTTACACCCAAGACTTCTTACTTCGTGCGTCGTCGATGCGATGGTTATTATTAGATTAGCTTAAAAGCATGTCAGCTTGGAGTAACGTCTTCATGGATTTCCTTTTCCTTTAGCCAACGGCAGCAGCAGCGCCAGCGGTGAGCTAGCACTGAGCAACGCGACATCAATGAAGACATCAGCAAAATGGAGTGTTTGTGTGCAAAACAAATATATCTTTAAACTTATGTATTCAAAGATTCACACACATTCCTTGTCTATGCATCACATTCTCTGGTGGATCTTCCGTTCTTAATTCGGTAAATGGCTGATGAGCACGCTACCGAAGTCTTTTACCAACAAAAAAAGCAAAAAAAAAAAAAGGCAAATATAGAAATGAAAGACACAAAATGATGTGAGGAAATAGACTTGCTTGAGAGCATAATGATTTGTACGATTTGTATGCGGAAGAAGTTCTCTGTCTGAATGGTAACTCAAAAAAAAAAAAAACAAAAAAAGAAACCTATTTAAGTGATCTAAGGCTATCGTTGCATATTAGAGATGTATTATTTTATAGGTGTATCTACTCGTATTTCTTGAATTTAAGGAATCGTCAATGAATTAAAAACACAGACCACGTTTCATTCGAAATAATGTTTGCGTAATGGACGTACATAGGATATGAAGGCTGTCACTACTTCTTTATTAGCTGTGTGAGATTGTGAGATTAGAAAACTCTTAAATTAACAAACCAAAAAGCTCTTTTATTTCCATCAATTTATTGGTTTTTATTATTTTTTCATTTCTTCTATTGTCTTAAATATTTTTGACAGTTCTGTAAGGAATTTGGGGTTATAAAAAAACTTGGTTGCTGGGCAATATTTAGCACAAGGACAAAAAACTTACCTAGTACCTACTATATTTCGAATAATTCGAAGGAAACGTGATATTTTAGAACTCAAGAAAAATTTAGAATGTTTTTCATATTGAAGCCATGAATTATTTCTTCACTATTGCATTTTGTTGAACCTTTTTTTGGTAGTTAAAAATGTCTTAATATGAGAAAAAGTGTATCAAATGTGATCAAGGGGATAGAAAATTAAATTTCCTTATGGGTGATATATTTCAAAAGTGTAGTGGAGTTTTATTCCTAAGAAAGGAGTAGGTATAACCTTTATTTTAAGGACCTCATACTTCATAAAGCATTTGATGATGCATATCGATATCATTCCAAGAGCTATTGAAATGTATCAGCGGTACTTAAAAAATATACCGATATACCGATTCAGGATCATCCGAAGTATAGCGAAGTCCTGGTAGTCGATTCCTAATATTTTGCATCCTTTTTGATGATTTGCTGTTGAGGTTGACCTATATGTAGTAATTTGAGTTTGAAATCCAAGAATCTGTGCCCATCTAATAATTACCAATATCAGAAGAATTTCTAGAATTATCTTCGTTTCAAGTAATTCTATCATAAAGTTAAATAAAATATTCTAATTCTATGAAAAATTCTGAACATGTGACCTGTAGGCACATCTGTATTGTTACCATTTATATCTTTACACACCTTTAACATCTCACTTAATGCAAATGACGTGGCTCTTTTATCATCCAACAAAAAAAGTTTTGTAAGTCATTCAACTCAACGAGAACGAAAATGAATTTCCAGTTTAACATTTTGTTCCGTTTTATAACTAGAATATCGTGTCTGTTCAAAGTTTTTTTTTTTATTAGAAAGAATGAAAATGTTTTCAAGCATCCACTACAGACAAGTTCGTTTGTTAAATACAACCGCAAATGGTTGTCGACTACCCTAGCCCCAGCGCGTTCTATTTTGAAGTAGGTACACATCCTAAGCCTCATCCACATCCATTTAATACAAAAACTATCTTCAACGGATTCTGGGTTGTTAAAGCCCTAATTGTGCATATCCCATGATGAATCCGAATCCCCCCTCCATCTCTCTAGAGCTATAAGCATTTTCGAACGATTTCCTCTATTAGCGGAGGCCAAATTATGCTTTTTCTCACTGCGAACAGGATAACGTCGGATAAGGATTATTGTGTACATCCTGATTCCTGAGTACGTAGGTACCGCTTTTATGAGAATGAGGGGTACTTTTATTCGTTCGCAAACAACATTTTCTCGTTGTGAAACTCTCTCTACAATTATTGTCGTAAGTTCGGTGGTACACGATGGTATACTAGACTACTTTTGTATACACCACCATGACAAGCGTTTATATTTTGGTAGACTTAGGTATCTATTCCAAATATACCCCGTCTCGTTGTTATCGTACAACAAAGTCCTAGTTGTACCTTTTTTAAGGACATACAACCTCTAGACACCAGAGAATCCATGATTGTTGGTTACATTGCATACCAAGATTGCCGATTGTGGGTCTAGTCTATGAGTATATGAGGATAGGAGTATAACCCCCATCCCCACAACAACAAGGTTTTAGTCGGGCCAATCCGAGAAGGATATTGTTTTGCAATTACAATGGTTTGCCAGTTTTCATGTTGTGTCCTCTAATGTTGGGGTTCATACTCTGTTTCTAGTTTGCGGTTATAATGTCGGTTAAAGTACATTCGTTGGAATTGGAGGAGTCAAAGTCACGATAATTATAAACACAAGGGAGAAGGAGTATATTGTATCAACTGACGACGACAACGAAGGCTTTTGTCCTGCCATATTTTGCCGGAACAAATGCAGACAAACACAGTTATTGCTAATACTAAGGGCAGACAACAACGGAAAGCTTTTAAAATTGGATATTTTAACCTGGGGTTTCGTTGAGTCGTTTGGTTGATGGACTAAAAGAAACTGTAGACAAAATTAACATTTTTGATATCCTGTGATCCTGTCATAAAAATCATCGCTAGAGGTTCAATTTATTTATGATTGATTGTTCTTTAATGTTTGAAGTGAAAACATTCAGAAACAGTTTGGATTTTTTTTTAATAATTTTCAGAAGGAGGAACAATTTTGGTGCGCAATATTTTTACAATTTTATCAAGAAAACACGAACAAAATTATTTCGAATTTCTTTTCGCAAAGCAAACAATTGATTTGATAAAACGGGGAGTTGTTTCGATCTTGGAGTAAGTAAACTCATTATCCGCAGTAAACAAGTACAGTACATAACGCTTATAAGAAACTCCAAAATTGCACAATATTTGTTTCTTATAAGTTATAACCGAGTGTTTCTTATATTCTTAGAACGGATATAAGAAACAAGTTTCTTATAGGGATATAAGAAACAAGTTTCTTATACGGATATAAGAAACAAGTTTCTTATACAAATATACCTACCACAAACTTATCCTCGCCTAAATATTCAATCCAATTATATAACTTAGCTATTTTATATTTTTTTCCACAGATTTCTTTTAATTTATTCAAGGATTATGTATCAATTTAGTTTTAAGTGAAATATTAGCTGTGTTCCTTTGGCCTGAAGTATCTACTGCTAAGTAGGTCTGGTTGTATTCAACACCATTTCTTCAATAGAAAAAATGTCTTTGAATGGATTCAGATGCACTAAAAAGTACTTTGCTGAGCCCAAAGGAACACAGCCATTATTTCGCAACATTTTTAGCAAAGGCAAACACAGCAGGGATATAAAGAACACAAACACAACAAATAACAAATTGAACACTGAACTGAAATTATCTTCAAATAATGTCAAACTCAAACAGTGTCGCCATGAAAATATTAGAAAAAATCTGCAAAAATGACGAAAAAAATCTGCAATGCAGATTTCTTAAAATTTGGGAGACTCAAATTGAAAAAGTTTTCGAACTGCTTTCAACTAAAAAAATTACTTCGAGAGTAATTTTCCTCGCTTGAATTGATAAATTTGTATCATTAGTATCTTCCCTGGAAGTGTGGCTTTATTGTATTGTTGGGCTTTTTCCAATATAAAATCAAAAATGTACTGAACGTTATGAAAAAACTCCAGCTGATTTGACAACTATATTATTTAAATAAGAAAAATTGTAGGTAGTTTTTGGCAAAATAAATGATGTTTTAGTTCGTCCTTGGCTTTTATTTAATTGACATTTTACTGGAGTTTTTGGAATGTTATCCTTTTTTGTCTTTTAAAGGTTAAGTTTCAGCTGCAGATAAAATCTGCACTGCAGATTTATAGTTCTCAAAAGTCTGGGAATAGGTTAAAAATCTGCAAAATGCAGATAAATCTATTGGAAACACTGCTCAAAAGACATTTGCACAGGTTGCTTTAAATTTTTCTTAAGGGTTCATGTTTTTTTAGTTTCGTGATTTTTTTGAAAGTTTCTTAAATCCAACCAACTTTATGTGTGAGCAAGAAAGTTCGTGGTTTGAAAAATGTTTCTTTTATCAGTGTTTTTCTTATAAACGTGTTTCTTATAAACACATAATTCAACATTAAAATATACGGTAAAGTACACGGTGCTTTTGTTCGAGTTTCTTTTAAGCGAGGTTTTCTTATAAGCGTGTTTCTTATAAGCGATAAATACTGTAGTAGCTTCTTGTATTCTTCCCATTGGCCAAGTAAAGGGAAGCACATGAGGCTAGAAATAAGGAAAATAGAAAAACATAGAGAACTTCTTACGAAAAAAACTCCGCATCTGAAAACGATAAATAATCTTCTTAAAGACTTCTAATTTCTTCATAATTTTCTGGCAAGTCTTAGATGCATTTCCAAAACAAAAAAAGTGAAATAGAACCAGAAGTTTTGGAGCTTTTAGATACAACATTTGCTTAAAATGCTTAAAAAATATTCGCTTGTTTTTTGAATAAGTGTAATAATTCCTGCAGGCTGCTTGAGCGAAATGGAAAAAGCTGCTACATATAGCTTACCACTTCGGGGAAAAGACACATTTTCCATTCTGGTTAATTCTTATACAAATGGAAGCGTCCGCAGGTACATAATGTTACTTTCGAATTGTACAGGTTCAAGCAAAATAAGAACGGTATCACTTTACTTTGGAATCGTCCATGGATGATCCCAAGCTGGAAAAATATTTCTGGACAAACTTTGCCCGGTCCGAAAGTGAGCCGAATATAATTAAACGGTTCCGGGGAACGTGTTTTTGCTACCATCAGTTCAGCAGGGATATTTTTCAGCTGTGGGCCCAGAACTACCGCTTCTACCAAAACACCTTTCATACATCTGGCAACTTCAGCGTTTGGAGAATCCAAACAAGTGGCTGCCTCTAAAACGGAGAAAGGATCGTGGTTTAGCTCACTCAGATGGTTTTCCTATCGAACGCTCTGTAAGAAAGTTTATGTACAAATTGCATATTATTTAACCATTATGATTTTATTTTCAAGTTTTTAAAATGCTTTTTGTTGTGAATATAACTTAATCGAAAATTCCTGTTTCTAATGCTAAAGAAATTTTAGAGAAAAACTTCTAAAAGGTACGTACTTTCAAATTAAATGTCCTCGTCAAACAATATTTTTTTCATCTCATTTTTCTATCGTAAAATTGCAAGCAATCCTGTAAAATTAGAAAGAATATAAAAAAAAAACACTTTTTAAATGTTCTATGTCATCGTGGAAGATTGTTTGAAAAGCGGGCCGGGCATCCTATGCTACATTACTTGCAAATATTCCAGATTATTATTATTATTTTTTTTTTTCAACTGTTCCTGTTTTCTCTTTATGATAAATTGCTCTTTCGTCCAGACTTATTAGAAAATTGCAACACTGATGAACAGGGAAGAAAAAGTTTTATTTTTACCAACGAGAATGATGACGACGAAGACAACGATGCCGACGAGGACGATGAGCGACGTTCGCCCAGTTGCAGCAGCAGCCAGCAGTAGAAAGATAGTTGCCCTCGATGTTCCAAATGATTGTATCTAACAATCAGAACGGATGGGGGATGCACATTGAGCGTAGTTTCCATCAACGTCATGGTATCATCATCAACATCAGCATCAGGCAGCTAGAAGGAGAGTAGTATCAGAATCAGCGCAGGCAGGAGAAACAGCAGCAAGAGCATCATCATCATCATCCTCATCCAGAGAATAGTGGCCAACGAAGCGACTGAATTCATTCTAATTTTTCTCATGCAGAAATAAGCCAGGCCGATGCGATGCAATGTGATGCCACTGAGAAGAGAATGCGAGTTGAAAAATAAAAGAAGTAAAATATTATTATGCTAAGGACTATTTTAGCATTTTCATCCTGTGTTCCAATTCATAGGATCGTCAGCAGCGTTGTAGATATAATGTATATGAAGTATGAAGGTATTTCTATTTTTTCAAGGAAGCATATTCTTCTATGCTTCTCGATTTTTTCCTGTTCTTTCATTCTTCATTTTTTTTTTACTTTTTTGTCTTTCCTCAGGGAGATGAGTTGACAGCTTGATAAGGGGATGAAATAATGAGAATAGAACGCTGAGATGATTAATAGATCCCCTAACTTATAGAGACATCTGTTTCAGTATGGAGTTTTTATTTTTTCTAGAGAGCTTTTTTTTTATTATTCCAGGATTCTTAAGAGTGCACATGATTTTTTGTTTTATTATTTATGAAATAGTACAGTTACTAGCACTGTAGTGTCAAAACAAAAGAATATGCAGGATTTTGAGTTAACAAAAATTATTTAAAAAAAGCTACCTACGAGCATTATTTTTGTTTTTAAATCGCAAGTTCAGAAAAGTTTAAATGTCTTCCTATATTTCCTGATTTTACCTAAAAATATATGTTTTTAAAATTAACTGAATCCCTTCATTCAAACAGGTTGCTCCGCTTTTTGAATTTATTGGCAACAAAGAAATTTTTAAAATCAGCCGTTTTATTTGTCTGGGCTTTGTTTCTTATGGTGACTATGCGAACAAGTCCGTCCCATTCGCCAGCAATGAGTTCCTTCAACTCGAGCGACATTCCAATAAATTATTGGAAGACGCACATATTTGAGAAGCACCAAAAGTCTTCTATCTCTAACATTTATTTGGATCCATTTCGAACGTTTATGTAGCCTTCATAGATACTCGGTGTTCCATTTTCACCAGAATCCTTCAGTCAATGCTTGAATTCGTTTCAATCGGTCCAGATGTGTGATGTGTTTTTTTTTTTCAGATTGTGCGTTGTGGTATTGCGTATTTGCATAAACAATAAATGCTTTGAGACAAGCCTATAGGCTACGACCCAACAGGTAAAGAAAAAGTCCGCCAAAAAAACAACGAAGACGGAGGCCGGGGCCATTCAACGGGACCGCCTGCCGATATGACAGACTGTCAACAGGGAGTAGGAACAACAAATGACGCGAAAATCGTCTCGTAGATTTTTCGGAAATCCTTGTTTAACGGCCGAAATAACAAAAATTGACGTGACATTAATAAAAAAAAATTGAGTGTGATTTTGGAAACAATATGTTGTTCATATTCAATAGATCTTCATAAATTTGGAACCTATGCAGAGGAAACACCTATGTTGGCCGTTGAGTTGTATCCATGGTATTATTTGCCAGTCATAACACCAGAAAGTGCTTCCGTTTGGCAACCAATGAGGATGTAATGCATCATATGCTTTTATCTTCGGATCCTTATATCACAAGTCTGAGACCCGAACCAGCAACAAAAGATTCGATACCATTAAGTGATGAATCCCAATCCTTATGTTATTCAATTTGGAGACAACTCCATTTTACCATTACTATTGCAATGCAAAATCGGAAGCAATATCCCGATTGACAGAATTCTTCAAATCAACTGTTTTTTTTAAATATAACTGTTATATAACTGTTATAACTGTTTTTAAATATAAAACTGTACTGTATTACACTGATAAAAACTATTCGGTATCTTTTGAAACATCTACAAATCAGGTAACCAATTTCCTTTTAATATTGGAAAAATTTCAAAACAAAAGACTATCCCCTAAGCTTCATACAGAATTCTTACGCTTCACCCTTTTATAATAAAAATAAACAAAACGATCCATCCCATTAAGGCCTAATTCATTAAAATTAATCATAAATTTGTTATTTTCACTTTTTTTTCAAAAAAAAAACTGACCAATTTGTTATTTTTCTTTTGACAAGAGAACAAATAAAACCACTCAGGAAGGATGGATGCTGTGCAGCAGCAAAAGCAAATTGCGCACAACCACAGTCTAGACCTGATGAAAAACTTGACCTTGTTAAGGAGTTTAGCACAAAATTTATTGCATAATAAAACAAACAAAAGCAATTGAAAGGTTCAAACAAACAAAAAGAACAAAAACAAAATTATGACAAAAAAAAAGTGAATATAAGAAACAAAAGAAAACAATAAAAACATTAATCAACAAAATGTAAGCAATAACTAAAGAAGCCGATAAATCATTTTGGAAGTACTATCGTTTTAGTATTCATTATAAATATTTTACGTGTAGAAGGGTAAAATTGATAGTAAATCTTATACCTACCTGGCACAGGTTCGTCTCGATGAGGAGGTGTATATTTTTGGATCCAGAGAACTATCCTGTATTTGGAGGAGATAAAACGAAAGAATGATATTACACGACTTGTCTTGAGACTAATCACAATTAAACTAAAACACAAATTAACATACAGGTGTCCTTCATAAAAACAATTATAAAATTCTCTAATTTTTTGTTGTCTGTGACAAATTTGTGGGATGCCTACGGGACTGAACTTCTGTGTTTTGTGTAAAAACATTCCTCAGGCTTTAATGAGTACCTTTTCTTTGGGAAACCGCGTGGGCGAAAATTTGTTATTCTAGTTTGAATTCTTGTAAAAATGTTTTGTACCCTCATAACTGAGGATTAAGTGAAAGTGATTTTTGGTAAATAGTACATCTTATCACCTGCCACACAGAAGCCAACCCTATTTAGGTTATGATATTGCCAGTTTAATATGATTTACAACCCTTTTTGTGAAGTTTACAGGGTTTTTGTGTGCAATTTGAGACAAAATTTCAGTGTTAAGATTGTTTAGCTTCCATTAAATGAAACAGTTGACTTCATTTGATTTAGTTTTTGTTTACTTACCCTTAATATATTTGAAAAAGCCTTAAAAGTTTTAAAAATATATTTTAAAGGAGATACATTAATGCGTAATCCTTAGAATAAATTCTTGTTTCTTAGTAAAAGTTTGGAGACTGAACAACTGGTATTAAAAAAACCTTGGATTTACTTTATAGCATCAGTCTTTTTTGACCAACGTTTATACTTATTTTCGTTTGTAATCAACGAATGTTCAAAACAAAATCATAAAAAATAAATCTAACTCTGTTTCCAACTCAGACTGGTGAAAAACTCAGAGTGGTGAAAAACGGATATCCTCTGGGATTGTGACATAGTCATAGTCCAAATCATCCCATTCAGATTCCATGTTTATTATGCTTTTATTGAAAGTTTTTTGTACTAACATTTGATTGATACGACAAGACATGTAACTTTAACTACTACAAACAACACATAGACCAAATATTAGTAAACCAATTGATTTCATGTTGTCGTGATAGTTTCGATTTGGTCGATTTGCAAACCACAAATTTTTACGATTGGTCTTCGACAAGTACTAAAAGTTAGAAGTTACAACTCGTACCAATCCATCTTTTCCGGGATTGATCATTTCGACTCGTTCATTCTATCGTATCCTTGTACAACTCGTACAGTAAAATTGTAATTCTAAGATCCCATTCTGTCTTCTCAACATGTTCCAATTTTTTGATGATACTGTTGTTCTATGTTAACATTTTTATGGAAACAATTAACAAATTTTCCTTCTGTTCAAGGTATATGATAATTTTTCTATGAACTTATGATGCTTTAAATATTCCAACTGCAAGGACAAACTTCAAGTTAACTAAAGGACCAAAATAAAGAGGCTAAACAACATAGCGAGAAAAAGATACCATCTGGAAGAGTATATTTCTGATTGCAATCAAAATCACCACACATCCCCTCTTGCCTGTATCTAGAATGAATGTGTTGTAGATATGAACCCAAAAATTTAATTACACTTGTTCTCGCTACCGACTTCTCTTGTCCAACAACGTTGATTCTCGCCCCCGATCTCCGTCATTACATACATCTAGACGAAAACCGAAATGTCTCTGACATTGCAATCAGCACCAAAATGATTGCAGACATCACATTTGACGAGGACCGACGACGCCGACGGACGGACATAAACGAAGTCATATTTGACAATTAGATTATAGAATAACAAAGGCTTTGACATTGTTTACAAGATAAACCAAAGTGCTTAATTAACTTTTACATTATGCTTTGGTATGTGTGTCTCGGTCTGTGTGTGTGTGTGTATTCGTTTTGTAGAATATAATCAAAACACTCATATAGATACGAATAAAGTTACATGTATAATGTTTCTTGTTGTGTTGAATTGATGGGAATTTATATGTCAGGGTATGTGTTACAACTCAGATTTAGACGAGAAAATTAAGTCCCCTGGGGTGTTACCATAACGTTTGTATACCTCTATCTATATGCATTTATGAATTTTATTACATGGAAATGTGTGTGTGTGTGAATGTACGTATATATGTATGTTTGCCGGCTCGTTTGTCAATTACAGTGAACTAATGAAGTTATGATAACAATAACAAGTTACCGGTTCTACTTTATAGGTATATCCGGGATATAGCAACATAGAGCTATATTTTGTGGCAGCACAAAATTTGTAAACCGAATGTTATAAGCTATACAAAACAGATATAGAACAGATGTAATTGATTGCCTGGGGCAGTGCATGCCATTGTTGCAGCTCTGACACTTGCAGAAGTCATGATTGCATGCAATTTTTGGTAAGCAGAGCTCCAGGGGAGTATTTTGTTACATATTTATATTGAGTAACGACTTTGAGTCTATATATGATAGACCATCAAATTTCTCCTTAGAACAGACACACAAGCGAACTTATATTTCAAAATTTATTGAGGGACGAACTTTCTCAATTGCATAAAATTTGTGAATATCTTTTGAAAATACATATATAGGTTAGATAGATAGAAACTTGACGGGGTTAGTGGGAAGTTGAATAAATTAAGAAGATATGGATACTTCCGGAGGGTAGTTAGATTTGAAAAGTTTTTGGAATCATAATGAATTTTATGTTTGTCAGTCAAAATTCTCTTAGGATGGAAATGGAAGTAGATATATCCTCATATATATTATATCTTTAGAGATTTACCAATGTAACTGCGTTATCATAAAAGGTGTGAGTGTGACTAAAAGATTCCAATAGGACCTTTTAACAATCCGATAGATATAAGATACAACAATCTTCATGGAAAACATTTCAGCTTTTGATTTGTTCTCACTTTGCGAATTTTATCTTTAACTGAATTCTCGCTCAACCTCCACTTAGCTCAGCTGTAAGGTTAAGGGGCGATAAGGCGACAACGATTTTTCACATTCCCATTTCAAAATTGTTAGAAACATTAAACAAAAAATTTCCCTTAAAAATTGAGCTCTTAAAATTAAGATTTAGCACTCGCCCTCGCATTTGACATACACGTAAGTTTGGGTGAATATTTTTTTAATTTATGCAGCTCAAAAATTATATAACTCCGAATTGAACAATCTATTAAAGTGTCATAGGTGACTTTTATGGAACTTCCACCAGTGAGACAGCACAGGTCACGAAAGCATTTTTTTCATAAATTTGTTGTTTTTTTTTTTTTTTTTAGTTCTGCAACAAAATTTTAGAGCATACCTACAATTTCCTACAGAAAAGTTCTCAAAATTGAATCTCTATTATTGATATTTTTCGAGATAATAAGCTACAACTTTTTCGTAACTAGCAAATAGCGATTCTTATGACTTTCGCGATATATTTTGTATTTCTTTTTCGCATATTTTGTAGTTTTTACATGTAATACAATACAAAAAATTAGAATAAATAATTTCAAAGCAGACTTGAAAAATTTTATGAAATTGATTGATTTCGTTCAAGTTGGAAATAGTGAGCGATGATTTGGTGCAGCTTAAAAAATTCTGCACGACCTACTACTTGTTCGGCAGTGTAATTCACCACTTTTAGCTTTTTTAATAAATTCTAACATTGTTGTTTGTTGGTATTCAACATTAGATTCCCATGTTTTTGATTTTGTACCCAAGAAACCACACAGAAGGTTAAGCTGTTCATTATGAGTGTGTTTCTTTATTTTTTCCGGATATGGAATAGAATAGGCCGGCGAGACAAAAAAAAATTATCCAGAATATCCAGAACGCAAAAATAAAGAAACAGAAATAGCTTAGAAAGAATGTCAATCAGCTGTTCAACCACATTTTTTAGTTAAAACACAAACATATACAAAATCGTCTTTTGTAATTTGTTATAATGTATTTCTATTTTAAAGCATAAGATGGGGGAGTAAAAACAATTAGAATAAAAACTTTTGTAGTAATATATAATTTTTCCCCACAAATTGTATTTATTTATTTGCAAGAATTGCTTCAGAGCGAATTTTAATTTTGTTGAAAAAATGATAGCTTCTCACTACACCTACGCACAACTGCTTATGTGTGAAAAAATATTCCATAAATTCCAGGTCTAATTTGGAACAAAAAGAATGCATTCCAAATATTCCGGAATGGATAAAGATACAATAAAAAAGTTTATCCGGAATATTCCGTGGAATAAAGAAACGAAATAGGCGTGTTCAACGTTTTTGGAATATTCAGAAAAAATAAAGAAACACACTCTATGTAAACAATGAAATTTATGTAGGTTAGGTTAGGTAGAAATGGCTGCCTTTTGTGTATTCCATATGGCTGTCAGATTTGTTTTGTTGAAGTTTTTAGGATTTGCATTTTTGGTTTCTCTTCGTTATTGTATCTTTTCCCTATTCATTTCTATGATACTGTATTCTTTCTCTCTTTTAACTTTATTATTGTTCGAAGTATTAAAGTGCCTCAAATTCTTCCAACAATTTGTTGAGATTTTTGTATTTTTCTGCTTTGTCACTCTTGATTGATCGATTTTATGACTCAATACCAATTGAAAATCTTGTTGTTAATAAGCTTTGGCGAGCAAATGTTGTTGGGGCGTAGCCGTACCTTCTTTATTCTTTGTGTTCTCCTTTTTCTAGTTAATAAAAAGAATTTTCCTTTTCCTTATTTTGTTTAATTTATTATTAGTTTGAATTTTATAATTTTCTCTTGTTCTTTTAGTAGGTACTACTTTCTTTCGTTTTGTAGTTAGTATGGTTGACAACTTTATTTTAGGTTGGCTGCGCTGACAATTTTTAAGTTTGGACCGGGAGGAAACGAAACGTAGGCGTGTTCGGGAAAAGGGAGAATTTGCGTTCCGCAATTTTCCTTAAAACTGAGTACGCTTTTTACGTAGTCGTTTGTTGTTCCTCCCGGTAGAACATTCTGAATTGAACAAATGTATTGAGCATTCTTCATTGTTTTTCACGAAATGTTTTCGAAAGTTTTCGACACTAGCATTTTGTTTGTTTTATTTGTTTTAACTAAACTGCAGCCCTTTAGTGTATTGTGGATAGCCTTGATGATCGGACTGCTGGGATGTTCTTAGCCCCCGAAGACGTGATATGGTTTTATCTTTCCTAATAAACACAAATATATGAAGACAACCAATAGTCAATATTGAATGCAATTAAGCTATATATACCATTAGATCCAAATGTTCCTTAAGCTAAAAGAATCTCTCCTAATATCTAACTTGAGCACGACCACGCTTTTTCATTTGCATTCTGTCTGATAACAATTATTATCTACCCTCACAACACACCCATAATACCTACTACGACTTTTAAAATTCTTTTTTTAATGAGATCTGAATGCACCTGGTTGCAAAACACCCAGTAGAAGTAGACGTCTATTATAATAGCAGGTACTTTTAATGGTCACGTATTACCATTATTACCCCATTATAAGGCCAACTGGTGTTGGCGGCAGAAATCTTCTGCAAAAACATTGCTGTCCCATCTAACCCTATACTCTTGCTACCTCGAAAGTGAATTGCTACATTTATGAGTGTGATTATTACTGAATTCATAAAGAGCACACAGGCTACACAAACGGCGACCCACGACGACTACACAAGTCTGCATTGATATTTAGGATGGAAGTTGGCAACTTAGCTTTTTGCATGTTTACCCTTGGAAACAGGCTGCGATTTTGGTTATGGTTTAGGTGAAAATGTAAATAAGTAGTGCATACACTAGCCATGGCGCTTTCATGAGTATCATTTTGCATAGAAAGGGTCTTCTATAAAAAAAAAGACACGTTAATTTTTTTCCTTTATAGTTATCTTTTGAACTACATGGGAAGGACAACAAGTGGTAAACAAGAAAATTTTTTTGACAAGGTGATACGCTGCGACTTCTTTTATATCATCATTGAAAGAGTACTTCAACACCACAGGCACCATATTTCAAAGGTCGGTGCAGCTGCATGCATATGCCGACGATATTGACATAATCGGAAGAAGACAGCATGATGTCGGTCGTGGCGCTTTTGTAAGCATTGAAGTGTAAGCGACCAAAATGGTCCAAAACCAATCACCTGTCATTACCGTTTTGCGAAAAATTGGACAAGAAAAGAACAATTATTATATCCAAATTGTTGTATTCAAATAACCAGCCACCGCTTTTATAAGGCATCCTACAAACGGCAACGCGACGAAGTCGTAGCTTATGTGAAGAAATCAGGAGTGGCCATAACTTTGCTGAAATCGGATGAAAACATTTTGGATTGTTTCGCGATAATATTTCTTTCGGCGATTTATGGTCTTTGCTACCGAAAAGCAACGTTGGGCTTTCCTGGGCTAACCTTGAGCAAACGAACCAGGCAGGTTTGAAAAAAAAAAAATGCATTTGGGGGTGCCAACTTCACATAGGTCCTAAGTAAAATAAAGCAAGTTCTAGGGACGGTCCGCAAATAAATGCGTTGATTTTTTTATAGATTGAATATTACCTCTTTAAGTTTATTTTGTTGTTAATAAAATGATTGTGGCAGCTATTTCAAATTGACACTCGTTTACTGCCATTTTGTTTGAAGTTCTCCATTTTGGTTATAAAATCAGGTTTTTCGAATAAATTTTATATCAAAGAACTCATGATTTTAGAGTAAACATTTTATTTATTGGATTATGATGGGAAAGGAAGGAGAGGTAACACCATCCAACCATCAACATGACAGAACAACTATACAATCCAACGATTAAATCTGGATTAGATTGGCTGCCGAATTTTCATCCAGAAATTGATTGAAGCGTACAGAAACAAATATCGATTAATTTTATGTCAACTTGTTATGGTAAAATTGATTGGTATTTACTAAACGCCAATGCCATTTCAAATGTACCTATACCTTCCTACATACACGCTTTGGTTAGCATAAAAATAATCAAAGTAATCAACTGAAATTGTGAAATTTTAGTTGTTCGCGTGTTTACATAAAATTATGTGTGTGTTCGATGCGATTGTGAGTGATCCTTTTTGGCAAAAATTAGAAAAGGTTCATTGAATTCTGTTTATCTAATGGAATTTGTAAATTAAATGAAAATTTTGGAAATTTTTGCCAAAAGAGAACATCGTCGAAAATGTGACAAAATTATACAATTACATGTTTTTGTTTATTTTAATTTTTTTTTTTTGTTTTCTGTCAAAATATCAAAATATATTTGATATCCTTTGATTCTGAGTTTTTTGAGGCAAAAAACAAAATAATTCAATCACCATTATACGCCACTGAAAAAACGCATTTCCAGCCAATTAACTGAATTTCTATGCGGATTTTTTTTGTTCTTTCTTTTTTTTTTCAAATTAAATAGTATAGTAGTTTGAGAGTCGTTAGCATTTCATCAAAGTTATTTGATGAATAGGGTCTCTCTCTTTTTGTATACAAACACACTCACTGGTTGATGATGATGGCCTTCAAGCTTCAACAACTGGCAGGAGTGGCAGTGCTTTGTTGCACTTTCTATTCAGAATCACTTGAACAAGGAATCATTACAAAAAGAGAAAAACTGAGAGAGATTTCCTTCCACTTTCTATCGGAATGGAATAAATCTGTTAGTAGGTTTTTATTGAACTTAAAAGTAGGTCACTTCACAAACACAAAGTCTACTCTCTCTCTCCCCCTCTTAAGGATGCATTTTTAGAAAGTTTCCAATTAAGTTTGATGTTTGAATAAAAATTGTCAAAATTTGATTAATTACCATTTTCAGTTATTGGGTGGATTTTGTTTGAAACATAAAAGAACATCAAGCTTTGCTATTTTTTTTTCTGTTTTCTAATTTGATTTGAAGTCTCCACAAGTTTACATGCATAGTCATCATATGTGTCGTGTTGGAATGAATACAGGTCTTTTTCAGAGAACGTTGTTTAGTGGGAAAAGTTTCAAGGACATTTCCATGGAACTGAGCTTATTTATGGCTTTATGGCATCAAAAAAATCGTATTGGTTGAGGAAATATGAGAAAAAAGTTACGAAATATGAGGTCATGGTAAAAATTCTAGAAAGAATTATACAGTACACTTTCTAAGAAAAAAGAATTTATCCGAAAAAAAATGAAATTGGATAATGCTATATTTCTTTAGAAACTTTCTGTTAGTTAGTCAGTTACCTATGATTAATACCTAAACCCTGGCAAAAAAAAAGTATAATTAGCTCTCTAACTGGGTAGTCGAATGGCGAATAAGTACAAACTTTGATAAAATCATAGGTAATCAAATAAGTCAAATGGTCTTTCCTGTAAACTCTATTATATTATGAAACACGACATTACCTCGAATTTTGTGAACCGGAAAGAGTAGATATTCGAAAATTGTCAAATTGCCATCAGGAGTGCTGCGAAAGAAGTACTGGGATTCCCGAAACCATTACCGGTTCGACTCAAATTATGTTAAGACAAGCCAATTACCAAATTCCAAGACAGAATAATAGGTATAGGATTTCTTTTAATTTAAATCAGGGGCACTCTTTTCATACTCAGTCAAAAGCTTACTCTGACCCGTTACATGGGCAAATGGAGTAGGAGTAGTAGTATGTGTTTTTTTTAGTATAAAAATATGTTATGGTATAGCGCGATGTTATTTTCTTTTTTTTGTTTAAATTTTCAAAAAATACTTGACGTTTAAGAATCAGTTATCTGGATAATTTGCGGTTCCTGGAACATATTTCGTGACCGTTGTTCCACGTTTCATTCACCAGTGCATTCAAAGTTCCATTGTTTTTATATCAGTACCTCCCACTACACAAAATGACTAACGGCCGTTTTCGACTATAGTTTCACCCGTGATACCCTTATTATACAATTTTTCCAATTTATTACAAAAATCTAATCCTGGAATAAAAAGAAAGTGTAAAATAGATTTTAACCAAAAAAGAGAAAATGTTCTTTTTTAAACAGATACGATAGACTGGGAAACCCAGGTCAATCATAAGTATCGTTATCCATTCATGAAGGTTGTTATTTGTTAGTTTTTCAATTTTTCATAGAACCTTATTTTTTAAATGTAATGCAATTCTCAATATTCCGTGAAAATAATATTAGGTTTTCATCTCACAATCACGAACTGTCAATATCTTACATCTATCTAACTTGAAGACATCCCATCGACCTTTAAAAATAACGAACATAGACAATAGATCTTTTAGATACTTTCAGATAGCCAAAAAAAGGATTCACATAAAAATCGTCAGATAATGTAATTGTTGTTTCCACTCATTCGAATAGAAAAAAAAAATAAATATCACAAACTGTTTTCCTCCTGCGAGGGAAGTCCAAGAAAACAAAAAAAAAAGACCATGAAATTTTAAACATATTCAACTTGCGGCCGGGTTGTAACAATTTTTTTTTAAAGTTTCTATCCATTTTATTCTGTCTCTTTCGAATCATTTGCAATTTAAAATTTACACGAGTAACATTTACAGGATATACATAAATGTTTGGGTAGAACAAGTCAAGCGATATTCCATTTCCATCCAAACCTACACACAAAAAATATTTCAAGAGCTAGAAATGCAAATTCACTGTCGGTTGTCGTTTGAAATTTTCATGAGACTTTGGCTCTTCTACGTGAAAACTAAGCTCGCAACAAAAACAAAAAATAAAATAAAAAAATGCAAGTAAAAAACTCCTTTTATAGGATACATTGTAGAAACTAGTAGCAGATATAGTTATTGTGTACACTTTGAACATTTAGTACAACAATATATTTTGTAGAATTTTTTTTTCAAAAAAACTCCTTCTTTAAAGATTCAAGTGGGTTTTGGTGAACGTAGATGTTTTTTTTTTTTTTATAACGAAGTCATGTAGTCTTAAAATATACGTCCAGTAGCAACCACGTTTTGTATGAGAGGGTTGGTTTGGAAAAATTGTGTCCTTTTGCTCACTTGAAACAATCACATAAACATTGCGAAACAACAAACGAAATGAGCAGAACAAACTTGTACAATAAAAACCAAATGATGACCATCCAATGAGTCGTAAAATGTGCTTTTATTTTCTTGTGAAGTTTTCTCCAAAATGTTTCACCAAAAATATTCACACTTTTTCACATGGGAGTTTACAGGGATATTACTCAGTGATATATTGATATGAGTACATATATGTGAAGAGATGGTTTGATAAGAAAATAAAAAAAAGAAAAACATCGATTGTCCTTAAACATTTAGCAAGTTTTCAATATCGGAAACAAATGGTTATGTTAAACTTTTTCAATGCTTTTTATATTGATATTTATATTAAAGTTAATTTGGTAGAAAGTTTTGGCAGAGTTGGCCAAAATATACGTTGTTGGTAGGGCACTTTATTAATGGTATAGTCAGAGAGAGAAATTCAATGCCCAAAGAATCATTTTGTCATCGGTCAGGTCACCCTTCGTATTCGTACAGTCAAAGTGAGCATAAAACAAAAACTAAACGGTATTCAAACACGTGCTTACTAGTGTACCCTGTGTATAGACATAGTAAAGTAACAGTATGCGCCTGCGCCGAGCTGCTCATAAATTTTAAATCATTAGTGCAACAGATTCGATCGCGACAAGACGTTTAGTGTTTTGAAGTGATCAGAGTAATTTTTTTTGTGTACGTTTGATGTCAATTTGTGAGTAAGTTTTGTATGTTTTTTTTTGCTAAATAGTGATGAAGAATTGCTGATAAAAGTGTTAAATTTTTGTTTTAAAAATCTGATTACACTTTTTAAGAAATCGGGATTCGTGCGTTGCAGCACTGAAATACAACATTAAAAGATCAACTTTGCAAAGCAGAGTACAGAAATATAGAAAAGCCATGTCTGATGATAAACCTTCAAGAAATTTTCACTCCAAGTCTACAAGTATTTTCATTGCAAGAAGAAGAGTATTTAAATGAGTACGTTATCGATTACTGCAAAATGCATTACAGAGTCACAACGCCACAAGTTCGCAAACTCGCATTTGAATATGCAACGAAATGGAACGACAATAAAATGGCTGGTCTATGAAGATTGGTTGCACAAATATAGAGAACGGAGTTTTAATCTTAGCTTGCGAAAGTCCGAAAACATAAGTAATGCGCGTTCATTCGCATTTAACAAAACGGCTGTTGCAGAGTTTTATAAGGACTTGGCTGAAGTTCTTGCATGGCATAGTTTTCTCTTGGACAGAATTTTCAACTTTAACGAGACAGTAGTATCAACTATCCTGGAAACACCCAAAACACAAAGGCAAGTATGTAGGTATATGCTGGGATTTGGAATCTACTCCCATATGTTAATGAAATCAAAGAATTGGAGAATATACCTACCATCAGAAACACAAATATATTCCCCAGAACAGTTTGTGAAAAAAGGACTGATTTCAAATTCTGATAGAAGATGTATGAATCGCATCACAAAACTGATTTCCCGCTCTAACAACTTAAAATTGACATAATGAAACAGTTCCCAGTTGGTAGTTTAATACATCTTCTTCACCTTTGGTTGATGTAACATTTATTTTTTTGGTGGAGGGATGACACTTTTCGCCGATCAAATACAAAATATAGAGCCCAAACTACAAATGAATTGATTGACACCTTCGGTGAAGATGCTGGCAGAGTTCCACCAAACTCCTCTTGGTCTAGATTGTCTGCTTCATTGCAAAAGAACTGAATATAAAATGTTCCTTCATAACAAAGGAATAAACGTAGATACTGAAAAACCATCTTCCATCGGAAGCGTAAGTACAATCATTTCCTTTAAATTGCTAGCGCTGTAACAATTTAAGCTTCTAAGCAATACTTCGAATTTTAGTGCAGTAGGTATTAAAGTGTTTGCTGAAATTTACGGTGTGCATCATATACCAAGTAAAATGGATAATCAGTTGACAAGGTGGAACGATTTGGAGTATTAGATTCTTTTAGCGCACATCCTTTTCCGGGAAAAAATAAATGCTTGCTTCGCAACGGTAACCGTCCCTCTCCTCAAGTTGCCAAGCGGATACTCGAATATTTGAACTGCAACACAACATCTTTTTTTTTTTTTTTAAGTTCAAATAAACCATTTTTGCTTAGCACAAGATCCAGCCAACTGTTGGTTTTCGACGTCAAAAAATGAAATTGTTATAGTTAAAAAACTACATGAAATAAAATTTTGCTGCAACAAAAATAAAATTATCACAGTGGAATTCAAATTTCAACAACAATTTGAAAGGACAATAAAATCGTTTCACTGGCATCAAATGAAAGCCCTATGACAGAAGAAATCAAGTTTACATATCAGTTGAACGACCTTTTTTTGTAGCCGTTGTAGCCGAATACCCACATGGGCGTGGTGGATCCTGGTGGACAGTATTATTGCAAGGCACAAGATATTACTAAGAAGTAAATTTTTGGTATATGCGTTTGTTTTACCATCTTCCGGACTTTATCACCGTTTCAACAAACAAGCTGGCCGTTCTGCAAATTTAAGCACCACCGCCGACTTACGAATGGAAGCAGCTGAAGCACTTTGTATGGTGGGAATGAAACAAAGGGCGAGTAAAAGAACATCTGATGTTGAACAAGGTCTTCCAGTAAAAAAAGGCCCTGCTCAACCCGCACCATCGAAAGAAGTTCGACTTGATCAAACAAGTCATTGGCCAATATGGGGAGGAAAAAGAATACGCTGTAAAATGCCGCATTGTACTGGTTTTACACAAACTTTATGTGAAAAATGTGTTTCAAAGATTTCCATTGCAAGTAATTTGTTTAAAAAAGAGACCTGAAAGCGCAATTATTTATTGATGCACTGTGAGTATTCAAAACATCAACTTGACTTACATAGATTGAAAAATTGACCAAAATTTTGTTCAAATAAAGATCGAACTAAACATATGCTAACATTGGTAGGTATGAAAAAACATCCATAGCAATACCTAAGTTCTACATAAATCCGATAAGAAAATGTTTCACCATTAAGATATCCTTCAACTTTCCCCAAAAGCTTCTCAAAGAAATTTAGCAGAAAAAAAAAATCATCTAAATAGAAGCAAACTCTTTCCCTATTTGTCCAAGTCCAAATCCTTGCCTTTAAAGAAATGAAACTTTTATTTTTTTCTTACAATTTCAAAAAAAAAATCCTTCCTACATCCATGAACAATCATAGTCTATTGCCAGCCATTGCATTTGAAAGCAGTTCCTCTAAAATAGAATTAGAGACTCTTGCGAAAGCTGAACAAATCCAGCGCAGCAAAAAAAAAAAAGAATGAAAAGAATAGAAGAAAAAACCCTCATCTGACAAGAATTTGGCATTTGAAATCTCTTTACAATTCCCATTCAATAGGATTACTATGTCATATATGGCTGTTCAGTGCTGTGCATATGTGGAGATGGAGAGCTCAAGCTCAGAGTCTGCACAATTTCTATTGTTAAAAATTGAACCTGGTTGAGTGTAAGATATAAGAACAGGACGAAAATGTTATAGAAGTGCACTTGCATATTGAAAACATTCACAAACACACATCCACACACACTCGTCGACTATATGTCTTTCATTTTATGTATATTATTATTTAAAGCAGCTTCTTTTCTAGTGGATATATGTTTGCTTGTAGATAAGTTTTTATATCAACGTTCTACGATACGCCTAAATGATTTTTATGTTTGGGGGATTTTGTCAAGATTACTGTTTCAATTTCTTCATTCGTCAAGGATTTCTAGGATTTCTTTTTTTTCCATCAAAGAAAAGATACAACACAAAAAAAAAACTGCATCTTATCTGTAAAACAATGCAAATATATTTTTTAAAGATACATACGCACATCCATTTAGGTAGGATGAATTGTGTTTTCTGAATATTTTCCCTCTTTTTTTGAACGCATTGACATGATTTTTTTGTATATTCTCTGAGCTGAGGGATTCTTTGTTTTTTTATATTTGTATTTAAATCTTTATATTTAAGAGTACGTTTCAAGAAAATTAAGTAAGATTCAGTTTTTAATTAGCTAAGTTATATTTTTTTTTTTCAAAAACGTTCGTGAAGATTCATAGAACTCGTATCGAAAAGGTACTTGATCGTAGAGGTCAAGTTGCTTGATTTTTTAAAACATTTTAGTTCAAGTCACTAAGGGTATCCGATATATCGAAATCACCAATTTCATCCCACACGAGTCCAAACCTTTCAACTCTACAAAGATTTCGAATGAAGAGTGAACTATTGCCGACAAATAATGTTTCGTGGAGCAATGAATTCAAGTTTAAAAGGGATCTTATTAAAATTTGCATAATGTCCACATTTGGTCTTATCAAACCCCAAATATTATGAGAAAAGACAGATCGCAATAATGTATGTGTTCCGAATCGGTTATTGATATGGTATATTAAAAGGAATAAATTGGGCCCTATGAACTGCTAAGGAGCTTAACTGCCCACCAATTTTATGTCCCTACGTTCACCGGACTTAAATCCGCTGCATTTTTTCTATTGAGGCTGCTACAGAATATTTTTTTACAAAAAACCTATCAGGTCCTTAGAAGAGCTCCGCAGTCATGAAATTAGAGAGCAACACTAATAAGATAAGGAGAGCGTTTATTCGCAGATGCAGATCGTCCATCCATCGGAGAAGGTGGAAAGCAATTTGAGCACTTGCTTTAAAAAATAATGCACGACTGGGTCGCATGAACTTGTTCTTAGAGTTCAAGTTGCTTAAATGTCTAAGACTTTTTATAGAGAAATTTGGGGAATGTATAAAAATAAAAAAAAAAAACATAAAATTCGTTTTTCAAAGGAATAAAACAACATCTACAATCAAATTCCCCCCAAACAAATATGCAGTTGTATTTGATATATTAAGATGCATTTTTAGAAAAAATTTTTTTCAAAATCGTTAGAGTAGTTCTTTAAAAAAAAACTATTTTTTCTATAAATAATTTTTGGGAAAAAAAGTTTTCAAATAAAATTGGTATGCCATTTTGTAGAAATCACAAATCAACATCTAAAAAGAAAATTTCAAAAAAATTCGAAAATTTGATTTTTCAAAAAAAAAAAAATTTCCAAATTTTTTTAAAAGTCCAAAAATTAATTTTTTTCAAAATTTTATTTTTGGCTTATATTAAAATTATATAAATGCTTTTTTGCAAAAAGTTTCGTTGAAATAAAATCAGTTTCGAGCAAATCGGATTTAAAAAAACTGTCCTATTGCAGGTACCGTTAATAATGATTTTCAAAAAAAAAATGTTCATTAAAATATATCCCTTATTTTAAAACTTATATTTGAATTTTTTCAACAAAATCATTTGAGTCATTTTCGAGCAAATTCAACTCTACTAGAATCGATATATATGACAGGTACCGTTAGTTTTGGTCCTACAAAATTAATTCCAAAAAACCCCTCTGGAGAGTCTGGCATTCTCTAAACATATAGTATGTACCTATATCGCAAGTTCGCAAGCAAAAAATAAAATTAACAGTTTAAGCATTTATAAAAAGGACAAAGAAAATGTTTAAGATTTAATATACAAAATTAAATTTGTACCTCCCTATATTAGTTAAAGCTTCCAAGGGTCAACCACATCTTAGATCCTACACCCTATCCCTTAGGAACTGACTCACCATTTTTTCACATTTTTTTTGTAAAACTTTAGGGCCGACTTTTCAACTAATAATATGTACATTACATATATTAAACATGTTTCAGAAATTAACTTACAAAACTTGACAGAATTAATTCTTTTTCGCCATTTATATTTTAATTGATCTGATTTTTTTTCAACAATCGACGAACAGATTTTAATCAAATAAATGTCATTTTCAAGAAATCATAAATTGAAATAAAAATAACACAAACAATATATCTGACATCTTATTATGTAAAATTCCAATGGTAAATTAATATTAAAAAGGCTATCGTAGTGATATTTGCATTTAATTTCGACTCTTAAGTCCTTGCCTGGCTTGTTCTTGAGTCGTTTATTTATTCAGTATAAAACGTTTTGTGTGTATTTTTTTTTTTTTTTTCAATTTTATTAAGAGCCAATACTTCAGTTCTTCTCTTTATTTACTATTTATTTATATTTCCATTATTTAAATAAAGAAAAACCATGAAATAAAAAATAAATTGAAAAATAAAAAAACTCGGTTCATGTTCAAGTAATTATATATACAAAAGTACACACATAACAACAATTTGCAGAGGTAAACGTAATATATCAGTCAACGTCATAATCAGGCGTGATTCTGGATTATCCTTCAAAAAGCAGTGGGAAAAGTTGTGAAAATCCCGAATCATTTCCTTGAATTCTTGATATGTGTAAGTGGGAGTTGGGTGGCGCTGGTAGATATGTGTACTTTCAATGGCACTCTGATATCTTTGCTATATATAAAAAGCTATCCCCGATATGATGACCTTTATATGCACATTATTCTCAACACTCTCCGGTCAGATGCAATGAAATGAAAAAAGCAATTTAATATTTTCCATTCCATGAAAGGACGTTTTATAAAGATATGCGATGCTGCTTTAAAATGAAACCATTTTGATTTTGCTCGTTGTGCGGTTATGATGGGGTTTCATAATACTTATCTCCACTTATTTAAAGGGTGTCATGGAATTTGACCATTAAAAATGAAAAGTGTTTTTTGAAGATTAAAAACGTCTTTTGGTAAGGGTTAAGTCAAAATGAACACTAGTTGCAATCTTTCTTCCAAAAACTGTCCGCTTTTAAAATTTACAAGTCGCCAAAAGAAAACTATTCTAGCTGAAAGCTCAATTGTTTCTATATAAGAGCATTTGATACTTTTTCTACATTTTTAAAATATTTCAAAGCTCAATTCTTCTCGGTTAGTTCTTTTTTTTTTCTGTTTAGAATGATTTCTGGAAAAAAAATTAAATTGGTTTACAAATAAAAAAACACCCTGTAACTGCATTTCATATACATTTGTATATTTTATATATTGAACTCTAGAGAAGAGATGACCAAGTGTTGGTTTTACATTGCTTGCATTCAATTGAATCGACCCTTTTGGGCAAACAGAAACTCTCTCTCTCTCAACTCTGAGCTCTGACATGGAAGGCAGCATCGTGCTGCTTCGTACTACTATGTCCAGAGGCAGAAACATGGAGTGTTAAATAAACACAACATGACTATCGAGAATCTTAATGACATCGAATGGGCAGTTCAATGACTGCTGACTCTTGTTAAGCATGGCCTTAATGAACAATTAAGAGCTCGTTTTTGGGGTTGTAACTTGAATGTTTGCAATTGTATTCATGAAGAGAGTAGGTACATTATAATGTTAAACTTACACATTTTGCCAAATTGTTATCTCTTTTCGTAAAAAAAAAAATAAACGACAAAGTTCAAAGTGTAGTAAAAATTCAAATCATAGGATTTTTACTTCCGACTTTTTAAGAAGTTAACTTTTTCTGTTTACCTATTTTTTTTTTTTTAATTTTGGATATCATCCGAACACCTTACATCTGGACAGTTATTTTTTAGTACTTGGTGGTGCAATGTTTAGTGCTTTGGACTATAATGCCAGTCTGGTCTGGGTTCGTACCCCGTCTCCAAGTAACCCAGATTTTATCGTCATGCGAATTGAAAAAGTAATCAACAAATATTTTGAAAAATTAAAAAAAAATTTCTGAATAAAGCTGTTCATGCAAACCCAAGTCTTGTCTTGCCTTGTTTTTGGAAACTATCCAATAGCTAAAAAACATTTTATTTTAAGGCTTTACCCTTCACAAAAGTATGTCAAATCGAGTCTTCTTCAAATATTTATTTGTTTGGTCGAGTTTAAATTAAATTTTTTGGTCAGGAAAAGTATTGACAATTTTACTTCTGTTTTTCAAAATGTACCTACTTTCAGACTGGAATATCTCGAAAACTGATTTCGAACTAAGAACTTTTTAATTTTAGATCCACGATACCGTGAGGTTTACGTAATTCATCTTTTTTTAATCTTCTTCCCCCATCAACATATCAATATCTAAGATTAACATATCTGTTTCCAAAATGCAATTTTAAGATAACCTAAAATCACATCTTCTATGAAGGGGTTAAAAGATTAAATTATTATTACCTATATAAGTTTGCCACCTTCGCGCTAACCCAGATAACATCAATCTAATTTTTCTAAATTGAAAAAATATTGATTGCACAAATTGGATTTAATTCTAATTTTATGCTTGAAATCATCAAATTCCGGGTTAAGTTACGATAAGGATGTCATTAAATAAATAGTTTTATATTGATTGTATCGTGCCGTGAACCGTGTAAGTTTCTATAAGTAGAGGTAAACATTTTTATTTTGAAGTTTGAGTAAAAAAAAATCCTCCACTTGCCTAAACTGAAAACGGGGATACAAAGTCTTTTATTTTAAAAATGTTCGAGTATCATGATTAGTATTTGACGTCATTAAAAAATCTTCAGTGTTTTTGGGTTAAAAGTTGTTATTAAAACTTAAAATTCAATTAATTCTGCAACGATACCCATAAAACCTACTACTTATTTAAATTTGTCAAATATTTCCCAAAATGAACTCTTAAAAACTTTTCAAAATTTTTTGTTTACACCTTCTACAAAAATTCTTTATTTCTTTTTCTGTCAATTTGAACCTTATAAAACAGAGAAACGTGCAACAAAGTTATTCACAAGTAATATACAATTCGGTTATAATTATCTTGTCTTTCGGCATAAAGCCTTAAGACACAAACGAAAAACGAACGAATGAAAAAAAAAAAAAAAAAAACTTTCCTAATTCCATTTAAACTCTGCTCGAATGTCTGTAACAAATAAATTAAGTTTGGCTTTTCGGTTACACTAACAGAAAAAGTTGTTCCTAACCACAAACAATCGCATTGGCCAAAACTCACCTTCCTTCGGAATTTATTTTTCGTTTTTTTTTTTTTTTTTGTCTTGCCTTTTTGAAAAACAAGGTCGCCCCTTATTCTTAGGCACATAATTCAACTCAATGGGCCATCATGTCGGCTAAGTTAGTTTTCAAGTTTAAGGATACGAATTCCATTGCTGCAGGCAAGGATCTTTGTTCAAAGTTAATACATCATTACATTACAACTCTCTGCCTCCTGATGGTGTTGTAGGTACCAACCACAGGAATTGTGCCACATTTTGTCCGACAAGAAAGTCGTTAGTGACTCTGCCATTCATATTGGCCTCTTTTTTTGTGGGTATGTGTTTGGAATGAGTAGACCAATTTATTATCCTTGTAAATGGCAATTTTTTCAACTTTTTTAAAATTCTTTTTTTATTTATTTAAATATTATGAACTTAGTTATTCTGAACAAATATTTACTGGATTATTATCTATTTAACTTACCACAGGGTTATTTGATTTAAATTTATTTAAATTATTTGGTTTCCATTTAAGGGTGTTATTTTCATTTTTGTAAGAGAATAGATAGCATACAAATGTTAAATAAATGAATTATTTAGTCCATGATATCAGTGGTTAAAGTTTGATAAATATAAAATTTTCTTTGTTTAGTTAACAGTGCTGTAGTTTTGAAGTTTTAACCGGGAACGTTTTAGTTTAGTCTACCCATTTTTTTTATTTGAAGCATTTTTAAAGATTTTTCATTTTGTCATTTGCCAGTAAAATTTGTTTTCGAAGAAACTTATGTTTAACTTCTTTTCTATATTTTGATTCTCTTTTTTTTATTTATTTTGCAGGCAATTGCAGTTGTGGAGGCAAAATTATTTGCAAAATTAATTCTGCAAACAGAAAATCTTGTGTGAAAACTTTTTACACGATAAAAAATGGCCAAAAACAATGTGGAAAGAGACAGCTTATGAATCCCATTAGAACAATTGTGGCTGAAGAACTTGAGCATGTATGTTTCGCGTTTCGAAACCAAAAGGTTACAGAACTGCCCAAAAAATTTATACAAAATTTGTACGTTCTTTCAAAAAAAAAAAAGTTTGAAAAACGTCTAGTATAATCTAGAATAGTCAGAATATCTTGATGCTGATCCAATAAAAGCCTTGACGTTCCTTAAAAGAAACAATAGTCGGACAAAATTTCATCCATGAAATTGGAAATTTATGTTCATTTCCTGATTCTGTTCAAGGCATCTGTAATGCCGTTATTATAAAAGAAAGAAAATGCAGCTCTTATTGTCTACGCAAGGGAACTGGGAGAATGGCGTTAAAGCTAATGCTAATGATGGAAAGAAATCGAGACAAATTTTTCTTCATTCAGCGGTATTACAGTGTAGAACTGGGCTATTCCCATGAGAGTCAAGCTTCAGTCTCGATAAGTACTGGTTCAGAAGTTTGATAAAATCTGGTGCTAAGTTCCCAAAAGAAGTGAAATCTGGTGCTAAGTTCCCAAAAGAAGTGACAATTAAATAATATTATAGGTGATTGACTTTTTAAAATAGGAAATTGTTATTTTTTATTATTTTTTGATGAAGTTTTGTTATTCATATTTCAATTACAATTCTAATTTATTTAATCGATCGTTTCAACTATTTCTCTCTTTTTTTCTGTTGGCATGTTTTTAAAGAAAATTAATTAACTTGTTATAGTAGGCCTACCTTATTAATATATTCTTCTTATTATAGATTATGTATGTGATGAATCAAAAGCGTTTATTGAACGCTATCATTTGGTCATTCACATCTTTCACACGTTGCAATATGCAAACACGTGTTGCGAAGAAAAAATTATCCCAAATGATTACGTCCGTAAAGATTTAAACCATTTCATGAGAGGCTGATAATTTCCTAAATATACTGGATAAGAACATTTTATTTAGCAGCAATAGGAATGTTAATGATGTGTACATTAGAGACAGTTGGTGACGATACACATGCATTCAATGCCAGTGAAAGATTACTCACCCAACTAGTAACTGAAGAATCCTTTTACCAAATGGCCGTTAAAACATTTTAGAGAAAGCAGCGGAAAGTGATGAGGATAGTGAAAAACTAGAGGAAGTAATGGAGACAAAAAGAAACGAACAAGGCTATTTATTACAATTTACCCCAATTGGAAATATTTTGATTTGCCCTAAAATTGTGAAATTATAAAAAATACCAATTTATTCCATTTTGGCCAACGCGGTAATTGAAGGGGAGTTTAAATAAATGAAGACACATGTTTTAAAATATAAACCAATGAGAATAGACGTACTTGTTGAAAAAATAATTTATTAAGACAAAGGGCGATTAACCATAGCAGAATTTAATTTAAAAACTAAACAATATCAGACACATCCATCAGGTAAAGAAAAGGACAGATAAATAAATAATTTTACCTGATACACGAAGAAAAGTTAAAGAAACGAACCTAATGAATCTATTTATAATTTTACTGAAAACGATCAAAAAGGTATACAATGGACACTTCTCTAAAACCTCATCACAATATTGCAAATAAAAACGCAGAAAATGAAAACTATGAGCCAGCACATAAAAAGAAAAAAAAAACAAACATTGACTTTTGCTTTATATGCTCAAAAAAATTACATGCATCGTAAGAATGGTCGATATCTGTGAAAGATGAAGAAGGATGCAGCGAGTGTACATATATTTTGTAAACTGTGCTGATAATTCATACAAACAAGAACATCTTGGTTTGAGAGAAATTGAAAACCAGAAAAGACGAAGAGGAAAGAGATTCCAAAAGAAAGCGAAGGCCAGCTATTTTTTTTTTTTTTTTTGTTGCAAACAAGAAAGCCGTAACATAAACTTTGCATTTTGAGAGACATAAAAACATCCCAATTTTTAAAAATGGAAGTGGCATGATTCTTAAACTCTTCTCACTTGGAAAGAAAAAAAGAATCTCTTAAGAGTACATGTGTGTTTAACAGTGTTTTAGAAATTTCATTCATTCATATTACGTCGGTCGGTCGTTTATTAATGAAAAAAAGGGGAGAACCATGTGTTCGTGAAAGACTAACGAACGGAATGTATCTATGTGAGCAACATTCGCCTAGTCTTGTCCAGACATCTCAATGAGAGAGAGAAAAAAGTTAATATTACCTTGAAATCTGTCAGCGATGAAGATTTGTTTCGGAACAATTTTTAAAAAAAATAGTTTTAGTTCAATTACACCAAAAAGGTTAGACTGAGTCGCGACTGAAAGGGAAAAAAACATGGAAATTTTGAATACTTCAGAAACGTCTAAAATTATAGGTTTTGAAAGAGAAAGATTCGTGATAACATCCGTTAAAAAAAAAATAGGTAATTCCAAAAGTTATAAAAACCACCCAACGAAAAAAAAAAAAACAATTTACCGACTGACTGGGTTCGTTAATTATTCAGAGTCCTCAAAAAAAAACAAGATTATCCAATCCTCTGGTCCACTACAAAGCCGTGACGAGAAGCCAGGGTAAGTTGGTGGACTATAAAGATTTGCTGGACAACCAGACATATTATTTAAATATTATAAATTTGTACATACCTAGTTTACTGAATTATATTGAAGTTGATGAAAAATTATTCTGAAGCATTTCCAAGTCGCTCAAGACAGTTTAAAAATCCCACCAGAACAATTGTGGCTCAAGAACTTGAGCATAAGCCTCAACCCAAAAAGGAATTCAAAATTTAATCGGTCTCCCTGTAACAAATTTAATCGAACGCCAAGTAAGAGCTGCAGAAGTCAAAATATCTTGATGCTTTACAGACCATTGTAGTTGAGGAGGCAAAATCATTTGCAAAATTAATTCAGCAAACAGAGAATCTTTTGTTTAAATTTTGTGCACCCTATAAAAAGGTAGAATTAAGTGGAAAGCAAGTATAGAAATCCCATCAGAACAATTGTTGCTCAAGAACTTGAGAAAAAGTCTGTTTTCGCGTTTCGCAACCAAGAAGCCGCAGGACTCTCAAACAAAGTTTCTCCTAGAAACGCCAAGCACGAACTAACGAAGTCAAAATATCTTGATGCTGAATTAATAAAAGCTTTGACTTACCTTAAAAGGAAGACTGTTGACGGGCAAAATATCAACCATGATATTGGAATGGATCCTTTTTTGTACACTTTTGGTCAAGTCATCGAGTTAAACTCTGTTATACATTATAATACAAGAAGATGCCGGTACAACTGCTGATGCTGAGTATCAACCAAAAAGAAGACTATGCATTATATTTCATATTTCTATGTTACACTTGATTAAAAATGCAATATAGGACAGAATTTATTGAAATACTGAAGGTGGTTCATTGTAAGTCATTAAACTTCAACCTTTTTTTTTGCACTTTAATTTAATCTAAACAAAAAATAAAAACGAAAATGAAAGAGATTTGCTGTCTAAAAATAATAATTTTACCAGACATAAAGAGTATTTATGCAAGATAAATAATATTACCTTGCAAGTCGCAAAGCAAATTAATTTCAATGAGTTTTTTCCCACTGAAGTCCCACTTTTATAAGATTTCTAAGAACTGTAGCAATATAGATAAAAGGTATTGCATTCTTTTCACATGAATTCTTTAAGACGAATTTAGAAAGAATTCATTTTAAATGTCAAAGTTTTTATAAAAAAGGTAATATTATTAATACAAAAAAAAATATACAATATTTTACAAAATTTGGTAGTCACTTTGAACCTCCCAATGAGAATCTTATCTTAACTAAAAATACTACACCAAAATAATTCAACTTATAACCTCTTCAATTAATCATTCATACCAATTTAATTTGAATATATTTTAAAGTAAAATAATTTCGAGAAATCCTATCTATTCATGAAGTATTATCTAATATTAATTTAAATCAAAATGTACCTAATATTCCTTTGCTTATCCGCCGCAAATATAACGTTGACTGTTGTAGTAGCAGGAAAAATGTCTCAAAACATCACCAGCAGGAGATACGCCCAAAAACATAATCTCATAGATTTTGATTAATTGCACGAAATTTGCTGACAGTGAACAAAAATGAAAAATAAAAAAAAAACAACATTTTATCCTAAAAACGGGAATTTATCATTGAATAAAATTTTACTCCTTACCCTATCCTTCATATACTAGCTTTTTCTCTATACAACAGCATCATACCCAATCGAGAAACGCTTGTCTTACCGAAAAATGATTAATGCTTTATGAATCGCTCCTTGACAAAGCCATGCCATGGCAATGGCGTGCCTTATTCCCTACTAGATATGTGAGGAGAACACAAAAAAAAAAAAAAAAACATTAGAAATCGGATATCCGGATTAAATTCCGCAGAATATGTAAAAACGATGGGAAATTTATGAATGTGGAACGGAATGTGTGATAATTTTTACAAATCATTATTTGTTTTGAAGCAGTGAAGGAGAATGTTCGAGATAGACATTGAACTGAATTTTTCAATAGAATTTTTGGAAAGAGAGGTGACGTAAATTGGGTTTTTCGTACATGAGTTTGTATATTTTTTGGAAATTAACTCATTTATATGGAATTGTATAGGCGATCAATTACGATTAAAAAATAAACAATATCTACCATGATGAACGTTTTTTAGGAAAAAAGGATAATGCAATAGATAATATAGTTAATTAAGTATTTTGAATAGGTATATTCACCTAATTTGCTTAGAATATTGTGATGTGTAAATACCTTAATTATACCAAAGACATTTTCTACGAGCTATAATCGAAAAAGGCTGCTAGCAAATACACAGCTATGACATTTAATTTGTTCTGGATAACTTTAATACAAAGCTTGGAAGCATAGCCTGACGAAATCAAGCCCGATAATGAATTCAGGCCCAGGGTTCTTGGATCAGTGCTAGCCCCAAATTCTCCTTCGCAAACTTCCTTACTAGAACGGATGATTCTGCCTTTGGTGGAGATTTATTTGGGGATTTGGGAAAGCTTAGTCATCCCGCGGCCTAGTCATCTTTATATAACATGGAAATTATAGTGCCTTTTGGGGTTTCGGTTGGGGTGTTAGGTTGAGGGGAAGTTGCAGTTGGAAAACGGGTTGGGCGTACGTATGGTGTTTTTGAGAACTTTAACAACTGGAATTTCGGCCTCTAAAGTCCCTTTGGTTGCTGATGGTTTTCTTATACTTTTCGCCCCCCTCCATACCTGGCCTGCAAGTCCCTGATTTTGGACAGTAATACGAGTCTAAGACTCTGTCCTCTTGCCTTCTGCTTTTTGGCAGGAATAACGTGATGTGCTGAATTTTGTGGATATCGTATCCAATGCATGCCACCTACTCGGTGTCCTTCCAATTTTGCAAACCTACACGTTTTTTGTTTTAGTCAATCTGCTGTAGGCTGAGCGGTCAAGTTGAATAAAAGTAAGCCTTTTCTTTAGTACAATCAATTGGAATTAAGCTTGTGTGTCTATCTCAAGGACACCTCCTCAATAATGGCTTCTTCAAGTGTCTACAAACGAGGAAAATTGAAATATAGTTCTTCCGAGTCGAATTTTGTTAACGTGAAACTCGCGATACGGCTTAATACGCCAATATTTTGTAAATGACCCAAAGGTTTGTAAGCTCGAAGTTTCAAAGTGAAAAAAAATAAAATGCACGACTGGGGTCGCACGTACTTGCTCTTGCAGCTCAAAGCACTTTTATGTTAGTTTACTTGTAGATTTTAAAAGCTGGATCTAAATTTAAAAAAAATTGATATTGGGGAAGAGCCGACATTTAGGGCAAAATTATGTTAAATGAAAAAAATTTTTTTTTGTTATTTGACTTTTTTGAGAAAAAATAAAAATGCAGTTTTATTGCCACTGCTTTAAATATTACGTATACAAAGTTTAATCAAAATCGTTAGAGCCGTTTTCGAGAAATTCGTAATATCGTATTTTTTTGTATGGGAGGTATACGTTCTAAATGAGATATAAAAAAACAAAAAAAAACCAACTTTCAGAATTCCATAAAAATCATCTGTACCAAATTTGAAGAAAATCCATCCACCCGTTTAGGCTGTGGAAATGTGTACAGATGGACGCACAACCGCACAGACGCACAGACGCACGGACGGAATTGCGAGACCCACTTTTTTGGAATTCTCCATCATCGTAATGTTGGTTTTGATTAAAACCTCAATTTTTTTTTTCGACACGAAACCAATACTTGCCCTATAGTCTATAGAGCAAGTAAAAATGTATATGGGTATGTACTCCTACCCAATATCAGTGAAAAATCTTTTCTAAACGAACAAAAAAAAATTTCTTCAACGATACACATACTCGTACTATACACACCACCACTATTTTAATAAAATATTTTGTTTTGTGTACTCCTCTTCTGATTTTCTATCCTGTTTCTAAATCAGCACAAATGCAAGTACAAGAGTATACACATTCTCTAGAATTTCCCAACATCCCAGCGTCCACCAACCACCACATCACAAGAGTATTTCTCGAAATGAATGTTGTTATATTGTTATACCTACTCTACTCATATATACCGTTGGCTGCATCCTGATTGCTCAATGTAAACGCAATTAAACTTTAAATAAAATCCTTAAGCTTAAGTTACATTTGGGGAAGAGCACCAGAGCTAGAGTAGAGAGCACAATCTAGTAAGGACCTTGATATAATATATAAGAAAGCAAAAACAAAAGCGAAATCATGGAGTTAAAACTCGAGGAAATCATTTCTATTGCAATTTGCATAGGATTACAGCTGCAGTGCACGAATACTAATACGGACGTTTATCCTATGGATAAGTCTATATGTATCTTTCCATCTAAAAAAGCAGCACTACAGAACAGAGTAGAGTTGTCTTCCGTTATTGTTATGGTGTGCAATTTACTTGCAGTTCGGTGTGGAGAAATTAGGGATGAAGAAAAAGTTCCTTCTAAAGTGTTTGCTTGCGAGCTCAAAAAAAAAAAATCAAGAAAAAAATATCTGAAGTCGAAGAAGAAAACTTGTACATTTGTCCAGTACCTACTACTGGACGAACTGAACTTAGAGTAGAAAAGAATATATTTTTTTTTTTTCTTATTGTATCTTGAAAACGTTTGCTCGATCATCAGCCAGCGAGTGTCCTGTGAAGAAGCTATAACAACAAGTCCAAACTATACTCCAACTGCTGCTGTCCATCTGGCTCACTTGGTGGCAAACAAGCAATTCAACGGGAAACAAAACACAACGAACGAACGGCTCGATTGCCAACAACAACAACAACAACTGCACTTGAGTTTTATTTCTCTGCATTTCATTTAGGTGTCCGTGTATTTGAACAAAAAACAGGAAAGACAAAGGAATTGGATTAAGGAAACAAGTTCGACTCTGTAGCTGGAACAAGTAACTTGAAGAATTAAAATGATGGAAATGCATTTTTTCCCTCTTTCGTATTTTTTTTTTTTTTTTGTTAAGTTTCCACTTCCTGTTCCAATGACTTTGTAAGGACTAAGTTATGGAAGAATCTTGAGATAGAGAGACTTATAGTAGGTTATGTCAGTTTATACCTGACTGAATGTATCGCAGTAAAAATTTTATAAATTAAATTCTTAGAGAAAGGTAAAGTATTAGCTTTTTAATTGAGGAAACAGTGACCTGGTTATAAAAAAAGAGACTAAAGGACTTTTTTCAGCTGATTAGTGACTTAACACATGGGAGGCTGACCTTTTGAATTGGAATGGTTAGTACCAATACAAAGATATTTCGAACATTCTAAATTTTTCCCAAATGTATCTTGTGACATATCGACAGTTAGAAAAAAGGCGTCCCTTCCCTACGTTCCAGTAAAAAAGCCAACAAATCAGTATACCTAACTAATACATGCAACCTTCAATATATTACTCCATCTGCACTTGATAAAGTCATTGGACACTTACAAAATAAACGTGGGAAGTTATAATTACGATGCTACTGACCTTTTAATGTTGAGCTATTCAAAAAGAATCAAATCATTTTCATTGGAACGCAAGACACAAAGACAAAGTTCGAAATTGCTCAAATTTTAATGCAACAAGAAATAAAGCACATAAAGAGCAAAACAAGAAGAATGACCAAATTGTAGGACACGACGGACAAACATTTCGAAAACCATTTTCATTCTTGAAATTCTTTTAGCTGTAGAATGATTCCATATCGGAAATATAATTCATATTTTCTTCTCAATTGCTCAACCATTAAACTTATCGAAACTCATAAATTCTACATTAAAAAAGAAAAAACTAAAAAAAAATAATTCACATAAACCGGCGTGGCCGGCGGAGCACCTCACAGTAACATTGTGTGTGCAGCATAAAATATCAGTGGGTGAATTACTCGGAATGCACCATCCCTGTGTTTCGAAGTAACGCAATCACTCCATCCCACGCCATTCTATTTAAAAAGGAAAATTAGTTGGTGCTAACCAACGTTTAACTACGTAATAACTTTAAGGGCATTGTGTTTGCACCTTGCATTTTCTGATTCGATTGCGGCTATTATGTTCCATTCACTCAGATTCAATCATTCAACCTCCACCAACTTCACTCGAATTTGACATTCACACATCACTTCATTCTTTTTTGTTAGCCAAACGAGGTCTCCCTACATTTTTTCTAATTTCAGTTCTCGATCTTTCCATATCGAACCGCCATCATAATTAGTAAAGTTTCCAAACGGCTATTATTAAAAAAAATTACATATCATCCAAATTCGCGAAAAGAACTAAAAAAAGATTCAAAAAAAAAACTTAAAATAATAACAAGAAAAGTAAAGTTAAAGTACCAATTTATTAAAGCGCAAAAGAAGAAAAAAAAACTTTTCAGGTGAACCGATCATCCAAAATTCGGTGCCCAAGGAGCACACTGGAGAAGCGATTCCCAACCTCTATCTTAGTGAATCAAAAAAATGTAAAAATTAATTTCTTTATCAGCGGCTATCGGTATCCCAATGGTTCTGATACTTTTTTTTACCTGGTCAAACCACCGACGCTGTGCCGCTGTGGTATATTCAATAATTTACGAACGACGAAAGTTAAAACGTGTAGATATGGACTAGCCAAAATCATCTCCACCTGTTGGAGCAATTCGAAAATGAAGAAGTTCCACAATCGACTTAATGAAATACTTCAGTTGATTCAAATTCTTCGTTCATATTTTTGCCGCTGAATAAGTTTGTAATTGAGTTGAAAAACATGGTTAGATCGAGCAATATACATTATCAAAATCAAGAAAATGCAAACCTTAATTTCCAATTATCGTAATGATAAAAATATAAAAAAATATAAAATTAACGAAGGGAATTTTAGAGCTCTTCTTAATTTTGTGCTTTTCTTCCAAAGAATAATTTTTTTAAACTGCAACAAAAATGCTATGTATACTTCCTCTTCAATACAAAATGAGATAATTGAAATTAACGGAGATTATAATCAAAGAAGTCATAATTGAAAAATTAAATCGAACATCTGCCTTTTCATTTTTACGCGAAGAGACTACCGATATTTTTGTTTTTTTTTGTGTTATTAATGTTCAGTGTAGTGCTAGTGCTCACTCCTTAATTTAACGATTGCAGACACACGTAGAAAAAGATCCATTTCCTAAGATCAATTAAATCCGTTTGGAATTTTTTCCATAGCAGGGTCCAACGGAATAGGGTCCAAGCAGAATAGTTTTATTAGATTCAAGGCGACATAAACCCATTCTTCAGTGCTTTAGAAAAGTAAGGACTATACAAATTTTCTCTTCACAGTGATTTTATCAAAATTTTTGCAAACAGTTGAGTGTCGCCTCAAAAATGCTTGTGATCTCGTTGATGATGTGATCGATGCTTTCCAAAATATACGAAGGAAAGCAAACAAAAAATTTAAATCCCTATTTGAGGGAGTTTTAACTTGAAAGAAACAACGTCTAAGCTAATTCAGCAAAAGAAAACTACAGAAGACCTCCATTCCCAAAATTTTTCTGTGGACTTTTCGTCAATTAATATGTTTTTTTACAGCCAATTGATTTTATAAGCAAATCGCTATTGCAAGAAAGAAATATAGGTATTGGAAATATCGCTGAGTTTCGTACGTAACAGAAAACAAGGAAGCTTTAGATGAAACTTGGAATCCCGAAGATCATTATAAATCTAACAACTCTGAATCAGAACTCGTAGGTGAAGCTCGTATAACTTCCTCGACATCACTGAGGGCTGATATAAATGTCCAAGATCAAAATGTTAATGAAGGAATGGAAATACCAGGACCTTCTTCCGTTCCATGCAAAGAAATACAAAAAGGAAGAACTTAAGGGGGGACATCCGGGATGAAAGCAATTGGGAGAGAAATTTAATTAAAAAACGTCGCTAAGAAGCGGGAATGAGCTAGACAAAAGTACGAAACCCATAAACTGCAGTAAATGTCGCTTTAAATATAGCAACAACTTTTCTGAAGAAGAAAGAACAGGTTTTTGTATTCGGTACTGGAGTTTGGCGAACTATCAACGACAAAAACACTTTATTCTAAAATACGTGAAGCAAAATGATACTCCGAGAAGAAAATCTGAGGACGCATCTTAGGAACGGAAAACAAGCAGATCGTATTTTTTTCAAAAGGACGATACGAAAATCAGAGTTTGCAAGGCATTTTTTGAAAAAAAAAAAAAAAAATTGTGCTTAGTAATGGACCAATAAATGTGGCTTTTTTATGCAGGATTGATGGGGTGTTCCAGTTCACAGCAAATGACATGAGAGGAGTATAACATACTTTAACATAAAAGTCTTTTTATTCAATTGACTGCATTACTAAATTGATTGACCCACATTTTTTATTTGATTATAACACAATTCCCGAATTTATACCCACAAGTAATGAAAATACCAATCTTTTTTGTTTTTTTTTTTATTTTTTTATTTATTGTAAATTAACTTAGTTTGTCTCTATATTTACAATGTGCAAATAAATCCTCCAATAAATTAAGAAACTACCAAATTCGTGTTGTTATTCAACCAAACGCTAACGCATACAGTTACAGCAACTACATTGAACGTTATTATCCTGCTGATCTTTGAATTAAAAATGCTTTTCAATTTCATTCACGTTTATCTCTTATTTACAATTCCAAAAACGTACTGTTACAAAAATGTATCTATATAGTATTTCTCTACCACCCGAACCTGGATAATACATGAAATGAAACGCCTGCTCCGGCTTTCAGCTTCAGCTTCCACCAATAAGCACGAAAATATTGTTCTCCTATTTAACAGCTATCACTGATACCATTTATCAAACCATAAAGCACAAACTGTTCGCCAATTTATGGTCAACGGGAGATGTAATCACAACCAACAACAAATTTCACAGCGCAATTTTACAATTGTGTATATATTCGAAATGCTTTTTCCGGGAATCGTGAGGTGAGGGAGACAGAAGTGAGGAGGAAGTTTGGGTAGATGGGTTATGGCATGGGTAAGGTATACGACACAGCGTATGCCGTTTGGATGGCTCATCCCTTTCTCGAATTCAGGGCAAATTAGATAAATCACAACAGATAACCAGAATCGAAGTATTATCCTCATTTTTCTCTTTGCTTGTCTCACTCCTCCTCTCCGTCCTCCAGTTCAGAATCAGTGTTTTGGATAGCACACAGCTTCCAGGAACATTGATAAAACGAAATGGAACCCAGCTGACAAGAATTCCCAATCCCAGTTCGAACAAACAAAAAAAAAACAGAAAAGCAAAAAAAAAAAACAAAAAATCAGAATAAGAATCAGAGGACTCTGGGAGTCCTTTTAAAAGGACGAAAAAGATCGAAGACGAACTCTCTTGGATGTATCAGTATCATTCTTGTGTGCGAGAGAAATGTTTTGTTTACCTCAAATCAATTTCAACGTTTTGATTATTAATGGAAATATTATTCAAATTTCAAATTCAATTTCAAAAATTCAACATTTTCCTCTTCAATGCTCTCTATCTGTTCTGTTTTTGCCCAGGATTCTCGATTCAGGATCTAACTCTGGAACGTTGTTGTTTTCGATTTTGTCGTCATTTTTTTTTTTCTGTTTCTGTTCATTTTGTGGTGATACTGATGCTGGGTGTGTGCGTTCAAGCTTTTTGAGCTTGAAGCCCGCTTATTGGGTGTAATACAAATGTCAGACATTAATGTGACGTGCTATCACGCTTCATGATTTGTTACCAAGGTTGCAGAACGGTTTTTCTTCAATTCTCTTTTGGAATACAGTTCACTCGATAAGATAATTCTTATTATTATTGAATGGTTATAATCAAAAAGGAAAAAAAAAAACAACAAGACAGAGTGCTGTGGAGGAGACTTTTGAGGCTCAGACAGACTAGAAGATATGGAGACGATGCCGACGAAGCGGCGGCGGCGGCGGCACAGTGGGTTGTGTTAAAAGAATTAATTTTCTGCCATGATTTACCTACGTGCCTCTCAGGGGCGGATCCAGGATTTTTTTCTGGGGGGGGCACAAGGGACGAATTGGCAAAAAAAAAACAGTAACAGTTAGAAATAAAGTGAAGTACCATACGACTGACTAACAAGCAGAAAAATTTAACGACCCACAGTGGTCTAAAACCTGGCCAAAAATATTTAGGCACATTTCCCACACCAAATAGGTACCAAATGACCAAAAAGTTATTCGGAAGGAAAAATTTTCATTTTCTTGTTACAGCAAAAGCCACTTAAGTGCTAACCCTCTTACTCCTGGATTAGCCGGAAGAAAAAAAATATAAAAAATCAGAAAATGCACGTACAATTCTGTGCTATATTAAAGTTAGAAATCTGTTCTTTATTTAATTTTTTGACTTAAGTTGTTTCACCAAATAGTTTTTGAGAAATTAAGTTTTAAAGATGAAATTTTGAAAAGAAATAATGTTTACGTTTTTTAATTGATTTTGTATAAAATTTTGCAATATTATGGACATAATTATACCATTAGTTAATGACCTAGTAGTTTTTAGTCAAATACTAAAGACTTCATTCTAATAAATATTAAAGTTCCTCAGAATAACAAAAAAAAAACTGAATCATACTTTTTTGCCGGGAAACCCAGTTTTGTTTTTTTTTATTTGCATTAATCTTTTGTAACCCAAGGTCTTAAATTTAAAAATTAATAAGTCAATCGATTGGCCTTTATCTTTAATAAAACATGTATTTTTTAAGAATTCAATTCATTATTCATTATTTACTTAGTTATTTCGATATTTTGGGAGTAAAAAAAAAGTTTAAATAATCTATTTTTATATAAAAATGCAAAAATTCAAGTAAAAACCTATCTAATATTAATTTTTAGGCACTTTCCTAAAATCCAAATATTAAACCCCGTGGGGTTTACTAACAAAAACTATTTTTTTTCTGAATTTCGTATTTTTCACACAAATTTGATTATTTTCAAAAAAAGCCCAACTTTCAACATTAACTGTCAATTAAAAACTATGGGTGCTATTTATTAGAAATTTGAAGTACTATTTCGATAAAGCAATACTTAAAGATTATAATATTAGAAGCTTCAAATGAAAAAAAAAAAATAGTTTGTAGAGCTTTTATGCAATCTTTTTCGGTTTGTTACAGAAATGTCACATGGGGCTACAAGGGGTTAAATTGTTTTATACCTCAAGAATATTGTGTTCAAATTGTAGGTCTCTTGGAGCCAAATTGACCAAGTTATGAGTATTTTAATACTTCCCTTAGGAACGTTTTATGTCTTTTAGTCCAGAGTTCAAAACTTTAAATCGTTATCCCCACAACTAATGTTTTCAACTCCGGTGCTCCTCATAACTTCAAAACTACTGCACCGATTCTTTTGAAATTTGGAACACTATTTTTTTTACATATTTTTAGAGGTATCCCTGGAGAAATTTTCTCAATAAAATAATATTTATAAAAATCTATAAGTAAGGGTCGCTTTTGAGGAGTTTTTTTTTCAAGGGGTCTTTATTTTCGGGGTGCAAACTTGGGCAAACTTCTGAAATGCAAGTTTGTTCTACATATCCAGCAGTTCTATAATATATAATTTATGCAATTTTGTGACGTGTTCCGCTATTTTAAAAACACTAATGTTAAAAAAAAAGCAACGAATAAAGTGCAAATTTTTTAACCCCTCTGTATGAAAAAATAGAGTTGCATATACAATTATTTTTTTTATATCATTCAATGTCATTCGATGTCCATATCAAAATTTTTCACCAAAATCACTTTGAAAATTCACTTTTTTTTAAATCGAAAAAAAAAATTCGTGTGTACCCAACAAATAGCAGTTTATTTATTTGTGAGGTGGAGCTTTTCATGGGAAAGGGATGCAACAATCAACAAAATTCGCATTTTCAGCCAGAAATAGACAAGAGTTTCACTCAAGTTCTTTCTGTTATTATTCATATATTTTTAAAACTCTTATAGTTTGATTTCCTTTAAGTATGAACTTTAAGTTCTGGGGGGGGGGCACGTGCCCCCGTGCCCCCCCCCTGGATCCGCCTATGGTGCCTCTTACAAATTTACATACACCTACAATTGGGTGTATGTGAATTTGTACCTTAGGTAACCTACTCACTGGAAAAATGTGAAAAATATACCATCGCAGATTTTTCATGAAATTTAATTTAATTTTTTTTTATTTATCGATAAATGATTTGTTGAAAATTGGTAAGGGAATAGCATGTCTTGAGAAAAAATACATCCTATTTCAAGTAAAACAAATTTCCTTCACTTATCTATTCCTTTGATGAATGTCTCTTACACATCTGTAGTGTTCATTTTATTAGGTACTTAGAAAAATTTTATCACGCAGTTTTTCAAATCATTGTATTGGCACCTATATTAAAAACGCGTCTGTGTACACATGTATTAACTTAGGAGGTTCAGACCATAACTGTTTTACAATTATGAACACTTGAGGCGTTACCAGTTATAATACAGTCAAATAAGGAGAAAAAAGGGGTAAATCTCGGAATGAATGTTAGTAGAAATTTTTTTTGCTCAATATCTTCCTTTTGCCATTCTATAACATATCTCAAAAGTCTAGAAAAATCTCATGTCCGCTTGTCAAGATTTCAAGGTCAAATCGCGAAATGGAGATTTTCAAAATTAGCAAAAATAGGCTATGGTATTATATACACATATGATACATGATTTCAAGGTATTTTTTAATGCTGATTCCAAAAAATCTTAAATCAAGGCAATCTGACGTCTCTGGAAAAAGTTATACCTGTTTTTCATCTGTCAACTCATATTATTATAACAGTTGCAAACTTACTGTTGAAAAACCCTTAAAAGTTATGGTGGATGAACCAAATTTTGCATGAAGATTTTAGTATCCATCATTATTAAAAATCAAAACAATCCATTACAAAAAATGTATATACCTACGAAATAATGGTATTTTTTTATGGAGGGGCAAATTTTAGGATATGCACTAAAGAAGATTCTTGTTCATCTTAGGAATAAGTGCAAATAGGCTAATTTTTTCATTTTAATCTTTGTTTGGATATTCTTTAACTACCCTCAAAAATCTAAAAAAATCTCATGCCCGCAAGTCCTAATTTTCTTGGTTTGAAGATAAGGTGCAGATTTTAAAAAATTGAAAAACTACACTTCAGATATTTGTGTCAAATCAACATGAATAAGGTGCATTACTTTTCAGGGATGGTCAGGTTGACTTGTTTGTGAGTTTCGTTGGAATAAGTGTTAAAAAATACCTTTAAATCATGTCGCTTATGTTGGTATACATATAAAAATTTAAACTTTTCTTATTAATTTTTTAAAATCTGCACCTTATTTTCAAACCAAGAAAATTAGGACTTGTGGACATGAGATGTTTTTAGATTTTTGAGGGTAGTTAAAGAATATCCAAACAAAGATTAAAATGAAAAAATTAGCCTATTAGCACTTATTCCTTATATGAACAAGAATCTTCTTTAGTGCATATCCTAAAATTTGCCGCTCCATAAAAAAATACCATTATTTCGTAGGTATATATATTTTTTGTAATGGATTGTTTTGATTTTTAATAATGATGGATTCTAAAATCTTCATGCAAAATTTGGTTCATCTACCATAACTTTTAAGGGTTTTTCAACAGTAAGTTTGCAACTGTTATAATAATATGAGTTGACAGATAAAAAACAGGTATAACTTTTTCCAGAGAGGTCAGATTGTCTTGATTTTAGATTTTTTGGAATCAGCATTAAAAAATACCTTGAAATCATGTATCATATGTGTATATTATACCATAGCCTATTTTTGCTAATTTTGAAAATCTCCATTCCGCGATTTGACCTTGAAATCGCGACAAGCGGACATGAGATTTTTCTAGACTTTTGAGATATGTTATAGAATAGCAATAGGAAGATATTGAGCAAAAAAAATTTCTACTAACATTCATTCCGAGGTTAAACCCTTATTTGACTGGATTATTAATCCGTTTGATATTTCTTTTAAAAAAAGTAAATTTTTGCTCCCATGTCGCAAAAGAAATTAGCTCCTACAGGGATAACAAAAATTCCACAAGATCATATCCCTGTTTGAAAATATGACAATTTAATATCATCCTAAGCTTACTGGAAGGAAATAAAATAAGAATGATGTAAAAAAAATTCTAAAGAAAGAAAAAAACAAAATGTTTATTTACAAAAAAAATCTGCTTTTGACAGAACTTGATGTGTAGTTAAAATTTTGACTACTGGTAGCGCATTTTAACTATCATGTGTAACCGCAGCAAAAAAAAAAAATCAGGAAAAATACCATACAAAATTCATTCATTTGAAAATGATAAAAGAAAGGTAGAAATAAAATTGTTTGCACCTGAACTATGAGTTGTCAAATCTCACTTGAAATTCACACAGTGAAGTAGTAAAAACGCGTAACAAAATAAAACATTCAATAGAATGTTGTCTTCCACAGGCCATTTTATGTTGTTTTCATTATTTGTTTTCAGAAAAATTCAGATTTGCCATGGCGGGACTTAGAAATTAATGCTGTCTTAATAATTGTTTTTGTGAGAACCTTAAAAAAAATAAATCAATCTTATAAATATACGTAGGTATAATTATTTTCAGAAATGTGAGTTTTAATTATTTTGAATGTTAAACCATTAATTTTAATATTTTAAAATTTTAAATTAGTTTGGCAGCATGCAATGGTCGGATCCGAAGCTTTGGCTTAGGAAGCCAAATTACTTGGTAAGCATGGCCCAGGAAAGTTGAAATTTTACGAATAAAGTACTAAGCCCGGTTTTTTTCAAGGTTCACACAAAGACAATTACCTTAAACAGCACTAATTTTTCATACCCCGCCATTATTGTTATTAGCAGCAGAAAAGATTTGTTTTTCTTAACACTAGGCACTAGGGTTATTATAGCCAACCGACATTCAGGAATAATGGACTGCCGAATGAAGCCTTGCTTTTTAAGACGATCGAAAAGGAAACGATTGAGCAAAGTAAACTCTCGTATTCCCATTCGAGTTGCTTTGCGGAACTCATCATAGTCTTACCTTTTTATGATAATAAAAAGTTTATTGAAGAATCCATGCAATTCTCTTTCGTTCTCACTATAAATAGAGTTCGTTTTCCGATTGAAAGTTCTTTCAGACCGTGTTTTATGTTCAACAGCAAATCATTGTGTTTATCCCTCCAAAGTTCAAACACTCTCGACCAATTGTTTGTCGTTTGCGAGTACCTATAGCTACAGTCACGAAAAGTTTTTCGCAAATATCTCGCGACCCATTGATCGGAGGTCATCAGAGGTTATATAAAAATTGATGGTCGTGAAATTATCTACAACATATGCCCAGCACATTTTTCTGTAAGATGAACCGTTTCGCGAGTAGAGCGCAGAGAAGAAGGTGACTAGATTGCACTCACATACGAAAAAATACATATTTTTGGTTTATTTTGCTCGATTTTTGAGGTTTTTATCGAAGTAGCTTAAATTTTTTTAGTTTTATTAACTTATCTTATTACGTAAATACGGATTAACTAAAAAAAATAAAAATGTACACATTGGGATAAAAAATATTATGCAAAAGGGGGAACCACGTTTTTTGGAAATGTTGTACACACTTTTTAAACATGGTTCAATTTTAGTTTTGAGCTTGGCATAAACCTTAAATTACCATTAAGCTTTTTCAGCAGCTAATTTTGTACTGTTATACAGTATTCTGCAACTTTTTTCTTGAGAAGCTCCAAACGACATTTTCTATGGAATACATGTTTGGAAAATTGATAACAAGCTCAAAACTAAAATTGAACCATGTTTAAAAAGTGTGTTCTTAATAATGAAGGCACTTATTGTACAAAAAAGGGAAACATACAACATTTCCAAAAAACGTGGTTCCCCCTTTTGGATAATATTTTTTATCCCAATGTGTACATTTTTATTTTTTTTAGTTAATCCGTATTTACGTAATAAGATAAGTTAATAAAACTAAAAAAATTTAAGCTACTTCGATAAAAACCTCAAAAATCGAGCAAAATAAACCAAAAATATGTATTTTTTCGTATGTGAGTGCAATCTAGTCACCTTCTTCTCTGCGCTCTACTCGCGAAACGGTTCATCTTACAGAAAAATGTGCTGGGCATATGTTGTAGATAATTTCACGACCATCAATTTTTATATAACCTCTGATGACCTCCGATCAATGGGTCGCGAGATATTTGCGAAAAACTTTTCGTGACTGTAGCTATAGGTACTTCGCAAACGACAAACAATTGGTCGAGAGTGTTTGAACTTTGGAGGGATAAACACAATGATTTGCTGTTGAACATAAAACACGGTCTGAAAGAACTTTCAATCGGAAAACGAACTCTATTTATAGTGAGAACGAAAGAGAATTGCATGGATTCTTCAATAAACTTTTTATTATCATAAAAAGGTAAGACTATGATGAGTTCCGCAAAGCAACTCGAATGGGAATACGAGAGTTTACTTTTCTCAATCGTTTCCTTTTCGATCGTCTAAAAAAGCAAGACTTCATTCGGCAGTCCATTATTTCTGAATGTCGGTTGGCTATATAACCCTAGTGCCTAGTGTTAAGTAAAACAAATCTTTTCTGCTGCTAATAACAATAATGGCGGGGTATGAAAAATTAGTGCTGTTTAAGGTAATTCCCAACTAACAATTTTACTTCCACAAGGGTCTAACGAAGCTGTTTCGATTTTAGAAATATTGCTTTTATACGACCATAGAGAAGCCCATCTGGCCCACCCGAGAAGCTTGATAGGCCTTAGAAGAGTCATATGCAAGTTGATTGGAGAGACTCATAACATGTCTTTAATGCCTTATAGAAAGAACCAACATTTGAAATTTGAAAATGTGTATTATTGTTGCAGGCTGTTATTTTTTATTTAGAAGCTCTGAGTAGACTTGTCGAAGGATTGTGAAAGTCTAAATGAGGTATATCCCAAATAGAATAAAGAAAAAAAAATATTTTTTTTTCATTTAATTTTTTTTTTTTTTTTTTTTCACAGATTCAGACGAAAAAATAAAATAAACAACAAACTATCATTTATTTTTAATATACTTTGTCAGGCTTGCCATGGGTATTTTCTGTTTACATTTTTCTTATTTTCCACTTTGAGTGTGTTTTTATTTTAAGTCACATTAAACCTCCAAATGCTAATTGCCATTTTTTTTAAAGCCATAAATATGAAATAAATAAAACAAAATGGCTACAATCCCTTTTGAATGAAAAAACCCCTGACTTCTAGTCTAGGCATCTATTGAAATATGGAACGAATTGTGAACAAAATTATAAAATTAGATATTTTATATATATATGCAGGTGGCCATGGCACAGAGGAATAGGTGGATGACTTCAGAGCCAGACATCGTGGGTTCAAACCCAGCGGTCGGCTCAGAAGTTTTTTCTAAATCGCCAGCTTAACTGAAGCCACCTGTGCGATAACATGAGACAATTGTCAACGATGTCTCCCCTCTGTGTCACGTAGTTATGTGTTATATGTGTTTCTGTTGTTCTTTCTCTTCTTTGTCTCTCTCTGTTGTATAAGTCTTGTGCTGTATCAGCAAAATGGACTAAGTTTCCGAAGCTGTATGTGTATCTTGTCCGTAGATTAATCTTCGGATTAAGTTAATATGTAATGTAATGTAATGTAGATATTTTATATGTGAAAATTAAATTTTTTATTATGTTGTTTATATTTTTGTTTGTCCATTCAGAAATCTAAGATTTTTGTTTTGTGGCCTGTAAATTTGTTTTATTGTCTTAGGCAACTCTGGCATATAATAACATTTCATATTGCTTCCATGGATTTACAACTCAGTAGGTACTACAAAAAGCATCATCTGTCAAAATGAAATTAGCAAAAACTAATACTTGGAGCTCCAGAAACATAACTATAATATCATTTGGAACTCGTTGTTGTTTCAACGTCAATACATGAAAAAATGTTGTAATTCTAGTTCTATATTTGTTAAACCAAACTTTCAAAAACTTAAGTGTAATAAAAACTCTTGAACGAAAAACAGTTGAGCTACAGTCGGTGCCGTGAAATAACGCCGAGCGAAATAACGCCGAATTCCAAAATTCGGCGTTATTTCACTTTACAAAAGCGAAATAACGCCGAATTTCAACATTCGGCCTTATTTCGCAATGATAAAGTGAAATTACGCCGATTCGGCGTTATTTCACTTTTTCCTGCTAAGTGGAGCTTAGGAAAAATTTCTATGTAACCACCTGCAGTCAGTTTGGTATTGAAATGCCATATTTTTGGCACAGGGACATAAGGCCCACTGAATAAAAGCCACTATTTATTTGTGGGGCTTACGTCCCGCTTAAGTGAGACATAAGTTCCAAATTAAATGTCGGGCTTATGTCAAACTCAGGTTGGACAAAAGACCCACAAATAAAGGATGGGCGTTATGTCTCACTAACAAAGAATTTACAAATTATAAAATTATCTCCCAAATAAGCCGATTCAATAGTGTATCCAATCAAGGGGATTGCAGCAGAGCAGCATGCTCCCAACCTCCAAACCTATTTCACTGTTTATAAACCTAAGTCCTGGGTTTTATTGTTTTATTTATGTGCATACCAAACAAAACAGAGATATGTTTGTGTTATAACTTGGCAAACGCGAAGCGAAAAATAAATTCTTACATAAGAATCTATTTAATTTTTGGAACCCGAACGCGAAGCGGAAAAAAATTTTGCCCACGGGAGAATCAATTTTGAGGTGTGAAAATAAAAATTCGCGCGAATGCTGCTTGCGATTCTTATGTAAGAATTTATTTTTCGCTTTGCTTTCCACCAACTCAAACAGTTGGGATCTATTTGTTTCTTATCATTATCTTATTCAAAGTTTCTTTTGCATTTAAAGACTCTAAAACAAAACGCGAATAAAATATACGAAAGTTATAATTGTTCATTATTGTTTTATATTTCGAAAAGCGTGGGGCTTATGTCCCACTTAAATGAAAAATATATGGAGCTTATGTCCCACTCAAGTGGGATATAATTCTTAAATTAAATGTCAACCCACTCAAGTGGAACATAACTCCCATAAATAAATAGTGGGTGCTAATTCCTTTGGCCTTTTGTCCCTGCGACATGTTTTTGTACCTTCTTGAGACTAATCTGTTAATGAATAAATAAGAGGCACATAAGACAAAAAACTTTTTTGGAACCTATACCTCGCTTGGATGGACATAAGTCCCAAATTGGTATTGGGGCCATTCTGCCTTAATAAATTAGGGCCTTATATGCCTTTGAAAATAAAAAAGGTTAGCATTTTAATATACGGGTTAACTTAGGTCCACTTCTATGCTCACTTTTCTAGCATTCGGCCTTATTTCTCACTTGGGACTCGGCGTTATTTCACTTTGACAAAGCGCAATAAGGCCGAATGTTGAAATTCGGCGTTATTTCGCTTTTGTAAAGTGAAATAACGCCGGATTTTGGAATTCGGCGTTATTTCGCTCGGCGTTATTTCACGGCACCAATGTTGTCTTCCACAGGCCATTTTATGTTGTTTTCATTATTTGTTTTCAGAAAAATTCAGATTTGCCATGGCGGGACTTAGAAATTAAGAGTGGGTGTCCCCGAATGACGAACTCAGACTTCATGTAAATGAGTTTGTGTGTATTAGTGACCTTTCTTCGCCATACATCTCTCACGTTCAACGTCATCTCAACTCAGTTCTCTCTCGGTATCTTTATTTGCATTCTCTTTCCCTTTCTAGAGAACCAAAGTCATAAAATTAAAGTCTATTTAGGTAGAAAAAACAAATCAGCATCAAGGAAATAGCAAAAAAAAGGGTTGCAAGCCTTGCAAGTGTATATTGCGGTTTTGCTTTGCGCAACCGAATTAACTTGTGTTTTCGTTTTCCGTTGGTTCTACTCTATGTGCAAGAGTCATGGTAGGTATATTTATGAAGAAAAAAATGGTATGATATTCAGTGTTGAATTTTTCTATCTTTCTGCGCATCTATGTACCTACCTACATCACTTGGTATTCTATATAACTTTTGCAAGTATTCGTAGGCGCAGGAATCTGATCGACTTTTTTTTCTTTGTTATAGTATATTCAGTGATGATATTTATTTTAGTAGTTTAAAAACAAATTTTTTCAACATTTTTGTTTGGCAAATAAAACGTTTATTTTTTAAAACTATTAGGTACATATTTGTTTATTTATTTGAATGTTTTTAACTTTTTCTTTCGAATTTGTACATAGATTTATATATTATATTATTAATTGATATTATTGTTATTCATATACAATATTTTTCTCTTCAATTAAGTTAGATAAAATAAATAAATAAATATTTTTTGTTTTTACATACGAAATTATAATAATAATTTTTTGGATTTTAATTAGTTTTGGTATAAAAACAATACATTTTATTTCATTATTAACCCCTTGTAGCCCCATGTGACATATCTGTTACAAACCACACAAAAGTTGCAAAAACTATATTTTTCTTCTTTTGAAGCTTATAACATATTTTTTAGATATTGCTTTATCGAAATAGTACATCATATTTTCAATAAATGACACCAATAGTTTTTAACTGGCAGTTAAAGTTGAAAGTTCGGCTTTTTTTGAAAACAAGCAAATTTGTGTAAAAACAACGAAATTCAGAAAAAATATTTTTTCTGCATAAAGTAACGGGGTTTTATTTTTGGATTTTAGGAATCCGCCTAAAAATAAATATTAGAAAGTTTTTTGCTTCAATTTTTGCATTTATCTACAAAAATAAATTATATAAACTTATTTTTTTACTCCTTAAATTTCGAAATAACTAAGTAAATAATAAAGATATTGAATTTTTAAAAAATACGTGTTTTATTATAGCTAAAGGCTAGTCGATTGACATTATTAATTTTAAAATTTCCGATGTTGGGTTACAAGGGGTTAAAAGTAGGTACAAGATACTCAATAGTTTATTTAGAAAGGTGATAAACATAACAAATTCCTTATAACTAAAAAAACAAAAAACAATTTAAATGTTAGACTGCTTTAGATATAATATTACTGAATATTGAAAATTAATTTGAAGGTATGGAACGAAAAAAGAAAATAGTGTTACAGATTTAGAAAAATACACATAGTTTTGAAAAGTAATAATATTCTAATAGAAAGTAGATCGTTTGCTGTTATATTACGTATTCCATACCCTCATACTTCTTGGAATCCGTGGATCACATAATTCCAATAAAAAATGATTATTATAAAAATTTAGTAGTTTGTTTTTTATTTTGTCCTCCCAAAATGAGTCGTCTTTTTGTATTTTTATATAAACAAAATCGCATGATGTCCATACACCAAAAAAACAATGGGATCGTTTTGTAATGTGCAGTTGTCCTTGCACTTGATAAAAATAATCGTCGTTTTTTTTAGTACAAAAGTATCTCCGCTTTTCTGAAGATATTTTAGTTTTTTCTTTTCAACTGCATCGCTTATAGTCAAGTTTTTGACTGATGATGGGCATTTGACTTCACAGATGCCATCTTCGCCTACTAAGCGAAGTTTTTGACTGGTCATATTTCTCATAAGTTTGTTTTGAAAAATTATACAAATGAGGTAATTGAGAAGCAGAATAGTTGTGATCGATTTCACAGAAAAAGACAATTTCATCTATAAAGTCAAATTCGAAAATTTAGATTTTTGTATTATAATGCGAATAACATTACAGACTGCCTGTCTTTCCAAATTTTGTTTTCATAGAAAAAAATATATCCATACAGTTGCTCAGAAGAATACCTAACATGCAACATCAGCCGTGTTTTATTGGTACTCAGTATTTGACTGAGTAAACATTTTATGCCAGAAACATCAAAAACGGATTACTTTTATTATTTTTTTATAATCCTATGTTGTTTAAGGGTCAAAAATGTATAAGTCTGTACAAAATATTTCTCTGTAAACCAACAAATAAAAAACTTTTGTTTATCCTTAGCAATCATTTGTTGTTGTTTACCGTGTAAAATTTTACTGAGCTAAGTACTGAGTTACCAATAAAACACGCATATCATAAATTTATGAAAGAGATAAATAAAACAGTTAAAAAAAAAAAAAAACAAGAATACAAAAAAAAACTCGTTTATCCTATTCCATATACCTACCACGCAACACCAGATACCATACATTGCAAACGTGCGAGAGATCCATTTCCTGTATTCTCTCATTTTCGCGAAAAAAAAATACAACAACACTTTGCATGCACTTAGCCTGGCGCCAATCCTTTTTTATGGAAAAACCTACATATGTACAAACAATATGTAGAATGCAGATACCTAAGTTCATCTTATTCTTTATACCACCAAACAACCACTCGACAGAGCGAGTGCGAGAGATCATGTAGAAACAAAATAGAAGATAATAAAGAGAGAGATACAACTAGCGCCAGCGGAATTTGTTTGAACTACAAATTCCAATACATACGCATTCCATGAATTTCTGAGGAAAAAAATTTAAAGTAGACTCTTTTTCAAAAATTAATTGTAAGAAAACTATTATAGCAATTCTTATTTTCTAACTTGATATTGATAGAAAAAAAATAATGAAAAAAAATAAAAAAAATATAACAAAAAATCTAAAAATTCTGGTTTCATAGTACAGTTTATTGTTTTTGGGACTACTTAAAAAGCGATTGGAGGGTTACAAAATAATATTTTCCAACAAAATATAGTTTTACTCCATAGTCCATAAACTAAGCTTTTAAATAAAATAAAAATCAAAATCATACTTTGAAAAACAAAGAAATTAAACCACTTTTTTTAAAAAAAGTTAAGAAAAAATGACTTTTTAGTATTTCTTTGTTGTTTAAGACCTTAAAACTTAATATAAATTTCTTAAACTAATCAATGTGTTAGTATTTGAGTTGAGGTACTTATTTCTTTTTATTTCGATGAATTTTATCAATAGTTACAGAAGTTATACATGTTCAAACATTGTAACATAAGGAAAAATAGTTTCAGTTTCGATTAATTTTTTTCTATGAAAAATACATTTTTAGTTTTTCAAAATAGTTTTACTCCGTAGTTTGATTCAACCTCAATCCAAAATAGAAATAAAAAAAATAAAAATTTTAGTCTAACTAAGAAACAAACCAATGTCTTTCAGGTCGTTCTAAAAGAACGAAAATTTTATCATGTTTTGTTCTCTCTTAATTACAAGTGCACAAATTTGGAAATTGTGGGGATGAAGATATTAAGCCTTGTTTATTATCTAAATAATAAAATTTATTTCATTCAATTATCTTTAAAAATGTAAAAGTTATTCACCGATTTGTAAACGATAACCCGATTTTTACGTGGTCCACTCAGCCTTTGCTGTCTTAATAATTGTGTTTGTGAGAACCTTAAAAAAAAAAATAAATCAATCTTATAAATATACGTAGGTATAATTATTTTCAGAAATGTGAGTTTTAATTATTTTGAATGTTAAACCATTAATTTTAATATTTAAAATTAGTTTGGCAGCATACAATGGCCGGATTTAAAAAGTGTCCATCAGTGTCTGTCAGATCTACTACGACTTTAGTGACTTTAGGGAATTTGAAGGCGTTGTTGGTTTTCCTCTCTGACCGTAAGAATAAGAATTTTTCCAGGTGTAAATAAAGCTAGAGTATTTATAAAACACATACCTGTACAACATGCGCTCAGTGATCATTTTTTCGAATTCGCTTTTTGTAAGCGTAGTCCAAAAAACATCTTTGTCCAGTGAAACGTCCTTAAACATCCTTTTTTGTTTGTAAAACTAAATGTTTCAATGTGGACATATTTATTTTGGGATTTTTTCCTCTTTTAATCATTTTAGTTTTTTAATTTTTTGTACTGCAAGCAAGCCAGCTACTCTCGAATTCCTCATCTGATAGATTGTCGAAGTTCAAACTCTTAGCAGAAATTTCAGAGTCGACTTCTGTAACAAAAAATTTGAATAAAATAAAATAAGAAAATTATAAAATTAGAATTCGAGAAAAAATGGCGTAAGGATTAAAATAATAAGAATATGCCGTTTATAATTTGAAATTTCTGTGATACACTGGACTGGAATTAATATAACATATAAAGTTTCTGTCTTGTTTCAAATCATGTATCTTACTTAGATGTTAGATGTTTTACAATGGACTTCCCCAAAATGGCGATTCCTAACTACATACTTTCTTCTGCTGGCTTCCTGCCCCAAATTATGACGGCAACGGTTGAAAGTTTATTTCAAATTAAAATTTTAAAGAATCTAAAAAAAAAACATAAATACGAAATGAAATTACATTCCCTTCCCTTCAGTAATTTCTAACTTTGAACCTAGCAGTTTTTTTTTTATTATAAACAAAAAAAAATATTTTATTTATGTCAGTCATGTTTTTAAGAACTTTTCTGCTTCAATTACCTCAACAATTAACATAATTTGAGTATTTTTCATTTCTTGTTTACTGAACAACCACAGTCAGGATCTTATGTCAATGTCTTTGGTATAAATTACAAACGATAACAGTAACAAATTATCTTAACTTAAACAATTGAGAGCAATGTACAACCAAACTCCTTACATAAAAACAAAAGAAAATATTTTTTTTCTACCCAAAAAAGTATAAGAACCAACCAAATTCAAAAGAAAATAGATTCTACTTTTTCAGTTTTGTCAAATTAAAATATGCTAATTCCACTAGAATACAAAGTTAAATACACAAAACCATTTGCGTACATTAAAAACATGTCAACTCTCTCAAAATGTTTACTAAATATGCGTTGGAATGGTATCTACATACATTGTCAAATTATAAGCACCACTGAACAAGGAAGGTTTCCGTACATCAAGGACATGCGAAACTTCTCATGTCCTACTCTCATATTTGAATGGTATACAAATGTGCGAGTGCGAGACTTGTAAAATCCAGATTTAAGCGACTTAAATTGCAATCATTTCGGAAATAGAATTTCTGTCTGAACATTCCACAAAAGCTTATGTTGACCAGGACCACTGTTCTAGCATTTTGGATTAGTTTTTGTTTTTGTTAAACCTTGGCACAGTGGATTTTGATTATCCTTTGGCTTTGGATGACGAAATAATGAATACGAGGAAAATTCATTTTGGAATGCAATCTCGTTGTTATTTCTATCTATATGAGTGATTGTTAATTTGACTAATGGTTGTGTGGTTGTTTGAATCAAATGTTTAAGCAAGCAGTTTTCCACAGAGTTTGTTATAGGATGTCTGAACGTGAACACTGGGCTATTAAATCAAAACTTTTTTTTTTAAACTTAGCAAGTTTTTTTATTACCTCAAATAACTTTTGTACCTACATCTATTTTTACTAACCTGATTATGTTTTACTTCGATTTTGAGGCTATGAACTTTCAAGAGTATATCTCTCGAGGTTGTATTTTGAATGTCAGCTTGTGTATGTTATGCATGCTAGTCTGTCAAAAGTTCAGGTCAGTGGTCAGTCATGTCTTCAAAGAAAATACCATTCAAGCGAGGACGGTTTTGCCAAGCACTGCATTTAAAACACTTAAATTCACTTCAAATTCCAACTTTATTGTTTCGCTTTTTTTGAATTTCTGCTTCATCTCTCATATAAATTACAAAATCGCAAATTAAAGACAAAATTTTAAACGAAGCATAGAAATTTACAAAAGCGTTTGGAATTAATCGTGCATAAGCCGAAGTCTGATTTTGAAAATTCCAATGATGAAAATACTGCCAGAAGATTTTTTGAAAACGCAGATACCTATATCAACAGAAATTACTAAATTACTCAAATTTGTTTGTGTTTGATAAAAAAAAATGCATACAATCATGATTGTTGTTTTATGTGGCCATGAAGTTGAAGTTCAAAATCTAGGCAATTTCCTTGCAAGAATTCCATAAAAATTCAAAAACTTTTTGACTTCCTAGCTTTGTCAGTAAAAAAACCGCTGGTAATTCAGTTTCAGTTTGCCCAAATAAATTGATCCAAAACTCCTTCTGACAATTCCCTACAGCTCTAATACTTTGTAGGTTCAATTCAAACCAAAACATGCTTTTTAAAATTTCACACAGAATAATATAATTTATCATAATGATTATCATAGTTTTCGCATTAAATTTATGTCTTCTCACAAAATTCCCTTTGGGCCAGTACCTACTCCTGCTAAAACTGCTGACAAGGAGCATGGAATTCCCTTTTATAGTGGACCAGTCCACCCAATATTTTCATACCACATCCATTCCTTTCATCATACTCAAACAAACGAAAAATAAAAAAACAAATGAAAAAAAATATAAAAACAACCAAGGGTACACCAAGTTTTTATTATTTTGGGATTTGTTTTCAATTTGTTTTTGTTTCCCGCAAAAAACTGCGGCTGTGGCAACATTTCGTTTTCTTTTCAAGAATTTCAAACTTTTTCTATGGCTGGCCTTACAATTTTGTTTTTTTTTTCCCCCCTATTCAATATCTCTCTAATAAACCCTGGCGGTAGAGAGTAGAGAGCATATCCTGTGGCACCGCGTTGTAGAAGTTTTTATTTTTATTTTTTTTATAACAAATACACTTCCTGGATAAAAGGAGGCAAAATAGTCATGGGGAAAAAATGCGACTGACCGCTATAGAATTCGGGTCCGATTCCGATTACAAGCCTTTTTGGTGAAATGAAAGTCATGATCGAGGCTCGTTGTTCTGTTTAATTATTGAAACTTTTACAAAAAAACAAAACAAAAAAGAAGAGTAAAACAGGAACCACGAAAAATGTTTTCTTTTTCATTTTGTGTTGATGTTTTGGTTATTTTTTTTTTTTCGTTTTTGTTTTTGTTTTGTTTTGCTGCTCCTGCAGCCATTCAAGATAGATGAAATAGACGAAATAAAATAACAGACCCCATCTGTGTTTCTTTTAATTACCAAATGGTTTTTATATATATTTTTTTATCTCTGTTTTCCTTTTGTGCGGATGTTCTGTCCATTTTGAAAGTTCGAAAAAAATATATATATCATATAAAAAAGGAAAACCTCAAGATTCATGATATCCTACTCTCTTTAACATTAATTTTCAATTGCTCAAGCGGAAGTATGTTAAAGATGGTGGACTCGACGGAGAACATGTTCAAGAGAAATTCATTTATTCACTTTTTTTTATTTTATTTTTGTTTACAACAAGACTTGAAGAAAATGAGAAACTGGCACTTGGCAGACAAGAAGTGGATAGCAGGATAGGATCTACCTTGTAATTAGTCTTGCTTTTTATTTCTTATTTATTGAAATGAAATGAAAATCCAAATAAACAGTCTTCTTAATTTTTTTCGTAAACGGACGAAAAGGATACATTTTTTCTGTATTTTTTGCATTTGACTGTTGAAAAAAAAGCGAGTTAAATCTTTTTCTGGACACTGGACAGGGCTACCTTTGCGCCTCTAAAGATGCGTTTTTCCTCTTTTTTTCACCCAATCCACTTTCCCTCCACTTTTTAAAAATTGTCAAAAAATCCCTCTTTTTGATATTTTGGTTCCTCCTTTTCCTCTTTTTTAAAATTATGTACGTTATTTTTGATTAAAAAAATTAACATTTTTTTTTTTTGGAAATGTGACTTATACCACTTTCAATTATAACGACTCAGTTGTAAAAAAATATACGTTACCGTTGTTTAGCGCTGATGTGATTTTTTCATGAAGAAATTATACACAGGTAATGTTTTTATATTATTCTAATTATGTTCATACAATTTTAATTTTAAGAAATTGTGTTAAAAGGTTTGTGTTGCGGTTCGGGAAAGGCTCAAATGAAGTATTTCGTGTGACTGTCGTACTTAACTTATTCTATTTTCACATTTTTTTATTGAGGCCTCTTTTTTTGATCAAAATCGTCTTTTTTGTCCTCTTTTTGAAAATCTACGAAGGTAGCCCTGACACTGGACATGAATTGGAAGAACCCAGAGGGCCAGAGGTTCTCATCATAAGGAAATTTTGTTATATGTAATACCTGACGAGATGATATAGCCATCACGTTGCGTTATAGTATAGTAAACATACTTCTGTTCCGAAATACTTTTAAAATTTCTTAAATTCTTGTCTTCTGAATGAGCTATTACAAAAATATTGCTTGTATTAAATCATCGATTTTTGTTGAAAGGATCGATTCAGCTTTTGTATACAAGTTAAAGATCTGACAGATGCAACCATTAACTATAACAAAAGGGATAACTTCCCTAGTTTTTTCTTGAACGCCATTTAGCCTTCCTATCATTATCGCGCAGTTGTACGTTAGTACGCCCCACCATATTCTTAAATGGTACAGTAAAAGCCGCTTAAGAGAAACCCCCGTTTAAGTTTATGGCTTTTTCGTTGAAAATTTTTGATATGACATTGATAATCTATGAACCCGATTTTATTTCTGTGAGCCCAAGAAATAAATCTTGGCATTTTACATTGAATATTCGTATATCACAATCAGGTACTCTCGTCAACAACGAGTATCTACTAATGAAAAGAAGGTACAGGCAATAACAATCGAAATTATTTTGGAATTTTCCGGAGCAGTCAAATTTCTAATGAGTTTTTGTCCCTTGTGTCTGTTTACTTACATTTTTTCAACGATGGCCGAACATTAAATTTTTTTTTTATGTTCATAGAACAGAAAATTTCAAATTTTTTTGCACTGATCCTTAAGATTGTTTTTTCACAATTGAATATATTTTTGTACTTTTTTTTGACATGGTGGTTGGAGATTGATTTTGCAGCTATTCTTTCCTGCTGGGTATTGCAGTATAGTAAGTTAAATTTTTCTTTCTACACATTCCAACGTTTTATGAGCGAAAAATAGTTCACTTACCAGTTTTCTGTAGGTGTCACTTTTATGGTTACCCAAAAAATTTGCAACAACATTCTCAAGAGCCTTCCATGCAGATTTTTCAAAATCTGCCAATATGTACCTTTTATAAACTCTCGAATTCGAAATCCTAGAAAAATACCACTTTTGTCTTTGCATCACTTATTTTAAAAAATGTTTGTACCTAAAATTTATTTTTTTTTATTTTAGTGATTAGTTCTGTCTCGGTGAAAAGCCGAGTAAAATCTTCAGGGGTCTCTTTCACGCATGCAGCATGGGTCAGAATAACATAATAAAGTATATTTCCGTTGTGCAATAAAACTAAGGGGGATCAAAATCGATTTCAATTATGATATTGCAAAAAAGCAAATCCCCATTTAGAGAAAAGTATGTTCTAAAGGGATTTTGTCACCTTTTTTCTACATACAAGTGATTCATCGGACCATATTCTAAAATGACTGAGCTTTTTTTAAAATACCGAAATCAATACACTACTATGTATTTTGAAATCAAATGTTATTTAAAAACAAATATACAAGTACAATTGCATGATTGAACATTAAGTTTTCTGTAAATATTTATTGCAGATTGTTTAAAAATCTAATAATTTTCCAACTAACCTAATTCATATATTTTTCAAATTCAGTCTTAAATTGTTAAAATTACACTTTGAAATCAATAAAAACTGAAAACCCAAACTCCGATATAATTTAATAAGTCTGGAATCATTTGGGTATCGTATGGAAATCATATTAAATAGGAAAAATCAATAAATTTTCATAATATTAATTTTATTTATTTCTGTGTATAAAAGGAGTAAACCGATACGGATAGAAAACACAATTGCATTTATTTTCAAAAACTGAAAATATAGATACCTAAGCACATTTTGATTCAAAATAATTTGCCTTAATATGGTTTCAATCAATTCTGAATAAAATAATCAATTTCATTTTACAAATTTCAAATGCCACAATCAAAGGGTTAGTCCAGCGAATTTTCCACATATCAAATGTGATGAATGCGGTAAAATTCTACAATTTGTTAACCCTGGATGGTTATGCTTCGTCGAATCGACGAACACATTTTTCAAATTTTGAAATTTCCCTAAAAACATCCCAAAATAATATTAACTTTTAGTGAATAAAACATTACGATATCTGCACAAAATCTGATTTTTTGATTAGAAAATATGTTGAAAGGTTTTAATGCGAAATTTCAGAATCAAATTCACTATAGTTTGAGTAGAGCGTAGGTGTTAAGATGGGCTTCGTCGATTCGACGAAGGATAACTTTAGTGTGCGTTAAATATGCATAACCATCCAGGGTTAAATTCGATGAGATACGACGAAAAACCATTGCATTGTTACTGCCCACTGCATTGCTTTGCCACTTTTACCACACAACTGCTATTGAATATTTCTCTATGATTGTATTGATTTAATATAAAATGTGTATTAACTTAGCATACATTATAATTTTGTATTATAATTCATAGGCGCTTGTATCCTTTTTTCCAACGGTTTATTTGCTAGTATAAACTTTGGAAATTAGAGAATACCAAATTACACATGCAGTACGGGTAATTGTATGAAAACAAATTACAAACTGGAAAGTCAAGCGTCAAGCAAGGTCAAGTGTGGAAAATTTTTTCATACAATTACCCCTATATCTACCGCATAGCGCATACCTTTCCGGTACGGTAGTTCCTTTATACTAAAATTATACTATCATTTGAATATTTTGTATACATTTAAGTTTTAAGGAAAATCACAGCTCAGTTGTATTTCATTTTAATTTTTCAAATTGATTTCATAGCCCGTTAATTTTAGGCATTTTTAAACACAATCTGCGGAAAAATTTCTATTGGACTGATTTTTGGTATACACTTTCGTTACGGCGTTGTAATGAAGATGTGAAAAATGAATTCCATCAATGAATTCATCTAAAATTGTTATAGATTGAAGAATATAATTTCTCACCGCCTTCAATTAATAATAACTCGTCTTTCAAACAAGGATTTATAATTTGACGGTTTAAAGCATTTCTGTGATTTTTTTATATATTTGGGCAAAGATCACAGATTGAGCTTTTACTTGAACAATCACGCTTTTTGTTTATTCAATATTCTTGCTTTTATGTTATGTGAATTTTTTGAAAGATACTTTGGTGCTTTTCCAAGCCGCATTTGGGCTCGTAAATCTGTTTCACAAACTGTTGATTATGTTGATGTGTACTCCGGATCAATATTTTTTGTCACCTTCAATAACCGCTCAACATATTTTTGTAATTTGTATTGTGGGATCGTGTTTTAAATCTGCTAGAACGCACACTTTATTGCAGCCGAATTTCAACAATGGTCAATGGTGCTTACCTTTCAAGTCATTCGAACAATTGGCCCTTATTGCGAGTGTCGTTTGTCTATCGATAGACGACTTTTGTCGATAGAGTCGATCATCGAAAATGGCTTTATTTGGTATTGTGAATCTCTATCAATAGACGACTTATTTGTCGAAAATCGATCATCAAAAATGAATTTTGGTGTTGTGAAATTCTGTTGTGAACGAAATTTTTCAAATCAAGTTCATAGCTCACAAAAGCAAATATTTTTTTCCAAAGAGATACACAGTACCAAAACAGATATTTATCGATTCGATCGACTTTAAAAGTCAAAACAACACCTTTTCAATATATCCATTAAATTAAATGCCAAACTCTCTTAAAGCCTATACGAACCCAAAAAAGCCCATTTAAATGCAATCCTTTAACTTCATCCACAATATTACTGAACTAAATAAATAACATTTTGAAATATTTAAAATTGGTTTTCTTTTCGTTAACCAAATAATAACTCTGGGGCCATACAACGACACACACTGCACAAAACGTTTTCCTCAATTTTCCCCAAAATGAACCAATTAATATTTTTCACTTGTACAAACAAAGTCTCTCAAACAAACAGACCAAAACGACCAGAACCGGGCCCAGTCGTCGATGGTATATTTATTTTATGCACCATGTGAACTTTGGAACCGAACAATAACCAGTGATGATGGTGATTTCCGAAATATGTGTACTCTACACATACACACATTTTTGTACTATTGAGGCCTCCTCTTGCAATAGGGCATTTGGTACTCTCTCTCTCTGTCAGTTTGGGGTAATTGATTTTCCTGCGAAAACAATTTAATTCAAAAACTTAATGCTGAGCTCATTGAAAATGTCACTCCCAAAAAACGACCGACCCACAACAGTCTCTCATTACCAGGCAATGATAACTTGCTGATACTTGAACTATCGTTCGTCTCTCAGAACTCTCGCCATTACCGCACTGTATTCAGTGTTCACCACTGACCCAGTCCATCAGGGCCATAATACTGAGGTGAGTACTGCGGTACTAACCGCAGGCCTATATGCCAATAAATTCCATCGTCAGATTTTCAAACACACCAAGCCACTTTATATCCCCTCTCTCGCTCTCTCGTCAAGCCCCCCCCTTAGATTGCCCTTGCAATGCCTGAGTGACAGCAGTAGCAGCAGAGGCGATTATTATTTTATTTCGGTGTCTAAAAAGTGCTGGTGCATAAAGTCAGTTCTGATCATGATGGACGGAGTTGATATTTTATAAACTAACGGCAACGGCATATGGGTGTTGCTCTGGTTGCTGCTGTTGCATATGGATACGATATGATGCGATAAGGATACATGGCATAGGCAATGTTAGGTACTTAAACTTTGTCTGATTATTGCTGAACTGATGGCGATAGCGTGGTTTGGGTATCAAACATTTATTGCTGTTGTTTGATAGTTTGCACTTTCATTCCACACAGTGCCGATATTTATGTATGGTTTGCTTTTACAAAATACTGCATCCAGTCTTAATGGCCGAAATTAAGGTCGCATTTGTTGCCTCAGTCCAGTTTTAGGTTCTAGTTCCATATGGAGGGTAACTTTAGTACCTAAATATTTGAACGTTTAAGGGTGGCGTTAGTTCACGCCCTACTTTCTAACATTTGAATTTTTAAAATTGCTTTTTTCAAAATCATGAAAAAGAGCAATGAAATAATATTGCTATACCAGAAGCTTTTGCAGAGAGGGTATTATTATGACATCAATTGCTGCTTATATTTAAGGTAGAACTTTAACACTCTCGCAATATTGAGCGATTAGAAAGAATAATGTTTTGATATTTGCGTATTGATACTTGTGGTTCGTAGAAAAGCTGTGCTTTGGATAGTTTGGCATTTGATTCAAGTTTAATTAAGAACAGTTATAAGAGAGGGCATAACGTGGGCAAAGGGTGCAAACCTAGTAACTACATTTTCAAAAATATTACACGATAGTAAATAGTGATTTATAACTTTAAATTTGTTGTTACTTGTAAGGATTTTATATTAAAAAAAAAAAAAACAATAAATACTACACACTATTTAAAAGTATGTTATTTGAGTTAAAATAATAACCAACCGACAATAATACCAACTTATTTTGTTTAAATTATGTGTTCATTCTCATTAGGTTATATTAATTGAGTTACTTTAATGCAACTACAGGCTCGAAAACGAGATTTTGATTCGGGTTTCCAACTGAAAAAGCAGAATATTCCAGAACCGGCAAAATCGGAAAAAATTATACGAAATTCTGCAACGCAAAAAACACCTTAAATGCGATTCGTAACCTATCAAGTACTCCCGAAGTTGTCATACCAAAAGAAGCAAATGCAACATGTTTGCAAAACATAGAATTTTGTAAGTGTTACCTATATTTTAATTTATTCCTTTAAGTATTTTTCTACTGCTTAGTACTTAAAGTTGCTTTCAACTACTATTGAAAAAGTTGTTCAAAGCAGTCTTAAATACTAAGCAGTTGATAAATGTTCCCAAAGGGGCGCAGCTATTATCAACATAATTTGTTAAAATTATTCTGTACCTAGATTTTTTATGTTCTGATCTTTCCTCATCTTTTTCAATTTTGTATTGTTTATTTCAGCTACAGAACCTAATGCTGAAGAATATGTTTCAACAATTAAAAACGACAATTTGACAATTCAGGAATTTGACAGCTGCTGGCAGGCCTGCAGTCAATTTCGTTTGCAGGGAATAAAAACATCAACATCTTTAATGGAAGTGTTCAAGGCCTGGCCAGAGTATAAAAAACCAACTGGTTATCGATTGGTAAGTTGTATATTTTACATAATTATTAAAAAATTGATTTTTTAAAATGCAAAAACAATATTTCTTAATATAAACAAGGATTTTGAGGTCATGTTTGGCAAACGACCAGGAGTGGTCACGAGATAGCCCGAACAGATCCTCAAAATCAAAGAGTTCTTTCTTCAAAACCGCCTAAGGGATAAGAGTGTACGATTACTGCACTCATCACATTGTCGATGATGTGAAAAAAGGTAAAAATTAATTTAATTAAAAATATAAAAAAATATTTTCATTGATTTTAAAAAATCTGCCTTCTATTTTAATTTTCTAAATCACAGTAGATGATATTAATTTTAATAATACAACTTTGTTGCCTTTCTTTCCAGATGATGCATCCATAAAAATAATGCTGTGTCTCCACTCTTACCTTTTCCCAACACAAAAAAGTCTGAAAAGGAGTATTGATGGCAGATCGAATGCCTTTAAATACACCGTGAAAAGCTCCCAGGAAGCCTTTTTATTCCAGGCCGCACAGGAAATAGACGACCATATTGAATTCTTTTTGAACAAGCAAGAGAACATCCATAGCCTTTCATCATAGGGATAGGTGAAAATTTAATGTTTGAAAATAATAACGTTTATCTAGATGGCATTAAATACCAACTTAAAAACTTTATTACATATTTGTTTTAAAAGTTTTCATCTATTTGATCTCCAATATCGGCCTGCATGTTCGCAGTTTTGGACTTTTATTGAGTAGGTATCATTTTTATGATGAAAAGATTTCTAAAAATAGAACATACAAAATTTATATTTTATATGTACAGCTAAAATACCTAAACAGCTAAGATACTTAAAAATAAAACTTATGAAACATTTATATACTTTTTTGCAAAAATTATGAAAAAAATCATAAAATTTAAAAAATAATTCATAAAATTTAAGAACCATTTCATTTTTTTTTTTCAAATAAAAAAATCATTAAATTTAAGAAATATTCTTTAAATGTAAGAAACTTTTCTTAAACTTTGTTCTTAAATTTTAGAAGAAAAAAAAAAAACCTTATGAAATAGTTCTAAAATTAAATGAACTTTTCTTATAACATATTCCAAAATTTTTAAATTCTTTTAAGAATAAAATTCATGAAATTTAAGAACTTATTTTTATTTTTAAGAAAGATTCATTCCCTTATGAATTTCATAAAAAGATTCTTAAATTTAATTAATTTTTACCTTGGCTCATTTGCCATGAATTTTTACATTAATTTAATGTACAAATTCATTTATTTTTTGTACCTTTTTGGTTAGTTATAGAGACAAATTTATGTCATTAAAAACTTCGTTAAAAATAGTGAATATCAATGGATGGTTATTGTTTTTGGTAAATCATACCTGAATATATTTTGGGTTTAATTTTTCTTCCAAGTGTTCACAGACCATTCAGCAATGCTTAAGGTATTCAAATACATATTTCTGCAAATACGTTAAGTCTCATTTTTGTGGTGTAAATAGTAATAACATGAATGATTGCGCTTTGGTATTTGTTGGTCCGATCTCCTTTCGTTTCTTCCATTTTCATAGTACATTCAATGTACACTTTCTTTTCATCCCAAACCTTGTCCCAGAATTCTTTAAATATATTTTGTATATCTTCTACGGAAAAAGTCTAGGCATTTTAGTAAAGTTGTTTCTTTTTTCGAAACTACGACACCAGGGTTTTGAAATCTACCAGTTTCCTCTATTTCAGGGAAAATCTCTTCAACATCTATCTGTTCCAAGCTGTCAAAAACAGACATCTGCATCATTTTCAACATAAAACCTACCGATGACTACCGATGTTTCAAGGCTTTTTTCGTAATCTCTGTAAACAATTGGGTTGGGAGCTTTTTCCTCCAAAATATGCTGTTTTAAGCTAGTCTAAGCATTTGTAAATCTCTTGACGTGATTAAATCTTTATGTTTGGACAAGAAGAACAGTTAAAGTTTTAAATTAAGGTACACTGAGCCAAAAAACAACGTAAAAAATGAAAACCACTTCGTATCAATGGAAAATCACTACATTTTTGCCTTAAGTGGAAAATGATTGAATCAAAGTAGCGCACTTTGAATCTAAGTTGTTCAAACATTAAAAAAATAAAAAAAGAAAAACTGGCATCCGCTGGGGATCGAACCTGCTATACCAAAATGTCCGTGTCAGATGATTTTATCATTTCCTTGGAATTTGTTTCTACTTTATTTAGATGAAATATACATAATTCGCGTGTCAGCTTAAAAGCTGAAACACAATCACGCTTTGCCGTCGATTTTGACAACTGCGAAAAGTTCAACTATAGGAAATCTGTGTATCCTCACACAATGACGCTTTTCTTACGTACGCTTTTTTTGACAAACGTAAGGAAACGTAAGAAAGCGAGCAAAAGTTCAACCAGACTGAACTTTTGCTTGCTTTCTGACATTTAACAGACATAGTTACAGTCACCCACATTATTATTGCGCCAAATGTGAATAAAAAAAAATAAATTATTGCAAAACTATGTGTGTTTTTTAATTTCTCTATATAGATTTTGCACAAAAAAACGACATCGAGATATTTTAAATCAAAACAATTTACGTATTAAAAACAAAAAAAATTTAATGATGTTTTAGACTGAGTTTTATTGTTAAAAACAATATATTTTGATTGGTTTTGTTTTTATAACTATGGGATTAAAGAATAAACAAATTTCTATGAATTTTTTAAACACATTAATATCCTTTTTCATTTTTCCACAATTAAATCAAGATAAAGACTTGGCCCAATAATTTTGTGAATGACTGTGTTTTTTTTATTTGACAGCAGATTTTATGTTGCAATCAGCTGTTCAAAGTCAAAGTGACAGAAGCGCGCTTTGAGGATTTCTAAACGTAACGCAACGAAGCGTCGCCCTAAAGCGTGATTGTGTTTCAGCTTTAATCTTGTTGGCAAAAGTATTCATGTTCAATAGTTTTAATGACTAAACCATCCACACAAGTGTATGAAAAACATTAGGTACACTCAACTGTCAAAAACACCTTATTGTTCCTCAAATATGACCCTATCTGGTCTGCTCGTCCAATGATTCGACAAAAAATCGACAAATGATTGTTTAAACTTTTTGTTCCTCAGTTGTTTTATAAAATCATTTAATATGCATTTGCGAGGTGGCACAAGACATTTTTTATATAGAAGAGAGTCTTAGCTAAAACATGTTGTATATTAGGTATAGCCTTTAACATTAACTCTATCGAATATAATACACTTTGGCTTAGAAGTGCTTTTTAGAATTTGTGTAGGGTTGCCGAGTACTTGTCTGCATTTGCGAGGTGGCACCCGACATTTTTTAGGTAGAAGAGAGTATTATCTAAAATATAGTGTACCTATTGTAAAGTTTACTTTCTAGTGCATACAAATTCAACTGTTTTGTTCAGTTACCGCATAGAAGTGGCAACCCTATTTTTTTATTTTCAGTACCAACTTATCTTTCATTTGACACCAATTTCAACCTCTAACCTTATGAGCTAAGTAACTCGACGGTCGCCGCTTGGACTGTTAACTACTTGAATTTATTTTTTTTATTTTTTTAGAAATTTAAAACTATACTTTCTACTTTTTTTAAATATAGATGTAAATTTCAGCTTCTGCATCAATATCTCATTTTTGCAAAGAAATTGATTTGCGAGTTTTGCATCCTTAGCCGACGACTATAAGCTTTATCTCAGTGACCACAAAAAATATTCAAATGAAATCTAGTTTGAATCTCTCTCTATAAATTTTTTTACATTGCCGTTGTAAGTCAAAGTTAACAAAAAAAAAATTATGAAAGTAATCCCTCTGAGCCAAAAAGAACGGCCTTCCCAAATAGTCTTCTTGTTGGAGGGGCAACCATAAATGTCCAGATTAGTGTAATTTAAGTGTTAATACTGCGAGTAATCCATCTCCTTTCGGTATTCATTTAATATGTCTTGTGGCCGGTTTCCTTCATGAATATACGTATTTACTTTCCCTCTGTATGGTGGTAGAATCCTTTATGTTAAACTTGCCTTAGCAACTTATACACTCTTCCAAGCCATTTGCCTAGGTTGTGCGCTGCTGTTGATGGTTTGTTGTTGGACGATCCTGCGTCTGGTCTCTCTGGTCCATGTCTTGCCAATGAATTACACTTCTACACAAAACTTTCCTCATTAACTTGATAAATTAGTTAAATTGCTTTAGCGAGAATGGGTTTAGGTTTTTGGGGTAGGTATTCACTCAGTGTATACAGTGTGTGTATGTGTGGGTGTTTTTTAATATTATGGTGTGTGTACAGAAAATGAATAGATATAACGAACGAAAACATCCAACCGGAACCAAACCGCAAGTACCAAAGAACAAATTGTTTTGTTGTATGCCTTCGAGGGGCTTTTAGGATATTCATGCCTTAATGCTTGTCGGTGTGATTTTGACCGAAGTTTCGAATAGCTTGTGGTAGGTAAGGTACTTCTACATTTTACCTTCACTTCTAGATCTAGGTTTTTGATGATGATAATGATGATGATGATGAAGGCAAATCCATTATGATAAAGGTGATATTTCATTGAAGGATACTTTTGATAATAATTGAATTTTATTACTTCTTGTTGAATATAGTTGGTTTAGCTTTTGAGCTTAAATATTAAAGGAAATGTATAGGTGGAAAAGATTAAAACTTTTATACAGGGTTGGAATTTGAGATGAATAAGTGAATGGGGCTCTTAAAATGCTGTACATTTTCAAAAATGTGCGTTTTTAGGTAAAAATTGTTTTAGGGAAGGATTGCAACTCGCTATTACTGTTGAAATTCTATCGAGCATGTCGGTCAAAATTCAACCGAAATTGAGAGAAGAAAATCTTCCCTAAAACAATATTTCATCAAGAATTTATCTAGGTACATAAATTTAGTAATAAATAAGCTAATTTCTTGCTTACTTGGCCACAAAACCCGATATCCTCTAAAAAAGGAACGTATCGATTACCTGCTTATACTTAAACATCAATTATGTAAATACTTCTATAATTTTCCCTCACCAAAAAGCCTAGTGATTGACAATTTTCGCAGAACATTGAAGGCAGCGTTACCGTTGAAAATTTTTGAAAGGTCGCTAAAAAAGTCGCTTTTAGAAAAAAAAGGTCGCTAACCTGAAAAATTGAAAAAAAGTCGCTTAATTGTCGAAAAAGTCGCTATTTAAAAAAAAAAAGTCGCTAAATCGTTTTCATATGTTTTTACATAGAAAAATAAACATAACTTGTCTTGAAACAAAGTTTTCATTAACAATAACAAAATTAGAAACTAAAAAAAACAGTCTTCATTTTAGGATCTTAATAGGCTATTGATTATGTAGTTTAGAAAGGAACTAAGACGTTCACGGCTTTTTATTGCAGGAATCGTTGAATGGGTTATAAAAGAAGATAAAATTGCGGAGTGCTATTAAATGAGAGGGTGGAAACTGAAGATAGGGGTGCAAAAGCCCCCTTTTTGGTTTTTTCAATATACTTCGTAAACCAAGCAAAATTTTGATATATTGCAAAATTTTTTATAGAGAATTAAATTTCCTATTGGAATAATGTTTTTTTAAAAATTGAAAAAAAATTTCCATACTACAATAGTCGAAACAATCATAAAAAAAATATCAAAAAAATCGATTTTTTGAGTTTTTTGTTTTTTTAGTTATACATTTTTTTGGGTTGAGATAGACATAAACATTGCTCCAAAGAAAAAAAGAAGATTAAATTGCCTTCAAAATGCTGTGCTCACTAAATTTTTTCATTGAAAATTAACATTTTTTTTTCATTGCATTAACATTTTCTATATTAGTGGAGTAACTAAAGCTCAAAAATTGGCAATATTAGGGAACCCGGCAGAACAGCTTAGATTTTGATGATCTTTTTTTTCAAACGTCGGTAATTAAAAATACTTTAAAGTCTATAGATTAAAAATTGCCGGTGTTGCCGTTTTGATTTTTTAAATTTAATTGAAAATTTTTGTGAACAAAAACAAATTTTTTTCAAAAATTTTTCTTAAATTTCATAAATTAATTGATGCCAAAAGATTGTCTAGGAAATTCAAGGAAAAAAAATATATGGGAGTAAGGGACAATCTTCCATCGTTCAAGCGATAGATGCAATTTTCTTATTAATTGACTTCAAACACAAAAAAAAATATTTGAACACAACGGCAACACCTACAATATTCAAATATACATTTTTTAAAAGCTAGAAGCTTAGTCATATATGTAAAATTAAAATTAAGTTAATTGAATGAACGGCTTTTGAAAGAATGGTAATTGAACTCAGATTTTTGAAAAAAAAAATTATTGAAAAAATTTTAACATGTCGTTTTTTAAACTTGGTCGTAATATAAAATGCATTTATTTTCAAATTTTTTTGGCCGCATTTATTATGATTTCAAATTATAAAAGGAAATGTCAATATGTATTACGGTTTATGAAAAAAATTAAAAAGTATTTCATTTTCGAAGAACTTTTTTTAATAAAAGTTTTGAAAAAAAATGTAACTTATTTTTTTTTGAAGTTCAACATCTAAACATAAAATTATTTTTAAATTCATTTAATAACCCTTACTGTTGAAAGTTAAATAGCAAAAATTTAAAGTTCCTATTTACCACAGTCTTTGAGAAAATTAATTATTTCAATGCGAAAATTCAGTTTTAATAAAAAAAAAAACCATTGAAATTGAAGTAATTTTTCATTTTTTTTTTCAAAAGTGTGATATATTTTACCTTTTTTGCTTCGAAATTCAACTGATAATATTTATGGCCAAAAAATTTTTTTTAAATAAATTCATATTTTATTAGAAAATGTTTGGAAAAAAGTAATTTTAAATTTTTCTAATAACATTTTTTTTTTAATTCTGAGTTTGAGGACCATTTTTTCAAAAAGTCTTGATTAAATTTAGTGGATTTAAATTTAAGAGAAAAGAATGAGCTTCTGGCTTTTTAAAAATGTATTTTAAAATATTGTAGGTGTTGCCGTTGTTTTCAAAATATTTTTTTTTTGTGTTTGAGGTCAGAATGTTAGAAAATTGCATTTATCGCTTAAACGATGGAAGATTGTCCCTTACTGCCTTTTATATATTTTCCTTAAATTACCTAGAGAATCTTTTGCTTTCATTTGTTTTATGAATTTTAGGCAAAAAAAATGGTTTTGTTAAAAAAAATTTAATTTTAATTTTAAAAAACAATACGGCAACACCGGCAATTTTTAATCTATAGACTTTAAAGTATTTTTAATTACCTACGTTTGAAAAAAAAAATCGTCAAAATCAGAGCTGTTCGGCCGGGTTCCCTAATAATTTGCTTTAGTTACTCTACTATATCTTTTTTTTTTCAAAACTATGACCATATATAAAAAAAATGTTTGCAAAAAAAAGAAAAAAATGTGAATATCAATCCCTTTTTCGATTAACAAAAATTAAAGGTATGATATTTGACTAAATTTTTGTAATAATCCAGTAGTTTAATAATTCCACTGTTAGTATTTAAGTTTATTTCTAATGTAACCATTTAACATATTAAATAAATAAATAGGCATTATTATCTTTCAATTAAGCCATCGAAACCTAAAAAAATATTTAATGGAATATTTTTTACGAATTTTTAAAAATATGTTGCATGAGAGTAACGCTGGGTCCAAAAGGGTTAAATAAAAATAAAAAACTAGAACGCATACTGCACTCTTGCGCCATTATTTTATTTGTTTGAAATTTTTTTCAATTTCACTTGCTAAATGCTTGTGTTCAGCCTTCAACTCGGTCTGCTCAGTTATTTTATTCTGAGTCCATCGATGGTGCTCTGAACTAGCTCAGAATACGTTCAGAACGAAAAAAGAAACACAAATTTGAAGCTCTAAATGTTCAGAATTAAAAAAGAAATACAATTTTTAGATAGAAAAAAAAAGTCGCTATTATGAAATTAGTGAAAAAGTCGCTTTAAATAAAAAGTCGTCGCTTGGTCGCTAAGGCTTCAAAAAGGTCGCTAATAGCGACTAAAGTCGCTTAACGGTAACGCTGATTGAAGGTCGCCAAAGAATATAATCGACAATTAATTGATTTCGAAGAGAAATTCATCCGAAAAATGTATAATCTTAATCAAATCACTATTTGACCAACAGAGCTTTCAGGCATATCGTTTGCTTCGCCAGATGTATACATTTATGCCGACAGAGAAGCAGAAGCGTGCTTTGTTCACAAAGACAGTAATTTTGTTAATTAAATGGAATTATAATTGCATTGATGTCATTATGTCATTACAGGTTATAATATGTTTTTGTATTGACCATAGAAAGGTAGAATTTTAAGTTGAAATTCCATTTCGTAGAATATGCTGAAGTAATTAGATTAATAGAAAATTAAATGATTAATCATGAAGTAGGTTAGGTAAGTATTATAAGACCCCGTAGAATGGTTAATGATGGAATGTCACAGTGGTGCCTTTGGTGCTTTTTGGCCATTTATTGACGAAAACTCATGAAATTTGTCACTTTGAAGGATATAAATAAGTTTTATCGTTATCTATTAAGTAACTAACTATTAAGTAACTAACTAAATAACTATCTAACTAACTTACTAACAATGTAATAAAATCTTGGAACTTAATTTTGAACCACTTCCACTTATCGTATCGAACTGAAACTTTTAACTGAAACTTTAAATATAGTTCGGATGACAACCCAATATTTTGGTGATCCGGAGGGGCATTGTGGGGTCGAAACACCCAAAATCAATTTAAGCCTACTTCCAATAATCGTATTGAAATGAAACTTTAAACTATAAAATAATTTAATTGACATATCGTCGGTCTCATGAGAAAACCTCGTAACTACCAAAATCAAAATTTTACAGGAGAGACGAAAGAGTAAACAAACAACAGAGTAGTTAGGAAGAAACGCGCTGTGCAAAATTTGAATTGAGTCTATTTAGAGTTTTCGGAATGACCCCAAATTTTCTGGGTTGCTCCGCTGACATATTTTCTAAAGAATGGCATTCAAAAGTCATTTTTGAAAAAAAGTGGAGTTACGAGGTTTTCTCATGAGACCGACGATATAGGAAATAGTGAGATCAAAAAGCGTAGAGCGCATTTTTGTTGCGTGTAACCATTTCCTATAAAGTCAGTATTTTTAGTTTTTTAAACTACATAATATTTTATTTGTAAACAATGTTCAATGGAATAAGTCAGGTGAATTTCTTTGGGGGGAGATCAAGGAAATCAACCTAAGTTCTAAAATTTCGAGGAATATTCATCAGTTTAATTTTGCCTTAAAAATGAGGATAAAAGGCTTGAAGCTTCTATTTTTACAAAACCTTTTTGTATCCAAAACGAAGATTTTGAAACAAGGAACTACTTGCAGGAAAGAAATCTTATCCTCCCCCTCATAAACAATATATCCGGTTCAAGCCTCTTTATTTCCTTCCTGGTAGGTACATATCTATACTTTTCCAAAAATTTCGATCTGCAAGTAGATACAAGTGGGTACTATCTAAAAGTACACATAGCAACATAGCTACATGTGTCTTTAGATGAGTTATAAACTACCAAATATTAGTCATGATTCAACTAATCCTATAAAGATGTTTTCATCAAAGAACGAGTTTTCTACGAAACGAAAAATACATATAAATAAGAAATTATTGAAAACATTGAAAAGAACAAATTGAGGCTCAAAATTTTCATGTAGTTTTGTCAATTCAAAGGTTCAAAACAAAATCCTCTTGTAAAATCCAGGTCTACCTTGTATAATCGAATAAAATAAAATGAACAAAATGCTTCTCTTTTGTTTATATTTAATGATGATTGCTTCACTTCCTCTCAAATATTTTCGTTCAACAAAATACTTCAAAGTTGAGTTCTAACACTTTATTGTGTATACCAAAATTCAGATGTCACATTTTTTTTTATTTTTAACTTTTCTTGTGATTGAAAATTAGGACACTCCAGATGAATGTTCTCCTATTGCCACATAATTCATAAATGAAATCCAAGCAGCACCAAAAATATATATGAAAATGCCAGTTATTCAAGTATGGAAGAAGATAAACCAAAAGAAGAGGTACTTTGCATTTCAAGACTTCAATTCAATCAAATTGACACTTCATACAATTGTTCCTTTTAGAAGAGCAGACACTCCATCTACAGAGATGCACACAAGCACAAATTCATTCAATCTTCAAATGCGAATGTCGATTTATTTGTAGAATGGGTTGAGTTGAGTTGAGATGGAATACCTAACTACTCTGCTGAGCCTTCTTTGGCTACTTCATATATCTATACACTCGAGGGCACATAAATCTTTGCAATCACTCTCAGCACGTCCAGAACTTGTCGAAGGGTTTACTTATATGTAAGTTGTAAGTTTTATATAGAGCAGAAGAGAATCATCAGATCGCTACAGCATAAACATTCAATCTCTTCTATCTTCTTCTTAACTACACCCATTTTTCAGTCTTTGAAGAAGTGGTCAAACATTTCGAAATGATGGGCCATCTTGCAAGTAGTTTTGTATACATTTATACTTGAACAATATTCAAGGACTTATAATGACAAATAGTTACATTAAATTGAGTAAAATGATTTTCCTTCAAAGAAACTGGCATTTCAATATCTACTAGAGTAGTATGCAAAGTGTCCAAACAAGAGCCTGACGATGATTATGATTTCTTGTCCTTGCTCTAGACAAGGCTGTAGGAGTAGTTGTTTGTTACTTGTTTATTTATCGCCAGTCATAAATTTTAATGTTACCTCATGCGGAATTCATGAAATCCAATCATGAATGAAAGATTGAATGAATGAATTAAATTTATTATTATTTTTGCAAGAATTATTTTCAAAACTCGAAAGAAAACATGTTCCTTTTTTGTGTCCGTGTCGATTGAGAGGAGGACTCAAGCGAATATTGAGAATTTGTTTTTATCGAAAAAGTTCATAATAGCCCTGTTCCATTGGAGATGGTAGTCTACTAAGTAGATGTTTTGGTTAATCTAGTACTATCATCTACTCATCTGTAACATTGTACACATAAAGACTGCTTACAAAAAATCATTTAATCCAACATTTAAATGTCATTTCTTGAATAAAACATGACCACCAAATGAACGTTGATAATTCGTGAAAATTTTAAATGTATTTTTAATGAAAATCAAATAAAAAGCGTTCGATTTGAAACAATTTGAGGAACGGATCCTTTTACTATCAAATTTTCCCCAGATACGATTTTGTCGATAGCTATTGCCGAACTTTAGAGATCTTAACACCACATGCCTTCACTTCTGAACAACAAACTTGTTATTTTAAAACCTTAAGAGAATCCATCAGAGTGCGATTCTTCTCAAAAATAATAGGTTCTTGATACACGCGTGCATCATCTTACCCCTGCACTGGAATAATGACCAAGCCAATCTCCTAACGTCTACGTTCTTTTAAAAAATTTCAAAACAAATGTTTTGGTAGAGGAACAAAAAGAAACCCTACTGACGTTCTTGAAGCCTTGATTAAGTTCAAAAACGAACTTTATTTAACCTAACGAGTTTCAAAAAAATCTATGTTGTGGGAATTAATTTCGGAAAGCTTGGACTCCGACTTAAGGCCAAAAAGTTTAAATTCATTAGTAGCATACAGATATAAATTTAAGGAAAGACTTTCCGAGAGTAAAGAACTTTCACAATTTAAAATTAAAGAAAGAGTTTCATTTCTGAAAAAATTTCTGAAGAAGGAGAAAAGGAAAATTATTTGGGAAAGGAGAACCCATCATTTAATATAAATATTAAAAATCAGCGTTTAAACATTTTAAGGATACAAATGTATAAAAGAAAAGACAAATGGTAAAAGATCACAACAAATGTCAGGTCTTAGAGTCGAGGGCATGGCAGGACCTAATTTGCCAAAGCATTTGCAAGCACTTTGTGTTCTTTACATTTCAAAAAATGGAAGTTAACGACACATAATATTTGTGGAAAAATGGAAGGCCATTGTAAATGTGGCAGCAAATTGAAGTGCCGTTTGGAGCAAAACAGAAACGATCCCAACTCATTGTTAGTGGACTTAAAAGGCTCGATCAAATATGGGTGCTTGTGGAAAGCGTTTTTTTTTTAAGTCTCAGTAAAAAAAGCTGTAGCAGCAGAACTAGACAAAAAAACTTTTAGTTTTCCGAGTTGAAAAGGCAAATCAATTAATGAAGCAGGGGCGGAAGATCCCGGAGCTCCATATTTTTTTTTTGTCTGTCAGTCTTGAGAGAGGCGATGAGAGAAGAAAAATCCAGACTGCTCTTGACGGAATGTCACTACAAGCATACAAAAATATAATACATTCATTAATCATCAAAGCCTTTTTAATATGTTCACTATTGGAAAAATTACACTGGTCAACAAGGTTTTTGTTACAGACACCAAGATATACTTTTTTATAGGTTTTTTGGGTGCTGAGCTCGAATCCGAAGTCAGAACAATTCTATCACATCACGTTTTTGAGATAATCCCGTTAGGAAGTCGAAAATGCCGCTTTTTACCAGTTTTCGAGATTATTATTTATTAGCTTTCGCTTATTTGTTTTAAATGAATTTGTAACGGTTTCTAAAAGAACAAAATCTTATCTTTCTAAATCCGTTTAAATCTCTTAAATATCTCTTTTCTTCTTCGAGAAATCTCAAGTTGAAATCAACGTGATTGGTATATCTCATGTTTATTTGCTTTTAATTGCAAATCTCGAAAAGTTCTTTGCCAATCGCTTTCAAATTTTGACACAATGTTCCATTTAGAATCTCGCAAGTTTTTATATTTGCGAAGGTGGTGAATCGCGGTGAGATACATCAAAGCGTGACCGTGTCAGATAGTTATACTTAATAATTACTAGTGAGAAAAATATAACTTTTTTTCTTGTTTAAAACAACATAAGAACTTACAGGAATGTAAATGAAACGTTGTGTCAAAATTTGAAAACGATTGGCAAAGAACTTTTCGAGATTTCCTATTAAAAGGAAATAAACATGAGATATACCATGCACGTTGATTTCAACTTAAGATTTCTCAAAGAAGAAAAGAGATATTTAAGAGATTTAAACGGATTTAGAAAGACAAGATTTTGTTTTTTTTAGAAACCGTTACAAATTTATTTATAGCAAATAACCAAACGCTAAGAAATAACCTCGAAAACTGGTAAAAAGCGGTATTTTCGATTTTCTAACGGGATTATCTCAAAAAAGTGATGTGATAGAATTTTTTTGACTTTGGATTCGATTCAGCACACCAAAATCCTATAGAAAAGTATACCTTGGTTTCTGTAACAAAAAAAATGTTTAATTTTGTTGACCAGTGTTATCAAATCAGAGATATCCATGATGTTCAAAAAAATTCCCACATCAGTTTGTATTGATGCATAATTTCAAAAAGCTGGTACAAAAAGTAATCACATTTTTCTTTACGCTTGTGTAGTGAGCAAGGGCAGTTCTCTGTGACACAAATGCTTTCAGAAAGTCAAAACACATGCACAATTTTGTATTGGCTGGCCAATTGGCATTATTTAGTAAGGCGCTTCAACTCCCTAGGATCCTATCTACGATTCATCGAAAGAACTTATAACAGGAATTGTTAGAGCATTCACTGGCTTTCTAACAACTGAAGAATATGCTTACTGCTACGACAAAACACCAAAACGCTACATAAGAATAGATAGTGCGCATTTCATAAAAATGTTTGCAAAAGTTTAAAAAAACGCAAGCCGTAGAGTAAATTTTTTTATGTTCGCATCAATACGACAACTTTTAATGGCAAGAAATATTAAAACAGCAGAAATAATATTACGCGCTATTTTAATACTTTACCAAAGTGAAACAGATGGCTTCACATCATCTAGAAAGCCAACAGGAAGTGAGAACTCAAAAATATTTTTGCAGAAGCTAATTAAAACAAATAAATATGAGTTTAATTAAGAAAGCAACTTGGACACATAAATATGAACAATTTGACCTAGAAGAAGAGTTGGAAAGCTGTAATAGGTAAATGGAAGAATTGGTCGTCCAATATCAATGACAAGGTAAAAGATGCTTTGTGCACAGAAGGGGACCTCGCTAATGCATTTTCTTATCTAATTTAGCAAAGATGCTGCTGGGAGATATGGAATACTTTCCAATGTGGTCCTGCGTCTTTTGCAACAGGGTTGGATATGGAAGGATCCCATTCTCCCATTCCTGAAAAATCCAGTCATGAAAACAAAATATATCTTTCTGAAGGCAACGAGTACTTGACAAAATAGGTCCAACCATTATAATCCTGATGAAAATATGCAAATCACTGGTATGTTTTTGACTGCATAGGTTTCGATAACTTTCCGTAAAACTTTAAAAATTGTACAGGACACGAAAAATCCTCTCTTTTAGTTATTTATTTGTGTATTGTATGATAAGGAATTTTAATTAGATAAGAATTTTTTTTTTGTCGCTTTGTGTATTTTAGCGGTCAAAAAATTGGGGCTTGATTCAATGTAAAATAACGCTTTAAATATTGGCATTTTGGCATGGTCACAAAAAATAAATGTTAAAAATTATGTTACCAACAATAAAATAAATGAAAATCTATATAAAAAGTTACCCAAAATTCAGAGCCCGATATTTCATATAATAAGTCTTCATAACATGTTGGTAACATAGTTTAACTTTATACAAAACAGAAATTTTAAAATTATAACTTTTCATTTGATTTTCAGACAAATCATCTTCTTCGCTTGTATCTTCCAAATTCCAATTTACCTTCTTTCTCACCAACACTGTATTTGTTATATTCTTGTATGAATTTTCTCAAGAAGAGCACTCTTTAAATCCTTTCCTTTTGGGTCTGATATTGGCAGTTTTCGAGAATATAGAATGTCTGGATCATTGAATTCTTCAAAATATTTTATTTGATTCCGCGTTCAACACAAATCTATAGTACCTGTATAAGAGGAAATGTTTCAATTTGTGAATATTTTATTTCAGAGGATGATTTGGAAAAGAATGAAAATATTAGATTCCTTTGCGTCGAAAAGTATTTAAACCTTTCTTTTTTCCAATAACGAAAATCTTTGTATGTCAACGCTTTACGCTTTGGGATTTATCTGTAATTGGAGAGTAACCAATTTTGATGGTGTCCAAATTGTGTAGGCATGGTCAGGAAAAAGAAATTTTAAACTAATTTTCGTTGATATGATTACTTAGCTTGTTTTAACAATAAAATTATTGTTAAGATTTTGGCGATTTTAAACTTGTTTTGGTGAGTTTAAACAAGAAGTTGTGTGTGTTAACACAATCACGATGTAGTATACAAAATATAATACTGACGAGAGAAAAAGGAACAGTGAAAAACTCAAAAAAAAAAAAGTCTAGTTACTTCATTCATTTTAATATTCGGAATAAAATTAACCTGTTAACAAAAAGCTGACAACAAACGAAGCACATACAAATTCAAAATAAATGGCAAGAAAACAATTAGTTCATAGTGAAAAATTTAAAATCAAAGAATAGTTTTCTTTGATTTTAAATAATTTTTTTATGGTGTAGGCTACCCTACATCATACAAACTTTGTATGGGTGTTTTATTGCTGACGACCAGTGTTGCCGAAAGTACTCCCATTGGAATATTGTGCTACTTTCAGCACCTCCCGTACTCCTCCTTTCACATTCGTTCTCCTATTTTTTTTAATGACATAAAATATTTTACACTTGTAGCAAAGTGTAATGTCAGCCTAAATAAATTTAATTTACTTTAAATTTAATGCAAATTTGGCAGCACTTTTACCTTCAAAGGGAATTTTTAAAAAGGAATTTCCCTTTTTTTTTGTTTTGTTGTTTCATTTTATTTTTCGTTTCAATTTTCATCTGTCAGATTGGTATATATATTTTACTGTTACCTTTCCTGAATCTTACATTGTTCTTTGGTGGTTCTGTTTTTTTGTTTGCAGTTCAATAAAATGAAAAGGTTTGTTTAATAAATGCTTAAAATATTTATATTCTTGTAAGAATAATTCAAAGTAATATTTTCAGAAATATTTTTTTTTCATGTTTTTTTTTTATTTTTTTGACTTTCAATCATTGATTCGGGATATTTTATATCATTTACATAGCATCTAATTCCAAAAATTAATAAAATACTGCAAACCTGAAAAAGTTCACTAGTGAAAATCAGTCTATTAAGCTACGGAAATGTATTAACACAGCTAAGCAAAATTAAACTTTTTTTTGCCACTAGAACCTAAATATACTTTTCTGAAAATGAAAAAGGTGCTGAACTCGAATCCGAAGTCATAAATATTTATTTGGTTTCCTTTTTTTTAAATATTACAGTTATAAAAGGCAAAAAACGTTATTTTGACTGCTTTTATCCCGGCCTGATGTAAGTATATAAGAACGTTTTTTGTTCTTCCAAAAACTTTTTAATTTATTTATTATCTGATATATCTTAAGCTAAAAATCCAAAAACTATCTAAACTTAATCTTAAGTTAAAATTTTTATACATTTCGTAGCTTAGTAGGCTGATTTTCACTACTGAACTTTTTGAAATTTGCAGTATTTTATTGGAACTATATTCTATGCCAATAATATAAAATATCCCGAATCAATGTTAAACTCAAATTGCATCCATATTAGAGGCTTTGAAAGTCAAAAAAATAAAAAAAAAACATGAAAAAGTGAAGTTTTTGTTTAAAAAATGCTTTGTAAGCTACCGAAACATAACAATCTAGGTTGGAATAGTGTTAAACATATAGCTATATACAGGAACAGCTTTTCCCCAAACTAAAAACTGCTTAAAAAAACTTAATTATTCGAAATTATCAGTATTTTAATAGTCCCGACCTAAGATTTTATTTTCGAAATATCTCGAAAACCTGAGCCAAATTTTTGAAAACGGTTGCCACCACTGAATTCAGCACACTCGAATTAACTAGAATCGATGTGTCTCCGCTCTGTTGCAAAATCGAACTATCACAGTGTTATTATTAATGGTACCTCCCATAGAACCTTTTTTTTTTTTAAGTTTTGAACTACTGCCCAAATAATTAGTTCAATTTTAACTATACAAAAGCATTTATATTGCCTTAATATAAATTTGAATTTTTTTTTAAACCAAATTTTCGAAAACGTGACATTGAATTTTTTGAAATTTTGGTTTTAGGTGTCGATTAGTAGTTGCTAAAAATGGCATATTCATTTTTTTTTTTTTCAAAATATTATTGTAAAATGAGTTTTTAAAAAAAGCGATATAACGATTTTGAATTTTTTAACCCTAGATGGTTGTGTAAGTGATGAAAATATTATGATATCTGTAATAAATCTTAGTTATTGCTTAGAAAATACATTAGGTGCGTAGGTTTAAGGATGGGCTTCGTCGATTCGACGGAGGATAACTTAAGTGTGCGTTAAATAATCATAACCTTCCAGCTTCCAGGGTTAAAAATGCCCCTTAGTAAAAGATATTGAACTGCATTCTTTTTTTTTGGTAGCTCAATTTCACTTAAAATTTTGTGTTTTTTTTTTTTTTATTTGAAGAACGAATTTTGTGTTAGTCTTTTTTTCGAAACTTTTTATAATACGAATTTGGTAATTGGTATTATAAAAAGTCTCGAACTCTAGGAGCAAGTTCATGCTACCCAGTCGTGCATTTAATTTATTTGATATCCTTAGATGTTAAATATAGTTAAACAGTAAGTGCAGCGCACAATTTAAATTCGAAAAACATTTAACAAAAATATCTGTTAAATAATTTATAATTGTTTTGAACTTTTAATAGGTAACTATTTTACCACCCAACTTTATAAAATCTTTCAAAAGTAAACTCGCCAAACTTTTTTTTATCATAAACAAGAACAAAAGAAAGAACTTAATAGATAAACTTTCAAGGACATTACGATTCGAATCTAAAAAAAAAATAGCCAACTGCTTCTTTCTTTTATCTTTTTTTTTTAGCAACAAGAAGATATAAACGTCCCTAATTATTTTTATTAACGGTGATGGTGTTGTTTTTTTTTTGTCTCTTTCACTTTTTATAATGGCTTATTGTTGCCATTATCGTTCTTTGCTCTGCCATTCTTATGATACTCATGATCCTGGTTTTGGTCAGAGTTATCCTTGAATTACTTGTTTCGTTCGTCTTTTCTTTTATTAGTTCTCTGTCTGTTTTTTTTTCATTCGTATTTATGTTTGGAAAAGCCTTAAATGAATAAGCCTATTGTATTTGGTGACAACCGTAAAAAAAGTATTTTCTTTCGTTATTCTTGATGCTACAAATAATAATAATAATAATAGGATTTAAAAACATAAAGTGACAGTAAGCCTATTTTGAGCTATTTAGTGTCATTGCAAGCAAGAAGAAATATAAAAAAAAATGTCCAAAAAGAAATTGAATTATGAGGATAAAAATATTTGTTTGGGTTGCTGGACACTTGGGTCTAATGATGTACATACATTGAACATTGAACAGGGAATTAAAAGAGATCATAAGTATACAAATTTTATTTTATAAATAAATACAGATACAGATATAGGTTAGATTTTCAAATTCAATTCCACATTGGAATGCACTAATTACCTACTCTGTTTCTTGGCGTAATGTCAAATAAAATGAGTTATTGCATTTAACGAAAGATTTGTATGATGGTATTAGCTTTTTTACTAATACTCTTTTTCAAAATTTAATGTTCAAAATAAACAATAGCAGTCTAAGTTCCCCGAACTAAAACAAATGCATTGAAATATGCATTAATTTGGCCTTAAATAATAGAAGAAGACCGGCCCGGTTGTTGAACCTAAAGGAAGATTAGAAAAATGGGTGGCTGACGTCTCAATTGAGATCATAACAACTGTCGAAAAGGAATACCAAAACCACTGTACTATTTAAATATTGATTTATTATAAATCTTAAATTTTGAGTAAAGTAAGGTTTGCAAATTAAAACTATGTACCACAAAGTACCTATTGATTTATTGAAATTTATGGTGTATATCGAAAAATAATCTATTGTTCAGAAAAAAAAAAATCCTCATAGATCAAAATATTCATATCTACAATACTGAATTGACCAAAAATCTTATAATTCCTTTTCAGCCTTTCTTAACTGAAGTAAAATAACAAAAGATATTTTCCGATGATGATGATTTCAAGACAAAACACTATAGCAAAATCCTGTCTTTCAAAACTACCAAAACATTACTATGGCTTAATTTTTGTTTCATTCATTGCATACATGTAACATGCATGCATGAATATGTGTTGTGTGTAGTTCAAAAGTATTTTGATATGAGCACTCATGCTTCTTTCATAATATATTATGTCGATTCTATAGATACTATCAATGATAAACCTATAGGTACAAAAACAAGAAGTATTCATCCATATTTCCTAACCACATGGATGAAAGCCTAGAGATCTGATACGAAAACCTCTTGTAATATTCAGTAGTATGTGGAAAATCCTTATACCTATACTCTTCATATCGATGTTTTACTGCTTCTATTGGTAATGGAATTGCAGAACGAACAAGATGCTAAATAGAAAATCTCATTTTCACTCATTCTTCTCACACATAGAAAAGCAGAGAGTTTGTTTTTCGATAAAGTTAAAATTCAACCATATATACTCACTCAGGACTCAGATAAAAAAGGAATTTTATCAAAAGTCCTACAATATTCGATCTTTCAACCACTTATATTGGAATTATGGCATAACCTCAACAACCATTTTGAAATTTTCTTGTCAAATGTTGGGTTTTTGAAAATACATATAAAATGGAAGGAACTTATTAGAAAATATGAAAACATAGATAAACATATAGGTAGGTATATTATATAGTGTGTAAACTTAAGTTATACAGTATGTAAATTTTTCGACCAATCAGTTTATCAAAATATTTTATTTGCCCTTCTATTATTCTATAAAATGGTTAACCATTATGTATGATGATGGTGCTGGTAGTACATCATGTGTTTGTGTTCATAGAACTTTCATTTTAAACGCTTTTCTCGAAAGACTTTAAAATATTTGCCAATTTAAAGAGAAAATATAACAGCATTTTAAACATCAAATTTTAGGCATAGACAAGTGCAACTCTTATCGACAAAGACAAAGCCTAAGACAAAGGAAATTTTCTCAGAGTTTGCAGTTCACTTCACATGTGAAAATCACCTTACGTAGACCAATTTTGATTATAAAGACTGTCAAAGTGTCAACTAACTATTAAACAATCACCTAATCCGATTCCATTCCGGGAGAAAAAAATACATATAAAAATAAAAAAAAAGCTAAGTTTTTGTCAAGTTGTATCATTAAATAGTTTTTGAAAAACTATGTAAGTTTCAAAGATGAAATTTTGAAGAAAAAAAAACAGTTTTCGTTTTTTAATTGATTTTGATTTTACAATAAATTTTTCCTGGTAAGTTTTTAGTCAAATCATAAATTTTTGGAAACTATGATACATTAGAATCAGGTTTTTTTTTAGACCTCATTCTAATGTATCATAGTTTCTTATTTAAAAAACTGAAAAATAGGTACTTTTGAACTACACTAAGGGGCAACAAAAATGGAATTAAACTTTGCTTTCGTAAAAACGATAATTGATCAAGATGGAATTTATTTGAACCCATTTTTTTGCTTCTAAGTGTATTTGAGTAACTTTCACTCTGTATATTGTATAACAAAAACAAAAAATCGTTAATGCTTATTTATTTCATAAATACAATGAGAAATCTTATTCATTTTTGTCTTCGAAGTCGTCATCAAAATAATTATATTGAATATCCTCAGTTATCAGTGAATAATAGAAATAAAAAGAAAGGTAGGCCTAAAAACTCCTGGTACAAGCAAATGCAAAAACACCATGGCCTTAGAAATGGAACAATACAAAACCGGGAGGCTTGCCGCCGATTTCTGAGGTCAAACCGGCGAACCCCACAAGCGGATCACGAGTCTGAAGCAGTAACGTGGGATAGTTATGATCCCCTCGACATCGAGATCATAACAGCGCCGAGAAAAAGGAAGAAGAAGAAGATCAGTGAATAATAAAGATGAAGGAAATTCTTCGATCTTTCAAAAGTCAAGCGGTTTCTGACATGGAATGAACATACGACCAACTTTAGAAAACTGTCTCGATTGGAGAGGAAGAGACTAAAAAATATAAGATACATTTTTGTTCCCGAATTCGCCAGATTTTGAGGTTTAATAGAGGTCAATTTTCCAAAAAACAATAATTAATTTATTAATATCTTTTTCATAAAATCTTAAAAAGATTGATTTTTCTTTAAAACAGTCTCAATCTTCAACTCCATCATATTACCTAAATTTAACTACGCAGAAATGTAGACAGTCAAAGTCGACGCGTAGAGGAACAACACAACACTGTATCATAAGACAAGAAACGTTCTTCTGTTCTATATTTCAAAATTGCCAACTTCGTTTATAATTTGGTTTCAACGTCTTGATAATTTAGAGGAGTTAATTTTTTTTTTTTCACTGGGGGACACTTTGTTTTAGCCATAAGTTTTGTATCCAAATCTTAAAATTTTTCGTCAAAAAGATTTTGTGGCTAATCCGAAGTTCGTTGTCCAAGTGAACACTTTCTTCGGCAATTCTACACGGCTAGAAAAACTTCCCCTCTGTTTAATACATGGTCCTTATTCACACAAATAAATGTAATTGAAGTTTGGTTGGCCTCCAAAATTTGAATATTTTAGAGGTTCATTTAGATTTATGTTTAAACCACAAGGTTAAAAAATGTCTTTATTTTTCTTGTTTTTTTTGTTTTAAACACATCTAAAAAAGTACATCAAACATCACACACCAAAGCCTCAAAGCTCAAACGTGACACAGGAAACAAAATCTTATTCAATGTCCCCCCTTTTTCCATTACAAGATGACAAGTCCTTAAAATTTTATATGTCGTGTCGTCTGAAGTGCACAGCATCAGGACTATAATACCCATTCTTTTTATTTTTTAATGTGCAACCAGTGTGTGTGTTTTTTGCCTTGAATTCGTGTCTCCGTGTTATCCTTTGTTTATTTCTTTTCTTTCTTTATATATTTTGTTTATGTCCTTCTCTCAGCTTCTACATTCGTACTTCTAGCCTACTAGTGGGAAAACCGCATTTTTAATGCCACACCACGTCAAAACAACAACACGACAAACCAACCAGCAAAACAAAGAGCATGACATTGACGGTTGATGTTGGCTTTCAACATTTAACCTGGTTCAGATGATGATGATGACGATATGAGTGCTAAAGCTCGTTTTGGGAGCATGGGGCAGTTGATATGCATCGTTTGTATGTTGTTTTGTTGTTATTTTAGTGCGTATATGTGTGCACATTTAAAAATCCTTTATGCAAATTTTTTTGTATCCTTGTACTTGAAAGGATACTTGAAAGAATACTTCACAAAAGATGAGTTCAACTGTTGCTGTCTTATTGTTTCAACTTTTATTGTGAAAAATGTTTGTATCTATACATAATTTAAATTGTGAGTGCTGGATGTGGTTTGAATAGAATATTTTCTTTGTTGAATTCGTTAGGCTTTCATGAAATGGACTTTTTTGTTGTTGTTGGTTGTTGTTGTTTTATTCAGGGACATTTATGATTTTTCTTAATTGGCCTTAACCTAATTGTTGTTGATATTTCAACAACAACAAGCAATAAAAAAAAACACCCTTTAACATATTCACGGTAAATGTGCCCTCAGGTAAAAATGAATCCTAGCCGTAATGTAGCGGTGGTTTCAGTTTCTGGGGTCTCGTGCAAGTGACTCCAATCAGCTTGATGTACGAAACTGCAGGCATACAGCTAGCGACTGAGTGTAATCCAAGGAAGTTGAATTTAGCGCCACCTTTAGTACCTACTTTCCTAAGTAACGGTGCCCAGAATCCTCGTCGTGCAATAACTATCCTCTATTTCTGGTTGGGCAGTTACCACGACGGCAGAAGACAGGCCACAACATGAAGGATCAGTCTCCTAAGACGGGGGCCAGTCAAGCTTCTTCTTATTGGCCTCAGCTTGCCAAAGATCCTAGACGACAAAGCTGGTTTTTTCTAGGAAACTCTTCTGCGGCCGTTCGGATCTAAGGTGAAGCCAATTCCTATCAAGAATCAAAATGTAATTAATTCTGAAAACATTGCTTTTTTTACAAGTATCGGTCACCCAACACATATGGAGTTTTTCAAAAGTGCACTTTAATCTGTAATTTCGGGTATTAATATAAAATGTATAAAATTTTTATCAAGTACATATCAAACGTACATCAGGAATTGAATTTGTCTGTTTCTTTTTTTTCAAAAAACTTAACTCCCCTTTGTCAACCGCGAATAGCTTTTGGCTTTCATTATATTTTTCCCTTTAACTGTAATAATTGTCGAGAGATTTTTTGTTTACTGTAAAGTAAGTAGGTATATCCGTATCAGTGCGCACATCCTGATAAAGTGGACGAGCCACAAAAGGTCTTTTACTACTCGTATTCTCGTATACAGTCAGATTGTGTTTTTTTGTTATTTCCAGATTTTTTTATTATTATTTGAATGTGCCTTCTTTTGTTAAGTCAAATCCGAAACATTATTATGGCAGCAAAAAGTGATACAGCTTCATTTATATCACACAGCCACTAGCTGTGCTTCATTAAAAACTCGCAATGTGAAAAAAAAAATAAAAAAAAAAAGAATCATTGAGGATAATAGGAATATTCTGAGAATTTGAGTGTTTTCATCCTTCTGTGGCATTTTATTTCCTTTACAAGTTTGGATTCGTATTGTTTAATACTTTTGTTATTGTTGTTGTTTTGTGTTTATTTTTTATTTCCAGTTTATTTTTTTATTACTGTTTATTTTGTTGTTAATCTTATTATGAATTTTATTGTTATTGTTGCCTTTTTTTTTAATCCTGATTGGAGATAATTATGGAAAGGTCGTTACTTAAAGGATTATGATTTTTTTTTAAGTAATTGTTCTCTATAATAGGGCTGCTCATTTATGAAATTTGAAATAAGGGAAGTTCATCTAAATTGAGTTAGTTTATTTCTTGGTGAATGTTGAATGAATGGGCTCGGGCTCGTATAAGGGAAAAGTAAGGTTTAAGTCAGACTTTATAAAATGGTTGGTTTTTTTCTTTTAAGCGCCCACAGAGTTTGTCAATTAGGGACATTTTTCCTCCAGATCGGTCTACAAATAAATAAACACAAAATAAACACCTGGCCTTAAAAAATTTGTTTTTTTTAACTACGTTTCAAATACGAAAAAAAAAAGAAAATACAAAGTTTAATCGCCGTGTTTGCACCTTGCATTTTCCGATTCCATTCGGCCTGTTTCATGTTCCATTCGCTCAGATTCAGTCATTCAACCTCCACCAACTTTACTCAAATTTGTCATTCACACTTTTTCATCCGCCATTCAATCTAGGTCTCCATTTCAATCTTTTTACAAAATCACTTAAATTAAAACTATTAAAAGAACTTAAATACATATTAATAATCACTTAAAACCTTAAAAACTAATAAAATAAAAATGTGAATTATTATAAAAATATAAAAAAACGTGTGCATCATTATTTCGTACTGACTGTGGAAATTAACCACAAAAATCTAGTCGGCAAACAGTTTGGTTTGCCACATCGTTGAAGAAATGCCACTGAACATGAAAGTTTTCTATGAGGGAAAAAAATCAGTCTCCGAATTTGCCGCCCCCAAAATCTGCCTCTGCTTAGATTATGTTATCTAAAAGTAAAACAAAATTGTGATTGGAGTCAATTTTGAGGAAACATTTTGCAGATTAAATAATCTCTACAAAATATTTAAAAAAAAATGAAAAATATCACTAAATTTAACCAAATACCAAAAGTTCGTAATTGCGTGGTTTACATTTCAAAACGAACGCTTTTAAAATTAGAATTATTGCATTCCAATAAAACTATTTCTCTGAAAATTCTTACCCTCAGCCACAATCAAAGCCATAATTTATAAAGTATACTTCTTTCCATAGAATGTGACATTTGGCAATAAATCGAATATTAAACCTAACCATATTCTCATTAACAATGTTGATTCTTTATCTATAATCCGCTTTAGTTCAACATCTATACACCAATCCTCTCTCAATTAAGAGAAAACCTTTTCAAAATATTTCAATTCTCATCACCCTTTCCACAATGAGTCGATGGTGCTGGTTTGGTAGTGGTAACGTTTGCTGAAAGTTTTGTAAAATTTATATATTCCATAGCTCCTTATTCCACAGTAGCATCAGGTACATACTTATATTTGCTCAACCTCATTAAACCCCGACCCGATTGAAAGAAGAAGGACTTCGTCCGCAAATGAACTTTGAGTGTTTGTGTAAAATTGTCATGAGCAGAGTGCAGAACCATAACATTCGATAAACAAATTGGTTAAAAGAATTATCATCGCTATCGCCAGGGTTCGTTCGCTTGTACAAATGGACAGACGTTTTTTGAACGGACGCTGACAGCTAGAGTCGTCGGTCGGTCGTAATGAAGTAGCAATCAGGAGCAGAAATCCAATTAAAAGATATTATAACCTCCATCGAAATTATTTATTTTTCTTTTTTTTTTTTTATAATTTCACTGTTGGTTGTGTTCTTAACACAACCTCATTACTTTATAAGCTTCTTTGTCAATTTTGAATTGGAAAATTTTATTCACTAATTAGATTAATCAAATTGAAATAAATACACTTAGAAGAGCTGGTGTTTGTGTGCAATAACTTTTTCAATTGAAAAACTTAGATTGAACGATTGTTGCTTGTGATTCTTTACTCTATTCATCGAAAAAAAGTTTCAGACAGAAACGTTTAAATTCAAATATATCAAAAACACTTTAAATTCTGAACAAATTAGAAGACAAAAGAATTTTAATGAATCAGGATGAAAACCTGTTGAGTTTGAATTGCAGACGAATCTGGATAAGGAGTCGTTCCAGATGAATCTGAAATGCTAAAAAAGTGATCCGGAATAGCTTGAGAATTAAAAGGGTAAATTCCTGAATCCTGAAGCTCCATTTCTAACAGACGCTGCCTTTTATCCTGCAGCAACAATTTAATGTCCAGCCTGATACCTTGTTTTTGCTTTATGATGATTCATCCAAAGTTTGGTTTCGTTATGAAAATACTCTTTCAATGTTTTGAAGAAACTGCGGTCCAAAGGTTGCAATGCCTGGGAGGTATTACTTGGTAAAAATTATAATGTTGTTATTTTCAGTGAATTCGAGCATCTCTCATTGCTGTGAGAAATGTGATCATCTAAGATTTTTTAACCCGCAACCCCTTTAAACAGAATTCAGCATTGATGTAAGATGACTTTTAGTTATAAACTTCAGAGCCACTTACTTACTTACTGCTTACTCCTTTCATACATTAAGGCTAGGCGCACACATGCGATTTTGATTGCGCGATTATTCAGTCGCAAATTAGATGACAACAATTTCAATGACTATAGACACAATTTTCAAATTTTTAATCGCGAGAAGCATATGTGTTCACAGCCATTGAAATCCTTGTGATCCATTTTTGCGACTGAATAATCGCGCGACTAAAATCGCATGTGTGCGCCTAGCCTAACACAGGTGGCAAAAAGTTTCCCTCTGCGTTGCAGCAGCCTATTACTGTGAACTTTCGCACCTTTTTTGGTCAGTCTTTCCGGGTATATTGCTGAGTTGTAATTCACTTTCGTCCATATTGAAATTATTGCCGGACTTTAAATTTTTGTCGGTCATAATTGTCTCAAGAATTTTGAAAAAGTCGTTCTCATTCGTTGCTAAACGAACGATTTATACCCAGGGCACGGGAGAGAGAAAGTTCCTGAGACTGCCTAAACGAAATGCCTTTATTCATTTGCTAAAAGGATGCAAATCAAGCATAAACTATTTTTTTAGTTTCTGTGTTGAACGCCAAACTTCGAAAGCTTTCTCTATCACCAGCAAAACCTGCTGACGCTAATTCTTTGACGTACTCAGCAAGCTTCTTCTCATTTTGAACACAATACCGGTATTAATTAAAGAAATAATTCTTTTATACGCCTCGAAAGTTGTCTAGCCGGAGTGCCGAACACTGTTTCTGCTTTTCGTATATGCATACATACCTTCCCCAATGGTTTTTCCAGCTTTATCTCAACCCTCTTCGGCCTCTACTATATTTCCACCTGCGCTAAATCCAAGATCAAGTGTATCATGACTTTTGTGGGAGAAAATTCATGTGTTTAACATAACGTAATTTTTTTTTTCATTTATTTATGGCAAAACATTGCTTTTTTTGTTATTGGATTTAGAAACAAATGTTAACCTACTTAATAAAGTTGAAAAATTTTGAAATTTTGGGTTATTGTGAAATATTTCAAGCTTTGTATCTAAATACTTATACTGTACCATGACTTTTGTGGAACACTGTACAGTAAAACCCGGATAAGTACTTCACCTTAAATGCCAGGTTTTGTTAGGCACTTACAAGAACCCGCTTAAGTGCTCATAGGCACTTATCTCTATATTTACTTAAAAATAAAAAAAAACATGTTTGATTATTAAAAACAGAATCTTCACAAACAAAATAACTTTGAAAGTTTAAAATAACTAACTATGTATATATTTACGTGGCATAGCAATAAGCTGTATTTTAACTTCTAAACAAAAAAAATATAAAAACCAAAATGCGGCATCTATCACTTTTCTGAGAGATACATAGATCACAACAGATCAAAGTTGGTACATAGTTTAACTCATTTGCAAGATCTTCTGAACAAAACGGCCCAGAGAACTTATTATGCAAAAACGATTCAGGACGAAAACTGGTTTACTCATTGTATTGTATTACAAATTACAAACAAGGTAAAATTTTCTTATGGGAATACCAGGACCAGCCACATTTGTACAGATAGCTCGGCAATATATCGGCATTGAAAAATTGTTCCCTAGTTAAACAATTCATTAAACAACTAACCACAGCAAAGATGAATATGTTGGCGAAGATGATCCATCAAATACGATTAATGATTTAACGATGTTAAAAAAAAAAACTATTTTATGCCGAAGATAGTCCTTTAACTGTTTTTTAATATAAAGTTATCATTATTAGCCTATTTACTGTGCCGTAAATTAAAGGTTTTACTGGCCTATAAATATTGGAATTAACTGTAATTCGGCTTTTAAAGTAACATACTCAATAGGTGACCCTCTAAATTGAAAGTACCGATGTACTTCCACTTCTAAAAGTACCAATATAAACCAGAATAACATGCGTTATAAATTTATACATAGGTACTAAATAAGTAGCATTTTGCAAAAGAGATATATATAAATTCATGAATATATTAAATTTATCTTTTGAAACAACCAATTGCAATGCAAATGATGTTGGAATATAGATATCTGCTTCTGCCGTGTTGAAAGCTATAAGCTTAAGTCTGCCAATTTTTGTGAGAGGAGGGAACGAGAATGGGGTGTGTTTTATGTATGTTTCAAAAACATTTTTCGTATTTGCATCACGTAGTTCTCAACTAATTTCCAACACTTAAATTATGCCATTATGTTTATTTTAATGAAGCCATTTTGATGCTTAATGTGTTTACGATTCCAAAATAATGTTCAAATCATCTAAATAATGCCATTTTAATCACACCTTTACTACAGGTAAGGGTAGATAGATAGATGTTCATGTTCGGTGTTCATATACCTGCTAACAACACTCTCTGGATATCAATCGATATTATATAACATATTGCTTTTTCGGAGAAATAATTATTATGTTTTGGGCATTTTATATGTTCATTTCAGTCAATCTATAGTTGTTGTTGGTGTGCTTGTGCTTCCAACTAGATAATATTGCGTTTACTTGTGTGCATTTGATTTTCTGATTAATGTAATTAAGTTTATTGATTGAGATAAATTAGACTGATTGGTTTTAGTAGTATATTGATTAATATTGGAATAGCTACTAGAAGCAAAAGTTAAGCATGTGATTAATTTTTGGTGTGAAGAGGAAAATGAGTTTGGTACTGCCAGACTTTGCATAGAAATTTTTCGTCTGCGCTCTTCGGGGAAGAAAGGAACAAGATCGACGAATAAAGCTGCATGGTGGAGATGGGAAGATTCGTATACGAAGAGAAGAAAAATGCCCTCCAAAACTGTTATTCTATTAAGTATAGTGAAATGTGTCGGTGTTGAAACTTGAAACATTTACTAAAAACATACTACTAGTCAACTCTCTGCTTTGAAGTACATAATTTTTGAAATCTCCAGCAACTACAAGAGTTGACATATAGAAGTATAAGAAATAAGAAAATCAGGAGTTGAACCAGTGTTGCCATTAAAATATTTTGAAAAATCTGCAGGAACGATGAAAAAAAATCTGCAATGAAGAAAATTGCGAACAGGTGTCAGCTAAAATTAATTTCGAGAATAATTTTTCTCGCTGAAATTGTTAAATTTGTATCAATAGCTTCTTCCCTGGAACCCTGGAAGTGTTTATAAATACCTAATTATATCGTTAGGCTTTTTCCTCTATAAAATCAAAATCGTACTGAATTTTTTTTACAATTTGAATTTAGAAAATGAAATCAAGAAGGAAAAATATAGAACGTTATGAACAAATTCCAGCTGATTTGAAAACTAAAGTTAATACCACTTTACTGGATTTTTTTTAAATGAAATCTATTTTTGTTATTGAAACGTTAAGTTTCAGTTGCAGATAAAATCTGCACTGCAGATTTATGGTTCTCAAAAGTCTGGAAATGTGTTGAAAATCTGCAAAATGCAGATAAATCTGCACTATTGGCAACACTGGGTTGAACGTTGAACTACGGCATACGTTCGTTAACGTTTTGACTATTGCTCTCTCTATTTAATAAGAAGAAAATGATAGACATAAAGCGTCAATACGTTAACGTATTACGTATGCCGTAGTTCCCCCCAGGTTTCACTAACGCATACCGCATAAATTCATCTACTTTAGGACCCCAGTTCTGTTAATTGATGTGGCACATTGTCAAACTCTAACGTGTTGCCCACCTAAAACCCGAATCATGGAACGCGTGATAAGAGCATTTTCGCTCATGGAATTTTTACTCTGACCATTTATGTCAGTCATTTAAGTAATTATTATTTTTTGATGGAAATGTTCAACTGGAAATGACAAACAGTAGAAGTTCTTTCTTCCTCTGTTTGAACACATTTTGTTTTCATATTTCCAGAGTATACATTTTCACTGAAAACTTAGGTGAACAACTTTAATTTTAATTTTTGAAAAGTACCAGGCTTGAAAAGTGCATTTGAAATCTTGTAAAGGACTAGAAAAGCTGGTCACAGCTCACAGATCACAGCTTGTGGCGACTAGAGTCAGTCCACACTTTATTGCTCCTCTAATAATTAAGAAACATGCTTTGGGTTTTCAGTTATGAATAGAGCCTAATTAGACCTTTCTTTTGATGTCTTACTCGGTGGATTTGGAGAAATTTTTTTGAAAATTCCATTTTTTTAGACAAGGGGTACCCATTGGATTTTTTTTCGAAAAACTTATAAAAAATTAATTTGTAATTTTTTTCAGCTAAATGCATAGGCCTTTTCACTTTGACCTCATATCTATAAATCAAAACTTGTTTCGAGATTTTGATCCGAAAACATTTGCTTCCGAATGCATCGCAAACTTCCAACTGCCTTTTCCATCCTCCAACAACTCTAATTCCCCTAAAACATCAACAAAAGAACCTTGCTTATTGCACACATTAATCAGATTGTTAAAAGTTTAACTGTTTGGAAAAACCCAATTTAAATAAATTGAGAACTGTGCTGAAAAATAAGGGAAAAAAACAGTAATAGATAATAATTATTATTTTGTGGTGTGGTAACACATTAATGGCATATTATTATTTGCACAATCCCAACGGATGTCTATTAATTTCAATACAACATATTATAACTTCAGACTTACGCACATTTGTTAAATTTCTATACAAGAGAGTTCGTCGGAGTCGGTCGTTCTTGTCGGTCGGTTCGGTGGTAGTAATCCATTTATCGTAAATTCAATAAACTCTCGGAAGGAACTGACTGCCCTTGATGATGGTCTTCTCCTGCTTCTCTGTATACTCTACACCAAAAACCGATTGCCAATCTGGATTCTTGAAACTGGGAACACAAAATCTAAACAAAATAAATGATGGAGAAAACTTTTACCGACCCAAAATTCATTCTCCCGAAACATGAACAAGTTTACCATTTCCACTCATTTTCTTTCGTTCGGGGGGAGGGGGTGAAATGAAAAAGGTTTTTCTTTATGGACATTGAAGCGGGGGGAAGTTGTAGGGGATTTCATATGAGATTTTCATGGACCCACTGCCAGCGGCCATATCAAATAAGACACAAAATAAGCAAAATAAGGAAGGTTCTAGAGGAGTTTGGGTCCTTCGTAAGTAGGAAAGCAAATATGCGCACATTTGAAGGCAACAAGAACAACAACAAGAACAACAACAGAATCAAAATCCAGTATCCAGACAATTGGTTGCCATAAAACGGTTTCGATAAATGGTTAGAGCTGGGAGAATTGTTGCTCTAACCCAACTTTTTGTATATGTGTGCAGAGGATTTATATGTTATGATATGATATGAATATGTAGGTATAATAATGTACATAAGCATATTCATAAAATATCCTCTAGAAGAAGGTTGATACTCCATAATATAGGTACTCAAATATGACCTGGGGCAATAAATGGAGAATATTGTTTAGCAGTTACATGGAAGGAAAAGGGTCACGAGGTTACTTTAATGATTAAAGTGGGTTAATAACAAAAATATACCAACATTTGTTTAATATGACCTAAGAAATGAATGAATAAATGGTTGGAATATAAAGAGATTAAAGCCGAATAAAGTCGAATTTAAATTATGGAAAAGAAATAAAGATATTTAAGTGTTGAAAATTTATGAGAAACTCATTATCCAAGGATATTTGATCTTTTTATCGTGCTGACGGGCAGAATTTGAACTAAGAAGGATGGTGAATATTGTTTGTGTAGACTCTTACTTGTGATTCTTCTTTCAAAAGCAACCGTTTACGAAAACGATTCTTTAAAGCCCTTCATTAGATGAAAACGTCTGTTCCCGTTCCGAAATCGAAAGTTGTAGTTAAATTTAGAGTAAAAGTACGAGTAAGAGTAAGAGTAAGAGTAAGAGTAAGAGTAAGAGTAAGAGTAAGAGTAAGAGTAAGAGTAAGAGTAAGAGTAAGAGTAAGAGTAAGAGTAAGAGTAAGAGTAAGAGTAAGAGTAAGAGTAAGAGTAAGAGTAAGAGTAAGAGTAAGAGTAAGAGTAAGAGTAAGAGTAAGAGTAAGAGTAAGAGTAAGAGTAAGAGTAAGAGTAAGAGTAAGAGTAAGAGTAAGAGTAAGAGTAAGAGTAAGAGTAAGAGTAAGAGTAAGAGTAAGAGTAAGAGTAAGAGTAAGAGTAAGAGTAAGAGTAAGAGTAAGAGTAAGAGTAAGAGTAAGAGTAAGAGTAAGAGTAAGAGTAAGAGTAAGAGTAAGAGTAAGAGTAAGTGACCTATGAAGATCCGTACGCATCCCCAACAGAACCATCTTATTAGTCGGCTAATCAGTCGATCATTCAAGTAAATTATCCGGAACAATCAAAAGAAGATGTCATAAGTTATGACATACCAGCAGGTCCATCGGGATGGTTGGACGTCATGGACTGGATAGTTGCAATTGACAGAAATCACGAAACGCAAGTTGTACATCAAGTTGTACTAGAGGGAAAACCTTAGTTCGCTTGAACTCAGGTTCAACGACAATATCCAAACCAGGGACATCCTAGCTAGATGTGGAACACCGATGAAGACTATGTCCACGTTTTAAAACTATGTACACGGTACACCAAATTTGGTAAAGAGTTTGAAATTTCTAGCTCGTGAGTAACTTAGCTTTGTACTATGAAGATTTCCATTGATGTAAATTTTTTCTTCTATTTTTTTTTCCCAAGCAAAATAAAAAATTAATAAAGAAGTCATTTATTTACAACCGCAAAAATAATGCACTCTTAGCCTCAAAACTTTTTGAAATTTTCCATCAAATTTTAATTTACAAAAGAAAAATAAGCTAAAAGAAATCTCACGAACTCTAACAAGAAGCAAGAAAGAAACTCAAAAAACTCACCGACCAGATTTTCTTCACCATTTAAGTTATATATTCGTTCGCCTCAGGATGCAGTTAGTCTATTATGCAATTGACAGACAAAGTTCAGTTTTTGTCATAAACAACAAAGTTCATAGAAGCAAAGCGCGCACAGCACTTAAAGGCGAATTCTAATTAGTCTTTTTAATAAATATTTGCAAGACTTTTCTAGTTGGGTGCCTTTATAAAGTAAAATTCTTCTTCTTCTTCTTTGCAGATTCGACAAAGTTTTCGTCGAGTTCTTCTACTATTTTGCCATCATCCAACACTGTTGTGTGTTGCAAGGAAGTGATGGGGCTCCTGCTTAACTCATGTTGCATTTTGAATAGGAAAAGATATTGTTTTTTATTTTCTTTATTTTAATTTTTTGGATGCGCACTATACAAACAATGTAACGTTGAAAATTTAAGGAAATAATTGCATTTTACTTTTTCACTATTTCTCCTCTGTGACATCATGTTCAAATTAGTGTTTCTCTTTCTATCTCTTTTATTTTTTAACTTTTAGCAATATGAAGATCTTCTTAAAATTAGCAGAGAAAATTTTTGACAAAATTCTGATGGTAATTATGTGCTTGTGTATGAATAGTTTTGTATAAAACTATAGACATGAGCATGTGAAGTAAAATAAAGTCTTTTAGGGATAAAAACGTTACAAAAAGCTTTTTTGAAATATGTTTTTATTTGTGCATAAACGAAGTTTTATAAAATTATGTGCATGCATTCTTGTGTGTAAAGACAGAAAAAATACGATTGTAAAGTCGTTGTACTTATATCCTTGCATAATATTTTTTTTTAATAGCTATTTGTTTTTGGATCTGACAGCGTTACGTTGGGGAGGGGAATAGAAATTTAAGTGTAACGCTGGTTCAAATATTAAATATTAAACTGATGTTATTTGTAAATACCGATTTTGGCTACATAGCTGACCACCTTACTTGGTCTGCCCCTTAGGCTAAAGCGATATAGAAATAGTGCGAGGTGAGGAAAACTGCCATTACGGGTATCTCCTGCCAATTATTTTGACGGTGAAAAGAAAATGAAAATTGTTACGAGAAAATGAGACTCTTTTGGACTTGTAGCTGTAGTTGAGAAGTAAGAGATTGTTTATTAACTCGATTTAAAGACTTTTTTGATCTAAATGATAAAAGTGAATGTGCAGCAATATCCGGAGAAACATGAAAAACTTAAAGTTCTAGCGCAGAAACTTACCTCAGAGGTCCGAAAACAGATCGTTCTTAGAACGATGATTTGAAAAACAGCGATGACTTTTTTAATTTTGGTGATGTTGCGATCAATGACGTTATATCTTCATTTATTCAACAAACTTAGCAAGAAAGTAAGATGATGAAGTTTTTTCGTCAGTAGATGCTCAGACTTAACAGATCTTTAAGCATTTCCCTCAGTAGGATCGTTGTTTGTCAGGTATAACACCAACTTACCGTCAGCCGCAGTGGAAAGATTGTTTTCCTATGTGATCCTCTTTGATTTACCAAAAAAAGATTAGGTAATAAGCAGTTTGAAATGAGGTTTTTGTGCAAAGCAAATGCTCAAAAAATACTAATATAGGTTAAATAATAAAAATCAATTGAATATTAAAAAAAATATGAATATTTTTTTACATTACTTTATCAGTCATTATATTACGAAATTGCTCAAAAAATGCTTCCCAGATCCCAAAATAGCAAAGTACAAAAAAGCAGTGCGGCAGAACGAAGATAAAAGAGCTGGCCGAAAATTTGGGTAACAAACACGGTTGCTACTCCTAAAACAAATTCTTAACAAACCTCATCAAAAATCCTACCAAACTAAACAAAAACCTACCAAATCGAAAACTTAAAAAAAAAAACTTATAAAAATGATATAGTTTTGGGTTCAAAAAAAATGTTTGTATTACCGTCCGCAAACAAACAAGACTAGTTTTTTTATTTAAAAAAAGCGGCAATTGGAGTTATACCTTAGAACACGCAACACGAGCTATTTGATATTTTTACTTTAAGATAAAGCCTTGTAAAAATTCATATTTAAGCTTTTATACAAAAATCAATCTATTAAGGAATATGTATACATTTTCGTGTTCAACTATAATTTTTGAATAAATATGAAGAAAAATATGATCTGCTTACAAAAATTAAGATCGGACTCTTTCATGCCACAGAGACGTTTTAAGAGTTTCTTGATCATTTACGTTCTGAACTTACAATACACTGCCGGTCACTTGAATACGTCCAGTGCTTTGCGAAAATTCAAGTTGAGTTTTCTTCCAACAGAATGGTAGCTCCTGTTTCAAAGTAACAACCAGGGGCGTATACAGGTTTGCTTCTTTGGGGGGGTCATACCAATTTTTTTTTTTTTTTTTCAAAAGTTTTGATAGCAGGCATAAACCTGAAAATGGGCTTTTTGAATTGTTTAATACATTAAAATTTGTGTGTCTTGCATTTCGAATCGAAAAGTTCCGAATGTAGTTCTAAAAATAACCAAACAAAAACGGTATGAGATTCGTTTAAGTTTAGCGTTAAGCCTTAAAGCCTAGAACGCTGCTGATGTGAAACGAAATTTTTGGTCGGTCTCCACGAGGACAACGAAATGCTTGCGAAATCTGGACCGAAAAATACTCAAAAATTGCAAAACATAAATGAAAAAAAAGCAAACACGCATCGCAGAAAGACATGCAATGACAAAATGAACAACAAAAACAAACAAAAAAACTCAAAATGTCATTTTTCCACACACAATGAATGTCCCCGGCAATTGTTTGTGTGCGAAAAAGAAGTTTAGACTTTCAATTTCGTTGTGCCGAACAGCGTACTACAGAACGAAAAGTTGAACGAAATTTTTGGTTTACCATTTCGTTGTTTCATTTTTGTATGGGATTTTTCGTTTCTTATCAGCAGCGTACTAGGCTTTAATTTTGACCAATTGAGGCTATCCTCTCCTAAAAATAAAATGTACTGTACGAGTACTTCGATTGAATAATTTGCCTTAAAACAACTGTTCATTGTTTTCCGCTAGCCCAGAAAGTTAATATAAAAATCGTTTTTACTTTATAACAGTTTTAATTTTTGAATTAAAAGTCTTCCTAACCTCAGGCAAACGAATCGCAAAGTTTTGTAAAAAAAATTGCATTGAAAATATAATTTTTTTTAAATTTTGTTTTAAAATTGTAGGGAATTTAAAATACCTCTATTAAAATAGTAAAGACAAAAAAAATAATTTTGGCGATATTTTGGAATTCGTCCGTTTTCAGGTATTAATCAGCGGTTTACAATATAAAAAACATTCAGTTGTATTTATTAGATTAAGCCCTGCTTTTTCAAACGTCAGATAGACTATCAGAAGAATAAATGTCACTATAAAAAAAACTTTTATTCCTAGGAATAAGTTCTAACTTAGGTTTATCTAACTATTCAAAAAATTAGCCCTAAGTGATATTTAATAATAATATTTAAATTGCCTTAGATAAGGTTGCTTACATTGCTTCTATAATTGGCTGGCCATTGATGATTAACAAATCGATAGTTGTTTCAAAAAATGCAACAGATCTAGCAAATTTAGTATGTACAAAATACTGTTATATTCTGTAAGCAAACAAAATTCACCAAATTTTATCAGACGAATGTATTGAACTGGAACATTGCAAAAAACTAAAAAGATTTTAGAAATGATATCCTTCTTAAACATTTTGCCGATGACGAATTTTATCAACAGAATTGACCTCCACACAGCAAGGCCACAGACAGCTTCCCTATTTAAAACATATTTTATTCACTTCATCATATAAAAAAATAGAAGATATGGCTGCTTCTTTTATTTGCTGGTAAGCAGTGTCTTGCCCTTAAGATATTATTTTTGTGTACCTACTAGATTCAATTTCTTTTAAAAAGCTTTGAAAATAATACTTATCCGGATTTTGTTTCCATACAAAACTCTACAGCTCAACTAATATTATCGAACGAATCAAAATAATCCTAATCCAGCATAGCGTTCGCTAAAAATATGACCACATCCCCAAAATATGGTAAAATAGTTTGTTTGAATACCAAAAATTTTGTTTACTTTTAATTTTCGTTCATGTTCTAAAACTTCAACATTTTGAAAATAATCTTACTCAAGAGATTTCAGTATCACATAGCAAATTCTTTTTTAAGTTCTGAGTTCTTGGGGGGGGTCATGACCCCGTGACCCCCCCCCCTTGTATACGCCGTTGTAACAACAATTGTAAGTAAAAATATTCAGCTTTATCCCTTAGAAAAATCAGAACTCTAATAAATACCATTCATTAAGAAAACACATTTCACGTAGGCTTAGTTAAAAAACACTTGTTTTTTGTTTAGCGCAGTAGATTAATCAAAGCAATTAATTTGTGGTTGCTATTGGTTATTATTTTCAGTTTGGTGGAATTTCAATTAGTGAAAAGTTTTGAAAGTAAAAAAACAAAAATGGGTTTAAAAAAGGCTTTGAGTGCACAAGAAAGAGGAAAAGTGCAAGCTTTTAAAGAGTCAGGACTGTCTAACCGCAAAATTGCAGAAAAACTTGGAAGAAGTCATTGCTTTATTAACAGTTTTTTGAAGAACGTCTCCGGGTATGGGAAAAACATGAAAGGTGGAACCTACCGAGCCACGTCAGCCGCCGATAGAAGAGCAATCCTCAGAACTGCTTCGAATTCACACGATACTGCTGCAAAAATTTAGGCAAAATCAGGTGTTGCAGCTAGTCTTTCCACCGTGAAAAGTATCATAAGGAGTGCTGATCATTTGCGGAGATGCAAACTGCAAAAAAAACCACCACTAACACCTAATCGCAAAGAGGCACGTCTACTTTTTAGTCACAACCATATGATGTGGAAAAACGAGTGTCATCGAGTTGTTTTCTCGGATGAAAAAAAATTCAATATGGAAGGCCCTGATGGTTATAATTATTATTATCACGATTCCAGAAAGGAGAAGTACCAATTGAATCGTTTTCACAGATGTGAGGGTGGAGTTATGGTTTGGGGAGCTATTTCTTTCTATGGCGTCTCAGAGCTACAGTTTTTCTCTTCAAAAATGAACGCTAACTCCTACGTTGGAGCATTGGAAAAGGCCTTTCCATATTTTTTTAATATTTTTCAAGATCTGCCATGCACATATCAACACGATAACGCGCCTATCTATACCGCTCGAGTAGTGAAAGAGTGGATTAGAGGTCAAAATGTTTCGTGACTTGAGTGGCCACCATACTCCCCTGACCTTAATATCATTGAAAATGTGTGGGGTTGGATGACGCGCAGGATTTATGAGTCAGGAAAACAATATAATACCAAGGACGAGCTTATTGATGCCATCAAAAAAGCATAATCTTGGATTATTTGGCCAAACTCTATGAATCTATGCCGAAAAGACTTTATGAAGTTACCCTTAACCAAGGCGGAAGTACTCATTATTAAAAATTGCATACAAATATAGCCAAATGTTTATTTTAACGTATTCTGTTATGTAAAGTTGCAGAAACAACTTATTTATTAAATTTGTTAATACCAAAGCTACTGGATTTATTCAGATGAGCTAAAATAAATGAGTGTTTTTTGATAAAGTTAAACGTTAATGTGTTTTTAAAAAGAATGGTATTTTCTGAAAGTCTGATTTTTCTTAACTACAAAGCTGAACATTGTGTCGGAAAAATGGTGTTGGTTTCAAACAGATGTTGCCACAGTGTCCGAAGAATAATCAAATTGAATTTTTGCAAAGCACTGGACGTATTCAAGTGACCGGCAGTGTATATTCATTTCATTAATTTTTCTTGCATTTACATTAAAATAGATTTTGCAATTCATAATCAGAAAGAAACTGAATAAATAAAATTAAATAGACTTTGGAATAACGCTTTTAATAGTCATTCAAAAAATTATAAAATTATTTTATTAAAATTAGAAGTAATTTCATTTAGAAAATTGTTTGTGGTTTTTCGAACAAAAAACAACAGACTTGTCAGCAAAAAAATCATTGCTGTTTGCAGTAAGGTAAACGCATTCATGATCGTTTGGGCATAGATGCTTTGGTCAAAAAAACGAATTAAACAATTTTTTAATGAAAATAAGATACCACTGAGAAATTTAATTGGAAATTGGGTTCAAACAAAATGTTCTTCTTATGCAAGAAATTAAAAAAATTGGAGTATTTACACATACTTAAATAGCTTAAAAAGAATTCATGAGTTCAGGGAGTTTCAAGATTATTGCAACGTAAAATCACATAAGATACTACGAAGTAGGACTCTCTTTAACCAAATGGTTGCTTCTAGAAAATGTTATAAACACAGGACGCCCAAAAGTCGTATTTTATTTCAAGTTTTTTTTAGAAAAAACTGGAATTACAATAACCGAGTTGGCTAATTAAGCTGATTTTAACAATATTTTTTAAAAAATATCATTATGTGCCCTTAATTATGAAATTGGACTCATTCACTGTTACTGTTTAAACTTCATTTAAAAGCGAAATTGCAGTAAATAAACTTATTTATTAGGTATTCCTTAAATTGTTGCAAAAACCGAAATACCATTAAATTATTTAAATAAAATTATTAAATTTGTTTGTCTTGAAACCATGCAAAAAGTGACTTAACCCACTTTCATAATTATGGGGACATATGCATAAATATGTCTTTTGAAAATTATAAATAATTTAAATAAGGAGTTTCAATCCAAAAAAGCTCGCCCTTTAACAAAATCAATTAAATTTAAGAAATACAATATGAACAATTTAAGAAAATAAAGATTTTTGAATTATTAAACCACAAAAATAAACCAAACCCTCTATACCTACCCTGCGACGTACCTGAAAGAATACAGAGAAATCATTAATAGTTAAAAGATTTAATAATAAAATTAATAATTATTTTGATATAGGTACATATAGTTTGCTTTGTTTTGAGTTTTTTTTTTATTTTTTTTGGTTGGTACAGAATAAACATTATAAAAGGGGAAAGAAATAAAAAAAAATAAAGAAAAATCAAATATAAGATCATTGAATAAATTAATTAAGTTTTATTCTCAAATTTTTAATCAAAGGCATCATGGTTGGCTCAGTTGGTTGTGAACTTGGGAAGTCGCTTCAAGCGACTCCATGGTTAATGCATTTTTTTTTTTTTTTAATGACTCTTTAAAAGAAGTAGTCAGGGGTGGGAGTGACCATACTGATGAGGAGAACAACATGAAAGGGTAAGTTTTTTTTTTTAAACATTGAGTTCGGGGATGTTGCGACAATTAGGAGTAAGCAGCAGCCATGGTTGTATCTTGGAGGTACAGCTGCCGTAGCCTGTGCCCCTCTCCTTCCTGCTGCCAGGATCGGCCTCCTGTTCCAGTAAACATGGGGGTCGTAATGGTGGTAATGGGTTGGAGAGGTAAAGGATTGTCAGACTTTGACTCTAGGAGTTTATGGTTTGACTCTAGTGGAAAGCCATGAGATCCAAGTTTGGGAATCCAGCCGACAACACCTCGGTTCGTTGCATCATGCAAAACATTACGAAGAGTCTGCATACTAAAATTTTTACCGGTGGTATTTTCAAACTCCACTACCAGGTTCAGGGCACTTTTTTTTGTTTTTTTTTTTGGATTTTCCTCAAAATATCACGTTTCTCACAATCAGAAAAAAAACGAGGTCGGCCTGTTCTTTTAATGTTTTCTGTTGACCCGGTGTTTTGGTATTTTTTTAATAATAGTACGATTGTACGAACCGTGAATAAGCTTATATTTTAATTTTCACCGATTTCTCTGTATGATAAACCTTATTGGCACAGCATTACAATTTTTTTATGAACTAGCCTCTGGTACTTTAATAACGGCACTTTTTGAAAGAAAGGTAAGGTACATTTAAATGTTTCCTTTTTTTTATTTCCTTCATAACCTCTTTATCGAAGAAAAAAAAAGCACCCAGATGGTTGTTCAATTGTTAGATAAAAATACATTTTCGAAAAAAACCGTTACAATTGCATAAAATCTAAAATACCTAAACAAAATTACCAATACTTTTTTATCCACTGTATATGAGAACAACTGTGGTAAGCAGTGCATTGTTTATTTCCTGAGGCTAACTGAATGCTAGTGTTTTTGGATTTCATTGGCCTTAAATTAAAACCGCGTTCTATAACCTTCTTTTAAACTTTCTCGTTACTTCATCCACCATACTCTTACGCGATAATTGATAACGTAATTGCAAGAAGCTTCGCTATTGATGGTTGATTCCAGATATTTAACTTTTCACACTTCGGTAGCAATTCTCTTCAAGGGATGTAGGACCTCCACATGTTCATGAAAGAAAATAACTTATGAATCCGTCTCTTTAACTTCAAACATAACAGGTAATCGAGGAATGTAATAGAGAGGAAATAGGACTCAAGAGGCTTCCCTGCTGCACACCTTCTGGAACCACGTCACGCATTTTGTACTTGAATGTTTTTTTTTTTTTTGTATATGGTATGCATCGATCGATATCAAAATAATGCAAAAAAAAAAAAATTTCAATTGACACCGTACCTATCTAACTTACAACTAAAAATGGGGCCAAAATTTGTGCCAATTTTGGGATTTATTGATTAATTTTCATCCTGATACGAAAATGTTTATTTTTTTGTAAACCTATAGGATAGCCCCTATTTTCCAAAGAACTTACTTTATTTTCTGTCAAATTTAAAAGAACCTTAGGGAATTATATCAAAAGTCGATTCTCAAATAGAGAAAACTCTTTACTGCATAATATAAATCTGCTTTAAGGCTTCCAATTTTATTGCACACACTTATCGCCATAAGCAAAGCAAAATAATCTGCAAGTGAAGTCGAACAAAATATCTCTCTCTCTCTCGCAAAAAAAAAAAACATCAAAAGCATTACCTACGTTGCAAAAAAAAAATCCAGCGCATTGTTTTACCAACAGCCTAAGGAAAAATTGGCCGGAAAAAAAGTTGAAAAATTTCACATGCAAACCAGATAAATCCCAGAGCATAGGTAGTAAGAACGTTAAAGTATGTTTGTATGTTCAAGCAACTATAGTAAAAATAAATATTCACCAAAAATGGCACGTGTAAACAATGGTAGCCATATAACAGCCCAGCCCACACGTGGATTTAACACACTCGTCTCAACAATACTGCACCTACATGTTGTGTTAAAAAAAAAAATACTCTGCCAATATGGCTGGAAGCTGCAATTCAGCAACGGCCCCAAATTTGTATGAAACACACAAAAATGCATAAAATATTCAGTTGGTACAAGGATGCACGCTTGGAGGCGACATGGCAACGTTGATAAAGAATGTGAACGCACATATAGGTACCTACTCGCTTCTTTTAGTTAACATTGTTGTAAGCCGAATCAAGCTTTACAAATAGTTTATGACCTGCATAAATATCGGCTACGGCTGCAAAAATATCAGATGACCAAAAAATGGAATTCCCATTCAAGAGTTCAATGGGGATTTAAAATGTTGTACCTTTTGTTTACATGGAATTTTTTAAAACGAAAAAATGGTAAATAACACTGAATAGAAGTTACTCGTATTACCTACTTATAATAGCTGACAAAAGAATGTTTCCATGGTGATAGTCAGAAGCTTGATTTTGTGGTCAATAAATTTATTTATTTAATTTAATTTTAAATTAATTTCATAACACTAAATTTTTTAAAATTAACCTGTTTAAAAAATCTTCTTTTCCACCTTTTCTTTTTCCAGGCAACTCACTGTTAAACAACTTTTCAATTGTTTTAAATAATTTGACAATATTTGCTTTTGTTTTCTGTTCTTTAAATTTTTAATTGGATAACTTTCCATTTTCATTTATATTTTACATTCAAAAGTTACATGTAACCTGTAAGAATATGTTAGTGTTCATGAATTTGGTTCATTATTAATTCACAAAAAAAACTTTCTGCATTTAGTAAGTTTTGACAGAATAAAGTTCAAACTTTCACATCTGCATTGGACTTTACGTCATCGGAAAGGTATATAGTGCGGTGTCATGCAATTAGCATAATTTTACTTTTCCATACAAAGTTGTTTCAATTAGTATGTCCCCTTGCTTTGTATTTTTTTTAAGTATGGAGATTGAATGAATAAAATGGTAATACGCCCCAAATTAATGATGAAGGAGATTTAATTGAATTTTTAAAAAACTATAAAGACATTAAATTTTGAAGGGAAAACAATAGATTTATGTGTACCCTATAAATTCCGAAGTGCAAAGGGACATATCGCCCACCTTGGTTTGATAGGACTTAGATAGGAGAAATACAGGTAAGACGAAGTAGCGGGTAAAAAGGTGTACCCAGCGAAATTCAAAGTTAAAATTGACCAATAACTTTACGCCATTTGACTACAGTTTTTTTTTTTTTAAGTTCAAAATGGATGCCGTTGAGGAAGAAGAACGAAAGTTGATTTTGAAATTAGTTGGGACTTTTAAGGATGCAGGTTTTTCACTATATAATATCGATGGTAATGGTAGTAAGCATTTGATTCTTAGATTGAATATAAAATAATTATCTTAATTTTAATTTAATTTTTTTTTCAGCAACTTTTAAAATAATTTTTGGTAGAAAAGTAACAAAAACATAAATTAAAACATTCAAAATGGATGCCTTAGAGGAAGAAGAGCTACAGTTAATTTTTAAATTAGTTGGGACTAGGGCTGCCAGACGTCCCGATTTCGGCGGGACAGTCCCGACTTTTCGACCCTGTCCCGATATCTGCCCCATAAGTTTTCATTCGAAAACTTTGTGGAAGAAAATAAAAGTGACTGGTATACGAAAATAAATTAATTACATTAGACATTTCCTTATAGCAAGTTTTCACTAGAGCTCAAATGAGATAATTTCGCAAATGAGGTTAGTTTAGATTTCAAATTCAATTTTTTTCTATAGAACATTTGCAGCATGTTTTGCATTGCTTTCCCTTTTTTATTACACGTGTGTAAAATAAAATGATTGGTCCATTATTTTTCTGTTATGTATTCAAATTTTAAACATAAAAATCTTTTAGCTTCAATTTATTAATTCTCAATAATTATATTTAAAGTCCACATTAAAAATAAAAAAAAAACTGTTATTGCATACAATTTTTAAGACTTCCTCTTTCAAAAGGCAAAGTTAAATTTAATGGAAATAGTTAGTTATTTTTATTTTTTATGGATGAAGACGTTGTTATTTTTCTTTAAGTTTAGTTTTCAAAAAATGGAATTTTTACCAATAATTGGTTCATACTTTTGCATAAAATGTAAGAAATTAAGTAAAATGCATTTTTTATTATTTTGTATTATTTTCCCGACATTAATAAAATTTTATCTGGCAGCCCTAGTTGGGACCTTTAAAGGTGCAGGCATTGCACTGCACAATACCGATGGTGGTAAAAACTTGATTCTAAGATTGAATATAAAAAAAATATTTTAATATTTAATTTTTTTTCTGCAACTTTTAAAATGGTTTTTGGTAGGAAAGTATCAAAAGCATCATTGAAAAAATTCAAAATGGATGCAGTAGAGGAAAAATAACGACAGTTAATTTTGAAATTAGTTGGGACTTTCAAAGGTGCAGGTGAAGGTATAAAATCGATGGTGGTAAAAATTTGATTCTTAGACTGAATATAAAAAAATTATTTTCATTTTTTTTGAATTTTTTTGTTAGCAACTTTTAAAATGGTTTTTGGTAGAAAAGTATCAAAAACATTAGTGAGGAGATTGATAGAGGACAATCTCCTTTTAATTATTATAAAAATAAAGTAGTAGCTCCACAAAGCTGCCACTGCAATACCATTAATGAGTTAATCTTAATGTAATTTTTAAAAAAATTAAGAAAATGTTAATTTGTTGTTTTCGCCCTTTGGATCACAGGTTCAAGGTTCGAATTTTAATTTCAATTCAGTTCAATTCTTTTTTGTTTTTTTTTTTTGCTAACAAAAAATTTATAAAGCAGTTTTTTTTTATTAAAAGAAAATAATTTGATTTTATATAACGTTATCTTATCACGTATAATATTATTTTCCGTAAGCCGACTTTACAGGCAACCAATGCATTTTTTAAAATAATTTAATGTTAGTATAGTATTGCTTAATTAAGGAATTTTTTTTTACTTTTGTTGATCTATTTAAATGAAATATTTGACAACTTTTTAATTTTTAATAAATATTTAATGAAAATATATATGTAAGTGGAAAGAGGTTGTCACTAGGCAGCATCACTGCGAGTGTGAAAAAGCCGTACCCAAACCACAGTACACATAAAAAGGTAATATATTCCGAACTGACATTGGTCGCCAGATTGTCAAAACATTACACTTTGGCGACCAATGTCAGCTACCGAATTCTTAATTGTTTAAAATACCGACGAAAAACGCACAAAAACCGATAAACCACGCACTCCACTAATTTTTAAACAATTATTTATCATTTTCCGCGATGAAACACGAAGAAAATTTGTTATTTTTCAATTTATAATATTTTTAAATGACATTTTAAAAATTAAAACAAAAACAAATTTCCTGTTTACTGCGATTGAAATATAAAAATTAAAGGCCGACCTGACAGATTGGTGCCCATTTTTGACAAACAAATTTTGACAACGTTCGGAATATTATTACCTTATTATGTGTACTGTTTACCCAAACCTCTTCTAATGAATTGAAATTTTTACTAGTTTCAAACTCTTTCCACTCATCTCCCTCCTTGTATGAACAACGAATTGTTGTCTTACGAATAGAGTTCGGAGAAAAAGCGAAAGAAACCGAATAAACAACAGCAGAAGTTAGTAAAAATGCTAGTTCAAGTGAAGCGGTTTCTAGGATAAAAGTAAGGTACCTGTACCAAATAAGGCCCACCTTATATGTTTTTCCTAATAACTCCCTTACTGTAGGTATTAGATATGAAGGAAAACTTAATGGATTATAAAAACTTGTTCCATTTTATAAAATTAAACGGGAACTAAATTTAAAAAAAAAACGCTGGTCAATATATTTTTTTCTATGATTTAAAAAAACCTTCCGTTGGGCCTTATTAGGAACCTGTGCTCCAAATAAGGCCCATGAGTTTTTTTTTTTCTCAAACAATATGAATTTCTTCCTTAAAAAAGTAATTTTTGTTTGTTACTTGTGCAATGAAATGCGAAGCATTACACATGCAAAGTAAAAAAAGTCCCGCCATTCGTTGATTTTGTTGTTTTCTGTCTCCTGGGCCTTATTAGGAGCTGGGCCTTATTTAATTCAGGTACCTTAGTTTGTTTTTTTTTTTTACTAATTTCTCGTAAACGACAAGGCATTTTATGAAACGGTTTTCTGTTTTTGTTCAAAAACCAATAAGTGCATTGACTTTTGAAAACTAAAAAAGTACTTATTCGAATTTTATTTTTAATTAATTTTTGAAAAACTGTATCACAAATCAACTTTATTAAGCTCTCATATGATTTTTTCTTGTCTCAACCTTCACGCTCTAGTTTTTTGGTACATTCATCCTGAATCACCTTCACCCTTTATAATTGTCGAGGTCCGCTGAATTCTGTTTTATTTCTATTTCTGTCCAAAATTCCGCATAATTAGTGGTTTTTCAGGGAGTTATTTAAGATCTCTTTAATTTTAAGTTTTCCCAGAAAAAAACTTCTATTTTTAAGTTCAAGACCTTTTTAAATTTCAAGAATAACTAAGTAAATATGTACAAATTCATACACGAATCAAACAGCAAAAGTCATTAAACAAAAAGAAGAATAGAACATTATTATTGCAAACAAAGCATAATGCAAGAATATCCTATATCGACAACCCACATTAAATATTTAAAATTCACTTTGAAGTAAATCTCTCTCACTCGTGTTGCTTCATCCGACGACGATCCAAACGAAAAGCAAACTCTTAAAATAAAATATCGTTCCACACCATTTAAGTGACATTTTTATCTATTTCCTGTAATTCTTTCTTCGAACCGATTACCATTGTTTCCTTTCGTTTCCGCCTTTTTTAAGTTTTTTTTTTTATTTTTTGTTATATTCGTTTCAAATGTTTGTTTTTGTTCTTGGGCGTTATGGCTTTTGTGAACCAAAAAAAAATTGTACCTACATTTTCAAATCTTATCGAACTCCTTGGCATATGTTCAATACTGGGGAGAATGAATAACTTACAAGGACTCTGCGGTAGAGATAGGGATTTCACAAGCAGAGAAAGAACAAAAAAAAGGATTTCTGTGATGTAAAGTATTATGGGAAATGCAAATTCATCGAACACACACAAAAAAAATAAAATAAACGAAAACTATGTAAAAGAAAAGCCATCAAATAGAATATTTGATGTTCTGGTTGGTCAAATACTTTTTTTTTTGTAACCTAGGGTATGCTTAGCTCGACATATTGGATATAAATTGGAAACAGTTTTATTTTAAGTATTTTTTTTTGTTAAACGTGTATATGTTTTTATAACCGAAATGTTAATGTTCATGCCAAAAGAATATATTAATAGTATTTTTTTTGGGCACTTTAAAGCTTTGGTGAGAAGTCTTGACTTATATTCCCACACGTTAGGAAGAAAGTGCAGGTTTATATTTAAAAAAATGCCAAACAAAATTACTTATGGATAGAATTATTTTCTCTAACTGTTTGAGATGAGTTTTTGAATCAAAATCATTGCTGATAATAATTTGCGAAAGTTCGAAAGAAATACTTACATATTTTTTTAAAAAATATAATGCAAAAAATACTGTTTAAAAGACTTGTCGCACTGATTAAAAAATAGTAAAAATTGAATTTCAAGCCAAAAATTTTGGTTTATGGAAGAAAACATTAATATTACTAGCTTTAGCCATTGCAAAAATTTAAGCACTGTCAATTTTAAAATAAAATTATTTGTTAAGTGATGTAACTTAGTCGATTACAATTTTCTTACTTTTATGCAAGAAAATACAACGGGTTGGGTATTATTATCAGCAACTGGTATGTCATTCCATTGCCTTCAAATTTCAGCATAAAGATCACGCATCCGCTTAAAAATTTCGCATCCGATTCCACTTTTAACTATCTCCCACAAGTTCATGTAGCTGTGAAAGCAGAAATGCCATTGCTTGTTGGCGCAGGCGCATACTGTGCATGTTAGAGATACAATTTTTAATTTTTTATTTAGAATAATTTCACAATTCATGTTTCTAGCTCAAATGAACAGGCTTGTTACAGATATTTTTCAAATTCAAGTCTGGTTATCCTAAGAGCAGGAATGTTACAGGCCGAGTTGTTGTGTCACTTCAGGACCGAAAAAACGATCTATCCTAAGGGCGAAGGAATTGTATTTTGCGGCGGATGACACGAGAGCACAGTCTTATTTACGACTTCCATTTCCATCCAAAATAAGAAGAACCTTACCCATTGAAGAAACATTAGCAATTTGTGAATTATCGATATACAAACTTGGAAAGTAATAGATGTTCAAGGTTTTTTGCTAATAATAATAAATTATACATTTTTATTCTATACTCGTAGCATTTAAGAACAAGTTATTAAGTACGAGTCGGCCAACACGATATTTCTTCAATGTCCTTGTTGATTGTGTAAACACAGTCTTCAATAAGCCCGACTGGGCAGCTTTTGTATAGCTGTATACATCGTCCGCATACATTTGGATAGATAATCATGATATCTTATTGGAGAGTTCATTTATATGTATACATTTGAAATGAGGCAATAGAAGTGGAGAGGATCGGACGGGTTAGGTAGGTTAGGATTGGGGGTATTTCCCAGAAAACATTCCGGAATAGGGCTTAGGTATGGGAAGGGGGGAGATTGTCCACTACGGAGGCTTCGGTATGCTAATTTTGCACTGCTAAGGTCGTCGGAAGTAGGGGGATCTTACCCCCTAGTCGGACCTCACCTATTTCAAAATACATAGACACAGCATGCCGGAGCAAAAAAACTCATATTCACCACTACCTTTGTTCACATCTTGGGCGCTGTGGATGTTGTTATAAGGAGAATAGAAGTGGTCCTAATATTGAACCCTTGGGGACTCCTCTAGAAGAAGAAAGGAAATTCGACATCTTATCATCTGAAATAGCTTATTGTCTATCCCGAAGATAAGATGAAAACAAGAGCACTACCGATGAAGAGAAACCATAATTTGCAAAGAGCTTGTGACAAAGATTCAAGTGATCCACAGTGTCAAATGCTTTCGGACAATCGAGCAATACAACCACTTGCTTGTTTTCGTTGAGTACCTTCTCTAGAAGATAAAATTATATTACCACTTTTTGTCGGTTCTCGGTTGATTCTAAGTATTCGTGCTTGGAAAATTACTTCAGACTTTCTTATGGCCAATTCTGGTTTTCGCTTGAAATAAAGCTCAAACCAACGTCTTTCTGCTTTTTTTAAGGTCTTTTGAAAACTTATTATGGATGTTTTATTGCTCTGCTTTTCCATATTCGAAAGTCTGCAGTTTTTCTTTAATGTGTTTCCATTATGTTGGTTTCGATTTCAGCTCTCGATGAAGTGTTGTAAAACTTTTAACACAAAATTAATTGAATAAGCTTTCTCTGACGACATAAATTGCAATAGTAACGAAGTTTACTTACACTTCCTCATTTGTGTCTATCAAAATTAGTTGGTCAAAAAATTTTAAAAACTGGTTTGGAATAAAATTCTTGTGATTGTTTTTTTTTTAAATTGAAATAAGTTGAAAAAGCAAAACTAAAATAAGTTTTTCTCCCACCTAGTTTTTGGTAATGACAACGTAATCCGCCAATCAGAGGATATACGTGTTAACACAACCAATCCTGGTTTTTTCACAGATAACTTAATTATTTTGTTTGATTTTGTTAATTTTTTTTACGATCATTAAAATTTAAATGTGGGAAGACCAAATTCATGATGTTCATCAATCACATTGCATTTTTTACATGCCTACGAGTACTAACGAAAATAAAATAACATTGAAACAAAAAAATAAACATAGAAATAAAATTACGTTTCTGTACTTATCCATTCGACCATCAGCACTTTGTGTGAAACGACCTCGAACCTATTTCCAATTCATCTTTTTATTTTCAATGATTTAATTTTTTTTTTTTTTGTATTTTCATTTTTTTGATTTTACATTTTAATACGTGATTGCAATTTTCGATTCGAAGCATTCAAACAAAAATTGCACGCTCACATAATTTATTCACCAAAGCAACGCATAAAAATGGGATTCATCGTATTCATATAAAACACCATGTTGTATCTTTGTGAGTGTATAAAGAGAGTATCTCCTCTATAGGATGCTATTTTATGTGCATATCTGCATGCAGCATGCACACGTAGATAGATATCTATAGAAAAAAAGCCCCCTCTTGAACGATTTTCCATTTATTTTAATATATTCGTTCAATTGGGGTTCGTTAGCTGCTCTTGATCACTGCCAGTTTAGTGAATAAAATTTCAAGTGGCCATTATCGAATGTATGGATGAATATATGAAGTACGCCACCGATGATGGTGATAATGATGATGATGGTTGCAACTATAAGTGTCAATTAGTATATGAACGTGAATGGAATTTGGAAGAAAATAAAAGAAAAAAAAATATTTATATATGAATAAATAAAGTGAAAATTTCAATGGGTAATAAAAACTTACTCTTGTGATGCTTTTTGAAAATCGACCAAGTATGAGTATCCAAAAATAATAATAATTCTCGGATAGAAAAGGGGCCATGAGGTGAAGGTTGAGCGAAAATCCGACCTAAAGGCTTTTAATTGATCTATTACATCATAAAAAGATAGCACCTAGATTACTACTGCTCAACAGTGCGGTTTTGTCGCATGGATTCTTGTAACCGATTTTTTTATTCAATTTGTGTTGTTGAACGTTGAATTCAAATATCATCTTTTCTTTGCTCTTGTACTGCTTGAATGCATTCTTATACCGAAAAGTCAGCGCAGCGTTTGTCTTTAACTACTTAAAAATTGTATGGGGATTCGGGAGTTCCGTTTTCAGCAGCAATATGAAGAGCAGTAACAAAATTATTCTTATACTGTCCCCATATGTCTCGGAATAGAACGTGACTTCAGATACAGAGCTTGATAGGTATTTCAGGTGCATGAAGCAATTTGGCAACATCCCTGTTAAACGTTTGCCAAATGCCACCAAAGAGCCTTTAAATGGTGTTAGCAGACATTTGACGAAGTCAATTGCTTTTTTGTTCTCTTTTGTGTTGTATGCATCCGATGCTTCATTTGCTTCCTCTCTGCATTTTTCAATTTTATTCTTGATCACCTTTGATTGTATCAACTTGTAGCCTTATTTGAAGAGTATCACATTGTAAGCTGGTATCTACGATACGATTGACCTTTTAAAAGTAGTTTTAAAGCGTCGAATCGCTTGTGATTGGTTTTAATATGGTTTTTTTTTCAGTCTCTCTCTGTCATAGAGTTGGAACTAAAGGTGAGTTGATTACGTATTGTCCTTGTGTATAATTTGTTGTCCTGGAACTAGCACTACCGGAGTAAGTTTATTCCAATTGTGCAGGACTCCGTTTTGAAGAGTCTATGAATAAACGCCACGCACTAACACTAAAAACGTGTTTTCGTAATCCAATAATTGCAGCCATTAAACAAAGTAAATTCTTGCATTATATTAAGTTTTCAGAAAAATATTCAAAGAAATCATGTTATCTTCTTCTGTAGAAAAAAAAAATTCTACTTTTTTTGGACATCCTAGTTTCAGCCTAGAAGCCAAAATTTCTGAAGCAGTTTTCGACAGTCCAGACCTCCAATTAGTTCATTTAAATAATCTTGCTTTTATGGTTTTGGCATTGCAGGATTGCATTAAAAGTCACTACCACTACTATAAAAGTTAACGGAGTTTTCCTGTGAAGCATCAGCATTAGGTTGGGGTGCATTCTATTGTTTCTTGAAGGAGGTATCTGTTTGAACGTTGTCCCATCTTCATTTTCTGGAACAAAATCTTTGTCTTTGACTTCTTCACTGCTTTAATGCCTACACAAAGAAACAAAAGAATCTGTGAATAAAATACAAAACTTCTAACCACTTAGGTACAAAAGCTTATTTTTTTAATTAGAGAACTCATCCCAAACACCAAAAGCAAAAAAAAAAATCATATTAAAATACCTCCAGCCAGGCCATCTCATATCACAAAAAATAAAACCAACCAAAGTGCTCTACTAACAAATGACGAACATCATTTCGAATTAGTTTCACGTCATTTTATTTGGCGCCTCGCGTAGATTTCCTTCATCATCTGCGCCCACAGATTTTTCTGCTCGTGGAAATGTAATTTTTCTACGTTCTCCCGAGAGACATTTTCATCTATCATTTGAATTTGAAACATTGTGTGCGTGTTGCCTTGCCTTTTGCAGTCAGCCAGCCAGTTTAGTCCTGCTGGAATATATTTTTTTATGCGACTGCTTTTCCTTGAAACTTACATCATTTTATTTATTTTTTTTTGTTCTACATCATTTCTTTCCCTTTAACCAATGTGTCTCTTTTTTGCTTTATTTATGTTCTTTTTTTTTTTGTTCATCTAATTTAAACTACTTGATGGATATTAATAATATTCTGTCAGAAACAAATCTGTACAGAAAAGAAGCAACCATTTTGAACTGGAAACTGTTGAAGTAAAAATGTTATTAGTTGTAGAAATGGACTCTATAGCAATTCTTATGGCTATCCGTATCCATTCGCTTGGTAAATTCTGGAAGCAGGAAAAATTGAGTTGTAGCCAGTGGCGTATTGAGGGGGGGGCTCAGGGGGCTCAAGCCCCCCCCAAGCCTTCCAGATCATGTTATTTTTTACATAATTTCATTGTAATGTATATGCTTCACTGAAACTTGTTCGTAAATCTTATAGATTTAGAGGCAGCTCACATGCTCGAGCCCCCTCCAAGTTCTGAAACGGCTATTTGTGTTTGTTTGAGTAAGAGCCTTAGCTGTAGCTGGGGGTTGGGTGGTTTTTTTCGGATTTAAGTCCAATTCGAAATTCTTCAGATCACTTTTTAATACAGGGTGTCCCAAAAGTAATGGATCAAACGAAGTATGGTGATAGCTGAGGTTAGGGGCTCTCAGAATTGGGTAACTTGTTTATCCCGAATCATTACGGTTTTCGGTTAAATGCACTTTTTGTGAAAATTCCGAAAAACCTGACCTTGACCCAATTTTTTGATCCCCCTGTTCAAAATAGTTTTTTGTTTTTTTTTTTGTTTACATTTTAACTTTCCTTAATAGTTGGGCAATTTTTCGGTAATATCCATTTTTTTTTATCTTTTACCATTCTCGTGCAAATCGGTGTTAAGTTTGAACTTTTTGTGAAATTCAATTTTTAACTAAAACTTCAGAGAAGAATCCCTTAAAAAAAATGTATGGGCCGCTACTGGTTTGCCATTTTAAAAACTTGTCCTACATTTGCAGTTTTCAAAAAGGTACAAAACTTTCTAAAGTCACACTCTAATCAAAGGATATTAATATTTAAATCAACAGAAACAACAAATAAAAAAAACAATTTTATTCAAAAAAGGTGTTTATTATTACATTTTGTAAAGTAGTTTTTGAAGAAATTTTACAAATATTGTTCAAAGTGGCCTCCTTCCGCTTGTATACAAGCCCGACATCGTTTTAAAAATTGGCGTTTAAGATGTCTTGTGTATCCGGAGGCTTGTATGTGTTCAGCAGCCGTTCTTGTTCGCTGGCGGAGTTCACTTATGTTAGCAATGGGCTTTGAGTAAACTTTGTCTTTGAGACATCCCCAGTAAAAAAAATCTAATGGATTTAAATCTGGTGACCGAGGAGGCCACTCAATTGCTCCCCCACGTCCAATCCATCGACCGGGGTAGGCACTGTCTAAGAACTGTCGCACAATAGTGGCATAATGGGCTGGGCAGCCATCATGCTGCAGCCACATATTCTGGATAATTGCGAGAGGCACATCTTCCAACAGAAAAAACAATGTATTGTTTAGAAAGTCTAAATAAAATGCACTATTTAATGTGCTTGGTAGTTCATAAGGTCCTATTATTTTTCCATTAATAATTCCCGTCCATAAATTAATTTTAAAATGGTGCTGAGAATTACTTTCTCGAACCATGTGTGGATTTTCTAATTGCCAACTGTGCGAATTATGCATATTGAAGTAGCCGTCTTTAGTGCAGGAAGATTCGTCTGACCACAAGATTTTATTGAAAAAATCAGAATCTTCTCGATTTTTGTCCAACATAATTTGGCAAAATGTCCGCCTTTGTTGGTAGTCTCTAGGGAGTAAGGTCTGCACGCGCTGTAAATGGAAAGGGTGTAGGTTATTCCGTTTCAAAATTCGATGGACTGTTGATTTTGGAATTTCGGTAATCCTTTGAATGGATCGAACAGAAATGCTTGGATTCCTTTCTATTTTCCTCAAGACTTCTTCTTCGTTGTTGTTACGAGTTCTCCCTATTCTAGAACCTCTGCCTAATGTTCTCCCTTCTAAATATGCATTGTGCACCCTAATAAAAACCCGATAGTCTGGGTGGGAAGCATTTGGATACCTTTCCGCATAAGATCGTGCTGCTGCTCTGGCGTTACCTCCATATTCTCCGTATATGAAATGCATTACAGCGTATTCTCTTGGGGAGTATGACATTCTAACTTTTTTTTTTATTTTTAATTAACGACACTATTCACTTTTTTTTGGTGGAAGCAGTTTTAAATTTCTTCACTTTTTCTTTTGTTTTGATAAAATTGCAGCTAATAGACAATGGCATTTTATTCAATGTCAAAAGTTTTTTTAAGCAAAGTGGTTTATTCGCTTTTTCAAATTTGCGAATCCCACAGTTATCATTAATGAACTTCGCCAGCGGCAATATCGGCGGCTGAAGGGATACAGAATCCGGGATACTCAAGAAACCCTAAAGGCCAGTTTTTAAAACGTTGTCGAGCTTGCATAAGAGCGGAAGGAGGTTATTTTGAGCAATATTTGTAAAATTTCTTCAAAAACTACTTTACAAAATGTAATAATAAACACCTTTTTTGAATAAAATCGTTTTTTTTATTTGTTGTTTCTGTTGATTTAAATATTAATATCCTTTGATTAGAGTGTGACTTTAGAAAGTTTTGTACCTTTTTGAAAACTGCAAATGTAGGACAAGTTTTTAAAATGGCAAACCAGTAGCGGCCCATACATTTTTTTTAAGGGATTCTTCTCTGAAGTTTTAGTTAAAAATTGAATTTCACAAAAAGTTCAAACTTAACACCGATTTGCACGAGAATGGTAAAAGATAAAAAAAAATGGATATTACCGAAAAATTGCCCAACTATTAAGGAAAGTTAAAATGTAAACAAAAAAAAAAACAAAAAACTATTTTGAACAGGGGGATCAAAAAATTGGGTCAAGGTCAGGTTTTTCGGAATTTTCACAAAAAGTGCATTTAACCGAAAACCGTAATGATTCGGGATAAACAAGTTACCCAATTCTGAGAGCCCCTAACCTCAGCTATCACCATACTTCGTTTGATCCATTACTTTTGGGACACCCTGTATAATACGTACGTCGAATATCATCACCGTGTAATTTTGCAAAAGTTCTTATGCAATCTCGATAAACACTTTTTTCAAAAATTATATACTTCTCAAAGCTATTGGAAATAGAAATATTTGATATCTCAAAATCTTAGTGGTCAACATATGTAACTAATGGTTTCTTTCAGCAAATGCCAGTTTGGACTTCGAATTCGGATTATAAAAGCAACATATTACGAAAAAATATATATTTCGAATTAAACATCTAAAATAATTTAATGGAAAATTAGTTTCTAGGCTTTCACTTTCTGCATTTTTCACTCATTTAGATTTTCTGATCGAATTCAATTCACATTATTTCTGTTTGTAAATTTGGTGCCTTTTTTAATGAATCTATAATTTTTAGACAAAATATTATCATAACTTATTTGTGTCTCCTTATTTTTTCTCTTGAATTCTTCTTTTTTTTTCATTAAAATTGCCGATAAAATTGCATCCAGCAGTAATAATTTAACTTCAGAAACAAAATTAAAAAGGATGATCCTTCAGCTATGACAGTTCGAAGCAATTTCGAAGTTTTAGAAATTGATCCAAATGAAGAATATGATATTTTATTTCACGTGAAATCTAAAAGTGATTTCAATTCACTTTCGGTCGAATTGCGGAACAAGAACTTTAAAAACAGGAGACAGCAGTACGAAGCTGTCGACGTCGAGAGCAGTTAAATGCTACTATACCACTTTCAGTATCGCAGCACAGCGCTTCACTCTCGATCAAAGGTGAATAAAATAGAGAGAAAAATTTTTCGTACCCCTCTAAAAAATGTTTGAAAAATTTTCTAGCCCCCTCCAAATTTTTTTCTGGATACGCCACTGGTTGTAGCAATAGAAAAGTGAAAGCTAAGGTTGGTACTGGAATTAGTGCATTGAGTACTCTTTCGAATAGGTATGATCCAACTTAGCTTTTCTTATTTATTTGTGTCTTGCTTCCAACTCTTCTTCTAAAAGAACTTTATGTCTTTTGCATCGAGCAAAAGTTTATGTACTCTGCTAGGCATACAGTACCAGCTGGTGTTCGAAAAGTATACCTAGGTTTCTTGTTTCAAAAATTAGTTCTTCAAACAGTGAAAGAGCCAAATTTATAATTCTCAACGTTTGTTGTTCGTTCTTCAACAGAATCGTCGCCCGAGAGTTGTTTTGTCGTAAACGCCAAAATGCACTTTTTTAAACTGGATATGTAGTAATAGGTTTTAGAACGTTCTCTTTTCATTTCTGTTATCAGATTTGTCCTATCGTTTACCGTTACTGAGATAATTAGTGTGCATTTTGTCGTATATCCACAAAATAAGCATCGGATTAGCTTTGGTTTGTCGTAAGCGCCAACTTTTGGCGTTTACGACAAAAAATCTATGTATTTTTCACCTTTTTTTTCTTCAGTATTGGTTTGTCGTACGTCGTACAAAACAGATACTGTAGAAAATTTCGAACTTGTTTTGTCTTACATGTATGTAGGTATATGACCCAAATAGAATATAAACAAATATAATAAACCTTCTAGAAAAGTATTTATTGAAAATAAGGATTTCATGTGTTATAAGGACAACGAATTTAAAAAATAAGGGCTGCATTAAGCTTTGCGCTACTTGAGGTTTTCCACTATTCCTAGAGGTGCAAGGAAGAAAAAAGTGCATCTGAGAGACATCTCAAATGTTGTATTTAATTTTGTCATGGTTCTTGTCGTTTGTTCCTGCCGCTAGATACTTGACCTCATCCTCGGTCGCAAGTACCGCTTATAAATATGTACACTTGTTGATCTTCTATCGAACACAAGATCAAGAAGTCGACCGTCGGTCGCGGGCGCCGCTTCGTTCAAGCGCGTTGTCTTGAGCGAAGTGAAAAAAGGTCGCAGTTTTATTGTTTTATTGTTGTATACTTATTGATCTTGTCACTTCGTTCGCGCGTCTTCAACGAAGTAAAGTGAAAAAAAGGTTGCTGTTTTATTGCTATATACTTATTGATCTTGTATCGAACACACAAGATCAACAAGTCGACTGTAGTCGTGGGCGCCGAGCCCGTGGCGCCTCTTCGTTCACGCGCGTTGTCGTGAACGAAGCGAAAAAGGGTTGCTGTGAGTTTTGTTTTTGCACCCGCTCGCAAAAAACACCTGCTGGTCGAAAATTATTTTTTTAAGGCGCCATTGTTCTTCGCTAAATTTGCGTTATTGTTTTGCAAATTGATGATACTGATGATACTTTTACACTATTTTAAAAAGCGAGCGGTAGAAAAGTGGAATATAAAAGCTCATCAATATTTAAAACATATAAAAAGTCTACCATAGCAACTCCTGTAAATTTGTTCAGCCAATGTCTTCAAATTACTAAAAAATCTAACTCGATAACTAAGGATAAGATTATTGATATTAAAAGCCTTTTCATATTTATGCCTAAATCAGACCAAGAATATTATGAAGCGTTATTCAAATCAAAAAATTAGAATAAATTCTTTAGTTTGATATTTATTTAATTTACTTTTATTTATGACCATATATTAATTTATTAATTTAACCAAACTTGGTTTATTCTTATTTTATTTCTTTCATATTTCATAGCCATAGGATGGCTTTTATTTTTTGTTAAGACATTTTTTTAATTTTTTTTATGTTTATGGTCATATGTTTTGGTTTTTCTCTATTTTTAATCTATTTATTTTAATAATTGAGCCTCAAAGTCAAACCAATACTACTTTTATAAAATAAGAAACTATTTTTTAAATGTTTAATTAATAAATAAAAACGAACTGTGAAAATTTTTTTATTTATTTTTTAGTATTGGAATGTCGTACGTGCGCCTACTTTGTCGTACGTGTATGGGATGGAAAAAAAGTTGATTTTAGTGGCGTTTACGACAAACTGATTTTGGATAAAAACCTTGATAATTTGAAAACTAAAATAGATGTGACAATTTTGACAACATAAATATTAAGAAGATATCGCACAAAATATTCTATTAAAAATTGAAAAAAATCTATCGGCCAGTTTTTTTTTTATAAAAGCTCAAACCTTAAAATGCGATTTCCCAAAATTCCAAAATTGGCGTATACGACAAAACAATTCTCAGGCGACGAGATGGCAGATTTTTTTGTGAATTCTTTTACTCTAAATCTAGCTCTGAAATGGTTCTTTTTATCCAATCTTTGCTACGAAATTCTAATATTTCTACGATTCTCTTTTGAAAAAAAATTAGTTAGTTTAAAAGTAAAACCTGATCTTGAGTCATGACTTAACACAGACTTTGCGGCTCATATAGAACTATCAACAAGCTGTGATGTACCTTGGATTCTATAGCTGAGGTATGCTCGTCGGGTCCAGGGTCAATCAAGAGAGGTACTGTACCTTGACATATTAAAAGATCATAAATTCTATTCAATCCTTTATTCACTCATAAAAACTTAATTATTAATACTACTTTACTTTTACATTGGTAGCTCTGGTGCTTTGATGAATGCGGCATCTCTGGCCTCTGCTCTTGGCGGTCCTTCTTCCCTGGTTTGCGTCTAACGTAATGCTGGGTTCTAACCAGTTTTCAACCTCTAGTATTTCAACGGTTTCTAACCGGTTCTTCAACAGAGTTTCCTCTGGTACTTTCTACGGCTTTTAACCGGTTGCTCACAAAGTGTCCTTCGGTTTTTCAACGACTCTTAATCGGTTTAGCTGTAAGGTTTCTCTTAGCTTTTCAACGGCTGTGCACCGGTTACTCACAGAGTTTCCTCTGGATTTCAACGACTTTTAATCGGTTTAGCTTTAAGGTGTCCCTTAGCTTTTCAACGGGTGTGAATCGTTTGTTCACAAAGTTTCCTTCGGTTCTTCAACGACTCTTAACCGGTTTAGCTGTAAGGTGTCCCTTAGCTTTTCAATGGCTGTGAACCGGTTACTCACAGAGTTTCCTCTGGATTTCAATGACTTTTAATCGGTTGGTCTACGGTATGGTACCGGCTTTACATTAACTTTGGATCCCTTACCGCCGCTGGTGGGGGGAAATCTTCGGTATCTGTATGGTATTAGCTTTAAGTTAAACACTCTCAATCTGCTTTTTTCTGACCCTTTGTGGATATGCTCGAATTGGTACATGGGAGCGGTTACGCGTTTGGGGTTGTTGTTGTTGCTGGTTGGTAATGAAAGTATATATTTTTTTTTTTATTAAAATTCAGTTAAAACTTTTTATTTCGTTTATTTAAAATACAGGAATATTTTTGTTTTTTTTTTTTATTATTATTTACATTTTTTTGGTTTTAAGTATTAATTTCTTTTTTTAATTTTGCGGTGGCGCAGGGCAATAAGTCACCATGCGAAGCTTTTTGGTGCAAGTGAGAATTGCCACGCCTGGCTTTTTTACGTGGGCGCCGACCTCGCCCCACTTCTTCCTGAACACTAGGCGTTGCTGTTTGTGGGACGCCTTATAAAAACGGTGGCTGGTGATGATAATGCCCGCAAACAGATCGTCCGGCATTGTTCTTCTGTTTTCTCTTTTGCGTTGTTGAATCATAGCAGCTTCGACTGCCAGCAGCTGCTGCTGTTTCCTTGGTGGCGATGTGTTGTTTGGCTCTGGGTTTTGAATACCCTGTCCTGTACCCCGTCTTTGTTTGGTTGTTGTTATTGGTAGTGCCGGAATGACCACCACAAAAGTCACCTTTGCCTTGATTGGCCTCAGCGATGACGTTCGGCTGGCGTTATCGGCTGTTTCCATATTTCGGCGGGTCGGCAATTTTATGCGCGCCTGGTCACTCGGTAGCTGGATGATTCTTCGGCTGGTTGTGGCTCGGCTGGTTTCTGGTCAGCTTGGCATTGTTTGCTTACGCACAAATGGGTTGGGGGCTGCCATACTATTAACCTCTGAACTTTTAATGATCGATGTGTCAACCTCATCATTCCTTTTATACCCTTTCAGGTCCCTCACGTGAGCGCGTACCAATTGTGCCCTTCTCCCGTCTATTCCAATTTTTCGCAAAACGGTAATAACAGGTGATTCTAATCTTATTACCTCATCCTCATATGCATCTTCGGATTTTGAAACTAATTTTTCGGTAAATTGGTTTGCAGCGGAGGAGAGTACTTTTTTTTTCGTTTGTCCAAATATTCTCCAATACAGGGACGCCATGCTCTTCTTCGTAGGTTTTAGTACTTCCCTTGCGTCTCGGCCGCTCTTTTCTGGTTGTATGCGACTAGTTGTTATAAATAAAAAGCTTACGGTATTTTCCCTGGCAAAAAAAAATTGTTTGTAATAGCTGTAACCAGAACTGCAATCGAATCCTCACTTGCAAACAGGGTCAAAATAATATCCCGAGTTTTCTGACCAATTTGAATATGGATTTTCTTTTAAAATTTCGACAATACTTATTCAAAACGGATCGAACATTCACTTAAACAGCTGTCGCAGCAGTCACTTCAGGAATTTTTGTTTTACATTTTTTAAACTATGTAGTAGTAGCTGGGAAAACAGTCCTTATTAACTCTGTTGATGGAAGTTCTGAGCAAAGTGTTATCCGCTTGGACAATTCCAATTCAAGAAACAATGCTAAGATTTTTTGCAAAGACAGGAATTTTCACTTTAAGTTCATCTGGCGTTTGTTGCGAAACTAGTACTGAACACGTCGTTTTTAAGTTCGCATTTTTCAAAACTTTTTAGAGGCCTTGCAATATTGCTAGTTCTCGGTGGTAAAACTTAACAGAAAGGTTTGTTTTGTATTTGGAATTATTTTTCAACTGAACTCGAAAATAGCACTGGTTTATCAAACATTTTGAACTTTCAAATTTTTAGGATGTCTTACCAATCAACTTAAAGTACCGATAAAATATTGGTATTTTTTTAATTTTTACCATGGGTCAACTTTTTGTGTGCCACCGTGTCAATTTGACAGAGAAAGCCTATGTTGTTTTTAAAATCACAATATCGATCGATTAATAGACAAGGTTTCCAAGGTTTTACGACATAATTGAAGAATCTTCATTATTACTTCAAATTTCAAAGTCAGTAAAAATATTTTGAAATTAATTTAGCTTTTATTGACTTCGTTTTTCTTTCATTTATTAAAGAACCACTTTCAAAATATATTATGTGTCAACGGAGAAGGTGTCATTATTTCCTCATCACTGTCATTCATGAATTAGGATTGGTAGCCTTAAAATAATGATATTTATTTATTCGATAGAAAAAGGATACCTCATATAGGTATAGTAGGTTTAGGTACTTATGTATAGAAGATTTTTTTTTTTCTTGTCCTAGAATTTCAGCTTATTTTATTTTCTTTTTTTTGGAAATGAAAAAAAGTAAAAAAACGAATCCTTTTGTGACCTCAAATTACACTCAACAATAAACCATCCGTGTATCCTAGAGAAAGTAAAGTATATAGAATGATTTAATGGATTAAATAGGATCTTTGGAAAGGGATATCTTGTGTAGGGACTTAAGGATAGATTTCATCCAATTTCCATGGGATTCTATTTTCAAAGAGAAAAAAAAAAAAAACACAAACGATGTGCGTCCTTTTTTGTGTTATGTTAACTGTAGAGGTACAGTACATCTATAATAGCTTAACCCTGAGGAATTGGGAGATTCGAGTGATTTTTTTTGACACTTTAAAATGTTGTGTTGACTTTTTCGTATTGATGTTTTTTAAGATAAAACAGAATTTTTTTCAACTTTCCTTTGAACTATGAAAAAGCTAAGGAAATCTGATTGCAAATTTAGTTTTAGGTAATAAATCGATAACTTTAATTTAACCTCAACAATTAACCTTTAAAAAAATATTCCAAGTTTGCGTAAAAATGACGATATGCGTCTTTTTGGAATCAAACCTTACAAAATTCCAAACCCCTGAGTCCCCAGATCAAACCATCCATACCAACAATTATTATATCTCCTTTTATTAGGAATCTTTTAAGACAGATGCACTCACTGTCACTCTCCTTCGACCTTTGTCTTTCTTTTTTTTTATTTCCCAAAAGTTCTAATTAATTTTAAAACATTGTAGAAAATTGACTGCGGTTTCAAGACTCAATCGGTTCTTTGCGATGTCGTCTACGGCTACAACGACGACGACAACTAACAGCGACTTCACACCTATTTTCTCCTTTTTTTCTTGACAGGAAAAAACAAGGATATCCTCATCGATGAAGAATAAGAAGAAGAAACAAGTAAAAAAAAAATGAACATTTCTCATCGATAACGATCAGCTTTTGTTGTCATTCATGGTGTTTGTCAAGCACATCTGCTTTAAATGCTTTGTTCCCGTTCCCGTTTCGATTTATCCGTGAGACGTGACATTGTGAAAAAGGACTTAAAAAGTATTTTGTTCCTTATGCTCTTATAAGAACTTATAAAGTAAGAAAAATTGGGGGAGTTTTCTTCTCCTTGGCAATATTTTCATCTTATAGTTATTCCGTGTTATAAGAAAGAAAGTGCAGGGAAAGATGGTGCAAAATATAAAAAAAAAAATAATACTCGACTCGTATAAGGACAAAAAGGACACACAAATGCCATCATCAGCAATTCGGTTGCGTTGAAACTAAAGACGAGTTTCTTAATAATATATTTTGTATTTTTTTTTTTTTGTGTTGTTGTTGTACCTATTATTATTTTTATCCTCTATACAATGTTTACCGCATAGAATGGCAGGTAAAAAAATAATGATAAATCTTGTTATAGAATATATAATATTATTACATGAGAAGTTGAACAAAATAATACTATACCTCCCATCTCCCATACGTGTAGGAGACTGAAGCATCACGTCTTATGATATGATTAAAGTGATTTTTTTTTGCGGGCATGACATAGTTTTAAAATTGTGGTTTTGATTTCCTCATTTTTTAAGAGAATTACAGCAAAACCAGTTTAGAATTTTAGATTTAATTAAGTCTTCATACAAGGTTGTACCTCTATTTTGGTACTACAAATGGGTTGGTGCATTTTGATAAAATAACGAATTAATATTAGCGGACGAAAAAATTAAAAAATGCTGTACATGGGTTCTTTGGGTTGTTTCAAAACGGTTTTCATTAAAAAAATTTTTTTTAATTAATTTGTTTAAAAAATTTGTTTATAAGCCAAATTTGGCTTCGTATGCATTAAGGGGTAGGAAATTTTACTAATTTTATTTATTCAGATTATGTAAAGAATACAATTAAAAATATCAAAAGATAAATATTTATTATTTAAAAACAAAATAATGTAAAATAAATACATTGCATTACAAAAAGTTAAGAATTAATTCAAATTTGGCTCATTTTAAGCCATGGAACCGAGAAAAGCAATTTGTTTTTTCCGTTAAATATATTTTTTTCTGGTTCACATTCTTTCCACTGTCGAAGAGTCTTGCTCCAACATTTTCACCCACTCCCAGATCTTACAAAAGCTAAGAAGTAATAAAATTATTGAAAAATATTATAGGTGAGCCCCCCTTTCCCTGAAATTTGTGTGGTTACGCCGCCGGAAATGGGGTTAACATGTGAAAAATGTCTCTAAAAGCGAAGGGACTCCATTTCTGAATAAAACATAGCTTCCAAGCAAAATAACAATGTAGAGGAACAAAATTTTCCAACAAAAAAGTTTTACATATTGTGTAGATTTACAACCCCTGAATGCATACGGAGCCAAATATGGCTTCCCTACTTTTTGCCCTCCCAAGACCAGGCCAATAACTTTTTTTCAATAAAAATTGGTCCATAGCATACACAATTAGACAATCGATCCTAAATAAATTTTTAATTCCACTTTACTTTCCTAAGAAACGCAGTAATTAACACTTAAAGTATGAATATATTCTACACTTTCGATTTCAATGCACACGACTGATCGACTCACCTGTGATCATAAAATACACCTATATTTTGTGTCGGACACACGAAAAAACTATCTCTATGGGTTCTCAGAAACACAAAGAAGAGGATTGTATTGAATCTTTACCATTTTTTTGTGACAGAGAAGAGAAAAGTGCATACAAATAGACAAAACCATATTTGCCTTCGTATGCAGTAGAGGGTTAACGTGAAGCCGGAAACCGGTTATCTAATTGGATATAAGTGAAACAAATTCTCATCATGATTAAGAAAATGCTATTTTTTTTTATTTATGTAGAAACAAAAACAAAATTTTTGATTTTTATTTCTTCAATAGAAAAAAATTGTACAACAATTACTGTGCTTCTTCACTAAGTGGAACTGAATCTTTTGTTCTTGGTTCAGGTCTTAGGTGTGTAATTTGGGGCTCCAAAGATATTAGGATAAGATGAATAACATAAGTTGCCAAATGGGAGCATTTTCTAGTGTTATGAATTCTGTAGTATTTGTAATCCTTGTTTCTGCTTTTTGGTGCTTCCTATGACAAAGACCCTATGGACAATGCTGCTGTAGTAATAATTTCTGCTCCGTGGAATAAAATTTTGTGCACAGCTGCTGGCATATAAAGCCAACATAAGTTTAAAGGCCAACAACGCTGGTTTTTCACTATAAGACACAAATTTGATAGAGTTATATTGAAAAGTGCTTTGCCACGTAGGTACCACCTTTCCATCTATCAAAGTAAAATATAACTAATGTCTTACTTTAACAACATTCGATTCATAATTTATTAGTTTCATTTCCTCAGTTTTTCTTCCAGTACAAGATCATGCCCTTCTTTTTTTTAAATTTTAATGGCATCTAATAACATGTTGATGAAGGTCGAGGATTTTTCCAAATTTCGGTACTTGAAGCACCTTGAATAAACTGCAATGGCATAATCGATGTCATAAACAAAAAGTGACGTCTTACAGACCAATATCGCTTATACCAATTATGGCAAAAGTTTTTGAAAAACTGCTTCTGAAGAGACTTAGCAAAATTATAGAAGAAAGAAGGTTAATCCCAAATCATCAGTTTGGCTTTAGAAATAAACATTCCACGATAGACCAAGTTCATAGAATAACGGATGTAATAAAAAAAGCATTAGAAGAAAAACAAGTATGTTCAGCTATTTTCTTAGATGTTGCTCAAGCCTTTGGCAAGGTTTGGCATGAAGGACTTGAGTACAAACTGCAAAGGGATCTTCCCAGACAGTACTATGAAATATTAAAATCGTACATCTCAGACCGATTGTTTAGAGTAAGGTACGATCAAGAATATTCGGAATTGAAGAAAATAGAAGCCGGTGTACCACAAGGAAGTGTCCTAGGTCCTACCCTGTATTTACTATACACAAGGGATATCCCAGTTGGGAATCACACCATAATGGCTACTTTTGCAGATGATACCGCAATTTTGGTACCCGACAAATGTGTCTCTAGGGGAGCAGTAAAGCTGCAATATGCCGCGTCGACACAGTCAGAGATTGGACCGAAAAATGGCGTATCAAACTCAATGAAACAAAATCTTCACATATAAACTTTACAAATAAAAAGATAAACAATATTCCAATATTCATTAATAATCAAGCTGTACCTTACGCCAATACGGCCAAATACCTTGGAATGACTTTGGATGCAAAGCTAAAGTGGAAAGAGCACATCAAAAAGAAAAGAGAAGAACTAAACTTGAAATATAGAAAAATGTACTGGTTACTTGGTATCAACTCTGATTTATCAACCCAAAACAAAATAATGCTGTATAATCAAGTACTAAAGCTTGTTTGGACCTATGGTATCCAATTATGGGGCTGTACAAAGAAAACAAATACCGAAATCATCCAAAAATTCCAAAACAAAGTCCTTCATGGAATAGTTAATGCACCTTGGTACATAAGAAATAGCGATCTACATCGTAACTTACAAATAGAAACGGTTACAGAAGTTGTTAAAAAATACGCTGTATCCCATAATCAGAGACTGCAATGTCATACCAATTCGGAAATGGTGTCCGTCTTGAATACCAGAAACCATGTTCGGAGATTAAGAAGAACCAAGCCTCATGAGCTTATGGTCTAAAAAAAGTATTAAAAGTTTAAACTTCCCCCAAAGTGATTTTACAAAGTTAAGAAAGAAAAATCTGATGTCGATCTCTCAAGATTGTTCCTGATAAAGAGGTGGTTTAAGTGGTTAAGAGTCCCACACTACTTGGTGTCGAATACTGCCAAGTGTCTTTTGAAGATTTCCTCCCGTCAAAAAAAAAAAAAAAAAAAAAAAAATAAACAAAAAAAAAATCTGATGAGTCGGAATCAACTTTTGAAAATGTTTCTTTAAATTCGTTTTTGCCCGAGGAACCATCGCAACCCAATTTTGTGACAAAAGCTCTTCAGCATTATATAGTGGGGATAATTCCCTTGGCTGTGTTGTCAAGTAGTTCCTATACAGGGATTTGGGTGTGTCGACCACTTCAATTTTTCAGTATCAATATTTGCCTTTAAACTTGTTTATTTGTATACGTTGAAAAAAGAAAGTGTCCAATATCATCGGCAGCTTTTTTTTAAGACCTCATATTGATACTTTGTTTATTTAGTTTGCACAATAAGTTTCGAAAGGCTTCCTTCGTGAGGACAGAAAACTGAGGGGGTAATGGTGGGTTCAGCTGTAACAGCAGTATTTATAAAATTTTGGGATGTGTGGTGGATTTAATTTCTCGAATAGTATTTTTTTGCCTTACGGCAACATACTACAATGATTTTAACAGGCTTTCCGCCTTAGCTTAAATCTTATTTATTTTTCGCAGCATCAATAATTTCTTTTTTCAAAGTTAAAAAAAGAAATTATTCACCAAACCTAACCGAAAGCTTAAATTTTGTCCATTCCTTACAATAATACAAAAGCTAGATGTTGTAAGAATCTTTTTTTTTACATCTAGACAGTTTAAATTTCAGTAACCTTCACTTAAAAAGTTTTCAAAATTATTAATATTGGGCAGGTTCAGAAACGTTAGGGACTAAATATTTAGGTAATTTCTCGGCCTCTGATTGGTCAACTGTCAAAAAAAAAACCTTCCAATTTAGGTATTTTTATTGGAAAGCTGACTGGAAAATTAGGCAAGAAATTTTTCCCTAAAAAATTAGGAAAGTTTTTTTTGTCAACATGATAGCTGATTGTTTTTAATTTCAGAATTACGGTAGCAGAATTAAATTTATTTGTGTGAAAAACGAGTAAAAAGTGCATTATCGGTTATTATTAATATTATTTATTTATTTAAGTGAAGTGAAATTTGGTGTCTGCCCCATGCGATCTCTATAATTCTAAAGTAAATTTCTAAATTTGACAATAATGGTGTATCCAAACTAATTTAGTCAATTTACTCAAATTTCCGTTCAGAAAATGACGTTGCCTAAATATTTAGTACCTAATATTTCCTGAACGTGTCCATTTTCATTGAAAAAAAAAGTGGAACACTGTGATCAATAATAAAATTGCCATGATAAAATCAGTTTATGTAAATCTCACCCAACCAAAGCTCAACAAACTGTGATACCTACATTCTACATAGATCTCTTTAAATGTAAAAAACTTTATTTTACAAAAAAAAAAAAAAAAAAAAACGTTAAATTAGGAAATCTTTAGAATCATTAAAGTAAAGGGAACAGAACAAGAAGGAATCGATTGTTCAGAACTAAAACAAAACGTGGCTGTTGTTGGTGAACCACAAGGTAGTGTTCTAGGTTCACGTTAAAATTTTGTATAACTTCATGCGATAAACCTGAAAACAAGAACACCATGTTTGCTAACCCTAACGGACACAATACTTGTAGTCTGTATGTGTTTCTGTGTACTTTTTATTTCTTGAAAGCCACAAAATAAATCAATTGTTAAATTCAATTTCTTTCAATGTCTTTAAATGTCTTCATTCCAAAAATACCATACATTTTTTCTATCAATCCTTTTTTTCTACAAAAGAGATCTTTCTGTTATATTTGACTTTTCAACATTACATGACTGATTTACAGAATGCATTGAGGCATAAATAAAACAATTTGAAATTGATATTTTGACACCCTCACAACTATTTCATTACAAAACAAAAAGAAAGAAAGACAACAAAAAAAATAATATTAACACGTTCGTTTTTCTTTTTCAATTACCCATATCAACTTTTTCCATCAAGAATGTTGTCAACCCATTTCTTTAAATTTGTATAGATTTCAATTTCAACATTTTTACTTTTAGAAACGAAGAACCGAAAAAAAAAAAATCAAAGAGAATAGGGAAAAATTCAACACGCTCGAATAAATTCCTGAGTGGCCTCGTAAAACAAAGGCAACTCCATATCGTTGACTACCATCTTTTCCCTCAAAAAAAACACACATTTTCTCTCAGTATAAAGAGAGTAAAAGTATAACAATTTAATCTTGCCACAATCAAAGGTTTTCTTTATGTAAAATAGGGATATAAAAAGGACTTGGTCCTTTTTTATGCAACAAAAGCAAGTCTTTTTCCCCGATTTTTTCCTGAATTCTATCTCTCAACCCCAAAACTGATACTAAAACATCTTACAAATCTCTATTTTCCATCATGGTCCTTATAATACATATATCTAGTATCTCTTGAAAATCTTGTTGGCAATACAAATTTATTTCCGGCTATGGTCTTGGTATTTCATTTGCGGTGCGGTAGATAGTCCCTTTATACTTTGGAGGCAGGAAAAAAAAAAAAATAAATATTCTCGTCGAAAACCATATCAACAACGCGGAGAGTCAGTCCCTTTGGTTCCATTTTCCATCTTAGACGCGCTTTCTAAAGAAGTTTCAATTTGGAGGAATTTTTCAATAAGATTCCTTTTTTGCATATATGAGTACCTATACTTACAAGCGTAGAAGGTGCTTGCTACTTTCTATACATCTCTTTATTGAGGATAACATTATGAATAAATAATATGAACTGCCATTTTGTCGAAAGCCAATTTCAGCGATGGTTACCTTCATCTTCATATCCTTTCTGCATCTATAGCTGATGCTTTCAAACCCAACTCTCATTTCCGACTAAAAGCAATACCAATGAAAATTTATGAAAAATTACAAATAAAATAGGTATCCAACTAACCATAAGAGAAAATTGTGTATATTCGCTGAAAGAACCTCATCCCACAACCACAACTTGTAGCAGCTAGGGATTATTATTGTATACCAGTACCAGCAGGTTTTTAAGCATTAAAATATTACTTTTTCAAACACATGTGTATGTATAATATGTCCTGCTAAACAGTACATGTTATCCTCTTCTTGAGGGAACATTTTAATTTAAAAGAAAATCCATTTTAAAAGGATGGATTTTTAGCAGGTCATCCGAGCCATGGGGTCTAACCCATATTTGGTTGACGTTCTATCACTACTCAAGATGAGACTCTGTTTTAAGTACTAACTTTGTTAATGTTGCGTTCGTTCTCATTTTTTGTCACATTGCACACATGAAAGAGTTATACAGTAATGTGAGATCACGAAATCTTCAAAGTGATGATTTGACAGATTTTTCTTTTTTCAAAATATTTTTTGTTCTTATTTGTTTTTATTTTTCAATTTTCTCAAAAACTAGAAGACATAGAAACATACAGTTCTTATTGTTCGATAAGGAATTAATTGAGGCAGTTTTCTGTCTAAGTAATTTATTTACTAAAATTCACAGTCTGGACAAAAATAGTATAAAATGAGTTTTAAAAAAAAATTTTCCCCTATTTTTAAGTTTGAAATCGATTATTTCAAAAACTATTGGTAATATTATATTGATTTTAAAATAAGAATCAAATGCACAATTTTGCCTTTTGTAAATGGTATCATTTATTACTGTAAGTGTTGCCGTTGTTTTTTAATAATTTTTTTTTATTTTGATAATTTTTTTTAGAAAAATGCCCCTCCCACCTAAACGGGGGGAGATAGACCACCCTCCCAAAGAAAAAAATGTTTGTATTGAGCTCCTCCACAAAAACTTTTCATCAAATCCTGGCGCCCAACTTATCCTACTACGTGCCGAAACAACATTTTTGTTCTATACCTAAAAGTTCGAATTTCTGTATCTGGGTTGAAATCGAAATTTTTTTTTTTCTAAGCCAATTTTGAAGTGATTTTCATAAAAAATACCTCGATCAATTGGGAAATAGATATAGTTTTAGAATATATTTTTTAAATAGCATGTTGTTTTAAAAACATATACTTTAAATTGATGCCGAAGTTGGGCAAATGACAAAAAAATTTAATTTTTGAACTTTGACATCTTATAAATTCTAAGTGGTTTAACCGAGTTACATGTTTTATACATTGTTAAAAAGGTATATTTATCTTCTATCAGAAACTGTAAAAAAATCGAAAATGGGTAAAAAATTGTCGAAGCTAGAATTTTTTCAATGGGTGAAGGTCCAAAAAACCGTTTTTTGCCCGTAACTCCAGATTTTGGGGGTGTTAGGGGATTTTCAAATACCGTTTCGTATTCAGTGCGACTAGCTCTACAAAACCTGATAGGTCTCCGCCCGCGTATATTTTAAAACCTCATTTTTGTAACACCGTGTAATCTGTCAAACACAACTAAATGTTGAAGAAATTGGAAAATGTGAGAAGAGAATTTTTTGTTTGTATTCATATTTGAAATTATTAAATGCATATTTTTGTTTCAATTTGCTTAGAATTCAATTGGAATTAATTAAATGAAATTAATTCTATTTGGTTGATTCATTCATTAAATTGATCTCTAACAATTTCCTTTTGACAGATCAACAAAATGTAACATTAGTTCCTAAATAATGGTTTAAATTTTCAAACAAAAACAACAACAACGATTTTTTGACACAATAACCAAAGGTAACTTTATTTTATAAAGAACGGGTAACAGAGACTTAACTTCAAAGGTCCGTCCAGCCTCCAGCTGCTTGCATATGCCGATAATATTGGCAAATTCAAAAGAGTGATTTCAGTGCAATTTGTAAAAATGCAAAAATGGATTCAAAGGTCAATGTTAGCAAAATAAAGTATATGCTGTCGCCCTAAAAGGACAGAACTCCGACACGACGTATTGCACAAAATGTCACCATGGGTAGCCATAACCTTGAGGTAGTAAAGGACTTCGTTTAAGAATTATCTACTCTTCCAACTCACAGGTGACGCAAGTCACCGCGTTTTATAAACGCTATAAATTCGATTGTTTTTGACCAGACATTAAAAGTAAAATGACAGGGACAAACTTTTTCGGTCTTCTTGACTTAGGTTATTTTGTTGTTTCAAATTCTGATTAAAAAACATTAATTTTTTCATACACTTTTATTGGTTTTTCAAAAACTTCTATGGATTTTAATGAAAAACCTCAATTTTAGATTATAAATAAGTTTTATTTAATAAAAAAAAGGAACAAATTAATCACTCGAATCAAATACTTATGTCAAGAGACGTTTTCCTCAGACTCAGTATGTATCGATGTACCTTTGGCCTTTGAATATAACTTCGTTATCCATTTCTTCTTGATTTTTCATTGTTTGAGCAAGTTCAATTATCCAATCCAAGTCAATTTACGAAGTAGAAAAAGTCGATTTCGTTTTTTATTATGTATCTACCTATGTAAAAGTGATAAATCCACGTTCTGTCGCTGCTGAATTTAGATACAGGTGCTGACAAGATGCATGCTGCATTGATTTGTTTGCACAGATACCTTTCTACATTGAACTCTTAGGTCTTCACATTTTGTCTTAAATTTTGTAAAGTCACTTTTCACTTAACTGATCCCGATAAGGTATGAAGAGAAACTGAATGTTCTAAAGGGCATGTAATGGTCTTTCTTGTCATCACCGCTCTCCCTAGTGTTTTATTTTCATATTTGGGTAAATCTATATATACCCGCCATTTGAGTATAAACTCAGAAAATACCCATTTATAAATACCCACCCGATTGTGAAACGGGATAAAAGGGCACCTTAAAATAAGATGGTGCCCACTATAAATCCCACTACCACCCTCTTAAAACAATAGGATTTCTGGTAAAAATAAATGGAATCAGCTTTAATTCTGTTAATAGATAATTTTTATTGGTTTAAAAAAAAAAAACAAGTTAAAATGAAAAGATTCTGTCTTAATTCTATGTGCATACCTACGCACATTCAACAAATTAAGAAGATTTGTCTGAATTATTAAAGACGGAAGTCATCTTGCCAAAAAAACATGCGGAAATCCGTTTAGTTAAAAAGAGAATCCGCTTGTTTTTAAGGTGGTATTTTTTTTTTTATACATATATACCCAAGGCAGATCACTGTTTATTGTTTATGGCTCATGGTCATAAGACTTAAGTGTTTTCGATTTTTTTGCTAAAGAAAACACTTCATAGTTTGAAATTAAGAATCGTGTTAGCAGTTCCAGGAATGGTTTTTGAAAAAAATTCCTTATTAAAATTAAAGATTGATGCCCTTTCAATACAAACAGGTCTCATTTGTATTGGTGACGGGCCTGTTGTAGTCATTTTCTTAAAATAATTCATATAAAAAATTAGCCCATATTTTGTTTTATGAACTTATCTCAAAACTTTTCCTTAAAAATAATCAAACTTTTTTTAAAAAGGTTTGATAAGATTTTCAAATTCTTTCAAAACATTTTTTAATATCTTACCACCTATTTCTTCTCCAAAGATTTACCAAACTTTAACTATTTTATACAAAATGGAAAGTGAAAACTTTCATCATCACTAAAAAAAACTTTCTTGTCAAATAAACATGTAGAATATAGTATAACTATCTACAACAATAACAAACATACTAAAAAAAAACACACACAAAATCTCACCATTTTATATATTCACAAAAATTCCAGTCGAAAGTTTTTTATCCCACATCAACAGAAGAACAGAGAACCTTTTATGCTTTTTGTTCCATTCTCTGATAATAACGTATGAAAAGTTTTTCCACTTCTAATTGAATTTTCGATGTAAAAATGAGTAATTTCTGAGCCGAGAGGTGCCATGAATGTCCTGCCAACAAAAAAAAAAAAATTATATATACACACACAAACAAACACATTCATATTCGTAAAATTACTTGAGTTGGATGTTGTCCCTAGTGATCTTGGAATGTTAGTTAAAAAAGTTTGAATTAAAAAAAAAAAAAGAAAAAGTTGTAGTTTTCAATTAAAGTTTCCTGAATGTTTCGTTGTAAAAAGGTTTTTATTTATGAAGTTTTTGCCTAAATTTATGTTGAAACTTAAGGCTGGGAATGGGAATATGCATTCGGAAAACAAAGAATTTACGTAGACAATTTTATCAATGTAACTACCTATGTACCTCTATGATGTGTACAAAAATGTATTATTATATTTCAATTAATAAATAATAGGTACTTACGTACCTAGAAGACACATATGTACATGTTTTGAAGCAAATTATGAAGTAGCTTAGGAAATTACTATCTGAACACAAAAAGTATGCAAAACAAAGTTATGAATTTCAAAAACTATTCGAGGTATGGATATGAATATCTCAAACATTCGTGGGCTGTTAAAGGAATGGTATTTTTCAGAAGTTATTGAGTAATAATATTCTTTTATTTTATTAGAAAAAAATTAAACTGTGTTTGAAGGTCACAATCACGGTCATAGTTAAGGAGTTGGTTGGAACTAAAACTGCTATAAAGCACATCATGAAGCCCGAGAGCAATCCGTTTTGAATTTTGGAGGCTACCGCGTGTTGCTGTTTCTGCAATTCTTGGATGCATCGGTGCACTGTGCACTCCCACATGATTTTTTCCAGAAGGTGCTTCTATCTGTTGTTCCAGGACTCAACATTATTTTGAGTCATGTTAAACCCAAGATCGGTGACTTACAATGGGTTTTTAAGAAAAATGAATTTAACTATTTTTGTCTCTTCTTCCTTATATCGTGTACCGTTCCGATTGTTGGGAGGAAACGAGGTGGAATTTATCTTATTACTTCATCATAGAGTCTCCCCAAAAAAAATTGTTTGAGAACCATATGTCAGAAACTCTGCACTTTCTCACATCAATGGAAATGCTCTTTAAACTTGAGTTTTGATGCTTCATAAGCAGCAGGTATCTCCTGTGGTGGTAAACCGGTCAACGCACCAAGCATGTACAAATATTTTGCGAATAAAAAACCGATTGCTGTAAGGAAAAGAAACTTATAGTTAAACTAATTTAAATTTTTTTTTTTAATCTTCAATTTTGAAGTTATATATTTGACTGCTGACTGGTTTACCACAAAAATAAAAGAAAGATATTTATATATTATTGATGGATTTATTGAGAAAACATCCCCAAAAGATGTCTGCTGTTTTGAATCGATGAGAACGTAGACTAGTGGAACAATAATACAGTACAGTACAGTAATAATACAGTAATAATTTATTAAAAAATGTGGGGAACAGTTTGAAAGGTTCCATCGAGTAATACATATGTAAGGTATAGAAATTTATGCATACAATAATAAAAATACCAACCATCAGCCAAAATGGGAACTGTTCTAAGAGTTTTATGTGTTCATCTGTAGCGAACACAAAGCTGTGACAGCAATTCTGATTTCTGCGTGCAAGTTTTATTCGTTGTCCGATTTTCATCTGAGATCGAAAATATGATAAAGAATCCTAAGAGACTTTCCACACAACAGGAAGGGTGGGCTCATAGGATTTCTTATCATCTTATAGTTTGTCTGGATTAAGCAATTTTAAATGTCAAGATTTGTCACTAGCTGGTATCATACTTTAACCGCACTGATCGTTTCGTAGCTTTCTTCCTTCCTTCGTCCCCTGTTTAATGGAATGCCATTGAGTTAATTTACTCAATTTTGATTTTTCTTTGACTTTCATTTTCTTAAATAAATCAAAACAATGATTTGGATTTTCGGTTCCCTTACAGCTAGGTAAATCTATGAGTTACAGTCACAAACGCCCCGGCTTCGGTTCGGTAAAGGGTAAACGTCGGAATATGTAGGTAAATGTTTTTTGATACTTACTTTCGTTTGTAGTCAACGAATGTTCAAAACCATAAAAGAAATAAAGAGTCTGACTCAGTGATATTTATATTAATAATTATGTTTTTTATTAACCGTTTACTACTTAACAATAATTGGATACGGTTAAATTACTTAAATTTAATGTGTAAAACTACTTTCGATTGATTTGTGCTTGTGCTTGACGTATATTTTCATCAAACGCTTTCCAATAGAATTTAATTATAAATATCAAATTATGTTAATTAACTACTTGGGCCTTTCGAAAGTATGTTCGAACGACATATGTTTATTGTCATCGATCGATTTCAAAGTCGATTTACACCTTTTCTTTTCTATTTGGGTACTACTATAATTGTTAATTTGTTAGATTTTTATTAAAATATATTTGTTTCACAAGTCATGTAACAATTTCAATTTCATTTGCGAAACTTACTTTTTAACCGCTTTGAATGATCCTTGGTATCAGAGTTGTCGGCCTTTTATTCTCTATTGAGCTTTTTGGTGCTGCCAATCAGATTTGATGAACTTCATTTAAGTTAATAAGATTTGGTAGCACTTTTTTCCAGCCGCTTAGCTTTCATAGATCTTTTTTTGTGTTTTTTTTGTTGTAATTGTTATATATTCGTCTCAATTCATTTTTTTATAAAGTTATAACATGTTTTATTTTATTTTATTGCGTGGTCGAACATTCTCCCCCCGTTGAACGGTTAAGTTCAATAATCCTTTCTTTTATTTTTTCAATGCCACGTCGATGATTGATGGTGGAATAAGACCTTAGACCTTTCCGGCTTTATTTACATTTACTTTAACCTGATATAGGGTTGCCATGCGTCCGGGTTTTCCCGGACATGTACTCTTTTTTGGCTGTGTGGGGGACGTCCGGGATAGTTTCTATCAATTGTCCGGGATTGTACTCTTTTGAAGCCTTTAAAAATCTCACTTTTTGTATGCTACTCTTAATTCATTCCTTATTCAAAAAACGAATTAAAAGCGAGGCGTTTTTATTTTGGTCTATTATCTGCTCAATTCTTTTTTGTGTTCTGTTCCAATATAATCAAAACTCAAAGATGTGCGTATGAGGTACTGGTTAGTGAATTCTCTGACCAACAAAAATTTATTTTAATAATTTATTTAAATTTTATTATTTATTACAGTAGGTACCTTATTGTAAGACTCAAGGTGCAAAATTTTAAACGATTAAGGGTCAATTTTTCAATAGTCAGTTAAACAGTCATTTAGTACTTATTCCTAAGGATAGAGAAAAAATCAATTCTTCAACAAGCAATTATAGCTTATTCCTAAGAATAAAACTATCTGCTTCTTTCAGAGACGAATAAAAATTATTCTAAGGAATAATCTCAACAAAAATATTGTGTCAGTTGTCAAAGTTGTTTTGAAAGAATTTTGAAAAAAATACAGTGGAACATAAGAAAACAAAAACAATCATGAATAAAAAGACGTTTAATTTTAAATATTTTTTAATTTGACAATTTTTTTTGTTATTCTGTAGAATAAATTATTCTTGATTGAAAAATTCAATGTTTTTATCTGATTGTTTATGAGCCTAATAACTTTATTCGTCGAACAGTTAACTGACTGTTTATTAGAAGATTGAAAAATTGGCTCTAAATCGTTTAAAATTCTGAGCAATTGGATTTTAATGGAATTTAAATATTTTTTTTTACTGTAACTACATTCCAACTTTTGCAATATTAGCTAAAATTTTTACTTTTATTTTTTTTTTTTGTGAAAAAAATGCTACGGGAACAAGGGTTAAAAATGTGATTTTTAGTTAAATTTTGAAAAGATTGTTCCGCTTTTTTTTGTTTTTATCAAACTATGCATTCCTTTTGTCCTAGTTTTGTACTCTTTTTTGTGTCCTTATTTGTCCGGGAAAGTCCGGGATTTTACATCTCGATTACTAGTTTCTTCAAAATATATCTGGCAACCCTAACCTGATACCTGTCAGGTCAGGTAAATTTACATTAAATTGTTTCCTTTTGCTGTTTAGTATTCTTTCGAAGTCGATTCTACTCAAGGTATCTCGGTTTATTAACAGTTCTTCACCTTCGCGAGTTATACATTTTTGGTAGTCGTTATTAAGATTAATTTTTATCTGTTGGACGTATTTCGATGGTCGTAACCGATCAAAAGAGTGTATGGTGGTGGTGGAGTGAATCCATTAATAGTGACAGGAATTGGAAGGCCTTCACTTGCGTGAATTTGTAGTCGATCATCTGTAAAGCTTTCGTCAGCTGGTATGAAATCGAATTCTTTTTCCACCTCAGAAGACCATTTTAAATTATCTTTGGTTAATTCCACTAATGGGGTTGAAATAATGGGTGGTGAAAATCGGATATCCTCAAGGATTGTTACGTAGTCCAAATCGTCCCAGTCGGATTTATGTTCATTACAAAGAAAAAACTAAAGAAATTTATTGTAAGATTGTTGTACAAAAATTTGATAGATACGAAACGACATATAACTAACGAAACACTATTTGTGAGCTCACTCAACTTTATGACACTGAAATCTATAAAAATCATGTAGGCCTCCTTTAACAATCAACTACTTTCAAAATAAAATAAATAATCAATTAACCAACTATGTGTGTGTTGAGTCCTTTTAATTTTATTTGAAAAAAAAAATAACCTTTTGTAAATCAATAGATTCCTTCATTCAATGAAATGAAAATAATCGTGAACTTTGAAGCCAAACCTTGTGCCATCACACACAAAAAACCGATTAGAACGGAAATATTAAGATCAATAGAGCGGTACTAATAGTTTATTTATGATCATTTCTCTGGTATCTCAATAACTCCGCTGCGTTATTGCGCCATGAATTAAAAGTAACCCATTTTATGGACTAAAGTTCCAGAATACTAAGCAAAAGTACGTTTATATATTATTATCCCTTTCAACCCATACCCAACCCCATTGGGCTAGGACTAAAATCATCAGACCCGTACCTTCCAACTATGTTTGTATGTGTTCTGTATTTTTTTTTTATGTTCATCGACCTTTTTGCACACTGCAGCACTTAAGCCCATAACAATGTTGAAAATTGTTTCCCATATCTTTTTAACACATCGAGGGAGAAACTATTGGTTTTTATAGTTTTCCGCTTTAATACCTACTACATTGGGGTTCTCTTCTCTTTCTCCTGTTTTTTTTTTGTTTTTTTCGTTTCGTTTTTTTTTTTTTTTTAAATGGATTATACGATTGCTTCAAATCCAAGCAATTTTATGCGGTCAAAAAGGAAATGACTGCTTGTGGGCAAGTGTGTTTTTATGTAGCGCGACGAAATGAAACCCAGAATCAGGATTTTGAAGCTTTTCTTGTAGAATGTATAGATAGCAACAATAGAAATTGGCAATTAAATTGCTATTGAACCAAAAATTTGCGGTTTTTTTCCAACTCTTGGGTAAGATGTGAAACCATCCGGGACGTTGAGAAGAGGGATTTTGGAAAATTGATAAAATTGTTAAGTTGTAATAAAGCTCTTTTGTTATATAAATTGAATGCTTACGCCAGAAGCAGGTAGAGATTCAGGAAATCATTGAGACTATGGAGCTAATATTTCGACCCTTTTGCTTTTTTAGAGGGAGATGACTTGCTACATCCATTTGAACTATTACAAACTTATAACTGGAAGGAAGTATTTGGTTCATTGGTAATGATATTAATAAGCAAATGGGGCGATGTAATCGAAAATCGTGTTCTGTATTAGTTGAAAATTCGTAATTTACTTCAACAAAACAACATAAGGAAACCAAAGCGGAACCGAAAATTTATCATGTGGAATCGGCTGTCTAAATAGAGGAATGCTTCAATCGGAAAAAAGCCTCTTAAACACTGAGGCCGTTGCTCTTAAAACATGTGTCCTCGAACACTCGAAGAAGCTTCATTATAAAGTCATAAACTACTCATGCTGCCCATGCCGCGGACATCAAAAACGTCAAAATCCTAGACAAAATTTTTTCAACCTTATAATGGCATTCGGGCTAAACCTCCAAAAGTGTTCTCGAAGATAACCCTCCTTGGGACCACTCCTCGTATAACTTCAGGAGGGGGTCTCACGTTGCCTAACTTAGGTTAGGTCAGGTCATGTTAGATTAAGTAAGGTTTGTTGAGGCTAGGTTAGGTTAGGTTGGTCAGTTAGGTTAGCTTGGCTTAGAATAAGTTATGTTAGGTTAGGCTATGTTCAGTGTTGCCGAAAGTACTCCCATAGGAGTATTGTGCTACTTTCAGCACCTCCGTACTCCCGTACTCCTCCTTTCACATTCGTACTCCTATTTTTTTTAATGACATACAATATTTTACACTTGTAGCAAAGTGTAATGTCAGCCTAAATAAATTTAGTTTACTTTAAATTTAATGCAAATTTGGCAGCACTTTTACCTTCAAAAGGAATTTTTATTAGGTGGTTAGCTCTTGAACACTGAACAGGCAAGAACGCTAGAACAGTGGCCTGCATTATTACATTATTTTTTGGAGAATTCTTTTGAATTTATTGTATATTTAATGTATTTAATACATATCTTGTGATTACAACATCTAAGTTCCTAATTTGTATTCTAAAAAAATAATATTACTATAAATTAAGCTATCTACCATAAGACAGATATTTTATTACTTTTGTTATTTTATATTAATAATTTATTTATTTATGTTTTGTTTTTTATGTTTAACTTAACATATTTTTTTTAAAATAAAACTAAAAAAAAATTTCAAGACAAAAAAATGGCCGTACTCCTATTTTGTTCAAAATACTCCCCTTTTTTTCTGCCGTACTACCTTCTAATATTTCTCTCCGGCAACACTGGCTATGTTAGGGTAGGTTAGGTTACATTAGGTTAGAAACGCGGAACTGTTCTTCTTCTCTTTTCTTCCTTCTGCGAAGTTGGTTGATGTATGTGCAGATCATTTTCCAGTTATGTTCGCTAGAAAGCATCTTTTCGACGATGTGCTCTGGAGTGGTGATGTTCATGTTTCTCTCCGAGATATACATTGCAAAGTCTGAGGATTCAAAACAAATCAGATCGTACTTTCATGGGTATAAGTCTCAGTTTGCGTAATGATTGGTCTTGTGGGTCGTCCGCCATTTTGAAGCATACGTAAGTCTCATTATCTCGAGAAAAACTTGTCGGACAGAAAATTTTAGAGAACTGTTCTCAGCCGATCTTGGGAGCTTAATACACGGAAGCATGGCCATCACCATTACCCTAGAAATTAATGAAAAATTAGCAATAGTTGTCCAAGAAGAAAAACCGATAAAGTAAAAACAGAACAAATGGTCACCATAATAATTTAACTTTGCATACAATTTCTCTGTCTTGCCATTAACTAAGACCGACGAAGGACATAAGATGACAATGTCGTGTTGTCACAAAATACCATTATTATACTAGCAAAAGCAAAAACGAAAAAATGTTTATCTTTTGTAACACAAAATCACCATTTACCAACATGAATTAAGGACCGGTCATTAGCTCCCCACAGGACATATGGGTCTCAACGCGAAAGCAACTTACCTTTATACCTACCTTACCTACCTACCACAGGTCTTACCGGGAGCTTTATTACCGTTACATTGTAATATAGTGCGACGACATTTTGGCATAACAAGTACACAAACATACAATAATGAGCGCGGTAAGCGTTGAATGACGAAAAGGAGATTTAATGGTTTTATTAGCATTCCGTTTATTTCCCTTAGGGCAGATAAAAAGTACCTACTAACACCCTTATCATATTATTTTTGTCTTCTCTTTTTTTTTGTCTTTTCTTTATTTTTTCGCTTTCCCAAAGAACAAAAAAAAAATAAAAGGACATTGTGTCGTCCCTTACTACGAACAGCGAGTGAAGCAGAAAGAAGCAAACAAGAAGTATTTAGAAAGCAACTACCTGCTGTGTTAAAAGGTATTTCCTTTGGCATTTTTATACCTACTCTTGTCTTGAAGAACGACACGATATGGATAGAAAAAGATGGTGTCAGGCTTGAATTCATGTTTTGAAATTAGAAAAAAAAACATGCGGTAAAAAAGGAAACAAGAGGTTTTTTGGAGAGATAATCAGTGTAGGGACAAAAAACAAAACATAACAAATTTTTTGTTAATAATAAAAAGAAGAAGGGTCGCCAGAGGGTTTAGAAAATATTTTATAGCTGGTTGGCAATCTTGGAAGCTCTTGACAAATTTTTAAGAATTTTTACCATTTTTCTGCGGTGTTGGTGTAACAAAAAGAGGTTGAATGTGCTTAGTGAATTAAGCGTAGACTACTTTTAAAGAGTTTATAATAGGGTAACTAATTGTGGGAAAAATTCCGCTTCGGGAGGAACTTCCCTTTTCATCATGGAAATTTTTCAGTTTGAAGTTTGTTAATTATTGTCTATGCTGTGACAATTTATTGCGTTTTTGGAATAGCAAGTTCGTGTAATATTTTGGCAAAGGGACATAACATCAAACGATACAGAATATTTTATTGTCATGAAGCCATTGGAAGATTAACTTGATCATCTACAAAAAGAAAAAAATATTGTTTATATCCTTAATTCCAATTTTTGGCAAAATTAAAAAAATAAAAAGTAATTATGTATCCGAAATTCTACCTCTTGGGCAGAAGCATAACTCAACACTTTTAACGAAAATGAAGAAGCATTTGAAAACAAAAGTCAAAGCTTTAATCTTGTTTACAAGTGGCAAGTGGGGCTTTGCTGGAAGTTCTGGACACAGCACCTAGCGACAAATTTTTGAAAATACTCGACAGCTTCTTGTTTATTACGGCTCTAGTGCATCTTAATTCTTAAGCTATTGGATTCTGAAAAGGACAAAGAAACTTGAGTAAATTCTCGACTAGATTCGACTACAAATTACAAATAAGAAATGTCATCTATCCGTTCCTGGATAAGAGGCTTCGAATGTTTGCTCCACATCGCATAAAGACATCGAATTCAAACTTGGGCCGTTCGCCAAGAAAATAAAGTAAAATTTTTGGGGAGGAAGAAAATTTCAGGAAAAAATGGAGCTCCTTGTCGACATTTCCATTCCCGGATATGGTACAACAAATGATGGCAATACTGCGAGAAGATTTTTCTCAAATTGTGAGCTCAATCTTGAAATTACTTCGAACAATCGCATCGGGTTGTCAAATAAACATTGAAAATTGTGTTAAGCTGTAAGAAGAAACAAAGAGCATTTAATTGGAACTACGTGCCAAGCAGTGTACACAAACTTTTAATTCATGGAAAGTAGGTAAATACGTTTAATTCTTATAAGTTATAATTATAACTTATAACCAATTGGTGTCCTTTCTGAAGAAGTCTTAGGATAGGAGCAAGGCATAAAGTTATACGAGAAATCATACTAAGACAAATTTTTAATTAATCATTTACTGATTTCATCTGATCCGCAGTGTGCAAACTTTACAAAAAAAATTCTTAAAGCGATCTCGAATTTTCCAAAAACGTTAAATACCTACCTACAAAACGTATACATAAGCCTATTTTTTTGCTTTATTTTATTTTAAATATTCAACCCACCAATTCTATTTCTAAATTTTTATTTTATTTCAGCAGGCGAAACAGTGGAAAAGAAGAAAAATGTTAAATCAAATAACGTCAAAGTCAGAAGTAAAAACTTTTTTATTCCTTTTTTTTTGTCAAGAGTTCTTTCCGGATGACAGTAATTACAAATGTTTTAATGAGCTTATTTCTTTTTTTTTATTTGTTCTTTACAAAGATACATAAATGGTTATGAAAAGAGTTTTTGCGCTTTATTAAAATTTTAGATCTAGAAAAAAAAAAGAAAATTATATGTTTATACAACCCAAACCACAATAAATGAACCACGAATTTCCTTTTATGAAATTGTGTGTCACTGAAGTTTAGAAGTAATGTAAACTGGTTATTTATGTTGCCAAAAAAAAAAAATTTATAAGTTAGGTGATGAAAATGAAAAATGATATGGCAAGTATGCTGCCGAATGTCTGAGTTCAATTTGAACATTAAACATTATGTGTATGTTTGAGTGAATGTATGAATAGATTCAAGTTCTTAGTGTGTAAGAAAATATTTCATATAAATAGGCTAAGTTTCACTCTTAAACTTGAAGCATAGCCGGTCACTCTGGCTCTTGTTTTATACTTTTCCTTAAAGATAGGCTCTATTAAGCCATAGGCTTGGGGAAGCCTATATCCCCCATAGCTTGTTAGAGGAGGTAGGGCGACAAACAGTGCACAATGCACAGATGAAATACAAAAAATTTGTTTTGAGTGGTTTATAACGGGCCTTACTAATAATCAAATTTAATGCTCAGTTAAATATTTAACTGAGCTTTAAATATTTCTCCATACCAATAACCAATTTAATAGTCAGGTTAAGGGTTAACGCCACGTTAATTTTATAGTTGGGAAACTGAACTATAAACGCACGGTTAAATTAAAACGCACGATTTGCACTGTCATTTGACAGAAAAAAAAAACATTTGTCAAGTCAACAAGTTGTTGAGAAAAATTAATAATATTGGCGGCAAATTATAGAATAAGTAAATGGAAACATTTATTTGTTTATAAATATTTCTATTTTTTATTAATAAATATTCATTACTTTCAGAAACGGCTGAAAAAGAAAACTTAAAAAGAAATAGATATGCAAATTTTCATCGTCGCACTTCACGATAGATGAACTTTTTTTCTATGCACTTTTGGCCTCCTTGCTTGGGCTCCATTTTTTAACTTTCACAACCAAAATAAAAATATATGAAGTATGTATGTAGGTATTTTGTAGTTATGTTCTTGTTCATTATTACATTACATGCAAGAAATGTCACTTCAATGATGTCATTTTGACAACAAATGTAATAGATCTCGTAATAGAAGCACAATTAGTTAAACGCGTGTTTATTTTGATTATTTGTATACACCCAATTTAACGCGACGGTAAAATTTAACTCGACGATACTTAAACGTGTGTTTAGCGATTCATTATTGGTAAGGCCCAACGTCCCTAACTTTGGAGGACACTTTGTGGCGGAATCAAAAAAAATTAAACTCGTTAATTGTAAGATTTGTAGCTAATTAAATGCTTATTTGTTGTGCAAACCAAAAATTTGGAGCTTGCATAGTTTTTGAATTATTAAATTTTCCGCTAAAATAAGTCTGAAGTTAGCGGACAGATTCTGAAATGATTAAAAACAATGAGCTAAGTTGACCTCCAATTTGTAGCTTTTTTAATTGCTTTTCAAATCCACAAACTTGGTTTTTGTAGCCTCAAAAGTTGTTTTGATATTCAGAATTCCGCTAAAATAAAAATTTACAAACATTTCTTAAAACATCCAACACTGGTAATTCTTATTTGTAAAAATAAAGCAAGTTTTGCAATAAAAAACTATTAAAAATATTTTTAGAAAATAAAAAAAAAAATAATGAAGTGTAGCAAAAAATATCAAAACTAACACAAAACGGAATTCAACCAAATTCATTACACGCTTTAGCGTGTAGTAGGAATCGAGGATTTAAAAGTTTTCTATTCCCGAGCCAAGATTACTACGAAAAATCATTACTAGCCGAAGAAGAAAGTCCACACCATGAAATAGAAAGTGTGTTCACTCACCTTTAAATGAAATCATCGACGAGACAACATTTGGCATATTTTTGTGGTGGGCAGTTGGCTGCCCTTCCTCCTAATTTTTTGTTCAATCATTCTTGTCATTCAATCTATAACACTCAAAGGCACAAGTTCGCCTGCTTTCATTATTTCTCATTCTCCGACACAAGTTCGCCCTCCATTTAAAAAAAAGTTTCAACAAAAGAAAAAATTGTAAATTATAAAAAAAACGAACGAAAAAAGTTAAAATAAAATTTGTTACTTTTAATGAAATAAAAACTAAATTTTTTTATTGGAAATAAAAAGGAAACTCAACCAACGAAATAAAAGAAAAAAAGAAAAAAAGTACAAAAGACAACAGATTCACCACCCCATTTCAAGGGAATCAACACGGCGCAGCAGCAGCAACATCGACACCAAAGTGGTGCTCTGTTTATCATCCCAGATAAACAAAGTGAAATATTTCAAAATCAAACGGCTCGTTGTTTGTTAGCGGAAGCCAAATTAACACAGAAAATTATGATTACTGAAAGCGAAAATTCTTTTGCAGAAAAAACTTCTGATCATTTAAATAAAAATATAGGTATTGTTAATATAATATCCTTTTACAATATTTCCTACAAAAATAAGTTATTTCTTTGTTAATTTTTGAAATTAGAATCAAATGATTTAACGACGCATTTTCACTCAGACCATTCCGATGAAAGTGATGCACAACAAGCATTTAAAAATCTTGCAAAAAATACCCAGTTTGAAAAAAAATCCATTTACTCCGAATCGGACAGCGACATTCCAGAGGAAATTAAATTATAGCTTCTCAGAAATGTGAAAACTGGAGAGGAGCTACAAAATTGGGGATTTTAAGATCGTTCCAAAAAATAATGAAGTGTGGCAAAAAATATCAAACCTTACATAAAACGCAATTCAACCGAATTCATTACACGCTTTAGCGTGTAGTAGGAATCGAGGATTTAAAAGTTTTCTATTCCCAAGCCAAGATTAAAACGAAAATTGACTACTAGCCGAAGAACAAAGCCCACACCATGAAATAGAAAAGGATATACATATTTCAAATGAAACGGGTCGTTGTTTGTTGGCGGAAGCCAAATTATCATTACTGAAAGCGAAAATTCTTTGGCAGAAAAATGTTATGAGCAAATAAATAAAAATACAGATATGGTTAAGATAATATCCTTTTTCAAAATTTCTTACAAAAATATATTATTTCTCTGTTAGTTTTTGGAATTAGAATCAAATGATTTAACGACCCGATTTCACTCAGAATGTTCCGATGTAAATGATGCACACACAACAAGCATTTAAAAATCTTACAAGGAACAGCCAGTTGGAAAAAAACCCATTTACTTCGAATCGGATAGCGACATTCCAGAGGAAATTATAGCTTCTCAGGAATGTGAAAACTGGAGAGGAGCTACAAAATTATGGTTTACATCAAAAATCTTGTTTTCAAAAGCTACAATTATTTAGCAAAACAAAATTAAAATGGAATTATTTAAACTTTTGTTTAGTACAGCTAAATCGACTGCAGCTGTTAAATTTCAAATTAAGATATGAAATGACTGAGGGGAGCATTAAAATTTTTGTGCAAAAAATTAGCATTTAATTAGCTACAATTTTGGGCATCGAAAAAATAATAATTTTCCTATTTTTGTCCAATCTTATTTTAGCGGATTTTTTAATATAAAAAAAAAACTGTTAAGGCTACAAAAACAAAGTCTGTGGAGTTGAAATGCATTTAAAAAGCTACAAATTTGGAGGTCAACTAAACTCATTAGGCGTGTTTTTTTTGGCAAAGCTACCCGCAGTAAACGCCAACTGCGGATACGGATAGCAATGCAAAAAAAACACATTTATTGTTTCTAACAGTGTTGCTACAAAGCTCAGTTTCCTCTCGAATATTTTTAGGCTTCTGTCTCTGTCGTAGTTGAAGTCGTTGAGCATTTTCATTCCCAAATTTGAAGAAATTTCCACGTCTTCTTCGTCTGAGTCCCAAAATGATGTTCCCGTCGCTGACTCATTTTGAGAACTAGGATTATTTGGCTCTGAGAGTCTGAGGAGTGGTGAATGTTGATTTTTTATATAAGCAGATCTTTTACTGCTCGAGCCTTATTTGGGAAGTGTTTCCTTGTCAACTCGACCTTAAATTGTGGATGGACTGCTGCTGTTATTAGGAAATCAAAATTGTTCATCACATCACAACCGAAAATCTGAAATGAAAATTAGAAAAAATTATAAGAAAAGTCATGAATCGTACTAAAAGTTTTTAAAGATGATATTTACCTTTTGTCCAACGAATTGCTTACGAAAGTTGTTAATTCACCGCAAATACCCGTATGGTTTCGTTGTAATTTTGTGAATTTATCCTTAACTTTGCATAATACGGGTATCAGGGATCCGATGAAAATATTTTCCTCTCCTTTGCAAAATATCAACTGCGAATGTAATAGGCTGAAATATCTAATTGGGAAAATAATTATTAATATATTCTAAAGAAAGAGACAAAATGTATTTTTTTTTTTAGCTTTGTATACTTACGTCACACAAATTTGCTAGGAAAGCAATCTCTTCTTCGGAAAAGGCATCTACTTTAATATTTCAAGCCTAAGTTCATATCCTGGAACGAATCGTATAGTGAATTCCATCTGGTCATTCTTGGCGTTTTGATGTACTTGCCCATCTTACTTTTAATGACGTCCGCTCTGCATATTCCATATACTTGAGCATTTTGTCTCCACATTGGAATACATTGTTTATTTTAAGTTCCTAGCTGAAATTAGTCCGAAGAGCCCTGTTGAAATCCGCAGAGCTTATGGGGTTCAGCGTATGGGTGGCGCAGCGTATGGTTTGTGGGCATTGTTATAAATTTTCCTTCATAATTTAAGCTCAAAATATCACAAATATTTTTGTCTTCGGCCCGGCAGATCCCTGTGATATCCCGTAGATCCTCTAAGTTCTCCTCACTTTCCATCAAAGCGTCGTAGATAGCTCGTGTGGCCAATAGTCGTAGATAGCTTCAGTGGCCAATCGGAATAACTTCACAAAATTTGAAGCGTTGTCCGTCACAATATATTTCACCTTGCGTTCAATTCCAAATTTTTCATGACTTTTTGGGTTTCCTTGGCCAAAACATCAAACGTGTGAGATCATTCCACACGCTTGCAGAATAAGACACAACTGTTACGCTTCATATCGTCGTATATCCAGTGGCATGTTGCTTACAAATATCACCTATGATGGGAAGTCCAGGAGTCCACGGTCAGGCAAAAATGGTTTTGGCTTTAAAGCTCTCCATATTTTTCTTTTATTCTGGTCGTCACTGTTGCACGGCATATTATATCAATTTTTCTTGCTGCATTTTCGTTCATTAAGTTTTGGAGGCATTCGGATGAAACGGAAGAAAATGGCATCAAGTCCCCAATTATGTAATCCACTAACAGGTAGTTGATTTTTTGGTCCGAGGCTTTCTTCACTCTTTTGTTTGAGAGTGCCTCAACGGAAAGATCTTCTTGTGATTGAGATCCATGGTCAAGAATTTCCCTGTGAAAAGTGTGAAATATTTTGAATTATAAATTAAAAGTACATTGTTTTAGAGGTTTTGGGTTCTAGACTAGTTCAATATTTTCATATCTGTAGTTAAAAACTTTTTTTATGGCCGTTTCGACTCCCTAGTCCCTACTTATTAAAACTGAAAAATTCATGCTATATTTTGTATACCAAGTTACAGATAACTATTTTGTTGAAGGGACATTCCATGCAAAATGGTAAATTTTTGCTTAGAGAAAAAAGAGTGATAGATGGGATTTATTGCAATGTAAAACATTTTTCGAGGCAAGTAACTACTCGTCAAGAGTTTTTGGGAAGCCCTGTATAAAAAACGACTTTAGGTGAATATTAAAAAATATTAAGTAATATATATTTCATTTTTAGTCGCTACCAAGTTTGACTTGTTATTCCTAAAAATTAATTAGTATGTACATACCTACTATTTTTACTAAGGTTTGTTTTTTATCTTTAACTTTTCTCCAGACAAAAACTAGAATTAAAAATAATAACATGTAGAGAAACTTTTAATAAATTCCCCTCTCCGATTATTATCTTCCCATTACCATTTTCAGATAATTACCAGCTTGAGAAAGTACCTATCTCACCACAGTGTGATGGAAAAATAAATTGCAATAAAATAATAGTGCTACTTAACGCTGCAGAAAGCTCCACAAGAATGACAGCAGAGTTTTCAAGAATACCCTTACCTACTCTCTTTTACTGTTCGGTTGGTAGGGCGTAACTGGGTACATTGTACACAGTATAGACGAACGAATAGAATATAGTGTAGAACCCCCTCAAGTCAGACGAAGCAATTTCCGGTGCAAAACTTGAAAAAGAAACTTTTCTCACAGTGAGTTTTATTTTACCCCCAGGGTAGCATGAATTACTTTAAAACATATCCGGCAGTTGCATGTGCTTCCTTTTTTTTTTATTAAATATGTGTGTATCCAATGTGTGTGTGTGGGTGGGAGTAAGAGGTTTTTGTAAGCTGTTGCAAAATTTTTCTCCCAGACACACACACATACACAAAAAGGCGAGATTGCATAGAAGAGAGACGTCGAAAGTTGCAATCACCTCCTGGGGCATCTTGCAAGAGCAATTTCTTGCCAACTTTATGCTTTAATTTTCTTTAAGGAACCACTTTTGGTGCGATAGAATGAAATTTCCGGGCTTCTCTTTGAGAGTTGGAAACAATTCGTGACAAGATTTAACGAAAAAAAAAACAGAAAATAAATGGTTGAACGTCTATCATCCAAACAATTTTTTTTTTGTCGAAATCTCTTTTGACAAGTACTTAGAAAATCATTCTATTTTTATGGTTAAGGTATTTTTTGCACACATCGCAACGAAAATAAAAGTTTAGGCCACAGAAAAGTTTCAAAATCAAACGAAAGGTTTTTGAGAATCACACGTTTTCGTAAGATAAATTTGTATTTTTTTTACAAATTTTAAAGGAAACGATTTGATTTTTTTTTTTTTTCATGAATTGTGGATTTGTGAGAGAAATTAAAAGAAAAAAACAAAATGATAAAGAGAATCATAATATAATCCAGCCAGCAGCGTTATGAATTTTCATATTAAAAGTCGTTAGTTTTGTGCCAGCCACAACAGTTGCGGTTTTTGCATTTTAAAAATGAATATTTTATGAATACAAACAACCCATCGTATATCTTAATCGCTTTGTTTAATTTTAATTAGTTGTGTGCACTCAGAGAAAAAATAAGTTTTGAATTAACATTCACACGAAGAGCGAAAAAAATGTATTCCGGATTCTTAGTAAAAGCAAGTAAAAAAAATTGGATAGCTTTTTGGCAAGGATTTTTCTTTTTTCTGAGAATTACACATTCATAGTTAAGCGACTGGATCACTTGACGTTAAGTGAAATAAAATTGCACTCCTTCCTGGAAAATCTTCTGGATAGAAGAAGACTCAACTTCATCCAAAAATATCGGATCTCTGATAACTTATTAATTTAAGTAGTTAGTAAAAGTGGCAGATTTTTTTATTATTTATTTTCTTCGAAAAATGTTGAGATTATGGCGTCAAACCGCAACCATGATCCTTTCCTTATACTTTCTGAAACTGCTCAAGTATCGCAGGATCGACGTCAGCCTCTACTAGTAGGACGCTAACATAAAGGCCCATGGAAGGTGTCTCGGCATATTCCTTGATGAATGTCAAAGATGGCAAGCCTTCAAAAGGGTGTGGCGAGGGAACGCAACCGTCGTCATCAGAAGTTGGCGGTCCCTCAAAGTAGGGCAGAAATCGACATACCAGAAGCCCTTCTAATTACCAAAACTGCTTAACCCGAAAACCCGAAAAAAGGGGAGGATCCGTGTCGTAGATGCATTGCTTAACTGTGTGCCAGATTTTCTTTGTAATTTTTTTATTAATTACTAAAGGTTATTTTTTCCAACCGTGTAACATTCAATAAAACATCAGTTTAATACACTATAATTGAAAGTGGACCGACAATTTATTTTATTACAAAATGACTGTTTTAAATATTAAATGAGTAATTTGTCAAATGAAACCTATTTGAAATGAATAAAAAAAAAATTAAACACAAGTATATAAAGTGACATAGAGTCAAATGTTGGTATGAATATGGGATTGTGGTTTCTGAATATTTAATAATTTTTAAATAATTAAATTAATTTTGTCAACAAAATACTTTCATGGGAAAAGTTTAACCATGTATTAAAATTAATATGAATATGGGAAAAATGAAAATACAAAACTTGTTAGAGTGAAATTTACAAAAAAAATTAACTTTGTTATGTACTTATCTGCTACAATAATTGAGCTAACAGTGCTTAATTCAATCAAAAAGCTGTGTTCCAGTAGTTTTGTAGCTTTTTTTGAGGACTTGAACTGACTTAACTGTTTTATTGATACCTATTTATGTTGCTTTTTTCATAAAATAATTTAAAAAAAATATATTTTTTGAATGGCAGGCGCCAATTTTCAACAGTTTGTTACTGTTTATACCTTAAATGGCCCTTGCGACTTCTTGAACATTTCACTAGCTCCTTGAAATTTTGATTTCCGATCTATCGGAACTTGGCGATTTAAAGCTCCAAGCATTTTACAACAAAAATCCACCAGAGATAACCAATTTGCTTATATTTTTCATTTTTACGAGTATGTATTGCAAATTTGATTTCACACCTGTCAATGAGCATGAAAACCAGAATATATTGACAAAATGAAATACAAATAAAATAACACTTGAAGTTAGAAGAAAGTTATCTTAAAAATAAAAAATCTCATACCAAAACAAATTTTTTTGCGTTTTTTGGACCATTTTTGAAAGCGCCTATTCTTAGCTCCAAGTTTTTTCAAAATCGGCTCCTTGCCTCCAAATTATTCTGACAACACTGATACCAGCCACAAATACTTAATGGCATTTATTTTTATGAGTCCGGACAATAAACTTCCAAATATTTTTAAAATGTTCTCATTCTTTTCTTCATCTCCATACCTGTTACCTCGGCGTTTACAGAAAAAAAAAAATTACAGTCATTAATTAATTTAATTTTTTCAAACGATATGTACCGATTTTTGAATAGTTTGCTCATCTAAAACATATAACGTCATAAATGAAATAGAAACGACTACTTATTGGGTGAAGTCTATCGAACATCCTGTTAGAATGTTTAACATAAAACTTAAAATTCCGTCTGGAAAAAATGAACAAGCAGAAGAAAAATGCCTCATCGAACAAATTAACTAACAAAACTTCCATCGACAAAAGAAATCACCAGTTCATTAGGTCTTTTTCTTATTTTTTTAAACTGAAAAAATATATTATCATCTGTTCTATAGAAGGACTAGTACCAAACGGAAATATTCCTATAAAAGGCCAACCCAAAAGCGATAAGGCTGTCCAACTCCAACGAACATCATGGAGCAGAGTGAGAATGTGCAAGAGAAAAATATGTTATGTCTGTTCTGCTTCTTCGGTACATGGCTGCTTCACACGGACGCAAGGACGAACGGTAAAATGCCGGCTGCCCAGTCTCCATATCACATCAGCGCCACCATAATGGCCGCACTACCACAAACCGCAATAGAATTGCTTCGAAGGAAAATTAATGGTGCGGAAGGTTTTTCCAAACTAACATTTTCTTATTTTCAGTTTCAGGATTTCTTTGTGGTAGCTATGGCAGTTTGGTAGTACGACCGACGAGTACGAGTGGAGAGCACGAGTATCATCTATAAGAAAGGAACGATGCGATGGTGTTCCTTTTATATTGGCCTGTTGGGAAACTGATACGGATACCACCTAAATGTCCGGGTGCTTTAAAGATATTATTAAAGTTTCCAAGTGTGTAATAGTGGTTTATCACCTACAAATTGTAGGATCCATTACGCTTGCTTGTTGTGATTCATCCATTGGGTCTTGGGTTCTTTTTTCTTTCTTGGATCTGTGGTTTATTTTCAGAAATAATGGCATAGCCAGTTGAGAAAAGGATTATTGATTTGTGCATTGAGTGTCACTTGAGGCAGGGGTAAGTCAAGGAAGTGAGCTCGATTGAGTTGAACGAGTGGATATGTATGTATGTAGGTTTAATGTATCACGTTTCTTAAAATGGCACGATTTGTTCGACACACTTAGTTGTATATCATTACTTTTATATTGAATTACTTTAAAAGGAAAGGTTTTTCTGGAGATAAAATACCACAGATTGGCACTTTTATATGGGTTATTCGCTTGAAACATTTAATTTGTAAGATTATCACTTTCTTATTTTGTTTATGGAAACTAAATTAAATTGATTCCAGTTAATAAGGAAAACTAACGACACTGAAGTAGCATTTGACGTTTTAATAATATCTCCGCATATTGATTAATTAGAGAAGTATTGCCATATATTTGGAAAAAAATTGTTTATAATTGCTCTATACGAAATTATAGCCCAGTAACCAGATTTTACGGTTATTCCGAAAATATTCCAGACATTTACTTTTGAACCTCCGAATTTCTATTTTAAGTCAATCTTTGTTCCGAATCAAAGCGGTTGTACAAGAAGACTTTCTTCTGTGGCTTTTCATATTGAGTTTGGTCAAAACTTTACTGATTGCTTAGATTGCATTTTTACAGATTTTAGTAAGGCGTTTGATAAACTTTCGCATCGAATTTTGCTTAATTACGAATTCTTGACGCAAGTGAACATTTTGTTACGTGGGTGGCTTAGAACTTATTTATTTAATGTGTCCAGCTCGGTGCTTTTAAAACAATGCTTGTCATTATTATAATTTTGTTATAAAGAAGGCATTTAGTTACAATAGTGACTTGATTTTTTTATAAAAATTAAAATGAATTAAAGAGGAAATAATCCGTCCGCAAGTGCATTTTGAAACATTTAGTGCTACAAAAAAAAAAATAGTGAAAAATTACACTACCATATATTCGTGTGCTTTAAAAGATAGTGAAGACTATGATTACTATGTATCAGCTTCAGGAGCAGACCAGCGGAACGTCAGAGCTACTTGGTGTTAAAGGTTCATTAACGCTCGACATGATTTCCGGGACTTCAATTGCGTTTATTTAGGAGTTGTGAATTTTTTCACAAAACTATGGTTTGATAGTGCATATGCATATCGTTACAAACCTTGGTCGTTGTATGCATACCGAAACAAAGTTGATGAGAAATTAAAACAAATCAGCCCATCAAGTTTTGTAAAGAGATATAGATGTTTAGCTTCACAATCAAACCATTGGAAGACTAGTGTTCACGCACCTTCAAACAAAATCATCGACGAAACAATATTTGGCATCACCATCATTACTTTCATTCAATCTCCACTAGTGTGAGATTGAATGGGAAGTGGATAACCGAAAATGGGTCATATGTATGTGTAGGTAATAGCGTCCTGATGAAGATTTCGAAAGTCTGGCAGGTTTATTTCACGGCATTCGATGGTTTATGGGGAGTTGGAAAATGCATTTTTTCCGATTTTTGTGTAAATTCATATAGGGCCAATAAAGGGCGATACCTTGATTGCAAAAAGTTCGGTACCAGACGTTTTATTCGCGGCATAACCCTTGTCAGACGTCCTTGAAGATTCGCGAAATAGCGATTTTCATACAAAAGTCAGAATATTATTTTTTGCAAGATGTATAACCGTCTGGTGGTACCTTTTAAAAAATCACCACTACCCATTGTTAGACAATAAATTAGTGCCAGACGTTTTAACCACGGCATTACCCCCACAGGTTTTGAAGGTAGTCTTTTGCCTCCTAACAAGAGCGTTTTGCTGGAGCAGATAAAACGTTCACCATGTGAACATGGATGGATAAAAGAAGATAACGTTCTTCGACTAAATTGGTTTGAAGGAAATCCTACGCCAGAAAGAATCGATGAAATTTTAAAGGACGAAGAATCGGAAACTGAAAGCGATCTAGAAAATGATTCATCGGATAAATCAGGAGGAGAAGATTAATTTTTTTAAAATAAACTAGTATGACTTTTTAAGAAATTAAATATAAAAAAAAAAAACAATTTAAATAGAATTCATAAAATGGTTTAAGTTCCGGAAACAAAATGTATTTATGTGTTAGAATCAGTGTTTCGAAACACTTTAAGGACGTCTGGTCTCTGGTGGGGGTAATGCCGTGGTTAAAACGTCTCGGACTGATTTATTTTGTATCTGGAGGCAGTGGTGATTTTTTAAGAGTTACCACCAGACCTTTGTATATAAAATCCATAGTACTATCATGAAAAAAAACAGCGCCACCAAAATAGTAAGCTAGCGAACGAACTAGAAAACTATGTCAAATTTCAAACAGAAATGTATATCTTATCTCCTTACTCCTATTATTGAATTCGATCTAAGAGCCCTCGCGACCACTCAGGTAGCGAACAAACTAAAAAATTTCACTTCATGATAGTACTATAGATTTTATATACAAAGCACCAGACGCATATCATCTTGCAAAAAATAATTTTCTGACTTTTGTATGAAAATCGCTATTTCGCGAATCTTCAAGGACGTCTGGCAAGGGTAATGCCGCGAATAAAACGTTTGGGAATGAACTTTTTGCAATCAAGGTATCGCCCTTAATTGGCTCTATATGAATTTACACAAAAATCGGAAAAAAAATGCATTTTTCAACTCCCCATAAACCATAGAATGCCGTGAAATAAACCTGCCAGACTTTCAAATTCTTCATCAGGACGCTATTACCTACACATACATATGATAGGGTTGCAACCGTACTCTAAAAAAGAGTATTGTACTCTATTTCACGTATGTGTACTCTATAATCTATAACTCTGATAGAGTACGTCAAAATACTTTTTTTTACTTAAAGCTGAGTGTACCACCACATAAACATATGCATCTTAACGTTTACAAATTGGTGGATAACTTTCATGTTTCTAAAGATAGAATTGAATGAAAAAAAAACGAGGCTTAAAATATTCGACCTTATAATTTCTAAATTAAAACAATTGTAATTTAGAGAGTACAAACACTATAATTTTTATCGTTGTTTTAGTACGACATATTTGCTTTGTTTGTTTCTTAGTCAAACTTTAAATTTAATTTTTTTTTCTTTTTTCAAATGTACTCTTTTTTTTCGTCTCTGAAATCAAATATACTCTATTCCTTCTTAAAAAAGTTGGCAACCCTACATATGACCCATTTTCGGTTATTCCAAATTCTGCTCTGGGCTCTCGGTCTAAACCATTCACAGGCACAAGTTCACCTTTTTAAAATCATTAAGAAAAAATTATAAAATAAAAGTAGGTACAAAAAACCTAAATCTCAAAATAAAAATTGTAACACTAATTTTAAAAACCAAACCCAAAGTGTTTGGTCCAAGAGACTAAAGTGTGTAAGAAGCAAAAGGAACAAAAAGAAAACAAAAATTTATCATCTAAATTGACAGCCATCGTCGACGCCATCACGATCGATGCCGCAATCGCAGCACACATTAGTATAAAAAAAAAGTCAAACCAAGTAAGTCTCTGGGTTTTGATTTAATTTACGAACGAAACAACTAGTGAGTGCAAATTTATGGCATGGCGCATGGGCGACTTCTTGCCTTTTCCTAGAAGAAAAAATGGTGAAGCCCACGACATGTCGCGACATGTAGAACTGCAAATTAAAAAAAAAAGTCAAATGATATGAAAGTATTTAATAGAATTAAAGCCAGCTCAGTCACTTACTTTTGTACTTTGTTGAAAACTGCCAGAAAACTAGTTGACATTCGGCGAAGATTACTTATCACTTTTCAATAAAGAATGACTATCAGCCCTATTCTGCTATTCGATTCACGTGAATCGAAGGATTCCCTTCCTCAATCATGTTAAATTGGTTTTGAAAAACTTCTAACTTTCGATAGCAATGTATTGTTCCCGCCTGTTTTAGAAATTCTAAAGAAAAAAAAATTGTCTAGATTTAATTTTAGGTACGTTTTAAACACTTCTTGTTTTAGACTTTCACGTGAATCGAATAGCAGAATAGGGCTGTATGTTATGTAATTTTGTTGTACACTGTTTTTAAATTCTAACATAAAATTATTAATTATTATATTTTTATAAGCATATTGAAGTTGCTGTAAATATATACATTAATAATGTGTTGCCAGGACAGGCTATTTATAGCTAAACCGGCTCCTTCAAGTTTTCTCCGGCTCCTTCAAATTCTGATTTCCGAATTATGAAAATTTGGCTCCTTAAGTTTTCAATTTGGCGATTTTTGGCTCCTTCAAAATTAAAAACTTTTATAATAAAAGAACTTGATTATTTTGATCACGCCTTAAAAGTCTTCAAAGTAGAATCTGACGTCTTGCTGAAAAGCGCAATTGTGAATGTACCTGCTTCCATTTTCATTCATTATGAGGCGTTCAGAATTATAATGGGTCAAGTCCACTTCTCTTTAGGTTGGATGTTTTAAGGTCTTAAAAATTAAAATAAAATAAAAGAAAGACATTTTGGCAATATGTAGCTATCGATCTTTGAAACATTTATTTCAAAAGTTCCTTTAGTTTCTGAGAAAAAGCTTCTCAAAGTTCAGAATAATGCACAAATTTCAAATGGACTTGACCCATTATTATTCTGAAGTCTGAACGCATCATATTTTGTTTCCACTATTCCACAATGTATATTTGTTTTGTTATTTATGTATTACTAAAATAAAAATTAAAGAATCTTACTTGAAGTCTGATAAATTTAATACAGAGTATTATTTCTTTTTAATTTTTTGTTTTTGTTATCATATTATATCTAAGTTAATTTGAAGTTGGAAAAAAATGATGAAAAAACAAAAAAAAAAATGGTACAAAATGCACTATTATGAGTTTTTATAAACAATTTTTGAAATTGGCGATTTTCGGCTCCAAAACTTTTAAAATTCGGCTCCTTGCCTCTAAAATTCTCTGGCAACACTGTACATTATAAGAAATACATGAATTTAAAAACTTAAAACTAAACTAAGACTATTGCGCAAATTTATTTATTTTAGAATCTGTTTTTTTTTTTATATATAAAAAAGTAGCAATGTGCAGTGCAGTGCAGTGTGAATTAAGCCAAATTTTTTTAATCAACAAGTTATTTGACAACGCATAAAACAGTCTTTTGTCTAAATTTAATGGGGAATAGGTTGAAAAGCCCGCAATTTTTTTACCCGTACCGTAGACATTGACCGCAGTCGATAGATTTTGTGTTTCGTATAGTTTTTATGCATTTGATTCCACCGAAAATCCTTACGGTACAAATGCTGTTTGTTAAAAAAAAAATTATCATCATTTTACGCCACAGTTTTTCTTGAATCAAATACAGAAAGGAAAATTTAGAAAAATATAAAATATCAGAAACAAAAGGAAGGATATAATTATTGTGAAATTTTTGTTTATACTACATGGGGGAAATTTTAAATAAATAATAGAAAATAAAAAATAAAGAAATAAGAACTTATGAGAATTTAAACATCAAGTTTTTAGAATATGTTATTCAAATAATGAATAATTTGAACAAAATGTTTCAAAGTGAGTCTTCAAAAATAATTGTATTACCTTCATCCATAAAAGAATATTGTTTGAACTATTTTTTTTAATTTTTTCAAGAAAGATTATATTAACCTTCCAATAGCAACACATTAAATATGGGTGCTAGGATTAAATTGGAAAAAATACTTTAAGGTATAATAAAAATTATTTACTTAATCATAATACTTCATAGACTTTAACAAAAACAAAAAATAGATAGGTAATTAATAAAAAAATGCTAATTGTCCAAAAAAACAAAGACAAAAATAAAATATAGTCGGGGGTGGACGGTGGTATAGCACCCCTGTTATCATCGGAAGATTTAAAATATTTTTTGCGAAGTAAGTAGCGTTTGGTTTTGCTTTTGATTGTTCTTTTCAGAAAAGCAGGTCACTTTAGCATTGATGAACTGTTTTTTATACAAGCGAACAAAAAAAACTCCAAGTGTAGTAGAAATAAATCGATCTTCAGAAGCTTGAGCTTAAAAAAAAAAAAAATAAGATCATGACTCCAAAATTAAATAGCTTGAGTTAGAAAAGGACGAAGACTCCAAAAAATATGAAATTGCATTCAAATACAAGATCAAAGCAGTTTTATTTTATATATGTTTATGTTTATTTGAATATGAACTTTATTAATTTTTAAGTTTTTTTTTTTTAATAAAAAATAAATGATTTAAAAGTTTAGGACTCGTAATCGTTCATTAGTTTTATCAAAGCACGTCTTTTGTTCCCACCCGTTTTCATGAGAAGTATGCTTCAGGTTCTTCTGATGGTTTCTCGGCTAGTTTAAGCTCCAGATCCATCGAAGTAGTCGACACAATGCAAATACAATTTTTATCACCATCTTTCTCCTAGTAGAAGGCTTATGTAAGTGCAAAACCCATTGATCCGTCGAGTACAACCTTGGTCGTGTACTCAACATCCAACTTATTCACTTTGAGATGAGGTATAATTTCAATTATATCTATTTGCTACAAAATTAAATAATGTTACGATTAAGTAATACATTTAATTTGTTACGCAAAGAAATCTAGTAGTTTCCCGAAGGAAAATTTGCCAAAGCACATAGATATTACTTTCAAGTTTTCTAAAGTAGTTTTTTTCCTCAAACAACAAAAATCCATTTGAGTCTTTGCATTATCTTAATGTCCCCAAAGACTATCAAGTCAAAGTATATAATTTTTTTTTTGTAAAGTAAACAAGAACAACTATAGATATGATTGTATCTCTTCCGTCGTAGGTTTGAACTGGAGAGTTTAGAATATGGAAAAAAAATTGTCTCGCCTTATTCCATGCTATCAACAATGCCACAAATAAGTCAACAAAAAAGAAAAAGAAAAGAAGAGATGTTGGGGTTAAAAGAAAATCTCAACCATCACATCACAGAACGTAGAAACTATAAGGAACTATAAGGAAGACGAATTTCCAACTAAACAAGCAAATTTCGTGCCAAGTCGAATAGAGAGTATCCTTGATGTTGCCTCATTCATGAAATTGCATTCGTTGCAAGATTATGCCGGTTTAAGCTTATTTCAATTTTGGCAAAAATTTGCAGCATTTTGCCCACCACCAACACCGACTATGGTTGGTATATAGCGATGGCGAGACTACAACAAGAACAACTGCTGCTGTAGATTTTGGTCGATGGTGGTTTGGTTGTCTTATGTCTTTGTCGTTGCTGGAATAACGCCACTGCTTCAGGCCATCACGTCACTCCAAAATGTACTCATCGGATGGAAATGCAATCTTTTCGTGTCATCAAGAAAACTGAAAAATGTTGGTTCAAAGCCAGAAACATAAAAGGGAAAATAATAATAATAATACGCTTTGCGGGCAGTCAGCTTTGGCTTATCCCCGACGACCGACGACTCCGAATACAAATCCGTGTCCTACCGATGCCGAGTTCAGTCAAGTCGAGCCGTGCCTTCTGTCTTCCGTGTAAAAAGCCTTACGAATCGTTTTAGTTTCGGCACACAAAATTAAAGGGTATGAGACTACACAAGTCTATTGTTTTGCCATTGCAGATATTTGAAGATTGTCTATAGACGAATGGGTCATGCAGTAGTAAATATTATCAGAGAGAGCTCTCATCTTTGGGAATAACGATTTATGACCTTTTAAATATCTACAAGGAATGTCATTTGTTGGCAATTTAAAGTCATCAAGTTTTATATATTAAAGGGAACATGACATAAAATCTAAAGATGGCCTCATTCTCGAAATGACATGTTGAAGATTTGGCAATTGGGTGATTATTTTGTTGTGGGTGTTTGAAGTTGAAGTATGAATGCGTTAAGCTTATTTGGAGATTATTAAATGGTGCCAAAGCCGATAGTGGTCTTTCCGAAAATTCTTAAGGGTATCATTCTTTGGTTTTTTTTTAATTAGAAAATGATAGTATTGGTCTGAAAAACTAACTAAAATCTTAAAATCTGCTGCCAGCTGAGAATGAGATCAATAATACTTGACTTAAATTTAAGACCCACAAAGGACTATCGATCGTTGAAGAGTTTCTTATCTAAAGCTTTATAGGTTGGGTTTAAAACTGCAAAATGTGGAAGAGAGATTTTTGTGGACTAGTTCTCATGGCTGTAAGACATCCTGAGACTGCCTTGCCTTTCCTGCATCTCTACAGCGTTGAGCACAAATTCGTAACTAGAACAGTTCTGGCTTATCGCTTACATTTCTGGAACAGAGAGCAAATCCGCAGTCAAAAGAGTGTTATTTTATAGTTTATCGTGTATAATTACAAGCTTTTTAATCCAGAAACCATATCAAGGGCCAAACAAGACATCGAAAAGGGCTTGTATTTGAATTAGAATCAAAATGCTCATGTTATCATACAGTTCCTTTAATAGTTTCCAAGTCTTCTCGTGCCTAGCAACTCTTAATGAATTTTTTTTTACACAAAAATTTTAATTATTTAACGAGACATGACATCAAAAAATTTATTAATGTCGTCGAAACTCAAGGTTCTTGGATAATTCAACGCAGACCTGAAACATTTCGTAGATACCAATCACAACAGAGGGTCTACCAACTTCCGCAGATCAGTTCAAGGAATGGTCGTGAAGGCAGTGAAAATTTAAAAAAAACTGAGGTAATTTTAGTTATTTAAAATTACTTCATTATAAGTATTTATTTTAAGCATTAGCTTTGAACAGAACCCTCATTTCAAATTAATCAATTGTCGAGTCTTCCATAGTTTGAGCATCTGCGTAAGAAAAACTTCATCATTTAACATTATTGTTGCGCTTGAGGAATAAGGTAACATCACCAAAATCATAAAAGTCATCGCTGTTGTGCGACTTTTCGTTTAAAGAACGATCTGTTCTCGGGTCTCTCGAGTTATAGATGTTACGTTAGCAACGGTTTATTTATTTTGTTAAATTTACAAAATAAGTATTTAATTCAATTTTAATTTTTTAAAATTTTAATTTATTTTTATAAAATTTTAAATTGAGTCTATTCTCAAGTAATTAATATTTGTTAATAAATTTTCATAGACATTTTTAAAAAAGTATACTAATATAAAATTAAGTTTAAAACATAATTATAGGAACAAAGTTAAGTTTAACATATTTATTATATTGGCTTTAAATAATCCCAGTCTTGTTCTGTGGATATGTACATTTGTACATATGTAACTTCCGACTGCGCCAGTTATAGATGTTACGTTAGCAACGGTTTATTTATTTTGTTAAATTTACAAAATAAGTATTTAATTCAATTTTAATTTTTTCAAATTTTAATTTATTTTTATAAAATTTTAAATTGAGTCTATTCTCAAGTAATTAATATTTGTTAATAAATTTTCATAGACATTTTTAAAAAAGTATACTAATATAAAATTAAGTTTAAAACATAATTATAGGAACAAAGTTAAGTTTAACATATTTATTATATTGGCTTTAAATAATCCCAGTCTTGTTCTGTGGATATGTACATTTGTACATATGTAACTCTCGCAAATCTTTGCGCTAGGGTTTTAACTTTCTCCTGTTTTTCCGGATCGAAAAGATTTATAAATGATCCATGCTATTTTTGTATCTAGATTGCGCCATAAAAGCTATTGCTGCACATTATTCACCTCTATCATTAATATTAAAAAAATTCTTACGGCCGTTTTAATAGCTGTGTTCCTTTGTCCTTAAAGTACTTCTGTTTGTTTTCAACTCCATTTCTTCTATAGAAAAAATGTCTTTGAATCGTTTCAGAAGTACTTAAAAGTACTTTGCTGAACCCAAAGGAACACAGCCAATAATGAAAGTTTTAACTTCTCAACCAAGGGTATTTGATTTTTAGTTTTATTTTGAATCAACTATTCCCATTTCTGTTTTAACGTCAAAATAGTTGGCCAGAGATACCCAAAATGGTAATTTTTCTCACCTTGCAGGATATCTTTAGGTTTAGCCAAGGGGCAGACCAAGTAAGGTAATCAGCTATTCTTCTAAGCATATCCATTGAGCCTCATATTTTTGCTTGTTTCGGTGCTTGTTATTGAATTCAAAGTGTGACTGGCACATCGCAGTTGGTATGAAAGTTGTAAGTGAAGAGATGCATTAGCAACTCTTTCATCCTCATTATTACCAAATTCAACATCTTCAAGAGCTTCTCCGGTTTCGCCTTTGTAGTAAAAGGATTCTTCTTCATTTTGAGGCTTACAGACCTTTATGCTCCAGGCATACAAGGAAGACAGAATTGCGGGTAACATTTTTGCATACCTATGAAACAAAAAAAAGGTAATAACAAGTAGCTGTTGTAACCTTTTGTCTTATCTTTTAGTAGTTAAACAAAATCCATTTCTCCCCTTTTTGTAAATATACCTTACAAGAAATATTATCAAAAAATAAAATAAAAAAAAGAATGATACTGAAAAAAAAAACCCTTCTTTGAGAAGGTATCGAACTTAAAATATGAGAAATGATTCATGGGGCAGATGTCCACAGCTGACAAACTTTTATTTATCCACATCACGTTCGAAACAAGGATAATATCTTATATCCTTATAGTTTCTTTTTTTCGGGTGTTTCTTTGCCATTCCTTATTCGATTTCATTTCTGAGCTGAAATGGTTCGTTCAACCTTAACAAAATGTGTCAGTTTATAAATTTTAAATAATATGATTTTTTGTATGTGCGTGTTTGTTTATTTGATGATAAAAGAGATAACGTCTGGTGCAAAGTATTAAGTCTGTTTTGATACATACGGATGTTGATTATTTTTATTACCTATATTTAACATCTTAAAATTTGAAAATTAAAATTGGATCTAGGAAACCACATTACCACTTAGCGATAGTGCATCGCAATTGACTTGACAGCTGGCTTTAACTTGATCAACCCGAACCCAATATTATTGAGCTCTTAGCGTGCGAATTTTAATTTTATCTATTTTTAGAAAAAACTTTTGATTTAGAGATCTAAGATGATGTTTTAAGATTTTTAAAGGATATTCAATTTTAAATAAAAGGCAACAATTCTACTTGAAGACCAGGAAAGATGTTCCCAAATATGTACATAGGATGAAAATGACAATGAACTATCTTCACAATAACTAATTTCAGTCCAAACCACTAAGCAAGGATACTTAAACAAAATTGGTAGTCTTTAAGATCACAATCCTCGTCTTGTAAAACGAGAAAAAAGAAGAATTCCAGTCAACTAGATATATTGAGGCAAAAATAATTAATGTCCTTCAATTTGTTTAAGAAAATATAATTTCCTCTTATCAGCGAACATGCATAACCAAAAGTCATTTGAGTAAAACGTGGCAACTGGCAAATAATATTATAAACCACATCCAACATTTACTGTTCCTAGGCAAATATGTAGGTACTACATACCGACCCTACACCACCTAAGAGCTGCTTTCAAGAGGAGTTGACAATTCATCATATTCATACAAAGCTTGAATACATTTTAGCGCCATAAATAACAAAGTTTATCATTGTAACCAGCAGCCGCTCGGGCGAGTTAACATAGCAGCTGATTATACCTACTATACCTTGAGAACCCTTTCCATTTTACATTGTTATTGTTGTTCTTAGGTTACTATACTACTATAAGGTAAGGTGTTTGTGCAAATTTTCACCTAACCCATTTATTCTTACAAAAAACCTGCGGCAGTGGCGATATGACGGCGGAGTTGGGCGTATATGTATGTGTCGGTGCGTAGAGATAAAATTTATAATTTTGACATCACACGATGTAGCACCCAGTTTTGTCTTCTTCATACCATTATCCCTTATCAAAACGATGGAGCATCAAATGACATTGTTAAATGTCCTTGAGCAGATTCAGAATCCTAGGTGAAAGTAAGCAGGTTAGGTAAAGGTATACCTAAAGAAAGAACCTTACAAAAAAAAAAAAAATAAGATGGAGAATGACAAATTAAGCTATTCTCTCAGAAACCAGATCTTAAAAAAAGAAGAAGTAGAAAGTAAAAAAAAATAATAATTAAAACGAAGGACGTTTTTCACCTGTTAAATTGAGGTTTCCCTTTTTTAACAACACTTTGTTAGTTGTAATGCTATTAGCTTGGTAAATGTACATATATGGAAAAGAACCATTAAAAAATCAATTTTGCATACGAATTGAGTAATTTCTTTTAATTGATACCAATTAATCTCTTATCCATGTCGTCGTCACGTATTTTACTGCAAGTGCTTTTCTGTGCGATTTCCTGTCCATTTCGGATTCAGTTTCATTAAAATGCCACTTAAAATCGACCACAAGGACTTTTCAACAAATTTATTCTTCAAAACAATTTACTATTTTGCTAGAATTTTTGGACTAACATTTTTTTCTATAACCAAAACGGGTCGTTTGAAATATTCTGCCAAAATATATTCCTATTCTGTTATTGTTCGAATTTTTACTCTCATTTGGTTTATATCCATCTTACCTGGTGTCTATGCTGAAATTCAAGAAGTAGCCCATCTTCATGTTCGCCTTATAATATTTGTTCAGTATGCTTCGGTTCCAACAATCTCGGCAACGTGTTGGCTTTTTCAAGTTGTCCGTCATAATCAGTTTATTATGTTGGTGAATAAGGCGAGAAATATATTTATTCGCATGCAAGTTATTTCGGGTGATTTCAATTTATTCGGTTTTGAGTTTTACGTAATGATCTTGTTAAGAATATTTAGTCACTTGGGAACACTATTTGTTCTTTCGACGTTTTTTAGAAACGCAATTGAGGCAAGAGATCTTTTAGACTTTATCAATTGCTTTATTGGAAATTATGTGTGGCTTGGTTGTGTTGTGGTATTGGATTTGATTTATTTGGCTTATCTAACAGCGTCAGGAATCTATTTGAATATTGGAAAATATATAATTTCATTAGCAAATCAAGTTGAAAATTTGGAAAATCAACGGGAAACAAAATGCGATCAAATGAAACTACTTCAGAGGCTTTCAAAGAAACTCAACGTATGCTCTCGATTGTATTCGGAAATATTTGAAATTATCCATGAATTTCATAATTTGTTTCAAGTTAACGTTTCGTACATATTTCTTATTGAACTATTTGGAGCGATAGCTAGCATTTATAATATTTTTTTGACATATTTATTATGGGGTCAGATGATGTGGACTGGTATAATACTTTGTTGTATGGAAACAACGGATCTGGTTTTTTTAACATTGTTAATTGATTTAATAATCAGGAGATCTCGAGTTCCTCATTACATTAATTGGGATTGTTTAGTTTCGAAACACCATAGTCAGTGGGATAGAAGTGTAAGTATTGATATGCAAATTGATTATGCTTGTGTTTTTAGTTATTATTAACTATAATATTTTTTCTTACAGGTTGATCGATTTTTGATACAATTACGACTTCAGAAATTACAATTCGATGTTTTTGGATTATTTCAATTGAATAATGAGATTTTATTGAGTGTATTTTCTGTGTTTGTTACTTTTTTGACTATTTTGATTGAATCTACCATGCAAGGACGTTTTGAGGTTACTCAAGGGTTGAAGAGATAAAATATTATAACATTATAAAATAATAAAAGAAAACTTATACCGAAGAAGAAGATTGGTTTTATAATACAAATTCTATATACATACTACTGAAATCAATAAAGTAGAAGTTGCGAGGCAAGAGGAGCGGAGGAGGTGTAGGTAGGTTGGTAAGGTAGGAAATAGGATGAGGTAGGAAATTAGAAAAGGCAGTGTTTGGAAAGGAAGGAAGGAATGCTAAGCTCCGGAGGACGTGGCCTGCTTGCGATGCACGGCATAAGCTCACCGGATGGGGGGGATCTTGCCCCCGAAACTTAACCTCACCTGCAAACAAAAACATAAATCAGGCCGAGAACAAAAATCGAAAAAAAACGTTTTTGAAAGATGTGACAGCAGACGGACTATCATCATCTCAAGGGCACTGCGGATGTTGGTGCAGTGTGGCCTATTCCCTCCCAACCATGGAAATCCGCGGCCATGTTTGATTTCCCCCAAGATGGTGGATGATCGGTTTCAGATCATACCACCCTTACCTTACCGCAACTCAGCTGAAAAGTCTCTTCAAAAAGTCATAGTTTCATTGACGTGAAACTAAAAACAAAACACCAAACAAATTGATTTTTTTTCGACCTTTAGCGTCATGAAAGTTTAATAAACAATGAAAAAACAAATTAACCTTAAGAAAAAAAATAATAAAATTAATTAATTTAAGAATTAAAGTAAGAATTTAGAACACAACATTAAACAAAAAAAAATTAACTAACAATAAAAAAAAGGAACCCAATGCGACGAAAAACCTTTCCTACGAGTCAGGAGTTAAACAAAAAAAAGGATACCCTTTCGGTATTTTTAGTTAGGTTACCCTCAATACGCCCCAGGATTCACTACCCCTAGAGAGCTCTTTAAAGGTATACATCCCCCTAGGAAAACAAAAACAACAATTTTCTTTTTTTTCGCGTTGACTCCTTAGGAACTCGATCTTTCTCACTCACACTTTTAAATAATAACAAAAAAATTAATGATAAATAATAAATTGATTTAAACTTTGACGCTCATAAAAAAAATATGTTTTAATAAATAACGGACAATCACAAACACATATAATTTCGTTTTATTTCCTTTTCTGTTCGTGTTTTAATTTCTACTTTGTTTTCTTTTGTTTTGTTGGTATCGTGATCGTTGTTCTATCTTGTTAAATTTTTGTTCTTATTTCTTATTGTCTAGCACTCACTGATACTTTAAATGGATGGACGTCCTAAGACTCCTTTGGCATGATGCTGGTGGCGGAGCACCCAGTTTTGTGGTGGAGACTCTATGGAGACCCCAGTCCTCTTAGGGGGAAAATTTCGTATCACCGAGTCCAGTTGCCTTACGATCAATAACAGCCTTTTATCTAGAGCTCAGGAGATCAATAGCCGAACAAACAAGAAAAACTGGATCAACAAATAAGCGGGATCCAAAAACTATAACACTGGTTTACAAAATTAAACTTTTTTTTTGTTGCCGGAATAAAAATATACTTTTCTGAAGGTTTTCGGTGTGCTGAACTTGAATCCGAAGTCAAAAAAATTCTAGCAGCTCCCGTTTTTGAGATATTACCGTTAGAAAGTGCAGCACTTCGGACCTTATTCTTTTATATAAGGAAAATTGTTTGAGCATATTTAGTAAGGTTTTTTATAAGAACTATTTACCACCTTTTTAAATCTGTTTAAATCTCTCCGATATCTTTTTTACTTCCCGAGATATCCTCAGTTGTTTGATATTTTTAAAAATTTTATAATGTCATTATCTTCTTTATAATATATGAAGCCAAACCCACTGACTTCAGTTTGAGATATCTCGGACAATACATAAGATATTGAAAAGATTTAAACAAGTATCGAAAGATGGGAAATAGTTCTTATAGCAACCGTTACTAAATATGCTCAAACAATTTTCCTTATACAATAGAATAAGGTCGGAAAAACTCAAAAAAACGTTTTTTTGCATTTTCTAACGGTAATATCTCAAAAACGGGAGCTGCTAGAATTTTTTTGACTTCGGATTCGAGTTCAGCACACCAAAAACCTTCAGAAAAGTATATTTTTGTTCCGGCAACAGAACCCTTGTTAACCAGTGTAATTGGACTTGTTGAATTATTGATTTAATATAGCTTTTTATGGCGTTTTGTCCCGGGACGAATCGAAAATTTTTTGTTTGGACTAAAGGCTTATACCTACAAAATAATAAGAGTGGTGATTTTATTAGAATTTTAAACATTTTATTGAAAGGTGTTATAAAAGTGTAAAACTTGAAAGACACCCATTTTTGAAAAAAATAGATATTTTTGGTTTTGTTTCAGTTTCACATTATTGAAACTATGAATGTTTGAAGAAATTTTCAGGGGTGCGGATGGTAGCCGATCTTCAACTATGGTGATGACCTGATTTCTACTGGAACGACGATTTTTTGGGAGAATCCAAAAATGGCTAACGGATTTTCATGGTTGGGTGGGTAAAGGACACACTGCGATGACACCTGCAGTGTCCTAGGGGAGGTGAACGTCCGTCTGAGGAGTCGCACTTCCATCTTCCAAAGCGGTGCACCACTTGGATTTCGAATACACAAACATGTAATTCTTTGAAACTGAAAAAAAGTCAGATTTTAATTTGTTTTGTTTTCAGGTTTTTGGTTTTTACTTATTTAAGCGAACGAGACAAAAGAATACAAAAACAACACAAAGTATGTAATGGAAATAAAAAAAAAATAAATTTGCAATAAATAATCAATTTATAAAAAAAAAACCAACACAAGAATGAATTCTGTTAATTTTTTTTTTTAATCATAAGGCAACATCGTTGCCACCTATATTTTTTTTACTTTAAATTTTATTTAATATATTTGTATGTTTATTAATTATATTCAAATTAAATTATCATCGGGCAAAACAATGAAGTAGAATAATCATTTTGATCTCCTAAAATTTTTGTTCTGCTATTATTTAATATGCATACATAGATGGTTGAAAAATTACGATGCGATACCAAACTGTGAAGTCGCTTCAAGCACCAAATCTTATTTTTAAGAATACTTAATTTTTGTTAGCATCCACAGATCACAGTAGTAGGAGAATTTTTCAGGGGTGAAAGAAACATATCTCATGAGGAGAAATTGGACGCCCTTATGAGCACAAGGTAAGCTTGTAGGAAAAGAAGGATCGGGGCTGTTGCGCATACTTAGGAGGACACCTTTGATTTCCTCCCAAAGAAATCACACACGCATACGCAAATTCAATTAGAAACGAATTGGAGTTCAACTACTTTTTTTTTCTTGAACCCAAGATACTCGCGGTATTTTTAATTATTTTTTTTGAATGTTATTTCGTAACATCGGTACAGCGCTACGGTAGCAATAACCCGCCCATCCGACGAGCTAAGCTAGCATGTCCCCTCTCCTGTTTGTCGGTCGCCAGGAACGGTCGTATATTCCAGGGGGTTGTAATGGTGGTAATAAGTTAGAGGGGCATTAGAATTCTATTCTCAGACTTGGACTCTAAAAGATTAAAGTTTGACTCTACGTGTAAAGCCATTAGATCCAAATTTAGGAATCCTGCCGACAAGTACAACACCTCGGTTCGTTACACTCTAAAAACTTACTGTCCAGAAACTTTAACGTTAATATTATTATTTTTTTTTTTTTTCAAATAAATAAAAAACTTATGTTAATAAAACTGAAAATAACATGTAGTTTTTACTTTGAAAACTTAAAAGTCAAAATTGTTTGAAAATTATTATAATCGGTTTTTACCTTTTGTCTAAAACCAAACCACGACTGTCCACTTTTTTCTATCGAAATGCCTTCACAAAATATGAATACCCAATGTCACTTATTTCTAGTTTTGAATTTCTATTAGAATTTAACATTGGTCGAACAATTTCAATCAAATTTGAAAACTCTCTTATTCTCTCTTGTTAGTTCCCAGTTTCCGCAGATAATTAAAAGTTTTTAAAAATACGTTCATTCTCGAATTATACACGAATACAGCTAAAGAAATAAAAAAAAAAGATGAAAATAAAATAACCTCGCTAAACTGTCATACACAGAAAGAACTAATTTAAATGTTCCGTCCTGGGAACATTTGCACACAAAACTAACTTCGAAATCGATTTACTCTTAACTTCATTTGCATAAAAAGCCAAAGTAATGGAAACGAGTCCTAAGTTTCTTCACCACCACACTTCTTCTTCTTCTTCACTCTTCTATAACCACAACTCTACCAAAGACCCATTGCCATTTACCACACCAGCTCCCAATACGATAGTGTAGATCTGTAGAGAACTAGTATGGTGCTATCTGTATATAGTGTATTCTAGTACAAGGCCAATTTAAAAATTAAAAAATTGTTACGATAACCATTTTGGAGAGAGTAGGTACAACCATCATCGAACTACATAATGGGTTGGTAATTTGAATTGGAAATTTTACTAATTAGATTATTTTGTGAGGGTTGAGGTGTTTCGAACTTTAAGGGCTCTTGTTTTATTCCACTTTCTCTCTAAAGGTACCCCTAGTATTGAATTTGTTCTCTTTGAATTGCCGGTTCTTATACAGTGTTATAGTTTATATACATAGCTTAACTATACAGTTAGAGTTGTATATGTATAGAATTTCAATAGTTTTAGTGAAGAAAATCTTGTTTTTATTTCATCGCATCGGGTTCTTTCCAATTAGGAAGGAAAGAATGAACTTTTCGAACTTGAAATGGAAAAGTTTTACAAGATTTTCATCGGGAAAGCAAATACAAGAAAAAAAAAAAAAAAATATAAGAATTGAAATGGTTTAGATCTTACAACATTTTGAGTTCAATAGCAATTATAGTTTTTGGAACATTTGTTTTGTGGAAAGTGAAATCGAACTTTTTGAAATGCAATTATAACGGGAATATTTATTACATAAATGAAGACAATTTGATTTTGAAGCAAATCGCATTAGATTTTGTTCAAAAATCATATTTTAATAATAGAATTTCCAATCAATTGTTGGAATAAGCTCTGTTGGTTATTTCCGAGAAAAGGGAACAATTGTTATTCGAGAAAACCGGCTGATAGTTTTCTACTTATTCAGAAGATTTAATAAGTATTTGCTCTATAAAACATACTCCGATGAATATATTGAGAGCAGCGTTGTGCAAATGTGCCCAATTGGGCCATTTGGCCCAAGAATTTATATTTTGGCCCCGTGCCCAGGGCCAACAGCAAATGGCCCCATTTAATGAAATTCTTTAATTAATACAGGGATTTTTATAAAATAAATTAGTTGTATTAACAATTTGATGATTTTTTAAGTAGTTATCGACTAAAGATCGATTGTCAAAATATTTTGCGAATGCATTCACTGAAGAGAAAGGACGACAAATGATATTTGTTTTCCTTTATCTTTATATCTAGTTTAAACCTGATTGATAAAGGCTTCTGAAGTATTCAGTCCACTGTTATTTTTATTTCATTGGGAAAAAGACTAAAATGATTTTAAAAAGTTTATGGCCAAAAAAAAAAACAAAAACATTTAATAAAATCCAAAATAAATTAAATATATTAGATTGTTAAGAACCAATTTTCCTGGCCTAGTTCGGTAGTTCGGAAGCCCCGGTTGTTCGATCTTCATGAAAACAAATTTGGGGACTTTATTTATAAAGTTATATCTAACATAGAAGAAACAGTTTGGATCAAATAACTTATTCGGTCAAACCAATAGGCTGCGAGTTATAGATCAATTACAGTTTTCCAACATTGCGGAATTCGCCATTTGGTGATGAAATGATCCAAAGACCAAGGCTTAAGTTTTTCTATTACCTTCCTTTTATTAGACTATTATTATTTAGTGACCCTTTTTTGCGACCGTTTTGAGTTTCCCAACGGCAACACTGCTCAGCGTTACCGCTAAGCGACTTTAGTCGCTATAAGCGACCTTTTTGAAGCCTTAGCGACCAAGCGACGACTTTTTATTCAAAGCGACCTTTTCACCAATTTCATAATAGCGACTTTTTTTTCTAGAAATTGTATTTCTTTTTACCTCTGAATATTTAGAGCTTCAATTTCTTTTTTCGTTACGAAAGTATTCTGAACTTGTTCAGAGCGCGAATAAAATAACTGAGCAGACCGAGTTGAATGCTGAACACAAGCATTTAGCAAGTGATATTGAAAAAAAGAATTTCAAACAAATAAAATAATGGTGCAAAAGTGCAGTAGTCGGTCTAGTTTTTTTTTATTTTAATTTAAGTTTTAAATTTAATTTCTTGTTTCTGTAAAAGAAAATTTAAGGTAAATAGACAAATGTTCAGAGGCTATTCAGAGCGTGCTCCGAATGTTCTGGTTCTGTTCAGAGCTTCAGAATTGAAAAAGAAAAACGCCTACCCATAAACTCATCCATTTTACCTACCCACAACTTCAATTCAAACTCAAAGAACAAAAAGATGGAATTTTCAGTGAAATTGGAAAGGGAAAAAAATATATTGGGAAACTTGAAAGTCTTTTTTCATTTAATATTTTATCATTGTTCAAATTAAATGTTTCATACTTCAAATCTTAACGGTCCAAGCGTAGCGTCGAACTAAATTTAAGTTCCTAAAATGAAGACTGTTTTTTTTTTTGTTTCTAATTTTGTTATTTTTTTGTTGTTAATAAAAACTTTGTTTCAAGACAACTTGAGTTTATTTTTCTATGTAAAAACATATGAAAACCGTTTAGTGACCTTCTTTTTTAAATAGCGAATTCTTCGACAAAAAAGCTACTTTTTTTCAATTTTTTAGATTAGCGACTTTTTTAGCGACCTTTTAAAAATATAAACGGTAACGCTGACACTGCTTACTTGTATCTATAGACTATAGTACCTACTTATGTATGTATATATTTAGTTTGTGTTTAACTTATTAGAAAAAATAATTAAATAAACAAAATATACCTGGTTTATGTGTTTAGATATGTGTTTTAAAAAAAAATTTTTACATGAAAAATGAAATGGCCCCTAAAATGTTGAAATGGCCCCAAAAGTGGCCCCTTATATTTATTTTCCAAGAACAACGCTGATTGAGAGGGCGACTGAAAGAGAAAGACCATGCCACACCTGATGTCATAGTAGGTACTTGGACTAGAGGCAGCCCGCACTTTCCATTCGGAAATTGTGTGGCATTTACTAAGATTCGTCAAACATTTTCCCATGAAAAAACTGATATTTAAATTTATTTTTTAATATTATTACTATTTGTTAAGGTAGGTAGCGCATATTATTTTTTTTAAATTTATTTTTTGTATTTAAATGAAAAGCTTACTATTGAATCTGTAGAGGAGGAAGAACGGCAGCTTATATTAAAACTGGTTGGGTGTTACAAGGGTGCAGTTATTGCCCTTTACAATATTGATGGTTGTGAAAATTTGATTTTAAGATTGAATATAAACAAATTATCTTAATTTTTTTATTATTTTTTTTCAGCAACTTTCAAAATGGTTTTTGGGAGAAAGGTTTCAAAAACCATGGTAAGGGGATAAATAGAAGACAATCTCCTTACCTTTAATTTTAAAAACAAAGTTGTTGCTAATGAATTAATTTTAAAGTAATTTTTGTTAAAATACAAACAAAATTACTAAGAAAATGTATATTTGTTAATTTTTTTAAAATTTTTTGATTCACAAAAAAGTGATTTCTTCTTTTAATCTACATTTCGTTATCCGTAGAGATTGTAGAATCATCTAAATGATCATGATCACTTGTATCGGGTTTGAATTTTAGGACAGTTAAATTGATTTTTTCCTAGATTTTAGTACTTTTTTTTAAATAATATTATAGAATAAATTTTGTTTAGTGCAGTAAATTTTATTAAAAATATAAGCCCCCCCCCTCCCATACGATTTTGTTCTTTTCTCGGCCCAACCTACACGCTCTAGCTTTTTGGTACATTACTCCTGAATCACCCTGTGTTTGATCAAATTTTCTTTTTTTAAAGGAGACTGGGCATTGTATGGGACGTGGCCCATCGGTGTAACACATTGTGACATACATCAAATAAAAGGTGATGAGTGTATTATTTTTTTATATGGGAAAAAGTCTGTATCTCGTGCAGGGAAAGTGCTGTGGTGCATTTTATTTTCAAAAATGTATGTAATAAAATTCAGAAAAGTATACATTTTGACAAGACGCTCGATTAAATTGTTTCAAAAACATTATATAACAGCCAGGGTTCGAACCTTGCTCCGATCGGAGCAAATTTGCTCCACTTTTGAGGGAAAAAAATAATCTACTCCAACGCTCCAATTTTTCGCGATATACTCCACTTTTTCCACACAAAAACTGTTTACCTAAACTAACCTGATTAATCGAAATGGGAATTGAAATTGTATTTATTTTAGAATTGCAAATATATTTATGAACCACCACTAGCATTAATGAGGTTTATAAAACAATTAAGGTCCATTTTCTTCACTCGGAGTTGAACAAAACTTGAGAATTTTTATATTAAAAATTCTCAAGTTATGTTCAACTCTGAGTGAAGAAAATGGACCTAAATTGGTCCGATGTGAATTTGTTTTTTATTAAAAAAAAATTCCTGAAAATTAAAGATTTTTGTTTTGTTTTGAATCTACGTTTCAATGGAACGTCATGCCTTGTGGGTTACATTCGGCAGGGGCTACATTCCAGAGAGCGATGGATTCCATATTTGATCCCAGTGTTTTCGACCACGTCTTCGTCTACCTCGACGATATCATCGTAAATAGCCGTTCCTTCCAAGAACACCTCCAGCACCTGAAAGAAGTGTTTACCAAACTAAGAGCCGCCAGTACAGAAGCCGAGACCAATAGAAGAACAGATGGTGGAGATCCGCAGACGTAAAATGGAGGCCGATGAAAAATGGGCTTTGCCTATCGTAGCTGCCGTCAGAGCCGAAGATCTGCCACCATCCTCAAAGCGCGTTGCCATAGAAAGGGAGCAAGCGTCGTCCAAAGGTGCTGACGAAGGGACGTTCTCAACTTCTTCATTGGGAAAGGCGCTTTCTGAAGTCGAGCATACTTCCGGAAGCCGCAAGCGTCGTATCTCTTTGATCCATGGATCTGAAGAGACAAAACCGGCCACATCAACGGATCATTTGAAGACCGAAGCAGAACCTCGCAATATTCCAATAATCGTTACCAACCGTAAAGTCACGGTTAAAATAAATACTGAAGTACCAAAGAGCAGTGAGGCTGGCACTCAAGACGAGGGAGTTCCTGAAGCATCACTAAAAAAGCCACCGCCGACCAGAAAACTACAGCAGAACCGGCCACCAATGAAACAAATATTATTGGTAAAGCAAACACCAGCAAACCAGAAACAGCAATCACAAGCACAACCAAAAGAACCTTGCAAACCAAGAAAACATCATCAGGGGTCCCCATACCCAAGAACCCCTTCCAAGGCATTACATTAAGAAGAGGAAATCACCGGGGGGCTTTCTTCATAACAAGGCCTTTTGGTAGGATAAAAGACAAAGCCACGTTGAAGTTCCGAGACCAACTTAAAGTTGTGAAGACTAACAGGTTCCAGTGAACATCATTACATCATTAACCATTTAATATGTATTAAGTTTTTTTATTTTCCCTGAAGTCATTTTTTTATTTTAATTTATCTTTATCCTCTGAATTAACTTTTTTTACTTATGTTAAGATGAAATATATATTATTTATGTTACAGGTAAATATAAAATATAATAAAAAAAAAAAACCAAAAAAAAAAATATTATGTTGATTTTTTTAAAACGAGCAGGTTCTCGTTTACTAAAGTAAGGGGGGACTGTGACGAAGCGTCACAATTCCTATTATATTATTTGGAAATAATATCAAAATAATATTAAGAAACAATATTAAAATAATATAAAGAAATAGTATTAAAATAATATTAAGAAAAAAAAACAAAAAAAGCAACAATAATAACGAAGGAAAAATGTATGCAATATCATGCATATGAAATCAGCATACCCACAAGATGATAGGCGATCGCACAGCCGACACAATAAAAAAAAATATAATAAACAAAAGAAACAAAGACACCACGAGTGTGTACGATATCGACATAGGGCTGCCAGATAAAATTTCATTACTGTCGGGACAACAGGCCTTAAAAGTATATATTTTCAAAACATCATGCTGTTTTAAAAATATATTCTAAAATAATATTTATTTCCAAATCAAACGAGGTATTTTTTATGAAAATCAGTTTAAAATTGGCTTAGAAAAAAATATTTACGATTTCAACCCAGATACAGAAGTTCGAACTTTTAAGTATAGAACAAAAATGTAGTTTTGGCACGTAGTAGAATAACTTAGGCGCCAGAATTTGATAACGAGTTTTTGTAGAAGAGTTCAATACAACCATTTTTTTCTTTTTGAGGGGGGAGACATTTGCCGTGAGACATTTACCGTGAGACATTTCCCGTGAGACATTTCCCGTGAGAAATTTATTGTGAGACATTTCCCGTGAGACATTTAGCGTGAGACATTTGCCGTGAGACATTTCCCTTGAGACATTTACCGTAGGACATTTGCCGTGAGACATTTGCCGTGAGACATTTCTCGTGAGACATTTACCGTGAGACATTTGCCGTGAGACATTTGCCCTGAGACATTTACCGTGAGACATTTGCCGTCAGACAGGTCCCATGAGACTTGCCTACAAACTCACTGCTTAGGCGATTGAAAAATCACCGTGTAGCCAGGCACATGGACGGCATTGCTTTTGACATGGATGACGACATGTTGGTTGGGACGTATGATGAGATGATAGGTCTTATGACATGATTAACGACATCAACGATGTAATGTCTGATAACTGGTCTGATGTTATGTCTTATTGGATGTGGTTCATTATACAAGCAGGCCCGTAGCCAGAGTTGAATTTAAGGTAGGGCAACAGTCTTATCAGGTAGATGATCGTTTAATATTTTTTTTTCTCAGTAAGTTCTCAACCTATTCTCATAAAAAGTACATCGTTGAATTTAAAAATAATTATAGTGTGTATAAATTATATAATATAAAAATTAAAAAATACATTTTCTTTTCATAAGTTTATATTTTAAATCGATAAAAAAGTGGAAAAAATGTAGTTAAAAACAATATTCTTGAAACCCTTGATCTTAAAAGGTCTAGGTTTTTTTTTATCAAAACCACATGTATTATATGTTTCTGAAATGGCCTTAATATCTTTTTCTATACTCAATTCAGTTGAAAATTGACACTACTAGGATTTAAGCAATTACTTTACGAAGGTCGAAAAAATTGATTTTTTTAAAAGCTAAAACGTTTTTTAGGGTACTGCATTTTTATAAGGGTATTTTTGAAGGTAGTTCATTTTTGAAGATAAGGCATTTCTGATGGTAGGGCATTTTTGGATGTAGGGCATTTTTCAAGGTAGGGCATTTTTAAGTTAGGGCATTTCAAATTTAAGGTAGGGCATTTTTTTGAAAATGAAAGCAGTTGATGGATTACTCCAATAGAACACCGTTATTATAATGTTTTTGAATCAAGTCAATCGAGCATCTAGTCAAAATGTATGATTTTCTGAATTTTATTAGATACTGCACTTTCCCTGCACGAGATAAGGACTTTTGAACATATAAAACAATAATACACTCATCGAGACCTTTCATTTGAAGTATGTCTCAATGTGTTACACAAAAGTGTTCTAAAAACCGGAAAATGCATTGCGTCATGGGTGAAAACTGGTGATGGAATAGCCCAATTGAACATCCAACATAGTTATGTGATGTGTTTGAAACAATTTAATCGAGCGTCTAGTCAAAGTGTATACTTTTCTGAATTTTATTACAAACATTTTTGAACATAAAATGCATCACTGCACTTTCCCTGCACGAGATACAGACTTGTGCCAATACAAACAAATAGTATACTCATCGAGACCTTTAATTTGATGTATGTCACAATGTGTTACACCGATGGGCCAAAATGCTCAGTCTCCTTTATTTTGTTTATTCTTACTTGATAAAAAAATATATAAATCTTTTCTAAATAAAACTTATTTGCATAGTTTTAGTTTCTATTTGAAACGCATTAAAATTCTAAGGAATATTAAGAAAAAATTATCAAAATATTTTCTTATGGTGGTTATAATTATTGGCTGCGTCTGAACTTTATCCATATCGATTTGAGGTATATCGAAATGAAAATCTTTTCCTTAATTTCGGTAATATTAATAAAAGCATCAAAAGGCTTCGACTGTTAGAAGATCTTTCAAAGGGATATTTTGATGTTTTATTGTTGGATGAAAGATCTTTCTGCAGAACATATTCCAAGTCTTTCTGATCAAGTAAGTAAAGAATGCAAAGGCATCTCCAATTCAGAAAGAAAAAGGTGATAAACGCCGCCGTACCAAGTTCTCAGATCGTACACGTGCAAAAAAAATTAATTTACTGCAAAGCATTAGAAAGAATCGAAATTAAATTCAGATGACGCTGCAGAATTTAAACATCTAAAACGACCTCCTCTCGATAATTTAAAGGCTGTCCAATTAAAATGTCCGGAGTTACATCGTGATATAATTCGAAAGTTTATACAAAAAAACATAAGAATTAATATTAAAAATGAAAATTTAGATGTTCTCTTGGAACAAACTCGACAAAAACAGAATAAAACTAAGAAAAACACAAGTAAAAAAAATTATGCCATGGGAAAATAAGGAACTATATTAGGATTTTCTTACGATTATAAAATAAAATATGAAGAAGATGAATGAATTCTAATTTGCAGCATGAACCAAAAGTTTTCTTTTTGTTCCACTTTAAAGTGTAAACATGAATATCCAAGGATGTGTTGCCAATTAGGAAAGGTTCAACTTCCACTTCCACCATATAAAAAATTACCGGAGCCATTATTAAGTTTAATTAAATTATGATCATTTTTTTTAGAATAATTAGGAAAAATATAATGCATTCTTTCAAATGACATCTTTTGGTGCCAGAGAAAAATCTAATGATCGTTGGCTTACCACATACCTACTCACTTTTAGGACAGGTGTATCATAAAATAGGTAGTCTTATGCCACTGACAAATCAACAAGAAAGCTTTTTCCAAAACTATTTGGTTGGTGAGGATCAGCGCGAATAAGACTCGCGATGTAGTACTTTTAATCATGTTCGAAAAGGATTAGTTAAAGTTTTAGAGCAAATGTTACATAAAGTTAATCCCTACATTAGGGAACTTAAAAAAATGTTAAATAATATTGGTCCTTATCCAGAACAATACAAAGTTATTATTCATTCAGATAGAGTTCCATCTGGTTCTCACAAAGGGTGTTTAAATGCTCCCACTACAAACGTTGTAGCTTTAGTCATGATTGGTCAAAAATTTGAATCTAGGGAAATTATTATACATACATTATAAAAATAATGACCGTTATCAAATAAATTTGCAGTATCCTTTTATATTTATTCGAAATCTACTGACATTTGGAAGATCGAAGAAATTAATTCAAATTTATTTCACGCTTAACAGCAAACGAAATAAAGCATTCTCTCGGGGATGATTGAATAAATTAAATAAAATTAACTTGTCATCGTTCATTCTTTTAATAATATCTATTTGAAAAAAAAGTAAAGCCCGTTTACGGACGATGATTTTACGTGATAACGTCGTAAGAAAACAATTGAAACGTTTATTTACTTCAAACCTTTTTTTCTTTTCTTATTATATTAATTTTTTTTATTTGAAAAGCTTACAAAAAAATTATACCTACCATTAAAAAGCCATATATTTCTTCTAAAGAATTAAACCATTTTTAAATTTTTACAATGCGCAAAAAGTATTTGTTCAACCACACATTAAAATAAATTTAAATACAAATTAAAACATATTGTATAATTTTATAAAAGAAATGAATTTACTAGACACTGAATTAAAAGATTTAACAATTTATTAAAAATCTTGTTTTTCATTTTTTTTTAAGATCACATATTACATATCACATATTAAATTCTTAATCTAACTTAATTCTAAACTTAAAATTAATAAAAATTCTTAATATTCAGCTTCAATCCTGAAAAAGAAACAAAAAAAAAATTTTTATTGTATGTTGCAAAAGTAAAATATCATCAATTTACCCTATTTTATAATTGCAATGTAAATAAAAAAAATTTGCAAATTTATGTCCATTGGAGCGCCAGCAAAATCCAATTGCCTAATAAGGGAGTTGGAACCTGCAAATGAAAGAAAAATTAAATTAAATTGCTTTAGTTTCATATTTGTAAACTATTAGCACTAAATTACAAACAAAAAACAACACATAAATCACAAATTGAACAATTTACATTGAAGTTGCAATTTGCAACCCTTATATCAAAACACACAACGCCACAAGTTTATTTTTTTTTGTATTAAAAAAATATACATAAACAATTAAAATAAACAAATATAATCACTTTAATGATTAAATGAAAATGTTTAATTGTATATAAACAATTAAATACACAAATTTATAACAAAAAGGTTTATCAAAACATAACCTACAAAGTACACATATTATTTTTACTAAAATTTAACTTATAAATTTATGTCCCCGAACAAATACACATTAAATTTAATTAATTTAACAATCTTTCAATATTTTTACAATAAAAAATTAAACAAAACACAAATATTTCTCGAATAAAACAAACAAATAAAGTTAAACGTCACTTGTAAACATGCGCGAATAAACAAAGTTGTTTTGACGATACAACTTTATAAACCGAGATTAAAAAACTTATTCACAATACAAATATTTAGTTGGGGAACAATAATTTATGAATTATAAAAAATGTTAATAATTTATTAATAATTCAATATTTTATAATTTCCAATAGATCCAATGAGTGAAAAAGAGACAAACATATATACCGACAACAACAAACAATCATATGAAAGCTAAGCAGCTGGAAAAAAAATGCTGCCAAGGCTCATTATTTTCAATAAACTTCTACAAATTTGAATGGCAGCATCAAAGCTCGAATTAGAGTATAAAAGGGCGACAATTTTCTGAAGAAACTCACTTTTTCCCGACATCTCAAGCAAGAAGGATCATACAAAATTGTAAGTTGTAAATCAAATTGAAATTGTTTTACGAATATATATATACGTAAAACAAATATAATTTGATATAATTTTTAACATTACCATTTAATACTAAATAGTAAAGAAAAGGTGGCATTCGAAGTTGAAATCGATCGATGACAATATACGTCGTTCGAACATAATCTCGAAAAAATCCTTTTTTAGTTGTGATTGTTAGTAATTAATTAACATAAAGTAGTATTTATAATTAAAAATTCGATTGGAAAGTGTTTGACGGCAATATACGTCAAGCATAAATCTTTCGAAAATAGTTATTTATATTAAATTTAATTAATTAAGCATTATCCAATAATTGTTAAGAAATTAAACGGATAATAAGACTTACATTTATTAATAAAATTATCACCGCTTCCGACTTCTTATTTTTTGTATGAATTTTGAACCTACGTCGAATACGTACATTCGTAAGTATCAACGTTGGTCAAAAAACAGTATTAAAATAATTTATTAAAAATAATCATATCTTATGAAAAAAGTGAAAAAATACCCAAAAATCCATTTTTTTACATAACCTATAATACATTTTATACCATTTAAAAAACCTATTATTTAAGCTCAAATATTGATAGTGCCCATGTCTGTGCAACGTCTACAAAAGGAGCTAGAATTTTTGTAACCCTATCAGTTTTCATCAAAAAAAGCAAAAATATCAATCTTTTTTATCTTCTCACTCCATTAAATTAATTTTTTTCTTAAACAGCCTATATTAAATTTTATATCATAAGAAAGCTTATTCTTTCACCTTTCATATGACGCTTCAATCATATTTTTATGATGCCTTTCAAAAAAAGTTAGAATTTTTTAAAGCCAACCATGTCGAAATTTCAAACTGAGAATACAGTACTTCCCACACTGGTGGTTGTGGTTGGTCATGGGCAGCAGATCTCCACAGGTGTTTTGAGGTATTTCTGAAGTTTTTTAATTTAACATTGCGTAGCTTGTAGTAAATGTACCGTTATGTGTGATATAACAAATGAAAGGTGATAGATATTATCGTATTAAGTGCTCTAGATCAAAAGAAAGAACCTGTTGAAAAATAGAACTTAATTTTACCGTTATCTCAAAACTGTGACTACAAAATTGATTGAAATTTTGCACAGATAAAGCTCTTTTTATTATCTATCTACAATACATCATTCATTTATCTGTTGAAGAAAAAAGATTAAAATAAAAAACGGTTAAAAACGGTAAAAAAAAAAACTTGGGACAAATAAAACTTGTGTTTCCCGTTATTCGGTCAAATATCATTTTTTTGAGCATACATGCGCACGGTTTTAGACTACATGTTCTATAAGTTTGAGATTTTTTGAACGCTACGAAAAATTTAAAACAATAAAAACTCATCCAAAAATACCCCAAAATAAGTAGTTGTTTTTCAAAAATTCATATTTCGAAACGCGGAGACTTAAAAAAAATTTGTATTAGACCCTCAACTTTTTTTTAGTATCTTTCGAATGGCGTTTTTTAAATTGTCAAACAAAAATTTCCCCTACCTGTAATCACTAGTTTGTCATAGGTGTACCTCATGTTTTAGTTTTAGAAAACCATTTGTTACTTGTTTTTGAAATACCTACCATTGTCAGTCTAGCAATGAATTTATCTATCAATTAAAAAAAATTCAACTCTTTCATTGTCGCGTTTAGAAAATAGCCAATTTTTTTCAATTTTGTTTTACCCCTATTTACCCTATTAAATGACGGAATTTGTATTCAACTTTAGGTTATTATCTTTCAAATAAGCTATAAAAGTTATTTGTATCTTTAATAGTTTATTTTTAATTTTTAATTGAAATTTTTGCTGCACTTCAAAAAATTTCAAGTGGAACGGGAGAAAATGGCGTCACTTTTTCGTAGATGCTACCCTGGTTCATCGATTTATAAGACGTTATCACGTCAAAAAGGTCCTGTATATTTTATGAATTGAAATATTATTGTTAAAAAATTACAAAACGAAACAAAATTCTTTCTTTATTCTTTCCATTTCAGTAAAACAAAATTCAAAATATTTATAAAACGTTCTCATTTTTGAAACGTGTTAGTTTATATCATATGTACTCTATCCTTATGAGTTCATGGATGATTAATCTACAATCCATATAAAAGTAATTTCAAACCATGTTGAAAAATTGATAAAACAAAAATATTTATAGTAAATATTTGATCAAGTAAAGTCCCAATAATATTCTCATTTTGTTTCTGTCAATTTATAAAACTGAAACAAAAAACAACACGAAAAAAGCAAGAAGAAAAAAAAAAAAAAGACAGATTGGCATGAATGTGTGGCAAAAATATTGTGAATCAATTTCGGTGTATGCAAATTCAATTTCAGATTTATTAAGGATTTAATTGAATGAGAAAAGAGAGGCGACGAAGGCCTATCGTCATCTGTTTTCCGATCTGGAGTTTCGAAAATATATATAGATACACATTCCCAAAACAGTGCCATGTGCACAAATCGAACGACATTAATATCCATCTACCATCTCCATCGTCATCCACTGCCAATGCATAATTGTGCATCCATGAGGCAAGTGGGTTCCAATTGAATCTTTCATCGATTTCGGGGCCATCGAGAAAGGATTCAATTGCCGTTGCAAGTTGCAAGGAAAAGCCAATCCACATGATGGTGTATATGTATATATACTTTATTTATTGGTAGGTACAAGTAGGTAGGTAGGGTACCTTTTGCTACAGAGAATTCTTGTTCACGGGGTGTACAGCACAGAGCTACTGTATACAGTTATCGACACAACCACGGCCAAAATATATAGATACAAAACATCTTTTTGTCCTGTTGCTGCCAACTCATTGGAATGAAAAATTCAATTTATTGCCGGCAGAGATGATGTGCGAATGTCGATACTTCGACATTCTGCTGCTCGTTCAACAGAAGCTCGACTCGACTTGATATGATGCCCAACCAAACTCACTCGAATGTTATATACTACCTACTCCTCTTTTTGAAATGTGGATGCACTTTCACATATTATGTGTTTGTGCTTCCTTCTACCGTGATGGCGAAGGATATGAAATTTGTGGCAAAAACTATGCGGCATCATAGTATACTACTACCCACTATACTCCCAACAATGCATATATAGGGCTCAGATGAAGATGTTAATGACTTGCAATTGACACACTTGGTTAAACACGACCAGTATACTACTGCTAGCGATATATATACTATTGGAAAATACTCGTATCTACGAAAGACTATATCTCTGTATGATGTTGGGAAAGGAAGGAGATGCCTTAATTTTCTTGATGGGATTACTTGAAATGGGAAATTGTTTTGGATGCACCAATTCGAAGGTCTAACACAGCGTGAGTAATTATTGAAGGTTGAAATTCCTTTGGATGCATATACATATAGCTTATAATGGTATGCCTATTGTAAGTCTTTAATTGCTTTGAATATTGAAGGAGGCCGTTTTAAATGAGGCAAAGGAATTTTCTTGATGGTGAACTTTGGAAAACGATTTGGCATCTAGGTCTAATCAATTTTTTTTTTTTTTTTTTCAGATAGTTAAGTTTGAACTCATTGGGTACTTTGACGTGGTTATACAAACGTTGAGAAAACCGTGTGTGGGTACGATATCCCTTTGAAAATATATGGTAAAATTAAACTTGTATAAGTTCAGCCTTGATTTCAATTAGGCAGTAGGTTGTATATTGTAGAGGTTAAAACCTTGAAATCTGTATAACAGACTGCAAAGTGGTTTTTTCCACAGATCAAATGTACCTAATTAAGAAACTATACTTTGAATGCAATAATTTATCTATGAAAATGGGTGGGTAAAGTGACAAAAAGGTTTTTTCTCCGAAATCAGTTATTACTTGTCATTATCAATCGTTTTACAATGTTGAGTGTTTTTCGCAGTTTTGTAAAGAACGTGAACCTACAATTTCGTTATTTCGCTGTTTACCTAAAGTTTGTTTTTAGGTGATGGAAGCAGTTGGCAGTCTGAATATAAACAAAAAATTTCTGGTGAATTCAGTGGTTCGGATATGTTTATTTGAATGATATTCCAAACTCCTTATAAAAAGAACAATCAAGAAAGATTTCTTAGATTTTGGTATATTTTCACTGCATGCATGGATAAGATTTTTTGAATCTTCATGTTTTTAGTTCCATCTGGAAGACTCATTAACCGATTTTTGCAAGTTTCTGCTAAATGTTTTAGTCAGCGGTTGGTTATTGGTTTCATGAATCACACAAATGCCTACTTGGTTTTATTGATCCGAATTGCTGCCTTAGATTGAGCTTACATCATTGACCATTTGATTCTCTCAAGTTTTGTTTGTAGACATGCATGCAGCGCTGCCCAACGGGAAAGCTATGTATTCAATATTTTTAAATGGTGACCTTAGTTCAATGAATACATACATCCAAAAGGAAATTGGAAGCTTCAAAAAATGATTCCGTTTTATATAAAAAGTGGTTATTTTAGTGATGCGAAAAACAATAATTTATACCTACAAGATATGCACAACATTAAGACCAATTTTCTCTAGAAAATTATATAATAAATTCATTGGCGAGAGTTACTTTTACTTCACAATCCGAAGATCAGAAAAATTCTACTCTGGACGGATATGACCATTAAGCAGAAAAATATCCATTCGAGACAAGGCTGCCATTACTGCTCGGTGGAATATAAGTATTCCCTTAAAAATAACTATTTTCGAAAAAATTGAAAGTTTTTGCAAGCTTAGTTTAAATGGAACATCTCATCAACTCTCAGATGCAGGAGGATCACAAAAACAAAGGAATGGAAAAGATTTTAAGATTTTGCTAGATTGGTTTGTAGAATATTCTTCATTTATAAAAAGAAATGTAAGTAATCAAGAAGAATTATGGACTTCATCATAATAAAAAAAAATCATGTGTGCAATTAACACGTGGTAGAAGTGAAACCTTAAAAAATCATTTTTCTTGCAAAAAAAAAAATTAAAATAGAAAAAATCTACCTATTTTTATTGTATCACCTTCAAATCCATGTTTTTTATATGACAACCTATTTAAATTTTATATCATCTGAAAGATTGTTGTCTTAGCTCAAAATATATATATCGATCAGGTCTATGAGACATCTACAAAAAGAGCTAGAATTTTTTTAACTCGATCAATTTCCATAAAAAAAAGCGAAAAAATACGTATTTTTATCTTCTCACGCTATTAAATGCATTTTTTATCTTACAACCTATAAAATTTGTTTACACCATCTGAAAGCTTATTGTCTTAGCTCAAAATATATATCGATCAAGTCTATGAGACATCTACAAAAAGAGCTAGAATTTTTTAAACTCGATGAAATTTCATCCAAAAAGCAAAAAAAAAAAACATTTATTTTTATGTTCTCATGCTATTAAATCAATTTTTTTGTTTGACAACCTAAAACAAATTTAATATCATGTGAAAGCTTATTAGGGGTATTCACGATCCGATGCAACTGGTCTTGTATCATTGCAAAAGTGTAAAATCTTACAACACTACAACAACAAAATATACGGATTAAAATTTTACAACAGTATTGCACTTTTGCAATACCCTAGACCTATTGCAAAATAAAAATACAATAGAATAAAATAATTTTTGACGGATGACATCTTGCTGTCGCCCATGATAAACAGTTTATCTCTTTTATTCTGTCAATCAATTATAATCGTCAACGCCACTCATGTCCCGTTATTTTTTTCCTGTTGTAAGATTATTTGTGAAAATTAAGTAACGCGAAAGAAACAAAAAATAAAATTGTAAAAAATGAAAAAACAACGGCGAAGGGACAATCCTGTAAAAAAATGGAGCGAAGCAGATATAAATAATATCTTGGATTTCATTCATGAAACAGGAAACTTTGAGGTTTTAACAAAATTTGGTTTGAATTTAGATTTTTATTAACCTTAACCATTCATTGCAGAAGCCGACTGCACAAATTTATTATCGTAAATGTCTGGACCAAAAACCCCTAGATACCACCTGGGACCTAATAAGGTGGAAAGTAAGGAGCCTGAAAAGTTCATTTAATAAAGCAACTGAATGGGAAAAGTCAACTGGTGCTGGTCTACTAGGGACAGAAGAAGGAGTTTTAAGTGTTAAAGGTAAGTTATAAATTAAGATACAGGTGACAAATAATGCACCTACACATATTTCCCCCTTCTGTAGCCAAAATACTAAGAATGTGCCCATACACAGAGAAAAATATGACCCGCTAAAAACTAACAGATTGCCATATTGTTTTACCGTCCATACATTTCATAAGGAAATCTTATTAAAATCAACGATTAATAAGGTTTTTTTTAAGGAGATTTCTTATTATTTTTATAGAGAAATAATTAAAATTTGACTGAAAAGTTGATTTTTTTTGCAACTTAGCAATAGAACAAAAATCGCGATCAATATTTTCATGGCAAGTTGGTTCAGGTGGTAAGGTGGGCGACTGATGATTTGAAGTCTCCAGTTCGATTCCCAGCCTGGTCATCGTTTTTTTATTTTTTTGCAGCTTTTAAAACAATAAGGAAAACCCGATTGTTTTAATAAGGTTTCCTTCTTGGATGAAAACCATAGAGAAATCTTATTGTTTATGTTCTATTTTATGTGGTCTATTTTTCTCTGTGTACTTCGACAAATTAAAAGAAATTTTTGGGGACAAAAGTGATGGAGGAAGCTCTTTTACAACTTATGAGATAACTGACTTTCTTATGTCTGATGACGAACAGGTGGGCGAGGGCGACCTAATTGGCTGTGAGGAAATTTATCCATCACCCGAAATAATTCATGTAGTTAATGAAAGCCAAGAAGAATCACAAATCGAAATAAACGAGCTTCCCCTTCCACCAACGCCAGCAACAACACCAACGCAAACAAATTCAGTTATGGGTGACAAAAATTATAGTGAATCGGTGCAATGCGCTGAAAAATTGCGTAAGTTTGCCCCTAAAACAGCAATTGCCCAACTCACACAGCTGCAAACTGAAATCTGAAAGACAAGTTTTCCAAGAAAAAACGACAAACGACAAGGCAAGGGAAAATGGAAATGGAATTTATCCATGCGATAGGCAACAAGTTTTAAGTAACCTCGACAAAACTGAATCGAGAACAGATAGTACTTCCAGCAACATGACAAACCTTAGCGATTCATTATTGGACTATATGAAGAGAATTCGGACCCCGGATACCTCAACCAGGAAGCCAAGAAAGAAAAAAATTAACACTGAACCAGGTGCTAGTGTCACTATGGCGGACTTCACATTATCTTCGAGCGTTTTAACACATTCTCCCAATGTAGATGCACCCGATGATACCACTGAAGAAATGTCCACGGATCAGCCCGGCCCCTCAAAAATAAGTCACAGCCGGAAGCCAAGACAGTGAAGAAAAAAATAACATTTTACGTCGGCTGCATCTTAAATGTTGATAACGATGAGGTTACAGTGTCATTCCTGCGAAGAGGTGCTGGGTACAGCTTCATATACCCAGAGAAAAAAGAAGTTGCACAAGTCACCAAAAGTGATCTGGAAGAAACTTCCTGTTCCAACGGTTAATTGCAGAGAGAGACTATTTTTTTCCATATCCTTTAAAGGATATCAAAATTTAAACTAATTTCAAGGTTTTGTTTTGTTTTTTTTTTTTAATCAAATAAAAACCGACAATTCTGTGCACGAAAATAAAAACAATACCCACATGTTTAAAAAAATCTGCTCTTTCATTTGGGCTGGGTTAGACTGTAGTGCTACTTGTAGTTGAACTGGAAATATAGCAAACGTCCTACCGGCCAAAGTCACCCGGAATGGAGGGTGACTTTGGCCACCCATATTTTGGCATTTATCTATAGAACTGTCGGACAGATTTCTTCAAGATTAATCATCCCTATGGAATGAGCGAAGTAGTTTGAAATCTTCATTTAAAAAAAAAATTATTGCAGAATTTATTCACATTTCAGTTTGAAAACGTGCCAAAGTTACCCGGTTTTACGGTACATACCTAAATTAACATAAAAAATAGCTACTTTTTGAGTTTAATTAATAGCCGAAAAGTATGGAATTTAAGTAGCGTGATTGATTTATGTCGAATTCCTTAGAACAAAAAATATCCAATTAAATTCGTCGTCGTGTCGTCAACAATGTTTCGAGCATGTTTGATAGAACGAAAAATCGTTGAAGATTTATTTATTTCTACATTCAATATTCATATCAAAATTGTTCCCTTTAATTCAAAAAACGGAAATTAAAGATTTTTCTGCAAGTTCCATGTTGCTTAATTGGGCGGGAAGGTGTCGATATGTTGCTCTTTTATATTTTCTTCACAGTTTGTTACCTTCAATCCACATGCCGGTAATTTTGTTTGCGGCATCTTCTAATAAAAAATCAGCAATTACTTGTTTCTCGCTTTTTTTTGGCATTTTTAAAATTTTTTTAAATGAAATATAAAAATTGGTATAGTATAGTTTTTATTTAATTCAAAAATTTAGATTAATTTAGATTTAAGTAAGTTAGATAGATTTGCATAATGAGACCTGTTGTGTATAAGAAATGTGTTCACTCAATGAGAACCATACAACTTTGTCATGAGCAAGAAATTGGAAGCTAGGAAAGAGATAACAATATAAATATGAACAGTAGAGATAGATGTGAAAAACAAATGTCAAACTCATTTTGACATTTCCTTGAATATTTACTATAGATAAGAAAAGGTGCGTTCACGATCTATTGTAAAAAAATAAAATTTTACACTTTTACTAGACTTGTTGCATCAGATCGTGAATACCCCTATTGTTTCACCTTGTATAATGATGTATAAATCTTATTTCAAATATGTCTACAAGAGAAGTTAGAATTTTTTAAAGTTAACCATGTCGAACTTCCAGACTGAGATTACGGTACTTCCTACACTGGTAGCTGGTCATCGCCAACAGATCTCCACAGGTGTTTTGAGGTATTTTTAAATTGTTTCAATTTAAGATTGTGTAACTTGTAGAGCACGTAACGTTATGTGTGATATATCAAATAAAAGGTTATCAGCATGCGTATTAAAGTTAAATCAAATTTGTATGTGCACTAGATCAAAAGATATAACGTGTGTTGGAAAAGAACATCTTTTTACCGTTATCTCCGAATTTTAAATATGAAATTAATTGAAATTTTGTACAATTATAATTTATTTAATTACCTATCTACAGTACAAATTTCATTCATCTTTCTATTAAAACAAAAAAGTTATAACAAGTTGAAGTCGTGTCGCGTTTTCGTTTCATCTTGTTTCAAATCACTACGATACTAAAGAAGTTTTCACTTCAAAAAAACTGAAACTTTCGTCGTTTTCTAAAATTAAAATAGATGATGAAAATGAAGTAACCGTCCGTCGATTCAGAAGCACTTTTCGAAGAATGCTCTTATTGAAGCATATTTACAAGATTTAGCTCGATATCCAACAGCTCTATTTGATGGTTGCACATTGACAAAAAATAAAAAATTGCAATGTATGATTTTTTACGTCTATACCAAAATCATGCCAAAATAATGCAACCTGATAAGAATTACTTATACTTAGTTCATAAAATTATTTGGTCCGTGATTGAAACATTTTTAGAAATAAGTGTTTTGATATTTTTGCCTGATCAATATGACAATATACAGTAAAACCCGGATAAGTATCTCACCTTAAATGCCCCCTTTTTTATAGGCACTAAAGCGGGTTAGGTACTTACAAGAACTCGCTTAAGTGCTCATAGGCATAGGAAGTTTTTCTTATTGTTGAAACTTGTTTCAAATGTGTACAAGAAATTTCTGCAAGTAAATTCAATTAAAAGTATTTGAAATTGCAGGTAATTAAGCGGGGAAGGTAGTTAAGCGAAAGGTACTTAAGAGATGAGTTGTACTTAAGCGAGAGGCACTTATCCGGGTTTTACTGTACTTTTATTAAAAACAAGTTTTAGAAAGGTTGACTGAAAGTTGTAACAATTTCATGAATTTGGAACTTGGGTAAAAAATGTTCTAAATTTCTAAGATTATATCACAAAACAACCTTTCCTTTGCCTTAAATAAATACCCTAAAACAAATTGGCACAAAACCAAAGCCATCAAAACAATAGATTCCAATTCATCTAAATCTAAATCATTAAAGATGTAATTGCACAAGTTAATGTAAACTTTTAAGTGTAGATAGTGTGTATACGTACACATGCCATTCATGTGATGTAATTCGGAACTCGAAAAAATAACAAAAAGTTTCCAAAAAAAAAAAAAAGTAAAAACGATTATATTGCTACTTGAAGTCCATCACAAGTCTAAAAAGTTTTCTTGTTAAAAAACTTTTCATGTCTATGTTATCTTATCAAATTTTTGTTCGTTTTTCATTTCCAATAAATGCCATCATCATGTCATTTTGGTGCGGGCTGATAGATATATATTTTATTTGCTAGGACTTCTACTCTATATTTAGGTAGGTACCTAAGATGTGCTTTGTATGGTAGATATATTTGAGAACCAAAAAGTTTTTGTTTGATAAAACAAATTTTAAAAGCCATTCCCTATGAGTATCCGTGGGTTATTTGATTCTATGTGATTCTGCACGCGAGTACATTACATTTAATACTCAAGGGTTGTGTTTCGTAAATTGAGATATATTAAATCGTGGTACAAGAAAATATAAAAACAAAAGACTCATAATAAAGTCAACATTAGAAAAAACGATCGTAATATTATATATATACATAGGTACTTTATCAAAAAACAGAACAAAACTCGTCATGTTTCAAAAAGAGTCTGAGTCATCGTATCATGTTTTAAAAAATCGGTGCAGCATTTAACAAGCAACGTATTGTATAGTACACGCAATAAGGAAAAATCAGGGAAAAGTTCGGAAAGTCAGTTAATTAGTATGAGTTTTTACACAAGCATGTCCTGCGATGGACAATGGCGCCAGAGGCCTGGGTTCGAATCTCAGATCCACCTCCTAAAATTTGGGAAATTCTGAGGAATTTCATTTTAATATTCTTTTGATTAATGTTTTAATTAAAACACCTAAGGTGATTTTTAATGAACATAAGACAAATGGTAGCACGTACGAAGCATGCAACCTGCTATTGCACTTGAAGTTGCACATTTGATTCAGAAACAAAAAAAAAAAAAAACATTTAAAATTAAATCTCATTTTAATTAAACGACAATTCCAACCAACAATCAAAGAAATACAGACAACGACAACATACTGAAGATATAAAATTTAATAACTTAAAAATAACCGTGGTGGTTTCACAGTTTCTCTGTCGTGTCGTGCTCAAGTATCTATACAAAAATAACAAAATGCATTTGCTATCTGTGTAGTGGTGGTGATGGTTTTTGCATTCTTAATTAAAAACAACTTTCAGGATAAATCATTTGGAACTATACGATGCATGCTGGTCTAATGAAGGAGGGACAAACTTGAAAAACAAAATTGCAAACAATTAATATTTTCTACTGAAGCTATCTATTCATAGAATGTGTTTTATTTTTCATGCAATCTCGATTAAGGTGGTTTTTAAAGATCAAAGTTTTATGGTAAATGACATTATTTCATATCAAAACCATTAGCAAGAAAACTTATTGAGAAAACAATATGCTCTTTTAAGTAAAAAATATTTTTTTGAATGGTTTTCCCATACAAATATTTTTTTGAACTTTACACATCAGCTGTTTCTCATTGGTTGAGGACAGAGCCTTAGAATTGGCTTAAACACGCTTAGCAAAATTGTAGCAGAAATATATGCCTTAACCTACTGAGGATATATGGAAAGAGTCAGCATACATTTTCTAAACTGTATCGGCAGTACTGATGGGAAACACGTCAACATAAAATGTTCTGCTAGAACAGGTTCTTAACATTTCTGCTATTTAAAAACGTTTTCCGTAGTTCTCTTGGCAAAAGTTGAAGCCGAATACAAATTCTTATGCGTAGATAAAGGAGGATATAGAAAAAAAGTGATGGTGGTGAAGGATCTGCAATGGGCAAAAAATTTGAATCCCAGACTTTTAACGTACCTGTGCCGTGCCCGACGAGTAATGCATTTGGTATATTTTCTTAGCGCAAAAGTGACGCGTTTACCACAAACACAAACCCATGGAAATCAAAGTGGAAACAGTGATAAAAGTTGTGCAGGAAACATGTATGTCTTACATATTTTTTCTTAAGAACACAAAGATGTGATTCACAATGTGTTGAATTTCTTAATGACACTGAAACTAAATTTGCATGACATCACAAATAATTCGAGAAGAGCAGTAAAAATCGCTTTTGCAATCCGAGTTGATTCGTTGATTATTTTAATAAAATGTATGCTTATTAATAAGGTTTGTTTGCAACAAAAAAACTCAACACAGTTTTGAACATTTAGGTTTTTTGAAACCTAACATTTTTTTTTGGTGAATTGATTTTCATCTTAATCAAGTCGACTGCTGATAAAATCTCTTATTAATCCAGTCAAATAAGGATTTAACCTCGGAATGAATGTTAGTAGACATTTTTTTTGCTCAATATCTTCCTTTTGCCATTCTATAACATAACTCAAAAGTCTAGAAAAATCTCATGTCCATTGTCGCGATTTCAAGGTCAAATCGCGAAATGGAGATTTTCAAAATTAGCAAAAATAGGCTATGGTATTATATACACAGATGATACATGATTTCAATATATTTTTTTAATGCTGATTCCAAAAAATCTAAAATCAAGGCAAAATTTTACTGTATTATATGTTTGGGTCTGTTTTTAATCTATCTACATACTTAATGTTTTCATTCAGAACTTCTTCGATTTCTTTGCAAATTGCTTCTGTTTTTCCTTTATTTTTATAATCTGGGTGAGTTAAATTAAATCTTACGAAATTGTTTTTGATTTCACTAATTCAAATTTCAAATAATGTTTCGGTAGACATTTTTATTTTTTTTTTTTCTCTTTTGTTGGCCGTTATTTGGTGAAACTCGCTAATACTAGAACAAATAATATTTTTGATTTAAATATTCCCACTTTGTTTTCATTTATCGATCACGACAGCTATTTACAGTGGCGACAAAATAAATAGCACATGCAGCGCTACCGCTGAAAATTTTTGAAAGGTCGCTAAAAAAGTCGCTTTTAGAAAAAAAAGTTCGCTAACCTGAAAAATTGAAAAAAAGTGGCTTTTTTGTGGAAAAAGTCGCTATTAAAAAAAAAAAGTCGCTAAATCGTTTTCATATGTTTTTACATAGAAAAATAAACATAAGTTGTCTTGAAACAAAGTTTTTATTAACAATAACCAAATTAGAAACTAAAAAAAAACAGTCTTCATTTTAGGATTTTAATAGGCTATTATTGATTATGTAGTTTAGAAAGGAACTAAGACGTTCACGGGTTTTTATTGCAGAAATCGTTGAATGGGTTATAAAAGAAGATAAAATCGCGGAGTGCTATTAAATGAGAGGGTGGAAACTGAAGATAGGGGTGCAAAAGCCCCCTTTTTGGTTTTTTCAATATACCTCGTAAACCAAGCAAAATTTTGATATATTGCATGTAAAACTTTGTATAGAGAATTAAATTTCCTATTGGAATAATGTTTTTTAAAAATTGAAAAAAAAATTTCCATACCACAATAGTCGAAACAATCATAAAATAAAAAATATCAAAAAAAATCGATTTTTTGAGTTTTTTTGCTTTTTTACTTGTACATTTTTTTTGGGTTGAGATAGACATAAACATTGCTCCAAAGAAAAAAAGAAGATTAAATTGCCTTCAAAATGCTGTGCTCACTAAATTTTTTCATTGAAAATTAACATTTTTTTTTCATTGCATTAACATTTTCTATATCTTTTTTTCAAAACTATGACCATATATAAAAAAAAATTTTTGGAAAAAAAAGAAAAAAATGTGAATATCAGTCCCTTTTTCGATTAACAAAAATTAAAGGTATGATATTTGACTAAATTTTTGTAATAATCCAGTAAGCATTTAACATATTAAATAAATAAATAGGCATTATTATCTTTCAATTAAGCCATCGAAACCTAAAAAAATATTTAATGGAATATTTGTTACGAATTTTTAAAAATATGTTACATGAGAGTAACGCTGGGTCCAAAAGGGTTAAATAAAAATAAAAAGCTAGAACGACTACTGCATTCTTGCGCCATTATTTTATTTGTTTGAAATTTTTTTCAATTTCACTTGCTAAATGCTTGTGTTCAGCCTTCAGCATTCAACTCGGTCTGCTCAGTTATTTTATTCTGAGTCCATCGATGGTGCTCTGAACTAGCTCAGAATACGTTCAGAACGAAAAAGAAACACAAATTTGAAGCTCTAAATGTTCAGAATTAAAAAAAAAATTTTTAGAAAGAAAAAAAAAGTCGCTATTATGAAATTAGTGAAAAGGTCGCTTTAAATAAAAAGTCGTCGCTTGGTCGCTAAGGCTTCAAAAAGGTCGCTAATAGCGACTTCTTCTTCTTCTTCCTTTTTTCTCGGCGCTGTTATGATCTCGATGTCGAGGGGATCATAACCTTCCCACGTTACTGCTTCACACTAGTGATCCGCCTGTGGGGTTCGCCGGGTTGACCTCAGAAATCGGCGGCAAGCCTCCCGGTTTTGTATTGTTCCGTTTATGAGGCCAACTGAATGCTGGTGTTTTTGCATTTGCTTGTACCGGGAGTTTTAAGGCCTACCTTTCTTTTTATTTCGATGAAATGGCACCACACCATGCCAAGAAAAACATCACCAAACAAGAATACTAGCCCCACCATCCTTAACAGTCTATATTTTATACTGCGGGTCAAATTTCAACTGCCCCACGCGGGGAATTTCCGTATGGGGCATTTGGAAATGCCTCTTATGCCCCATAGGGGCATGGTGTGGTGCCATTTCATCGGATAGAGGGTATTATGGACCACCTTAAATACAAAGAAATCCTAAGGGACACTATTCTACCTTTTACTGAGAAGGAAATGCCTTTAAAGTGGACATTTCTACAGGATAACGATCCAAAACATAAGACTAAGTCTGTAAAACAATTGCTATCCGTCCAAAAAATCGATGTTATGGAATTGCCAAGCCAGTCCCCAGATCTGAATCCTATTGAGGACTTGTAGATTGACGTGGGAAAAGCGATTAATAGGTCGAATACCTGAAATTTGGACAAACTTTGGCAGGAATTTCGACGAGCTTGGTACTCAGTACCTTTTGAACGATTTCGGAGTCTTTTTACGTCTATTAACCGCTGGTTTTATTCTGTGATAAATAATAAGGGTTACCCTACCAAATACTAGTTATTTTCTTTTAACTGTGTTAAAATTTTTGTTAATTTGTTTTTGTTTTTAGGAAGTGTGCTATTTATTTTGTCCTAAAAAACTTGAGCTGTATTAATGATTTTGTTGTTATTTTTTGTTTAAAGAATTCAATGTACTTAATTTCTTTTTTAATAAATCAAATATATCTGTGTTCTTACTTCCTCATTAATAAAACAGCTCTTTTAAGATAAAAAAGTGCAAAAAACTTTCATTTTAGAAATTTTAGGGTACATGTGCTATTTATTTTGTCGCCACTGTAGATACACAGTTGACAGTTCCTTCTTCAGAATCAGTCTGTTATGTTAAATGTTAGGAGCTATTTTAGCTTCTTTTTATAAATCGGGTAACACTCGGAAAACTCTGAAATTTCAATTGGAAATCATATACTTTAAAAGATCACATTCAAAATTTCCCGTTAAAAATTTTTTTCACATTTTATTTCGATTTTTGAAATTTTTTTTTTGTGTTTTTTAGCCTTTGCTTTTACGTTTTATTTTTTTCCTCTTAAAGTACACCTCCTTTCACAAATTTTTTTATTCAGATTTGTTGGTTTATAGTTTTCTTAAAATATTGCATTCAAAAATGGGTGCATGAATCAAAAATTTTATAGTTTTCATGATTTTTTAAGTCGTTATTTGAACTTTTTTTGTGTTTTTCATACGTTTAAATTTATTTTTAAAGAATCACAACGGTTTTTTCCAAATTATACTATTGGATTTTGTTTAAAAATTATTCCGCTAAAAGGTGACATTAGAAAAATTGCAAACAAAAAATGTTTAGTATTATATATAATTTATTTTGTATTTTCATTTTTTCAATATAATTTTTTTTTTTCATACGTTTAAATTTTGTGAAAGGAGGTGTATTTAAGAGGAACAAAATAAAACGTAGAAACAAAGGCTAAAAAACACAAAAAAAAATTTCAAAAATCGAAATAAAATATGAAAACAATTTTTAACGGGAAATTTTGAATGTGATCTTTTAAAGTATATGACTTCCAACCAGAATTATCAAACCTTTTAAAAATAGATGATTTAGCTCGAGAGAAAAAAATTTTTATGTTAGAAATAAAAATTTCCCATACAAATTTGTATGGGGAAAGTATGGCACGGGTTAATGACCCCCAAAAAAATTTTTTATTTCTAAATTCCTAGGGGGTGTCACCCCCGAAAACATCACTTTGGGAAATAACGGACACCCTAGTACATATATGCGTAATCAGCATCTGTAGCTGTTAGTGCATGCCACCGGAGAAATTGTGCTGGTAAACTAGCTACCTATGAAAATAATTAATTTCGAGAACATTGGAACCAGCACAAACTCAGTTCTGTCAACTGTTCAACGTCATATTGCTGATGGAGCATAATATTTACACTGCCGGTCAAAAGTTTGGAAACTCTAAAAAAAAAAATCAAGTTTTCATGTTTATTGGTGCTTCCCGGGTTCAAAACAATTTTGTTTCTATGGTTTTCTTAACTTTTTCTTAAGCTTGTGTTATAATCTAGACATTTTATACAAATTTTAAAAATTCAACCATTTTAAACGACCATTGGACATATTTACTTTCAAAGAACATTTTTCATATGAATTCTTGCATACAAAATATTGCGTTTTTTTTGTCTCAATTTTTAAAATTTGGCAAAAAACCTGCATTATTTTCACTTTAAATATACTGTACTGTAATTATGATGTCTCTTTTTTATAAAAATGGAAACACAAAGAGACATTTAATACAGATTTGTGAAAACGCAATAAATTTCGCGGATTTAACGATTTTTTTGGTAAAGTTAGTTTAAAATGGCGAAAACTAAGGAATTATCTATTGAGAAACGGGCTAATATTGTTATCTTACAAAAAATAGGGAAAACTTTTATCGAAATAGCCAAAATTTTAAACATTTCCAAGGAACGGTTTCAAAAACACTTAGAAGAAATCGGGAAACGGTCACAAACACTGACAAAAAACGATCTGGAAAACATCAAAAAGGGATGATGACAAAATATACACCATCCACTATGCAAATCATTTTGAAAGGGCTTCAAAAATCAGAAGCAAAATAAATGAACGTTTGGATTTAGCAATTTCCGTAACTACTGTACAGCGAAGACTGCGTGAAAAAGGTATGTTAGGGAGAGTGGCTGCAAAAAAACCACTTCTGCGACCACAGAATAAGAAGAAGAGACTCGAATTCGCCATGCAACACAAAAACTGGACCATTGACCAATGGAAGGAAGTGTAATGGTCGGACAAATCAAAATTCGAAATATTTGGGTCGCATCGTCGGTAATATGTTGGCCGTAAAGCGAATGAAAAATATAATTCGAAGTGCATTTCGCCAACGGTCAAGCATGGTGGAGGGTCAGTGACTGTATGGGGCTGTTTTAGTTACGATGGAGTTGGTGAATTGATGGCATAACGAGAAAAGAAGGTTATCATCGTATTCTACAGTACAGTGCAATATTGTCTGGGGTCGGCCTTATTGGATATGGTTTCAGTTACCAACAAGACAATGACCCCAAACACACTTCTAAGTTTTGTTCCACCTATTTAGAACGAAAAGAAGAAGAAGGTGTGCTGCAAAAAATGGTTTGGTCACCGAAATCTCCCGATGTTAATCCCATCGAATTATCGTGGGAAGAAATGGACTGCCAAGTAAGGGATTTGAAACCAACCAGCCAAATTTCAATGTGGAATTGTCTAAATAAAGTTTGGAATAACTTTCAAGTCAAAAAACTTCAAAATCTGGTCAACAGAATGCCCCGAATATGTGCTGTTATCATAAAAGCAAAAGGCGGCTTTTTCGACGAAAAGAAGTTGGTCTGATTTCTTTTGATTTCTCATGTTTTAAAATGGTTGTTTTAAATAGAAATTTATTTAACTGTTTAGCAAATGCTACAAGTACCGCTAGTGTATTCATTGACATTCAATAAAATTCATAAATGGCCAATAATATTGCACCAAAGATAAAAAATTGATTTTTTGTTCAGGGTTTCCAAACTTTTGACCGGGAGTGTATAACATGCGAACTAGGTAAGCCGTATGGGTGAAAATTAAACCGCACCTAATATTTCTGCTCATCCCGAGTTTTACATGAATGGAATGAAGTCACTACTAAACTCCAATTCTAGCTATAAGAAAAAGCGATGAGCCCGGTGCTACAAGGGTGAAGCATAGCATACCTGTTTATTTATAATTTCTCAGATTCAAATAATTACACATTTTAATCAAGATGAACAACATATAAACATATAAAAAACAATCATACCAGCATACAACACAATAGTTTAATTAATTAATACTACAGATAAACAGAAACTTAAACAAGACAATTAAAACGACACAAAAGAAAACAACCACGATTGATTAGAACACAATGAAATAAATATTCAATGGAGAACAAATCAGCTTTATTTGAGGTCTGACAGCCGGAAGTACGTACTTTCTTCTAGCTAACGTCAGGACGGTTACGTTGCCTTATGTAAAAGCTCGACTTTAAGCCCATGTGCCCAGGTCACAATAAATCTTTGGGGATGTTATCGTGTTAACACGATTCGATTTTAAGATTTTGTTTAAATTGAAAGTAGTTGTGTTTTTTATTTGAGAGATTTTTGAAGATTATTAATCGAGTTTTGAGAGTGTAAATTTGAAGTAATTTTTGAACGAAGTCTTTTCTTGGAAAAGCAATAAACTCAGTCTGAAGAAGGTACTGTGTATCGAAACAGCTGTCGCTGCTTAATTTATGACAATTTTTTTTTGTATATTCTCTAGCCGGCCTTATCGGATCGCACCCTCAGCAAGCTACCGAGCTTGTAAATTCGAAACTAACAACAGATTTCATTCATTACGTAATTAAATAACTTACTTATTTTAACTTATAAGCCCATCTATTATAAATAAATTCAAATCACATTTAAGTCATTGAAACATATATCCTAGTTTTCTGCCTTAAGACCTTAATTTTCATGATCCTAGTTGAAGAACTGAAAATATAAGCCTTGTGTTCGTTGAAACTTTAAATTGTAAAAAATACTCTTATAATCATTCAATAATCTCAAATATAAATTCTGAAATTTACTTTCACACCTTCCTGCGTACCTACCACATATCCTATTAAATTCCATCAATGTCAAAATTTTCTTTACCTTGTACATAAATTTAATACTTCATAAAAAGTTATTATGGCAGCATGACACATGAAACAAAAAGCGCAAAAATTCCTTCCATCAAACAATAACTTTTTGCAAAACTTTGACTTTGCATCATAAATGAGAACTTATTTTCTCCATCAAGTACTTTACACTTATTTTATAGAATATTAGTAAGGTTGACTGCGGCGTATTTTAACAATACATTTACACACACATCATGCATTAATGATGTCATTATGTTCAAACAACATGACACATAAATTCGATCAACAATGTGTCGACTAATTACTAAATATACCAAAGTAATGTGTGGCTGAAAAATTAATACTGGGCGTGTTTAATGTTTTACTTATAAACCTACATAATTCAAAGTTGACAAAGTTTTTTTTGTTGATGTAGCGGTATTTAAACATTTGTTTTGAGGCTTTGCTTTTGGGGAAGTTTTTAAGCTACAAATGTCAGATTATCAATATTTGTTGTACAGGTAAAATAACTATCTTTGTTGAACTTATGTATTTAATTTGATTGAATAAATAACGTTAATGATACAAAGAGGTAGAGTTTAAATGAAAGGCAATATTTCTATAATCTTCATGGAGTAGCGGAAGCTCGTTAATGACGCAGAGTGTCCTTCGAAGCAAAAATATCTGAATCTTGAACATAATTTGTGTATAACATTACTTCGAGTTTCGAGTAATAAGGGAAAATGATGTAGTACTTAAACTAAAACAGAAACAATTTGCAATGTTAACTCTGCCCTGACCAAGCTCAATTTATCCAAACCCATTTTCTAAATTGACCAACACCAATTGCTTTAACTTTTACATGACTCCGCTAAGAGGCTCAAATAATAACTTAAAAGGAGTAGGTAGCAAGACTACGTTTAAATTTGAAATTCCTTATCCAAGGATTTCTAAACTTTTTAACTTTAAGTGCATCGTTCGCATTCATCAGTCTCGCCTGGTTGCATCGTTTATCCAGCACTTTGGAAATTATGATATCCGCTGTACACACAACAAGCGAGCATCCAATCCAAGGCATTAGCATCAACCAAAATCTGCTGATAGCATTCAAAGCCACAACACCAAGAACAAGAACCGAACAAAAACAACAGGACGAGAAGAGACGCGGTGGTGGCCGCCAGCCAGCGCCACGCCGCTACTGAGCATTGCCGTCAGCCGTCACCACCGCCTGCTACGTCATGGATTTCTCATCGAGCAAATTGAAGATAGAGTGAAGTGAAGTCTTTGAAATAATAGAACTTTAACATAGAACAACCCATGAGCCACAACACGATGACGACGAACGCAGCAAAGTTCGACCGAGTCTCAGCAAACCCACAAAAACACACCACCATGCTGTCACTTTGCCATCCTGCCATCCGGATTCGACTCCAACTCCAGCTCCTCTCTCAAGTTCAAGAAATCAGATAAAAGTGGCGTTGAAATGTTTGCATGGGAAAACTTATTCGTCTGTTGTGATGCTGATAAAAAAAGACAAAAAAAAAAATATAACAGAAATTGGTGCCAAGCGATATAAAGTAGTTCCCAGCTGGATATATATATATTCCATGATCCTTGTGCAAGGATTCTTGGTTGCATTTATCCCTGGTAAATGTATTCAAATGATTTCACCCGCACTCTTATAGCGCAGAGCAGAACAGCTATAGGGGGAGAGATTAGACGACGACTACGATGATGATGGGAAACAGTGTGCTTTTGTATTATTTTCTATAGGTGCAGTTTGCATCAGTTTTTCGAAATTGCAGTGTGCATTGTTTTGCCTTGGGGTTGGTTAAGCTTTCACTTTGCTTTATTTTTGGTGTAGCTGTGGGGGCAAAATGGTATTATCCTTGCAAGCAGCCTAAATCATGGGATGATTGTATTTCAAGTTGTGGATTAAGGTTTGCTTCCTATAAGATTTATAAACACTGGTTACGATTACGATTGAAATCGTGTTGTTTTTTCGTTTTCTCTCTTCTTTTCAACTAATGCTTCGCTGTGCGCATAATGCTTCTCCTATAATAATAATTTGAAGATTGTTGTTTTTGTATAACAGTTTTGGTAAGTTTTGAAAAGTTTAATCATTTTATATTGTCAGCAGCGTGTCGATAGTTTTGTTTTATAATTTCAAAAGTTGTTCTTAAGAAGATAGGGTAACACGTAAAAAGTCTTTTAACTGAATTGCTCAAACCTCTAATTAAGTTAGGTTATAACACCCATGTTGACGAAGCAATTATTCTCATGACACGTGCAATACAGAAGTTTCAGATTACAGTGCCAACATGGAAAGAGTAGTGATTCAAAGCTGGTGCCATGAAAAAAACCCAAAGTCAAATAACGCTGAATTTCAAAAATCGACAATGCCGGGTCCCAATAGAGAAATGAGGCCGAATTTATTCAAACCAAGAAAATAAAAATAAAATAAGGCCGAAATTCAAACAAAGAAAGTAAAAATAAAAGCAGACAGTTTCTTTTTTTATTTTAAAGGGTTATGAGAACCAAAGAACATAAGTTCCAAAATTCAAATTGGGATTTATGGCCCTCACATCGAGAAATAAGTTTGAAATAACAATTGTTGGGGGTTTTGTCCCACCTTATATTCATTAACTTACACTAGTTTCAAGAAGTGATAAAAACAAGGCATTTCATTATTAAAGTTACTACTGCTGAGCTTATGAGTATTAGGTGGGACATAGCCCCCGACAATTTTATTTCGAACTTATGTCTTTTAGTAAAACTGAAACTAAAGCCAATAATTGGCACCGCGTTGGACGTCACCTGCACCTGATTTTGATTCCTAAACTGATATGACCTTTCGCGTTGTAGACCAGTGCCAATAATTTTTGAAAATAAAAAAAATATTAGCAGCATATGGGTGGTGGGAAAATTTAGGATAAATGGTATATGAAAGGGGAAAAATAAATTGCCCACAAAAAAATTGGGGGAAAGGGGGGTGAGTGGGCGAAAAAGTGGGGTGGGTGTCAAAAATCATGGTTTTTTACGATTTCTGTCAAAATTAGACGTCCTATCGAAAAAAGTCAAATGCAAAAGTTGTAGGTAGTATAAATGTCTACAACTTTTACTCACACAATTTTTTTCAATAACCTCAAAAATATTGAGAAAAAACTTTTTGACTAGTGAAATCGAACAAGGCATTCGATTTTTTCTGCCCTGTTCGATTTCACTAGTCAAAAAGTTTTCCATCTATCTATGCGTCGTACTGTCCTAAATAGCTTGATCTTGCGTAAGTCTTCCCCTGGTTTCCATTGCTCTCATCAGGGAAAACTTAATCACTTGATCCGAATGGAAACCACTTCAAAACTTTTCACTTATCGCTCTATTAAATTCATCAAATTCTTCTTCTGAAATAAAAGCGAATTTTGATCAATCGCTGCAATAGTCTTCATAAACTTATGCTTTTGGCCGCGTAAAACAGGAACGTCTAATTTTACATGCTCGTGGTTAACATCTTTATCATTTATACGCTATAACCACTTGTAAATGTTCATTTCTTATATGTATTCGTATTGATTACTTGGTCATAGAAGATTTAATCGAATGTAAGGATGTTTTGTTTTTGGACAATTTTAATTTTGGTCCATTCAAAGCCCTTTTAAAAAAAAAGTATCCTACCGTTCTCAACAAACAAAAATTGAATGCCTGCCTTATATACATAAAATACTAATATGTATAATGTATATACTAATGTTATGAATTAATATAGCCTATATAATTTTGGAACAAAAAAAAAGAGCTTCTTTTGTTTACTCCTTGGAATTTTTAAACCAATTCATCTTGTGTGCACACCTTAAACTGACAAGTGCAACACAAATTATTGAAAGCATTTAACAAAAAAAAACAACAAATTCTCATCTATGTGTATGTTATATGTTATATGTGAAGATATCAAATTAAAGAGTGAAAACATCCATCAACTCGATATGGGAATCCTTCCATCTTCAAAGGATCATTTAAAATTTCATAACAGCTTTTCAAAAACACACAGGCTTGGATGACTTTTTTCTGCTATCAATAATGATTACCCCAACTGCCGTTTTCTTTTATTTTTTTATGATGTGGCTGGGGCTGCGACTACTGGGAGCTGAATCTGAAACTGGGGACTATAGAGTTGTGCAGGCGCATTTCTTTCTTTTTTTTTATATATCTTTTCGCTTGTTCTTTATCCGTAGAACGTGACATATTCCACAAAAAGGACTTTAAAAACGTTTTTCATATTTTATATATAAATTTTTTTTTTCTTCGTAGTGTTATCTAACGTATCACCTTTATTTTTTTTTTTCTTCATTTTATTCACTAGGGGTTAAAATAAGTAAGAATAATGGTGGAATTTTTCTGATATAATATTTTCATCTTACTGTTATCGTGACTAAAAAAACAAGAAATATATGTAACAGAATGAAGAATAATAATATTTTGTTAGAAAGAGTTTGTTTGAGGGGTTCCCAAGAGATGTAACATTTTTGCGTGGATTTTTTTAAGGTTATTTTCATTCATATTTCAATATAGAACAAATTTTTAAAATAGAAAAAAATACGATGTTTCTACATCCCACACAGCTTAAAGCCTACAGGTATGAAAAAATATTTACAACATTGAAAAATCTAAGAGGTGGAAATCTTCATTGTGCGTAAGTGTGTTTTTTTGTATTTTGATTATAATGTGGGTAAGTAGAAGATCTAAGGAAAAGCACAAATTCGTAAGCAAATAATCGGTTGATATGAGAAAATTGGAGGATGTAGTCTATTTAATAACTTGAAAAAAACCAATTTTTTTTTTGTATCCTCACGTTGAATATTTATGTAGATTTTTCCAATAAAAAAATTGTAAAACTCTTACTCCTTCGGCTTAAGCTTCTACTACCAACTACCCCATGCTGTATGGTGTGCATTTGCATCGCAGCCTACACGATATGATGCAGTATTCGTCAGAGTCAGAGTGTGTGCATGGCAGCCGAGTTCATTTTGAAGTGAATCGGTACTTGACTCTTCTGATTGACATGCACAATTTTGGTATTTTAGTTTTTTATGAAGGCTCTTGACAAGCCATGCCTAGTGTTCCATATTTAAGTAGAATTTTATTTTAACAAACCACTTTGACCATGGATTTTGTAACAGCTTTACTCCCAGGCAATCTTTGCCGAATCTCTTATAGGGAAACTGAAGCCTCATTGGCATTTTATCTACCAGCAGATGATCTTCTTTCTCTTCTGCGGGAGGCAAAGGTGAACATGTGCACTCAGTCAAACATAAGGGGTGTACTAAAGAGTGATTTTTAAAAAGTAGTGATAGCAGTAACAGTATCTAAGCATAAGCAGCATATAAAAAGGGCAGCTAATAATAACTGCTATTTAATTGTGGGTTTAACCAAAAGACGTTTCATCAATAAGGGCTTCCTCCAGTGTCAAATCAATTAGCTGATATTGAGATGGAAAATTGTTTTGGTAGGTGCAATAGCAACACTTATCCCATTGGCCACACTGACATAACTCTGTCGCAGGCCTGATCTTACATTTTCCGCAGAGTTATAATTTTTGAATTCTTGACTTTGGGGTAGAGTTATTTCGCTACTTTTCTCTCGTAGTCTGGTCCTTGCTTTTAAAAAGTCCGTTTTAAAGCAGATGTCTGCTTCCTCTCAGCTCTCACCCACTCCTTTTTTATCTCCAGGGAACATGCTTTGAACGAGAATCGGCAGTACCATTTCTTGTCTGCTCGACTGAGCCAACTTCTTAATGGGTCGGTCCAGCCACCTGTACCACTCTTCTGTAACCTTATGTTATAACTGGCGATTAACATTGTTGAAAGTAAATAAAATTGATTTTCTATCATAAATATAAAACAATTTCTATCAAATTCAGAATTTATGAATAAATTATTTTGATGGGATGCAATGGAATTTAAATTCATTAAAAATTTGTATTGCCAGCAGTGTTGAAAGGACAGGCTATTTATAGCCAAACCGGCTCCTTCAAATTCTGATTTCCGATTTATTAAAATTTGACTACTTAAGTTTTCAATTTGGCGATTTTTGGCTCCTTCAAAATTAAAAACTTTTATATTAAAAGAACTTGATTATTATGATCAAGCCTTAAAAGTCTTCGAAGTAGAACTAAACTTCTTGACGTCTTGCTGAAAAGCGCAATTGTGAATGTACCTACTTCCATTTTCATTCATATACATATGAGGCGTTCAGAATTATAATGGGTCCAGTCCACTTCTCTTTAGGTTGAATGTTTTAAGGTCTTAAAAATTAAGGTTTTCGTTTTAGGTCAAATAAAATAAAAGAAAGACATTTTGGAGATATAGAGCTATCGATCTGTGAAACATTTATTTCAAAAGTTCCTTTAGTTTCTGAGAAAAAGCTTCTCAAATTTCAGAATAATGCACAAATTTCAAATGGACTTGACCCATTTATTATTATTCTGAACGCCTCATATTTTGTTTCCACTTTTCCACAATGTATAGATATTTGTTTTGTTATTTATTACTAAAATAAAAATTAAAGAATCTAACTTGAAGTCTGATAAATTTAATACAGAGTAGGTATTATTTCTTTTAAAAAAATTTTTTTTATGTAATGTAATCATAATCTAAGTTAATTTGAAGTTGGAAAAAAATAATGAAAAAAACAACTTAAAAAAATGGTACAAAATGCATTATTATGAAATTGGCGATTTTTGGCTCCAAGACTTCTAAAATTCGACTCCTTGCCTCTAAAATTCTCTGGCAACACTGATTTGCCAGTGATAAAAAATACAGAAAAAGTTCACTGGCTTCTTTGAATACTTGCTACACCCCGGATTTAAGTCATCTCCACTACAGGTCTGTCTCCATTTAATAAGCGAGTGGTTTTCTAATGTTTGATGAAATATTTGAAGTTATACTTTTTTTCGGTTAGTTAAATTTTCTAAGGTGCTAAAATCGTTTCCTAACTAGGTTCATAACTAAGAATTGTAACTTGTGAGTTTCGAGTTGTGCACACTCGGCTGATTCCAATAATTTATATCCAAATAACTTTCAAATATTATTAAAAACCTTTTAAGTTATCTAAGGTTCATCCGATTGTTATATCACAAAATTTCTTCATAAAGGAAAGGCGTTTGGGATACGTAAATAGAATAGATACTTAAATGATAGCTTAAAACTTTAATTAATTATATTGGATATCGTCGACTCTTTATCTTCTACAAAACAAAAAAAAAAAAAACTACCAACTTTCAAAAACTTTCTGACGAAATGAAAACAAAAGACTTTTTGCCAGTGATAACAATAATTTAGCACGTGGTTTGCCAAACTTTCACTTCTATTTCAAAAACTACGAATGAGCAAAAAGTTTAGCTTTTTTATGTAAAATTCTAAAAACCAGCATGTGGTTGCCAGATCCATTATGAAGTCGAAGTAAAAATTGAAATGGTTTTTGTAACCGATCCGCATTTTACATTTTGAACTCTAACAATGTATAGGAATGCCATTTTGGGTACGATATGTAACTACTCCTAAAAACTAAAAAAAAAATTAAGAAGTATAGTTACACAGTGGTTACTTAGGTCTTGTGTATAATGTACATTATTGTAGATGCAACTTACCCACACGAGTTATAAAAGTTTCCAATTTAATTATTTTACTTTTCGATTTGTTATGTACTCGTATATAAATTCATGGAAATTTGCCGTTTGCATTCAATTTAATTTTTGTGATAACTTTTCTTTTTTGATAACGACAAAGTTCCATTGAATTATTACATTTTTTCGTTTATCAATTCTGTTTAGGTGACAATTAAGGAAGAACAATTTTTAAAAAGTTCGACGTACAGTGACGAAAAAAAACGACAAATCAAACCAAACCACTGTATATGTGAATGATTGATGACGGTACTTTATTTTTGTGTATATTTCACCAAAAATATCAATTTTTTTATGAGACCAAATGAAATATAAAATTTCGTTCATTATTCTGTCAATAATGTCAAAGCAATATATTAACGAATCCCGAATGTGTACCGTTACCGTGACCATTTTTCAAATGACGAAAAAGAGAACATTTTTTGTTTAACTAAAATAATTGTTACAAATGGTTTCAAAAAATCAAAAATCCACGCCAGTTGGGATTCGAATAATCTTCATCGCCAACAACGTTTATGACCAAGAGAAGAGTAAACTAAGAACGAACACTGTTTTAAACAATTAAAAAATACTGAAAGATCTTTAACAGTTAAAGATATTTATTCCACAAAGGTTAAAAATCTTGCTCAAAACTGAATTCCTTCTTAGAATTGTATATATCCGATAGCCAATGATTCTTAGAAAATCAATTTAGCAAACAACAAGTCAACTTCTGATATTTTCTTCCTAACCTTAAAATTGCTCTTCCAATAAACTCATCGAAATGAATGAAAATTTAATGCTCTCTCCGGATGCAATCCACCAATCACCCATCGCGACTATAAAGCCACATTTTTGACAAACTATGAATATTGGAAGATGCAAGACAACTATGTATCTCTTAGATACGCCAAAACAACCACAGCTATCGCGCCATAAATCCATAGTTGTCACAATTCACCGTTTTCCATTCTCCAATGATGATGGTATTCTTCCGTTTCTCTGTTATATCTCATGTGCGCCCTTGAGAAATTCACAAAAATAACCTATTTGCTGTGTATGTTTGTTATCCTTCGGGGAAAAGCCGTGTGAATTGTAGCATCCACCCCAAACCAAAAAAACACATATTCACTAACTACAGGGACCAGGATCGGATGGATATAGTAAACTGATTCCGATGTGAGTTGGGATTTTGTTGCAAAAGTTAACATGCATACATGGTTGCACTTCTAATTTTTCAACTCCTGGTTGTCCGGTATTTCCTGAGTTTTGTTGCAACTACCACTTTCAACCACCAGGACGAAGACTCAAGGCTATGTTAGGTGAAGTGGGAGTTGGGACAAGCTACTATAATGTATAAAACGTTGTCTTTGACGGTGAGATGGTGGTCGGGAGTATACCAACTCGCTCTTATATCCACAACACACACACACACATACACGTTCACTTGGCTTCAGATGCAAATGCAATCTTTGGCTTTGGTTTTTGTGTCCTGTTTTTCGCAGGTGGGCGATGATAATGGTGACGGTGAAGTGTTCGGAGGAGGACGGGAAAACATCGTTGTCGTCGTCATTACTGCGATACAGCTAAAAGCTAGAAAATATCCCATGCAACCTTAAACCAATGGCTGCCTCCTGTGCTGCATGGAAAATGAGTTGAAGAGGGTTTTTATTTTTTCTTGCCTGAAGAGGGTGTAGATTTCGGAGGCAGGCGAAAAGCTGAAACCTCAGCCCCATTCTATATATTTCGATTCTCGAACTTAGGTCTTTCGGATGAGACCTTGTATTGGGATGCCATACCGTGTGTTTTAACTTTTAATGTTTCCAGGTCAATGGGTTTTTCAAAGTCTCATGTTGTATCTTCTCTTGGTTGAACTTGCTCCACGAACTTGTACACCAAAGTTTTGGTTATAGGTAAGTTGTGTGGCAGAGTATAGTGGAGACCTGGCCATGGCAGGAGTAAGGGGTGGATAAGAGCATAAATTTACATCTACCTTTGTTCAACAAGCGTGTGCACATGTATTTCACAAATTTTATTTTATATTCTGTATGCTGGGAAGAGGTGACTATAGTCAGGAGTAGTTTTCTTCTGTTCCTTGTGAATATGGAAATTCATGATAGTTCACCATGCTCAAGAATGGTTGATTAATTATTTAAGGTTAAAATGGTTCTACATAGTGAGGATGATGTAAGTTTTATGTAGTTTTCTGTTTTTTTTTTTCTTTGAAATACACGAAAGAATTCTTTAAATGAAAGGTGGTGTATTGGAGAGGAGATATAGTTTTGTGTTAAGACAGGAATACGAGTACTTTTTACTTTTTTTTTTTTTGTTCTTCTGTACTTTCGTTTATTTGAATTCGTAAAAGTTACTTGCATTAAACTATGTGAACAAGAATGACGAAAATATTTTTGAAAAAAAAAACAAAAAAATAGAAAAACTTGCCATTTGAATCCTCTCTTTAGATTTTGTGAAAAATTTCCAAACGCAAATTTGATCTAACAAAAAAAAGTTGAAGTATTTTGATAGGAAAGTACTTTTAACGTGATATTGCTTAACATGAACTTTGTTATTTGTAAATATTGAGATACCATTTTGTGTTAGTCTATGTGTGTAAGTTTAGGGCTTGAATAAGGATGCAATCTATTCCTCAACTTTCTTGCTTACATATTGTTCGAATATTGAATAGCAGTTGCCAATATGAAGATGTTTAAAAAAGATGTTCTTAGAAAAAAAAAACATTGGTTGTAGGTTTACGGACAATAATTTAACGTGATAATGTCATAAGAAAACAGGTTGTGAGCTTTAGATAAAAAAAAAAACGATTCAAATGATTTAAAGTGAGCAAAAAAAAAACAAAATAAGTGTTGGGCTATCTTGGGACTCGAACCCCAGACCTCTGATGCAAAAGACAGCAAACTGAAGATGGCTAGTGCCGCGGACTTCTTAAATTTACGTATCAAAGCGTTCGCCATTTGATAAAACTGCTCTCCCAGTTATTTCAGTGACCATAAGATAGTCAGAATCGAAAATCAAGGGGCACGGTAGTGCCCAGCCAAGTTCTCTAGCAACTTTGGCACTACACCCTTATTTACAGGAAACAACTCAGGCCATTTTCGACCCCCCTCTAACTTCCACACCAAAGATGCTAGAAATTTCAAACTCGATACATTTGTTGAACTGGTCGAAACCAAACTCCTCATAAAATTTCAGCCTCTTACGATGAGTAGTTTCTGAGATATAGGGCTTCAAAAATCGCAAAAACCGTAACTGACTGACTGACTCACTCACTCACTCACTGACAGATCATCAAAATTATGGAGAACTTCCCGTTAACGTAGAAACTTGAAATTTTACACGGTGATAGGACTTGTGGTGTATACAAAGGAAAAAATCGAAAATTTGAGATTTTCAATTCAGGGGGCGTGGCATCCGCCCATTTCCACTGAATTTTCATCAAATATTATAAAGCACTTCTGACTATCGCAGAATCTTGAAATTTGGTTGACTGGTAGAGCTGGTAGTTTATACAAAGGAAAACATTTTTAATTTGAGAATTTCAGCTAGGGGGCGTGGCAACCGCCCATTTTCACTGAATTTTCATCAAATATAGAGATTTTCAATTCTACAGCCATACCTTGCAAAAAGTAGTGAAATCACAACAAAAACATTACTGTTAAAAAAAGAGCCAAGTTCTCCTATGTTGAAATTATGCTGGCACAAAAAGTACTGAGATGTAAAAGTGTACCAAGTTCTAAAGTTTGGGTTCAAATTCGTATCAATAAAATTTTGATTGTTTACTTGGCAATTTTTGAAATAACTTTAAAAATCGGTAATTAAAAGAAAAATTGTCAAGAGAACAATCAAAATTTTATTGATACGAATTTGAACCCAAACTTTAGAACTTGGTACACTTTTACATCTCAGTACTTTTTGTGCCAGCATAATTTCAACATAGGAGAACTTGGCTCTTTTTTTAACAGTAATGTTTTTGTTGTGATCCTATTTACACTACAACACATGCGAAATATCTTTTTCTATCTGAAAGAGGTCGTTAAGACTGAAGAAAAAAACCCTTAAAATTGAATAAGCCTAGTACGCCTATTAAAATGATGAACACGACCATAAGTTTCAACTTTTGCAAAATAGAGCTCCAAATAATATGCGTTACCACATCAGCCTTTTAAATCGAAAATATTTATACGAATGTCTAATTTAGCCAATCTCCAAATAAATTACAGCTCATGATTTACATTACGAGAATATATACCTAATAGTCCTTAGCAATTCAATTATATGCTCTCTAAAATACGAGTATACTTTATACTCTCCCTCTATTAGAACCATTAAAAATGGAAATTTTAAAATGTAATTCCTGATTCATTGTAATCTCCTTTCAATTAAATAAAATCCTAGCGAAAATCCACCAAATGTGTAAATAGCCTACGACGACACTGGATTGTTTTATAAAATTTTTCGATTTGCATTCGCATACTGATGCTATAGTGGAGGGGGGCTTTTGAAAATTCATTTCGTTTCGTTTTTAAATTATTCATTTCCATGGATGAGAGATTTATTATGTTGGTTTGTTAAAATTAAAATTGAATAAGGGGTGGGTGGATATAGAAATAAATTGAGTACTAAACTTGTTAAAAAGGGAGGAAATTATTATATTTTGTTTAGCCACATTATCAAATATTAGCAGAAATTTATTATGATGGAATAAATAAAATAGGAAAGGTTTACCTACCAACTAATTAAATTATAGGCTTAACAAGCTCATAAAGACCAATGTCTAATGACTTGCTCTACCAAAAATTCGTGTGTGCTTTTAATTGTCTATTAAGTCCGATATGTTCAATGATATTGTGTTGGAAGGGTAACATTCAATATGATCATTGATCACTATCACTGGTAGTTTTTGGTGAAGTCTCAAATAAATAACAAGTCCCTTTGGGGTTTACCATGCACCCTTGTATAAATAAAACATTTAGAAAATAGAGTAATTTTTTGATTAAAAATGTATTAAATGAACAATCGTTTCAAAAAAAATGAGCAATAGAATTATACAAAAAAAGTAAAGCAGATGGACCGTTAAAGCAGAAGTGTAATTGTGGGAAGCAGTCGAAGGCTAATGTCAAAATCCTACGTTAAGTTTCTTTCCGAAATCTTAAAAGCACAAGTTGCCTATAAACTATAATGTAATAAACGAAACGGATGCAAATCTCTTCTGTTTTGACACTTTGATAAGTTTGCTTCAGTTGAGTGCAGTTGCAAGTGCTATTTCCTCCGTTTTGTTCAGCCGAAACAACTGATCGATAAGTTTCTACCCGCCAATTACATTGCATTCTGTTTTATTCGCACCCTGCCGTAAAATAGTGTCCGCTCCTGCGCTACTATTCGTCAATTTATAGTTCTAACTTTAAGTTTTGGTTTCTGAAGTATTGAAAATAAAAATTTAACGGGTCGAGTTCGAGTGTTTAGCATTTTTTCGGAAGTAGAATCCGTTAATTTAATAAAAGATAAAAACAGTTTTTCTCGAAAACAAAAAATGAAACATTTCTACAAACAAAAAAAAACGAAATTCACCAAATCTTCGTCCTAGTATTGGAGTGCAGTATACGACAAATTGAATTTTTTGAAGGTACTCTTTTCATATCTGTTATCCTTTTTTGTCTATCTTATAGTTGCTGAGATATTCAGAATAGGTTCGACGTATATCCATCAAAATCTACAAGTTCACGCATTGTTTTGACGTAAGCACCAAGTTTTGGCAATTACGTAAAATTTTTCATAGAATTTACGAACGAAATTGTTTGAGAATTACTTTGACGTACGTCAAATTTTGACGATTTGACTTATGTGCTTATAAAATATAAAATATAGAGTTTCTTGCTCCTATTTCTAAGAAATGTTAAAGCAATATGTATTGATAGGGAACGCTCGGGAGTTGGGAGTTTAAAGGATGGTCCATTTCTTTTAAATTTTATATTTCCGTTGTTCCCTACCTAAAAACTTGTTACATATGTATTTTGTATTAAACACGTGAAGTATCAGCTTTTTAGCTCAGGTGGAACATGGCGCTCAACAAGCTCAAAGTTTTTAATAAGATTCTGTAGGTACTAGTAAGATGCCCATACCTGAAAAATTGATTTTTTTCAAATTTTCCTGGTGAAGTTAGTTGGGATATTGTATAATTTTTCATGATTATGCCTTTCTCATTTACAAAAACCGTTAGTTAGTTGATATTTTTGACAAATTATTTTTTCATATAAGAAAAAAAATTATGAACGAAAAATTAGTTATTCGACCCAAAAAAAAAATGAAACTTGTTTACTTGATTGTCAAGAACTTGTGGGTTAGTCAGTTTTAAGCCAAATTACAAATCCAAGACAAGTCCTATTACGGTATCGTCAGATAATAAATGTTACAAAATCTGATATTTCAAAGCCGATGAGCTCCCTCTTCCCATGACTTAAGAGGGCTAAAACTTACTCTTTTAAATACGAAAATTTCTTTCAAGAAAAATGCGAAGGATTTGAGATATGAAATGAGCTCAATTATTTAAAGGAATACTAAAACCAATTTTGGCACGCCGATAAATTTATATGATCAGGACTTACCTACAAGTTATTCCGAAAAGAAAGAAAAAATATCCAAAGAGAAACTTGAAGATATAAAAAGTCTTTTCTTTTAGACTGATATTTTGAAGGTAGGCATTTGCAAGGTTTAGTTTCAAGCTTCTTCTTCTTCAGAGAGAGATAGAGCATGTAGCTGGTAAACCAAAGCCGTCCTTCACTCTTTCAGTAAGGATGTAAACAAAAATTAAAAATGGTAGTGCAACAGGAATTGAAAATAAAGTTATTAACCGGGGCAAATTTTACCGTATAACACTTCTATGTCCTTACTTTTTTGACTATCGCCTATCAAGTTTTGAGAATTTCTACAACTTCAGTTTCAAATTATAGGTCAAAGCGAAAATCATTTTAAAAATATTATTATTGCTATTAAATTGTCCTTATTTTAAAACTTTCTTTATGAGCCTTTCTATATTGTTTGTTAATTTTCTATTCCGCTCGTAAAGTAAGTGTAATTTAAATTTCAACAAATGTCCTTCCTTTACTAATTACTCACCGTCTTTTTTTTAATATCTATACAAACCACATAATAATGTTCCTTTTTGTAGGAAAACATTAAAAAAGGGTTTTTTATTTGTTCGCTCTTAAAAAATACCTTTAAGTAAATGTTTTCAAATCCTTCGACTATAAAACAAAATTGTTTAATGCTGCCTAAGCCTTCTGCGAGTACCTTATTTTAGAATTACAGTAAAATGTACCTACACATAAACCATTCCATATAAACAATATTATGTAGGTATTTCGAGTCGAGTATTTTTATACCCAACCAACCAAACAAACGAACAACCAACGCCAGTAATAGAACAGAGTTTCAATTAAAATTCCCCCAAGAGCCCATCTCTGGAATTTGACCGCAATGATCCCTTTTGGGTTTTATTCATTGCTTCCAGCTCTCTCAACCAGGTCAGTTTAACAATGGAAATCAATTAACAATAAAAATTTCCACAATCACAAAATGGTTATCCACACAGCTCCAAATTTCTGCTCCCAGGGCACAAAATGGAAATGTATCCACAGTCAGTTTTGAGGTAGGTATATTTATTTTTTGTATATATAAAACATAAAATATATAGAAAAAGAATAAAATGAAACCCTATATCTACTCGTCGTCGTTTGGTCGGTCGTATAACCGAGTCCGGTAGCGAGTCCTTCAAATGCACATTCAGCACAATTAAAATATTGTTAAATGTAATTGCCAACTCAACGGTGGTTAATTAAGAAGGATACCTACGTATTTTTTTTTTTGTGGACCTCTCTGTCTTGCCTATAATAATCCCTCGAGGCAAGGAAAATGATGATTTTTTTTTTTTTTTGAGGCAATGAAAATCAGCTACAATTTATGTAAACCTATATACCCTTCTTTTCCCAAGAAAGCTTTATTGTCCTTCGAAGTTCATTTGAAATTTGGAAATTTAGGTCAATTATTACTATGGTATCACCTTGGTGCCTTTTCGTGTTGCAAGGGATTTTTTTGCAAGTTCTTCAGTTTTGTTGCCTCTTTTTTTTCTGTATGCCTGCCTAAAGAAATCGGTTAGGCAATTTATTGTCATTGTAAAGAATAATATTGCCTTCGAAAAATGGCTATTGGCTTCGTCGTCGTCGTCGTTTTGATCGGATGTATGTAATGCAAATGTGAAAATGAGGAAAATTGTTTCCTGTATCCATTTAACACATAAAGGAAACTCTTCAGTTTTATCGTTTCCTTTTCGATATGTTTCGATTTCGATTGGAGGGATAAAAAAAAGAAGGAGTTTTATTGCCCGATGAAATGCGGATGTAAATTAAGATCCTTCCGGCAATGGCTTGAAGAAGGGGCAAATTGAGTTTTTTTTTTTTTTATTTTTTTTTGTTCATTTTGCATCAGCTGCCTGCAAGTAGAAGAGTTATTTTTATTTGTTGGCAGTGCTGTGGAATTTGATACTATTGTTTTTCCTGACTTCCTCACGCGCGCCGGTTCCGGTTTACTTGACTTGAATATGAATTTACAAAAAAAAAAACATTGTTCCCATTTTTATTTCGTAAAAAGTTCAATATTTCCAGTTTTCCTTATTTCCAGCCTTTTGGGCTTCTTCCGAAAGTTTGCCAAGGATAAGAATAAAGCTACTACTTATTGTGAAACAGTATTTTGTTTACACCTACTGGCATATAATACCACATTTCTGGTTTTTGTTACACAATGTTTAAATACATCTAAATGAATAGGAAACCCAGACGCTAGACTTATAAAATTATATGAAACACTTTTACCAATGGAATCATTAGTATGGAGATATTTTTTGACTGTTTTTATGGCATATCAACAAGCAAGGCAGTCTTAATTAAAACGCTTCTTATTTATTTTTGAATATTTATTTATTTGTTTGTCCTATATATTTCGAGGTCATAATTGCGTCATCTTTAGGCTAGGGTCTAAAAAATTGTTCATTTTAATTAAATTTGTATCCTCACTCGATCAGGCAAAAATGTTTTTCATTGTTTTTTTTTCATGGAACAACCAACCAACTTTAAAAAAAAATTACAATTGTGTATGTGTTCTTTGGCAAATGAAGATGGAATTTCATTTACAAAAGTGAGGGGCAGATCAAATGTTTCGTTTAGCCAGAAAGAATCTGCACTTTGGAAGCCGTCAAGATGTCTTCAACTTTTTTCCCACTTATTTTGCTAAAAAGCTTAAAACACAAGATAAAGTTGCATCCAAAACAACATCAAAAATTTTATTTCTTGTGACGTTTGTTTCAAAGAGTTTATTATTATCATTTGCTATCAGAATTGGAGGTCCTTTAACCATGGCGACAGCACTGATATACTCTTTTCTTATCGTTGAAAAGGTTTTCTTTCTATTAAAAACGAGGGTTGCTTTTACTTTTAGTGGTTTCAAGACATCCCACATTTGATGGTGGACATAAAATTTAAGATCCTTCTTTTTTTTTATTTTTTTTTTGGCAAACTTAAGGACTTAAATCGCGGCAGAAAAACATTTAACATTTATCGTGAATGAAGAAATTTCGTATAAATGAGTTTTTCTAACAAGTGGCAATATGCGATTCTTAAAATAAAATAAATATTCACACCTACATACACAAAAAGTTCCATTTCGTTTGGTTTTGATGGCAATTTAGTAAGATGGGTGTAATAGGCTTTAACATAATATAGCAGGACCATTATAATATTATACACGTTTCTGCAAATGACTTTCATTCTGACATTATCCTTTTAGGAAATCAAAAAAAAAAAAAAAAAAAAATAATTTAAATAAATATTTGAATGAGGAAAACCAATAATTTTTATTCTGAAGTTCATTTCAATGTTAAATTATTCACCTTTAGTATATGACACTCAGTCAGCCTACATGTACTGTATATGTGTACATATGTATTGATTTAACCAGCAAATGTTTTTTGTCATTTTGATTGCCAGCAAAATTGTGGCTGCGCTGCGGTTGAAGTTTTTTCTTTATTTTTATTGGTTTAAAAAGAAAAATATAGAACTTGTTTCCCACAAGGTGTCCGAGTTGAAATTGACACCACAAACATAGTAAAAAAAAAATAGAGATAACCAAACCAATGTGTGCTTTATAAAATCCAGCTACCGAAAAATTAAAATTTTCTTGTTTTTGTTTTCGAAAACAACATAAAATAACTTTAGTCCCATAAAAAAAAAAAAATACTTTAAAATTGAAACCTCAACCGCAGAAAAAATCAAAAAGTGCTGCATGCTCTTTAAATTTTAAAAAATCATATTAAACATAAAAGAATTTAAAGAATGTATAATTTAACAAGTATTCAAGGCACAGCTTTGTGAATTAAATCCAATTAAAACAAATTTTTTGTGTCTATTAATTTTTTCATATTTAAGTTTTAAGGATTTATTTTTGATTTTTCACTCAACAGTCTTTTCGTTTAATCGAAGACGTGTTGCAAAAGTCCAGTATTAAATTTTCAAAAAAAAATTCAAATTGATCCGGTAAAATGGCACACTGTCCAAACATACGTGCTATAGTCAAATGTCAAAAAAGTGGGTCCCGGAAGTCCGTCTGTCTGTATAAGGACCTACAGCCTAAACGGATGGACCGATTAATGTCACACTTGGTATGTAGAGCGTTATTTGGCGACTCTCCAGAGGGGTATGGAGAGCTGCCAGATAAAATTTTATTAATGTCGGGACAATAGGTCTCAAAAGTCGGGACAAATCGGGACAGAAAAAAAAAAAAAATACATGAAATCGAAAATAAAAAAATATCAAAATACAAACTTTTCCATGCATAGGACTTACTCCTAAATTTTTGTGGACTTCTTGACAAAAAAAATCTTATGTATGTTTAAAATTCCTAAAAAAATTAAAAAAACGTAAGAATGTATTTTAATTGTGAATGTTTCGCATCTCACTTACATTAGTAACTATTAAATTCTCTTGTGTGAGTTTAAACAGAAAAAAAATCATTTTCATCCATTATATTCTGTTTTGACTACAGCCCAAAAATTTAATAATTTCGCAAATTAGGCCAGTTTGATTTGAAATTCGAAATAAGATAACTTGCGAAATTTTCTCATTTTGGCTCTAGTGGAAAAGAAAACGGGCTATAAGGGTAAAGTCTAATATTGTTTAGTTTTTACTTTTCATTCAATTTTAACATTAGCTCCCGATCGCTCAAAACTATTGCAATTTTGTTTAGAAGTTTAAATCAAGATCTTAAGGCATAGTAAATACTATTGGCATTGAAATACAAAATATCTTAGTCCCCTGGGATGGCGGAAATAAAATTAAACTGTTACCCACAGTCAGTGATTCAATAAGGACAAGGAGTCTCATTTTTTTCACCATAAAGGTTTCGAACGAAGACTGATAAAGAAACGGAATGTCGCACAGTGCGGCACTCCTTGGAAAAAAAGAAAAAAAATATGTGCGATTTTTACAAAAGTAACGGTTACATCATATAGTCTAATAACCAAACCATTGTAAAACAAAACTTTTTTCTCATTGGGCAGAATAGTTTTTCGGCAAAGTCTGTTGCAACTATGCATTGGCAACAAGATAAAATTTATTTTTTTCAGTCTGGTTTGGTAAGTCCGAACGATTATTTTTCTTAACAAGTACGGTTAACAGTTAAACAAAAATTTTTTTTTGGGTTATCAAGAAGGTATAATGTTTTATTATATATAACATTTTGGAAATCAATTGGAGGTTTTTAAAATTTTTTTTTAATTTTGAAAATAACCATTTAATTTTCTTTTTTTGGAAAAGTTCAAAAGCTTTGAACAGACGTAAAAAATTAGAAAATATCCTGTAATTTGTACAAAAACGCATACACTATATGTTTGGCTATATGCTACTGTATAAATTTACTGCTACAAACTGCTACACTATTTTAAATGATTTTTTAAAAGCGTAGATCAAACCATAAAAAACATTTTTGTGTAAATAAAAGTTTTTTTTAAATTTTTGTTTTATTTTAAATTTTGGACATCTGTCCCGTATAAGATAAAAAAAATTCAAGGAGTGATTCTTGGGTTTATTCTAAGAAAAAAATTGTTTTATAGTAACGCTCTATCTGCAAAGTTGCTACCACGTTACGATGATTAAAGAAAACGCTTACTTTTATATACCTTTACTCATATTAATGATGATTTCTCTGTTAAAACAATTGTTATAAGCAAAGTTAAGATTTTTAGAAAATATGTTATTCTTTTTTGATTGCTCGGATATTAATTTTTAAAGTCTGTTCATTTTTTCTTGCCCATGATAATTTTTGACTGAGGCCAATATTCTTCGAGAAATGTGTTTTTAACAAAGCGTTTGATTAATTTATTTTTATGAAGGAAGTAATAATAAACAAAAATGTTATAGGTACACAAGTTTACCAAAAAACTTATATGTACATTTTATGATACTTAGGAAAACCGGCACCAGGAAAAATCTTATTTTTTTATTAAGTCTTAAAATGTTAAGAAAAAAATGTTTTTTTGTTGTTTGAGATAATTTTTATTTAAAGTGCAGTTACAAAAAATATTTAAAGTCCCTTCCTTGATTTGGTAAAAGTTAGGTCAAAGCATTGCATTTATAAGTTGCCATGAGAGTTTTCAAATTCTGAGAGCCTTATTTACAACTACTCTTTGAACATAATACTTCAGGGTAAAAGCATAGACTATATAACCACACGAGTTTTGCGGTAAATATGCAGCATTATGTTATTCTATATTGCAAAAACTTGAGTCAGTATAAATTTTTAAAGATATTCAATAAAGCAAGGAACATGATTTTTTTGCGGCATCCCTTGGACAAAAGTAGCGGCCTTTTTGCTATAGTAATCAAACCAAAAAAGAAAAAAACACTTTTTAGCAATGAACCAAACGGTACTGGCACAAAATCAACTGCAACTGCATAAGCCAAACAAAAGGAAAATCATAACTTAGGTTATCCCTCATCAAAGAAGAATTTCCGTATTTTAAAAATATTTATGAAATCAAAATTTGTGTTTTATCTTAAGAAATTCTATGTTAATCTAATTTTGTACAAATAAATAGTAAAATATACCTATAAATTGAAGAAAATTATTTTTGTCCAAATTTTCTTCAAAAGGCCGCACTGTGTGTCGGGACAATATCGGGACATTTTGTAAATCGGAACAGATATCAGGACAGGGTCTAAATGCCGGGACTGTCCCGGCGAAATCGGGACGTCTGGCGGCCCTAGGGTCATGCCAAATTTTTTTTTATAAAAGTTTTGATAGTAGGCATAAACTTGAAAATGTGCTATTTGAATTAAAAATATTAAAGTTTGTTCGTTTTGCATATCGAATCGAGCAGTTCCGAAGAGTTCTAAGAATAACCAAACAAAAACGTTGTGTGATTCGTTTGCTTTTGTTTAGGGTTCAACCTTAAGTCTAACCAATTAAGACCATCCTGTCCTTAAAGTACAGTGTAATGTATAGGGATAGGATTTTCATACACTTAGAAACGAAAAATATGCACTCAAAATATACTCTTAAAAAAAAATATGCACTTTAAATATGCTTTTAAGGCCACATGAATTTGTAAAATATCAATATTTCTTTAAAATTATAAAAAGATTATACTTAACTTTTATGAAATCTATATACGAAACCATTTCCGAGTTCAAAGATGTAACTTTTTGGAAATAATGGGGTTTTCTTTTAAAAAAAATAAATAAAATTGGCGAAAATTTACTCTTAAATAATCCAATTTATCATTTGAGCGTGTTTTTTATGAGTTTGGACAACGTTGATTGACAGTTTTGCACAGCATTTGCTTACGTTTTTGACTTGTTTTCCAATTGACTTTCAGTCACTTTTAGTCAAAAATTTTATGTGTGAAATTTCGTTATTTTTGCCAATTTTTGCGAAAATATGCACGAAAAACATGCATTTATTTCCAAAATATGTCAAAATATGCAAAACAAAAAATGCTAATAAATTCAAAATATGCAAAAATATGCACTAACAATTGATTATCATTTTAAAGGAAATATCCTGATTCGTGTACTGTACATACTTCGTTGCCATGCTTCCGAGGTGTTCCTAAAAAAACATGCATTTGCATGGAAACCCGATCCCGTGACCCCGCCCCCTGTATACGCCGTTGGTCAAAATTGTAAATTTGTAAAGTTCAGGTGTTAACTTTAATTTATTTCATCGAAGGTGAACTGCCATGCAAATGAAATAAATTCAATCGCTAAGGAAATAGATGAGTTCATTAAAGCATTTATTTTATTTGGCAATTATCGTTTTATGATTCAAAAGAAAGTCCTTGATAAGACTTGTGTCTCATTCAAATTGTAGATAATAATCATTCCTTTAGCTTTTTTTTAGGACAATGTGTATTCCAATCCTGTCAAATCTATATGAAGATAAGCGTTGTAAGGCAATTTGATTAGACGAGACCAATTTCTTAGTTTTGACAAACCATACAAGGAGTTTAGCTCCATTTTTTCGTAGTGATAATTTGTATTTCTTTAACAAAATCTTCATAACTTAATCCTAGCTTTTGCTTATAGATGGAAGGTATACAAATTTTACCACATAGATTTAACCCATACTTATCACTTACACCATCTTGTATATCATTATGTTTGTTTATTTTAAGAAAAACTCAACCAAACATTTTTAAATAAATTATTATATATTTTATTAAAAGTTATACGTAACAAAAATCACAAATTTTTTAACAAAATTTTAATTTCTTAATTTTAATAACACATTCCCTATTCAATTCATTTATTTTTTTCAAATGTCTCATTGATTTATTTCGCAGGACTGATTTAATTTTTTTTTTCTTTTTTATTTAATTGATAATAATTTATACAAAATATATTTTAACAAATAAAAAAAATAATGATTAAACTGTTTCTTTTTGAAAATCCGTTAAATATCAGTTTGATAAGTATTTTGTGTGTGTGTCAATGTAAATTTGATTTATATTTAATATTTTTGTTATTTTTAAACTTATGTTTTAGGTGCTTATGAATTTAAAGTTTTCTCCTGTTAATCCTTTAGATTTTATTTTACATTGAATAGATTCCACTCAGTTTGTTTGTCCTGCTTCACTACATCCTGTTGCATCAGAAAAAGTTAGTGAGTGATTAGTAAAACCTTTTGGAGGTGAGTGACTAGCTGAAAATTGCAGACTGAAGGAAGATGATAGACATAGCAAGTCGTAGAATACTAACAGCAAATATCGTCGCTGAAGAAGCACTTCGTTCACCTGGAAGGAGAAAATTAAAAAAAAAAAAGTTTTTATTTTAAAAAACTGGTGTTTTGTAAGTTAGTCATTTTTGTTAAACTTACCTGTACTGAGAAGCATTTGATTGTTGAGGTTTTGATCATGCGTCAAGACTGCTGACGATTTAGATTCCCGCCGAAGATGCGGAAAGCCAATGATATCGGCCACACATTTAAGTTCTAGCATTTTTCGGAAATGTATGAAACGCGGTCCATTCACATAGAAATGTATTTGAAGTATTTGACGTTTGAGTAGATAATCGTGAGCAGCAAATGTGTTTTCTTGCCTTGGTTGAAGTTCTGCAGGTAAAGCCTTATATCCAAATAAAATGACAGAAAATTGAACATTTTGCCAGAAATATCGAAAAAAAGTTATCTTACCAATTCACCATTTATATACCATGACAAAATTGCAGGGGGACTTGAGTAATCTGAAGAACAATTTGCTGTAACAAATTCATCAAAATGATACATTGGATGGAATCCACTTATGAGGGGGTTGTTTTGTGGTAAGGCTATTTAATGGAAGAAGAAATCGAACATCCGGTTTTACATAAATTTTAGAAAGCTAAAATTTTAAAAATTTACAAAATAGGAAAAATCTTCCGAAACAGGCAAATAAAATCAAATTAAAGCTATCGGCCGTATTCTACTATTCGATTCACGTGAAAGTCTAAAATATTAAGCGTTTAAATGGGGGTTAAAATTAAACTTAAACAATTATTTTTTCTTTAAAATTTCTAAAACAGACGGAAACAACGTTTTGATTTCGAAATTAAGCGTTTTTTCAAAGACATGCTGACGAGGAAGGAAATCTTTCGATTCACGTGAATTTAATAGCAGAATACGGGTGTATATCATAAATAAATAATATAGAATTGCCTTATTACTTACCAGCTACTGTCATATTGGCTGCTTTAGTTGTTAACTTAAAATGTGGTGCATCACCAGAAACCTCACATCTGTATACACCAGATGACTTTTTACCCAATGCTCCAAGTTCAATTCGACATATTGAGGAATTGCAATTATGTTTGTTTTCTTGAACTTCAGCACCTTCAACAGGGAATTTCATGTAATAGGGATGCATCATTGGTGAGTAACTGAAAACGAAAAGTAACAGATAGTTTGTGAAATCAAACTGGTTCATAAGTACAGGGAAAAAATAGTACAAAACATCAAACTTTAAAAAAATAATTTATATCATAAGAAAATGTTTTGTTTGCAATAAAAATGAAAGATCAAAAGATTCTATATAAATATGTGTGGGCGTGCCCGCAGGAAAGGGTCTTATCACCTCTCAAATGCAAATTTGGTAGTTAACGAACTGGAACTAGACCTAGATGGAGAAGGTTTCAATGTTATTCTTACACCGATGATATGGCAATGGAAGTTTGAAGGAAGTACCCAGAGCTAAAATTAGTTTTAAAAAAGCCTCTGTAGGGTCCCCAAAAAACGCTACATGCCAAGTTTGAAGTTAATCGACCTTAAAACAGGCGGACTTTCGGAGCCCACCTTAGAAGATTTAGCTTGGGTCGAGACAAGAAAAAAATCGTATCGGAGGGAGGTCTATTCCCCCCGTTTAGATAACGAGGCAATTTTCTAAAAAAAATTAATTAATTTGGAAAAAATAATTAAAAATCAACGGTTAAGGGTTAAGTCTAGTACGCGCCTTTCTTCGAAAGCCTACAGTTAATTACAATCGCAACAGGTAATTTTGCTGCTAAGAGAATTAATTGTCATGCGTTTTAACCAATAGAACAACCAAACCTAGGAACGAGCTGTCATTACCCTTGATTCATAAAGTTGTTAAGTCTGTGAGAAATACGTCAAATGTATTGGAACAAATTATGGTGCTTCTTCATTTATTTTTGATGGATACTCGTTGATTCCTGATTCCTGATATAGCTGGGACCACGACTTGGGAAAGAAATAGAAAATCGAAGAAATTATATTCTGCTGATGTAATAAAACTAAATTTTTACTGCACGTAACTTATTTCCCTTTCAAAAATTAAGTCCGAATTGGAAAAAGGTAAAAATGATTAATTTCATATAATCACAAGCAAGAAGGGGAAATCTAGTTTGAAATACTAGAAGGTTCTGGTAATGATCGTAGTTCAAATAAATTTTTTGAAGTTTAGGAGGACTTCGCTGAGGAAGATCTTTCAGTCTGCGATGGTGCAGTTACGTTATCTTCGCAGAATAATAAATAGTAAAACCCAAGTGAATTTTTCAAATAAAGCTTAACCAAGTTGGAGAGCCCAAAAGATATAAAGATAGACTGGTAGTTACGGGATATGTAGGTAAAAATTAAAAACAGATATCGCATTACTTAATTCACAAATGTTTTGACACCGAGAATGATGCTTTCTGATACTAGTTAAAATGTAATATGAAAAATTCCATCAAACATTTTAAAAGTTTTCCCATAAAGAAAATTTGAAAATCAAAAGTAAGTATTTATTAAATATTTATTGACAGTTGTTGACAATCACTATACGGGTGAGTTTCTTTTTTGTTCTTCAACTCAACTTGGATTTCACTGGTCAACAAAGTTTTGACAATAAGTGACTAAAGCCTGTCCTCTGAAAAAGAAGACGAATGGTCCTTTTTCCTTATGTTACAGCTTACAGTCAACCAAATTATTTGTTTTAGTAGGTGTTTCTTATACATCTGTTATATATATATGTAGGTATATAAAGGCTATTTCCGTATTTTTAAGAAACGAAAACTTGAAGTTTTATCCAAATATTTTTCAATATAACAAAGACTTACACACTTTATACAATGTTTGTCTATACATTTATACATCATGATATGAGTAAGGTAAATTTGGCAACAAGAAAATAACAACTTACCGAAAAAACTCATTCTCATCTTTGTACCATTTGACTGAATTCAATGTATGTCCAGCCATGTTATAGCTACACGACAATGTAACATTATCTCGAAAGTCAACAATTCCTGGCACATTAATTTCCGTCACAATGAGGCTGCATACTCGATGACCATCAACTGAAATCAAATAAAATGAATTTATTATTATTATTATGAGAGACTGTTGCTATGATATAATATAATCAATGTTTGGAGTGGTTTAACAAAGGCTTGTTGCTTTGGAAACACATTTGCTTTTGATAGGATTTTATTTCAAAGGAAGTTTGTATATGAACAAGCATTAAGATATCAAAACATTATACAAATACCTTATGTTCCTTACCTATAATATTCCTGTTGTAAGTTAAATACTAAGTTTATGCAATGTCATACAGCAATACAGTTTAATAAAAAATCAAGGTGAATAGGGTTTATCTGAACACGACTATACTCGTATTTAAAAGTAAAATAGTATAATACTATACTAGTATGTTGTAGCTTATTGTGTACTTTTCAAAAGTTTTTTATGGGCCTCCTTGTCCTGATTATTATTATGATTATTATGCATTTAAGAGGTTTTTATGTATTTAAGTATGTATGTTCCTGCATAACTTCTAAACTTCTTATTATAATTTGTCGAATGAGGTATTGTTAAAAGCGTCTTGTTTGTCCGTTGGTCATAAACTATTTAATGATCACAAACATGACGCCCTCTAAAGTCAAAAATCATAAACTATCCGATTTATAGTTTTTTTAGTCGGGTACAAAGCTAACCTACTGACAACAAATAAGAGCAGCAATGGAAAGAGCCTCAAAAACAACTACATCACTGATGGCGAACGTGGGTTGACCAACGCAAATTTTTGGAAATCAAGCTGTTCATATGATACTGTAGTGCCATCATAAGTAAGCAAGTGTCTTTCGCTTGCCAAAATTGAAGAGCTTAGGAATCGATGTCGAAGCACTGACCTTTATCTGATTAACATGTTCCAGTTACCCTCGTCACTATGCTTTGCACTCTACACAACTCGTTGTTTAATATCATCTTCCACCTTCCACGATGACACAAAATACCAACTCGCAACTTAATTCCTTATCTCTAAAATATATCTTGTAACTACCTTGAAAAACAATAAAGTTATTGAAGTGAAAAGGCTGTAAACTTGTGATCCCCTTAGTCCAGTTCATACCTATCTATAGCCTTTTTAAAAGTGAAAAATAAAATCTTCAAAATATCCTTCAAATCCTTATTAACCTTTATTGAAATAAAACTCGAGGAACAACACAACATAAAAAAAAATAAAAAATAAACAAATCACAAAGGTTAAAACATCTTCTTAACAAAAAATCCTTACATCCATAAAATCAAATGAGCCTTTTGGGTATTTGACTTGTTGTTTGCATATTTATCTTGGACTTTCACAGGATCTTTCTATATCTATTTATTCTCAAAAAAAATAATAATAAAAACTTTAGGCTTAAGGTTATTCCAAATGAATGATGTATTTAGCCTTTTGTGATCCCAATGGGCATACACAAAAGAGACCTCAGTCAGAGCGCTCTCTCTCCCTATAGCCTGTCCATCATTTACGAGTTTTTATATATCTTCTACAAAAGATATTACTGCACTGAGCTAATTCAATTTACCTCCAACATAATAAGCACACGGCCAATTTAATCTTTATGTGTTGTGTGTGCATTTTTATATTTCGACGCTCCGTTTCGGCTCCTGCTCATGCTGCCGCTCTACTGTGTGTTGCCTCCGTTATAAGGCTTTTATATTCCTTTTGATGCATAAAGCATAAACCCTGTATAAATGACTCTTTTACAAAAGAAAACACCCTGTTTGCATTAATTTACGACTATACGAGTATCATAATCCACAGGAATTCTATGCATAGCTATAGAAACGGGCGCATACTAGGTATACACAGTAAGGAGAGCCTTCTGTATATGTCTATGGCATTCCGTTCATCCTTTCTTTTCACATTCATCCTCCAGCTACCGCAAACATCCGGATCCTTTTATTCAATTTAAAGTAAACATCGTTACGTTCGTCCGCCTTCGTCGCGTTGCCGTCGTCGCCACCGTTCCCATTCGTGTCGGTCGGACGTAGTCGCATTCGTTGGAAACGTCGGTAATCATCATCATCTTGCTGCTGCTGCAATAAGCGGAATTTTCCAGAAACTTTTTGTTGCTCTAGAGTTGTGGTGTTTTTTTTTTTCTTTCTTCTTCGTCCTTTTTTTTTGTTTTTGTTTCTTTAGGTTTTTTTTTTTTTTTTTTAAAAAATCTGAATTACAGAGCGAGATTCAGGATTCAGGATTCACTCTTAGTTCGGTGTTGACTCCTTCTTTGGATCCGACTGCGTGTCCTTAACATGAAGTTTATTCACAGTTCTTGGTGTATTAAAAAGTTTATTCAGTTTTTTTTTTTTTTGTAAGTATTTTGTTGATAAACGAAGCTACAGCTCGCATCAGAAGCATTAGCATCACAACACAAATCTGCTGATAACGGTTAGTGCTCTGTACTTGGTAGAGAACAGAACTTCCTCCGAGTTGAGTCGTCCTTGTCGACTTCGAGTGTAGAAGAAGTATGAGAGTGGGATTTCCTGGGTTGGGTTAGGTTTTTAAAGGCATAAGCATTACCAAACCGAGAGTTGCAGCACCCCTAACAATTTATTATCTATCATCCCTCGGGAATACAAGAAGTCAGATTAGTGAAAGCAGGACTAGGAAGCATGGTGGGTGTTGATGTTTTTGCTTTTTGAAAACTTTTCATCTGCTCAGATGCAGATAAAACAAGGACGGACTGCTTTTTCGGGATAGAATTCAACACCAGTGTGAGAAAAATGCCTTATTACTTTCTTTTTTACGCCTCCACCTCTGCCTTCAGTTGGTGGCTTTTGTTTGACAGTGTTTTGCATTGAGGGGATTATATTTTGTTTTGTTCTGTTTTTTTTTTCGTTGCTTTGTTTTGTTTTGTTTTACTCAAATGTGTGTTTTGTGACTCCTGAGATTGAAATCACGAACGACATGTTTTAGAGAGAGAGAGAGTGAGAGAAAGAGTGTTCAGCTAGATGATCTTTTGTGTTGTAGGTGTGAATGGTAAAAGTTTTGCGTGAATAGGTAATCATAATAAAAAGTTTTGCTTTAAGATTTTTGTTGTTGTTTTTTTTTTCATTAATAATGCCACTCTTTGACTTAGAATAGACTTGTACCTTATGATAGAATAAGTGGGTTGTATGCAGAGCTTCAAACTTGGTTATAATGTTGTTGTGTTTTTTTTTTTTATATATTTTTGAGTACATACATTTTATGGAAATAAATTGACTTTGAAAAAGTTTGGATATGCCACTTTTTTGTTTTGTTTTAAGAAAATTACGAGCACTTAAAAGACATTTGCAAGTTCGTTAATGTTGCTTAGCAACGTTGGTGTTGGAGTTGAGGAAATTTTAAAATTGAAAAAGGCTTTTAGTGATTTTAAGTGAAAGATAATGAAGAGAATTTTTTTAATAAATGGAATTATGTTAAAACTATCATAATATCGAAGATAGGAAGAAGAAAGGCTTTATATAAGTACAGTACGTAAAATAGTTCAAAGTTAAATAGGTACTCAAACTAAATTTAAACTTAATTTACCCATTGTATGTGTAACATTTTTTAAAACCAATTTTAGGTGGTTAAGAACAAAAAATCTTCGACAAGACTTATATTTTCAGAAATAACTACAAGTTAAGGTTTGGTTAAAAAATGGTTTCCAATAAAAGAGTAAAGTTACTTCCTATTTTGTATGCCAACAAGATTTCTGAGATAGTGTCAAGTGTCGTCGACCAATTTAACTTCTTTTGATCTTGTGTATGAACAAGACTCATAATTACACTCCACAAAAAATACGTATGTTGCTGGCAAAAACGCTCATACTTCCCATTCTTTCTTACGGTTGTGAAGTTTTTAGAAATTGCGATGCATCTAGCAAGAGAAAACTTAATGTTGCGTTCAATAATACCGTGCGTTATGTGTTTAATCTGAGACGATTTGATCGTGTTTCAAACTATTCGAAGTTATTTTCAAATATGCCATTTGATCACCTCCTTGCCTATAGGGCATTGGTTTTACTTTCGAATGTGATTGAAACTCGTCAACCTAGTTATTTGTTTGATAAGCTACGCTTTGGATCCTCTAGCAGATCTCATCAACTCATTTATCCACGATTTACATGCTTAACATCTGAGCGACAATTCCTAGTTAGCTCTATTCGCCTATGGAATTCTCTACCAGGGCAAATACGGAGGTGCGGCGGGACTGAGAGATTCAGGATCGAACTTAAGGCTCACTACTCTAATTAATATATTTTTTTTCTTCTTCTTTCTTATATTAAAAAAAAACATAAATGGAGATGTATGTTAAAAAACTTAAAAACTTATACATTTTTGAAAATTATTATTATTATTGTTATAAATTATAATTGTTTAATATTTTTTCAATTTTGCTTTTATTTTTTGTAATTTTTAATTTATTATATTTGTATACTGTTATATTGTCATAAACGTATATTATGTTCTGTAGCTCAACTCAATCAAATTTTTAAGCTTCACTTGCTATAAGATAATTTAAGTCTTAATGTGTAAGCATTTAATCGAAATAAAACTAAAACTAAAACTAAGACCAGGAAACCTAGTGATAGACAATGGACCCCAATTAATTTCCGTTCTGATGCAACAACTGGCTGATTTCTTTGGATTCCAACAGACCTAAACACCTTCTTGCCATCCAGAAGCTAATCCAGTGGAGCGAAAGAATAGAGACCTGAAGACAAAACTAGGAATTATGGTAGGCAATATCCATACTTCCTGGTCCGATTACCTGCCAGCAAACACTGAAATTGAAGAAACACAAGACCGCAACAAAAATTATGTTTACAAAAAACGAGTACAACAGCCAACGTTGAAGATAGTTGATATTGTGCTTATTACAACACATAGGTACTCTAAGTAATGCATCCAAGGGTATTTCTTCGAAATTCACCCCGAAACGAAATGGCCCATATGTCATCATCAACCAAATTTGTGGATCAACCTACCAAGTAGCATCCAAAGATGATTTCAGCGTTCTATTGGGGACATATTATGTTTTTCTATAACAAAGTACCGATCAGATATTTCAGAACCTTATGAAGACCCTATCCAGCCATTGCGAAGACGAGCACGCTGCCCCTGTGCTTGATTACATTTTTTTTCTTTCTCCTTTAATTTTTGTTTTGCATACAGTCGGGTACTAACCACTGTAAATTAATTTTGGAAAGTTCTTTCGAACTTAACAGGAAGTGGCAGAGAGCCAAACAAAGCTGCGTGGTGTTGTCAATTGAGACAAATATAATTATCTTGAATTCTGTAAGAGAGGACCCTACTGAACCGAGCTTAATATTGGATTGGAAAAAAACTCCTTCGCTGTCACAATCGGTTAAAAAGTCACGCACCGTGATTGGGGTGTACTTAGTTAAGCTAAGAACGTGAGATTCTGATCAAAGGTTGGCTACTCTATTAAATATGTCACGCAGAACGTTGGAAAGGAAATTGGCATTGGCTAGACAACATCTAGTCAACGTTTTCGTTAATATTTATTCAGGCATGGATAATATATCAAAGAAACTTATTTTTACCAAAAAAATGATATACGGAAATGAAGACAACACTGAAGCTATCGTAAATTGTAATGGAACATAATATGCATATATGAAGAAAAGTACAGTTTCTTTTCTATTGAAACCATTCCTTATGGTATGCAGTGATGGCTACATAATTGACGTTCTTGGCCCATACGCTGCAACAAGAAGCGATGCTAAGATAATTAATAGCTTATGCCCTGAAGAAGATAGTCCTGTTCAATCGAAACGATATATTCGTATTAGATAGAGAAATCAGAGACAATGCAGTAGTAGTAGGAGATCTCCAGTCATTGGGATATGCATCACATATCACTCCACCAAAAAAAAGGAATGAAACACAGTTGACGACCGAACAAGCAAACGAAGCAAGGTTAGTGACAATATGCCGTTAGGTGGTGGAAGCAGTGAATGGCAAGTTTAAAATATTAAATAATTAAATTACTACGCCAAGATTATTTTAATAGAACATTGCCACATAAATAATATGTTCGTAGATTTTAAAATTTCTACTTTTCTCATTAATAACATTTGGAGTGTTATCAATGAGAAAGTGAAATGGTTAAATGTTTTGTTTGATTATGTGAACATGAAAAATTTTAAAAAAGGCACAAAGGTAGCCTTCATTAGGATGTAAGCTGATGATTTTTCCCAGCTAATTTACAACGTTATTTTAATGATTTAGTTGGGCTCGTATCAATTGAAACTTGCCAGGTCATACGCAAAACGCAAGTGAAAATCTTCGGAATGGAGGGGAAATATATAGAAATAATATAGATCACGTCAATCCCTTGAGAAAAAATTATTTATAATAAAATTATGCCTCGGACCAAGCAACTGAGAGATGAAATTGCAAGTATGTAAATAGCTCTATGTTTTCAAACTGTTATGCCACTCGCGTTGCCCCTAACTCAACACCTAGACTTCTCAATCTTATGATTGTCGCTGATTTATCGAGTGTTTTCTCGCTAAACCAATTGTACTTGGGTGGCATATCTGACCATGATCTTATATTCTGCACTTACAACATTGACTTCTCATGTTAACCAACTCCCTCTTCTTTCCAATTAAGAGATTTGTTATCAGTTGATAATTATGCGCTTCAAACTGATGCAATCAACTCTATTTGACTATTTTCAATTATTTGTTCTTGAACTATTTGAACAACATGTTCCTATTAAAACGGTGTCAGTCCGTCCGTAGGTAGTAAAATTTTTTTACCACTGATGTTCAAAGGTCAATACAGAAACGAAGAAAGTCTTATGCAAAATGGAAGCATGTAGATCTGTATCAGGATCAATTTTACATGTTAAACAAAAACAACATTTAATAATGCTTTCTATCGGGATTATTTTGATTAAACCAAAAATTAGTTCCCCTATTGATAATTAGATGGCTTTTAAACGTCGGTAGGGAGAAAAATAAAAAGAGATAGAGCATGAATTCGATTATAAACAGATATGAGTGAAAATTCTTACCTTACAAATCTGCATCCATATTGACTCAGATCGTTTTTTTTTTTGTACTCATGATTTATATAAATCTTGTCATTACAAAGCGCAGCTAATATTGGTTTAAAAATTTGTATTTCAATAGTGACAAGTGCCCTTAGCTTTGGTCCTAAGAAAACACTTTACTTTAAGACTGAATCACCAAGTTTGACAAAATTGCTTTACTGGTTTGGGCAGACAGACACAAATCTAGGATCCACTTTTTTCGCATTCTCTATCATTGTAACGTCATGTCTGATTGTTATCTTCAGTTAAATTTGTTTACGTATCCTAAACTTGCCCTAAACAAAACCAATAGAGGGATTTCAGGGGACTTTGGAACTGCTCAAGACACCCGGCCGTGATATTTTGCCTCGATACCAAGCATACAAATGTATGCATTAAATTTTCTGATCGTCTCTTTATTTCATTTCCTATCCGGAACCAGATTGGTCAGTTAAAATGATGATCCTGTACAAGTACACAAGCGCGCAGTCGCATTAAGAACTTTGACCAAAGCTTAGTAAACCCTGTTGCCAGATGACACTATGACAGCAATGTTTAATCTTGTAATACTACAAATTTTAATACTATCAAGTGTCAACATAAAATACATTGGAACATATTCATAGTCGTTTTTTGACCCCAATTTATCTTGGATTTTATCCTTAAGCCTGGTACGCTGATCGAGATAAATTATAGCTTCCATACAAATTATCGAAACATTTTAGCTGAGCTAAAATGGATCCCATACAAATTATCGATAACTTGTATGGGAATTTCATCTCGACTTAAATTTAGCGCGAACTGCGTACCAGGCTTTAATGTTATTTGAGTAGGATAAATTCGAGTCATAGACAGTGTCTATGGCCCATTTATTTTATGTTTACCCATTTTATCAATTTACAACTATTTTAGATGGTCCATTTTCTATATTAAGTTTAAGTGTATTGGACTTAAAGAATTCAACTTGCTCTTGGAGAAATGAAACATCATACAAAATTTACTGACTTTTTGTATTATACACTTTATTACGTTGTTCATCCCTATTAACGAAAGAACGATAAAATTTAAATATGTAATAAATTAGACTTTAATAAGTATTGTTATTTGTATTATAATTTTACTAAGGTTTATTCTTCATGCTCAAGCCTTAAAAATAATTTCGCAAGTTTTGATTCACATTTTTATTTTTTTTTTTTTTCAATGTAAGCCGATGATTCTTCTTAAAAAAAATTCATCTTGCTCATTAAAAAATTAAAGAATATCAAAGATAGTCTTAGGATATCCAGGGGCCTGTTTCAGAGCATACTAAATCAACAACATTTGCTCCTTGAAAATTTGTTAGTAAGCCCGATTGAACCACGGGAAATACTTTATATGGTCTGAATAGTGAAAAAGTGCTTCTTGAACTCCAATAGGCCGCACTTGCTAATATTTAAGGTAGTTGATGTAGTTCGCTGTTTAACAGGTCCCACTCAACTTTAAATCTCAGACAAACCAAAATCCTATCTTCAAAATTCCGCATTCCAATGAAATGAAAAGCCACAAGTCAAACTCAAAAACACTTTTGCAACAATTGATTAAGCATGAAATAATGTTTCCCAAAACATGTCCTTTTAACAAAAAAACAGTGATTATTATTGTCTAGTTTGCTTACTCACATGTCAATCCAATAATAACAAGAAGCATCCAATAATTCATTGCGTTAATTTGTATCCAAAAGTTGTGCCAAGTGTAAGTTTAATTGCTTTAATATTATTCATAACTGATTGATATGAAATTTGATCATTTGACACGATTTGTACGAATAAGGTATAAATTCAATTCAACTCGATTCTGATTCTTAGAAATTGTTATTTTCTCACAACAACGATGTCACATCTGTTATTCATATACTTTTGAAATAACCGAAAAAATATTTTTATTTCGTACATTTTGACAAATTGTTTTGATATGTTTCAGTTATGACGAATTAACATTCAAAAAAATAATAAGAATTTTCCAATCAACTGATTTTTTTCAAATTTCTGTTACAAGATAAATCGAAAAAAATAAACAATAACGAACTTATAACGGACAGTAACAAGCAGTTATTTCCCTTATAACTGCTAACCCGATTGAACTTCACAATTGCACTGAAGAACCATAGAAGATAAGTACCCGAGAAGCTCCTTGATATTTCTTTTGATGTTGTTTATTGCATAGATGGATGCTGTACGCGACATGTTGTATCATACAATTCACTTTAATGGTCCATTTCGTAGAATTTTGTTGTCAAAATGTGTTAAGTTACGAATCTTCTTCGAACATTTTATGTGTCCTTTCAAACTTGTATAACAAAAAAGCTTTTTTTTTCGGAGTTAAATTATTATGGGATGCTGGGTTGTTAAGAGATTTAAGTTCGGATATTTTTGTAATTTGAAGAGAACTGTTATGTCTGTTTCGAGAGGAAAGCTTATGTTGGTGTACTTAACAGTATAACTTAACAGTTCTGTTAAAAGAATGTAGGTTAGGGAGTATACCATTTTCAAGAACAAAAATAAAACTGGGTAAGTATTTTCATATTTCTGATGAAGGAAAGTTGAATAGGTGCAGGTGAACGGCTTTAAGTAAGCTGTTTAATATTTTCGCCATCTAGCCAAAGTCTTGTGAACTTCTGGTTTAGCCTTCGTGGGCTGACTTTATGTATATATAATTTAATGTTTTGGTATAAGTTATTTTCTTGCATTTATTACCTTTAAATCAGATTATCTAAGGGACTTAAGTTAGCTGGAACTGGAAGCAGTCAAATAAGAGAAAACTTAAATATGATTTTGAGTTCTGGTATTGTTCGCATTAAATATTACAAAGAAAGACATACAGTTTATAGAATAGTATGTACCAGCTACTAAAACATTTTTTAAAGAAGAGGGTATTTTTTTTAAACAGAATTAAATGTAATGTCTAAAAGTTGGAGAGCAAATTGTGTGCGAAAGGTGTGCGTGTACTGGCTGCATGCCAGGAGATTCTTTCAATTGAAGACGTCCCGCAAGACTATTCAAGAAAAAGGTGGTTTTGCTAGCAGATACTTTAAGTAATTATATAGAGTTTAATGGTATCTACATGAAAAAAATATTTTTTGTTTATATTAATATAGACCGGGAGCTGGGAGCAGAGAGGTAACCGATTCATTTTAATGTTAGAATAAGTCCCAGTCATGGTGATGACGAAAACGAACGTCTGCCAGCATGTATCGGCGCCTTTACAGAGAAAAAGTACGGGATCGGGTCAAAATTCTGGCTTCAAAATTCTGCTTTTCAAAATTCTGCTTTTTTAAAGAAAATTCTGTTTTTCAAAATTCTGCTTTTTTTCTATTCTGCTTTTTAAAATTCTGCTTTTCAAAATTCTGCTAGCATTATACTTGAACAAAAAAATTCTGCCAATTCTGTTTTTGTTTATAGCATATGCGCTGACTAAAGAAAAATACACCTCATTAATGTAATTCAACATTGGTACTTTCCTAATTTTTTTTGTTTAAGTGTCGCAAATATTTTTTAAAATGCGTAGACTGACTTTCTTTCAAATAAAATATATAACTTAATGGAACCGATGTTGTTTGATACAAAATATTCCTTTTCTTATTAAAAAGCGCGCGCTTTTTAACATGTTCCAAACCCTTTTTTAATTTTTTGCAGAATTTTGAAAAACAGAATTATGAAAAGCAGAATTTTGAAAAACAGAATTTTGAAAAGCAGAATTTTGAAAGCAGAATTTTGTAAAGCAGAATTTTGAAAGCAGAATTTTGACAAAAGAATTTTGACCCCGGCAGAATTTTGACCCAACCCAAAAAGTACATCAAAAGTGAATTTTTTCTGAAAACCACCTGGAAATAATTGGATCCTGATGCTCTGGTCGCCCTGATTACAAAAATAGCAATGACAGACGTTTTAATCGCTCCAAAACACCTGAGAGACTAGCCCAAAAACGCGCATTCTTATGCGTTTCGGGGATTAGGGTAACCACCTAAAAACAATTGGATCCTGTAGCCTTTGACTATCTGATTGCAAAAAAAAACCCATGACAGAACACCTGACAGACGAACGCAAAAACGCGATCTTTTACCCGAAAGCAAGGTCTTGGGGTAACCACTTGAAATTAGTCTCATTCTGTTTTCCTTGACTCCATGATTGCAAAAATAACCATGACAGACGTTTTACCTGCGCCCAAACACCCAACAGACGAGTCCTAACTCCTAAATCGCGATCTTTTTCCCGAGAGAAAAAAGCAAGGACTTGGGGTAACCACTTAAAATGAGGCCCATCCTGTTGTCCTTGACTCCCTGATTGCAAAAATACCCATGACAGACGTTTTACGAATTAAAGAGTTCCTTGTTCAAGAATAGAAGAAGCAAAATATGCCGAGCTAGTAATGGATGAACAAAATTATGTAACCTATGATACAAAGTGTTTTGTATTCAAATCTGAAAATAACAACATTTTAAGAGAGACAGTTTGGCAACTTAGAAGAGGGCGGGAAGAAGCGGATACACGCATGATTTTGCATTTGCCATTTCTCAAGAAAGATAGTTTTTCTGTATTTAAATAACCTAATACAGACATACTAATTGTTGCATAATTGAATTGGCCATTTTCAAAATAAAGTTAAAGTTTGGAATAAAACCGTAAAAAGTTCCAATAACACGCTCCGGTTTATAAACATAAACCTAGTGAATGAAAAATTAGGCTCAGAACTTTCTGCTGCACACGGTGGTTTTAATTGTTTCACTGGCTGTGAATTTACTCCAGCATTTTTCCGAAAAGTGAAAATAAAACCATTTGTAATACTCGAAAAAAGACCGGACATACAAACAGTTTTTTTTTTTTACAAATTCGGGACCGTCATGGACTATCGACATATCTTTAAAAGACTTTAGAAAAAAAAAAAAAAATCTGTTTGTAGTAAATATATTTGGTTTGGAGGGGGTCATAGGACTAAAAAAACTTACTTCCAAGATAATCAAAAATAATGGTCAAGTGCTCAAAATACATATATGCTTAATTTTATCTAACATACAAAATTCTATCCAAATTCTAAGATCAAATGTATTTTCGAGAGGATTTTGTTTCGGAGCTTAAATTAAGCTCAATAGTATGTCAAATATGTTTTTAGAAACATACATACAAAATTAAAAAAATACGATTCAAAATATAGTTGGCATACCATTTGTTGTAATTGTTATTTCACACTACATAACGCCGTGTGTGAATTGGGTTAAATATTTAGCCGAGGTTAAATTTTTGACAATACATTTTTGAATAAACAAAAAATTTCAGCTGTCAAATTTTTTTGTTCAGAGGATAAATTATTTGCAGAAGGATTAATGTTTTTTTTAATAAATAATCAAAAACTGAAAATAAAGAAAGAAAATTGGGAAAGTAATGCAACATTATGAGTGTGTATTATTTCAATATATTTCACTTTAGCTGTTTTTTATTTTCCTCGTGATCCAGATCAGATTGTTTTTATTAGCTTTACAACAAAAGCAGGATTTTGTTTTGTTATTGTTTCGCAAATAAATACAAGATGTGCCCCAATTCTCACAGCTAAATAAAGCCCAAGATAAATTTTTATTCAACAGACATAGATACAAATGTCAAAAACTTATCCTCGGCTAAATATTTAACCAAATTAAAACTAAGATTTGAAAAAAATATCCCGTTTTCGTAAATTGATATTTAAAAAATAAATACATATATTTTTCTTAATCCAAAAAATACATTTTTCTATATTAAATTTTTAATTAATACAATCAAAGCTTTTGTTAAAAAAAATCTGTTGAAACTATTGAAGTTGTCATTTTAAACAAAGTTAGAAGGTAATAACCGTTCTACACTGTGTGAAACTTCAAACTAGTTAAAATAAACGGAAACCACTTTGATTTAAATGTTTTTCCGAATGATTTTGCGTTGAAGACCATAATTTAAAATTTTTTTTTTCTCTTTCGTTTGGTCCTATCGCCATAGCTCTAGCGGATCTCCTGCCGTTAGAAATGATTCGGTACAAAGGGTTTAAGTCAGTAATTTTAATTAATTTTTAATTTTTAAATAACAAAATTGATCCTAAGGCGTTAAGTCAAGAGGGAGACAGAAAACGAAAAACCATTTTTCTATAGTATTATATTATTTCAAAAAGAATTCTCACATTTGGTAACTATTCACATTGAAAATTCCAACTTTCTTTTATAAATTAAACTTTGTTATCAATGTAAAAAAAGATTTTTCTTCACTCAACACCTTTGGATTCGATTTATCAATGTTTCCAAGAGCGATGTTTTCAGCATCATTATTTTTTTGCGAAAACATCAAAACATAAATGTTTTTTTCTATAAAAAAATACCGAGTAAAAATAGTATATTTATATGTTTAATTTGCATTTTAGAAATGTGATCTTTGAAAGCAAAAGCTTTAAAAAGAAAAAAAATACAAATTAAAAAAAAAATATGTGTAGGATGAAATAAATTTCCTCCACACAGGTTTGTTAAAAAGAAAAGCGTATTTCTTCATAAATCAAAATATGAAATTAAGTTTTTGCGATTAGTTATGATAGATCGTTCGTGAATCGAGATACAAGTAATCATGTAAAAGTTATTATATCATGGCAAATTATATGATATGATTTTCGGCTTTTGAACGTTCTCATTAAAAAAATGTGTAAAAAACCAAACATTTTTTACATGCCCTCATTATATTTACAACTAAAAACGACTTCTTCCTAGTATACCCTACCCATGAATCATTTCCATCAATAACAATAAAGAAACCCTTCATATGGTTTAAAAGCTCGTTTCCACCTTTTGCCTCATAGTTTTCTGTTTTTCACCTCAGGTTTTTTGGGGGGGGGGGGTCATGACCCCCACGACCCCCCCCCTAGATCCGCCACTGTAGATAGTTTTTCTGGAATCCGAAGTCAAAAAAATCTATCTCGTCAGGATTTTGAGATATACTCATTAAAGAATCACAAAACCCATATTTTTTTTTAGAAAACCTCAACAAAAAACTACTATATCTCAAAAACGAGAGCTGGTAGAAATTTTATTAATTTGGATTCAAAATCAGCAAACTAAAATCCATTAAAAAAGTATACTTTTTTTCTAAGGAGAAAAAAAAAATGAATTTTTAAAGATCAGTTTCTTTATGGAAAAATAAGCCTTACTTACTTAAATTTAGATATCTTATAGAAAGTTTATTTTTGAATTAATACTAATAAAAATTAATAATAATAATTGTACATTTATTTGTAAACTCATTTCCCGTTGATTGAAACATGACCTACTCTACTCTTTTAATGCTCCTTAGTGAAATAAATTCAAGGAACAAGTCGCACATAGTTACTCTATGTTGTTTAATATTTTTCTTCCGTAAAGGCTTAACTACATAAATTTGCCACTTTTTGCAAAAGTACAGGAGTGAAAATATTTTTTGTTTTCGCTAGAGCAATTTGTTTGTAAAGGCTTGACCACACCGGAATGTATGCGGTAGCGGTACGGGTACTTGTATGAATAAAATTAAACACGTCAATATTGATGTTCCAGTTTGGAATTTTTTTTCATACATTTACCCTTAAAATAATTTGTTTGTTTTTTGCATTCAAACTGACCTAATTTGCGAAGTATACTCATTTGGTATCAAGTGAGAACAGGTCCCTTTTGGTTTCTATTTGGAGCTATAAACTGAAAAAAAATTTTTTTTCAAAAATATTTTTTTCTATTTTATTACATTTTTTGTAAATGTTGTTTGTTTATTTTATCATTAAAATTAAACATCAAAACTTTTTAACATTTTTATCACATTCAGATGGTAGACTTTACAACGTAAAATTATACGGAAAGGTTGACCTTATTTTGGTAAAGTTTTTCCATATAAATTTTGACAGCTGATTTACCATACCACATTAACAACGTTTACGCGGTTCCATGAATAAAAATTATACTTCAAAAGTCTTCCATAATTTACATACGAATTTAATTTTCAATCTTTCGACCCTACTTATAAACGGACTACAATTGCTTGAACGACGACGGACCAAATCTCCGAACATACCCCAATAGTCAAAAAATTATTCAATAGCAAAACCAAAATAACAAATCAAACTTTGAACAAATGCAGATGAATATACAAATGAAAAATAAAAAAAAAAGGAAAATTAGCATTTATTTCAAATTATAAATCAGGAACGTAATAAAATTTATTAATTTTGGTTTATATCACTATCGTCTCAAAAATTATCTTGAATAAAATTCGTTTTTTTTTTTGTGATTGGAGTTTATTATCTGACAGCTAGACCAGGCTACCAACTTAAAAATAAAATAAAACAGCTGCGGATACATTTTTTGAGAAATCGAATTTGGATGCTGATTGTGATGCCAAAAAAAAACAAACCTAATATTAAGGCTGCATTTCAGAGAGTTCCTTTTTTAAGGACCGGGCAGACTCCCAACTAGTTTGTATAATTGTATAGGTACAGCTTGCAGAAATGATTTTTCCAAATCCATTCATTTTGTACCTAATTCAGCCAAGATTTAAATCAAAACAAATTTTTTATTATTTATTTTATATTATTGTATTATTTATGAATTTATTAAAAAAGAATGTTTTTATAAAATAAAATATGTATATATTTTTGTTTGTTTGTTTTTTTTTTTTTTATGGTAAAAGCTTTATCCTGCATAAATTATTATTTTCTATAACTTTCTAACTCATTTATTTGATTTATTTTCTGCTCCAAAAAACCAACTGGTATATACAAAAATACATTTAATAAATACATTCAGCTTATTCCTTTTGCATCGATGCCCAAAAACCATTGACATCAGTTGTATTGGTTATAAATAACATGGGTCATCAATCAAACATTTTTTTTTTATTAGTTAAATTTTTAAATTTTTAGTCAATTTGAATACAAAACTTAAAAAATAAAATAAAAATTTTAAATTAAATTTCAAAAAAGTAAAGGCAAAAATTTTAAATCGTCAAAGGGTTGATTTTTATTTAAAAACCAAAGCTCTAAAAACACTCATCAAAAATTGCTCAAACCTGAATAATTAGTATTTCAAATTCACTGAGCCATTTGGCTTTATCGCCATCAACATTTCCAACAGGAGATGAAAATATTTTAAACTTAGGACAGAAAAAAAGAAAGAAATTAATAAAAAAAAAAAAAAAAAATCGAATGAATTTATTTTAATATATTCAAAGCTGTTATAACCATTTGCGAGTGCTGGGTTCTGCTGCTGCTGCTGCTGTATGTATGCTGAGGCAGTCACAAATAAATGCATTCCGGGAAATTCGTTTCACAATTTAGCTTTTTTCAATTTGACTTTTTATTATACTTTTTTTTTGTCATAGAAACGCAGGGTACCGGTAGGTAGGCTTGGTTAGGTATACGCAACACAGCACAGTGCTCAGCAGAGTTTCACAAATGTTGCAGGCATTTTCCGCCGATTGAATTCATATGCCTCAGTAACAGTTTGATTATCTTTTTCAATGGAAATCGGTATTATGGTTGTCATGAATGAATACAACAAAAAAAAAAAAAATCCCTACCATAAAATACGAATCCAATCTAATAAAGATAAATTCGTGCAGTTAGTTCCAATACCGAATGAGTTCAGATGCGGAAATTACTTTGTAGAATGAAATTGATGTTGCTGCCAAACCGAAACACATGTATTTTTAATGAAAGGAAACTGTAAAACAAAACGAAAATATATACATTTAACTGAACTGCATTTCTGAAATTTAATCGAATAAAATTTTGTTTTTTTTTTTTGCATTGGACTTAAACTTTGTTCTAAACGAATTATGAGAAGTAAAAAAAAAATCAAATCATCAAAAAATGTTATAAATTTGAATGCAATTTAATATTTGTAAATAATTTATTAGTTAGAAATAAAATAGGCCTAGTATTATTATTTTGCCAAAATTATTTTTCAATCACCTAGGAACAGCGTAGATAGTAAATAGTAGGTCCTATGGAGTCACGTCATCGAACCGGCTGATGATTCTGAGAATTTTCTCGTTTGCCTGTTGATACTCGACTCAAAGCGGACGTGCTCAGTCAGCATGCGAACTACCAGCTTGTAGATGTTTGGGACACCCGATTGGAGCGTGGAAAACCCGATGCCAAGACTCCATACTATTGTTCGGCCTCGGATGATCAAAGAGCGTAATACCTTAGCAGTTAAACATTTTAATCCGAAATATTGGCCTTCTGTAAGTCATTTCTCAAAGAACCTACTTAGGTATAAAGAAATAAAGTCTTACAAATACTTGATACGAATTTCTCCACCAAGTATGTACATAGCATCCATGGATAACCACTGCGCGTTGTCGGAAAAAAGGCTTCGAAGAGCATTCTCCTCAGCATTTTCAAAATCGATCAAGCGATAAGCCTTCAGTCTGATTTCCGAACCTAATATGAGTTCCCCGCTTCCTGTGTTGGCCAGCAATACATTTTCGGGAGCCGAAGTTTTTGAAAAATAGCTGGAATAACTATATCAGAAAGGATGTGCAGGATGACGGATAAGTCTTGTGTGGTCCTGTCTCCCACGTTCCCTTTCCACCGTTTCTTGGAGGCTTGATGTTTTCAGACCACGGTCATGGATGATAGGTTCATTTGAACCCCTAGCATAATCCATGCATGTACTGCTCTGGGAGGTGCGATTTATTTCACAGAGCATTTGGGATGGGGAAGGGCCGCATTTGTGCGTCTGCATCACAACAACGGTCAATTGCCTTGAGATTGGCCTCACACTATACCTCAAGCTCTGGAACTTCTCGCACCTTCAAGTAATTTTGAAGGTATGTATCATTCCCATGTTTCGAGTAGATAAAGCCTTAAAAATGCATTTTTTCTCCACCTTTAATAGATTTTATTATTTCCATTTTATCAAAAAAGTCATATTTATATTCAAAAAGTGAAACTATCCAAAAACATTCCAAAATCTCACAGAGCGATAGAAAATTTCTCAGAGGGCTTCAGGTCTAGAAAGCTAAAATTTTGCCTATAGTTAGAATAAATGCCAAGAAACACCACAAAAACGTTAAGCTCTCAAGACCACTGGGAAACTTTAATTTGAACCTTAAAAAAAAAAATATTTAAAGTCTGAAAGAGTAAATTTTTGGAATGGTGGTAGAAGAGCAGCAGCTGAAAAATGATATTACAACAATGATGAGATAAAGCAAACCAACCAATAGATACAAATACCTTAACGACTCAATAACCTTTGAACATTCATCTGCACTCCCAAAAACTTTAATGAATGAACTTTTAAACCTGGACCTACTAAAGCCTTTAGTACTACGAAACTATAATGCCTTTACCTAAGAGTAAGTAAAACTCCAATCAAAATCAAATGACTATCAATGATATGTTAATCTTTAAAATCTTATTTAGCAAATTTTCTGGTTGTCAACCAGAGTGCCTACAACACACACATCATGTTTCCTACCCAAGGTTCTCATTTTATAATTTTTCATTTATATTCGGAGATTTTATATTTGGAAGCTGCTTTTACTTTCAGAATATTTTCGACATGGGTACCTACATACCAACAAGTCCCAGATTGAAAGCTGCAAATGTACATAGTAATATAAGCTACCTTCGTTCTTTGAAGGACAAACTGCATTTCCTGTAGGGCTTTTGTTCCAAAAAATTTAAAATTTATAAATAAAATAAATTATATTTTGTGTTTCCAAGGTGGCGCCCAACAGAAACCTTCTTTGCCTTTTGGTTATCCAACAAAATTAACTATTAAACTCATCCCAAGTTCATATTATACCCAATCGCTATGTCCTTGACCATTGGCAATGTACCTATAGTACCTATATCAAAAGGAAAAAACAAAATTCCTTTCATTTTGCTTTGAAGGACATAACAACCAACATGAAAGCCAGCCATTTCGGAGAAAATAAATAAAAAAATAAACAAAATTTCTTCTAAAGAAGCAGATTTTTAAATGCTTCGACAAACTTCGCCATTAAACAGCATTAAAATACTAAATTCAACGAAGCGTTGCCACAAAGGACTTTTTAAATATCCCAAACTTGAAAATAAAATATAAATTATTATCGTGAATGTGGTAGGTATAAAGTAATAGTCGAGTCCGGGCCCAGAGTCGGCCTGGAACTTATAATGCGGTTCGGTTGGAATAATTAGCGGTGCAGTCGGTTTGGGGCAACCTTCAAATGTCCTTTGCCTTGATGCATTTTTGCCAGCCAACCAGACAAATACTCTTATAAACATACACAAACAAGCCATTACTATTAATTTGCCCAAAGAACTGTGTTGTGTTTGTTCTTTTGTTGTGTTCTTCTTCCAGTTAATGTGATTTATGTGATAAACTCGTGCGAAAAAGAATCCCAAATGTGCACTTTTAGCCAAATAATATCCTGTGATGTGTGCACAGGATGTGCTTTTGCTTTTACCATCCTCTCTTTCTCTCTGTGTTGTCGTTGGTATACCTGCGATTCATGTGCATGCGAGTAATATTTCATGTGATGCGAATTTCTTTTGTATTCTCTAGCCATATGTTATGAGCGAGTACCTCTACTTGGTTATTTTTTTCTCAACATTATCGCATTAAATCATCGTTGTCGCACTTAGGAATACGGTATCTCTCGCTCTATGTGCCCTGCAAGGTTATTTACTCTTCTTGGAAGAAGTGCGATATGGATAGTGTAAGTGTATTGCTGCAGCATACTGACTATCCTTGACTATATTTTTACACCTTAAAAGCAGTTCGTTATGTGTATGACACATGTCTCGAATGCTAACTGGAGTACGGAAAGAAACTAGATAGAAATTTAAGGGTTCCTTTTGGGTGAAGATGAAAATAGGTTTTCTTAGTAGACTAGTAGTTGCTAAATGAACTTTAGTGTTCTATAAATGAGTAGTAGGCTTCATTGTTTTAGCCAATGTTGCCTATATTTAAGATGTTGGGTTTCCTGGCTGTATTGGAATGAGGTTTTCAATCCGCATTTAATTTGTTATGTTTCCATATAGTCACATCTTTCGTTTCTTTTTTATAAACGAATCTTACTTTATTGCAAAATTTTGTCAGCGAACTTTTTCCTTTAACGAATTGTCAATAAACTGGGAAGGATTTATCGAACTGGTGAAAAGATATTTGTCACTTCATTCACAATGATTTAAAGTTTGTTCGAAAGGGCTTTGAATCGAACTTCCTTCACAGCCCCATTTTGTGAGGAGACGAAGTGAAAATGGTGAGATTAATTGGCTTAAGATTTCTTTTTTCAAAAAGGCAGATTTTCTTATTCTTAATTCTCAATAATTGTAGGAGTACTGGCTGGCGGATAACATTCTTGTTTGGCTTTTTGAACAATACGGAAAATAGACATTTAATCCAATACTTGCCTGTATTGTATACATTCTAGTTTTAAGTTTATCATCTATGATAAAGGGCAAGGGCTGTTCAGGGTACATTCGTAGGTGAGAAAAAACTGTTTCTTCATCTCCATAAGAAGGGATAAATGCAATTCAAGCCATGGTTCTCTTAAATTATGGTTTCAAATACACCCAAGTGCTTGGAAGTTGATCATGAGTTGTTCAAAATGTTGAGCAAATTCTGAACTTTTCTTATTTCCCAACAAAAATTTTTAACAAGCCACACAAACTCTTCCCATATTTTTTTTTTTTTTTCAATTATAGTTTATAGTCATTGTGCCCGTAAAATTTGTGTCTTTTATTAAAAGCCTTATCTGCGGTCCGTCAAAAATGCCCGCTTTTATTTTTTCGGTACTAAGTTTAGGGAACTTTTTTGATAAAAAAAGAAAACAATTTCCATTTTGGTAAAGACCCTTTACAATTTGTTTTATTAATTATTCGATCCCTTGGTATTTAGGGTGGGTTTATAACATTGTGTTGTCCTGGAACTAGCACTTCCCGAACAGGCCAGTCCTTTTAAACCCAGTGTTGAATTCTAGCTCTGCTATCCCAAAGGCAAAGAAAGCAGTGGTACTTTGTGTAACCGCCTTGCTGGCCTAGATGAAAGTTGACCATTTTTTAATTTACACACATAATCCAAATCCAGTTATACCTATTCACAATATTTAATTTTTTCCAAAACAAGGGCAATAGATGTATATTCTTCTTTTACTCTTGTAGAGTGTGCAGTAGGCAATGACCCTAGTTTATTCCCATTATGCATATTTCTTGCCCTTCGACTGGAAAAGCTGATGTTGCTATGGCGATGATGGTACTACGGTGCATTGCATACCGATTTAAGAATTACATTATCCAAATTGCTCCCATTGAGCACAGAAGTAGCACATCAATATCGAGCGCTTTTTTAATAATGTGAAAGTTATTATTGTAGATGAAGTAAGCATGATTGGTGCTAAAATACTTAATCAGATTGATTCCCGCTTAAAACAAATAAACGGAAACTTCGAGAACAATTGTGGTGGCTTGGATATAATTTTGATAGGATATTTACGTCAATTGCCACAAGTACGAGCTACTCCAATATGAAAAACAAAAGCAACGAATTATTGGACCTATTCTGTGGCGTGGACTAAATTTTTTTGAGTTGAATCAAGTAACGACACAGTCAATTTAGCAATTCTCTTCAATGTTAACAAAAATTGGCAATAGTGATCAACTTGACGAAAATCAATTAGCATTATTAGAATCTCGATTTTTAACATCTGAAGAAGCACGAATAATGTGTCCTCATGAAATCCGTTTGTTTTGTACAAATGAGGCAGTAACAAAATATAACTATAATATCTTAAGCGCTGCAGATTAAAAAACAAATTCAATTGGAAATGATGTATTTATCGGATGTACTTCTGCAGGACAGACATTTTTTGTATGTTAAAAATTGCACAAAATTTCGCTTATTGATACTGGAGGTTTGCCATATGAGACCGTTTTTGTAAAAAATATATTCTATGTGATAAGGACAATCGCTCAGAACTGGAATATTTTAAAACAACACTTGGGTGGAGGATCAAGAGTCAATCAACTTAACGAATTTCAAAGGCTCAAATGTTCGGCCTATAGGAGGCGCTATTTTTCACAGTTATACGATACTTCTAGTTTTATTTTTGCCCGTATTGATTTAACAATGAAATAGTCAGAATTCATAAGTCCAACAACAACAGCCGTGGGTGTAGGGATGCAAACGATACATCGATGTTTTCAAAACATCGATGTTTTTATGAAAAACATCGATGTATACATCGATGTTTCTCAAGCCGATACATCGCCGATACATCGACGCTAAATTTGCAAAACATCGACATCGTTCATTTTGTTACTCGTTTTTCTTTTTTTGCATAATAACAGAACTTGAACTCTCAAACTCAATCTTTTTTGTCTAGTGTTCAAAGCTTCAAAGTTTTGTCTGAGAGAGATGCAGATGATTAGGATTTTGATATATGGAAATATCAAAAATAACTCATAAAACATACAAAATAAATCGTCTTCAACGACAATCAATACAACTATGAGTGAAACAGAAGTAGAAATGTACCTCTCATCTCCTGTTCACCAATTAAAAGTGACGCAATTTTGTTTTGGCAAGATATGAAAACTCTTTTTCCAAAACTTGCACTGGTTCAAATGGTATATCTTCCTATCGAAGTTACGTCTGTTCCAACGGAACGTTTGTTTTCGGAGGCTGGGGCAACCATCACCCAGGATAGAAACAGGCTTCTGGGCACTAGACTGTCCAAACTTCTTTTCCTGAACTCAGACCAAACAAAATTTTTTTTTAGAAATCACAATACTTTGTATCAACTATATGTAACTGCAGTCGATTCTAAATCCCGCTAAATCAAATAGTCATTTGAACTGTGTAGAAGCGAAAAATTTGCCAATATCCTTTTTAAGTATTTTTTAGGAGAGGAATTCGTAGTTAAAAGTTTAAAAAAGCCCTGCTTACGGTAAACGAATTTAAAAATGGCCGAATATTCAGCGGCATCTCTAGTTTTGTAGGTACAAAGAGTGATAAGTTGGTTGATATAAATTGCGAGCGTTAGCGAGCAAGAAAATTTTTTTTAAGAAACAAATTTTAACCATTCTAAGGCTTTATAAAAAAAATTATTTCGTACAATTTAATATATAAAACATTGAAAAATGGACTTTTTCTTGCACTGAAATTTTGTAGCAGAAAATTGACAGGTACATTCTATCTATTGAGTTCTAAATGAAATTAGCAATACTTAAAAACCAAAATTTTAAATAATCCAAGTTGTTTCACATGAGCTAATTACACTGGTGAACAAGGTTTTTGTTACAGAAACCAGGGTATACTTTTCTATAGGCTGAGCTCGAATCCGAAGTCAGAAAAATTCTATCACATCACGTTTTGGAGATATTCCCGTTAGAAAATCAAAATGACGATTTTTACCAGTTTTCAAAGTTATTTTTTAGCGTTTACTTATTTTTTTTTAAATTAAATTTGTAACAGTTTCTAAAAGAATTGTGTCAAAATTTGAAAGCGATTGGTACAGAACTTTTCGATATTTGCTATTAAAAGCAAATAAATATGAGATGCCACAAACACTTTGATTTCGAGTTATGAGTTCTCGAGGAAGAAAATAGATATTTAAAAGATTTAAACGGATTTAAATTCAATTTAAAAAAAAATAAGTAAACGCTAAAAAATAACCCTGAAAACTGGTAAAAAGCGGCATTTTCGATTTTCTAACGGGAATATCTCAAAAAAGTGATGTGATCGAATTTTTCTGACTTCGGTTTCGAGCTCAGCACACAAAAAACCTATAGAAGAGTATTTGTTGACCAGTGTTATACTTCACTTTGAAATTTAACAATAAACTGAAATTGTTTAATTTTATAATTTGAAGCAATAGAATAATGAAATGTTGGAAATACAGTGCTTTGCAAAAGTATAATCGCACCATATAAAAATGACATTTATATAAAACCGAGTATTGCAGCGACACTCTACTATTTTTTTATTAAAGGGGATCAAAAAACAAGAATATTGAGAAGAACAAAATGTCCCGTTACTTTCTCTTATAATTTTTAGAAATAAAAACAAGTTTTTCTTCCATTGCAAAAGTATAATCGCATTTTTTTTATTTTGAGTATGGCCAACAAGGTTTTTGTTACAGAAACCAAGATATACTTTTCTAAAGGTTTTTTATGTGCTGAGCTCGAATCCAAACTCAGAAAAATTCTATCACATCGCGTTTTTGAGATATTCCCGTTAGAAAATCGAAAATCCCGCTTTTTGCCAGTTTTCGAGGTTATTTCCTAGCGTTGGTAGGTACTACAGTCTCTGAATAAATCGATACATTTATTTTCGATTACATACTGGATTTAAGGTTAACATAGAACAAAAGTGGGTAATAAGCAACTGAAGATATCTCGGACAGTAGAAAAGATGTCTGAAAGATTTAAATAGATTTAAGAGTAATATTTCAAAAACGAGATGTGATCGAATAAGTCCGTCTTTGGATTCGAGTTCGGCCACCGAAACCCTTTGAAAAAGCATAGTTTAGTCCCGGCACCAAAAACCCTGCATAAGTACTTGTGGTATTTAAAGGGTTCTTAAAAGAGCATTTTAAGGTGTTAACATAGTGCTTAAGGAAATGGTCAAAGAGATAAAAACTCTTTGTAATGGACCAAACAATTTTTGTTTTCCTTTATACAAACTTCATCGACAGCTTCTGCAATGATGCAAAATTGGTAGTGATTTTAAGGGAGATTTTCGTATAGGTAATCAAATCACTAAAATACGAAAACAAATTATTTAGTGCTGCATAAATTAGATATAGTTATCTTTTGATTTTCTGAAAAAAAATTTCGGGGGGGGGGGGGGTTAAACACCCAAACCCCCCCCCCCCCCTAAATACGGCTATGTATGAAAGTAAAACAGAATTAAGGCCTTAGGTGAAGACAGCTCAGTTGCATTTGCACAATTTTTTACTAAGTTAAAAACTACCGGAAAACGTCGTAAAACTGACCAAAATATGATTTTTCTAAAGAAATCTCACATCAATGCTTAGAATATATAAAAACTGTGATGAACCCAATTTGAAGTTATTTAAATATTTTAATTGAAAATGAAAAGATAATCTGTTAAGATACCACGAAAAACAGCTTATGCTTTTTACTGCATTAAAATAACAAATAAGGGAGGTGAAAAATCGGTAACGCACAGGATCATTTCTTTGTTATTATATTGAAACCAAATGTAATTTAATCAACATCAACACTGTTAAGATTCCTAATTTTATGTCATCTTTCAAAAGCTTAAGCTACAAACAGTATTACTACAAGAAATACATATATTGAGTATTTTATAGAAGATGTAAATAATGATGTAACTTATGTTATGTGACAGCCAGACAAAAAAAAAGGAATGATTCATCAAAAAAAATTATTTATATTTGTGAGCCCGATAATAATATTGAATACAGTGGATAAATCACACGTGAAACAATTTTTAATAATAATAATTTCTGAATCATGTTTTGGCCTAGGATACCTACAAAGTTTAGATGCTAATGGACCCAGATGAATACCTCCATTTTGGGCTAAAAGATTGTCTTACGGATTTTGTATCCAATAAAAGAACACAAACAGGGATTTAAATTTAATATTAGATTTGATGGGCTTTTTATGGTTGGAAAATAGTTGAAAGAGCCAAGTTTGTCCAAAACTTTGCAGCGTTGTAAAATCAAAGAGAATGCATTTGATAGAAGTTTTTGGAGGTAGGCAAATTTTTATTCGAACACGTCTAAAATTAACAGATGAAGACATCAAACAAACCTTTACAAAAAAACAAAACAAACAAAATAAACAATGAAAAATTATTAAAAAGAAAGTTCAAGTGATTTTAGTCCAGTCAAATTATATTTGGTTGTATGGAGGTCTGAGAAATAATTCGCAACTGCAATTCGTACCTAAAATATGAAAGTACACTAGTACAGGAACTAAACCCCCCATTTTCCACACAAATGTCTGGACGACTTTGGCCGCCATTTTGTTTTGAACAGTTTTGCGACTATCGCTTGTAGTTAAGCTAGTTTTGGTGTTAGAGAAAAATGTTATGACATAAACTTGTAGTAAATTTTATTTCCCACAAAATATATTTTGTAACTTTTTACTCTAAAACCCACCATTTAGGAATTATAATGAATTTCGTAAAATGCTATGCTTACTTTTTTTTTATATGCACCATAACTTTTTATTTTAAACTTTTATCAAAAAATTGTTGTTATAAAAATTGAAGAACTATTAATTAACTATGTTTTTCTCATATAAGGTTTTTTTGTCCGAAGTACCGTTCCCTCACTAGAACGAAAAATCAATAAAAAAAATTAGAAAAAACAGGGTGAGGGGAGAGCACGATAACTATGGCGCTGAGATTTGATAACTGTATTTTGTAGAAGGGTTCAATACAAGTATTTTTTACTTTAGGAGGGGGGGTCTATCTTACCCCGTTTAGCCGGGAGGGGAAATTTTCCAAAAACAACCTAATATTAAAAAAAAATATTAAAAAACAACGGCAACACTAAGAGTTATGAAGGATATTTTTTTCAAAAACCACAATTAAAGGATTTATTTTAATTTTTAAATAGTGTTATTAAAATTAATAGTTTTTGAAATAATCGATCTCAAAGTTAAAATTAGCGAAACAAATTAAAAAAAAAAACACATTCAATACTATTTTTGTCATGACCATTAATTTCGTACGTCGGACAAAAAAACCTTATATGAGAAAAACATAGTTAATTAATAGTTCTTCAATTTTTATAACCACAATTTTTTGATAAAAGTTTAAAATAAAAAGTTATGGTGCATATAAAAAAAAAGTGAGCATAGCATTTTACGAAATTCATTATAATTCCTAAATGGTGGGTTTTAGAGTAAAAAGTTATAAAATATATTTTGTGGGAAATAAAATTTACTAAAAGTTTGTCTCATAACATTTTTCTCTAACACCAAAACTAGCCGAACTACAAGCGATAGTCGCAAAACTGTTCAAAACAAAATGGCGGCCAAAGTCGTCCAGACATTTGTGTTTAAAATGGGGGGTTTAGTTCCTGTACTAGTGTACTTTCATATTTTAGGTACGAATTGCAGTTGCGAATTATTTATCAGCAAAAGTATAACTTGACTGGACTATTTTTATTTCTTGTTTTTATGAGTAGATATTACTGAAACAAAATTAAAATTTTAACATAAACAAAATAATACTGGCCTTAGCTTCAAATAATTGCAAATCGCATATTTTATTGTTCAATTATGTGTTCAAATATTAGATGAATTTATTAAGAATATTTTTTAATTCTAAAAACAATTTTCTTTACTTTTATTGTTTTTCATTGACAAACATCAACAAATAAAAGCATACTTTAAAAAGATAAACAAGCGTTTTGCTGCTTTTAAAGTTATAGACGACCTGTTTAACGATAAAGTATATACCTACTTTAAATCGGTCGAAAATATCAAAGAGTAGACTCTCGTTTTAAATTTTGTTTTTAGATCCGACCTCCTCCGTTTTAAATGTTTGAAAATTTCCGCTACTGTTGCTAGCTGTTGCTGGCACGACACTCAACTAAAGAAATTGCAACTGAAATAAAAATAAGAACAACAATTGAAATTTATTTTGTTCTCTTCAATAAATCAAAAATTGAATCAGAGTTACATTTTATTTTGGATTTTGCTATGGAGCTTTAAGGGCTTAATCTTTTTTAGGGCTTTTGACTGTAAAATATTAAATTTTAGAGAAATAAGTGTTGTCGTTTCTTAATTTTCTGTTTACATTATTATGTTTAAAATTGGTAATAATTAATTGCTGTAAAATGGATTCGTTTTGATATTAATTGAATTAAGAAATAATTTTATTGCAAATGAAAAATATTTGCATTGAAAATAAAATTTTTATTGCAATTAAATATATTTTGCATTAAAAAAAAAATTAAAATTCAATGCAAAATGTGTGCTTTAATTAATTTATTTATAGTGGTCGAATTTCTTACAGTTTTGATTATTTGACATTAGCTTTTTCATCTAAAGTGTTGAAGCATTTTTTATTTTTATTTCCAATTGAAATTTAATTTTCAATGCAATTTTTTTCCATTTGCAATAATATTTTTTTTAGCTGCAAAAAATGCAAATATTTTTCAATTGCAATTAATGTTTTTTTTTTCAATTTTTTTTAATTGATATTTTACAGACCTACCTGTGTGGCCTGATTATGAAATATTAAGGTGAATTAAGAAATTCGAAATGAATTCTTCCAAAAGTTCAATCAGTCTGGGTTGCTATTCTAATTTTCTGATAAGGTCCTAGCGAGATATTCGTTATCTGGGAAATATTTTAAGATTTTTATACTAACCATGTTTCGGGTTGTGAATGTCCATCGATAAGCAAAAACGACGAATATCTCACTAGATCCGAATATCTGAGAAGGATATGAAAATCACAAAAGAAAAAATCACAAAAGCCAAAAATATTTTACTTTTCTAAAATTAAATTTTTTCAATAAAATTGCAATCTTTCATAAATATCATACCATTTAACATCAATTGCTGTGGTCACCACATAAATATTTTGTACATTTCTAGCTTCCATACATTTTTCTCGCTATCACCTGATTTTTCAATTTTGGTTTCAAAACTGTTAAGGAGCTTCTTCCTTTTTAATTCGTTAAAATCGGTCTTTCACTCTGTTGAATTCAAAACTTTATTCTGTCTTAAACGAAGTTGCCAGCGGCAGTGGCGTATCCAGAAAAAATTTTTGAGGGGTTGGAAAATTTTTCAAAAATGTTTAATACGAAAATGTTTTCTTTCTTTTTCATTCATCTTTGATCGAGAGTGAAGCGCTGTGCTGCGGTACTGAAAGTAGTATAGCAGCATTTAACTGCTCTCGATCGACAGCTTCGTACTAAACTGTCTACTTTTTTAACATAGTGTTTTTTCAATGTTCTTGTATCCCAAACATTTTAGATTTTTTTGTGTAAAATATCATCCCTAAAAATTGCTAAACTTCGAAGCCAATTTTATTTCCATTGATTGCAATGAACATACACAAAAATATAAACGCATCCTCAAATATTAAAACGAAGAAGCGAATTTCGTATTATTATTAAAGCACCATAACACAACACAACAAAACGACAAAACAAACAATCTTCATGGCCAATTAACACTGGCAGAGATAAAATAGAAATAAAATATGTATACGTCTTTAAAATATTTTGCCCAAAATTTGCAGAGTCATTGAATTAGACAGCAAATTTATAAACAGAAACAAAGTGAAATGAATTCGATCAGAAAATCTAAATAAGTGAAAAAAAAATGCAGAACGCCTAGTTTCACTTTCAGCAAGCGAATGCTCAAAAAAATGAAATGCAGAAAGTGAAAGTCTCAAAAACTAATTTTAGATGAAATTTATCTGATGTTTAGTCCGAAATATATATTTTTTCGCAATTTTTTTCCTTTTTAATCCTAATCAGAAGCGCGAACTGCTTAAAAAAAACCATTAGTTTGTTGTCCACTAAGATTTTAAGATGTCAAAAATATCTATTTTCAATATCTGAAAAAAAATTAATATTCTTAAGACGATAAAATACGGCGTTTTGAGATTGCATAAGAAGTTTTGCCAAATTTAACGGTGATGTAACTCGACGTCAAAATACTAAAAAATTGGAATTGGACTAAAATCAGAAAAAAATTTAACCCAACCCTCAACGCAAGCTAAGGTTCTTACTCAAACAAAACAGACGTTTTAGAATTTGGAGGGGGGCTTGAGCATCTGAGCTGCCCCTAAATCTTTCAGATTTACGAAAAATCTTCAGTTAATCATGTACATTATGATGAAATCAGCTAAGTAATAACAACACGATCTTGAAGGCTTGAGCCCCCCCCCCCCCTCAATACGCCACTGGCCAGCGGTTAATGTTTTAACAACCTTGGTTAAGACATGTAGATCTACCACGTTTCCGCAATTAAATGCAAATAAAATTCATTGATATTAATTTTAGCTTTAAAATATTTATTTCACTTCTAGAATTATAAGAAAACATTTAAAATCGAGAATCGAAGACAATTTTAAGGCAACACATAATAATTATATCCACTCCAACAGTGCTCTTAAGACTACAAAAATTATAATATTCAATCTTAAACGATTTAAAGATTAAAAGATTTCCGCATCATCAAATCGAAATAAGTATCATTATCAATAGATGCACTGATAGTTGCATAATAGTTCATAAATTCTTCTTGTGTCACCTGCAATACAAAAAATATTTCGATAAAAAAATCAATTATTTTCTAAACAAACAGTATAGAAGATACTAACAACATCATCAACTTCACCACCAGAACCTTCAAAGTTCTTCAGATATTCCTTCAGAATTTCCGTAGCGGTCATTTCACTAGTTTGATATTTCGGATGCTCTTTGACCGAATAAACGTTCTTAAGGTCATCCACAGTGATAACACCATCACCGGTTGTATCCATTTTACGAAAAGCCTTATTGATTATATCGATTCGACCTTGATTCATTGGAGGCTTGTGTGTTTGTGTGCATGGTTGAGAAACAGATAAAATACTCTTCAATTGAAGCAGAAGTTTTGTTGTTCTAATATCCTTACCCGGAGCTTCATCAAGAACTCAGTCATGTTTATGGATCCACTGCCATCTGTGTCGAAACTATGAGAGAGAAAGCAAAAAAAAAAAAAAAAAAAATGAACAAAACAACCGGCAACAAAAACAAACAAATGAAAAGATGTTGAATTGTTCCAGAGAATTTCCATTTGAAATGTTTTCAGACACTCTATATAGTCTTTACCTTTAGAGAGTTTGAATTTTGTGTGGAACAAAACAAAGAAAGAAAAAAAAAAAAAAACATACAAAATGGACAAGGAACAAAATCTAACACATGTCTACTTGGAGACTCGTCCTAGTCCTCGATGGTATATACCTTACCTTTGAAACATTTGGTTGAGCTCATCATCGGAACAGTCCAGGCCAGTGTCTCGAATACCAGTTATAAACTCGTCCAAATTCAGAGCTTTGCTGCCATCATCGTCCATGTTCCGGAAAGCCCTGTGCGTGCAACAAAGACCACAAAACAAAACCAAAAATGAAAACAGTACAAAATCCCACAAAGAAAACAGAAACAAAGTCAACACCAAACAACATCACACAAACACAAAAACTCTATCTATATGCACATTGTATCCTTGTATATCCTTTTTGATGGAGAGAGAAAGAGAAAAAGGATATTCTATATAGCAATCTTTATGACGATGACGACCGAGACGTGTAGAATAGGGATCCAATTATGTCGAGAATTGTGAAGAATGAATGGACATGGACAAGTTTATGTGCGGTTTTCTCCTCTCTGTATAGTATCGAAACAGCAGAGGCATCACAGAGGAATAGGACACACATACACATTGTATTATTCCCAGGGAAGCGATGTTGTTTGGTTTTATTTATTTCAATTAAAGTGGATAAATCTAACGTACCTGGCAAGTCCAAGGATACCAGTTGCACCACGACTAAAACAAAGCAATCTCAGCTTGTCAATGGGATCCTTTGGCTGACCATTGGCTAGTGTTCGTTGAGATTGCTTGATAAGTGAAGCTTCCTTTGAAAATAAGTCCGGTCGGTTGTTCATCTGAAAAGGCGAATAAGGTTTTATTACAATTTTTTTTTTGCTAGTTTTTGGAAAAAGATAAAAAAAAAAAAAACAAACTTCAAGGACTCAAGTGTTGAAGGGTGAAGTGCGAATTTACGTACTTCTTATTTGAATATCATAGTTCAGAGAGCACGAAAATTCTTTAAAAATAGCTAAATTCTTTACGAAATTCAAACCATGTGAAAAATTTCTCAGAGGTTTTTTTTTGTATTATTAGTTATTCCTTTGAGCTTTACTATTTACTGGCAAGTAAGTAAAAACACGGATTTCTATAAATAAGTTTTTTTTTAAATCAATATTAACAATCGGAAATAGATGGCAGAAGTGCTAATATGTGGAACTCTACGTGTGCTGTGCACCGAACGGAGTCGAAACCAGCCATCCTTGTAGTCGCTGGAGTGAACCCTATCGATCTCCAAGCGACGGCAAAGAAATATGTTTACTACAAAAAAGTGGAAATGGAAGTGGAAGCGATGGGTCCTTGGATATGTTACAACTAGATCAAATATGCTAAAAGCAATTTCGGAGTCTTAGTCACGAGATGGAGGGCTTATAAGAGTTCATACCGTTTGATACCATTCAAATTGGATTGAACATTTTTAATCTCAAGCTAATAAGAAGCTCTGGGTCACATCGGCGATGAACACTCGGTATTCGAAATTAAGCGAATCGTTACTCGTCCATTCTGAATTGGTCTTATTTCAGAGCTTATTACATCAACTAAATCAGGGGCTTCAAAAATCAGTTCTTGAGTCCGATTGAACCTAAGGAAGTACCTACTTTTTATGGTCTAAATAGAGAAAATGTTCTAAAAAGTTCTTCGAGAAGCTTAAAGGATGCTCCTTGATGTTTAATGTCGGTGACTTGTTAGGGAGCAGGCATTCAGTATTAGACTCCTACTTGACGTCGACTCTTTTCAAGGGGATCGACTTGGTTGGGGTTGCCTGCCTGACAAATCTTTTGTTCAAATTTAAAAACGGTTCCACTAAATATAAGCCGTTTTTACTGTCGAAGTCGATGGAAGGATCACCTAATGACAATTGCAAACGCCATGATTTATTGATTCCCGCGAGGTGGACACAATCTCAAATTCTGAATCCAGAAAATCTAGAATCCCGAAAACCCAAAATCTTGAAAACCCAAAATCTTGAAAACCCAAAAATCAGCAAGAACAATCCGGAAAGCAAAACAGAAACAGTAAAAAACAATAAAATGTGTAAACATAAGACAATTATTGGATGGGTTGGGTTGGATGGGGAAAAATTCGAGATCCTAGGTTTACGGGGTTTTGAATTTTCGGGATTCTGGGTTTTCAGGATTCTAGATTTTCGAGATTCTGGATACTGGATTTTGAAGATTCTGGATTCTCTAAATTAAACATTTCGGGATTATGTCCGTCTCCCTTTTTTGATAACTGTTAGAAAATTTTTCAGTATTTCCATAACCCTTTTGTTTAAATTTTCCAGCAGATAATTTGTTCGAAATTAAATAAAAAACTCCTACTTTCAGTTTCGTGATATGCATTAAGGGCGGATTATTTTTCCGAAAACGAAATATCCAAAAAATAAATAAAATAGAAAATTCACCAAATTCTGGGTTTTCGGGATTTTGGATTTCCTGTATTTCGGATTTTCGAGATTTTGAGTTTTCGGAATCTGGGTTATCTGGATTTTCGGGATTATGGGCTTTCGGGAGTCTGTGTTTTCGGGATTTTTGATTTTTAGGACTATGAGCTTTCTGGATTCTGGACTAAAGGTTCTGGGTTGTTGGGATTTTTGGTATTTTGATATTTTGGGTTTTCCGGACTTTGGGTTTTCGCTATTTTGGATGTTCGGGATTTTTGGTTGTGTGGTTTTAGACCTTAGACCAACCCTTGATCCTCGAATGCTTTCATTCCTTACCGGAATAGATGTGTACACCTGTACACTGTTACACTTTCATCTATGAAAGGTCCCTGTCTGAGACGCGACCGCTTTCTATCGATCACGATCACTAGCGTGTTGCTTAAAGTCTTCTAGTCTAGAACAAATATTCTCTGGCATTTGAGGAAAAAAATAAATTTTGGAGATTCAATCAAAAACCAAAACATATGCTTAAAGACCACTTATGGTTAATCACCCTAAATCTTGATTAATTGGCAGGTGGAAACCAAAACAGTAACCATTCAATCGTTACCATATTTATCTTTCAGTAATTTGTATGCATGAACTAGACATTATAATTTAATACTAAATCATAAAATAAATATCGCCACTACAATTTTAATTAAAGCTTTACACACCTGACAAGCTCATTGAGGAGTTTACCTAAAAATCTACAAGTTTCGATAGCTTTTCTATTCATATAGTCACACGCACTTTTGCTATCTTGTATCAAATTATATGACACTACATCAATTAGGGGAAAATATATGTTCCATTCCGATGAAACTGTTGTCATGTAAAAATAAAAAAAGTTTTCTTCTTGTTCGATTTTATCGATAGATAATGTCACAAAAACATTCGTCCTCCTTGGTCATCAGAGTATATAACTTTGTATAATATATCGATTTTCTCATTTTTACTCAATTGCTAGAGGTAATTATGAGAGAATTTTCTTCACCTGTTATTCCCAGGAACAGGAATATTTATATGTTTATCGATTTAATTTTTTTTTTCAGATATAAAATTGACATGAATATTGACCAAGTTGGTGATACATATTAAAAGTTTCTAGATAGAAGAACTTATTGAATCAACTTGATTTCAATTGACAGGAATAAAACTGTTATTTAAGAATCTAGTAACGATTATGTAGTTTGGATTTCGAATTTGATAGCATTATAGAAACCAGTGCTATAACGAAGCACTTAAATAAAAATTTTCAAATATTAAAAAAATTAAATTTTCTTAATAAATTATACATAATTAGGTATCATAATAATTATCAAAAATGATTATCTCGAAAGTGGCAAGATTTTTTTTAAATCTATAGGAAACTATAGAATAATTTCTTTGAAAATTATTATTTATGATTTTGATAAATTGAAAAGTTTTTTTTATTGTTTTTTCTTTAAAATACACCGCCTCACAGTGGTGCATTTGATGCTTTTTGGAGTCAAAAATCATTTGCAAGGTCATTTTTTGACGAAAAGTTATGAAATTTGGCGCAGTGAAGGATATTTGTATGAAGAAAAAGCTGCAAACTTTTTTATTTTATTAATGGCTAAGATCAAACCCCTTTTTGGTATGAATTTAGCCATATTTCTAGCATGTTTTTGAAAAACCATATTGAATAAAAAAAATTTGAAGTTTTTTTATTCTCCATAATAATATCCTTCAGTGTACCTACCAAATGACTTTCCAGGGTGGCCAGACTTCTAGTGGAAAAAAAGTTGTTTCTTTAAAATAAAGTTTAAGTTCCTGTTTTAGGGGAATGAGGCTGCAAGTAGCAAGTATATTATATTACTCAATATAGTTTTCAAAAAACCTAAAACTTTATAATACATATAGATTAAGTTCAATAGAATAGGGTCAATTTCGGATTTTCAAATTGGTGGTAAGTTTTTGATTTTTACTTGTTCTATGTTTCATAATTCCGTCCTTTCGTCTATGCGTCAATCTGTACAAATTTCTACAGCCTAAACGGCTGGATAAAATTTCTGCAAATTTGGTAGAACGTGTACCTCCCATAAAAAATTATACCGCTTCAATAAGCCTTATATTTCTTCTAAAGCATTAAACCAAATCTTAAGAGTGTTTTGTAAAAAGTATAAAAATGATTTTTTGAAATCATACATTTCTTTATGAAAAAAAGCGAAAAAAAAATTATATTTTTTTCTTTACACATCATAGAGTCAATAATTTTACATGACAACCTTTAATGAATTTTATATCATCTGAAAGCTTATTATTTCACCTTCAAAAATATGCATCAACCATATCTCAACGACACATTCAAAAAAAGTTATTATTTTTTAAATACAACTCAAATTTTTTTTACGAAAATAAATCATTATAAATTTACACTTAAAAAAATTAAAAAAAAAAAACTACAAGTATACTGTCAAACACAAAAACCACCCTAAGGAACTTTTGATGGATATAATTTCTAACTTATTTTTTAATAGTCACAGCAAACAACAAACTACCCTTATCATTATTATGTGTGTGTGTGCAGTGCAGGTACAAGTACATAATCAAAAAATTTCATTTGACGTAATTTTTTCGACCACCCACCCTTGAGACTGACTGCTGTTGAATCACACCCGGTTAAACAAACAAACACATGAAAAATTAAGGTGCAAATAAATTAATGGTATTATTCATTAACAAGAATGAAGGTTTTAGACTTGAAATGTCTGGCGCTTTCATTCCCTTATTTCTAATAATAATAATCATTGTGAGTGGAAAACCTTCCACCTTTAAAAAAAAAAAAAAAAAATCGATGGCCAATTGTCTGAATTTCTGTCTGATCCGAATATTGTTTCCTTTATTTTGTTAAAATTCAAATTGTACCTATCGATTTTAAAAATGAAAACCAACCAATAGCCAACATTTTGTTGTTGTTATAAAAAATAACGTCTACCTATACAAAAACGTTATGAAGCCAAAATTTCAAATTCTAAGTATATTGCAGATGAATACATCACTCATGAATTTCTTCTTGATGACTCTATGGACCAAAAGTCAAGGTTACAAAACGATACAACCGCAGAGAATTAATGTATCAAATCGATGACATAAAAAATAACATTATCCTATTCTTTCCCATATAAACCAGTGTGGAAACGAATATATATTTTTAGGTTAACAAAAATATACACATCAAAATATAGACTGACGTGGCTTTAATCGATTTTTCTGATAGATTGCGTGTATATTTCCGGAATCCATTTATGAAATAACAAAAAAACAGAAAATCACAAAACACATATAAATAAACCCGGCACAGTATTATTAAAGAGTATAAAGATGTAAATATTAAAAAAGATGTAGGTATACGAAAAAATTTATTAATCCTATAAGGACAACATATTTTTTGTTTAAAGATAACTCACAGTTATTATAGAAGGTACACTGGTACACACAGGAAGAGGATAATACAAAAATGTTACTTAGTGTCCTTATAGTCGTATGGGATTAACGCTTTATACACGTTGTAGAAGAATGTATTATACTGTTATTGCTGATGTTTCCCAGTGAAATAGCAAGGTAGAACTGAATACACGAAAACCCGTAAAGTGACATTATTATTCCTTTTGTATATACATCCAACTGACTGACAAAAAAAAAAAGGAGCAATACACATGCCAACGTACATACACAGTTTTATATCAGAATATATATCTACTTTTATTTTTTTTTTTTTGTATCCACTGATAATGACTATCTCTATACAAATGTGGTGACCAACAGCTCGTTTTTTACAGCCACCCAGTATGGAAGGGAACTATTATATTATCTAGTTTAATACAAAAATGGGAAGCTATTAAGCGTGTTTCTAAACATTTGTAATAAAATTGTGATTCTATGATAAAGAAACGCGTGAAAAATTGTGCAAAAAATTCATATGTGAAAAAAATTTATTAAAAATCAGAAAATTGTTTTATACTTTTTTTTAAATAGTTTTCCGAATATTTGTATTATGTTTTTGTTTATAGATTTTTTTAACGAATCCATATCGATAAAAACGTTAAATTTTCTACAAAAATTCAATTATATTTATTTGGGTGGGTCAAAAAAATCAAAATTCTTTTTTTTTATTTTGTACTCCGAAAAATCGATTGCTAGACACTAGGGTGGAGTGAAACTGCACTTTTTTTTTTTTTTTTCTTCTTCTACATACCAGGGATGGGTGCCATTAGTCATCAAAAACGAGCTTACCAAATCTCAGCCCGATCAAAAAATATCTTGAGGGTTCACAACGCCCTTTAAAATTTACATGCTTGTTGGAAGTAATGTACTGGGACTGGGAGCAATTTTCAAAAGAGATGGAGCAATGTGCAAAAAAGTTAGAGCGTGTAGGTTCACTCGAGACAAGAAAAAAATCGTATGGGAAGAGGGTCTATTCCCCTTCGTTTAGCAGGGAGGGGCAATTTAAAAAAGAAATTATTTAATTTGAAACAAAAAAATATTAAAAATCAACGGTTATACTTACAATAACGTGCTATACCTTTTTGTAAAGCCAAAAACCTCGTCTTTTACAAAAATGTTTAATATGGCCATTTTCTGGCACAGTTTTTGAAAAATTAATTTCCGAAATCAAAATTTTGAAAAAAAAAATTCAAACTAATTTTTTTCAAAATTTTATGTAAATACATATGTACTACTTAAGTTTTTAAAATTCGATGCTGTTATTTGTTTTTAAAGAAAAACAGAAAACCGCATCCAAAAACATCTTGTCATATTCGAGAAATTAACAAAAAACCAAAGCTATTTTTGTCTAAGATATTTCTTTATTTTTTGTTTTTACGTGGCTGGATTATGGGAGTTAGGAGTGCTCGCCACCCATGGATTCTTGCAGTAAGGGCCTTAAGTCAATAAAATCGCAATTTTTTAATGAAAATGGAACAATAAATAATAAGGTACATGTTTTTCGAATAAAAAAAACTGAGTAAAACAGTAAAAACTCAAAAAACTCCATAAATAAACCTCTATGGTGTTTTCATTTTTTTCAAGTGACTTGTGAAACCTCTAAAACTTCTTTGATCGATCTGAAACTTTTTTGCCGTTATTTTAGTTCCAAATGGCACCCATCCTGGCTATGTAGAACAAAAAATAAGACAACTTTTTTTTTCACTCCACCCTACTAGACACCTCTAGAATATACACACCAAATATGAGCTCTTTATATTAATGGGAAGGTCCTCCCCTTCGCAATTTTCCATTTTTACATCAGTCTTCTACTAAAAAAAATAATTTTTTTATTTATTGACTTTTTAGCAAATCTCTTTACATATTCTTATAGGAAATTGAACGCCCTACAAAAAAGGCCTTATAAACTTTTATCCTTTATCTAACCATTTAATAGATATTTGCGGTCCGAAAATCGAGAAAATCTTTAAAATTCGTTTTTTGTTCTTAATTTTGTAACAAATTGAAAATTTGTTTTGATTATTATATTTTGAAATATGTAATAATCAAACGCGCAAGGCATATTCTTGTAGGAAATAGATTGCTCCACAAAAAAGGTCTTAATAACTTTTTTTTATTAATCTAACCATTCTAAAGATATTCGAGGTCAAAGTAAAAAAACATTATAAAAACATTTTTTACTTTTAAAAATTTTCCAATTCACTGAAAATTCATTATTTTCAAATTAGCAAGATAAATTCTTGTAGGGGCTTAAACGTTCTACAAATAATTCCGTGGCATCAAATTGATTGCTTTAACCGTTTAGAAGATATTCGTATCCAAACTAATGCCCACCGATTTCAATAGTTTATGCATTGCGATTTGGATACGAATATCTTCTAAACGGTTAAAGCAATCAATTTGATGTCGAGGAATTATTTGTAGAACGTTTAAAACCCTACAAGAATTTATCTTGCTAATTTGAAAATAATGAATTTTCAGTGAATTAAAAAAATTTTTAAAGTAAAAAATGTTTTTATAATTTTTTTTTTTACTTTGACCTCGAATATCTTTAGAATGGTTACATTAATAAAAAAAGTTCATAAGGCGTTTTTTGTGGAACAATCTATTTCCTACAAAAATATGTCTTGCAAGTTTGATTATTATAATTTTTCAATTTGTTGCAAAATTAAGAACAAAAACGAATTTTTAAAGATTTTCTCGATTTTCGGACCTCAAATATCTATTAAATGGTTAGATAAATGAAAAAAAAAAAAAAAATTATAAGGACTTTTTTGTAGGGCGTTCAATTTTCTACAAGAATATGAAAAGAAATTTGCTAAAAAGTCAATTAATAAAAAAATGATTTTATTTTAGTAGAAGCTTGATGTAAAATTGCGAAGCGGAGGACCTTCCCATTAATATAAAGAGCTCATATTTGGTGTCTATATTCTAGAGGTGTCTAGCAATCGATTTTTCGGAGTACAAAATAAAAAAAAGAATTTTGATTTTTTTGACCCACTTTAATATTTATACATATATACATACGTAACTATGAAATAACAAAAAAAATAAAAATAAGAACATTTTAAAAATTAAACTTTTTAGTTTTATTTAAAAATTATATTTGTTTTATATTAATAAATATAATATTTTATTATACATTATACATTTTATTATACATTATTATTAATAAATATAATTTTAAAATAAAACGAAACACAAAATGGATACAAACACACAAAATAAAATATGTACTTATTTTAGTAAAATTTTGAAACTGTGCATGCAGAAATGTAATAAAATAAAATGCACGACTGGGTTGCACTTACTAGCTCTTGTGTTAACAGTTTCTTAAAATATTAAAAAAAATTTTTGAAGAAATTAAAAACAAAAACTTAAAAAATAACCTAAAATTGATTTTAAAGTTGCAAAACCATTTATTAAATGGTTTATGTGCCATTTAATTTCTTATTTTAACAAAGAATAAAAACAAAATATTTGAAAATCTTCTTTTATAGTTTTTCATATAAGAATTTCATACAAGAATTTAAAAAATCACAAAAATAGTGTTTTTGGAAGTTAAAAATTCGATATCTCAAAAACTTTGCACATAAGAGCCATTCTAATGTTAGATTCAAATTAAGTAGGTCAAAGGAAAAGTATAATCTGGTTTCTATGCAATAATATTTCTCGCCAATATTACTGTCATTTACGAACAAATCGATCATAAAAATCGTTTTTTTTTTGTTTTTTAATTTTTCTCAATATTTTCTAAAACAAAAATAGTTTAAGCCACACTTAACATTAAAACAATCATATTAAATAGTAAAAGCAAGTTTGGTTCTAGATATTTTTTATTTATTAGATTGTAATTTTATTTAATAGAAAAACCAATAAAAACATAACTTTAATTCGTTTAATTCATTTTAAATAAAGTTTAAAAAAACCTTAAAAAGTGGCGTTTTACCCACATGTGAGGGGAATATGACACTTCTGACGGGTGGATATGCCGGCAAAAATTTAGGCGTATGTCTTTTTTTAAGTTTAATCGAGTGAAACATCGGGTCCTTGTGCATCGAACTCTTGCATTTAGAGCATTAAATACAGTCACATCTAGCTCCGAATTTGTCGGAGGAGCACAGGTCACAAATTGGACAGAAGTTGTCTGTTTCCTCGAGAAATCATATAATGCTAGTAGTGCTTCCTCGGAAGTGTCATTTTCACTTTCGTTTTACTTTTTGTTCTATTAATTCTGCTTTTTTTTGTTTTTGGTGTGCATCGTATGTGGCATTTTAGCCCAAAACGTCCAAAAATATGAAAACATCCTTGAACAAAAATTAACGCCAAATATCATGTCAAGACAGGAACACATATCGAATCCTACCTTTTTTAAAGTAACTTTCATATATTTAATTGAAAAATAAAAAAAAAAAAAAAAGGTTTTTATCAAACTAAAAAGACAATGTTTTCAAAAATAAATAAACAAATGACTTGAGCTTCCGTGTGTCAAGTGAGCTAAGCATTACTGAGCGAATTGCCAATATGAGCTTTGTAGTGTAAAATATGGCATATTCCCCCCGACTTACCCTATAGTTTTTTCACACAATCATAAATAAAAAGTTTTAATCTAAATAACTGCATTCCAAACTTTTCAAAAATCAATTTTTTTGTTCGGTAACTTTTTTGATTAAAAAATAGGCTATTTTTTCAAATTAAATTCGTCAAAAATGCAAAAATTATCTTTTTTGATCAAAAAACATTTAAAAGAGGTAAAAAACATAACATAGTAATTTTTAACCAGGTTTTGTTAAAATACAACTATTTTTGTATAAGATATAAAAAATATAAAAAATCTAAAATTCGTATTTATAATTTTTTTTTTCAATATTTTTGTGTTTATATAAAAATAAAATGCACGACTGGGTCTCACGAACTTGCTCTAAGAGTTAAAGTTGCTTAAATTTTTAAGACTTTTTATGTAGAAATTAAAAAAAAAAAAAATTAAATTCGTTTAAAAAAAAAAAATTAAATAAAATCTGAAATCAAATTGCCCTACAAAACAAGTACATATGCAGTTTTGATTGATATATTAAGATGCATTTTTAGAAAAAAAAATTTTTAAAATCGTTAGAGCCGTTTCTTAAAAAAATAATTTTTTATACATAAATTACACCGGCACACAAAAAAAAAAAGTGTCATGAACCAGAAACCAGACCTATCTTTCTATATGTTTTTGGGCACGCTGAATCCGAATTTGAAGTCCGTTTGGCCCCATCACCCTCCGGTTTTGAGCTGTGAGTGCATTTTGTTTGAATTTTTATGACTTTTTTGGAGTTTTTTGCATTTTTCTCAAAACTGCAGGGTGACCGGGCAAAACGGACTTGAAAAAACATATAGAAAGATAGGTCTGCTTCCTGGTTCATGAAACTTTTTTTTTTGTGTGCCGGGTATGACAGCGACATGTCGCGACAGTGCTAGCACACAAAAAAAAAAGTTGTATGAACCAGAAACCAGACCTATCTTTCTATATGTTTTTGGGATCGCTGAATCCGAATTTCAAGTCCGTTTTGCCCGGTCACCCTCCAGTTTTGAGAAAAGTGTAAAAAAGACCCCAAAAACTACCTTTTTTTGAGTTTTTTGCATATTACTCAAAACTGGAGGGTGACAGGGCCAAACGGACTTGAAATTCGGATTCAGCGGGTCCAAAAACATATAGAAAGATAGGTCAGGTTTCTGGTTCATGACACTTTTTTTTTTTGTGTGTCGGTGTTATTTTTTGGAAAAAAAGTTTTAAAATAAAATTGGTACGCCATTTTGTAGAAATCACTAATCAGCATCTAAAAACAAAATTTCAAAAAAATTCAATGTCCCGCTTTCGAAAATTTGATTTTTCAAAAATTATTTTTTTAGAAATTTTATTTTTGACTTATATTTGAATTATATAAATACTTCTTGATAAAAAGTTTCGTTGAAATCGAATAATCAGTTCCGGAGATAATCGGATTTGAAAAAAAAACGGTTCAATGGCAGGTACCGTTAATAATGATTTTCAAAAAAAAATTTCATTAGAAGATAGACTTTAGCTTAAAACTAACATTTGAATTTTTTAAACAAAATCGCTGAAGCCGTTTTCGAGATATTTCAATTTAACTAAAATCGGTATATGACAAGTACAGTTATTTTTGGTCCGAAAAAATTAATTCCAAAAATCCCTCTGGAGAGTCGTCAAATAACGCTACATACCAAGTTTGACATCAATCGGTCTATCCGTTTTGGCTGTAGCTTCGTTTACAGACAGACAGGCAGACAGACAGACGGACTTCCGGGACCCACTTTTTTGGCATTCTCTACCATCGTAATGTCATATAAAAATGTTATCTCAACTTTTTTTTTGTACCTATATCGCAAGTAAAAATGGTTTGAGTAAAAGTTGTAGACATTATTACTATCTACAATTTTTTTCGATAGAAGGTCTAAAATTAGACCTCGTACTAGACAGAAATTGTTAAAAACCACGTCCTATAGGAAATTGTATGGCATTCTTCATTTGAGGGTCAAAACCACTAACAGAGATATTTTTGTAATTTTAAAAACAAATATGTATGGTAGTCTTTTTAAATTTTTAATAAATTTCTTATAATATTCAATTAAAAATAGCATTTAAATAGCATTTTTTAGTTTTATTTCAATTATACTAACGATTGGCTTCATTCACTATGCTTAATATGTTTGCTCATTATATCAGTTTCAATGGATACGATAATTGGAATAAGGGTGAATAATATTTGATAAATGATTTCGCTATTTTCAATATAATGTTGCACATACACCATAGTGATCCATTTTCATACAATATAAAGAAGAAGAAAGAAACCACAACATTTATTTATACAATGGCATTTTTTAAATATCCTGGTCACCTTGTTCGTATTTATGCATCGCTAGGGAACGAAGAAAAAGTGAAAGTCGCATGTCTATGACTAAGTAAGTCTCACACACAAACCACCCACCACCACCGCCCAATGGAGATTTGGGGGAAAGGATTCGAGGATAATTATTATAATATTTTTTTGTTGTTGTTTTTCTTCTTGTTTTTTATTTACTTTGCAGCATATGAGTGGGTACCCACAACAACTACAACAACTTGTAGGTCAATTTTAAGAGAGTGCAATTCGATGTATGTTTGACAAATTTAGGAAAACGTTATTATTTATTACTACCTACTTGAATTGAAAATTCAAAATGGAATCCAATAGTCATAAGGATTTATGTTTTTTGTTATATGACAAAACTTTCAGGTTTAGATAATCTTGTTGTTATTCAGTTAGTTTTCAATATCTTCTTTAAATTTATTTAAAATTTTAATTAAGATAAAAGCCGTCTATTATAGGTATTATTTTGCAGATAAACACGCTTCAGTTACTCTTGAGAAAATTATTATTGTGTGGTTCGAGGATAAAGATTAGTGCGTAAATTTGATTGAAGTAGGTACATTGTTTTGGACAGCGTACAATTATGGTGTGCCATGCATATGAGGTAATTATGAAAAGTGTGTGGCTTTTTGATACCCACTTGTCACAAACCTACACACGTGGTTTGTTATGGATGGGAAAATTTTCAAGAAATTAAAGGAGTGGCTTTGACACTAACCTTGTAGAATTAATAAATATGAATTATATACTTTAATAAGAAGTTTGGTACCTCATTTGCATGTACTGTACATAGTAAGAACTTGATTTCATAGCATATTTTTATGGTCAAGCGATTGTGTGGGCGGATTTTAAAAATATTTAATATTATGTAATTTTTTTTATAAATGAAAATTAATATGAAAAATTTTTTGCATTTAAGGAAAAAATGTTTAAAAAATGCCTGCATCATGTAAAAATAATCTTGAAAACTAAATGTGACACGCATTTTAAGTAAAAATTGAAAATGGGAAATTAAACTTGTATTTCATCAATTAACTTTCAACTTCATTCTGGTAAGTATACTGAACTGAAAAGCCTAAAAGAGTAATTTTGATGCAGCCAAGAGTTCAGAAGGGAGAGGTTAAGGTCTTTTCAAAAAAATTTCATTTACTTTAAAAAATATAAAACTAATAAAATACATGACTTGGACACACGTACATATTTCCTCTTATGTTAAGAATTGCTTAGAATATTAAATCTTGAAAAAAATAGTAAAAATCGAAATTAATTTTTGTTATAGAAATTTAATAAAAACTCCAAGACTATACGAAAAATTGTTTTGATCTCCAAAAATAGTAGGTACCTACGTCATTTAAATTCCGTTTTTTTTTGTTTTATTTATAGTACAGGTAAAATAGGCACTTAAAAAAAAAATTGTTACACTCATGAAACTTGGCAAAAAGTTTGCTTTTGGGATAAGAACCAAGTACAAAAAAAGTCTATAAAAAAAAGTTGGGTGGAAGGGTGTTTTTTCGCGGACAAGAGGAAGGGGGTGAAGGTCAAAAATATACTGAACAAAATTGTTTGTTGAATATGACCATATGATACATGTTTTCAAGGTATTTTTTGATGGTAAATCTAATGAAATGACATAAAAATTAAGTCAATACGATTGCTCTAAGAAAAGTTATTGCCGATTAAAAACAAGGGTGCTTGTTTTTTGACTTTAACAGTTAAAATATATCCGAAACCCATGTGAAAAACATGCTACACTGACAAAATTCGGGATGAAGGTTTGAGATAAAGCAGGGACAAGGGATTCATAAAGTTCTTAAAATTATTTTTGGTAAAAGGGTGTTTTTTTGATGTGTTAAATTGTGTGAGAGAAAGGTATCATAACAGCTGACTTACATTTTATTAATTTTTAAAAATTGGTGAAAAAGTTTTGGTTGGTATAAGAATTAAGAATCCTTAAAATGTACAAAATTATCTTGAGTGAAAGGGTGTTTTTTTTAAGAAATGACGAAATTCGGAATTAGTACCACAAAAACTAGGAAAAAATTGTTACACCAATGAAAATTGGTAAAAATGTTTTGTTTATAACAGAAACCAAGAATCCAAACAGTCTATAAAAATATTTTAGGTTAAAGGGTGTTTTTTTTTTTTTTTAAATAGGGAAAATCCGCGATAAGTCCCATAAAAACAATGGTATAAAAGGTACCCTCACGATATTCATTAAATATGTTCTCTTTCAAATAGGAATTACGAATAAAACAAATCTATAAATATTTTTCATGTGAAAGGGTGTTTTTCTTAGGCGTAGAGAAAATATGGGTATATTTGAAAAGTGTGTAGTACTAGAGTAATATTAGTGGTACCCTATTGAAATTCAGTAATTATGTTACTTTTAAGATAAGAAACAAGAATCTAAAGGGTCTATAAAAATATCATGGTCAAAAGGGTGTTTTTTTGAGTGGAAACAAAAATGATGGGCCACTTTAATGAAATTTGGTAAAAACAATGAATTTGGAATAGAAGGCAAGAATAAAAAGTTTTCATAAAAAAAAATTTTGGTGAAAGGGTGCTTTTTTCGAAGAGACTGTAAAATCTGTAATTGGTTCCAAAAAGCCAATGATTCGTGTAAAACGTCTAAGAACTTAAGTATAAACGTTTAATTTGCCATCAAAACCAAAAATAAAATGAACTATAAGCTTTTTGGGACCAATTACAGATTTTACAGTCTCTTCGAAAATAAACACCCTTCCACCCAACTTTTTTTGCACTTGGTTCTTATCCTAAAATCAAACTTTTTGCCAAGTTTCATGAGCTTAACATTTTTTTCTTTTATTTGTTGATTGTATGTACTATTTTACCTGTACTATTAGTAGTTTATAACTTTTAAAGATTTCCAAAAAATATTGATCGACAACTAAAAAAAAATTCAATTTTCCAAAAAAAAAATTGTGGTTCTAGTTCTTGAAAAAGAAAATTATTTTAGAATTCTGCTGTGTCTAAATAGGTTCAAAATTGAAAAATGAAAAACGATTTTATAGCAGCATTTAAAAACACAAAATTAAAAAAAAAAACAGATTCATCATTTTTTTTTTTACAGTACTTACAATTTTTATCACTCATACATTATTTGTACCCCAACCCATTCACAGACACTAGAGAGACTGGATAAGTTGGTGGAGACTGGGTTTGATCTCAGAATTTCTGGCTGGCAGCACCGCGACTTCTTAATAAGAGAAAAAGAATACTTCTGGCATAACGTGGGGATAAAATTTAATATAATAAAAAAATAATTAATAATAAAAAAAATCGCAGCCATATATTTTGGGAGTTATGGGCATTTGAAAAAAAGTTGAATAACCCTGCTATCAAATGAATTCAAAAATTTTAACTCAGCTGCATCAGTTTTAAAGAAAATATTACTTTTTTACCCAACTTGGTACTAAAAAATTTTACATGGCTTTAATTCAATGAGCCGTAGTGTAAAAAAATGCACTACGATGTTTCGGCAAGTTGCCTTAAAAGTTGGTGTGTTCAATTCTCTTTTCAAAATGGTATAACATTGCTGGGAATATTTCATAAATAACCAAGATAAAATTTTTTTTCTTAAGAAATCCGACTTTTTTTTAGGTAATTTTTCCATATTATTTAAGTTTTTGTATTCTGAAAGGTTCTGAAAGGGTACAAATTTGAATAATATGGAAAATTTACCTCATAAAAAAGTCGGATTTCTTAGGAAAAAAAATTTATCTTCCTCGCATGAGGAAACGCAAAAATTAAAATTTTTTTTTTTTAATTGTCAAATTAATTTTAATTTTCCAAACCTCGCAAATTTTCTGCTAATAATGGCATTTAATGGCCTTAAACTTAAAAAATTTTCCAATTATAGGATTAGGTGTAAGAACATCTCTTTGAGACTAATGGTTGCCAAGATATTGCATTTCAAATTTTATAAGTTTCGTCGTAATCGATTAATTTTGAAATTTGTTCTTCTTAGGCATAATTTCGTGCATGTTGTTTTGATATTGAATTAAAATTGAAGTTTTTCGAAACCATGAAAAACTGGTGTATTTTTTTTTTTTTTTACATTTCTAGCAGTTTTGAGAATGTTGCGTTCTACATTCGAATCCAAAAGCTTTGAATGTCTATTGGAATCATACTGCAAGCAACTATAGGACAAAAAAAAATCTGGGTTTGCAAAAGAAAAATCTGTTCACAATTTGAAACATACCAAATTCCAACACTTCTTGAATCAACTTTGAATTGTAAATTAACTGTCTCTTCCAAAACTTAATAATTAAAATTTTAAAATTGGACTTTCGCTTGTACAAATTTTAAATTTAAAACGAAAAATGCACCCGACCGTTTTTAAGTGTATGCACTGATTTTTGTAGGCAGTTTAAAAATAAATTAACAACCCTTATAGCTATTGTAGCCCTTAATTAAAATAACCTTTTTCCATTGATATATGTACATTTAAATTTAAAAATATATAAACTCACTTCAACATAGGTACATACATACAAAAAGTTTAAATATATTTTAAGAACGAGCTGTCACAAAATGTTCCTTAGTAATTTAACATTGATTGAAATTAACTTTCGGTGTTGAATACTCATATTAAAAATTTTAACCCGTTTTGTTAAAAGAAACAAAATTGCTTTCTGTCACGAACATGTTCGGACAAAAATATTAATTAAAATCAGATTGGGTTATGGAAACCTACACATATGTCTGCGTGTTTTTTAACGATATACATATGTCCAACACAATGATGTCTACAATTTTCCCAAGGTTATAAATAAATCAAAAAGTCGGTAAAAATTATTTTTAAAAAATATATCAAAAGACAAGTTCATACATATATTAATTTAATTACTTTTAAACCATTAAAGAAAGACTTTCAGTGTTTAAAAGAATCAAAGATTTTTTAGTGGTTTAATCGAGTTGCTGAAAAAACGTTAATATTGTAAATTGAATTTATTCTTAAGGACATTTTTTAAAGCCAAATATCAATTCCAAATAATCCCATTTGGTTTATGTCTGTCTTAAAATCAAAAAATCAATAAAATACCACGCAACACTTCAACTATTTCATGAACTAAATTTATTGTTTTAAATTGTAATTGAATTTCTATTTTTTTTGTATCCATATCAGCTTTATTTTATTTGAAATAAAATTTCCAACAAGTGGTGCACACAAATACATCAAACTTCGAACTTATACTTACAAAAAAAAAAAAAAAAAAATAAGAAACGTTTTTCTTAACTTTTTGTTGCCATGAAAAAGTTTTTCCTATTTCATTTCACTTGTGTCGAAATTACCCGGTTACTTTTGGCACATTGGGAAATTCTTCTTTATTATTATTATTATTATATGGTAAAAGGATGTTCTTGGTTGATGTCCTTGCAAAGGATATATTTTCTTATATGAAATACTATAACATATCGTAAAGTATTTCCTTTTTCTAGAAACTCCTGATGCATGCATGCATTTCAAGTGCGTTTCTCTTACACACACATACACACACACAATTCAAATATTCAACTATTTTATACTAACAGTCTGGAAGAGAGAAACGTTTCTTGTGTGGTAAGAGTTTGTAAAGTTAAAATTAGATTTATAGATTTTGGAAGTTCGAAATTGATCTACGAATCGTTCTTGGTTCTTATGGGATATGTATATTCTTCATTCCTATGCGCTCGTATATCAGTATATTAAGTTCTTTAAGGACATCATTTTAGAAAACTATTTCTTCAATTTATTTATACCACACACCACCCACAGGAAATTAAGCATATTATTTGCATAGAATTTGTGTGTAGGGATTTTTGAACAAATTCTTTCTTGGTTTTTTGTTTTTTTTTTTGTTTGTATTTGTGTACGTGGTATCATTTTTAAGTATAATTATACTCTCAAGGATATTCCAAGTGAGGAAATTTAAGCTATCTACTTAAACCTTATAGTCCAAGCGGCGACCGTGTCGAGTTACTTAGCTCATAAGGTTAGAGGTTAAAATTAGTGTCAAATGAAAGATAAGTTGATACTGAAAATAAAAAATAGGGTTGCCACTTCTAAAATGGGAACTTCCATGTGGCAACCCTATTTTAAAGATAAAATTGTCACATAACTAATATATTCATATCTTTGTTGTTTGGCCAGATAAAATAATGTTTGAAATGCCAAACGAAATTCAAAATATAGTAAAAAAAAATATTAAAATAATATAAAGAACGTTACCCTACAAAGGTGGCAACACCATTCAAATGAAAACAACACTGACAAAAATCTTCTTTGAACAAAACAGTATAACTTTTTATGCACTAGAAAGCTAAACTATACATCAAATTTGAGATAATACTCCCTTCTATCTAGAAAATGTCGGGTGCCACCTCGCAAATGCAGACAAGTACTCGGCAACCCTACTCAAATGCTAAAAAACGCTAAAATCACCCTTTTTGTCGGCCAAAGTGTATAATATTTGATAGAGTTAAAGGCTATAACATACATAATATTTAAGCTAAGACTCTCCTCTATCTAAAAAATGTCGGGTGCCACCTCACGAATGCAGACAAGTACTCGGCAACCCTACTCAGACATGACTGCTTTTTGCGGAACTAGCTGGAGAAAGTTTACAGCCTTCGGAGTAGAAGACCTTACAATATTTCGTTCCATTTGGTACCAAAATAGCAGCTGTTGATAAAGTTCTTGAGGAGTATTGCCAAAGAGTACCTATAATCACCAATTGGGTAAAGTTTTTTTTTTCAGAACTGCGCCTTTCTTCAGGCGAATCCTGCCTTATGTGAATGATTGTCCGGCTGAAATAAGCGTTCTCCTGATATGATTGTGCTTGCTGAGTAAAAAAAAGCTACTTCATCTAAGAAACATTAATTCGTTGGTGATTTGTTTAAAAATAGTCTTCGAATAAGTGTATTATAACCTCGCCAATAGTTGTGTGATGAATTATGGCATGGATGGCCTATTCTCGATTAATATGTTTGCTTTCTTGAACGCGTCTGATCCTAGTTTGATAGCCTGGAGTTTTCTCCAAACTATCCTATCTAACTGTAGATAAGAATGCATTGAAAGAAAAGGTAGCCAGGACTACACTTGGTTTCGTGTAGTTTAGCGGTACGGTTTTTCGGATTAATTATATCACTGCGGGAAGAGGAGGTCAGATTAAAAAAGGCTCTTGACTTCTTGTTGTCTGATTGTGGTTTTTTCTAGGCACCTGTTGTTGTGATGCGGTTGGTTGCAACGTGGGTGTGAATTTTGGAGTTTGTTGTACCCTTTGCATTAATAGCTTTGTTGTTGGGTTAAGAGTGCTTTCCATTTTCGCAATTGTTGAAAAGCTGACGTGTGGTTAGGTCAGCGTAGCTACCGTTAAGGCTGCCAGATAAAATTTTATTAATGTCATGACAACAGGTCTCAAAAGTCGGGACCAATCGTGACAGCAAAAAAATACATGAAATCGAAAATAATAAAAAGAATAAGGTATTTGATTACAAACTTTTCCATGCATACGACTTACTCCTAAATTTGTGTGGACTTCTTGCAAAAGTACCTTCGTTTTGAAAAAAAGTTTTCATCTATACCTAAAATAAAAAACTGTCTATTGATAGATTTTTAAAAAAATGTACAAAGCCAAAGCCCGAATTTATGATTTCAATAGTGTTTTCTAGTTTTCGAGAATGAATTCGACCTAAAAAAATTTTCTTCTATAATTTAAGTGACTTTCCTTATATTTATTTTTAATGCAGGCTTTAAGTCATTTTTATTTTATTTAATTTTTTACGTTAAGCCTGCATTAAAAAAAATTGTTTTAAAAGTAGTTTTTATCTGAAATGGTGAAATTTTAGAAAACTTAAGCTATTGGCATTTACAGATTTCAATTTATATGATTTTTGGCTGCATTGCCAAAAGAAGTGGTGCCTTGTCATCTTTTTTTCTACCCTCAAGCTTATTTTTTTAAAAAAGCTCAACAATCACACGTTAATGTTAAAACTTTGTCTAATCCAAATTGTTCATTATTAAAAAGGAATTAAAAATGAAGTCCCACGAGTAGGTTGAAAAGGAAAGAAAACTCAAAAAGAGCTGATTGCTTAGATAAGGAATCACTCTTGTAAACTCGGGCTACTAAGGCTTTAACAGTTAAACGCTCCCTATACCTACAAGATTTAATCGCCCCCACATTAAACGGTTCCATAGACATTTTAATTTAATATTTTGTCTGATATCACCTCAAAAGGCAAGTTTAAAAAATAAATTGAAAATTATTTACAAAAAAATAAACACACTCTTTTAAATTGTTTTGTAATTTTTTTTAAGCTTGAGGTGTACATTAGACTGATTCAAAAATTTTTTTTTTCTTTTGTTCAAAGCATTGTTGAAAATATTGTTGGAAATGACGACAAAAAAATACTGTAAAAGTTTCAGCCCTTAATGTTAACATTTAGTACCGCCGCATCGCAATTTTCTATTTCCCATACGATTTGTATGGGAAAGATTGTGTATTTGTGTTTAGAATTTTGTATCTTTTTAATGGTTCATCAAAAAGGCTAGATTTAATCATTTTCTTGTATAAAATTGAACGCTCTACAAGATTGCATTTATGAAATTAAAAAAAACGGACGCGAAAAATTAATTAAAATAATTTTTAGTTGAAAAAATGAATAATTCGAATTTATTGAAAAAATCTAATATGATAGTTTTAGGGGTTTGTGAGTTATATAAAAGGATCTGTGAAACCAAAACACAACATAGAATACAAATATTTGAAAATTTTGCGAAATTTTTTGAAAAACATAATAATTTCGTCAAAAAATCGGAAAAAAATGAGAAAAAATTACTTTTTATATTTTAAAGTTGAATAACTTCGAAACGCGGGGGTAAATCAAAAAAATTAATAAGAGCTTTTTTGTAGAGCGGACAATTTTATAAAAGAAAATGATTTTGTCAAGCCTTTTGGATGAACCATTAAAAAGATACAAAATTCTAAACACAAATACACAATCTTTCCCATACAAATCGTATGGGAAATAGAAAATTGCGATGCGGCGGTACTAAATGTTAACATTAAGGGCTGAAACTTTTACAGTATTTTTTTTTCGTCATTTCCAACAATATTTTCAACAATGCTTTGAACAAAAAAAAAAAAATTTTTTTTTGAATCAGTCTAGTGTACATAACCTACTTTAGCAGTCAAACATACAAAAAATAAGAATTTGCATTGCCTTTAGCTGCAAGAGAGTTAAAGCAAAGTATAATTGCAAAACCACAGCTGGTAACTAGTTTTGTTCAGAGGACATTTTCCCAACCACATTGCAACTCACTAACCTCAATATCGAATGGTGGCAAGCTCATTTAAACTGACATGAGTGTCAATCTAAATACTGCCCAGCAGAAATGATTAATAATTATCCTCATGATAGCGGAAAAGTTTAATTTTTTTTTTCTCTTTTCTGTTTCATTTTCAATAAAAACCAGCGTATTTAGCTTTTCCCGGTTCCTGGACCGATACCACCATTTTGCCATATATAATAACGTTGCTCTACCTAACATTTACGATTGTTTGTGTTCGTATATATTTTTCTAACGCAACACGCTACATTTCCGCAAAAGAAACTCACTATCCACCAGCTATGCCAAATCTACCATACCATTTATAGTATAGAAAAAGAGAGGTATCGTAGAGAGAGAAAGCCAATACACAAAAACCAAACCTCGACTGTGTGTTGGCAGTGGTCTATCTGTGAACCCGCACTATGTGAGGGAAGTCAATTTTAAAAGGCAACCAACCATACTGAATCAAAAAAGGGATTTCACTTGCCATCCTGCCATTTAGCTACAAGGCATTGCACTTTTATAGGGATCGCTGCCTCACTAGAGCCCTGTCCCTTATAATTCTATATCTGCTTCATATATATATATTTATTTTATATACCAACGACCATATCGACCTGCACCACACCGACCGACCTCTGCTGATGCTGCCGCTGCGAAATGAACGAAAAACGCTTCAACACCAACACAAGCAAAGCAGTAGTAGCTAGGTACCCTGTGGCAGATAGTCAGTTGTAGTCCTAACATATATTTCATCATGGAACACAATGAACGCCGTAAATTGAGTTCTCGCCAAGACCACCGTAAATTAATGTTCATTACGCTGCAGGACTACACCATGATGCTTTCATTTTCGATAATGGTTCGTTTTTATCCTTGTTCTTTCTTTTCCGATAAAAATGATTAAAAAAAAATAATATCTAACGATATAATTCTTTTTCTTTTTTGCTTTCGAGGTTTTTTTTCGCAGTGACGTATTAAAATTATATCATGGGAATTTGTTTGAATAACTCATCCTTCAAGGATGTTTGAGTTCATAGCTGAAATGGGGCAACAGGAAACCTTCCCCATGAATAAAATATTGTAGGTCGGTTAGTTTTTTGCTAATTTTGAAGGAAATCGAAGGTAAAAATGTTTGTTTCACCGTCTTTCTAAACAAACAATACCACTTGTGAATGGGTTACTTCGAGAAGTCTATACAAATTGAATTTTTTCTTTAAGAAACGGCTTTTTGAGACAAAAAATGAGAAAAGGAAATTTTAATCGTAAAGTAGTCTACTATATAAACAAAACGATGACGATCACTCTTGTTAAGTTTGCAAATTGGCAATCTCTTAACATTTTCATCAAGTTTCAGGTCTTACAGATGAAAATAAGGACCCTAACACTTATATCTTCAAAAAATTAAATTTAAAAAGCCTTAATTTTTTGCTCTTTAGGGCCAGTATTGGTTTCTTGCCAAAAAAAAAAATCGAGGTCTTAATCAAAAGTAACATATCGATGATGGAGAAGTACGAAAAAGTGAGTCTCGTGGACGGATTATCTTCAAATTTGGTACAGATGATTTTTATGGAATTCTAAAACCTGCCATAATTTTTTTTAAGGTCTTGCAATTTTCATGAAAACTGCATACGTAATATTTAAAGCAATTTCAATAAAACTGCATTTTTGGTTTTTCTCAAAAAAGCCAAATGACAAAAAAAAATTGTTCCTTCTTACAACCAAATTGTATATATTGTATAGATACAGTTCTTCAAAATCTAAAAGTTAACGAACATAATAACTGCTTTGAGCTGCAAGACAGAGTACGTTATATTATTCCAGGCGTGCATTTTATTTAGTTAAAAAATAAAGATTTTCGTCGAATTCAAACTAGAAACATTAAAATTACTGTTTTTCTTTAAAAACTTTATTCATATTTGGAAAAGAATTAAAAATCGTAAGAATTTAAAAAAAAAACGAATAATAATTTTTTGAAAAAAAAAAAAAAAAATTAAAAAGAATTATACTTTTCTGAAGGTTTTCGGTGTGCTGAACTCGATTCCGAAGTCAGAAAAAACTTATCAGCTCCCGTTTTTGAAATATTACCGTTAGAAAATGAAAAAAAAAAACTTTTTGTTGAGTACTTCGGACCTTATTATTTTATATAAGGAAAATTGTTTTAGAATATTTTGTACCGGTTTCTAAAAGAACTGTTTTTCATCTTTCAAAACATGTTTAAATCATTTCAATATCTCTTTTATTGCCCGAGATATCTTAAAATGAAGTAAGTGGGTTTGGCTTCATACCTATACATATAATAAAGAAGATAATGGAGTTATAAAATTTCTGTGGTAGATATTAAATGCCAAACAACTGAGGATATCTCGGGCAGCAAAGAAAATATCGGAAAGATTCAAACAGGTCTTGAAAGTTTGAAAATAGTTCTTATAGAAATCGTTACTAAATATGCTCAAACAATTTTCCTTACCTACATAAAAAAATAAGGTCCGAAGTACATAATTTTCTAATGGTAATATTTCAAAAACGACAGTTGATTAATTTTTTTTGACTTCAGATTCGAGTTCAGCACACCGAAAACCTTTAGAAAAGTATATTTTTGTTTAAGCAACAAAAAAAGGTTTAATTTTGTTAACCAGTGTAATATTTCTTGATTTATTTACTTGCGATAAAGGTACTACAGGTGAAATTGAAATTTTCTTTTATATGACCAAAATTAACGGTACCTGCCATATAATGGAAACATAAAAGTTATTTTTTTTTTTCAAAAAACGGCTCTAACGATTTTGATTAAAATTTTTGTTTGTAGTGTGTAGTATAAGAGCCAACTTTTGAAATAAAAAAAAAAGACTTGTGGCACTCGAGGAATGCCGCGGTTAAGCTATTGCATTGCATTTTTTATCAACTTATTTGTTTACTTACACTTCACAAAACCAATAATTATGTTGTGTTTATACCGACCTAAGAAAAAGAAAAAAAAAAAAAAATAGGAATACATATAAACAAAAAAAAAAAACATCAACTACAAACTTCTCCAGATCAAAAAATAAGAAAACACAAGAATACTTTTTCTCTTTTTATTTAATATCGCAATCCCAACGCAACGCTTTACTTGTTCCCAAATCACAACAAGTAGAACAAGAAACAGAAAAATGGGAAGAGAAAAGAAAATACACATGACTTTTTTTCTTCTGATTTATTCTGCAGACACAGCATTTATGGTCTTCTTCCTTGCTTACTCCTTTCTTTGTTGTCTAACACAGTTTATATAACCCTCTCTGTCACACAAACAGCGCTTGCTTGCTCTTGTTCGTTTCGATACATGCAAGCACATTCGTACCATGTACACCCATACCATACACGTTTAGTGAACCATCCATGTGTGCGGCGTAATAATTTTTCGTTACTATATTTTTTGGTTCGCACCCCATGCCAGGCCTGCGTTAAAATCTGTGCAATAGCTTAAAAATAGTTTTTTTTTTACCGATATTAACGGTGCCTGCCATAGAACGTTTTTTTTTGGTTTCTGAACATCTCGTACAAGACTTAACCAATTTCAACGAAAATTTTTATACAAAAGCGTAAAGGTAAAAGTAAAATTGAAATTTTAAAACATTTTCAAAAAAAACACATTTTTTTTATTTAAAAAAAAAATATTTCATTTTTTTTTTTAATCAATTTTTGAAAACGTGTTGGTGAAAAATTTTTAAATTTCGATTTTATGGGTAAATTAATTATTTCTTCAAAATGGCATACCAACTTTTTTTTTTTGAAAAATGTTAGAAAATTTTTATATAGGTAGGCACCTATAAAAATTATTTTTTTTTAAAAACGGCTCTAACGATTTTCGAAATATTCAAATCAAATGGCAGACTTGGTTTTGTGTAAAAATTCATTTAAAACGGTGTTTAGTCAATTATAATAACAGAATATTTTTTTTTCACTATACTTCTCATTTTTTATAGGTACTATAGGGCAAGTTTAGGATTCGTAAAAAAATCGAACTTGAGATAACAATTTTACATGACATTACGATGATGGAGAATGCCAAAAAAGTGGGTCCGGCAATTCTGTCTGTCTGTCTGTCTGTCTGTCTGTGTGTCTGTCTCTATCTGGAGCTGCACCCTAAACGAGTGAAGTGATTTTCTTCAAACTTGGTAGTTAGCAGTTTTTGGTGATTCCCTAGAGGGGAAATTGAAATTTTTTTTTTATGACCAAAACTAACGGTACCTGCCATATAACGGAAATAGAAAAGGTAATTTTTTTCAAAAACGGCTCTAACGATTTTGATTAAAATTTTTGTGTGTAGTACTACACATAAGGGCCAACTTTTTAAATAAAAAAAATATTTTTTGTACCGTTATTAACGGTACCTGTCATAGAACGGTTTTTTTCGTTTCTGAATATCTCGTACAAAATTAACCCGATTTAAATGAAAATTTTTATACAAAAGTGTGTAAGTAAAGATAATATTAAAATTTTAGAAAATTTTCAAAAAACGCATTTTTGGTTTTTTAAAAAATATTTCAAAATTTTTTTTTTGAAAAATCAATTTTTTGAAAACGGATCAATGAAAAATTTTGAAATTTAGTTTTTATGTGTAAATTAATTATTTATTCAAAATGGCATACCAACTTTTTTTTGAAAAATGTTAAAAAAATTTTATATATAAAAAATTATTTTTTTAAAAAACGGCTCCTACAATTTTCAAATTTTTTTTTCTAAAAATACCTTTTTATACGAGAAATAAAATGGCATATTTGTTTTTTTTTAAGATATTTTAAAACGGAGTTTTATTAATTATAAAAACAGATTTAATTTTTTTATACTACTTATGAAATTTCTTCAAAATATCAAATTTTAAATTTCTTGAATAAAAAGCTTTAACATTATAGTTACTTTAAGCATAAGAGCAAGTACGTGCGACCCCAGTCGTGCAATTTATTTTTTTTATAATGAGCGCGCACTAAAGGGGTTTTGGGTACCTTTAATATGTGTGTATAGGTATACACAGTACGAGTTTTAGGAAAAGAGGAAGGGATAGGGGTGTAAAAGGAGATACCGATGCCCATTGGTTTTAAAGTTCTGAACTTTAAAATGGGAGGGAAAAACTGAGGCAGGTAATGCATTCCACATTCTAGTAGTGCGACTAAAGAAAGAATCTCTGTATTTTTTGACGGTACGTCCGAAATTGGGCTCAAGTGTAAACTGATGGGCATTCCTTGAAGTACGAGTATTACGGTTGAATTGTTTAAGGGGAGGAATGCAGCTAGCTATTTCATTAGAACATTTTTTAAAAAAATTTCTCAAAAATATCAAATTTTCCCTAATTTTGTCTAATTAAAAGCTTTAGCATTAGAGTAACTTTTACCATAAGAGAAAGAACGTGCGATCCTAGTCGTAATATATTTTCCAGACAAAATACAGAATTTTGAATGATTTTCATAAAATTTATGAATTTAGACATTGAGACATGAGTTTAAATTTAATTCCTTTATTTTCATGGCAAAATAGTAACACAACAGGGGTAGGTACAGGAATGAACTTCATTCACAAATTGCTCCACTTTTTCTCATCTGATGTGAATTGATCTAAATTCTAAAGTTACGGAAATACCATGAATTCATAAATTAAGATATGTCCCTAAAAATTTGTTAAGATAACAAGAAACCAAAAATAATCAATAATCCATTTCCCCTATTGATTAATGAAAAACTATCGCGATATTCTTAAGAAGCCTATTATCCAGTTACTATAAGTTAGAAAAAGTTTTTCACAGAAACTTTCATTAACTTTTCATATTACCTAACAAAAGTAATTGACAGCAGCGTTCGGAAATAAAGTGTAGTTCGTGCTCACAAAAAACTCTATCCAACCCTTCAATATATTTTTGAACCCAATTCTTGTTCGAAATCGAACCTTCTATGAACAATTTAAAAGACCATATTTAAACAAGATTAAAGTAGATACCTCCACATTATTTACACACCTCCCCTGTATCTTTAGCTGCATGAACTTAATTCATAAATTATGAAGGAATAAACAAACTTTTTTATCGAATCAAAAGATACTTTCACCTCTTAATCTCCCAACTTTTCTTTTCTTTCTATTTCATATTTCTTAGAAAACAAACCATAAATATGCAAGGCAGCCGTGTGCACTTAACATCTGAGCTTAAGCCGTCAAATTAATCAATCGAATGAAGTTAAGTAAACGAGAGTATTTATGTGTTATGCATAACAAAGTAATCAAAGTCGAAACGAAAACTTTGCTAACGCCCTTTTAAGTAAATCCCTAAAGCTGCTTGCGATGCAAACGAATCGATATCTTTTCTTCTGTCGGTCGTCCTCGGGCTTGACTCCCGCACCCCCCGATTCCCGTGCGCGTACGTATATTATTTTCCCGTTTTCATTGTGCGAAAAGGCAAACTAAACTTCTAACATAAACAATTGATTAATTCAAAATCTTGAATAACTAATTACACAGCTATATAGCAGTCAATAACTCAGAGCAAGGCGAAACCGGGTGTAAAAGGTCCTTTATATATCCCACCATCATCAACCATCGTCGTCATCATCGTCAGTCGCTATTGTTTCTGCTAAAACAAAATAACACCATCGCCATATCGAAATCATTGGAATTGTAGTAGTCTATGATAGAACACCATCAAGGACTCTAAACCTCATCGTCGCGTCACCTCCTGGCTACCTCACCCATCCCCACCCATATCCGGATCTAGATGCTCTGCCATTTTTGTTTGGTTGCCCTGAGCTCATTAGCTTCCAAAAACCATCCCAATCCAATCCCAATCTCAACATGTAGTCGATGAAAACTCACAAAGCTCCAGGCGTATACCTACTAATTATGATTATTTCAGGATAATTTGCTGCCGTTACGAGATACATTTTTAATCAACAGACGTGTGTGTACTTCTGCGGTCGGCAAGTCGGTGTAAACACGTAACACTAACAACATAGCAAAAGTATAAACTCATCTTTATGTTTGTATAGTACAATTATTTATGTAGGTATATGTAGCATTTATGCAACTATATGATTCTGTTGTGTGGTAATAAATGTTGAAATTATTTTCGGTTTTGCGACTTAATATAATATAGCATAACAAATGTTGAGGTAATTGACTGGACAAATTAGTCCCCGAAGCACCTCTACATACGAGAAGCTAATAAAAACTCAACACACATATTATAATAATAACATGTGAAGACTGCTCTTGTAGTTTCAGAAATTAATAAATGGCCGTATAATGTCCTTTGAGATTCGAAGTCAGATGTAAAACCGCAAAAGTTGGTTATATTATGTAGCTATGCTTTTTGTCATGACGGTTCTATTGGGAAAATTTTGTTCATTTGTTTAGTTGACAACCATTAGCAGAAATCGATTTTTCATTATTAAATTTTAAAATGAAACAGAGAACAAAATTATTCCCATCATCTTTGTATCTGTTTGAAGTTTTCGATATTCGATACAACGCTTGCTGGCCAATCAACGAGCCAAAACTTTTCTGTTGGTACTGTCAATTTCTTATTAAAGAAAATGTTGATCATACGTCACAGTGACCCAATTTTTTGTATGGTTTTTTAAAAGATTGATGTACCTACGATTATAATTTTTTCCATATATGATTGAGGTATAAGGGAATACAAATGTTGCAAATAATTTTTCTTAATTAGTTGTATTTTGAATTCCGATATAGGTCAAGTTAAGTATTCGTTAAGTATTCGATTTTTTTTCAAATCTGAAAGAAAAACTTAGGTCCCATAATATGGTGATAAAGTGATATGGTCAATTTTATCAATCAATCTACATTGGGAGAAATTAAAATGGCACACTGTAGGTATCAGCTTTCGAATTAAAAAAGAGTTATCAAAATTGGGTCACCCGGTCCAAAGTTATGAGGCATCAAACATTAAAAAAAAAAAACAATACACACGAATTGATACCTCCTTCTTTTTGGAATTTTTCAATTTTCGAAAATTTTTGAAAAAAATAATTGGTATTCCATTTTGAATAAATTATTTTTCTTTAATAAAGTTTTTAGGACCTGTAGTCTAAAATGCGTTTCGTCCACATAACATAAACAAAAAATATGAATTTATTTTCATAATTTTTTAGTTTCCACATATATTTTTCCACATATTCAAACAAAATTTCAAGTTCATTCATCGATCTGTTTTGAAAAAATTGATTTTTCAAAAAAAAAAAAAACATTTGAAATATATTTTTTTGAAAACCAATAACTGACCTTTTTGAAATTTTTTTTTTATTTTATAAATTGACCCGAGTAAAAATGGAATTCCGCCGCATCACCGCTGCACCACGTTCGCACGACTTTTTGACTGCCACACCGCCGCATCACTGCACATCCAAACCGTTACCAGCCGTCCTACCGCTGCACCACGTCCGCTGCACCACCACCGCTGAAAAAAATTCGCTGCACCACCGCCGCGCCGCACCATTTCATTTTGTATGAAAAAAATCACCGCACCACGTCTGCACCTTGATCAAAAATTCTGTTCTCGTACTTATACAAATGTTTGAGTCGTCTTTAAAGCTATTTTGACTTAAGCAACAAATTTCCAGTTCGTACAAACATGACTTGGTGGTCAAGTGGTTAAGGCGTTGGGCTTCTAATTGAAAGTGCTCTGGATACTCGAGTTCGAATCTCCTTCTCCTAGTCGGTAGTTTTTTTTTTATTTTTCAATAATCTAAAATTATATTTCATGGTGCAGCGAATTTTTCTTACAAAATGAAATGGTGCGGACGTGGTTCGGCGGTGGTGCGTCGAAATTTTCCGCCAAATGGCAGTTGTGCAGCTGTGGTGCGGCGCGCCGCGGCGGTCAAGATTTTTTTTATTTTTTTCTTTAAACAAAATTTAATTTCTATTTTTACTCGGGGAGGCTACTAAAAAATGTTTGCATACAAATTTTTGTTGAAATCGGTTCAGTAATTTACGAGAAAGTCAGAAATCAAGAAAACGGTTCTATGACAAGTAAAATTAATAATGGTCCAAAAAATATTTTTTCTAAATCAGAAGTAGCACAAATTATAAAAATTCATAAATCAAAATATGATATTATTAAATAAAAAGAAACGAATTGTCATATCAACCCATCTGGACATCAAATGAAAATAAACTCGTTTTCGATAAGTTCACCAAAGTATCAAACTTCATTTTCAAAATTGTAAAGAATCGTCTCAGACAACACGATAAGTAGGATAATTTCATTTTGATTTGGTCAATATTGTGCTCTACCACAGACTTACACACACACAAAATCACCACACACATAATCGGAATCAAATCTGCCAACATATAAATCACAAGAATATTTTGTCGAATAAATCATCTTTTATTTATTATCTATATCTTTCTATCTCGCTATGTATCAGTGTACTTAGTTCTTATATAGGCGTTTGTATGTGTGTATCACATAAATTGGAATTATAATGTATTCAAAGGACATACTGAATGCAAAGCAGAGAAAAAATAGAGAAAGTAGCTTCGTTCATCGTCCACCACAGAGCCACATCAATTGGCAAAGGAGAGAAAAAAGGACCTTCCAACAGCTTTGAAGTCTGTGCACATTCTATGGCTATGTAAAAGTTCAATATCAAAGTTAAGGAATCAATTCAATTGATTCTTCTTCGATTATGTGTGTCTTCGTCTTGGTCGTTCATGGTGACTACAAGTATATACTAAAGTACACACTTAATGTTACGACCAACGACGATGACGACCGACGACGCGCGGTTTGAGCTATACGAATATAAACGAAAAATCCATTATCCTACTTAAGTGCGGTCTTATCTCATTTGATCCGAAATTGATTGATTCAAGTGGCTAGAATCAATTTCTTGAATCAATTCGAGAAATTTTATGATGAATTTAAATTCGCCAAAGAAGGATGCTTCCTGTTTCTCTGCTGGTATTCTCTCGTCGTTGATGCTCAAGATGCGTTCGAGATGACATCTCCACTCTCTCACAGAATCAATAAAAATAATCCCCCAGAAACGAGCCTAGAATAATATAATTGTTTGCGCTTCAAAAAATTACCGTCTACGTGGTATTTTTTTTTTTTTTTTTGTATTTTTCATTTCATTGAAAATCCAATAAGTCTTCGTGGAATCAAGTCGAAAGGCTCAAAAGATTCAATCACAAATTTTTCACTTAATTGAGACATCTCTTCGCTTGTGAAAGCTCAGATTCAAATTATTATATTACCCCACTTAAGCGTGAAAGCATTTTCAGCTTCTTTTGCCTTTTTCGCCCAAAAAAAAAAATTATACAAAAAAAAAATGTCGAATAACTCCGAAAATCTGCCTCGAATAGCTTATTAAATTTGCAGGTTCATGGAGTTGCAGCTGCATCTGGTAATTCACGTCGGATCGGATATAAATTGAAATCCCTTTGGTCTTCGCACCATCCTTTTCTCTCTGTACTCTGCACTTTACCCTCTCTGTCTCTCTCTGTCCTCACCTGGGCGCATCCAGTGCACTTAATTAATTGATTTTATCATCGGAATCAAGTACGAAATTTAATTGGAACGGTCTTCGTTGTTGGTTTCCTCGTAATGAGGTTACTCGATTTGTGTTTACGTTTGTGTCGTCCTCTATCCGTCCTGATTTACGATTTACGACATCTCCATGGACTTATGTAGAACAGTCGAATCGTCATCATCATCGTTTCGCGGCCTTCCAATGATATCCTGGATGCAATTGCGATGTGATATTTTCGAATTCAATTGAATTTCAATTAATTTACGTTAGCCAATATTTGTAAGGATTTATACTTTCGAGAGAGTGTGTGTATTGTATTCGGTGTTCTGCGTGTTCAGCAAAAGATACACTCATCTTTGTGAACAAATATTATACATCTGCTGGCTTCTGAACTTTTTGGTTTTTTATATCTTATTTGATCAAATATTGATACAAAATTGAGAGATGATTTAAAAGTAATGCATTTATAATGATGAGTTTGGTTGCAATCAATTGACGCTATAGCAAAACTTTAAATGAGATAGTCTGATAAAGGTTATGGTTGAAACAATTAAGTACTAAAATACCATTAAAGTCTTTATTTAAGAAAAAATAAAGGGTTTTGCAATAGATGAAATAGATGAAAGCAAAAGCGTTGTTGAAAATGAAGGGAGAGATGACTCTATAAAATGAAAAATTAATAAAAAAGAGGTTGTCTATAAAGCCGGTTTACGGACGATAATTTTACGTGATAACGTCGTCAGAAAACATGTTGTGTGCTTTTGTTTAAAATGAGTCAATTGAAGCGTTTACTTATTTCAAACAATCATAATTTACAAGAAAAAGCTAAAAAAAACTACATTTTTTATTTTCTCATTATATTAATTTTTTTACTTTAAAAGCTTACAAAAAAAATTATGCAATTTCTTCTATTTCTTATGAAAAAAGTGAAAAAATTACTTCCATCACCCCAAAATTCATTTTTTTTGATATTACAACCTATAATAAATTTTATACCACCTGAAAGCTTATTGCTTAAGCTCAAAATATATATATAGATCATGTCTATTAGAAATCTACAAAAAAGAGCTAGAATTTTTTGAACTCGAACAATTTTCATCAAAAAAGGCAAAAAAACATATAATTTTATGTTCTCACGCTATTGAATCAATTTTTTTCAATGACAACTTATAATAAATTGTATATCATGTGATATATTTCACCTTTCATTTCATAAAGCCATACTTAAATTATTATAATGCGCAAGAAGTATAAAAATAATTTATTGAAAACAATCATTTTATACCATCTGAAAGCTTATTGTCTTAGCTCAAAATATATATATCGATCAGGTCTATGAGACATCTACAAACAGAGCTAGAATTTTTTGAACTCGATCAAATTTCATTAAAAAAAGCAAAAAAAAAAACATTTATTTTTATGTTCTCAGGCTATGGAATCAATTTTTTTGTTTGACAACCTATATGACGCAGCGTTACCGTTGAAAATTTTTGAAAGGTCGCTAAAAAAGTCGCTTTTAGAAAAAAAAGGTCGCTAACCTGAAAAATTGAAAAAAAGTCGCTTAATTGTCGAAAAAGTCGCTATTTAAAAAAAAAAAGTCGCTAAATCGTTTTCATATGTTTTTACATAGAAAAATAAACATAACTTGTCTTGAAACAAAGTTTTCATTAACAATAACAAAATTAGAAACTAAAAAAAACAGTCTTCATTTTAGGATCTTAATAGGCTATTGATTATGTAGTTTAGAAAGGAACTAAGACGTTCACGGCTTTTTATTGCAGGAATCGTTGAATGGGTTATAAAAGAAGATAAAATTGCGGAGTGCTATTAAATGAGAGGGTGGAAACTGAAGATAGGGGTGCAAAAGCCCCCTTTTTGGTTTTTTCAATATACTTCGTAAACCAAGCAAAATTTTGATATATTGCAAAATTTTTTATAGAGAATTAAATTTCCTATTGGAATAATGTTTTTTTAAAAATTGAAAAAAAATTTCCATACTACAATAGTCGAAACAATCATAAAAAAAATATCAAAAAAATCGATTTTTTGAGTTTTTTGTTTTTTTAGTTATACATTTTTTTGGGTTGAGATAGACATAAACATTGCTCCAAAGAAAAAAAGAAGATTAAATTGCCTTCAAAATGCTGTGCTCACTAAATTTTTTCATTGAAAATTAACATTTTTTTTTCATTAATAATCCAGTAGTTTAATAATTCCACTGTTAGTATTTAAGTTTATTTCTAATGTAACCATTTAACATATTAAATAAATAAATAGGCATTATTATCTTTCAATTAAGCCATCGAAACCTAAAAAAATATTTAATGGAATATTTTTTACGAATTTTTAAAAATATGTTGCATGAGAGTAACGCTGGGTCCAAAAGGGTTAAATAAAAATAAAAAACTAGAACGCATACTGCACTCTTGCGCCATTATTTTATTTGTTTGAAATTTTTTTCAATTTCACTTGCTAAATGCTTGTGTTCAGCCTTCAACTCGGTCTGCTCAGTTATTTTATTCTGAGTCCATCGATGGTGCTCTGAACTAGCTCAGAATACGTTCAGAACGAAAAAAGAAACACAAATTTGAAGCTCTAAATGTTCAGAATTAAAAAAGAAATACAATTTTTAGATAGAAAAAAAAAGTCGCTATTATGAAATTAGTGAAAAAGTCGCTTTAAATAAAAAGTCGTCGCTTGGTCGCTAAGGCTTCAAAAAGGTCGCTAATAGCGACTAAAGTCGCTTAACGGTAACGCTGATTATGACGTATCAATCTCATTTCAAAGATGCCTACAAGAGAAGTTAGAATTTTTTAAAGTCAACCATGTCGAATTTCCAGACTGAGATTACGGTTCCACACTGAGATTACTGGTGGCACACTGAGATCTCCACTGGTGTTTTGAGGTTTTTCGCAAGTTTCTTGATTTAACATTCTGTAGCTTGTGGCTATTCTACCGTTATGTGTGATATACCAAATGAAAGGTAATTGTATTAGGATACTCATTAAAGTTTAATAAAATTTCTTTCTGCTCTTGTACAAAAGTTATAACCTGTTGAATTCTAAAATTTTATTTTACCGTTATCTCAAAATTGTGTTTACGAAAATGATTGAAACTTCGCCCACATTTAGTCGTGGTCATGGTCTATCATTACTCCCCATACTTTATTCCTGTATCTATTAAAGAAAAAAAGATAAAAATAAAAAACGATGAGAATCGGTTAAAAACGGTCAAAAAAACGTGTTTTTTAAAAACTTGTTTCTTCCGTTATTCAGTCAAAACTCACTAAACGATTCCAAGTTTTTGCACATGTATGAACAAGGCCAAAACCTACGTGTCTTTTAAGTTTAAATTTTTTTAAACACTCCAAAAAAAAGCTAAAAATCAAAAACTACCCAAAAATACCCCTAAAAAACAAGGTGTTTTTCAAAAATTCATATTTCGAAACGCAGAGTGTTGGAAAAAATCCGTATCAAACGCCCAATTTTTTTCCCTTATCTTTCACCTGGCACCTTTAGAATTGTCAAAAAAAATTTCCTTTACCCAAAATCATCATTTTGTCATAGCCCCAACACGTGTTCAACGTTCAAACAAAACAATATATCTTAGTTTCAAAAATTTTTAGAATTTTTTCTTAAATGCATTTTTCTTAAATTCGTCTCATCTATCTATAGCAAAAAAAAATCAACTCTCTACAACTTCGCGTTTAGATTTTAGCCTAAATTTGATCTTTGCGTTTTACCCCTGTTTACCCTATTAATTGACGGAATTTTTAAAAATCCTTTATTTGGATTAAGCTTTAGGTTTTTATCTTTCAAATAAGCTGTAGAAGATGTTTGTGTCTCTAATAGTTTATTTTTAATTTTTAATTGAAATTTTTGCCGCACTGCGAAAAATTTAAAGTGGAACGGGAGAAAATGGCGTCACTTTTTTGTGGTGGCTGCCATGGTTCATCGATTTATAAGACGTTATCACGTCAAAAAATAACATTTCATACCATTTTTGTTACTTTTACTTGTTTTGAAAATTTTTAATTTTTCTTTAAATTATCAAAAGTTTAAACAATATTAATTAATAAAATGATCGAATAAACTCAAAATAGTTCCATTTTGATGCAAATTAAAAAATCGTAGAAGAGTAAAACAAAAAGAAACTTGAAAAATAAAATAATATTTGTTACTAAAATTGTTAATCTAGAAAATGTAGCTTTCACATGCATTTCTTTTGATAAATACTGATATTTGGAATTTTAAAACCTAATTTATAGGAAAACTGGTCAACTTTTTAATGGAATTTTGTAATTAGATTTCATTTAATAACGGTTAGAACCATTCTCTGCTTTCAAAACTTTTCTTAATTAAGTAAAAATATATAGAAATTTTTATCATCTATCGATTGAAAGTTGCAAACCGCAATTAGGATGACCATTTCAGTATTTATCAACTATAAATTGGTAATTGACAATTGCAATTCAAAAGAATATATTTTCACTATTTTTTTTAAGAAAACGAAAAACTCAGTTTTGTTAGAATTACTGGCAGCATTACTTAATTTATTCAAAATCATTTGAGTAGTTTTCGAGAAAATACATTAATTACGAAAAAATCATTTGTATAAAAAATTTCAAGAAAATTCGTCCACCCTTTTAGGCTGCAGCTTCATGTACCTACGATGCACGAACGCACCGAGGCAACGACACGCACAGACGGACTATTGAAAAGACCTCTCCATCATCGTTATTGATAAAACCTCGAATTTTGTTTTGAATTGAAAATTTAATTTTTAATATTCACCAAAACTCTGAAAATTTTCATAAAAAAATGTTTCTTTGATTTTAAAAATAAATACATATTCCTTAGCCTACATAATACCGAGTATTTCAATGGCTTTTATAGACAAAGCTGCCAACTTTATTGAAGTGATAACGTTTTCATTGGCCGTTCGAGTTTTTTTTTTTTTTGGAGACGTTATCACGTTAAATTATCGTTTGTAAATCGATTTTACAGGCAACCAGTTTAATTAAAAATGGAAGACAGTTTAAAAAGAATCTTCCTTTTTAATTGTTCCATAGTTTAGCCCTTAAGTGTATCTGTTAAACAAGATAGAAGATATACGAAATGAAAGCAAAAAGGCGAAAAACTATCTGACAGTGAAGAAACTTTCTTTACGGTTTTGGTGGCAGCAATTGAAGCCCTCAGCAGCGCCAAAACAGCCTAACCCCAAAAATTTCGTTTTGAGAAAAATGGGTTAATAGTTATTAAAAAAATATTATTTAATTCTAAGTTTGTAATTTTTTTAGTTAGGAGTATTGGCTAAGGACTGATATTTTTTTTGTGCTGAAAATACATTTGTTGTACCTAGATTAGGCAATTTTGTCTGTGAAGCCAAAATGGCTTCCACTAGAGTGACACGAGTTTTTGGCTCTAATTTTAACTCTAAGTAATATAATTTAATGGGAATGAATTTTTATTTTATAAATTGTTTTATTGTGGTACTCTGTTTAATTTGTTTTTTTTTTTTTTGAAAATGTGGGTTAGGCCGTTTTGGAGCTAAGCGCCTCAATTATACTCTAGTGCGTTAATAGTAGGAGAGCTAGTGGCACATTTGACTAAGGTAGCTCTTGTAAGGCTAAAAATTCTTACAGTGGTAATTTTTAGCATGCTAAGTAAAAAAATCTTGGTCTGGCAGGCCCTAGCGGTGCACATCATATATATACATATATGACCTTGAAAGTGTAAAAAAAATTTAAAAAAAAAGTTGCTCTTGTAAGGCTGAAATTTTTATAGAATTTAGTTTATCCATCGAGAAGAACAAAAAAAAAATTGCCAGACTTTTTTGAGGTGTACAAGTGCCTGCCAGACTAACTTAAAGGTGCGAAGTTTACATGCATTAAACGAAACTTTATTCTGTAAAGTCGAAATTTATATATGTGTTTGTCTAAGCGATTTTAAGAGGAACTGTGCAATTACAGCCGGTCCTGGCCGATATAAGTCCTAGTTAGGTGAGTGAAAAGATGCAACTTTCTAAAAAATGACTTAAAATCCAAAAAAAAATATTTAAAAACAACGGAAACACTTACAGTTATGAGTGATACTTTTTTTAAAAGGCAAGGTTTTACACTTAATTTTAAATTTTAAATCAAAATATTTTAATCAATCGTTTTTGAAATAACCAATTTTAAAGTTAATATTTGGGAAAAAAAAAACTTTAAAAAAACACATTGAAAAATAATATTGTCAAGACTGTGAATGAAGAGCAAAATTGAAGGATACAGAACACTAATCCAATGAATTTCCTACAGAGGCGGATTTACCAGAAGGCTGAGTAGGCTGGAGCCTAGGGCGGCAGATTTTAGGGACGGCAAATTTGGGGACCGATCTGTTCACCTCATAGAAGTCAAAAAGATTTTTCCATGACGACTTTCTGATGTCTTGCAGATATAATTCTGTAAAAAAAATTTCCAATGACTTTTTTCTCCCGTTAGTCATTGCACATTCCATATTCTAGACTAAAACAGCATACTAAAATGACTTCCTCTGGGAGATACAATTTGTCTTAAATCAGAAATTTATTTGGCAGTCCCCTTCGCTCTTCGCCCTTCTTTCCTATGACACGATAATTGTTTTACTTAAGACTTAATTTTGGCGTTCAGAGCGAGTCGTTTTTTGTGTCGTTTTAGGGGTGAATGTATTCCCCTTTTCCCACTAACAACCCATACATGCCAGTCCAAATACTTTTTGGAGGCTACGAGCTGGCTAGTTTATATATTTGTAATTTTGTGATTTAAATTGTTTTTTTTTTTTTGTATAAAAATCTTTAAAAAAAAATACGCTAAGAAAATAGAACAATTACACGCAAAAAACCATATTTTAAGCTTCGTGTTTTTTTTAATAATCACGTTCCTTAGGAGTTTTCACGTGAGAATAAGAAGGACTAATGAAGCTATCATATGTACTTGTATATATTTGAAAAAGTTGATGTGATCTTACTTGGGAAACCCATGGTTTGTACAAAAATACCAGCGATTTACCAAAGCTATCCGTGTTTTACTGGCGAAAATACAGCAAAGATTCATGTGGAAACCGTGACTTTTAAAGAGGAATCTCGTGATTTTAAGGGGGCAACCAAATCATTAATTTAACCGAACTAACCCTACCCTTGTTTTTAGTGGCCAACCCGTGCTTTAAACGACACGTTCAATTATTTATTTTTTTCCCGGCTACCGAAGATTTTGAAGATGATTTTATCAAAAAAAAAAAACACAATCGTACAGCATGTTATGTAATTTTTCTAAAGTAATTCGGGATGTTTTCGTTTATCGGGGAAACCAGTGATTTTAATTACGCGACATTGTGAATTTACCCAAGATTTTCATAATGTTAAGAACAAACCTGTGCACAGCTGTGGTTTAACCGAAGTGACTCTTGATTTTCGTGCAAACCATCATTTAATTGCGGAACTCAAACTCATTGAAATAAAATGCACGAAATAAACCACTTTTGCTATGGGGTTTTCGTTTGGTACAAAAATCAATTTATTTTTTGATTTAGATCTGTCAAAAAACTGATTTTTTTCACAGTACACATATAGTCCAAGATCCCAGGGCCGCCAGACATTACTTATTTTCTCAAGAAAAAAATGTATAGAATTACGTAGTGCTAGGACATACTATTAGTGTATGAATACTGGCTATCTTGTGCCGACGGCCATTTTACCACTAACAGGTGCTAAAGGTACGAAAAATACGTACTTACTTTTCTTATTTTCTCAAGGCTGATTTTTATATATGATACTCAGGGAACTAATACATTAATTTTTGTAAGCTGCCAGACCCGTCGGATGGGCCTAACACCTTGCCAGACACGCATTTTAGTATACGGGAAAGTTAGATTTTGTTATATGGAGGTCTGGGAAAAAATTTATAACACATTTTGACTTCAGGACTCGAAAGAGTATCAAGACACGAGTCGAAAACCACATTTTGAACAATCGCATCTAGAGTCATTTGGCCGCCATTTTGTTTTTTTTAATAAAAATTTCAATTTTTCACATAACTCATGTATTTTTAAATCTACAGAAAAAAAATGTATCGCAAACTTGAAGATAATTTAATTTACTACAATATATGTTAAATAACTTTTTTCGATTATACCTTGGGTTTAAGGTTATGGTGGTTTTTTTTTGAAACCATATTT